>NC_086100.1:109189416-111589416 GCF_963921235.1 Mobula hypostoma | reverse complement strand
TGGAGGGCAGTATATACTGTTACTTCCATCAGAGTCTTTTTACCCTTGTAGTTTCTTAACTTCACCCACAAGGATTCTACATCTTCTGCTCTCATGTTGTCTGTTTCTAAGGATTTAATTTCATTTTTTACCAGCAGAACCAATCCACCCACTCACTCTTCCTATATGCCTGTCCTTCCAATACAATGTATGTCCTTGGATGTTAAGCTCCCAATTATGATCTCATTTCAGCTATGAGTCGGTGTTGCCCACAACATCAAACCAGTACTACAAGATTGTCTATCTTGTTTTGTACATTGTGTGAATTCAAATATAACATCTTCAGTCCTGTTTTCATTACACTTTTTGATTTTGTCCCCATGTTACACTTCAACTCATCCCACTGACAGCAATTTTGTCCTATCATCTGCCTATCCTTCCTCACAAGACTTATTACAAACTGCATGTACTTGCATACCAACTGCCCCATGCTCATCCTGATCCCTCTGCCAAATTAGTTTAAACTCTCCCTCACAGCTCTGGCAAACCTGCCCACAAGGATATTGGTCCTGCTCAAGCTCAGGTGTAACCCAACCCTTTTGTACAGATCATGCCTTCCCCAGATGAGATCCCAGTGATCCAGGATTCTGAAATGCTGTCCGCTGCATCAATTCCTCAGCCACGCATTCATCTGAAAGACCATCCTATTTTTACCCTCAATGGCACGTGACACAGGCAGTAATCCAGAGATTCCTACCCTTGAGGTCCTCTGTTTCAGCTTTCTGCCTAACTCCCTATATTCTTTCTTCAGGACCTCATCCCTTTTCCTACCTATATCGTTGGTACCAATATGTACTACAACTTCCAGCTATTCACCCTCCCCTTTTAGAATGTTGAGGACCTGATCTGAGACATCCCCTGACCCTGGCATCTGGAGGCAATATACCATCTGGGTATATAATTCACGTCCACACAATCTCCTGTACGACCCTCTAAGTGAAGAATCCTCTATCACTACTGCACACCTCTTCTCCCCTCTTCCCTTTTGAGTTATAAAGCCAGTGTCCATGCCAAAGACCCAGTCACTGTGGCCTCCCCCAATAGTACCCAAAGTGCTATAGTTATTATTGAGGGGAACAGCTACAGGGGTACTCTTCACTGGCTGCCTATTTTCTCTCCCTCTCCTGACAGTCTGCATCCTGCACCTTTGGGGAAACTACCTCCCTGTAGCTCCAATCTATCACCACCTCAACCTCCCAAATGAACTGAAGATCATCCAGCTACAGTTTCTTAGCATAGTCTCTAACATGCTGCAGCTCGTAGCATATTGTGCAGATGTATTTATCAGGGAGCTCCCAGAATTCCCACATCTCATTCTAATCCTGGGTCCATTTTCACTGCACTAGTAGACAAAAAAATTATTGGAAACTTACCACTTTAATGTTGACCTATTCACACAATAGCTGATCTGCTTACATCTTGCTTCTTTTTATTACGTTCAAATTGAATATAGAAGAGTATCTGGTAAAAACGTTTACCTATGAGGTCAACATAGATTGAAGATCTAAACATCCTGTGCTAGCGAAACTTCTTAAAAATGGTTTCTTTAATGGAGAAATTAGATGTAAGGAACAACTAAAGTATGTTTCAAATAAGCATTCAACTGTTAGTCATAACTGCTTAGCTCCCTGTTTTATACTGATCAACAACCATTTGATATAAGAGTAAAAACATTGCTCAGAAGTATGTGATTCTATGGCCACATTCACAATCACTTTTAAGAGCTCCATGACCACTGAAAGTATACACAACACCCTATGAAACACACAATCACATGTAATATACTGCATATCTATTATCATCATCGAATCCTTTAAAATTCTCATCAAATAACTTTTAAAAATTAAATTTAGCTACCTTATTCGGCAAATATATATGAAATAAAGAAGAAAGAATATCTCCTGGCTGGAGTGAATGCAGAAGGCTCATTTGGCTAACAGCAATGATTACACAAGTTCTTCAGTGCTCTAGGCTACCTACAGCCCAAACACCAAAGTTTGAAGCCACTTGTGAGCAGATCCTGTTAAAACCCTCAGACTTGGTAGTTAAGAGCTTCAGTCCCAAGTCCACAATTTCATCTTGCACTGAGAAGAGAGAGATATACTAGGACTCCTCAATGAGGCTATCCGTATTCATGAATGGAGATAAATCCAACTGCAGAGGACTACTTCATATACTTGAAAACCAAGCTGCAAGCTAATGCTGGCTTCAAACTGAAGCATACAAGAGGATAGGCCTGACACTCGGCATCCCTATGATAAAGATCCTCTCCTAACTATCCCCCTCTTCCATATTACACAGTATCACCTCCCAACACCTTATGGTGAGACACTGAAGAATTTGAACTACTGCCCATATCTTGGGAGCACCTCTCTTACAAATTTACTTCGTTATTTCTTTTTCATAATCAAATCTTCCTTCCAATTGCTTTATGACCTATCCGATTGGACATTCAAACGCATACTTCTTTATCCACAGTCATCAGTGTTGTTGGTTAAGTTGATACACAGTACAGCTTTTTTTAAAGAGTGGTGGTTGATTGTAA
This sequence comes from Mobula hypostoma, assembly GCF_963921235.1. Lineage (NCBI taxonomy): Eukaryota > Metazoa > Chordata > Chondrichthyes > Myliobatiformes > Myliobatidae > Mobula > Mobula hypostoma. Next base: position 111,586,832 of record NC_086100.1, on the reverse strand, counting down.
GTTCTTTCACAGGAGGAAACATCCTCTTCAGGCATCCATCCAGTTCAGACATCTCAGCACCTTATTTGTTTCAATCAAGGCCACTCTCACTCTCTAATTCCTGGAAACACAGTCCTGACGTATGAAGATCTTTCCTCATAAGACGACCAATTCATTGCCAGTTTTACTCTAATGAACCTTCTCTGAACTGTTTCACTATAATAATATCCTTCCTTACATAAGGAGACCAGTGAAGTACACGTTACTCCAGCTGTGAACATCTGCAGATATAGCTGCAGAATCAGCCAACTCCATCACTAGTACAACCCTCCTTACTATCGAAGGCATCTTCAACAAACAGTGCCTCAAGAAAACAGCAACCATCAGTAAGGATCCTCACCATCTGGGGCATGGCCTCATCTTGTTAGCATCATCGGCAGAGGAGGTACAGAAGCCTGAAAACCCACTGATTCAGAAACAGTTTCTTCCCCTCCACTATCATGTTTCTGAACGATCCACAAACCCATGGACTCCACTTGATTATTTCCTCTTTTTGCACTATTTATTTATTTTTAAAATTAAAGTAATTTTATGTTTTTGCACTGTACTGCTACTGCAAATCAACGGGTTTCACATCATATAAGTCAGGAATAATTACCCTGATTCTGATTCTCCTTCTGCTTACCAATGCACTACGGAACTGAAACATGACTTCTGTAATTTTGCATTAAATTCCTTCAGCAATAGTTTTCCTAATTGTTTCCTGTACCTGTATACTGCTGCACAAATCATACACCTATACTCTTATGCAATTTCGAGTTTTGCCTCTTTTCACTGTTTAGACGATGGGCTTCCTTTCTAATGTTTCCTGCCAAAATGGACAGTTTCACATTTTCAGACATTCCACAATCCTTTATTAGTGTTTACTTGAGCCGTAAATTTAGGGCTGATTTGGCCATAATGTTATTCCACAACATTGAGAGCCTGATTGTTACCTCATAGGATTAGGGTTACCCCAAATCATACCATAAATGTCTATGTCTATGTCTATGTGTTTTGCGATGAAAGGGCTTGCAAGATAGTGAATGTCACTGAAGTAGTGTACTTGAGAGTGAGTTCAGACTCCATGGGTTGATGGTGTGACATTTCAGTGAAGGAGCATCCAGAGTATATGGTTTAAGAGTTCAAAGACAGTAGGGGTTCGGATGGTAAGGGTTCAGAGGATGATTCTAAATTCGAAGGCTGAGATCATGAAGGTTTTGAAAGTGTGTGCTCAGGGGGTTGACTTGTTTGGTTATAGGTGAAGAGAAAATTAAACCCTTCATTATGTAAGAATTCAAAGTGCAACTGTACAGGGTAAGAAATGGCAGGGTGCAAGTGTTCAAAATGTAAATGCAAAGACTGAGAGCACTCAGGATCTGCATATGAGGGTTCAGAGTTCGAGAGTTCCAAGTGTGGGACTTTACATCTGGGGGGAGCAAACAGGGCAAGGGGAATGTATAATAAATGCCAGGGTACTCAGTGAAGAGAAATGGAGAGTCAGTGGCTGTATCTATAAGCCCCTGAGTATGTCAGGATTGGTTCATAAAGGTAACTAAAAATGCATATAAGATACTCACCTTAATTGACCAAAGCATAGAATACAAGAGTATCAAGATCATTCTCCAACTACGTACATCAACTATTATTTAGACTATAACTGGAGTACTGTGCATATTCCCAACCATCACATTACAGGAAGTTGATAATTCTCCGTGGATTGTCACCTTGTCATGGTGGAGAAGCTTGTGTGGTCCTGTGATCTCGAGAGCAATGCTGTCTGGATCTATGTTCCTGGTAGGCTCACCCATGGCGGTAAGGTCGAGGGTGAGGTCCCTGACAAAGAACAATCCAACCAAGACCTCAACGGTGGAATAGGTGGACGAAATTACTTCGAACTCAACGGCTGTGAAGGCGGATGAAGGCTGCAACAAATCCATCAGCTCCAATCGTCGTGGTTTCCATGTCATTGGAATTGGTTGATTTGTGAACCGATTGTGGAACCGTGTGCTTCTTGGAGTGCAACATCAAGTACACGTTAAACAAATACACGCACAGGCATCTTCACTCTGTGGGCCACTTCCTCAGAACGAAGACCATCATCCTCGACCTCGAGGGATAGCCACGATGACGACATCGTGTTTGAAACACAGAAAATCTCAGTTTGTTAAAACAATGTGATTTAGTTTCAGTGTAATGCCTGTCTGAAATGGATTGAAATTAGAAAGTTAAATGTTCAAGTTTAATTGTCATTCAACCAATATATGAATAGCCATGAATACAGACAAATAAAACAGCATTACTCCAAGGTCAAGGTGCAAAACACAGTAATAAGAGTTACACACAGCAAAAGGCACATACAGCACATTTAAGAGAACAAACATATATAATATATTAGTAAAATAGAGTCACAAAAATAAAATAGCAACAGCCTGAGTCCATGAATGATGCAGAAGTCTGCAGTTGAACGCAATATGGCTAGTCTTCTACCAAGTGAGCACTGGAGAACGGCACTGACTCTTGGATGTCGAACCACACCACCTCCAGTGGAGCACACCACTCTGCCGCCTCTCTCTTGGGTGGCTATAAACATGCAATACTGCAGCTTGGGGCCTAGTCCTTGCTACGATCGAGGCCAAGCAGCTCCCCTGCCGTCCGTCCCTGCTGTTTTCCAATAAATCAGTGAATTGGACTTGCAGAATTCCACATTAATAATGTCCAACATGGTCTTGCCATCACAAGAAAAGCAACTAAGATAATCACTCGCTTACCAACACCTCTCTGATGCAGGCTGCAGCACGATCCGCAACAAATCCAGCTCTTTCAGTTTCTCTGCCAACAAGCAACTTGCAGTAATTTAAGGTTTTTAATGCCCAGCAGGATCTTGCGATTGTAGAAAATACATTTATAAACGACAATAACATCTTTTGTTGACCTCGTAGAAGCTGCAGCGACTGAATGTTTTGCCATCTTACCGGAAGATAAGATTGACGTGGTTGATTCCATTAATGTGGTTTGCAGCTGGACATCTGAAATGTCAGTTAAATTAGTTGGTTAAAAGCCTTGATTACCAATTTAATGTATAAATATTATCATTATTGAATAGCATGAATATACAAATTGAGCAGTGTAAAAGTGATATCCATTTTTTGGCAGGGATCTATGAGTGTTGTTCCAACAGAGGCTTGCTGATTAACTTTCGTGAGTTTCCACTTACAAATAATCTCTTGTTTCATATGATTGCACCCTGTTTTATGTTCATACATGCACCTGCAGCTGACGGTTCTAATGTTACCTTTCAGGGTAATTTGTGTACGACATTACTCGATTTTATTTTTGGTCTCATATTTGTCAGAGACATTAATCAAAGTAGAATTTCAGCTGCATGGTTTACACATTTGTACTTCAGTAGTTCTCAGTTCATTTTACAGATGGCACAGTATTGGGTGTCTCCTGGAATGGAGAGCTCTCTCTATTTTGTTCCTTTATTTCCCTATTATATACAATAGCATTCATAGTGAAAGCTAAGGAAGTGGTCAAGGCTCAGATTCCTTTCATCTGGATTGAACCCATTTTCGGTGTGTTAAAACATGGCCGCATATAGTGTTTGTGCCCAATCTGGTCCACTGCAAAAAAAATTGCAAATTTGGCCAAACTCTAGTATGAGGTGTCATTAGGGTGGTTCCCACTCAGAGACAGAACCTAGTATCTCAGCCAATTTCATGCCTCTCCTGGCACTTGGTTGTGCAGCAACCAGAGAAAGAGTAACAGTCCTTACGGCCACACAGTCCTTGGACACTAGACCACAGCGACATACACAGAGGTTAGTGGGGAGGGAGGTGAAAAGCTTCTACAAACACTGGTCAATCTGATACATTCACAGAGGAATGTCCAGGGTGTCAAGAGGTCGAGAAACCTATCACTGTGAGTGAAGATTACTGGGCAATGGAGCACTGCTGATAGAAACTGAGAAATGTCATAATCTCACAGATACGGCAAGGTGAAGTGGAAATCCTCACAGGAAATATATCTTATGGTGATGTTTGGGTTCTTTAGTGTGGTGCCATTCATCAGGGAATGTTGTAGGAAGCCATTGAATTAACTGGAGGAAACCTACAACTATTAATAACTCAGAGCAGATGGAGCAGGTGATCTTCTGCACCATTTGAGCACTTACAGCTGATTATTGGTGTAATTGTCGATGAAAATGATTATAGTCACTAACTGAATAATTGGGAATTTTTACTCTGCAGGTAATTTGTAAAATTTACAAAAACTGCCTCCCTTGTTGGAAATCCCTTTCTATATCCCATGTGATTAAAGTTTTCCTTCTTGGCTTATCTGTGGATGATGAGCTGAGACATGCCCTAATGGCCTCCTTCTTCCTCCAGCCTCTCTTTCCTCTCTGGCTCTGCAAGCTGCTGCTCAGGCTGTAGGACTGCCGACTCTTCCGTGGGACTGTGAGAGCTCCTATCTCTGATTGCCAAGGCTGTAATACATTCTGCAGGTGATGGCAGAATTGTAGGAATGTAAGCACATCAAACTTGATGACTATCGACTAAAGATTTTTTTAAAGATTAAAGAAGTCATTACAACTCCTTTATTGACAAACAAACACAACATTAAACGTGGTTAAAAAAATCTTCACATAATTACACCATCACATCAGAACCGCCTCTTTAGGTGAAGCCCAACTCAATGTCGGTGGTTTTGAATATGCATGTTTCCACCCAATGCATTACCATCCACCACCTGCTCCCATGGCTTCACATGACCTTGATCGGGGGTGGGGGTGGGTTAGCTGGTGCTACATCTTGCCCAAGGGTGACCTGCAGGCTAGCGGAGGGAAGGAGCACCTTGTACCTCCTTTGGTAGAGACGTATCCTCATAATAAACCATACAGTGAAGATAACAGAGACACTTACTGAATTGTTGGTCTAAACAGAATCTAGAGAAATCTCCAAAGACCTGTGTCAAAATATTCCAAACTCTCTGATAAATGGGTAGTGAGTAATTGCCACTTACACAAACTAGGTTGACTCCTACTGAAATAGTCCAGTCCACAATGGCTCTCTGGTATCTACACATCAAGTCCCTCAGGAATGCAGGTAATAGTAGCTCGCATTTTACACAATGAATCTCTTCCCATTCGGAGAAAGTAGAAACATATGATAAAAATCCTGGTCTGCTATGTTAACTTGCACTGTATCTGTTTCTGCAACATGAATATGCTGTCTCTATTTGGGGAAGAACAGAATGCAATTCGGGCTGAAGGCCATGTGCAATAATACTAATTGTAGGCCCCATAGCCTGTTCTTTCAGCAGTCCTGAGTTTTGCTCCATTTTCTGTACTATCTTCTGTATTTATTTCACTACAACCTTTTTTATGCAATGAACCATTAAGCAAGGGTCGCGGTGTGCACAGGTGTGCGAGTGTGCGAGTACAGAGAGAGGAGGGCGGAGGGGGTACAGGTCTCTCACACACACACACACACACACACAGGAGATGGAGGGCGAGGAGGGAAGAGAGGAAGGGGAGGGAATGGAGGTGGGGAGAGGGAGGAGAGGGAGGGGAGTGGGGGGAAGGGAGAGGAAAGAGGGGTGAGGAGGGGTAGGGGAGGGGAGGGGAAGGGGAGGAGTGGAGCAGGAGGAGAAGGAGGGGGAGGGAAGGGGTGGAGGAGGGTGTGAATCAGGGAAGGGGTGGGGGAGGTTTTGAGGGAGAAGGAGTGAGAGGGTGGAGAATGGAAGGAAGGCTCCCTCACAAGGTCCCTGGTGAGGAAGGGGAGGGTGTGTGTTGGAGGGTGAAGAGGTGGGGGATTGAGGGATGTGATAGGGTGGGGGGAGAAGGGGATGCGAAGGGTATGTAAGGAGGAGTGGGAAGTGGAGGGGTAGTTGATGGAGGAGGAGGGTGTGCAGAGAAGGAAGAGGAGTGGTAGGAGATGGAGGGGGAGGGAATCCGTGGGAGAGGGGGATGGGAAGTGTGTGTGGGAGGGGAGGAGGAGGAGGAAAGGGTAGGAGTGGGGGAGGAGGAGGGATGTACTCTCTCACTGATGGACCCAGGACAACCATGACAGGGGCAGGGGGGAACGTGAGGGAGGGGAGAGGCTGGGTAGGGTAGGCTAGGGGCCGAAAAGATGGCGTGACTGGTGGAGTCATTGGGAGTTGCTCTGGAACTGGTCAGCACTGATCATTCAACAAACCATTCAGCGTGTTCTGATCCAAGTAGTTCGGCCAGCTCATTGGCTGACACTGGGCTGGCCCACTGGGTGAGCCAATCGGTGGCGCCATGCTTGGGTCTTTGGAAAAGTCAGTCAGTGCTGTTGTACTTGAGCCATGGGAAAAGTTGGTCAATGCTGCCTGAGTGGAATCATTCAGCGAGCCAATTGGTGTTGTTGTTGAATCACTGGAGGATCCAATTGCAAAGTCATACTGAATTTGTCAACAAGCCAATCAGAGATGACATCCTAGTGTCAATCAATGGGCCAATCCGGTGTTTTGCATTGGAATTGTGATGAGTCCATCGGTGTAGCCGGATGAAGCTGTTGGGCTGGAGTCCGATGATGTGGAAGCCAATGATATCACCCTGTGGGGGTTCTTATATGGGCCACTCAGCAGGGTTATTGGTAGGAGTCAGTCAGTGATGAAGATGGAGATGAGCCAATGGTTGACAGCAGGCCTCTGGAGCCAACAGATGATCACAGATGATAAGCGAAGGCTGAAGAGGAGCCCATCACTGGGTGTTATGGGATGAGACAATCACCAGTGAGACAGGCCAGGAACTAATAGGCTGCTGGTGGAACACATCATAGTGGTGGAATTGGTCATGCAGCACAATGAGATCAAAACTCTGGAGCCGATCACCATCACTGTAGGAACAACACCAGAGCCAGTTGTAGGAGCATTGCTACAGAACCTGCTGGAGATGAAAGAGTCCAGGGATCAATCACAGTTAAGGTCTAGGTTAACTAAGTCGGTGATGTCATCATCCTGGAGCCCATCACAGAAACCCGTCTGGAAACATTGGTTGATGTTGATGTCCTGTAGTCAACCAGAGAACTTCATTTGGATGGACATTTGGTGATATCATCATCTTTGAGTGAATTTTGTCAGATAGTTTAAATAACCTTGAGGTAGCGGGGTAATGAACGGGGAGGGAGTAGAGGGGAGGGGGAAGGGGTTGGAGGGATCCGTATATGAGCCAGTCTCATCTTCCTGCATTGGGCCCATATCCCACTGAATCTTTCCAATCCATGTACCTTCCTTTCTCATACGTCCAGTTCCTCGGAATACCTTCTAATAACTTCCCACTGCTGATGTCAGGTTCACTCTCCTCAAGTTCATGGTTTATTTTAGAGTCTTTCTCGAACAGCGGAACAACATTAGTTATCCTCCAATCCTCCGGTACCTCACCTGTCACTAAGGATGATCTAAATATCTTTGCTAGGGCAGCTGCAACTTTTGTACTTGCTTCACACTGGGTCCAAGGGAATACCTTGTCAGGCCCTGGGGATTTATCCGCTCTAATTTGCCTCAAGACAGCAAACACCTCCTCCTCTGTCATCTGTATAGGATCCATGAGCTCACTGCTGGTTTTACTCACGTCTATAGATTCTATGTCCATCTCCCCAGTAAAAACAGATGAAAAAAATACATTTAAGATCTCCGCATCTCTTTTATCTCCACACATCGATTACCATTCTGATCTTCTGCTCTTAAAATATCTGTAAGTATGCGTTGAGATTCTCCTTCACCTTGTCTGCTAGGGCAACCTCATGCTTTGCTGTTATCTTTCTTAAGAGTTCTCCTGTCATAGAGGGGACGCTGGGAGGAGCCCAAATGCAAGATACAGACACTGAAGTATTAGGAACAGGACTTGACTAGAGAGCTGGGACAAGAACACAGACTTGGGCTAGGACATTGGCTAGGCAAGCAGACCAGGACTAGGAACTGGGAACTAGGAGTCTGGGCTTGGACTCTGAGCCAGAGACTGGACAAGGACCCAGAACCTGGATCTTGACTCAGGCTCGAACCCTGGAACTAGGCAAGGACATGACGTGGCTACAGGACTGGACATGGCTTGGGTTCTTCAAGGCAAGGACATGACGAAGCTTGGGTTCTTCGAAGCGAGGACATGATGAGGCTTGGGTTCAGACTCCGAGCCAGAGACTGGACAAGGACCCAGAACCTAGGTCTTGACTTAGCCTCGGACTCCAGAACTAGGCAAAAACAGGACTAGGTGAGGCTACAGGACAGAACGAGAGACTCTTGGGCAAGATGAGGAAACTCCAGCACAGGATGAGACACATGGACAGGATGAGAACACAAAGCCTTGACTTGGTACTCAGGAACAGCTGAGCCTTGGACTTGGGACGACAGGAACCTCAGAACCTTGTACTTGGGATAACAGGGACACAGAACACAGAGCCTTGGACTTGTGGAGGACAGGAACACAAAGCCTTGGTCTAGAGCATGGGAACACAGAGCCTTGGAACGTGAGAGACAGGAACACAGGGACATGGAACACAAAGCCAGGAACCCTCCTTGGGAACAGGACTTGGGGCCAGGGCTCTACACAGAATGCTGAACACAACAAGACAGTTCCCAACACTAGGTAGCGGCAAACAGCCAGACCTAACTAGCAAAGGCATGGACACAGAGACAGTTCTCAACACTAGGTAGCGGCAAACAGCCAGACCTACCGAGTGAAGGCATGGACACAGAGACAGTTCAAAACAACAGTAGACAGTTCCTTATCATGCTCCAGCAGTTGAGCTTGACAGCAGTGCAGGCAAAGGTTACAGACAAGGTGAGGTTACAGGAGGAAGGGGACAAGAAGGGATTCAGACAGGGGATTTTGACAGGAACAATCCAGCAACTGAAGCTGAACCAAGGAGCTATTTATGTTGCCAGCCCAAAATGTGAATCAACTGCCTTAATTAGAGCACCCAACAGAAAAAGGGAAAACCAGAAAACCTGGAATAAGGAACGATGGACTGGACCGTGAACCGGAATCCGGACTTCACGGACCGGACCATGACATCTCCTGGACTTCTTAAACTCTATAAGTACCTCATTTGTTCCTACCTGTGTATACCTGCTATGCATCTCCAATTTTTTGTTACCCAGGGCTTCAAAACCTGGGTAACAAAAAATGTCTTGAAAACCAAGGTTCCCTAAACCTGTTATCTTTATCATTTATTCAGACAAGCACATTCAAGCTTTGTACCAAGTACACTTTTGCCAGAAAACAGCCTGTCCCAATCTCTACTTGGCAGATCCTTTCTGATAGCATCAAAACTGGCCATTCATCAGTTTAGAATTTCAACCTGTGAACCAGACCTAGCCTTTTCCGTATTTACTTTGAAATTAATAGCATTGTGATCACTAGATGCAAAGTGATCCTCTACCCAAGCTTTTGTCACCTGCCCTTTCTTATTCTCGAAAAGGAGATCAAGTATCGCACACTCTCTCATTGGGATATCTGTGTACTGATCAAGGAAACTCTACTGAACACATTTGGCAAACTCTATCCCACATAGTCCTTTTACAGTATGGGAGTCCTCATCAATATGTGGAAAGTTAAAGTCACCTGCTATAACAATCTTACGTTTCTTGCAATAGTTTGTGATCCCTACAAATTTGTTCCCATTAAGTCCTGTGTACTGTTGGGTGGTATATAGTATAGGGCCAATAACATAGTCATACTTTCCTTATTCCTCAGTCTCACCCATAAAGCCACAATAGACAAGATCTCCAGTCTGTCCTGACTGCTTGCTCCTGTGACATTTTCCCTGGCTAGTAATGCCAACCCTCCCCCTTTTAATCCCTCCCACTATCACATCTAAAAAATTGGAACCCCGGAATATTGAGTTGTCAGTCCTGCCTCTCCTGCAACCAAGTCTCACTAATGGCTACAATATCATAATTCCATATGATCCATGCCCTGAGCTCATCTGCCTTTCCTACAATACTTTTTGTATTGAAATATACACAACTCAGAACATTAGTCACACCATACTCAACCTTGTGATTCCTTACTTTGCTTGAGATCTTAACAACATTATTCTCCACGATCTGTTTTGGCACTCTGGTTCCCATCACCCTATAAACTCCAGTCTAAAATGCCAATGCTGTCATGGACCGGTCCGTGATATCTGCATTCCGGTTCACGGTCCAGTCCGTGGACTCAGGACTTCGGGTCTTCCAGTTGTCCCTTGTTTGATTGAGTTAAGCATTGGCACCTGATTCCCATCTTGAGGCTTTGAATATAAGTAGCCTTGGGGTTGAATGTGGGCTGCTGGTGGGTAGAGTTGCTGGAGTGGTTGTGGCAAGAGAGTGTTGAGTTGTGACTGGAAAATAGCAGAGAGAGAGAACATCAAGGAAAGAGCCAAGCTGTTGAAAGAAGTTTTTGGTGAGAATGGAAGTGAACTACAGATGGAGGTTGGTGGGAAAGAGGAAGAAAAAAAACGCAGATCTATGGGATATCAAATTCTGATGAGTCAGTGGATGATCAAAGCAGGACAGCAAAACAATGGAAAGAAGATGAGATTAAAGTATTGATAAAACTAAGTGAAGATGGAGTGTCATTTGATGATTGGAACCTGATTCGTTTGACGAAGATACTCAACAAAATTATAGGCGAGATTAAAGGAACAACGATTTTACGAAATGCATCGCTATTAGTGATTTGTCGGGATAGTGCTCAGCAAGGTAAAGTGATAAGATTATGTAAAATAGAAGGCAAAGAAGTATAATGCTCAATACCCAACAATAGTAAGTGGACTGGAGGAGTTATTTCAGGGATACCAAAAAAAGTTACAATGGATGAGATTAAACAGAACATAAAAGGAGCAAAAATTATTGAGGCCAAGCATTTGAAAGTTACAAGAAACGGGAAAAAGTGTGATAGTTTATCAGTAATGATTAACTTTGATGAAGAGAGATTGCCAACTAACATTTACTTAGGGTATATGTGTTATGCGGTTAGAATATATATACCACCGCCTTTAAGATGCTATAAATGTCAGAAATTCGGGCACATTGCGGCAGTCTGCAGAGGAAAACAAAGATGTGGGAGATATGCTGGAAAACATGAGTATGGGAAATGTGAAGCGGGCGCTAGGCTGAAATGCTGCAATTGTGGCGAGGAACACAGCGCAGCTTACCGAGGGTGCATTTATAGCAAGAAGGCGGCTGAGATACAATATGTAAAAGGAACTCAAGGAATCAGTTATGCAGAGGCAGTGAACGAATTTGATGAAAAAAAGGCTGTCAAGCAAACAAATACAGGGAATAATAAACTGGTAAATTGTGAGAGCTGTAATATGAAAAATAAGGATACACTATTAATGAGTAGAAAGGAGTTTGTGCTTTTTATGGTGGATGCAATTAATTGTCCAGCGCAAACAAGCAAAAGAACTGAGAAAGTTAAAATTGTCGTCAAGTTTGCAGAAAAGTATCTTGGTATTAAAGGAATTAGGTGGGAAGAAGTCAAAGAAATGCTGAATGGAGGATCCAACAGTTCACAGGCAGGGGAGATGGAATTTTAATGGCAGTATATTTATCGCAAATGGTCAAGAATTTAAGAAATGTTTCAGAACTTAAGGAAAATCCTCAGATTTTATGGTTGAAGCCCAGGGTAAATGTGCAGAACTCCAACAACAAATAGAAGTTCCCGACAAGAACAACCGTGAGTTGGAAAGAGATTGGAAAATGGAAGAAATTATTACAAGGATACAAAAGGAAAAGGAATTTGTTGCAAAGTGAATTATCTACATTCAGATTATAAAATGAAAACATGGAAGCAAATGAAGAAGAACTCCGAGGTCTCAGTAAACAACTGCAGGCTACAATCCAAGAAAAGGAAAACCTGAAAAAGCAGATAGACTTGGAAAAACAGCAATTTTAAAAGTATAACGTGCGATAATTACTATTCTTTCACAAGACGATTTTAGTCTTACAAGTGATGTAGATGAAATCAATGTAATTGAGGTAGTGCAACTACGCAAAAACATGTGACATAATTAGGGAAGAATAGCAGTTTGCGGCATTATAGAAACATAGAAAATAGGTGCAGGAGTAGGCCATTCGGCCCTTCGAGCCTGCACCGCCATTTATTATGATCATGGCTGATCATCCAACTCAGAACCCAGCCTTCCCTCCATACCCCCTGACCCCTATAGCCACAAGGGCCATATCTAACTCCCTCTTAAACATAGCCAATGAACTGGCCTCAACAGTTTGCTGTGGCAGAGAATTCCACAGATTCACCACTCTCTGTGTGAAGAAGTTTTTCCTAATCTCGGTCCTAAAAGGCTTCCCCTCTATCCTCAAACTGTGACCCCTCGTTCTGGACCTCCCCAACATCGGGAACAATCTTCCCGCATATAGCCTATCCAATCCCTTTAGGATCTTATACGTTTCAATCAGATCCCCCCTCAATCTTCTAAATTCCAACGAGTACAAGCCCAGTTCATCCAGTCTTTCTTCATATGAAAGACCTGCCATCCCAGGAATCAATCTGGTGAACCTTCTTTGTACTCCCTCTATGGCAAAGATGTCTTTCCTCAGATTAGGGGACCAAAACTGCACACAATACTCCAGGTGTGGTCTCACCAAGGCCTTGTACAACTGCAGTAGTACCTCCCTGCTCCTGTACTCGAATCCTCTCGCTATAAATGCCAGCATACCGTTCGCCTTTTTCACCGCCTGCTGTACCTGCATGCCCACTTTCAATGACTGGTGTATAATGACACCCAGGTCTCGTTGCGCCTCCCCTTTTCCTAATCGGCCACCATTCAGATAATAATCTGTTTTCCTATTTTTGCCACCAAAGTGGATAACTTCACATTTATCCACATTAAATTGCATCTGCCATGAGTTTGCCCACTCACCCAACCTATCCAAGTCACCCTGCATCCTCTTAGCATCCTCCTCACTGCTAACTCTGCCACCCAGCTTCGTGTCATCCGCAAACTTGGAGATGCTGCATTTAATTCCCTCATCCAAGTCATTAATATATATTGTAAACAACTGGGGTCCCAGCACTGAGTCTTGCGGTACCCCACTCGTCACCGCCTACCATTCTGAAAAGGTCCCGTTTATTCCCACTCTTTGCTTCCTGTCTGCTAACCAATTCTCCACCCACACCAATACTTTACCCCCAATACCGTGTGCTTTAAGTTTGCACACTAATCTCCTGTGTGGGACCTTGTCAAAAGCCTTTTGAAAATCCAAATATACCACATCCACTGGTTCTCCCCTATCCACTCTACTAGTTACATCCTCAAAAAATTCTATGAGATTCGTCAGACATGATTTTCCTTTCACAAATCCATGCTGACTTTATCCGATCATTTCACCGCTTTCCAAATGTGCTGTTATCACATCCTTGATAACTGACTCCAGCAGTTTCCCCACCACCGACGTTAGGCTAACCGGCCTATAATTCCCCGGTTTCTCTCTCCCTCCTTTTTTAAAAAGTGGGGTTACATTAGCCACCCTCCAATCCTCAGGAACTAGTCCAGAATCTAACGAGTTTTGAAAAATTATCACTAATGCATCCACTATTTCTTGGGCTACTTCCTTAAGCACTCTGGGATGCAGACCATCTGGCCCTGGGGATTTATCTGCCTTCAATCTCTTCAATTTACCTAACACCACTTCCCTACTAACATGTATTTCACTCAGTTCCTCCATCTCACTGGACCCTCTGTCCCTTACTATTTCTGGAAGATTATTTATGTCCTCCTTAGTGAAGACAGAACCAAAGTAATTATTCAATTGGTCTGCCATGTCCTTGCTCCCCATAATCAATTCACCTGTTTCTGTCTGCAGGGGACCTACATTTGTCTTTATCAGTCTTTTCCTTTTTACATATCTATAAAAGCTTTTACAGTCCGTTTTTATGTTCTCTGCCAGTTTTCTCTCATAATCTTTTTTCCCCTTCCTAATTAAGCCCTTTGTCCTCCTTTGCTGAACTCTGAATTTCTCCCAGTCCTCAGGTGAGCCACTTTCTCTGGCTAATTTGTATGCTACTTCTTTGGAATTGATACTATCCCTAATTTCTCTTGTCAGCCACGGGTGCACTACCTTCCTTGATTTATTCCTTGATTTTATCTAATGAGCGCATTAAGCATTCACGAGGAATTGCAACTACAGAGTGGTGTTAATAGAGAACTAGATTGTCTAAAGTAGAGAACTCCAGGACATACTTGGTTGGAACACCACAAGTCTAGCAGGTGGCGGTAATGCACTGAAAGCTGGTTGCCAACTGCCATAAAACAAAAGAAGAAGAAGCAGCAGCAGTGTGGGCTGCTTGTTTGTCTTGTTAGTTCCCCTTGGAGCAACCTGCTGACAGAAGGCTAGTGAAACCATTCGTGATCTCTAGGCCTGGCTGGAGGACCACTGCTTCATGGAGCCTTGTTGCCACTCGTTGGAGTAGTCTTTGCGGTATGGATTCGGCTGTTTTCTGGGCCAGCTGAGTGGCTGTCAGCCACTCAGAGCAAGATAGGGATCTGGCTGTCTCCATAGCCAGCTGAGGTTGCTGGCTGAACTGAGACTTGGAGCTTCCCCGGAGCAGAGAAGGAACTGTCTGTCGTTCTCTGCTGTTTGTCTCTTCTTGTCCTTGCCTCCGTGGGGTAAGCCAGGCTGTTTTGCCGATGCCCTGCGGGGGGATCTGTCTTGTCTTGTCCTCGCCTCCGTGGGGTAAGTCAGGCCATTCTGCTGTTACCCTGCCGAGGGTCCTCTTTTGTCTTGTCTTGTCCCACCTTGTCTCCATGGGGTAAGTCAGGCCATTTTACCGTTGCCCTGCGGGGGATCTATCTTGTCTTGTCCTTGCCTTTGTTGGGCAAGTCCAGCCGTTCTGCCGTTACCTGACAGAGGGACCTGTCCCACATTGGTGTGGAGATGAAGCTGAGTCCCGGCTTGTCTTAGGATAAGTCCTGGCACTATGTCTATGTTCTGTCCTGTCTCATGTTAGTGTCATGTTAAAGATGAGTCCCAGCTTGTCGAATGATATGTCCCGGCTCTATGTTGATGTTCAGTTCCCAGCCTGTCTGTGAGCTCCAAGGACCCCAGCCACAAGGATCCCGCAGCCAAGCTCCAAGGACCCCAGCCACGAGGATCCCGCAGCCAAGCTCCAAGGACCCCAGCCACGAGGATCCCGCAGCCAAGCTCCAAGGACCCCAGCCACGAGGATCCCGCAGCCAAGCTCCAAGGACCCCAGCCACGAGAGGATCCCGCAGCCAAGCTCCAAGGACCCCAGCCACGAGGATCCCGCAGCCAAGCTCCAAGGACCCCAGCCACGAGGATCCCGCAGCCAAGCTCCAAGGACCCCAGCCACGAGGATCCCGCAGCCAAGCTCCAAGGACCCCAGCCACATCCTGTCTTGAAGCCATGTCATGTCTTTGCCTGGTTCTGGAGTCCAAGCCTGAGGCAAGCCCCAGGTTCTGGGTCCTTGTCCAGTCTCGGGCTCTGAGTCCAAGCCTTGTCTCCTCGTCCATGGTTCCTAGTCCTGGTTCCGCTTTCCCTAGCCCAAGTCTGTGTTCTTGTCACTGCTCCTTGCCTGAATCCTGTCAAGTCCCTACTCTAGTCAAGTCCTGTTCCTTGTACTTCAGTGCCTTTGTCTTGCATTTGGGTCCATGACAAGCGCCCCATTGTGACACATGCAGCACAGGCAAGCCTTCCCAAGAGGATATTAGTCCCCCTACAGTTCAAATGGAAACTGTCTCTTCTGTATAGTTCCCACCTTCCCTGGAAGAGAGCCCAACAATCCAAAAATCTGATGTCCTCTCTCCTGCATCAACTCCCTAGCCATGTGTAAAACTGTATGATCTTGCTGTTTTTGGCCTCTCTAACACATGGTATGGATAGCAGTCCAGAGATCACATCCCTGGAGGTCCTGTCCATTAACTTAGCACTTAACTCCCTGAAAGCACTTTGCTGAACCTCATCACTCTTCTTACCTATGTCATTGGTACCTACATGGACCATGACATCTGGTTGGTCACCCTCTTGTTTAGGAATGCTGTGGATTCAATCCAAGATGGCACAGTCCATGGTCCCCAGGAGGTCCCGGGAATCTTGTTCTGGTCCACAGAAACTCCTTTCAATTACCCTAATGAATCCCCAACCACAACAGCTTCCTTCTTCTCCCTTTTATTTGCACCATCAGACTCAGTAACAGTGACCTGACCACTGACTTTCCTTTGCTAGGTCACCCCCCCCCCCCACCCCAACAGTATCCTGAAGCAGTGTACATATTCTTAAAGTGGATGGCTACAGGGGTACTCTGCACTGGCTCTGTAACCTCTTTCTCCTTCTTAACTGTCACCCAGTTTCCTCGGTCCTGCACCTTGGGTGTAACTACCTCTATATGCCCTATCTATCACCCCCTCAGCATCCTGAATGATCTGGAGTTCATCCATTTCCGGCTCCAACTCCTTAATATGGATTGTTAGAAGCTGTTGGTGGATGCACTTCTTACAGGTTAAGCCATCAAGGACACTGGAGATCTCCCTGCCTTTACACATCATGCCAAAAGAGCATTCAAATATCCTGCCTGGCATCCCTGCTATTCTAAGTGTGCAAATATAAAGAAGGAAAACAATAAATAAACTGGGGAAAAGAAAAAAAAATCTACCTACAGCATTTCACCTTTTCTCGCTCAAGAGCCTACACATTTAAGCCTCGAAGAACTAATGCCACATGTAACCACTCTGCCATTGTCCACTCCAACAATAGCCCTTCCAATAAAGGCCATTCCATTTGCCCCTACCTTATTTTAATTTATTCTTACGAATTAATACTAATTGCTGATTGGCCATCACTCAAACTGCTGCAAATCTATGTATTCAATTGGTGGACCTGAGTGAGTTACATCTTGTCACGCATACTCATTACTGTAAGGTGAACATGAGGGAGAGACCCTTCACTCAGAGGGTAGTGAGGGGGTGGAATGAGCTGCCACCATAAGTGGTGGATGTAGTGTTGATTTTTAACATTTAAAAGAGAAATTTGGACAGGTATGAAGGACCATGGTGCAGGTCGATGTGACAAGGCAAATTAATGGTTTGGCATAGACTAGATAGGCTGAAGGGCCTGTTTCTATGCTGTGGTGTTTTATAATTTTAATGTCTCCACAAGAATCTGTGTCACAGAATAGCTCCAAAATAGAACGTGTGCTCCTCCATGGCTCAGTTGGAGTAGAACGTAGAAGATAGAACATAGAAATTTACAGCAGATTACAGGCTCTTCAGCCCACAACGTTGTGCCGACCATATAACCTACTCTAGACACTGACTAGAATTAACCTTATCGCATAGCCCTCTATTTTTCTAAGCTCTATATACCTATCTAGGAGTCTCTTAAAAGACCTTATTTTATCTGCCTCTACCACCTTCACTGGCAGTGCATTCCATGCACCCACCACTCTCTGTGTGGAAAAACTTACCCCTGACGTCCCCCTTGTACCTACCTCCAAGCACCTTAAAACTATGCCCCCTCATGTTAGCTATTTCAGCCCTGGGAAAAGCCTCTGACTATCCACGCAATCAATGCTTCTTATCACTTTATACACCTCTATCAGGTCACCTCTCATCCTCTGTTGCTCCAAGGAGAAAAGGCCAAGTTCATTCAACTTATTCTTACACAGGATTCTTACCATTAATACTATATTCTGTCTTCAAATTTGACCTACCAAATGAACCACTTCACTCTTTTCTGGGTTGAACTCCATTTGCCACTTCTCAGCTGGTTCTACATCCTTTTGATGTCTCGCTATAACCTCTGCCAACCCTCCAGTCTATGCATAATACCCCCAACTTTTGTGTCATCAGCAAACTTACAAACCCACCCTTTACTTCTTCTAGGTCATTTGTAAAAATCATAAAAATGAGGGGTCCCAGTACAGATCCCTGCAGAGCACCACTGGTCACCAACTTCCATGCAGAATATGAACCATCTACAAGCACTCCTTGCTTTCCTTGGGCAAGCCAATTCTAGATCCACAAAGCAAGGTCTCCTTAGACCCCATGCCCTTACTTTCTGAATGAGCCTTGCATGGGGAACCTTATGAAATGCCTTACTGAAATCCAAATACACTATGTCCACTGCTCTACTTTCATCAATGTGTTTTGTTACATCGTCAAAGAATTCATTCAGGCTTGTAAGGCACAACCTGCCCTTGACAAAGCCATGCTGATTATGCCTAATCAGATGATGCCTCTCCAAATGCTTATGAATCCTGCCTCTCAGGATCTTCTCCAACACCTGCCCACCACTGAAATAAGGCTCACTGGTCCTGCGTTATCTCTACTCCCTTTCTTGAACAGGGAACAACATTTGCAACCCTCCAATTCGTTGGACTTCTTCCATCCCATTGATGATGCAAAGATCTTCGCCAGAGGCTCAGCAATCTCCTCCCTCTCTTCCCACAGTAGCCTGGGGTATATCTCATCCAGTCTCAGTGACTTACCTAACTTAATGCTTTTCAAAAGCTCTTGCACATCCTCTTTCATAATGTCTACATGCTCAAATATTTCAGTTCACAGTAAGTCATCCCCACAATTGCTGAAGTCCTTTTCTCTGGTGAATAGTGAGGCAAAGTATTCGTTAAGTACCTCCACTGTCTCCTCCAACTCCATGCACACGTTTCCACTATCACACTTGATTGGTCCTATTCGCACACTGCTCATCCTCTTGCTCTTCACATACTTGTCAAATGCCTTTGGGTTTTTCTTAATCCTGCTTGCCAAGGCCTTCTGCCTTAGTTCTACAATCTGTGTCGGTCTCCCAAGTAAATACTGATAGCAAAAAATCCATCTTCCCCCTGTCTTTTGGTTGCATGCATAGATGACCACGCTGATCTTGAAGAGTACCAACTTTGTCACTTGCTATCCTTTTACTCTTAGGATAGTTACAGAAACTCTTGGGATTTTCTTTCACCTTCTACAGCACTGCAACCTCATGTTCTCTTTTACCCTCCTGATTTCTCTCTTAAGAGGTCTCCTTCATTTCTTATACTCCTCAGGTGCCTCATTTGATCCTAACTGTCCTTCCTTTTCTTAACCAGGGCCTTAATATCCTTCGAGAACCAGCATTCTCTAAACCTGTTACCCTTGCCTTTTTCTCCAAAAGGAACATACAATTTCTGTGATCCCAATATTTCACTTTTCAAAACCTCTCTCTTACCAAGCACCTCTTTGCCAGAAAACAACCATGCCTGCCAGATTCCTTCAGCTGTCACCAAAATTGGTCTTTCTCCAATCCAAGGACCAATCCTATCCTTCTGCATAATTATCTTGAAACTAATGGTTCCATGTGGTTTTCATAACCGTGGGAGGTGCCATTGAAAGCATTTACAGGTAGGGGGAGGTAGTAGTGGGGATAACCTCCCCCTACCCGTAAATGCTTTCAACAGCATCTGTTTCAAATAGCCTCTGACAACCAGGTCCAGCTCCTGGCCTTTACATGTGGCTTGCCTAACAAGACCAGTGGAACTGTTCCTCCTGACAGAAGTATCAAAGGCAGGTTATTGGTGCCTTAAAACTAATCGCTTTGGGCTGACAAGGCTTGTCAACCGTGTTTGGCAGCTTATCTAAAACAGGAAAACTCTGACCTCAAAACTCCAATGCCTTGTGGCTGTACCCACAGTTTGGGCTTTGATTCATCCTACAGAGCAACAGCTGGCTCTCCAAATCCTGCAGTTCTGGCTTGCGTGTGGGCTTACATATCACATAGACAGCTAATCAACAAATATTCATCGTCACCAAGAAGGACGTTAGAATGGCCTTCCTGAAGGTAAATCCAAGGAAGGCGACGGGCCCAGATGGCATCCCAGGATGGGTTCTCTGGGCCTGTGCGAGTGAGATAGCTGGAGCGTTTGCTGACATCTTCAACTGCTCCCTGCTTCAGTCTAAGATCCCCTGGTGTTTTAAGAAGGCAACGATAATCCCAGTGCCGAAGAAGAGCAAGGTGTCATGCCTGAATGACTATCGACCTGTGGCTCTGACATCAATTGCTATGAAGTGCTTCGAGAGATTGGTTATGGCACACATCAACCACAGCCTACCGGTCAACCTCAACACATTGCAATTCGCCTACCAGAGCAACAGATCAACGGCAGATGCCATCTCTCTGGCCCTACATTCCTCCTTAGATCACCTGGAGAATAAAGACACATACGTAAAGCTCCTTTTCATTGACTACAGCTCTGCCTTTAATACCATCATTCCAAATAAACTGATTCCTAAGCTCCGGAACCTGGGCCTTGGCACTCAGATCTGCAGCTGGATCTTCAACTTCCTCACAGACAGGACCCAGGGTGTAAAAATAGGGGACAAGCTCTCCTCTACAATCACTCAGAGCACCGGTGCCCCACAAGGCTGTGTACTCAGCCCCCTGCTGTACTCACTGTACACCCATGATTGTGTAGCCAAGTTTCCATCAAACTCAATACATAAGTTTGCTGATGACACCACAATTGTAGGCCATATCTCGGGTAATGGTGGAATCATTTTCATGAACATCCTTTGAACCCTTTCCAATGCCAGCACACCTTTCCTGAAATAACAGGCCCAAATCTCTCACAATACTCCAAATGAAGCCACACTATTGCCTTATAAAGTCTCAAACTGACAACTTTGGTCTTATTCATCTTGAAATAAATGCAAACATCTTATTTGCCTTCCTGTCCACCAATTCAACCTGCAACTTAACCTTTAGGGAATCCTACACGAGGACTCCCGAGTCCCTTTGCATCTCAGACTTTTGAATTTTCCTTCCATTTAGAAAAACTTCTTCACTTTTATTTCTTCTATTAAAGTGCATGACCGCACAGTTATTGACACTGTATTCCATCTGCCAATTCATTACTCACTCTCCTAATCTGCAACCTCTCTGCTTCCACAAAACTAGCTGCTCTTCCACCTATCTTCTTATCATCTGCAAACCTGGCCACGAAGCCATTAATACCATCATCAGAATCATTGACATACGGTATAACATAAAAAAGCCGCCCCAACGCAGACTCCTGTGGAATACCAATAGTCACCAGCAGCCAAGTAGAAAACACTCCCCTTAATCCCGCTCTTTGCCTCCTACCAATAAGCCACCGCTCTATCCATGCTATATCCTTCCCCGCAATACCATGAGCTCTTAACTTATTAATCTTGCCTGATGAACCTGTTGGAATCCTTTAAGGAAATTACAAGTAAAATAGATAAATTGGATGCAGTGGATGTTGTATATTTGGACTTTCAGAAGGCCTTTGACAAGGTGCTATACACAAGGCTGCCTACCAAGTTAAGAGCCCACGGTATTACAGGAAAGTGACTGGCATGCTTAGAACAATGCTGATTGGTAGGAGTCAGTAGGAGGGAATAAAAGGATCCTTTTCTGATTGGCTGCCAGTGACTAGTGGTGTTCTGCAAGGGTCGGTGTTGGGACCACTTGTTTTAATGCTGTATATCAATGATTTAGATGATGGTTTTGTGGCCAAGTTTGCAGGTGATATGAAGATTGGTGGAGGGGCAGGTAGGATTGAGGAAACAGGTAACCTGCAGAAGGACAGATTAGGAGAAAAGGCAAGAAAGTGGCAAATAAAATACAGTGTTGGAAAATGCATGGTCACGCACTTTGGCAGTAGAAATAAATGAACGGATTATTTTCTAAACTGGGAGAAAATCCAAAAATCTGAAATGCAAAGACTTGGGTGTCCTTTTGCAGAACACCCTAAATGTTAACTTGCAGGTAGAGTCGGTGATGGGAAGGCAAATGCAATGTTAGCATTCATTTCAAGATGTCTAGAATACAAGAGCAAAGATCTAATGCTAAGGCTTTATAAAGCACTGGTAAGGCCTCACCTTGATTATTGTGAAGAGTTTTGGGCTCCTCATCTAAGAAAAGATGTGATGGCATTGGAGAGGGTTCAGAGGAGATTCACAAGGATGATTCTGGAAATGAAAGGGATATCATACTTTATACTTTATTGTCGCCAAACAATTGGTACTAGAACGTACAATCATCACATCGATATTTGGTTCTGAGCTTCACACTCCCTGGATTACAAATATTAAATATTAATGATATTAAAAATAGTTAAAATTAGTAAATATTAAAAATTTAAATTATAAATCATAAATAGAAAATAGAAAAATGGGAAGTAAGGTAGTGCAAAAAAAAAAAACTGAGAGGCAGGTCTGGATATTTGGAGGGTACGGCCCAGATTCAGGTCAGGATCCATTCAGCAGTCTTATCACAGTTGGAAAGAAGCTGTTCCCAAATCTGGTCGTATGAGTCCTCAAGCTCCTGAACCTTCTCCCGGAGGGAAGAGGGACGAAAGGTGTGTTGGCTGGGTGGGTCATGTCCTTGATTATCCTGGCAGCACTGCTCCGACAGCATGTGGTGTAAAGTAAGTCCATGGACGGAAGATTGGTTTGTGTGATGTGCTGCGCCGTGTTCGCGATCTTCTGCAGATTCTTTCGGTCTTGGACAGGACAACTTCCATACCAGGTTGTGATGCACCCTAGAAGAATGCTTTCTACAGTGCGTCTATAAAAATTAGTGAGGGTTTTAGGGGACAGGTCAAATTTCCTTAGCTTCCTTAGGAAGTAAAGGCGCTGGTGGGCTTTCTTGGCAGTAGACTCTGCTTGGTTGGACCAAGTCAGGTCATTTGTGATATTGACCCCAAGGAACTTAAAGCCTTTGACCTGTTCCACTTGCGCACCACTGATGTATATTGGGTCGTGTAGTCTGCTACTCCTTCCGAAGTCAACAACCAATTCAAAGTTGCTGGTGAATGCAGCAGGCCAGGCAGCATCTTTAGGAAGAGGTACAGTCGACGTTTCAGGCCGAGACCCTTCGTCAGGACTAACTGAAGGAAGAGTTAGTAAGAGATTTGAAAGTGGGAGGGGGAGGGTTTGATCCAAAATGATAGGAGAAGACAGGAGGGGGAGGGATGGAGCCAAGAGCTGGACAGGTGATTGGCAAAGGGGATACGAGAGGATCATGGGACAGGAGGTCCGGGGAGAAAGACAGGGGGGTGGGGGAAACCAGAGGATGGGCAAGGGGTATAGTCAGAGGGACAGAGGGAGAAAAAGGAGAGTGAGAGAAAGAAAATGTGTATAAAAATAAATAACAGATGGGGTACGAGGGGGAGGTGGGGCATTAGCGGAAGTTAGAGAAGTCGATGTTCATGCAACCAGGTTGGAGGCTACCCAGATGGAATATAAGGTGTTGTTCCTCCAACCTGAGTGTGGCTTCATCTTTACAGTAGAGGAGGCTGTGGATAGACATGTCAGAATGAGACACATTTTAATTCCACCTCCCATTCCCATTACCTGAAATACGGCCTACAATTGTTGTGTCATCAGCAAACTTATATATTGAGTTTGATGGAAACTTGGCTACACAATCATGGGTGTACAGTGAGAAACATTTGATAGCTCTAGGTCTGTACTCATTGGAATTGACAAGGTTGATGGGGACCTCATTGAAACCTTTTGAATGTTGAAAGGCCTAGACAGAGTAGATGTGGAAAGGATGTTTCCCATGGTGGGGGAGTCTAGGCCAAGAGGGCACAGCCTCAGGGTTGAGGGGCATCCATTTAAAGCAGAGATGCAGAGGAATTTCTTTAGCAAGAGAGTGATGAATTTGTGGAATTTGTTACCAGAGGCAGCTGTGGGGGCCAGGTTGTTAGGTATATTTAAGGTGAGCTTCATAGGTTCTTGATTGGACACAGCATCAAAGGTTATGGAGAGAAGGTTGGGGAGTAGCTGAGGAGGGGGAAAAGAGATCAGCCATGATTGAATGGCAGAGCAGACTCAATGGGCCATACAGCATAATTCTGCTCCAATGTCTTAAGGTCTTATGTGGGGCACTTTGTCAAAGGATTTTTGTGAATCCATCTACAGAATGTCCACTGATTCTCATTTCAATATCCTGTGTGCTATTTCTGCAAAGAATTACAAAAACTTTGTCAGGCAAAATTTTCCCTTAAGGAAACCATGCTGCCTATGGCCTATTTTATTGGGTGCCTCCAAGTGCTTAACAAATAACTACAACTGTTCCCAACCACTGAGGTCAGACTAACTGGCTTATAATCTTTTTTCTGCCTCTCTCTCTTCTTGAAGAGTGGAGTGAAGTTTGCAATTTTCCAGTTCTCCAAAACCATGTTAGATTATATTTATTCTTGAAAGATCATTACTCTTGCCTCCACAATCTCTTCAGCCAGCACATTCAGAACCCTGGGCTGTATACCATCTGGTCCAGGTGATTTATCAACCTTCAGACCTTTTAGTTTCCAAAGTGCCTTTTTCTTCTTAGTAATGTCAACATTACTCGCTTCAGCACCTGACATACTTAAGCTTCCAGCATACTGCTAGTGTCTTCCACAGTGAAGACTGATGCAAAATACATATTCAGTTCATCCACCATATCCTTCTCTCCAGAACATTTTCCAGCAGTCCAAAATCTACTCTCACCTCTCTTTATATACCTGAAGAAACTTTTGATATCCTCTTTAATATTATTGTCTAGCTTACCTTCATATTCCATCTTTGAGTCTTTTTTCAGTTGTCTTCAGTTAGTTTCAAAAGTGTCCCAATCCTCTAACAGTCTTGTTGTTCCTGGAAAAGGAGGAAAAATTAAATTCACTGGTTTATAACTAGACAATGACAGAACCATGTACACTGAAAGTCACGGATTTACTTAGGCTGAGAATCTGTCCACACACTCTTCACTACCCTGTCTACTTGCGTTGCCTCTTTTAGGGAACTCTATACTTCTACCCATTGGTCTCTCTGTTCTCCCTGGGCCCTGACATTCACTCTGTATGTTCTACTTTTGGTTAACTTCCCAAAATCATGCATGTCCAGTTAAGTTGCACCTGCCATTCCTTGGCCCACATTACCAGGTGATCTCCATCCCATTGTAACCTCAGACAACCCTCACTTTCACCACACGCTCATTTTGATGTCATCCAGAACCTCACTAATTGTTCATCCTGAAATTTTGGAACATAAATAGAAACATCTGGATAACCTGTCACTGGATCTTTTGAAGCATCTGTGTAGATATGTAAGAATCCATACTGTCTGCCTTGCAGATATTTGTTTCTGGTCTGTCTGTCTGTATCTTGTTTTACGGCGGTCGGCATCCAGCTTAATGGTGCATTACCACCACCCTCTGCTCCGGAATGTGCTCTAGACATATATTCTAAATCCCTTCACCCAATCGCGCACACACACACACACACACACACACACACACAAACCTACACTTTACCCTCCCATCTTTGACCATCCTAGTACCCTATTCCTGTTTATCCGTCATATCCTATAAAAAACCCCTGTACCCCTTAAAAATGCTAAAAATACCTGGACTTGTGCTCTCTCACCCATGCCCAGCAACCCTTTTAATGTGAATTCCTGCATCCCAAACTCCCTTAATTTAATTCTCATCATCTCTCTCTGTATCCCATACTTCCTGCAACACAAAACTACATGTTCTACTGACTCCTCTTCCTGACATTCCTCACACAATCCTGTCTGGCGTTTCCCTATCATTTTCAATGTTTTGTTTAATGCACAACGCCCCAGCTTTAACCTAGTCCACACAATTTCCTCTCTTCTGTTTCCATTACCTACCCTAGTAACTGCAACACTCTTTTGTATTTGATATAAATGCCTCCCTTTCCCCTCCCTGTCCCATCTTTCTTGCCACATTCGGTTGACTTTTTCCCAGATTACACACTTAAACCTCTGCTTTACTGATATTAATGTGCATTTCCACATTTTCTTTCTTTAACACCCTCTTTGCCAACTCATCCACCCTCTCATTTCCCTTCACCCCTACATGTGCTGGAACCTATAGAAATTTTACCTGACCTCCCTGATTTGCAATTCTTGTAACTAACTGAAGGACTTCATAAAGTACATCTTGCCGACTGTTTGTGTGAAAAGACCTTAAACTTGCTAGAACTGAGGATGAATCTGAACATATCAATGCTTTGACTTGTCTGGCTTTCTGCACCCATTGCAATGCAACCAACACCGCTATCATCTCCACTGTAAACACCACTAACTTATTAGATGTTCTTCTGCTGATTCCCATTTCTTTTGCTGGTATAACCACCCCAAACCCTGTCACTCCTGTTTCAGGTTCCTTCGCACCATCCGTATAAATGTGAGTATAATCACTATACTTTTCCATCACATGACAGTTAAATGCATTTAACAAATCTGTTTTATATCTTTCTTTCCGTTTTACCTCTAACAAATACCAGTCTATGTCAGGCCATACAAGCTTCCATGGAGCTACAAACAGATAAACTACTGAAGGACTTATCCTCAGATCAAACACTCCACATTCTTTCGCGATATCATTCCCTACCCGACTAAAGGTATCCCTCTGAAACCTCCCATTTTCCCAGCACTCCTGCAACACTCCTTTAGCAGGGTGAGAATCATTGTGTCCCTGCAAGTTAGCCCAGTAGTTTGCCATCAGTTGCATCCTTCTTAGTTCCAAAGGCATTATTCCTATTTCTACCTGTAGGGCTGACACTGGTGACGTTTTAAAAGCCCCACTGCACACTCTCAAGGCCTGAGCATGAATCACATCCAGTTTCCTTATAAGGGACCTAGCTGCTGATCCATATGCTATATTTCCATAGTCCAACACAGATCTCACTAAAGCCACAAACATTTTCTTCAAAGCTGAACAACTTGCTCCCCATTCTCTACCAGTCAAACATCTCATCACACTTACTACTTTTTTACATTTCTCCTCAACTTTCCTGATATGGTCTGCCCATGTTAATCGTGAATCAAATATAACTCCCAGAAATTTAAATGATGCAACCCTATCTAATTCAACCCCATACATCCTTAACTTCTTCCCTACCTCAACTCTTTTCCTGGTAAAAAATACAGTCTGAGTTTTATCTACTGAAAATCTACATCCCCAATCATAACCCCACTCCACCACTTCATCAATTGCTTCTTGTAGTTTCCTGATTATATGGTCCATGTTCCTGCCTCTTTTCCACAAGGCCCCATCATCCGCAAACAGTGACCTACCTATATGCACTGGTACCTTTGTGAAGACATCATTGATCATAATGATGAAAAGTAACGGGCTAATCACACTACCTTGAGGTGTGCCATTTTCCACTACGTACTGTTTTGATAATTCTGATCCAATCCGAACTTGAATTTTTCTACCAAACAAAAAATCTTTAATCCAATTAAAAACTCTCCCACCAACCCCCATCTTGTGCAGTTTAATTAATAATCCTTCCTTCCACATCATATCATAGGCTTTTTCAATGTCAAAGAACACTGCCACTACTGACTCTCTATTTGCCTGGGCCTTCCTTATTTCAGTCTCTAACATTATCACTGAGTCCATGGAATTCCTTCCCTTTCTAAAACCACTCTGGTAACTTGCCAGCATTCCCCTTTTCTCAAGCTCATATGATAACCTTTCTGTTATCATCCTTTCCATTATCTTACATATACTTGATGTTAATGCAATTGGTCTGTAGCCAGTGGGTTTTGACGGATCCTTGCCAGGCTTCCTTATTGGAATTACTACTGCTTCTTTCCATGCACTTGGTAATCTGCCCTCCTCCCACACTCTGATATAAAAATGCAGCAACTTCAAGAGCGCTCCTTCTCCTAGATTTTTTAGCATCACAGAGCATATCAGATCTTTCCTTGGGGAGGTTGGTCTCGATCTCTTTACTGCTCTCACCATTTCTGCTAATGTAAATGGATCATCAATTATATCATCTGTCCCTTCCCTCCTGTTTAACACACCTGGGTGTTGGCTCATTATTCTTTCCCTTCTCCTTCTCCCTTCTTCAGACAAATTTTCTGAACTGTGTATCGGTACAAATGACTTGGCCATGTTTCTGGTCTCCAGGTAACCAGAGTTTAAATCTTGTGGTGATGCTGCATCTCATTGTGATGTGTCCCATTCGTGTCAGAATGGCTTTGTGATGTCGCTGAGTGGTCACACCTCAACAGCTCTGTGTTTACTACAAGTGTTGCTCATTGGCTGGGTTACAATGACGTGATGAGGATGAAAGGAGTAACTGGCTTTCATAGTGACCCTGGGTCTGCGACCTTGGGAATGGTAGAAGTGGGATTGTTCACTTTCCTTGCCCCTTGTCCAGGTTAAGGGAGATTCAGTGTTAAAATAGAGTTTGCAAACAAAGAATTGGCTAACACATTTGCAAACCTTGTTCTTTTCAAGAGCACTGCCTGTAAATAGTGTCCCATTTGTGAGTGTCACATTCCTGGGGACTCTGGAAAACGCTGTCACTCTTGGGTGAAAGTAACTAATAAATCTGCCTCATCTATTCCAACAGCCAATTTACCTCCAGACCTTAAATAATTGATGTGTAAAATTATATTTCCTTTCATCACTTCTATTTATGAAATAGCTACCTTCTACTAGAACACAAGCAAGATAATGGAGACCTTCAGCAGGTCTGGCACCATCTATGGAGAGGAATAAACTGTTGCTCTTTCATCCTGGGACCCTTCATTCTACATTCCCCTGTTCTTGATCCCACTGCTGATGTGAAGAGCTTCCTTGACAGCAGATTGTTGGGAGAATAAGTGAAAGGGTACAGGCTACAGGGAAATAGTGTGGGAATGGGATTGCCTTAGTGCCTGTAAAGACTAAAACCATAACACCATAAGAGATAGGAGCAGAATTAGGCCAATCAATGCATCAAGCTGGCAAGACCAAGGAGCTGTTTATGGACTACAAGAGGGAGAAACTATGAGTCAGTACTCATTGGTGGATCAGAGTTGGAGAGGGTCAGAAACTTCAAATTCCTGAACATTTCAGAGGATCTGTCCTGGATTCTGCAACAAAGTGTCATTGCAAAGAAAGCATGGCAGGGCTGCATTGTAGCCTGGTATGGGAATTCCTATGCCCTTGAACAGAAAACCTTACAAGAAGTAATGGATATAGCCCAATCCATTATGAGTAAAGCCTTTCCCACCATTGAACACATCTACTCGGAGCATTGCCATAGGAAAGAAGCATCCATCATCAAGGTCCCCACCGTCCAGACCATGCTCTCAGGTTTCCCTTAAATATTTCACCTTTCACACTAAGCCTATAATCTCTAGTACTAGTCTCACCCAACCGAAGGGGAAAAAAAAACATCAACTTCATTAATAGCTGTCTGGTTACATTTACCCTACCTATGCCCTCATAATTTTGTATACCTCTATAAGATCCGCCCTCATTCTCCTGTGCTCCAGAGAATAAAGTCTTAACCATGTGGTGAGGCTGTATTTGGAGTATTGTGTACCATTTTGGTCACCCTGTTGTAGGAAAAACATTGTCAAGCTGGAGAAGGTGCAGAAAAGATTGACAGGGATGTTGCCTGGACTAGAGGGCCTGAGTGCCGGAAAGGATGGCTACACCGGATCATTATTACCTGGAATGCAGGATAATGTGAGCAGAAGTTTATAAAATCATGTGGAATATGGATAAGGTGGACGGTCATGGACTGGTCTGTTTGTCTGCGAACTGCCAGGAACTGCACCATTAGTTTATGGAACATGTCACTGAGGGAATGGGGATATACAGTATATTTAATTTATTTTGAGTAACTGTATGTTTGCTTACTGTCTTAAATGTGCTGTGTATGTCTTGTGCTTGTTGTGTTGTGTATCTTTTGCACCTTGGCCCCAGAGGAACACTGTTTCGTTCAGTTGTATTGATGTATTGTTGGAATGATATTTAAACCTGAACTTGAACTCTTTTTCCCAGGGTTGGGGAGTCCAAAATTAGAGGGAACAGATAGAAGATAAGAGGGCAGAGATTCAAAAGAGAGGTGAGAGGTATCTTCATAACACAGAGGTTAGCGAGTACTTGGAATGAGCTGCTGGACAAGGTTGTCAATAGCCTCCAAGTACATTTGCAATATTTCAGAGACACTTTGACTGAGACAGGAAGGGAGGGTCTTGGAGGGCTATTGTTCGAACATGAGCAACTGCGACAATCCTGTGGTCCCCATGGTCCAGTTGGACCAACGTGCCTGTCTGCATGCTGTGTTGCTCTATGACTCTATTCAACATTTCCCGAAAACTCAGGATCTCAAGTAATGGCAATTTCCACATAAACTTTCCCTGCACTCTTTCAGTCTTATAGATATCGTTCCCGTAGGCAGACGACCAGAAATATACTCCAATACGCGAGATTTGGCCTCACCAACATCCCAACTCTTGTGATGTAACTTTTGATATCTTTCCTTGCTGTCTACTCTGCCCCCAGTCTTGCTGATGTCTGTAAATGTGCTGATCCAGTTTCTCACATTATCACCCAGACTGTTGATATAGATGACAACCAACAAAAAACCAGCACAATCCCTGCAGCACAACAGTAGTCACAAGCCTCTAGTAAAGGGATACATTTCTTGGGAACTCTTCAAAAATCTTTACGATTGGCTAGATATGACCTACCATGCACAAAGCCATTTTGATTATTCCTAACTAGGCCCGCCTATGCAAATATAGTAGATTTTTGTTAATTGGTCCAATTAATTGGCTGCCTCAATTAGCTGAAATTTCATGGAAATAGTTTAAAAAAGACAAACTACCATTTAACTGATTAACAAATTTTGCATTTAAATGAAATACAGAACAAATTAGAACACTACTAATCCTACTACAGTATGATAAAACTGTGTATTAGTTCCTAATAGTTAATGACAGAGGAATTTACACAGGGTACGTTGCCGTGTTCTTTTGATTGACTGCAAATGAACAAAATCAGTGCAGACACTTATAGTGTAGATAATGGACTGCCTTCATTGCCTTCCTGCATGCAGTAATCTCGTAATGCAACAATAAGTTTCCCGGCAGCCTGTGCAGTCACTAGCTCAAGTTCAGATGTGTCACCTTCATCACAAGGTGTAGTGTCTAAAGGCCACACAATTGCATGTGACTGTCACAGTTAGAAAATGTATGGTAGCAGTCTTCAGTCCAGCTGTAAAGGCACTGTGTCCCAAATAAACAAAGGGAATCCCGGCTATTCTCGCAATTAGTTTTTGTTCTTTAAGAGTTGTCCCGGTTGCCCCAATTAATTGGAATCCACTGTATTTATTAATCCTGCCCTTTATAATGTCTTTCAATAATGTACCCATGACTGACATCAGGCTCACTGCCCTATAATTTCCCAGCTTTTTCTCAGAACCTTTCTTGAACAATGGAACAACCTCAGTTAACCTCCAGTCCGCTGGCAGCTCACTGTGACCAAGGACATTTTAACTATTCCTGCCAGGGCCTCTGAAGTTTCTGGATTAGCCTCCCACAAGGTCTAAGGGGACAGCATGTTAGGTCCTGGTGATTTATCCACCCTAATTTGCCTGAAGACACCCAGCACCTCCTCTTCTGTAATACAGACAAAGTCTATGACCTCACTACACTTTTGTCTCAGTTCTACAATCTGAGTCTGTCTCCCAAGTAAATACTGATGCAAAAAATCCATCTCTCCCCTCTCTCTTTTGGTTCCAGGCATAGGTGACCACGCTGATCTAAAAGATAACTTTGACTAACTTTGTCTCTTAAGATAGTGATAGAAACCAGTGGGATTTTCTTTCATCTTGTACGGCACTGCAACCTCATGTCCACTATTATCTCCTGACTTCTCTGTTAAAAGATCTCTTTCATTTCTTATACCCCTCACGTGCCTCATTTGATTCTAACTGTCCTTCCTTTTCTTATCACCGGCCTCAATAGCCCTCGAAAACCAACGTTCTGTAAACCTCAAACAACAGGAATTCTGCAGATGCTGGAAATTCAAGCAACACACATCAAAGTTGCTGGTGAACGCAGCAGGCCAGGTAGCATCTCTAGGAAGAGGTACAGTTGACGTTTCAGGCCGAGACCTTTCGTCAGGACTAACTGAAGGAAGAATTAGTAAGAGATTTGAAAGTGGGAGGGGGAGGGAGAGATCCAAAATGATAGGAGAAGACAGGAGGGGGTGGGACGGAGCCAAGAGCTGGACAGGTGATTATCAAAGGGGATATGAGAGGATCATGGGACAGGAGGTCCGGGGAGAAAGACGGGGGTGGGGGAACCAAAGGATGGGCAAGGGGTATAGTCAGAGGGACAGAGGGAGAAAAAGGAGGGTGAGAGAAAGAATGTGTGTATAAAAATAAACAACAGATGGGGTACGAGGTGGAGGTGGGGCATTAGCGGAAGTTGGAGAAGTCGATGTTCATGCCATCAGGTTGGAGGCTACCCGGACGGAATATAAGGTGTTGTTCCTCCAACCTGAGTGTGGCTTCATCTTTACAGTAGAGGAGGCCGTGGATAGACATGTCAGAATGGGAATGGGATGTGGAATTAAAATGTGTGGCCACTGGGAGATCCTGCTTTCTCTGGCGGACAGAGCATAGGTGTTCAGTAAAGTGGTCTCCCAGCGGAACAAGTGCTACACATGCCCTTACACTTCCTCCCTTACCACCATTCAGGGCCCCAAACAGTCCTTCCAAGTGAGGCAACACTTCACCTGTGAGTCGGCTGGGGTGATATACTGCGTCCGGTGCTCCCGATGTGGCCTTCTATATATTGGCGAGACCCGACGCAGACTGGGAGACCGCTTCACTGAACACTTTCTAATCTCTTACTAACTCTTCCTTCAGTTAGTCCTGATGAAGGGTCTCAGCCTGAAACGTCGACTGTACCTCTTCCTAGAGATGCTGCCTGGCCTGCTGCGTTCACCAGCAACTTTAATGTGTGTTGATTCTGTAAACCTGTTAGCCTTGCATTTTTCTCCAAAAAAAACATACAAATTTTGTGCCCCCCATTTCATTTTTCCGAACCTCCCACTTACCAAGCATCTCTTTGCCAGAAAACAACCTATCCCAATCCATGCCTGCAAGAACCCCTCAGATGCCACCAAAATTGGCCTCTCTCCAATTTAGCATCACAATCTGAGGACTAGTTCTATCCTTGTCCATAATCATCTTGAAACTAATAATTCTTTCAGGTTGTCATAGCAAGGGGGTGGGAGAGGGTAGTGGGGGTAACCTCCCACTACCTATTAAATGTGCTCAATGACATCCATCTCAAATAGCCTTTGACAACCATGTCCAGCTCCTGGCCTCACACACTTCAGTCACCTGTCCTGTCCCGATTCCCAAGAAGAGAATCAGTACTTTTTAAATATAAAATAAATTATATTCATAATAGAAATGATATTTACAAGTACAAACCATTCAATGCCTTTTCACTCTTTACCTATATGGTCAATGCATCAACTTCCAGGGTGCCAATAAGAAGGCAACTTGTGCGAGTAGCTCTGATGGAAAACATCAAATATTCCTTCTTTAGATGGCTACAGCTGAACCCCACAGCTACAAAGTTCAAAGTAAAATTTATGATCAGAGTAGATATATGTCACGCCACACAACACTAAGATTGTTTTTCTGTGGGCATTCTTAGCAAATCTATAGAACAGCAGCTGTAAACAGAATTACTGAACAACAAAGTGTGCCAATGCAAATGTAAATAAATAGCAATAAATAACTGGAACACGAAATAACAAGATAAAGAGTCTTTAAAGTGAGGCAATCGGTAGTGCAAACACCAGAAATAGAATGAGTGCAGTTATCCCCTTTTGTTCAAGAGCCTGATGGTTGAGGAGTAGTAACTGTTCTTGAACCTGGTGGTGTGAATCCTGAGACTCTTGTATCTTCTGCCTGATGGTAGCAGTGAGAAAAGAGCATGTGCTGGGAGGTGAGGATCTTTGAAGATGGATATGGCTTTTCCATGGCAATGTTTCAGGTAGATGTGCTCAATGGTTTGGATGACCTTTCCTGTGAGGTACTGGGCTGAATTCACTACCTTTTATAGGATTTTCTGCTCAAAGGTATTGGTGTTCCCATGCCAGGCTGTAATGCAGCTGGTCAGCATATTTTCCACCACACATCTATAGAAGTTTGACAAATGTTTTTGATGACATGCCAAGTCTCTACAGACTCCTGGGGAAGTAGAGGCAATCTTCTGCTTTCTTTGCAATTATACAGTATTTATATGGTGTGCCCAGAACAGGTCTTCTGACATTGTGACACCCAGAAATTTCACATTACTGACCCTCTCCAGCTCTGATCCTCTTATGATTACTGGCTCATGGACCTCTGGTTTCCCTCTCCTGAAGTTTACAATCATGTTGTCATGTTGTCGACATTGAGTGAGTTGTTGTTGTTATTATACCACTCAGCCAAATTTTCAATCTCCCTCCTGTATGCTGATTGATCACCACCTTTGATACAGCCTACAACAGTGGTGTCATCAGTAAACTTGTATGTGGGGTTGGGGCTGTTCTTAGCTACACAGTCATAGGTGTAAAGCGAGTACGGCAGGGGTTAAGCACACACCTCTGTGGTGCTCCTGGGCTGATGGAGAATGTAGAGGAGATGGTTTTGACAATCTGAAGTGATGGCGGTCTGCAAGTAAGGAAATCCAGTATCCAACTGCATGAGGGATATTGAGGCCCAGGTCTTGGAGTTTACTGATTAGCGTTGAGGAGATGATGGTATTAAATGCTGAGCTGTGATCAATAAAGAGCATCCTAATGAACACACCTTTACTGTCCAGATGTTCCAGGGTTCTGTGAAGAGCCAATGAGATGGCATCTGCTGTGCACCTGTTGCTTCAGTAGGCAAATTGGAACTGATTCAAGTCACCACTCAGACAGGAGCTGATAAGTTTCAACAGCAGCTTCTCAATGTATGTAAGTGCCACTGGACATTAGTCATTGAAGCAGGTTGCCATACTCTACTTGGGCACCAGTATGATTGAAGTCTGCTTGAAGCCGGTGGGTACCACAAACTGGCAGAGTGAGAGGTTGAAAATATCTGTGAACACACCTGTCAGTTGGTCAGCACAGGTTTTCAACACTCAGCCAGGTACTCTGTCCGGAATGGATGGATTTCTTGGATTCACTCTCTTGAAGGCAGCTTGGACATCATTTTCAGATACCGAGACCAAAGGATCATTGGGTGACATGGGAGTGCGTGATAGTCCCTCCCTTTTCTGATGGTCAAAGCAAGCATAAAAAGTATTGAGCTCACCTGGGAGCAAATCTCTGCTGTCCCCTATGTTGGTAAATTTAACTTTATAGGAGGTTATGGCATTCAATCCTACCACAGCTGTCGAGTGTTCCTTCTTGATTCCTGCCCCATCTGGAATCTCCTCTTCGCCCGTGAGATGGTTTTCCGGAGATCATCCTTGCAGCTCTTGTAGCATTCTTGATCTCCAGACTTGAAGGTCTCTGATGCAGCCCTCAGCAAATTCCGGATTTCATGGTTACAGCCATAGACAGCACAGTATGTAACATCTCTCTGAGGCGTTTTAAAAAATGGAGACTTGGATATCCTTCCCATTCTGTTTGCAGCGATAAAGCTTGCTGGCTTCACAATTTACAAGCAAGTTTGGACTGCTGATTCTTTCTAAAGCAGAGGAGGTAGAGTATGCTTTAAGATTAACTGCTTGTGATGTAGAAACGTGGGATTGCTGTCCTAGTCCTACTCGCCCATCCTGGAACTTTGAGTATCAAGTGTCTATTTTAGGTACCGTTGGACTTTTCAGCCATCATCTGAGACCATAAGATATCAGGGCATAATAGGACTATTTGGTCCATCGAGTCTGCTCCACTATTTCAACATTTCCCTCTCAGTCCCAATATCCCTCCTTTCCTTGTATCCCTTCCTGCCCAGAAATCAATAATCTATCAAGGTCTGCCTTAAATATACTCAATGATTTTGCTTCCACATCCAGCTGTGGCAAAGAATTCCACAGATTCAACACTCTCTGGTTAAAGAAATTTCTCTGCATCTCCATTCTAAAGGAAAGCCCTCTATTCTGAGGGTGGTGTCCTCCGGTCTTAGACTTCCCACCATAGGAAACATCCTCTCCACATCGAGACTTTTAACATTCAATAGGTTTCAATGAGATCTCCACTCATTATTCTGAACAGGCCCAGAGCCATCAAACATTCTTCACATGATAAACATTTCAATCCCAGAATCATTTTTGTGAACCCCCTTTGAACCCTCTCCAATGCTAGCACATCTTTTCTTAAATAATGGACTTATACCTCTCACAATATACCACCAGTGCCTTATAAAGTCTCTACCTTACATCCTTGGTTTTATACTCTAGTCGTCTTGAAATGAATGATAACATCACATTTGCCTCCCTCACCACCAACTCAAGCAGCAAATTAACCTTAAGGGAATCCTGCACAAGAACTCCCAAGTCCCTTTGAACCTCAGATTTTTGATTTTAATAATAGTCTGTGTTTTTATTTCTTCTACTAAAGTGCATGACCATAAATTTCCCAACTCTGCATTCCATCTGCCACTTTCTTACCCACTCTCCTAATCTGTCTCAATCCTTCCGAGCCTCTCTGTTTCCTCAAAACTACCTGATCCTCCACCTATCTTTGCATTGTCTGCAAGCCTACCTACAAAGCCATTAACTTCATCATCAAAATCATTAACATATAATGTAAAAAGAAGTGGTCCCAACACAGACCCCTGTGGAATACCACTAGCCACTGACATCCAACCAGAAAAGGCTCCCTTTATTCCCACTCTTTGCCTCTTGCCTATCAGCTAGTACTCTACCATGCTAGTTTCTTTCCTGTAATACCATGGGCTCTTAACTTGTTAAACAGCCTCACATAAAAATCCAATGATTCTCCTTTGTCTATCCTGCTTGTGATTTCCTCAAAGAAATCCAACAGATTTTGTCAGGCAAGATTTTGCCTTAAGGACGCCATGCTGACTGCGACCGACCATATGCCTCCAAGTAACCAGAAACCACATCTATAACAATCCACTCCCACATCGTCCCAACCAGGTTAGGCTAATTGATTAAGCTAACTGGCTTATAATTTCCTTTCTTCTGCCTCCATCCCTTCTTGAAGAATGGAGTGAAATTAGCAATTTTCCAATCACCTCGATCCATGCCAGAATCTCTTCAGCCACCACTTTCAGAACCCTGGGGTGTAGACCATCTGGATCAGCTGATTTATCTACCCTCTGACATTTCAGTTTCCCAATCATAAGAACATACGAACATAAGAATTAGGAGCAGGGGTCGGCCATCTGGCCTGTTGAGCCTGCTCCACTATTCAATAAGACCATGGGTGATCTGGCCATGGATTCATCTCCACCTACCTACCTTTTCCCCAACCCTCAATTCCCCTACTTGTCATGGTCCGGATCGGGGTCCCTTTAAATTTACTTTGTTTATGTTACGATCTGAACCATTGACTCCCTGTTTCCCTTTGGTTCCCTGTTTTCCTGTGTCCCTCGGCTTTGGTGATTGGAGGCAATTTACTCTTGACTGAACCGGTAGTTTATAGTCTCCAGCTTTCAGCTGTTCGGTGCGAGAGCATCTGCAAAGTCACCAAAGGTACGGCGAGCCAATGTCAACTAGCCGGAGCAAGCCTAGTCTCCGCCCGAAGCGAGTGCCAGTAATTCGCCTTTCCTCACCGGAGCAACCCTGTCAAGTTACCTCGCCAAAGCGAGCCTGCAAAGTTTCCTCACCGAGGTGGGTCTGTCAGTTAACCCTCCGGAGGGAATCAAGAACCGCTGTCTACTGTTCCCGGGCCGAATCGAGAGCTCGCCACTACCCAGAGGCTCCAAGTCAAGTCCTGGCTCCAGGGGCATTCAAGTACCGAGTCAAGTCCTGGTCCTGGCGGCATCCAAGTACCGAGTCGAGTCCCGGCCCTGGCGGTATCCAAGTTCCGAGTTGAGTCCCGGCCCTGGCGGCATCCAAGTTCCAAGTCAAGTCCTGGCCCTGGTGGTCTGTGATTCCTGTCCTATCCCTCTGTATGAATCCCTTCTCTGCCCCTCTCGCTTCTAGCCCTCGTCTGCAGCCCTTGCCTGCACCTCGGTCTAGTTCTTTCGCCGGCGCTAGATAGGTACTGTCTGGTGTTCTTTCATGTTGGTCTTTTCTTGTCCTGTCCTCGCCTCCGTGGGGTAAGTCAGGCCGTCTTGCCGTTGCCCCGCGGGGGGTCATGTCTTGTCCTGTCTGGCCCTCGCCTCTGTGGGGTAAGTCTGGCCATTTTGCCGTTGCCCCGTGGGGGGTCATGTTTTGTCTTGTTTTGTCCTCGCCTCCGTGGGGTAAGACAGGCCGTCTTGTCATTGCCCCACGGGGGGGTCATGAGTCCCGGCCCTATGTCCTGTACCCAAGGAGGGGTCCCGGCTCTCTGTTCTGTGTGTGAGTCCCAGCCCTATGTCCTGTACCCAAGGAAGGGTCCCGACTCTGTGTTCTGTGTATGTGTCCATGGTCCCATGTACCTGCCCTCCCGAGACCGAGGCTCTGTTTTTCCATGTTCCTCCTCTCCCTAGCCCATGTCATGTCCATGCCTGGTTCTGGGGTCCGAGCCCGTGGCAAGACCCAGGTACTGGGTCCTTGCCCAGTCTCTGGCTCGGAGTCCATACCGTAGCCTCTTCATGTGTCTCCTCTAGTTCTGGGATCCGATTCCGAGTCCCAGCCCAGACCCCTAGTCCCAGCCTAGTCGTAGTCCTGAGTCCTTGTCCAGTTCTCTATTTCCTGCTCCTGCTTTGCTCTCCTGGTATCAAACAATAAACTAAATCTAATTAATCTCACAAGATGAGTCTTGCATTTGGGTCCACCCTTGCTCCCAATGCCCCCCCATTGTGACACTACTATGAAAAAATCTATCCAACCTTTTCTTAAATATATTTACCGAGGTAGCCGCCACTGCTTCATTGGGCAGAGAATCCTACCACCCTCTGGGAAAAGCAGTTCCTCCTCATCTCCATCCTAAATCTACTTCCCGGAATCTTGAGGCTATGTCCCCCAGTTCTAGTCTCAACTGTCCTGCCTCTATCTTATTTTTCCTTTTCATAATTTTATATGGTTCTACATGATCTCCTTTCATTCTTCTGAATTCCAGTGAGTACAGTCCCAGGCGACTCAATCTCTCCTCATAGTCTAACCTCCTCATATCTGGAATCCACCTGGTGAACCTCCTCTGCACTACCTCAAAAGCCAGTATATCCTTTCTCAAGTAAGGAGACCAGAACTGCAGGAGGTGCTCCAAGTGCAGCCTCACCAGTACCCTGTACAGTTGCAGCATAACATCCCTGCTCTTTATTTCAATCCCTCTAGCAATGAAGGCCAACATTCCATTGGCCTTCTTGATATCCTGCTGCATATTCAAACCAACATTTTGTGGTTCATGCACAAGCACTCCCAAGCCCCTCTACACAGCAGCATGCTACAATTTTTACCATTTAAATAATTTAAATAATAACCTGCTCTTTCATTTCTCCTTCTAAAGTGGATGACCTCGCACTTACCAACATTGATATGAATAGGAATCGATATGGGTAGAGCTGTATAACACTAAGGGGCAGAAAACGCTGGTGGGATTTGTGTACAGGCCACCTAACAGTAGTAGTGAGGTTGGGGATGGCATTAAACAGGGAATTAGAAATGCGTGCAATAAAGGAACAGCAGTTATAATGGGTGACTTCAATCTACATATAGATTGGGTGAACCAAATTGGTAAGGGTGCTGAGGAAGAGGACTTCTTGGAATGTATACGGGATGATTTTTTGAACCAACATGTCGTAAAACCAACTAGAGAGCAGGCCATTCTAGATTGGGTATTGAGCAATGAGGAAGGATTAATTAGCAATCTTATCGTGAGAGGCCCCTTGGGTAAGAGTGACCATAATATGGTGGAATTCTTCATTAAGATGGAGAGTGACAGAGTTAATTCAGAAACAAAGGTTCTGAACTTAAAGAAGGGTAACTTTGAAGGTATGAGACGTGAATTAGCTAAGATAGATTGGCAAATGATACTTAAAGGATTGACGGTGGGTATGCAGCGGCAAGCATTTAAAGATCGCATGGATGTTCATCCCAGTTTGGCAAAAGAATAAATCGGGGAAGGTAGTGCACCCGTGGCTGATGAGGGAAATTAGGGATAGTATCAATTCCAAAGAAGAAACATAGAAATTAGCCAGAAAAAGTGGCTCACCTGAGGACTGGGAGAAATTCAGAGTCCAGCAGAGGAGGACAAAGGGCTTAATTAGGAAAGGGAAAAGAAATTATCAGAGAAAACTAGCGGGGAACTTAAAAACTGACTGTAAAAGCTTTTATAGATATGAGAAAAGAAAAAGATTGGTTAAGACAAATGTAGGTCCCTTACAGACAGAAACAGGTGAATTGATTATGGGGAACAAGGACATGACAGACCAATTGAATAACTGCTTTGGTTCTGTCTTCACTAAGGAGGACATAAATAATCTTCCCGAAATAATAGGGGACAGAGGGTCTGGTGAGATGGAGGAACTGAGGGAAATACATGTTAGTAGGGAAGTGGTGTTAGGTAAATTGAAGGGATTAAAGACAGATAAATCCCCAGGGCCAGATGGTCTGCATCCCAGAGTGCTTATGGAAGTAGCCCAAGAAATAGTGGATGCATTAGTGATAATTTTTCAAAACTCTTTAGATTCTGGACTAGTTCCTGAGGATTGGAAGGTGGCTAATGTAACCCCGCTTTTTAAAAAAGGAGGGAGAGAGAAACCGGGGAATTATAGACTGGTTAGCCTAACATCGGTGGTGGGGAAAATGCTAGAGTGAGTTATCGAAGATGTGATAACAGCACATTTGGAAAGCAGTGAAATCATTGGACAAAGTCAGCATGGATTTGTGAAAGGAAAATCATGTCTGACGAATCTCATAGAATTTTTGAGGCTGTAACTAGTCGAGTGGATAGGGGAGAACCAGTGGATGTGGTATATTTGGATTTTCAAAAGGTTTTTGACAAGGTCCCACATAGGAGATTAATGTGCAAACTTAAAGCACACAGTATTGGGGGTATGGTACTGATGTGGATAGAGGATTGGTTGGCAGACAGGAAGCAAAGAGTGAGAATAAACGGGACCTTTTCAGAATGGCAGGCAGTGACTCGTGGGGTACCACAAGGCTCAGTGCTGGGACTCCAGTAGTTTACAATATATATTAATGACTTAGACGAGGGAATTAAATGCAGCATCTCCAAATTTGCAGATGACACGAAGCTGGGCGGCAGTGTTAGCTGTGAGGAGGATGCTAAGAGGATGCAGGGTGACTTGGATAGGTTAGGTGAGTGGGCAAATTCATGGCAGATGCAATTTAATGTGGATAAATGTGAGGTTATCCACTTTGGTGGCAAAAACAGGAAAACAGATTATTATCTGAATGGTGGCCGATTAGGAAAAGGGGAGGTGCAACGAGACCTGGGTGTCATTATACATCAGCCTTTGAAAGTGGGCATGCAGGTACAGCAGGCGGTGAAAAAGGCGAATGGTATGCTGGCATTCATAGCAAGAGGATTTGAGTACAGGAGCAGGGAGGTACTACTGCAGTTGTGGAAGGTTTTGGTGAGACCACACCTGGAGTATTGTGTGTAGTTTTGGTCCCCTAATCTGAGGGAAGACATTCTTGCCATAGAAGGAGTACAAAGAAGGTTCACCAGATTGATTCCTGGGATGGCAGCACTTTCATATGATGAAAGACTGGATCGACTAGGCTTATACTTGTTGGAATTTAGAAGATTGAGGGGGGATCTTATTGAAACGTATAAAATCCTAAAGGGATTGGACAGGCTAGATGCAGGAAGATTGTTCCCGATGTTGGTGAAGTCCAGAACGAGGGGTCATAGTTTGAGGATAAAGGGGAAGCCTTTTAGGACCGAGATTAGGAAAAACTCCTTCACACAGAGAGTGGTGAATCTGTGGAATTCTCTGCCACAGGAAACAGTTGAGGCCATTTCATTGGTTATATTTAAGAGGGAGTTAGATAAGGCCCTTGTGGCTAAAGGGATCAGGGGGTATGGAGAGAAGGCAGGTACAGGGTTCTGAGTTGGATGATCAGCCATGATCATACTGAATGGTGGTGCAGGCTTGCAGGGCCGAATGGCCTACTCCTGCACCTTTTTTCTATGTTTCTATTGTACTCCATCTGCCAGACCCTTGCCCACTCACTAAACCTATCTGTATTTCTCTGCAGACTCTCTGTATCTTCTGCACAATTTGCTTTTCTACTCAATTTAGTATTAAGAGCCAATTTAGATACATTACACTCGGTCCCCTCTTCCAGATCGTTAATGAATATTGTGAACAGTTGGGGGCCCAGCACTGACCCCTGTGGCACACCGCTCACCGCTGATTGCCAACCATAGTAACTCTCATGTATCCTAACTGTCTGCTTTCTATTAGTTTACCAATCCTCTTTCCATGCTAATAAAGCACCCCAACTCCATACATCCTTATCTTATAGATAAGACTTTTATGCAGCACCTTGTTGAACGCCTTCTGGAAATCCAAGTAAGTATAAGAACATAAGAAGTAGGAGCAGGAGTAGGCCATCAGGCCCATCGAGCCTTTCAGCCATTCAATAAGATCATGGCTAGTCCATTGTCCTCCAAGGGTCCTATGTTCACTTTAGCCGCCCTTTTCGGCCTTATATAATTACAAAAACTTTTACTATCCATTTTTATATTTTGTGCTAGTTTATTTTCATAATCCATCTTCCCTTTCTTTATGGCTCACAGTGATTCTTAGTTGCTTTTAAAGATTTCCCAATCTTCCATTTTCCCACTACTTTTGGCGACTTTGTACGGCTGAACTTTTAGTATAATGCCTTCTCCCACTTCTCCCACACCAATCCCTGAGCCACGTATTTAACTCTCCAATCTTCTTGACCCTCTGCCAATTTGCTCAGGTCGTAATCCAGAGACTACCACCTGTTTTGGTTCTGCTTTTTAATTTAGTCCCTGGCTGCTCAAATTCCCTCAGCCGAACCTCTTCCCTCATTCTACCTATGTCATTGATACCCACATGGACCACGACAACTGGATCTTTCCCCTCCCACTGCAAATCTCTCTGTAGGGCAGATAAAATGTCCTGAACCTGGGCACCAGGCAGGCAACACAGCCTTCGGGACACTCTATCCTCGTGACAGAGAACTCTGTCTATTCCCCTAAATATACTATCCCCATTTACCACTGCATTTCTCTTCTCTCCCCCTGAGCTTCAAACACTGTGGCACACCAGGGAAGGGTCCTCCATCAGTTATAGGCTCCTGCAGTACTGTCTCTTGGATCCCACTACCTGCCTCATTCAGAGCCACACCCTCTTGTCCCTGACCACAGACCGAATAATTAATGGATGTGGCTACCTCCTGAAACAGAGAATCCAGGTAACTCTCCCCCTCCCTGATGTGTCACAGTGCTTCAAGCTCAGATTCCAGGTCATCAACTTTGAGCCTGAGTTCCTCAAGGAGCCAGCACTTGCTCTAGATGTGGTCACCAGGAACGACAATGAGGTTCGTCAACTTCCTCATCATGCAGCTACACCACATCACCTGATCCTGCGTCATTCCTACAGTGTTTAATTAGCTGTAATTTAGTGACTTCTTATTCAACCACTACAAAAGCCTTACCTGCTACTTACCTGTGCCTGCCCACTGAAGCCTCTTGAACCAAAGCCTCAAGTTTCCACTCCTACACTGGTCCACTCACAAAATGGCCGTTCCACTTTGACCCTGCTTTATCTTTACCCTGCTAACGAATCGCGAATCAATTGGTCCACCGCTAATGCCTTCTCTGTAGTAATGGCAACTTCACTCAGTTCAGCAACTGACACACTTGAAATTCCGGCATACAGCTCATGTCTTCCACGGTGAAGACTGATGCAAAATACTTATTCAGTTTGTCCATCTGCCATTTCCTTCTCCTCCATTACCATCTCTCCAGCAGTCCAAAATATACTCTTGCCCCTCTTTATATACCTGAAGAAACTTTTAGTATCCTCCTTAATATTATTAACTAGCTTAGCTTTCATATTCCATCTTTGTGTCTTTTTTTTAGTTGCCTTCTGTTAATTTTGAAAGCTTCCCAATCCTCCATCTTGTTATTCTGGGAGAAGAAGGCAAAAGTAAATTCACAGGTTTACTACCAATCACTGACAGGACCATTTACACTGAGAGTCGCAGATTTACACAGCATGAGAATCCATCCACACCTTCTTCACTACCCTGTCTACCTGTGCGCCTCTTTCAAGGAATTCTATACTTCTACCCCTTGGTCTCTCTGTTCTACAGCTCTTCCTGGGCCCTGTCATTCATTCTGTATGTTCTAGCCTGGTTTCCCAAAATCATACTTCTCCAGTTAAGTTCCACCAGCAATTCCTTGGCCCAATTTCCCAGGTGGTTTCCATCCTATTGTAACCTCAGACAACAGTTTACACCACACTCTCATTCTGGTGTCATCCGCAAACTCACTAATAGTTCAACCTGAAATCTTGAAACACAAACAGAAGCACTTGAATGACCTGTCACAGGATCTTTTGAACCATCTGAGTAGAAATGTAAGAATCCATACTATCGGCCTTACATACTGTATATCTATCTGCCTCTGGTCTCCAGGTAACCAGAGTTTAAACCCTGTGGTAATGGTATATCTGATTGTGATGTGTCCCACTCATGTAACAGTGGCCTTGTAATGTCAGGATTTGACCTC
Source organism: Mobula hypostoma (assembly GCF_963921235.1). Lineage (NCBI taxonomy): Eukaryota > Metazoa > Chordata > Chondrichthyes > Myliobatiformes > Myliobatidae > Mobula > Mobula hypostoma. The sequence continues at coordinate 111,542,225 of NC_086100.1, read as the reverse complement.
TCCCTGATTTGTCACACCTCAACATCTCCAAATTTAGTAAAAGCCTTGCTCATTGGCTGGGTCACAATGACATTTGAGGGTGAAAGGAATAACTGATTTTCATGGTGACCCTGTGCCTGTGACCTTGGGTATGATAGAGATGGGACTGTTCACTTTCCCTGCCCTTTGTTCAGGTTAAGGGAGATTCAGTGTTAAAATTGTGCTTGAAAACAAAAATCGGCTGACACATTTGCAAACCTTGTACCTTCCAAGAGTATTGCCTGTAAATAGTGTCCCACTTGTGAGTGTCACATTCCTGGAGACTCTGGGGTACACTGTCACTCTTGGGTGCATGGAGCATATGAATTTGCCTCCACTATTTCAACAGACATTTACCTCCAGACCTCAAGTAATTGAAGTGTAATTTCCTATCATTACTCCTAGTTTATTTACCAAATATCTTCATTCAAGAGAAAGAGAAATTTTTTTTTTAAAAAACATGCAGTGTATTGAAGTGAACAACAGCATTCTGAAACAAAATTGAGTCCTCAGATCAGAACCCCGGAGCAGCCCACAGTAGGCCCAAAGCCTTGCACACAAGTTCATCAAATTAGTGGACATCAAGCACAGTAGCTGGGGCACTGCTCATAGCCCCAGTGCCATGAAGATGACCACAACAGAGAATGAGGGAAATCGGCTCTCGCTTCCAATCTGGGCCAACATTTAACTTGTCTCAACAATGCATTGAACCTCACACAAGGACCCAGGCACCGCTGCAGCAAAAGGCTTCAGGCCTAGATCATGCCACCTGGTGACACACTCTAGGCCTAGATTCCATCGCCCAGCTTGAAGCCACTCTCAAGCTCTACAGATCAGCTGGCTCCCAGAGCGATACAACCTCTCTCCAGGCCCAGTTGAACGAGCACTGAATGTATTCTGTCTGGGCCCCAACTTCTCCTTCCAGCACCCAGAGCAATCTATGTTTCTACGTTTCTAACCTTGCTCCCAGACCAGTTGAGGGAGCATTGAATATACTCTGTCCGGGCCTTGACTTCTGCTTTCAGCAATAAGTGTGAACCAGCCTTGCTCCTGGGCCAGTCATATGGGCATCCATCTACAACAATTGTGCAGTGCATCATCTCTGCTCTTTCCCTGAACTCGCTTTGCCACCGTTTACCCCTTGACTGGTTTGCATCAATAATTTAACACAATTATCCTCAGAAAAAGTACAAACGTATGTTTAGTGATGTTTTTAGTTGTATTTCTTAGCTTTGTGACTACTGTTACATACCCCGTAACTGGGTTGCCAAACCAGCAGAAATGGATCACTCAGTTGGAGTCTGGATTACTAGAACTAAGAAAGTTTTATTAAAGAAACAAGCGACACAGTACTCTAATCAAAAGGATAATAAATGCAACAGTTCAGCAATGATAAACACACATGTACGCAGAATTAGGATAACAGGATCAATCAAGCTCTATCGTCGTCTGGGGTAAATGACCAGTTTCAAAGTGACACAAAGTTCAGTTCAATTGAATTAAGTTCAGTTCACAGTAATCGCTGCCATGGGAGATGGACAGTGGGGGGGGGGGGGGAGGAGAGAGAGAGCAAAACGAATGAATATTCAAACGGCTTCCACACAGACCTTCGATATTCTTCGCAGTCAGCTTTCAGGCGAGCCCTTTGTGATGTCTTCTGAGGTCACCGACCGTGACCCCTCCGTTTCCAGATACGATCGTTTCCCTGCCGTGAACCTGGCACCCAGGCAAGGGCGGACACACACACCAGGTTCCCGCCGACCGTGCCTTTCCACCCTGTGCGTCTATGGCTTGGTCCCGCGACCACCCTTCCTAAACTTCCAACCAACTTGTGGGAGACGCACCGCTTCCAGGGTCTCGTTACCTCGGGGTGTCGTGTGTGTCCTGCCTTAGCGAACCTGTCCCTTTTTATCCCCCTGCTGGGGTATCGCCTGTCCATCACTTCAAACAGTTCAGGGTTCAAAGGGGAAGTCGATCTTGACAGCTCTCCTTCCGTAAAACTCTCCCGTCCCTTCATTAACATCTCCAAATGCTGCTCCATTGTTTTCCTTATCTCTCTTTCTCCTGAAGACAGGTGACAGACCAACTGCTGATCCCACTGGTGCCAGCACAGGCCAGCTAACATCTTAATCTATGTGTATTCTCATCACACCTCCCACCTTTAAGGGTTTTTACCGGGGTAAAAATTACAAACATGAATACATTATTTGATACACACAAATACACATCTTTATCAGCTATTTGGCTAATACAGCGAATTTGAAGTTGTCAACACCTGACAGACAGTCAGCCATCACATTTTCTGTTTCTTTTATATGTGTTATTAATAATCCCTTAGACCAGGCTCCAACTTAGCAAACTTCATAGTGGCCAAAAAGACTGATGAATTGTGATCAATGTAACCTCTCATTGGGTTTCGTCCCGGATCACAATAACAAGGGTCGTCCCATTCCGACTTAGTTTTCTTTCGCAAGGGCTTAGTAGGAGGGGGAGGGGTAGTAACCGCAGAGTTATTGCAAAACTTCCTACAGTACCCCACCATCTCCAAGAGCCTTCTGAGGGCCCTCTTGTCTGTCGGGGTTGGGATGTCAGAGATAGCCCGCACTTTAGTGTGCATCGCTGCCAGCTGCCCCTGTGTCACCACAACTCCCAGGTAAGTGACCTTCGTGTGGCTGAACTTATTTTTTTCAAGGTTCACTATCAAGCTAGCTTCAGACAGCCCTATTACATTGCCAATACACACCTCTGTGTTCGTCAGCCCTTTCATCACTGAATTACTCATTCTATAGGGCTGTTGCTCACTAGGCTGGCCTAGCGTAACAAACACCACCCAGGGTCCCAGTTCTTTGCATCGCCTCGGGACAATCAAACACACGTGTGCGAGTCGTTTAATTACTTCTCCTAAAGAGTCGCTTTGTTCGGGGATTAAGGGAGAGACCTTATCAGCAGAGCTGGCCAAAACAATAGCCATCTCCCATCTGGTCGGTACCATACTCATCTTTTCAAAATGTTTTTTTTCTCTTATCAGGAGGACCCTAGCTTCATTGATTTCTGTGCTAACACCGAATAGGTTTGTTAGCATATCAAAAGCCTGTGACCGTCTCAGTTCGCGTCTGCCATGATCAATAACATCCTTCCTCCTGGGCAGCCGGTAAACCTCTTTCATGATTCCACCAACTGTTTCCTCCAGCACCGCAAAATGTCCACTGGGGGAAACCTTGTGGGCCAGGTTAAAAATCTCATCCCCATACCTCTTCTGCACCACCCCCCATTCCTCATCTGCGGGTACGGTACTTGGTCTCCCTTTCTTACTTAGCACTTCCTCCTCCACACAATAGCCTACTGGTTCCCTTGTTAATTCTGCGTCAGAGAGAGCTGTCTCCGCCAAAACCATCAGCTCCTCGTCTCGCTCCTGCACCTGCACAAATTCTTTCCTGGCTAATGCTAAGTCTATCTCAGCTCCCTCACTACCTCTTGTTTCACTACACTCCTTCTTTTCACTTTCTACCCCTTTCTCGTACAAGGCTGGCAGAAACGTCTCAGCTAAATTTACTTCGGCAGTCCCGTGATGAACCTGTGAGTCCATGGGCGGGGCCTCAATGCTGGCAGGCTGACCTGTCAATCTCACGGCTGGGAACACGATTCCCCCGGCGAGGTCATTACCGAGCAAGACTTCCACGCCTTTCATCGGTAATTCGGGCCTCACCCCCATCGTGACTAGTCCAGAGACCAGGTTGCTTTGTAAGTGTATCTGGTGCAAAGGGACTGCCTCTGTCCCTTCCCCAATACCTTTGACCTTGACCTCCCCAGTCTGGGTCTCTGAGCTAAACTCTAATACATTCTTCAATATCAATGACTGACACGCTCCCGTGTCTCTCCAGATCCGCACTGGAACTCGTTTTAACCCCCCCTTCACTGACACCAATCCGGCCGAGATAAACCTCTCGTGCCCTTCCTGAACTTTGGCAGACCTTTCCTCTCCTAGCGGTTCGTTTACCAGCTCGATACAGCCAGTCAAAATCGCCGTTTTTCCTTTTCCCGTCTCCTTCTTTGGGACAAAGCACCTGGACGCAAAGTGTCCGACTTTCCCACAATTATAACAGACGACCCCAGGAGACTTCCTACCAGACTGCTCCCGGTCTACCTTATCCTTCTCACTAGTCCCCAGCTTACCTTCTGACTTTTCTGGCGGACTCTCCCCGCCGTCCTGACTACCCTTCTGGTAGCCTTTACTAGGGGCAAACTTCATTTTATGCGTCAACGCATACTCATCCGCTAACTTAGCAGTTGCGGCTAACGTGGCTGCCTCTTTCTCATCTAGGTAGGGTCTCATACCCTCAGGGACACAACCTTTAAACTGCTCAATCAGGATCAGCTGTAGCAGTCTGTCATAATCCCCCTCTACCCCCTTCGAGGCGCACCAACGCTCACAATATGTCTGCATCTCACGGGCAAACTCCAAATACGTGCGGTCCCACTGCTTCCTCGCATTCCGGAACCTCTGCCGGTATGCCTCCGGGACCAACTCATAAATCCTGAGGATGGCCTCTTTCACCACCTCATACCTCTCGGCATCTTCCGCGGACAAAGCTGAGTAAGCTTGTTGGGCTTTCCCTTTCAGTACACTCTGAAGCAAATCAGCCCACTTATCCATCGGTCAGTCCTGACTTCTAGCAACTTTTTCGAAATGGAGAAAGTACCGATCCACGTCGGTATTGTCAAATGGGGGAACCAGCCTAACCTCCTGGGTCGCCCGGAACCCTCCACCTTGGTTTGGCACGGACCCCTGCTCTGCCCTTATCTTTAACTTCTCCAGCTCGAATTCCCTTTCCCTCTTTTTCTCCTCTCGCTCCAATTGTCTCTCTCTCTCTCTCTCTCTCCTGCCTTTCCAAATCTCTCTCCTGCCTTTCTAACTGCTTCTCTTCGTGTTCTAACTGCCGTACCCGGAACTTGTGCTCGAGTCTCAGTTTTTCAAGCTGCACCTGTACCGCGTCTCCAGTAGGTTTTTCAATAGACACCACCTCCAGCTCCCCTTGGGGAAACACACCTTTAGATACATAGTGCTCTATGATAGCTCTGTGTATCTCCTCTCTCCTCATTGTCAACTTCCTCTTAGCAAGATTCAACCGTTTGGCCACAGCTACCAATTCCGCTTTCCTGGCACCTTCTAATGCCTCCAAGGTCGGCGCCTTTATAAATTCCTCAACCTCCATTTCTGCTGTTTGTCTTTTCTTTCTTTTGGGAATTTTAACCCAATCAATTTACTCCGTCCCAAATTTAGCGTTCAAAATCGCGGACGAGAACCCCACTTATGTTACGTACCCCGTAACTGGGTTGCCAAACCAGCAGAAATGGACCACTCAGTTGGAGTCTGGATTACTGGAACTAGGAAAGTTTTATTAAAGAAACAAGCAACACAGTACTCTAATCAAAAGGATAATAAATGCAACAGTTCAGCAATGATAAACACACATGTACACAGAATTAGGATAACAGGATCAATCAAGCTCTACCATCGTCTAGGGGTAAATGATCAGTTTCAAAGTGACGCAAAGTTCAGTTCAATTGAATTCAGTTCAGCTCGCAGTAATCACTGCCGTGGGAGATGGACAGTGGGGGAGGAGGAGAGAGAGAGCAAAACGAATGAATATTCAAATGGCTTCCACACAAACCTTCGATATTCTTCACAGTCAGCTTTCGGGTGAGCCCTTTGTGATGTCTTCTGAGGTCACCGACCATGACCCCTCTGTTTCCAGATACGATCGTTTCCCTGCAGGGAACCTGGCACCCAGGCAAGGGCGGACACACATACCAGGTTCCCGCCGACCGTGCCTTTCCACCCTGTGCGTCTATGGCTTGGTCCCACGACCACCCTTCCAAAACTTCCCACCGACTTATGGGAGACGCACCGCTTCCAGGGTCTCGTTACCTCGGGGTGTCGTGTGTGTCTTGCCTTAGCAAACCTGTCCCTTTTTATCCTCCTGCTGGGGTATCGCCTGTCCATCACTTCAAACAGTTCAGGGTTCAAAGGGGGAGTCGATCTTGACAGCTCTCCTTCCGTTAAACTCTCCCGTCCCTTCATTAACATCTCCAAATGCTGCTCCATTGTTTTCCTTATCTCTCTTTCTCCTGAAGACAGGTGGCAGACCAACTGCTGATCCCACTGGTGCCAGCACAGGCCAGCTAACATCTTAATCTATGTGTATTCTCGTCACACTACAAAAAGCTGTCAGACAGTTTCAGTAGCACCATTTACCTCTATATGCTCTACCCTCATTCTCCTGCGCCCCAGAGTATAAAGTCCTAACCATACGGTGAGGCTGCATTTGGAGTATTGTGTACAATTTTGTTCACCCTGTTGTAGGAAAAACATTGTCAAGCTGGAGAGAATGCAGAAGAGATTGACAGGGATGTTGCCTGGACTAGAAGCCCTGAGTACCAAGAGAGGTTGGCTACACCAGATCTTTATTACCTGGAGTGCAGGATAATGTGAGGTGGTCTCACAGAAGTTAATAAAATCATGTGGATGGTCGTAGTCTGGTCTGTTTGTCTGTGAATTGCCAGGCACTGCAACATTAGTTTGCGGACATGTGACGAGGGAATGGGGCTCTAATTGTAATTTATTTTGAGTAACTGTATGTTTGCTTGCTATCTTGAATGTGCTGTGTCTGTCTTGTGCGGTATTGTGTTGTGTATGTTTTGCACCTGAGCCCTGGAGGAACACTGTTTCATTTAACTGTATTGATGTATTGTGGAATGACAATTAAACCTGAACTTGAACTCTTTACCAGGACTAGGGAGTCCAAAACTAGAGGGCACAGATACAAGAAAAGAGGGCAGAGATTTAAAAGAGACCTGAGAGGTAACTCCTTTGCACAGTGGCCACTGAGTACTTGGAATGAGCTGCCGGTGAAGGTTGTCAAGACGGTACAATTGCAACATTTAAGAGACATTCGGATCGATACAGGAAGGGAGGGTTTTGGGGGAATATTGTTCAAACATGGGCAACTGCGACAATCCTGTGGTCCCCATGGTCCAGTTGGATCAAAGTGCCTGTCTCCATGCTGTGTTGCTCTACGACTCTATTCAACATTTCCCAAAAACTCAGGATCTCAAGATCTGACAACATCCATGTTATTTTTACCTGCACTCTGTCAAACTTATAGATAGCTTTCCCGTAGGTTGTTGACCAGAAATGCACACAATACTCGAGATTTGGCCTGACCAACATCCCAACTCCTGAGATGCAAACTTTGATACCTTTCCTCGTTGTCCACTTTGCCCCCAATCTTGGTGTCATCCACAAATTTGCTGATGCAGTTTCCCACATTATCACCCAGATTGTTGATATTGATGACAACCAACAACAGAGCCAGCACAATCCATGCAGCACATGCGTAATCAAAAGCCTCTCACCATAGATAAATTTCTTGGGAACTCTTCAAAAGTCTTAAGATTGAATGGTCATGACTTACCATTCACAAAGCCATTGTTATTATCCCCAATCAGGCACTGTTTCTGCAAATACAGTAGATTTTGGTTAATTGGGACATACTGGACCTAATTCACTTTGGCCCAATTAATTGGCTGCCCGAATTAACCGCAATTACATGGAAATAGTTTAAAAATGAAATTATGCACTTAAATGAAATACAGAACAAATTAGAACACTACTAATCCTACTATAGTATGATAAAACTGTGTATTAGTTCCTAAAATTAGTTCCTTTTTTGGATCAGGACTATAGAGCATCGTGGGAGCTGAATTCTGAAGGAAGGCAGTTTTTTAAAAAAACTTCTTCAAGTGCAAGAAGGACGAGACTGCGCAGGTGCGTGATGTCAACAGGACCGCGCGGAGATTTTAAAAGGAGATCACTCTATACAGCGGGCAGCTGTCAGAGCGGGCAGCGGAGTGAGGGGGAGCAGAGTGTAGGGCTTTGGCTTCAACGGGCTTCGGCGGTAAACGGGAAGAGGCGAGAGCGAAGCGCCAACATGAGGAATTTTGCAGATGCTGGAAATTCAAGCAACACACATCAAAGTTGCTGGTGAACGCAGCAGGCCAGGCAGCATCTCTAGGAAGAGGTACAGTCGACGTTTCAGGCCGAGACTATTCGTCAGGACTAAATGAAGAAAGAGCTAGTAAGAGATTTAAAAGTGGGAGGTGGAGGGGGAGATCCAAAATGATAGGAGAAGACAGGAGGGGGAGTTATGGAGCCAAGAGCTGGACAGGTGATTGGCAAAAGGGATATGAGAGGTTCATGGGACAGGAGGCCAAGGGAGAAGGAAAAGGGGGTTGGGGGGAAACCCAGAGGAGGGGCAAGGGGTATAGTCAGAAGGACAGAGGGAGAAAAAGCAGATTGAGAGAAAGAATTTGTGTATATAAATAACGGATGGGGTACGAGGGGGAAGTGGGGCATTAGCCGAAGTTAGAGAAGTCAATGTTCATGCCATCAGGTTGGAGGCTACCCAGACGGAATATAAGGTGTTGTTCCTCCAACCTGAGTGTGGCTTCATCTTTACAGTAGAGGAGGCTGTGGATAGACATGTCAGGATGGGAATGGGATGTGGAATTAAAATGTGTGGCCACTGGGAGATCCTGCTTTCTCTGGCAGACAGAGCATAGGTGTTCAGCAAAATGATCTCCCAGACTGCGTCGGGTCTCGCCAATATATAGAAGGCCACATCAGGAGCACCGGACGCAGTATATCACCCCAGCCGACTCACAGGTGAAGTGTCGCCTCACCTGGAAGGACTGTCTGGGGCCCTGAATGGTGGTAAGGGAGGAAGTGTAAGGGCATGTGTAACACTTGTTCTGCTTACAAGGATAAGTGCCAGGAGGGAGATCAGTGGAGAGGGATGGGGGGGGACGAAAGGACAAAGGAGTCGCGTAGGGAGCGATCCTTGTGGAAAGCGGGGGGGGTGGGGAAGGGAAGGATGTGCTTAGTGGTGGGATCTTGTTGGAGGTTACGGAGGAAGTTACGGAGAGTAATATGTTGGACCCGGAGGCTGGTGGGGTGGTAGGTGAGGACCAGGGGAACCCTATTCCTAGTGAGGTAGCGGGAGGATGGAGTGAGAGCAGGTGTGCGTGAGAGAGAAGCGCCAACTCTTTTTTTCTCGCTCCCCCCCCCCCCCCGGCCTTTCGCAAATCGGCCCGGACAGACAGGAACAGCAGGGCTCACGCAGCTAATGTTACGAGCTAACGGTTTAAAAAGTTTGTGTGTTTGGCAAGGTAAGTGGGTGAGTAGACTTATTTTTCCTGTTTCATTCCTGTAGAATTAGGTAGCATGTCTGCAGGGTTAGTGCTTTGTTCAGGGTGTCAGATGTGGGAATCCTGGGAGACCTCCAGCCTCCCTGATGGCCACATCTGCGCCAGGTGCACCGAGATGCAGCTCCTCAGAGACCATGTTAGGGATCTGGAGCTGCAGCTTGATGACCTACTGCTTATCAGGGAAAGTGAAGAGGTGATAGACAGGAGCTACAGGGAGGTAGTCATCCCTAGGCTACAGGGGGCAGAAAACTGGGTCACTGTCAAGAGAGGGAAGGGAAATGCCCGGATAGTGGAGAGCACACCTGTGGCTGCCCCCTCAGCAACAAATATCTTGTTCTGGATGCTGTTGAGGGGGATGACCTGACAGGGGACGCCCACGGTGACCGGGTCTCTGGCACTGAGCCTCACGCTGTTGTTCAGGAGAGAAGGAGGGAGAAGAGGAATGCGGTAGTCTTAGGGGATTCCATAGTCAGGGGAACGGACAAGAGATTCTGTGAGCCTGATAGAGATACCCGCATGGTGTGTTGCCTCCCAGGTGCCAAGGTACGGGATGTCTCAGATTGGGTCCTGAATATTCTAAAGGGGGAGGGTGAGCAGCCAGTTGTCTTGGTACATGTTGGTACCAATGACATAGATAGAACAAAGGAGGAGGTCTTGAAGAGAGATTTCCAGGAGTTAGGAAGGAAGCTGAGAAGCAGGACCTCCAGGGTAGTAATCTCAGGATTACTACCTGTGCCACGTGCTAGCGAGGGCAAGAATAGTAGGATCAGGCAGATGAATACGTGGCTGAGAGACTGGTGTAAGAGGCAGGGCTTCAGATTTTTGGATCATTGGGATCTCTTCTGGGGGAAGTTTGACCTTTTCAAAAAGGACAGGTTACACCTGAACCCGAAGGGGACCAATATCCTGGCGGGAAAGTTTAATAGAGCTGTTAGGGAGGGTTTAAACTAATTTGGCAGGGGGATGGGAACCGGAATGACAGAGCAGAGGAAGGGGAAAACAGAAATAAATCTAAGATATTGAGCAGGTAAAGATGTCAGGAAAGACAGGCAGGTGATGGGGCAAATTTGTAGCCATTGGGATGAGTTGCAGTGCAATAAAGGTTGCAGTGAAATCAAAGCGAGAAGTATCAAATACTGGTCTTAAGGTGTTATACTTAAATGCACGCAGCATAAGGAATAAGGTGGATGATCATGTCATACAGCTACAGATTGGCAGGTATGATATTGTGGCTATCACTGAGACGTGGCTAAAGGATGCATGTCTCTGGGAGCTGAACGTCCAAGGATACACGGTGTATCGGAAGGATAGGAAGGTAGGCAGGGGGGGAGGCGTGGCTTTATTGGTAAGAAATGATATTAAATCATTAGAAAGAGGTGGTATAGGATCGGAAGGTGCAGAATCTTGATGGGTTGAGCTAAGAAATCACAGGGGTAAAAGGACCCTGATGGCAATTATTTATAGGCCTCCAAACAGCTGCAATGATGTGGACTACAAATTACAACAGGAAATAGAAAAGGCTTGTCAGAAGGGTAGTGTTATGATCATTGTGGGGGATTTTAACATGTGAGTGGATTGGGAAAATCAAGTCGGCACTGGATCTCAAGAGAGAATTTGTAGAATGTCTGTGAGATGGCTTTTTAGAACAGCTTGTTGTTGAGTCCACTAGGGGATCGACTGTACTGGATTGGGTATTGTGTAATGAACCAGAGGTGATTAGAGAGATTGAGGTGAAGGAACCCTTAGGAGGCAGTGATCATAACATGATTGAGTTCACTGTGAAATTTGAAAAAGAGAAGCCGAAATCTGATGTGGTGGTATTTCAGTGGAGTAAAGGAAATTACAGTGGCATGAGAGAGGAACTGGCCAAAGTTGACTGGAAAAGGACACTGGCGGGAAAGACAGCAGAGTAGCAGTGGCAGGAGTTTATGCTAGAAGTGAGGAAGGTGCAAGACAGGTATATTCCAAAAAAGAAGAAATTTTCAAATGGAATAAGGATGCAACCGTGGTTGACAAGAGAAGTCAAAGCCAAAGTTATAGCAAAGGAGAGGGCATACAAGGAAGCAAAAATTAGTGGGAAGACAGAGGATTGGGAAGTTTTTAAAACCTTACAAAAGGAAACTAAGAAGGCCATTACGAGGGAAAAGATTAACTATGAAAGGAAGTTAACAAATAATATCAAAGAGGATACTAAAAGCTTTTTCAAGTTTATAAAGAGTAAAAGGCAGGTGAGAGTAGATATAGGACCGATAGAAAATGATGCTGGAGAAATTGTAATGAGAGATAAGGAGATGGCAGAGGAACTGAACAAGTATTTTGCATCAGTCTTCACTGAGGAAGACATCAGCAGTATACCGGACACTCAAGTGTGGCAGGGAAGAGAAGTGTGCGCAGTCACAATTACAACAGAGAAAGTACTCAGGAAGCTGAATAGTCTAAAGGTAGATAAACCTTCCGGACCAGATGGAATGCACCCGCGTGTTCGGAAGGAAGTAGCTGTGGAGATTGCGGAGGCATTAGCGATGATCTTTCAAAAGTCGAAGGATTCTGGCATGGTTCCGGAGGACTGAATGATTGCAAATGTCACTCCGCTATTTCAGAAGGGGGCAAGGAAGCAAAAAGGAAATTATAGACCTGTTAGCTTGACATCGGTGGCTGGGAAGTTGTATGGAGTCGATTGTCAAGGATGAGGTTACAGAGTACCTGGAGGCATATGACAAGATAGGCAGAACTCAGCATGGATTCCTTAAAGGAAAATCCTGCCTGACAAACCTATTACAATTTTTTGAGGAAATTACCAGTAGGCTAGACAAGGGAGATGCAGTGGATGTTGTATATTTGGATTTTCAGAAGGCCTTTGACAAGGTGCCACACATGAGGCTACTTAACAAGATAAGAGCCCATGGAATTACGGGAAAGTTACATATGTGGATAGAGCGTTGGCTAATCGGCAGGAAACAGAGAGTGGGAATAAAGGGATCCTATTCTGGTTGGCTGCTGGTTACCAGTGGTTTTCCACAGGGGTCTGTGTTGGGGCTGCTTCTTTTTACATTGTACATCAACGATTTGGATTATGGAATAGATGGCTTTGTGGCTAAGTTTGCTGATGATACGAAGATAGGTGGAGGGGCCGGTAGTGCTGAGGAAGTGGAGAGTCTGCAGAGAGACTTGGATAGATTGGAAGAATGAGCAGAGAAGTGGCAAATGAAGTACAATGTTGGAAAGTGTATGGTTATGCACTTTGGCAGAAGTAATAAATGGGTAGACTATTATTTAAATGGGGAAAGAATTCAAAGTTCTGAGATGCGATGGGACTTGGAAGTCCTCATACAGGATACCCTTAAGGTTAACCTCTATGTTGAGTCGGTAGTGAAGAAGGCGAATGCAATGTTGGCATTCATTTCTAGAGGAATAGAGTATAGGAGCAGGGATGTGATAAGGCGCTGGTGAGACCTTACTTGGAGTACTGTGGGCAGTTTTGGTCTCCTTATTTAAGAAAGGATGGGCTGACGTTGGAGAGGGTACAGAGGAGATTCACTAGAATGATTCCGGGAATGAGAGGGTTAACATATGAGGAACGTTTGTCTGCCCTTGGACTGTATTCCTTGGAGTTTAGAAGAATGAGGGGAGACTCATAGAAACATTTCATATGTTGAAAGACATGGACAGAGTGGATGTGGCAAAGTTGTTTCCCATGATAGGGGAGTCTAGTACGAGAGGGCATGACTTAAGGATTGAAGGGCGCCCATCCAGAACAGAAATGTGAAGAAATATTTTTAGTCAGAGGGTGGTGAATCTATGGAATTTGTTGCTAAGTCATTGGGTGTATTTAAGGCAGAGATTGATAGGTATCTGAGTAGCCAGGGCATCAAAGGTTATGGTGAGAAGGCGGGGGAGTGGGACTAAATGGGAGAATGGATCAGCTCATGATAAAATGGCGGAGCAGACTCGTGGGCCAAATGGCCGACTCTTGCTCCTTTGTCTTATGGTCTTATGGTCTAATAATTAATGACAGAGGAATTTACACAGGGTACGCTGCCATGTTCTTTTGATTGACTGCAAATGAACAAAATCAGTGCAGACACTTATAGTGTAGATAATGGACTGCCTTCATTGCCTTCCTGCATGCAGTAATCTCGTAATGCAACAATAAGTTTCCCGGCAGCCTGTGCAGTCACTAGCTCAAGTTCAGATGTGTCACCTTCATCACAAGGTGTAGTGTCTAAAGGCCACACAATTGCATGTGACTGTCACAGTTTGAAAATGTTTGGTAGCAGTCTCCGGTCCAGCTGAAAAGGCACTGTGTCCCAAATAAACAAAGGGAATCCTGGCTATTCTCTCAATTAGTTTTTGTTCTTTAAGAGTTGTCCCGGTTGCCCCAATTAATTGGAATCCACTGTATTTATTAATCCTGCCCTTTATAATGTCTTTCAATAATGTACCCATGACTGACATCAGGCTCACTGCCCTATAATTTCCCAGCTTTTTCTCAGAACCTTTCTTGAACAATGGAACAACCTCAGTTAACCTCCAGTCCTCCGGCAGCTCACCCGTGACCAAGGACGTTTTAACTATTCCTGCCAGGGCCTCTGGAGTTTCTGGATTAGCCTTCCACAAGTTCCAAGGGGACAGCTTGTTAGGTCCTGGTGATTTAGCCACCCTAATATGCCTGAAGACATCCAGCACCTCCTCTTCTGTAATACAGACACAGTCCATGACCTCACTACACTTTTGCCTCAGTTCTACAATCTGAGTCTGTCTCCCAAGTAAATACTGATGCAAAAAATCCATCTCTCCCCTCTCTCATTCGGATCCATGCATAGATGACCACGCTGATCTTAAAGGTAACTTTGACTGACTTTGTCTCTTCCTATCCTTTTGCTCTTAAGATAGCGATAGAAACCATTGGGATTTTCTTTCATCTTGTACGGCACTGCATGCTCATGTCATCTTTTACCCTCCTGATTTCTTTCTTAAAAGGTCTCTTTTAATTCTTATGCTCCTCAATTGCCTCATTTGATCCTAACCGTCTTTCATTTTCTTATCCGGGGCTTCAATAGCCTTTGGAAACCAACATTCTCTAAACCTGTTAGCCTGGCCTTTTACTCCAAAAGAAACATACAAATTCTGTGCCCCCAGTATTTCACTTTTGAAAACCTCCCACTTACCAAGCATCTCTTTACCAGAAAACAACCTATCCCTATCCATGCCTGCAAGAACCCCTCAGATGTCACCAGAACTGGCCTTTCTCCACTTTAGCATCACAATCCAAGCACTGGTCCTATCCTTCTCCATAATTATCATGAAAATAATGGTTCCTTAAGGTTCTCATAGCTGTGGGAGGGGAGGTGATAGTGGAGGGTAACCTCCCACTACCTATTAAATATTCTCAATGGCGTCCATTTAAAATAACTTCTGACAACCATGTCCAGTTCCTGGCTTGCACATGTGGCTTGACGAATAAGCCCGGTGGAACCTCTTCTCCTGACAGGAGACAGAGCAAGGGCGGAATACTGGCAGCTTATAACCTGTTGCTTCAGTCAACTGTCGTTGGTAGCTGATCTGGAGAAGGAAAACTCTGATCTTAATCTCCACTGCCTTGTGGCTATACCCACTCATGGGGCTAGCTTTTGAAGTAAACACTGAAGAAAAATCCAGAGTTTGGGGATCATAAGGCAATCCCATGTTGAGCTCTACGCAGACTGCAAACTCCTGAGACGCCTCTGGTTCGAAACTTTATCGATCTTTCCATATCCTACAGCCCTGGCTTGTGTCTGGCTTACATATGACACAGACAGCTCGAATACAGGAACCCTGGTTTATCCTGACCAATGGAGGGACTCAATGGAATTATGATCACTAAATTCAAAGCGTTTCCCATCACACACTTCTGTCACCTGTCCTGTCTCGATTCCCAAGAGGAGATCCTGTAACTTTTTTAAAAATATAAAATTTTTCATAATAAATACAATATTTACAAGTATAAACCATTCAAAGCCTTTTCACTCTTTGCATATGTAAGGTTTCACGACTAATGTATTGGCCTCTCTTTATTATTTCACTGCTAAGTCAATGGTTTCTCTGCAGCAGCAATGTTCGGGTTATGACTAGAGATAACGTGGCTTTGGATTGTGTGCTATCCAATGAGAGGGATGTTGATCTTTCTTGTGTGTCTGGGAGCAGAGATTTCGTGGTCTTTTGTCGGGGACAGATGAGGAGAGAAGATGCAAATGGAGAGAGTTGGAAGACTGCCAGACAGAGTGGACTTGGAGCGAGGATCTGAGGGTCGGCTGCACTCAGAGGAGGTCAACGGGGAACAAATGAACGGAACCATGAGCTCCAACATTGTGCATTAGACTGTTTCATGAGAACGGGCCCTTTTTTTTGTTTCATTACTAACCATATAGTCAAATTAAGAATTATAAAGCTCAATTCTTTAATCGCGTATTGTGTACTGTTTGTTATTTTGTGGCATTGATTTGTAACAGGGGACACATCGCGCAGCATCCACCTAAACAAGATTTCATAAGTTTCGCTGGCCAGGGGCTGTCTTCCCCTAGATTAAGCCACTAGCTGAACCGAGAGTTACAATTGTGGGGGCTCACCCCGGATTGATTTCATTGACTGCTGTGTGATTACCCTGAGCTTTGAATCAGTGGGGTAGATATTCGTACTCCGGATGAATTGTTATTTCGCCTGTTAAGTACTGTTAAAGTTGCGATTGCGGGGTGGAGGTCTGATAAAATGGCGGGTTCAACTCTCTTTTTAATGTAGACCAGTGCTGATGTAGTGGTAGCTGGGGGTGGAGAATTCAAAAGCAGGGTTCTATCATTTCTGAGGAGTGTGTGGAATGAATGGTCAGATTTGGAATGTCTAATTAGTTCCTGTCCCCCACTGAAGAGTGAGAATTTAGAGTTAGTATTCGCCCTTACCTCTCTGGTGAATAAATGGAAAAATGCCCAGGTTCAAAGTCCTAGCTATTTTCTGGAATAACGCCCACCCTGAAAGGGGAAGAGGAGTGTGAGACTTGGGTGGGGCAGACCTCTCAGTTGCTAGATGAGTGGCAGTGTTCTGATGACATAAAGCGACAGGGATTGTTTGAGAGTTTGACTGGGCGGGCTGCTGATGTTGTGATAGCCTCAAGTTGCGGTATCCCCTAGCAACTATGAGTGATCACATACGAGCACTGGAAAATGCCTTTGGTCCGACTGGAAGCCCAATGGAGCTCATGGTGGGGTTTCAGAACATGCGTCAAGAGAAGGGGGAGAAGCTTTCTGCTTACATTTTTCAGCTGGAGAGGTAGTTAAATTGCTTGCAACGCAGAGGGGTCATTCGGGTGGCTGAGGTAGATCAGTTAAAAATTGACCAGATAGCCAGGGGTGCCCAGTCCCAGGACCTGATTGCTTGGGCTCTCCAACAGTCTCGTAAGATACCCTACGCTCCCTCTTTTGTTGAGCTGATCAGAGAGGTATGGGAGGAGGAGAACGTGTCGGAGGTGCTGGAGGCCTCAGTCAGCAGGGTACAGTCCTCGGTAGTGGTCCCTTGCGGTGAAGTGATCACAGATAGCCTACCCCAGGGAGCGATAGAGAAGATCGTCGCAGATTTGAGAATGGAGATGTCTTGGCTGTTATCAGCGGGTGTGACCCCTGCCCATGTGATGGAGCTGCTGGGAGAGGTGGATTCTCTAAGGGGACGAACAATGCGGAGGGCTGCTGGTAGCAGGTGTCACACGGGAAGGAGAATGAGCCCTCGGGTATGTAAGCAGAGAGAGTAGTTGAGAAAACTTAGAGGAGATGCATTGAGGGAACAGCCTGGTGTCTCTGGGGGAACACATTCCCAGCAATATACCAAGAAACTTCCGAAAGCGAAAGGCCCTATTCCTGAAGGCATAGTGGGACCATGCTCCAGTGTGTCACTACAGATAGAGGGTATTTAGCTAAAGCTTGTTTTACAACCAGCATCATGAAGCATTTACCATTGACCCCATTCAGGGCACTGGAGACTCGGGGGCTTAGTGCCAGTGATTATTCATACAATGGTTATTTGTCCGCGAAACTGGAGTTCTCGGAGGCCGATGTGGGAGTGTCTGAGGTCCTTGATACATTGGTGTTGGTTTGTCCGGACCCTGTTGAGAAGGGCAGTGTTTCAATCCTGGTGGGGACCAACACCTCTCTTATGTGGATGCTCATGGGGGCCTGCAAGGAGAAAGCTGGCGAGAGCTTTCGGGGAACATTGTTCATGCACCTGGTGTTTTGAGCTGCTTTTGGGGAAGTGTGTGGTTGCATTAGGTTGGATACCGAACTTAGAGGAGGGACTGTGTGGTCGAAGCCAATGGTGGTATGGCCCAGAGAAGTAGTGAGAGTGATGGGGACCCCCAAATTTCCCAGAGTGCCTGAGGGCAAGGCCCTCTTAGTGCACAATCCGGAAGATCATGAGGGAAAGTCGTGAAATCCTGCTGGGGTACTGATGAGGCCCGAATTGTAGAAACCGTCAGTTATACAGGTGAGCAAGATGGCAGTGATTGTCAAGAATACTACTAAGAGGGACGTCACCTTCAAGTGGAGGATGCCCTGGCACATCTGTTCCCGGTGACCGTAATGTCTAATGTCCCTGTGAGACAAGCCGGGGAGAAACCATTGGAAAAGCGGGTATAGTTGACTGCTGAGTCAATCAACTTTGGGGACACCCCGGTTCCTGCGGGTTGCAAGAGGAGGTTGGTAGAGAAGACATTGAAGCTGGAAGGTGTCTTTTCCACGACGATTTTGATATGAGTTGTTGCAAGAGCACTTCTTACACTATCTGGGTGACTGAGGATACTCTGTTTAAAGAGAGGTCACAGAGACTGGCCCCTGAAGAGGTGGAGGATGTTCAGCAGCATTTGTGTAACTTGAAGGAAGCTGGGATCATCACTGAGTCCCGAAGCCCCTATGCATCCCCAATAGTAGTGGCCCAAAAGAAGAATGGGAAGGTGCGGATGTGTGTGGACTATAGAACTCTGAACAGGCGCACCGTCCCTGACCAGTATATGGTCCCAAGGGTCGAAGACACCCTGGCTTGCCTGAGTGGTGTGAAGTGCTTCAGTGTGCTGTACTTGAGGAGTGGATATTACCAGATCCCCATGAGTGTGGCCGACAAAGAGGAGATGGTATTTATATGTCCTCTGGGATTTTTCCAGTTTGAAAGGATGCCCCAGTGCATATCAGGAGCTCCTGCGACCTTCCAGTGGGACATGGAGAAGACAGTGGACTTGCTTGAGGTACTGGTTATCTGGACGACCTCATAGAGTTTGGATCCACCTTGGAAGAACATGAAGCGAGGCTGCTGAAGGTGCTGGGCCACCTGAAAGCTGAAGGGTTAAAACTTTCCCTGGACAAGTGCCAATTCTGCCAAACGTCTGTTAGCTATGTTGGGCACATAGTCTGATGGGATGGAGTAGCTAAAAATTTGGCTAAGATAGAGGCGGTGATCACTTGGCCAAGACCTCAGACTGTGAGT
The DNA here is from genome assembly GCF_963921235.1 of Mobula hypostoma. NCBI lineage: Eukaryota > Metazoa > Chordata > Chondrichthyes > Myliobatiformes > Myliobatidae > Mobula > Mobula hypostoma. The sequence continues at coordinate 111,523,445 of NC_086100.1, read as the reverse complement.
GCTCTGTGCTCGTGCCTTGGTTTCTGTGGTTACTATCGGCGGTTCGTGAACAGCTACGCGAAAGTGAGTCACCAGTTGAATCAGCTTCTGTGTGGCTACCCTCCCTTGCGAAAGAAAGGAAGGGGGGAAAGGATGGGAGGGGGATAAAAGGACAGGATGGTGGAGAGTATCTTAGCCCGTCAGAGCCCTTTGGACCGATGTGGGATGCAAAATGTGAGGAGGCCTTTCAGTTGCTGAAGGAGCTGCTGACCCAGGCACCGGTGCTGGCTTTTGTGGACCCCCGATTGCCGTATGTACTGCACACTGGTGCCAGCCGAGAGGGTTTAGGGGGTGCTCTGTATCAGGATCAGGGCACTGGTTTGAGATCCATTGCATTTATCAGCTAGAGTTCGTTACCCTCCGAGAAAATCTATCCCACGTACGAGTTGGAGTTTCTGGCATTGAAATGGGCTAAGCTGAGTGAGTACCTCTATGGTGCCAAGTTTAAGGTGAGGACGGATAACAATCCCCTAACCTATATCCTGACCTTGGCGAAACTGGATACCACAGGCCACAGGTGGTTGGCAGCATTGTCTGCCTATGATTTCAGCCTGAAGTACCAGCCGCTAAGCAGGAACATTGATGCTGATGCTTTGTCCCGATAGGTGCATGAGGGACTGAACAGGGACGAGGACTGGGAAAGCATTCCTGCTCCAGGGGTGAAAGCCATGTGTCAGTTTGCCATCACTGTGAAGGCAGAGGGAAAGGAGGGGCAGGATCGAGCGGTGGATAAATTGGGAGCTTCTGCTGAGTCCATTCCCCAAGTTTACTCTAACCTGACTGCTCAGAAGACAAATCAGCTGCCAGAATTGAGTTCTGGGGAAGTGGACTGCTGGCTGGCTAAGCCCTATGTGGTGGAGAGTCAGATGCCAAACCTACCAGTTTTCTGGGTGAAACCAAAGGATGTGAATGGGCCTGTCAAGATTCTTCATCGGAACCACCTACTGCCCCAGGGACAAGAGGTGCAGGTAGACTTGAAGCCTACACCTAGTAAGGAAATGCAGGGTGACTGCAGGGCCCAGAACAGGAGAGGTTAGGCCGGCCCCCACCCCTGAGAAGGACACAGATTCAGAGGATCAGGACCAGGATGTGTGGTATATGCTGCCTTTTGCTCACCCCATTGATTGAGGAAGAGACCTTCAGCCCTTCTCCCGCTGTCAAGTGAAACAGTAGCTGGGGGGCTATCTGTGGGCAGCCTGGGTTGCAGCAGGAACCTGCAAGGGATGAAGTGGGGCTTGGCAATGAGACAGAGGGGTTAGAGTTGCAGGTGGGCACGAGTAATAGGTCGGTGGAGGCCAGGTAGACTGGAAGTATCCCCTGTAGTGTCTGAACCTGAAGAGTCAGGTGAGGGGGTACAGAGGTCTCAGGGAATTAGGAGACCACTGGATAGGCTGGGCTACATAGCACCAGGGGGAAATAATGTGACCCCTCCCTTTTTGGGGAGCTATGTCACTGCCTTTTACACCTGGATTGGACTTTGTGTTTTGCAAGAAGGGTTGGCGAATTACCTCAACGTCATGAGGACATGACTAAATTTGGTGGGGGGAGAGAGTAACATGCTGTAAAGTTTCACTGCTAATGTAATGGCCTCTCTGTAATGTTTCACTGTTAAGGTAATGGTTTCTCTGTAGCAGCAATGTTTGGGTTATGACGGGAGATAACGGGGCTTTGGGCTGTGGGCGATCCAATGAGAGGGATGTTGTTCTTTCTTGTGGGTCTGGGAACAGGGATTTCGCAGTCTTTTGTCAGGAGAGATGAGGAGAGAAGATGTGAATGGGGAGAGTTGGTAGACTGCGGACAGAGTGGACTTGGAGCGAGGGTCCGAGGGTTGGGTACACTCGGAGGAGGTCGACGGGGAATGAATGAATGGAACTGTGAGCTCCAATGTTGCGCATAAGACTGTTTCATGAGAATGGGTCCTTTCCTTTTTTTCATTACTAACCCTATAGTCAAATTAAGAATTATAAAGCTCAGTTGTTTAATTGCATATTGTGTACTGTTTGTTATTTCAGGGTACTGATTTGTAACAGGGGCCACATCACGCAGCATCCACCCAAACAAGATTTCTTAAGTTTGACCAGGCCGGGGGGCTGTATTCCCGTAGATTAAGTTGCTAGTTGAACCGAGAGTTACACATATATTGTCAATGCATCAACTTCGATGGAAATCATCAAATATTCCCTTTTTAGATGGCTACAGTTGAAATCCACAGCTATGAAGTTCAAAGTTCAAAGTAAAATTTATTAGCAGGGTGCATGTAACATGCTGTAAGGTTTCACTGCTAAGGTAATGGTTTCTCTGTCGCAGCAATGTTTGGGTTACGACTTAGAGATAACGGGGTATGTTAGCCAATGAGCAGGATGTTGTTCTTTCTTGTGTGTCTGGGAGCCAAAATTTCACAGTCTTTTGCCGGGGAGAGATGAGGAGAGAAGATGCGAATGGAGAGAGTTGGTAGACCGCTGGACGGAGTGGACTTGGAGTGAGGGTCCGAAGGTCAGTGACGATCGGAGGAGGTCGTTGGTGGACGAACGGCTTATCAGTGAGCTCCAACCTTGCGCATTAGACTGTTTCATGAGAATGGGCCACTTTCCTTTTTCTGTTTTCTTTACCATTGTCATAAGGTGGTGGCTGGGAATGGACCCAAGTGCAAGACACAGACACTGAAGGATTAGGGACAGGACTAGGATACAGGGTGAGGGCAAGGACATGGACATGAAAACCGGGAACCCGGAACAGGACTGGACAAGAGAGCAAGGAGCCCAGGCTCGGACTCCGAGCCAGGGACTAGACAAGGACCCAGTACCTGGGTCTTACCTCTGGCTCGGACCCCAGAACTAGGCAAGGACGAGGCTTGGCAGGCAGGCAGGACGAGGTTGGAGTCTTCAGGCTTGAGGCTAGAGGCGAGGCTTGGAAGGAGGCAGGAGGCTGAAGTCTTCAGGCTTGTGGCTAGAGGCGAGGCTTGGCAGGAGGCAGGAGGCTGGAGGCGAGGTTTGGCAGGAGGCAGGAGGCTGGAGTCTTCAGGCTTGAGGCTAGAGGCTAGAGGCTAGAGATGAGGCTTGGCAGGAGGCAGGAGGCTGGGGTCTTCAGGCTTGAGGCTAGAGGCTAGAGATGAGGCTTGGCAGGAGGCAGGAGGCTGGGGTCTTCAGGCTTGAGGCTAGAAGCTAGAGACTTGAGACGAGGCTTGGCAAGAGGCAGGAGGCTGGAGTCTTCAGGCTTGAAGCTAGGCAGGCTCCTCCTGGGAAGAGCGCGGTTCACCTGGGCAGGGCGCGGATCACCACTCGACGGAGGCAAGGGACAGGAAGGGACAGAATCAACTGCAGGTAACGACAAGACGGCCTGGCTTACCCGATGGAGGCAAGGGACAGGAAGGGTACGGGGTGGCTCCAGGACAAGACTGAAGGTGAGACGAGGTGAGAGTTACCAGCAAGACCAGGCAAGGCTTCAGGCAATGCAGGGGGAAACGAGAACTTCAGGTGAGGCGAGAGTTACCGGTAAGACAAGGCAAGGCTTCAGATGAGGAAACAGAAGACAGAGGAAGGGATACAAGGAGTAAGGACAAGAACAATCCAGCACCCACGCCCTGGTCTCGGAAGGTATTTATGCAGCCAGCCCCAACGAGCATCAGCTGCCTCAATTAGAGCTCAACAAGAACAGAAACAGGGGAGACAGGAAAATCTGGAGTAAGGGCCGATGGACTGGACCGTGAACCGGAATACGGACTTCACAGACCAGACCATGACAGCTAGCCATGTAGTCAAATGAAGAATTATAAAGCTCAATTGTTTAACCACATATTGCGTATTGTTTGTTATTTTGTGGTACTGATCTGTAACAGGGGATACATTGCACAGGACCCACCCAGACAAGATTTCTTAAGTTTAGCTGGGCCGGGGTTGGGGGGCTATCATATATGTTACTGCATACAACCCCTAAAAATCTTTTTCCTGTGGATATACTTAGCAAATCTATAGAACAGTAATTGTAAACAGGATCAATGAACAATAAACTATGTAAATGCAAATATAAATAAATAGCAATAAATAACTATAGCATGAAATAACAAGATAATGAGTCTGTAAAGTGAGACAATCGGTAGTGCAAACACCAGCAATAGAATTAGTGTAGTCATCCCCTTTTGTTCAAGAGTCTGGTGGTTGAGGTGTAGTAACTGTTCTTGAACCTGGTGGTGTGAGTCCTGAGACTCTTGTACCTTCTATCTGATGGCAGAAGCAAGAAAGGAGCATGACCTTAGTGGCGAAGATCTTTAATAACTGCTTTTCTTTGGCAACATTTCAAGCAGATGTGCTTAGTGGTTGGGAGGGCTATACATGTGATATACTGGGCTAAATTAATTACCTTTCATAGGATTTTCCACTTAAAGTGTTCCCATACCAGTTCGTACACATTTCACCACGCATCTGTAGAAGTTTGACAAGGTTTTTGATGACATGACAAATCTTCCCAGACTCCTGTGGAAGTAGAGGTGTTGTCATGCTTCCTTTGCAATTATATTTACATGATGTGATCAGGTGGGTACTCTTTGGTAGCGATGCCCAGGAATCTAAATTCATTGACCCTCTCCACCACTGGTTCTCCTATGAGTACTGCCTCATGGACCTCTGCTTTCCCTATGATAAGCCTTTCAATCTCAGAATCATTTTTGTGTACCTCCTTTGAACCCTGTCAATTCCAGCACATCTTTTTTTAAATTACAGGCCCAAACCACCAACAGTACACCAAGTGAAGCCTCCCCAGTGCCCTATAAAGCTTTGAACTTACATCCTTGGTTTTATATTCCAGATGTCTTGAAATGAATGCTAACATCACATTTGCCTCCCTCACCACCATCTCAAGCTGCAAATTAACCTTAAGGGAATCCTGCACAAGGACTCCCAAGTTCCTTTGAACCTCAGATTTTTGATTTTCTCTCCATACTTCACTCAATCGTAGGACTCTGGAAAGAGTGATACAGACAGCCCAGCGCATCTGTAGATGTGAACTTCCCAATATTCAGTACATTTACAAAGTCAGGTATGTAAAAAGGGTCTGAAGGATTATTGGGGACCCGAATCACCCCAACCACAAACTTTTCCAGCTGGGAAATGGTACCGCAACATAAAAACCAGGACCAACAGGCTCCGGGACAGCTTCTTCCACCAGGCCATCAGACTGATAAATTCGTGCTGATACAATTGTATTTCTATGTTATATTGACTGTCCTGTTATACATACTATTTATTATAAATTACTGTAAATTGCACATTGCACATTTAGACTGAGACATAATGTAAATATTTTTACTCCTCATGTATATGAATAAAGTCAATAAAGTCAATTCAATACATTTGGAAAATAGCCTACGCTTTCATTTCTTTTACTAAAGTGCATGACCATAAATTTCCCAACACTGTATTCCATCTGACACTTACTTATCCACTCCCCTAATCTGTCTCAGTTCTTCTGTCGCCTCCCTGTTTCCTCAAAATGACCTGCTCCTCCATCTATCTTCGTGTTGTCTGAAAACTTGCCCACAAAGCCACTAACTCCATCATTAAAATCATTGACATATAACATAAAAAGAAGCGTTCCAAACACAGACTCCTGTGGAATACCACTAGCCACTGATGTACAGCCAGAAAAGGCTCCCTTTATCCCCACTTTTTGCCTCCTGCATATCAGCCAGTACTTTCTCACACTTCTATCTTTCTTGTAATATCATCGGTTCTTAACTTGTTAGGCAGTCTCATGTGTGGCACCCTGGTCAAAGATCTTCTGAAAGTCTACGTGCACAACATCCAATAATTACAAAATCACAAAATTCCTCAAAGAATTCTAACAGATTTGTCAGGCAAGATTTTTCCTTGAGGAAACCATGCTGACTACAGCCTATTTTATCATGTGCCTCCTTCTCCCTCCTTACTACCTCTCCAGAATCATTATGCAGTAGCCCTATATCTACTCTCGCCTCTCTTTATATATCTGAAAAAACTTTTGGTATCCTCTTTAGTATTATTGGCTAGCTTACCCTCGTATTCCATCTTTGTGTCTTTTTTTAGTTGTCTCCTGTTAGTTTTGGAAAGCTTCCCAATCCTCTAAGTCTTGTTGTTGTGGAAGAAGAAAGAAAAACTAAATTCACTGGCTTACAACTAGACAATAACAGGAACATTTACACTGAGAGCCACAGATTTATAGAGCATGAGAATCTGTCCACACCTTCTTCACTACTCTGCCTACCTGTGTCGCCTTTTTCAGGGAACTCTATACTCCTACCCCTGGGTCTCTCTGTTCTACAATTCTCCCTGGGACCTGTCATTCACTCTGTATTTTCCACTTTGGCTTAACTTTTCAAATCATACATGTCCAGTTAAATTCCACCAGCAATTCCTTGGCCCACTTTCCCAGGGGGTCTCCATTCCATTGTTACCTCAGACAACCCTCGTTTTCACCACACTCTCATTTTGGAGTCATCCGCAACCTCACTAATTGCTCAGCCTGAAATTTTGTAACATAAATAGAAAAACCGGAATGACCTGTCACTGCATCTTTTGAAGCATCTGAGTAGATATGTAAAAATCCTTACTATCTGCTTACATATAACTCTCTGCCTTTGGTCTCCAGGTAACCAGAGTTTAAACCCTGTAGTGATGCAGCATCTCACTGTGATGTGTTCCACTCATGTCACAGTGGCATTCTGATGTCAGGATTTGACCTCTCCCTGGCTGGTCACACTTCAACACCTCTGTGTTTAGTAGAGGCTTTGGTCATTGGCTGGATCACAATGACATGATGAGGGGGAAAGGAATAAATAGTTTTCATATTGACCCTGGGTCCATATCCTTGGATACGGTAGAGGTGGGATTGTTCACTTTCCCTGACCCTTGTCTGGGTTAAGGGAGATTCAGCAGTAAAATTGTGCTTGAAAACAAAGCATGGCTGACACATTTGCAAACCTTGTCCCTTCCAAGGGCTCTGCTGTAAATAAAGTCCCATTTGTGAGTGTCACATTCCTGGAGACTCAGGGGTACACTGTCACTCTCAGCTGAACCTAACATATGAATCTGTCTCAACTATTCTAACAGATATTTACCTCCAGACCTTAAATAATTGAAGTGTAAAAATATATTTCCCTTCATCACTCCTAGTTTATTTAGCAAACGTCTTCATTCTAGAAGAACAGAGGCAGAATCTGGAGGCATTCAGCAGGACAGGCAGCATCTTTGGAGAGAAATAAACTGTTGATATTTTATGCTGAGACCTTTCATTCTACATCTCCTGCTCTTGATCCCACTGCTGAAGTGAAGAGCTTCCCTGACAGCAGATTGTCAGGAGAATAAATGAAAGGGTACAGGTTACAGGGAAATAGATGTAGGAATGTGATTGCCTTAGAGACTGCATGGACTAAGACCATAACAGCATAAGACACAGCAGCAGAATTAGACCAATGAATACATCAAGTTCACAACACCTATGCACTTGAACAGAAGAGTCTATAATATGTAATGGATGTGGCCCAGTCCATCACGAGTAATGTCCTTTCCACCATTGAGCTATTCTACATGGAGCACTGTCACAGGAAAGATCCCCCAACACCCAGACTATCTCTCAGCTCCCCTCTTCATACTTCACCTCTCACCCTTAACCTATGATCACTCGTTCTAGTCTTACCCAATCCAAAGGGAAAAAGCATCCACTTTATTAGTAGGTGCCTGCTCACACTTACCATATCCATAATCCTCTTAATGATTCAAGATTTCAGTATGTTTATTATCAAAGAATGTATAAATTGTATAACCTTCAGATTTACTTGCTCACAGGTAGCTTCAATGCAAGAAACGTAAAAGAACCCGATTAGAGAAAAAAAGAATGAAAATAAAAATAAAGAACTAACACTGGATGTGGAAGAAAAAGAAAAAAAATAAATTAAAAATCAAACCATGCAAACAATTGAAGTGAACAACAGCAGATTCCTGAACCAAAATTGAGTCCTCAGATCTGAACGCTGGAGCAGCCCACAGTAGGCCCAAAGCCTCTCTTATCAGTTCATTATACTGGTGGGCACCAAGCACAGCAGTCGGGGTAGTCTTTCATTGCCTTAGTGCATGGGATTTTGACCACCGTGGAGAACGAGCGAATCAGCTCTCGTCCCAACTAACGTCTTGTCTTTTCAGTCTATTTGGGCCAGTGTTTAAATTACCCCAACGGCAGAACAATGAAAGACTCTGGCGCCTTGGAGAGAAGAGTGAACATCATGGAGAATGAAGGAAATTGGCTTTTGCCCTCGATCTGGATTGGAGCAAATTGTCTAAACAATTCATTGAACCTCTCACTAGAACCCAGGCACTGCTGCAGCGAAAGGTTCTGGTCGTAGATCACACCACCCAGCAACTCACTCTGGGCCCAGATTCCGACACCCAGCCCAAAGCCACTCGTAAGCTCTTGAGATCAACTTAGCTCCAGAGTGATGCAACCTCACTCCTGAGCCAGTTGAATAAGCACCGATTGTACTCTGTCCAGGACGACTTCTCTTTTCGGCATGCGAAGCATTCCAACCTCACATCTGGGCCAGTTGAATGAGCAGCGAACATACTTTCTCCAGACTCAACTTCTCCTTTTTGCACCCAGAGTGATCCAACCTCACTCCCGGGGCAGTCGTATAGGCATCTGACCTCCATCTGAAACAATTCTATAACACATCTTTTCTGCTTATCCACTGAACTCCCCCCACCATCGCTTGCCCCTTCACTGTTTGCATCAATAACTTAACTCAATTTACCTCAGTAAAGGTATTTTTATTGATAATCTTAGTTGTATTTCTTAGCTTTTTGACTACCAGAAGCTGTCACAAAGGTTCAGTAGTGCTATTTACCTCTATAAGATATGCCCTCATTTTCCTGCGCTCCGGAGTATAAAGTCCTAACCATGTGGTGAGGCTGCATTTGGAGTATTGTGTACGGTTTTATTGGCCGTGTTGTAGGGAAAATATTGTCAAGCTGGAGAGAGTGCAGAAGAGATTGACAGGGATGTTGCCCTGAGTAGAGGGCCTGAGTGCCGGAGAGGTTGGCTACACAGGATCTTTATTTCCTGGAGTGCAGGATAATGTGAGGTGGCCTCACAGAAGTTTATAAAATCATGTGGAATATGGATAAGGCAGATGGCCATCGTATGGTCCATGTTTGTCTGCAGACTGCCGGGAATTACACCATCAATTTGTGGGACATGTGACTGAGGGAATTGGGCTCTATATGTAATTTATTTTGAGTAACTGTATCTTTGCTTATTATCTTGAACGTGCTGTGTCTGTCTTGTGCTGTGTTGTGTTGTGTATGTTTCGCACCTTGCTCCTGGAGCAACACAGTTTCATTTAACCATATTGATGTGTTGTGGAATGATGATTAAACCTGAACTTGAACTCTTTCCCGGGCTGGGGTGTCTAAAACTAGAGGGCACAGATACAAGAAAAGAGGGCAGAGATTTAAAAGAGACCTGAGAGGTAACTTCTTTACACAGTGGCCACTGAGAACTTGGAATGAGCTGCCAGAGAAGGTTGTCAAGACGGTACAATTGCAAAATTTAAGAGACATTTTGACTGATACAGGAAGGGAGGGTCTTGGAGGGATATTGTTCAAACATGGGCAACTGCAACAATCCTGTGGTCCCCATGGTCCAGTTGGATCAAAGTGCCTGTCTCCATGCCGTGTTGCTCTATGACTCTATTCAATCTTTCCCAAAAACTCAGGATCTCAAGATCTGACAACATCCGTTATTTTTTTCTGCACTCTTTCAAACTTATAGATATCTTTCCCATAGATCAATGATGAAGATTGCACACAATACTCTAGATTTGGCCTCACCAACGGCCCAACTCTTGTGGTGCAACCTTTAGAATTTTTCCTTGCTCTCCACTCTGCCCCAGTCTTGGAGATATTCACAAATCTGCTGATCCAGTTTCCCACATTGTCACCAAAATTATTGATATAGGTGACAAACAACAACAGACCCAGCACTGATCCCATGGAACACTACCAGTCATACGCCTCTAGTCCAGGACAAATTCCTTGGTAACTTTTCAAAAAGGTTTAAGATTGGTTCAACAAGACCTACCATGCACAAAGCCATTTTGATTATCCCTATTCAGGCACTGCCTGTCCAAATACAGTAGATTTTGGTCAATTGGGACTCATTGAGTCTAATTCACTTAGTCCCAATGCAGTGGCTGCCCCAGTTAGCTGAAATTTCATGGAAATAGTTTGAAAAAGACAAACTACAGTTTAACTCATTAACAAATTATGTATTTAAATAAAATACAAAACAAATTAGAGCACTACCAATACTGCTACAATATGATAAAACTGTATTAGTTCCTGATATTAACTGACAGAGGAATTTACACAGGACATGCTGCTGTGATCTTTTGATTGACTGCAAATGAACAAAATCAGTGTAGGCACTTAGTGTAGATAATGGACTGCCTTCATTGTCTTCCTGCATGTAGTAATCTCGTATCCAACAATAAATTTCCTGGCAGCCTGTGCAGTCACTAGCTCAAATTCAGGTGTGTCACCTTCATCAAAAGATGTAGTGCTAAAGGCCACACAATTGCATGTGACTGACACTAGTTAGAAACTGTTCAGCAATAGTCTCCTGTTCCAAATAAAAGGCATTGCATCCTGAATAAACAAAGAGAATCCAGACTATTTTCTCGATTAGTTTATGCTCTTTAAGAGTTTTTCTGGCTGCCCCACTTAACCAGAACCCTCTATATTTATTAATCCTGCCCTTTAGAATGTTTCCTTATAATTTACCCATGACTGACATCAGGCTCACTGCCCTATAATTTCCCTGTTTTTTCGTAGCACCTTTCGAAACAATGGAACAATGTTAGTAATCCTCCAGTCCTCCGGCAGCTCACCCATGACTAAGGACATTTTAACTAATTCCTGCCAGGGCTTCTGGAGTTTCTGGATTAGCCTCCCACAAGGGGTCCAAAGGGACACCTTGTTAGGCCCTGGTGAATTATCCACCCTAATTTGCCTGAAGACTTCCAGCATCTCCTCTTTTGTAATACAGACACAGTCCATGACCTCACTACACTTTTGCCTCAGTTCTACAATCTGTGTTTGTCTCCCAAGTAAATACTGATGCAAAAAATCCATCTCTCTCCTCTCTCTTTCAGTTCCATGCATAGATGACCATGTTGATCTTCAAGAGGACCAACTTTGTCTCTTATTAACCTTTTGCTCTTAAGATAGGGATAGAAACTTCTGGGATTTTCTTTCATCTTAAACGGCACTGCAACCTCACGTCCCCTTTTACCTTCCTGATTTCTCTCTTAAAAGGTCTCTTTCATTTCTTACACTCCTCAGGTACCTCAATTGATCCTAACTGTCCTTCCGTTTCTTACCCTAGGCCTCAATATCCTTCAATAGCCAACATTCTCTGAACCTGTTAGGCTTGCCTTTTACTCCAAAAAGGACATACAAAATCTGTGCTCTCAATATTTCACTTTTGAAAACCTCCCACTTACCAAGCATCTCTTTGCCAGAAAACAACCTATCCCTATCCATGCCTGCAAGTTCCCTTCTGATCCCTATTAAATGCTCTCGATTGCATACATCTCAAATAGCCTCTGATAACCAAGTCGAGCACCTCGCCTTCACGTGTGGCTTAGCTAATAAGCCCAGTGGAACTGCTTCTACTGAGTGGAGAAGGGGCAAAGGTGGTTACTGGAGACTTAAAACCCATCATTTCAGGCAAACTTTGATCTCCAACCTCTGTTGCCTTGCGGCTATACCGACTAAAGAGGATGGCTTTGGGAGTAAACCCTGAGGAAGTGTCTGGAGCTGAAGTCCCTAAGGCAATCATATGTTGAGTTCTACACAGACTTGCAACTCCTGTGACGCTGCTAGTTCCAAACATTATCAGTATCTCCATTTCTTTGGATTCATCAGCTTCATGGAGAAGGGGGTCCTGCTACATGGGCAACAGCGTGCTCTTCATATCCTACAGCTCTTGATTGTGTACTGGTTTATGTATCACGTAGACAGCTAGGACACAATAGACACAGTTGATCCTAACCAATGGAGGACCTCAATGGAATTATGATCACTAAATCTAAAGTGTTCTCCTGCACACACTTTGGTCACTTGTCCTCCCTTGTTTCCCCAAGAGGAGGTCCAGTACATTTTTCTTAAATAAAATAAACTATATTCAAAATAAAAAGAAGATTTACAAGCATAAACCATTCAATGCCTTTTCATTCTTTACATATATGGTCAATACACCAACTTCCAGGGCACCAATAAGGTGACTCATGTGAGTAGCTCCAATGGAAATCATCAAATCTTCCCATTTTAGACTGCTACTGCTGAAATCCACAGCTACAGCTGTAGACAATACCATACATAACATCATTTTATAGCATTTGAACAAATAGAGGCTTGAATATCCCCTGCCATGACTGGTGTCCTGTTGCACTCACCTCAATAATAAGAAAATATTTTGAGAAGCTGATCAAGGACTACTTGCTACCACCTATACTGGACCCCCTATATTTCACCTACTGACACAACCAATCGACAGATGACACAATAGCCACAGCTTTGCACACTGTCCTTAACCACCTGGAGAGAAGGGATGCTCATGTGAGAATGCTGTTCAACACCACAATTCCCTCCAGGCTCGACAAGAAGCTCAGAGACCTCGGCCTTCACCCTGCCTTGTGCAGCTGGATCCTGGACTTGCTGTCAGATTGCTGGTAGGTGGTAAGAGTGGGCTCCCTCACCTCTGCCCCTCTGACCCTCAACACAAGAGACTGCAGGTCTGTGTCCTAAGTCCCCTCCTTTACTCTTTGTACACCCATGACTGTGTCGCCACACACAGCTCCAATCTGCTAATTAAATTTGATTGACCTTATCTCAAACATTGATTGGCCTTATCTCAAACAATAATGAGGAGCCTACAGAGAAGAAGTCATCACCCTGACACAGTGCTGTCAAGAAAACAACCTCTCCCTCAATGTCGCAAAAACAAAGGAGCTGGTTGTGGACTACAGAAGGAATGGAGACAGGCTCACACCTATTGACTTCAAAGGATCTGGGGTTGAGAGGGTGAACAGCTTCAAGTTCCTTGGGATACACCTCACCAAGGATCTCACTTGGTCTGTACATACTGGCTGTGTGGTGAAAAAAGCACAACAGTGCCTCTTTCACCTCAGACGGTTGAAGAAGTTCAGCATGAGTCTCCAAATCCAAATGACGTTCTACAGGGACACAATTGAGAGCATCCTGACTGGCTGCATCACTGATTGGTATGGGAACTGTACTTCCCTCAGTCACAGGTCTCTGCAGAGAGTGGTGCAGAGAGCCCTATGCATCTGTGGATATGAACTTCCCACTGTTCAGGAGATTTACAGTGACAGGTACATAAAAAGGGTGTGAAGGATCACTGGGGACCCAAGTCACCCAAACCACAAACTGTTCCAGGTGCTATCATCCGGGAAATGGTACCGCAGCATAAAAGCCAGGACCAACAGGCTCCGGGATAGCTTCTTCAGACTGATTAATTCACTCTGACACAATTATATTTCTATGTTATATTGATTGTCCTATTGTATAGTATATCTTACTGTACATACTATTTATTACAAATTACTATAAGTTGCACATTGCACATTCTGACAGTGATGTAACATAAAGATTTTTGCTCCTCGCGTATGTGAAGGATGTAAGAAATAAAGTCAATTCAGTTCAATTCCGGTTGCAGTGGTACAGCTCACTGGCTTCACAATTCACTGCTGAGGTAAGACTGTTGAGTATGCTTCATGAGTAACTTCTCGTGATGTAGACACGTGAGAGTTCTGTCATATTCCTACTCACCCAGCCTGAAACAGTTAGCAATCAACTGATGTCTATTTCAGGTGCCGTGGCATTTTTCAGCCATCATCTTAGACCATAAAATCTTTGGGCAGAATTAGGCCATTTAGCTCATTGAGTTTGCTCTACCATTTCATCATTTCCCTCTCAGTCCCAGTATCCTACCTTTCCCCATACCCCGCTTCCTGGACTGACCAATCAAGAATCTATCAACTCTGCCTTAAATATACCCAATGATTTGGCCTTCACAGCTGCCTGTGATGACAAACTCCACATATTCACCACTGCCTGTCTAAAGAAATTCCTCCTTGTCTCCATTCTAAATGGACTTCCCTCTTTTCTGAGGATGTGTCCTCTGGTCTTAGACTTCCCTACCAGAGGAAACATCCTCTGCACATTCACTGCATTGAGGCCTTTCAATATTCAAGAGATTTCATTGAGATCTCCCCTCAATATTCTGAATTACAATGAGAACAGCCCCAGAACCATCAAACTCTCCTCATATGACAACCCTTCCAATCCCAGAAACATTTTGGTGAACCTCACTTTAACCCTCTCTAATGTCAGCACATCTTTTCTTAAATAACGGGCCCAAACTTCTCACAATACACCATGTGAAGCCTCACCAGTGCCGTATAAGTCCCAACATTACATATTTGCTTTCATATTCTAGTCATCTTGAAATGAGTAATAACGTTGCATTTGTCTTCCTCTCCACCAACTCAACCTGCAAATTAACCTTTGGGAAATCCTACATTAGGACTCCAGAGTCCCTTTGAACCTCAGATTTTTAAATTTCCTTTCCATTTAGAAAATAATCTACACTTTTATTTCTTCTACCAAAGTGCATGACCATACATTTCCTGACAAAATATTCCATCTGCCATTGTTTATCCCCTCTCTTAATCTGTCTAAGTTCTTCTGTAGCCTACATGCTTTCTCAAAACTACCTGTCCCACTATCTACATTTGTATCATCTGCAATCCTTGCCACAAAACCATTAATTCCATCATGGAATCTCAGGGTTGTATGTGGTGGCATGCATGTACTCTGATAATAAATTTTACTTTGAACTTTGAAATCATTGACATATAACGTAAAAAGAAGTGGTCACAACACTGTGAAACACCACTAGTCACCAGCATCCAACCAGAAAAGGCTCCCTTTAATCCCACTCTTTACTTCCTGCCAATCAGGCAATGCTCTATCCATGTTAGTATCTTTCCTGTAATACCATGGGCTCTTGTTAAGCAGCCTCATGTGTGGCACTTTGTCAAAGGTCTTCTGAAAATTCAAGTGCACAACATCCACTGATTCTCGTTTGTCTATCCTACATGTTGTTTCTGCAAAGAATTCCAACAGTCCTGTCAGGCCGGATGTTCCTTTCAGGAAACCATGCTGACTGTAGCTGATTTTATCATGTACCTCCAAGTACCCCAAAACCACATCCATAACAATCTACTCCAACATCTTCTCAACCACTGAGATCAGCCTAACTGGCTTATCATTTCCTTTCTTCTGCCTTCCTCTGTTCTTGAAAAGTGGAGTGAAATTTGCAATTTTCCAGTTACCTGGAACCATGCCACAATCTGTTGATACTTGAAAGATCATTACAAATACCTCCACAATCTCTTCAGCATCACTTTCAGAACCTTAGGGTATAGACCAAGTTGTCAAGGTGTCTTATTTACCTGAAGTCCTTTCAGTTTCCCAGGCACCTTCTCTCCAGTAATGCCAACTTCACTCCCTTCTGCACCTGATACTCTCGAACCACCGGCACACTGCTAGTGTCTTCTGCAGTGATGTCTGACGCAAAATACTTCTTCAGTTCCTCCACCACTTTCTTGTCCCCCATTTCTACCTCTTCAGTGATCTGATATGCACTCTCTCTATTCTTTTACTCTGCATATACCTGAAGAAGCTTTTTGTATCCTCTGTATTATTATTGGCTAGTTTATCTTCACATTCCATCTTTTGCTTCTTTATGATTTTTTTAGTTGCCTTGTTTTAGTTTTTGTAAGCTTGCCAATCCTCTAACATCCTACTAATTTTACTTGTTATGTGCCCTCTCTTTGACTTTTACGTTGGCTTTGACTTCTCTTGTCAGCCACAGTTAGATCATCCTGCCTTTAATAATTCATATTTAAGGCAGGCATTGTTTTAAGGCAGTTCATGATCAATCAGGGCATCAAGGTTACTAGGTGAATGCAGGAGAATGTCGTTTTAGAAGAAGAATAAAGCAGCCATGATGGGATGGCAGTACAGACTTGATGGGCTGAATGGCCTAATTCTGCTCCTGTGCCTTATGGACTTATAGGCATCAATTCATTCAGAAGGTCCTGCTTGAGGTGAATGCATCCAAGACTTCGATGGAACCTTCAAATATGCAGCGGGATGGCAGAAGTTCCTGAAGGATTTCCGAGAAAAGAGGAATGAGGGACCATTGTCACTGCTAAAGGCGCAGCCACGTTTTAACATCCCTACCCAGAAGGAACGTGTGATCACAGTGCACATATTCAACCCACATGTGCCCACTGTAGACTCCTTCATCTTCCTTGTCTGTCACATTGAGGGTACAGGAAACTGTGGACATTAAGGAGGTATCTGGGATCTGGAGAAGCAAGCGCCAGGTCAGAGTAAAGCTGACAATGGACTCGAATGGCATGATCATCCACCCTCCATCAGTCTTCACCATCAAAATGAACCGTGGTTACATGGTGTATGCTGGTCTGGTCAACCCAGGCTATGCTGAAACTGTAGCAAATCAGGACATGTCACAGCCCAATGCAGTGCAATGAATGGCAAAAACTGCAATCAGGAAGGCCATCAGACAAAGGACTGCCAGAAGAGTAAATTCTACGAACTCTGGCGAGGCTGGTCACCTCTACAAAACCTGCCCAACACTTTGCAGTTCCTACGCATAGGCAACAAGAAGAGGAGCTGGCACCAATAGTGCCCAGGCAGATATCAATGTGCCCACCAACAGCACAGAGGCCACGGCCAGCACTAAAATACAGACTGTGACCGAGGGAAGCTGAATCACCTCGAGTTCCTACATCCTCCCCACTGACCGAAAACTCCAGGATCCTCCACAGGACAAGGAGTCCATGGAGGAGGGGTGAGCAGAGGGACAAGAAGAAGAATGGCAGGTGCGAAGAGAAAGAAGTCTCAGATAACAATGGGCTGAGGAAAATAAAAGGAATGGAAGAAAATTTTAGGGCAGCAAACAGACACCAGGAACCTCTCCTCATCAGATGATCAAATGAGTATGGGAAACCAAGGACCCCAGAAGGTGAATCCTCAAATCCGAGAGGAAAAGAAAGAAAGGAAAATATGGATTTGGAAGTTCAGCTGACCACCCCCCAGCTCAGGGATACTGGGGCAGTACAGAGACCATCAACCCAAGAGACTGGGAGCAACAAGGCACCCAGTCAATACCAGCTCCAGATAACCAGGATTTGCACAGAGACCTCTGCCCCCAGATTCTGGAAACTGGGAATTGTACAGTGGCCTCAGGCCCGCATCCTCAGGAGACCAGGAGTTGTACAGAGGCCTTTGGCCCCCAGATCCTGGAAACTGGGAGTTGTACAGAGGCCTCTGGCCCCAGGCTCCAGGAGACTGGGAGCAGCACAAGAGCCATCACCCCCCAGTCCGTGAGTCCGGGAGCAGGCCAGCGTCCGGCGCACCCCAGCTTTTAGAGGTGGTGAGTTTTGTTCGACTGGTGAAAATGTTAGAGGAAAACCAGTGCCAATCTCCCTGCAGTCACACCAGCAGCATCACCACACCCGGGGGGAGGATTATTGTTAGGTGCATATCGAAACATTGAAATGTACTGAGAAGAATGTCATTGGCATCATATCTAATCGATGAGGATTGTGCTGGGCAGCCCATTACTGTAGCTGTGCTTCCAATGCCAACACAGTATCATAGCAAGCCCACAATACACTAACCCTAACGGTACCTCTTTGGAATGTGGGAGGAAACTGGGGCACCTGGTGAAAAATCTACAGAATTATGGGGAGAACTTCCAAAATCCTTAGTGACAGCAGCAGGAATCGAACCTAAATTGGTAATTGCATTACACCAACAGCTACACTACTGTGTCACCTACCTATGCTACAGTACCACCTCTAGACACTGCAATCCCATTTGAAACTTATCCATATTCTCCTTTTTTTATGTAGTTACCTGTTCAAATGCTTTTTAAATGTTGTAACAGTATCTACCTCCCCTGCCTCCTTGGAGAGCTCATTCCAAATATTTTCGTCCGCTGTGCGAAAAAATTTACCCTCAGATCTTTAAATTTCTCCCCTTTCTTTTGAACTTGTGCCCTTGATTGGAAAAAGATTCTATCAATCATACCCATTCCCCTCATGATTTTATGAAGCTCTATAAGGTGAGCACTCAGCCTCCAGTGAGACTAAACTCAGTCAAGCCAACCTCTGCTTATAACCACAGCCCTCCATTCCAGATCATGTTCTGGTGCATCTCTCTATTTCTACAACATCCTTCCCATATTCTGGTGATCAGAACTGTCCAAATGTGCTCCAACCAATGTTTGTGCAGATGCAATATGAAATCTCGACTCTTATGTTCAATGCCTTGGCCTGTGAAGGTAAGCATTGGCCTTACTTCTCTATCCTATCCACCTCTGTTGCATTTTTCAGAGAGGTATGAATTTTCACCCCAAGTCTCTCTGTACATCAATGCTGCGATTTGCTCCATGTCCTTCCAGAATTTAACCTTCTCATGCATCTGCCACCAAACTTTCAACTGATCTGCTTCCTGTTGTATTTTTAAATGATCTTCATTATCAACGACTCCAGGAACTTTGTGTCACCTGCAAACTTACTAATCATATCCCCTTATCTTCTTAACCATATAACTTACATATATTACCAACGGCAAAAGTCCCAAAACCGATCTCACACCACTTGTTACTGATTTCTAGTTAGAAGATCACTCATCCTCCACTACCGTCTCCCTGTCAACTAGCCTATTTTGGATCCAGCCACCAACATGCCTTGGATCCCTTATGACTTAACTTTCTGGACCACCTATCGTGCAGAAGCTTGTCAAAATACTTACTAAAATCCATATAAACAATACCTACTCTCCTAACTTCATCAATCTCCTTCGTTGTTTCCTCAAAAAACACAACCAGATTTGTGAAACATGATCTCTGCCCAGAGCTGTGCTGACTCTGTCCAATTATTTCCTACCTTTCCAAGTGAACGTAAATCTCACAATCTTCTGTACTTCATCTGTGGCTAACAAAGACGCAAAGATCTCCATCCGAGTCCTGGTGACCTCTTCCCTTGCCTCTCTTGGAATCCTGGGATAGATCCCACCTAGTCTTGTGGATTTATGCACCTCATTATGTTCCAATATTTCTAGCATTTCTTCCTGATACAGCTATGCAAAAGAACATCAGCATTTCCTTCGCTTAACTCACCAGTCATTACTGAAGATAAGTATTCATTAAGGATCTCACTCCTGGCTCCATGCATAAATTATTCCTCTAACCCATGAGTCCATGATTCTTTCCTGAGCTAACATACGTCCTTGGTTCCAACGTAAGATGTTTTAGGATTCTCCTTTATTTCATTACATGCACCCTTTTTTCTGCCCTAATTTATTTGCTACATTTGTTTCTCAATCCCCTATAAACCTCAAATAATTCTTTTGACAATGAAGTCTCCACAAGCTCTTGGCACCTACATCAGTCAGTGAAAATCACAGCAGACTAATGGGGCTTTACTTTATGATTCTGGTACCTGTGTGGTTGTCAATGTGTTGAACACAACTGCTGTGATTGGAGAGTGCACTGGGATGAGGAATGAGTGAAACAGATGGTATTCAAATTCCTCTCAAATGCATCGCTTGCACAATGTTCAGCAGCGCAGGTTCTCTCAGGTTGTTCAAGTCATGTGCGCTTCCTGGAAACGTCATTTATCATGAAGCAATGACCTACACTATTGATGGAAAGATCATGGTGCATCATAAGTGTCCTTATAGACACATGGCTGCGTGCACATCTTCAAAGTTCAAACTTCAAAAGCTCAAAGTAAATTTATTATCAAAGTATATATATTTTACCATATACTATACTGAGAATTAGTATCTTGCAGGCATTTACAGGGGAGAAAAAGAAATACAATAGAATTTACAAAAGCTACATGTAACTACGCAAAACTATACATATGGGAAAGGAACAAGTCCCTGTGCCTGAGGGATCAACTGAAATATTAGTAGATGGAGACGATTCCTGTATGGTCAGAGAGTTTATGTGATACTGCACTAACCAGCAAGTTGAGAGACACAACAGGGATCCTTTGCAGGTGCTTGGAATGCTTGCAGTGAGGAAGATTCTGCAGAGTGCCATGTATCGCAGCAATTACCATTTGTGAAAGCATACAGTAAGACAGTGAATACGTAGTTTAACAGAAAAATCTCAGCAGAAAGTAGTGCCTCTGAAGACTGTGAGACAAGTCACTTCATTGATAGTTATGCTATTGCTTCAGACCCCATTGTCTCTGACTCACTTCACATTACCAGCCTTGGATATAACAGCAGCTGCAGGACTAGAATTCGGTCAGCTGTGTTACTACAGAGCTTCTATCATCTGAGTATCCAATCATGTAATGGTGAAAGCAGCAATCACTCTTAGTTGCAGCACAGTCAGTGGGTTTGGAAAGCAGCCAGCTGTCACTTCTATACCTGCACAATCAGTCTCTTGATATCAGCTGGGTATTCCTTTAAATAGTGTGCAAAGCAAGCAACACGCATTATGAGATCTTAGTTCTACTCAGACTGTTCCACAACGGTAATAGCTTGGGGCTGTGAGCTCGAATACAGATTGAAACACGATGCTGGGAAAATATTAGTACATTAAAATGCATAGCGCATCGAAATGTTGGATCCAATTCGTGTTTGGTGCAATTTCAACCTAAACTGATAGCTAGGGCGATCCAGTTCAGGTGGATTAGATTTAAAGTAGCTATCGAATAGGATTCAGCCATTTCACAGGTGAAGATCCTGAAATGGGCCAAAGCAAATTTTGGAGCCATTAGGATTTGGATCCTGCAGTGATTGTTTGGGCAAGATTACTTGCAGGGAAAGGAGTACCAGCCAAATGGGAAACCTTTAAGAATGTGCTGTCAAAAACTCAGGGCCTGCATGTCGTTTCGAGAAACCAGTCTGACAAGAGACATTTAGGCACTGGCTAAGAAAATGAAGGAGGCATGCATCACGCATAAGCAACTGAAAACTACTGAATCTCTGATGTCTACAAGAGGCTTAGGAGTAAATGAGGGAAAAGTTTTGTGAGCAATAAGGAAGATCTGAATCAGAATCAGAATCAAGTCATGGCATATGCCATGAAATTTTTTGTCTTTGCGGCTGAATTACAATACATAATAATAAAGAAAAACTGTGTATTACAGTGGGTATTTATATATATATATATAATATAATTTATATATACATACTTACTGAAATATATAATATATATTATTATTTAAATTAAATAAGTAGTGCAAAAAAAATTAAAGATGTAGTGAGGCGGTGTTCATGGGTTCACTGTCCATTCAGAAATCGGATGGCAGATGGGAAATCATTGAATGTGTGCCTTCAGGGTACTTCAGGGAAGGTGAGGGAAAATCCCTAGAGATTCTTAAGCCATACTAAGTGTTAAAGGGTGGCCATAGAAAGAAAAGGTCCCTTAACAGTCAGCTTGGTCATCTGTGTGTGGATCCAAATGAAACTGGTGAGGTTTGTCATTAATATTTCTCTTTGGTTTCTACTATGGAGGAAATAATGGAAGCCAAGGAAATGGGGAAAAATGAGTAATTTTTTTGGATCACATATAAATTAGCAGAGAGGAGGTATTGGAGGCCTTAAAGTACTTTATGGTGGATAAATCCTCAAGGCCTGACCTGGTGTATTCTTGGACCTTGAGGGAAGCTATGAAAGAAATTACAAAGGCTCACTCTTCATTGTGACCAGATGGTATCCCACAAGGATCTATTCTGGGACCTCTACTTTTCATGATTTTTATTAACAACCTGGATGTGGGGGTAGAAGGGTGGGTTGGCAAGTTTGCAGACGACACAAAGCTTGGTGGTGTTGTAGATAGTGTAGAGGATTGTCAAAGATTGCAGAGAGACATTGATAGGATGCAGAAATGGGCTGAGAAGTGGCAGATGGAGTTCAACCCGGAGAAGTGTGAGGTGGTACACTTTGGAAGGACAAACTCCAAGGCAGAGTACAAAGTAAATGGCAGGATACTTGGTAGTGTGGAGGAGCAGAGGGATCTCAGGGTACATGTCCACAGATCCCTGAAAGTTGCCTCACAGGTGGATAGGGTAGTTAAGAAAGCTTATGGGGTGTTAGCTTTCATAAGTCGAGGGATAGAGTTTAAGAGTCGCGATGTAATGATGCAGCTCTATAAAACTCTGGTTAGGCCACACTTGGAGTACTGTGTCCAGTTCTGGTCGCCTCACTATAGGAAGGATGTGGAAGCATTGGAAAGGGTACAGAGGAGATTTACCAGGATGCTGCCTGGTTTAGAAAGTATGCATTATGATCAGAGATTAAGGGAGCTAAGGCTTTACTCTTTGGAGAGAAGGAGAATGAGAGGAGACATGATACAGGTGTACAAGATAATAAGAGGAATAGATAGAGTGGATAGCCAGCACCCCTTCCCCAGGGTACTACTGCTCAATACAAGAGGACATGGCTTTAAGGTAAGGGGTGGGAAGTTCAAGGAGGATATTAGAGGAAGGTTTTTTACTCAGAGAGTGGTTGGTGCGTGGAATGCACTGCCTGAGTCAGTGGTGGAGGCAGATACACTAGTGAGGTTTAAGAGACTACTAGACAGGTATATGGAGGAATTTAAGGTGGGAGCTTATATGGGGGGCAGGGCTTGAGGGTCGGCACAACATTGTGGGCCGAAGGGCCTGTACTGTGCTGTACTATTCTATGTTCTATGTTCATCTCTGGCCACACGCAAGTGAGGTTCTGGAGGACTAGAAAATGGCTACTCTAGTACCATTATTTAAGAAGTGTACCTAAAACAAGCCAGAAAACGACAGGCCAGAGATCCTGACATCGGTGTTGAGCAAACGGCATTACAGATAGATAGGGTGGTGAAAGCAATTGGCATGCTGACCTTCATCAATCAAGCTACTGAGTTTAGGAATTGAGAAATTATAATGCGGTATTTAAGGCATTGTTGAGGCTGCATGTCGAGTACTGTGTAGTTTTGATTATTCTGTACGGTTAGGATGTTAATTTAATTAGAAAGAGTGCATAAAAAAAAACTTATCAGGATGTTTTCTGGACTTGGAGGCCTGAGTAAGAAGGAAAGGTTGGGTAAATGAAGGTTTTATTCCCTGAAGTGTAGGAGATAGTGGCATTACCAGATAACAATATATAAGATCCCGGGGCGCAGTGGCTGGGGTTTTCCTTAGGAAAGGATGTTCAGAACAAGAGGGCAGAGGGTTCAGATCAGAGACGTAAGATTTAAAAAGAGGAGCGGCTTCTTTATGCAAGGAGTGGTGCATATTGAATGGGAGGAAAACACGGAAAGTTGATACAGGTAAAACACTTTACCTGTAGTTAGGTCGTAATATAAAGAGGAAGAAAATGTTAATCCTTCAGGTGACATGAGATGTGGGATTTAAGTACGAATGGGTAAACACTTAATGTGATGCAGTGAGTTGGACAGAATGAGATGAGAGACGCAGCCTGCTAAGTGCAGGCCACCCATTACTGATAATTACAGATTATAACAAACAATTGCCCAGGTTCAGATAGCAATCAACATTCATTGCTTACCTTATCTCCAGATAATGAAATCAACTCAGTGCAAGGACCTCAATGTTTGAGAATGCTAGAATCTTTTCACTCACTATTGAGCAGATAGTGTTTAAATCTTGAATCAATAACTACAATAGGTAATATTGCAACAGAATGCACTACTTCTTAATGTGCTGACTTAGCTGTCATTGTACATTGTACATTATCAGCCAGATCCTCAAGATAAAACACATTCATAGTCATTTTGGTCCTTACAGAAGTGCCATTCTCTGAGCTTAAATGCAAAATTATACAACCATTCATAAGTAATAACTGAGTTCCACACCTCATCAATCCAGACCTCCAGAGGCATAGAGATTAAATTGCTCTGGAACTCTGGATTGATGAAGTGTGGAACTCACATTTCCACCACAACAATCAGGAAGTTTAAATTCAGTCAGAAAATCTGTATGTTACTTTGGAAAGTTGGTACTTGTGAAGGTGATTCATAAAAACATTGAATTGTCATGTAAAGTCTTCTGATGCATCTACATCTTTTATCAAGGAAGTCTGCCTATTTGGTCTGGCTTGCTTGTGACTGATGAAACTTCACCACTGCTTGAAATGCCCTTGCAAGCTGTGAAGTGATCAAGGATGAGGCTCACTACCATCTCCTTAGAAGCAATTAAGAGGTTACAGAATAAATTCTGATTCTGCCTGAAATCAGGGAATCATGTGACAGACAGTAAAATAATTATTTAGGGTACTGAAATATTGAGGTTATGGTAACTTTATAAAGCATCTTCCTGTACAAGTGGATCAAAGGGCATGGAATTTTGATTGATGTGAGTTCTGTGATAAATCTATATTATCTACATTTTTGTTGCATTTACCAAAGCAGCTTCATGGATGATATAAGCAAACAAAACCAGGTGGCCACTGAAATCTACCTGGTTTACTGAGTCAGTCCCATTTGTTGTCAAGTAACCAAGCATCATTAACCCCACAACCATATCCTTAGTGGAGGTAAATAAAAATGAAAAAGCTGGCACCAATTCAAGAAGAAAAATACTGGATATTCCAGAAAGTACAATGTCTAACCCTTTATGCTCTAGAAACTGAACTGAATATGCCTGGACTCCTTCAATTTTGCGTTTTGTATTCTGTGTTGTTTACTCATTTTTATTTTTGCTATTTGTGTGATTTGTCTTTTTTGCGCATGACGTGGATTTGATAGTTTATTTTGAACGTGTTCCAGGGTTTTACTTGTTTCATGGCTGTCTTTGGGAAGACCGCTGTCAGGGTTGTATACTGCATACATACTTTGATGATAAATGTACTTTGAATCTTTGAAGATATAAAGCAAACTTTAAGAAGTTAATGACTACCAACCTTTACTTAATTCCCAGGAATATGCTTTAAGCTGCCTGTAGTCACCATTCCTTTTCATAATCTTGTTGACTAATGGAGCTGGAGGCATCTAGCAGAGCAGAATAGGCTGGCTGGCAGAGTGGCATAAATAGAGCCTCCCTGACATGGATTCATTCCTAACCTCTGGTGCTGTCTCTGTGGAACTTGCATGTTCTCTCTGTGACCATGGGGATTTATTTCGGGTACTCCACTGTAATCACATATTTCAAAGGTACGTGGGTTGGTAGGTAATTGGCCATTAAAAATTTCCCCTAGTACGCAGGTGATTGGTAGAGCCTAGGTGGTATCGTTGAGAATGTGGTGTGATGAAGGACATCCATGGGTGTCTAGCTGTTCCATGTCCTTGGGTTCTGGGAAGTCCGTGCAAGCAAGAGGCACGAGGGCCAGTCTGCCAGCTCAGAACTGGGAATCATGAGGTGCTGTGAAGCATCAGCAGCAGCAGAAACATACATGCAACATAAACTGTAACTTCAAGGTTTTGAAACAAATACTCCACATCCTGGAATACTCTGAAAAAAAAACATAGCACCACCAGGAACATCAGAGTTCCTCATTTTTGTAGTTTGCTGCATATTTCACAACTTTATCATTATGCAGACTTTGTCCTGATCACTAAATGAGCAGTGAGTAGCTGTGGAGAAGAAAAGCAGGGAGTGAAAAGAACAGGGAAGCCACACAACTAATCCCCCTCAGACCTACCAATCCAACTGCTCTACTCACAAATGCAGTCCCCCTCCTCCTGCACCAACCCCTATGCAAGGTTTCAATCCAAAACATCGACAACTCCTTCCCCCCCACAGATGCTACTGAACTCGTTCCTCCAGCAAAATGTTTATTGCTGCGGATTCCAACATTTGCAGTCTTTTCTGTCTTCAATCGGTCACAGATTGCCTTCTCTTAACTGCTGAACATCACTGCAAAATTAGCAAAATAAACAATCTAAGCCAAACAACCGTTTACATCATAGCGTGTCAAATGCCAAAATGAAAAAAAAACTTAAAGGTGACTTCGGTTTGGGGGTAATACGTGTGCTTTGCACAGCAGCTGCACCTCTTCTAGGCTTCCAAAATGTGAATCCATTAACTTCAAAGGGAGTTATTTTCAGAAGCATAGTAGAGCACACAGCTGCTGCTTTTTAACATGTTTATCATGACCAACTGGGCATGAATTTATAGTGAGCATTCCCTTCCTGTCTGCTGGAAACCCTTAACTCCCTTCCTACTCCCTTACGGAGTATCCCCTGTGGTTGGAGGAGCTTGGGAGTACGGGACGTTGCTACGATGGGCTGAAGGATTATGTATTGCAATGTATTGCTGCCTGCCACGCAGCAACATACTTCATGAAATATGCCAGTGATTGTGATGGTACTGGGTTTGCTGATCGCAGAGTTCTGAACTCAAACGCAGACCCTAAGCCCTGCCCAGTACAAATAGCCATGAGTACCCTCACTAAAGAAATGTACTGTAGCTACCCCATCTTCAAAGACTAGCTTACCACCCTGTTTATTCTCCACGGTGAGCTTAGCTGCCAGTACCCACTAATTGAGCGATGGATCCTTCTTCCCTACCAAGGAAAAGATAGGTACAGCTAACAAAGACGTTTAAAACGCAGTGCATTTATTCTCAGCAATACACGATTAAGACCCCTCACCGTTCATTAAGCACATTCCAGTTCAAGTTGGCACTGGAGAAGCTCAGCGACGACTTGCGGGTGGAAAATTAAACAAACTAAACACCTAAGTACTTTATTGATCACACTTTTTCTGGTAAGTGATCACAGCAAACAATAGACTTTAATAGACTTTAACTTCCCTGTCAGAGTTGAGCTGTTGAACTGGCTGTACAACCTGGCATTTTTGCGGTGGGAACTGAAGTCTTGAAGGTGCAGGATGGTTGGGGCAAAATGGGTTCAGGCTGCAGAGTAGGGAATGAGCCAGTGTTTGGCCATTGCTGGAGCGGACTTGGAGGCAACTTGCCGAGGCAGGACCGAGGCGAGGCGAGTGGAGTGAAGGCAGAGTCATGGTGGAGCCCAGGTCCAAGAGGAAGGATCAACCCGAGGTTTGGCCGATTTAAGCGCTAGGCCAAGTCGAAGAGGTCAGGGCTGAAGGCGAGTGTCGGATCAATGTTCCATTCACCACTTGGCGAGGTTTACTCATCTCTGCACCGAACATCAGCTTGCTGCTCCATGACATTTTACTTGTCTCTGCATGGCTGTGGCCTGCAACTAACTCACTTTTGTGAACTTCAGTTCTGAATGTCATTTACACGAATTTGTTTTTCTTCTCCCTGTACACCGGCTGTTTGACAATGTTTTGTTTTAATGGGTTCTATTGGGTTTCTTTATTTTGTGGTTGCCTGTAATGAGGTGAATCTCCAGGTTGTATAAAATATACATATTCTGATAATGAACTTTGACTTCAAAACTCACAGAGGATTTCAATCTGAAACATTTCTGAACACAAGGATTTCTAAAGCACAGGTATAATTCCTTTTAACTAAAAAAAGTATCAATGATGCTGACAAACAAATGGTCTGTCGCAGAAATCAAGCCAGAGGAATAGATTCTAGTTGACTTGATGTTTCATTCATGCTTCTTGATGTTTCTTACCCCATTCTTAATAAGCCTGAACGGCCCTCTACATTTATATAGTTTCTTTTCCACTTGAGTGACTTCAGATTATACCTATATTTCCTCAGGTAGCCATTTTACAAAAATAGTCTAAAAACTTTTTGGAGACACAATTCCCAGCTACCCACAATTAAAGTAAAACAAACTTCTCTAAGTGCAAAAACTTTCAACTATATCAGTTACCTGATATGCTGCCAGCAAATCATCACTGTGCTTCACCAGTGCCATCTTAAACCAATTGTCATCGTAAATCAAAAGGAAGACTTTTCTGAAGAGGTCTCATTGCAAAGGTCTCACTCGTTTGGCTTGAGTACATGCTGCCACAGTCAACTCAGCCCATTTTATCTGAAGTAAGCAGAGATATCTCCAGTGGTCCTACTTTAAAGCCCCCTCCCATTGTAATTTGTATTCCATATTTTGGCTACTGTTTCTGGGCCTGTATAAAGCTCCCTTCAGAGTCAGTTTACTCTTTCAGTTTCTTAGCTCTACCCACAATGATTCTACATCTTCTGATCCTGTCACATTTTATCTAAGGATTTGATTTCACTTTTTATCTACAAAACCACTCAACCCCCCCCCCCGCCCACATTCTTGTCCTTACGATACAATGTCTATCCTTGGATGCTAAGCTCCCAACTATGATTTTCTTTCAGCCACAGCTCCCCAAATGGACACCAGAGGGGAGGAAATGTGCCACATAGTTCAGGAGGAGTGAGAGAAGTAATGGAGGAGACGAGCAACAGGGAGCTTGGACAAGATGGGAGAATGCGGTTGAGAGGAAAGTGACCTGGGCTGAGCTTTGGAAAGCCAAACCACACCGCATCTAATTTCTCATCCAGACAGTGTACGATGTGCTTCCAAGCCCATCAAACCTGCACACATGGGGCAAGGCAGAGTCATCTGCGTGCCCACTGTGCTCCAAGTGAGGAAACCTGGAGCACATCCTCAGTGGCTGTGCAAGGGCACTTGGTGAGGGACGGTACCGATGGAGGCATGATCAGGTCCTGAAGACCATCGCTGAACCCTCAGCACAGGAGTTGAGTGGGCGAAGCAGTACCGACCCTCCAAGCAGACCATTGCCTTTGTCAGTCCTGGGGAGCAGCCAACACCCACCAAAAGAACATCTGCAGGCATTCTGCAAGGGACTGGCAGCTGTTGGTGGACCTCGAAGGGCAGCTGAAGTTCCCCAACCATATCACAGCCACCACCCAGTGACCAGACATTGTCCTAGTGTCTGAGTCGACTAAGCAAATGGTACTACTGGAGCTGACAGTCCCATGGGAAGATAGCTTGGAGGAGGCCTTTGAAAGGAAGCTCTCCAAGTACGCAGTACTGGTCAGCAACTGTCAGCAGGCTGGATGGAGAGCGAGGTGTCTCCCGGTGGAGGTCGGTTGTAGGGGATTCATAGCCCGTTCTTTAGCCAGAGCCTTCAGCAATTTGGACATCGAGGGAGAGAGGAAGAGGAGAGCCATCCGCAGTACCACCGATGCGGCAGAGAGGGCCTCAAGATGGCTGTGGCTCACAAGAGGGGAGCCATGGAGTCATAAGTAGCTAGCCATCTGGACACAAGCTGGGGTCTGGGTCACCTGGAGGAGGGTGTATAACGTTGAAAGAGTTGAAACACCCGCTGATTCCAGAAACATCACTGAAGATGTATCCAGAGGCATTAGTAGATGTATGTACACAACAGTGATATCCACAACATCAGATCTGCCAATCTCTAACTACACTGCAAAATCATCTACTTTTTTCCCTATACTGTGTGCATTCATACATAACACCTTCAGTCCTGTATTCATCATCCTTCTGTTGATTTTGGCTCCATGAAATACTTCGATACATCCCACTGACTGTAATCTTGCTCTATCATTTGCCTGTCTCACTACACATTGGATCTAGTTATATACCAACTGCCCCATCTTCAGCCCTATCATTCCAGTTCCTATCACCCTGCTAAATTATTTTAATCCCACCCAAATGCTCTGGAAAACCTGTCCACAAAGATATTGGAACCCCCTTGGGTTCAGGTGAAGCACTTCTTTTTGTGCAGGCCATACCTTCCCCCAGATGAGATCTCAATGACCCAGAAATCTGAAATACTGCCCATTGCACCTGCACCAATTCCTCAGCCATGCAATCATCTGGCAAATAATCCTAATCTCACCCTCACTAGTGCGTAGCACAGGCAGCAATCCCGAAATTATTACCCTTGGGCTCCTGCTTTTCAGCTTTCTACCTAACTCCCTATCTTCTCTCTTCAAGGCCTCCTCCCTTTTCCTACCTGTGTTATTGGGACCAATATGTACCATGACTACCGGCTGCTCACTTTCCCTTACAGTGTTGTGTACTCTGTCTGACACATCCCTGACCCTGGCACCTGGGAGGCAACATACCATCTGAGTGTCTCTTTCACATCGTCTGCCTTCTCTTCTCACTATGGAATCCTGTATCACTACTTCTCTCCTCTTCTCCCTACTTCTCTTCTGAGCTACAGAGCCGGACTCAATGCCAGAGACTGTAACACTGCAGCTTTCCTCTGCTAGGTTGCCTCCCCCTCAACAGTATCCAAAACGGTATGCTTATTATTGAGTGGACTGGCCACAAAGGCACTCTGGACTACCTGACTAGCCCCTTTTCCTCTTCTGACAGTCACCCAGGTACCAACCTCTTGCAACTCAGGGGTGACTACCTCCCTGTAGCTCCCATCTATCACCTCCTCACTCTCCCGTATGACCCAAAGGTCATCCAGCTGCACTCCAGTTTCCTTAATGCACATCTTTAAGGAGCAGCAGTTTGATGTACTTCATGCAGATATAGTTATCAGGGTGACCCGAGGTCTCCCAGAGTTAGCACATCTCACATGAAGAACTTATCAATAATCCTGGATCCATTCTCACCACACTGGCTGTATTTTGTACATCCGTACAGATATATTATGGCAAAGGGAGCACAAAAATAATGGGCAATCTACAAAATAAAAGGTTCATTCCCTCTTCTGAAGCCTTGGTATTTGCCATATATGGAAAAAACATTGTCTTCCAATGGTCATTTAATTGACTGCAGGATTGAATTTTCCTTCTCAGCTAAGTATTTTATTTGGTCAGTTATACAGTGAATGATTTTCTAACTGCTGGTGCTTGGAGTCAATTCAGAATCATGTGGGAAAGCAGAATCACACAAATGGTACATGTAAGTACTCGGTTTACCAACTCAACAGATCAGTCATTTTTATTTTCCTTCCAGCAGATAAGCATCACAGATGTCATATCTTATCACTGTGAATCTGGGTGATTACATTGACTTCTGTAATATTGAAAGAAGAGATACTTAAAGACACTATTAATGGGATGTTTTAAATTTTGTATTTTGATTTTAAGCCATTTAAGTTTTATGACTCCAAATTTTATGACATTTGCTGGTGATATTAAACCTGATTCTGATTTATTGAATACTTATCGATGTGTTACTTCAAAGGAATGCAGATACCCATCACCCATCAATAGAAAGTGAGCACTGGGAATCTCTGTGGCATCATTTTGCTTTAATTCATTATCTTGAATAAACATAGTCAAATTGCATTTATTTAGATCAAATGATTCCTATATTACAACAAGTGGGGAAAAAAAAACAAATGCATATAGCACAGTGGCCGATAGGGCAGGAATGAGCAATGTTCTGACATGTAAAACAATTCTTAAACATTCGATTAACATACACAAGCTACATTTGGGCAGTTTAAAAGTTGTCATGTTGTACAGAAGGCTAACATGGGAGAGGCATGTAGGAAATATCATGATTTCTCTTTACAGATGCAAGGTGAGTTGTACAGGGAAAACCTAAATTAAATCCAAAGCAACACACACACAAAATGCTGGAGGAACTCAGCAGGCCAGGCAGCCTCTATGGAAAAGAGTAAACAGTCCATGTTTCTGGCCGAGATCCTTCTTCAGGACTGAGAGGGAAGGGCGAGGTGCCTGAATTAGAAGGTGGGGAAGGAGTGAAAGGAAGGTGATAGGAGAGGCCAGGTGGGTGGGAAAGGTCAGCATCTTGCCCCTTCCCTCTCAGTCCTGAGAAAGGGTCTTGGGCCAAAACATCGACTTTTTACTGTTTTCTATAGGTGCTGCCGGACCAGCTGAGTTCCTCTAGCATTTTATGTGTGTTGCTTTGGATTTCCAGCATTTGCAAATTTTCTTGTGTTTAGATTAAATCTAATATACTTGTTATGCAACTATCTTTTCCTAAAACTTTGGATGATGTGTGAGAAAATAGGCAATACTAAAAAAAACTCAGAAATTCAAATATGGATAAACACACACACAAAATTTATATTGGTGAACTTCTATAATTTCAACCTGGGGCTACTGGCGAGTAACTTTTCTGCTTATGTATAGTGTAAGCTAACTTGGTCTTTTGATTAGTTGGGTATATTCATTGCATTGTATTTCAGGATTTGTGCTGGAACTGCAAACTTATTGAAATATGTTCTGTTATAACTGAAGCCCTTAAGGACCGTGATTACAATTGTAACTACTGCTTGAAGGAGCAAGATTGATTAGAGTGAATTCTTGTTAAAGGTGCTGGCAGATAAACTGCTTGCCCAGCAATGGATTGGGGATTGGTGGCTGGGATGAAAACCAGTGGAAGGTCTGAACACTCAAGACACCGCAACAACATTACCAAAAACAAAGCTGCAATAAGTTTCACCTAAATAGCTTTCAGAAATCTAGGCCATCATTGTATTGGAGTGGAGTCCATTGACATCCATAGGGGCCACGATTTAGGGTGAGAGGAAAAAGATTTAGAAGAGATCTGAGGAGCAACTCTTCATACAAAGGCTGGTGAGTGTATGGAATGAGAATCAGAATCAGGCTTATTATCACTGGCATGTGACATGGAATTTGTTAACAGTAGCAATACATAATATAGAAGAAAAAATATAATAATAATAATAATAAATAATTAAATCTTATTCAGTATACTTTAGACAGTATACGTATATTGAATAGCTTAAAAATCACACCAAATTCAGAAATAATATATATTTTAAAAGTTTGGTAGTGTCCAAGGGTTCAATGTCCATTTAGGAATTGGATGGCAGAGGGGAAGAAGCTGTTCTGAGTCACTGAGTGTGTGTCTTCAGGCTTCTGCACCTCCTACCTGATGGTAACAGTGAGAAAAGGGCATGCCCTGGTTGCCGGAGGTCCTTAATAATGGACACTGCTAAGACACTGCTTCTTGAAGGTGTCCTGGTTACTTTGTAGGCTAGTACCCAAGGTGGAGCTGACTAAATTTACAACCCTCTGCAGCTTCTTTTGGGTCTGTTCTATAGCCCCCCATACCAGACAATGATGCAGCCTGTCAGAATGCTTTCCACGGTACATCGATAGACATTTTTGAGGGTATTTGTTGACATACAAAATCTTTTGAAACTCTTTATAGAGTATAGCCACTATCTTGCCTTCTTTATAACTGCATCAATATGTGAGCCCATAAAATAGCACCATTTAAGAAGCACTTGGACAGGTACATGGAGGATCAAGGCTTAGAGGGACATGGGCCAAATGCAGGAAATTGGGACTAGCTTGTTGGACACCACCATTGGGCCTGTATCTGTGCAGTGTTTCTCTATGATTTTATGGCTCTATCTTCCATGACAGCCTCCCCAGTCACAATGTCTACTATTTTAAATGGCACAGATCTACTTCTTTCTATATGGTCTGCTTCACTATCCTGGAACTCTCTTGTTGAATATTGATGGTCTGGTTTGGCAGTGGCAACATCAACTTTGTGTTGCGTGATGACTAGTTTCACTGCATGCCCACAAAGTTCTGTGCCTTGTCCCCTTTTGCATTACACACTCTTGATCATCATCATTGATCAGGATTATACCATTTTTAGGATGACACTGAATGCCCCACGCATTGCTACATCAAAGAAAAACAAAGCTATGAACCTTCTGCAGATTAATACAGTAGGTTCAGGATCAGTTCATTCCAAAGAGGAAGAAAGATTCTAAGGGGAGTAAGAGATGACCATGGATGACAAGGGAAGTCAAGGACAGTATAAAAATAAAAGAGAGGAAGTAAAACATAGCAAGGATGAGTGGGAAGCCAGAGGATTGGAAGACTTTTAAGGAGCAACAGAAGATAACTAAAAAGGCAATACGGGGGGAAAAGATAGTCATAGTCATACTTTATTGATCCTGGGGGAAATTGGTTTTCCTCACAGTTGCACCATAAATAATAAATAGTAATAGAACCATAAATGTTAAATAGTAAGATGTAAATTATGCCAGGAAATAAGTCCAGGACCAGCCTATTGGCTCAGGGTGCCTGACCCGCCAAGGGAGGAGTTGTAAAGTTTGATGGCCACAGGGAGGAATGACTTCCTATGACGCTCTGTGTTGCATCTCGGAGGAATGAGTCTCTGGCTGAATGTACTCCTGTGCCCACCCAGTACATTATGTAGTGGTTGGGAGGCATTGCCCAAGATGGCATGCAACTTGGAGAGCATCCGCTTTTCAGACACCACCGTCAGAGAGTCCAGTTCCATCCCCACAACATCACTGGCCTTACGAATGAGTTTGTTGATTCTGTTGGTGTCTGCCACCCTTAGCCTGCTTCCCCAGCACACAACAACAGCAAACATGATAGCACTGGCCACCACAGACTCGTAGAACATCCTCAGCATCGTCCGGCAGACGTTAAAGGACCTCAGTCTCCTCAGGAAATAGAGACGGTTCTGACCCTTCTTGTAGACAGCCTCAGTGTTCTTTGACCAGTCCAGTTTATTGTCAATTCGTAACCCCAGGTATTTGTAATCCTCCACCATGTCCACACTGACCCCCTGGATGGAAACAGGTGTCATCGGTACCTTAGCTCTCTCCTCAGGTCTACCACCAGCTCCTTAGTCTTTTTCACATTAAGCTGCAGATAATTCTGCTCACACTATGTGACAAAGTTTCCTACCGTAGCCCTGTACGCAGCTTCATCTCCCTCTCTGAGGCATCCAACTATGGCAGAGTCATCCGAAAACTTCTGAAGATGACAAGACTCTGTGCAGTAGTTGAAGTCCAAGGTGTAAATGGTGAAGGGAAAGGGAGACAAGACAGTCCCCTGTGGAGCCCCAGTGCTGCTGACCACTCTGAAGTACCAAGGTAAGCTAGCCAAGAATATAAAGGAGGACACTAAAAACTTCTTTATGTACTTGAAGAGGAAAAAATTAGTTAAGACCAAAGTTGGGCCCTTGAAGACAGAAATGGGTGAAATTATTATGAGGAACAAGGAAATGGCAGACGAGCTGAACAGGTACTTTGGATCTGTCTTCACTAGGGAAGACACAAACAATCTCCCAGATGTAATAGTGACCAGAGGACCTAGAGTAACGGAGGAACTGAAGGAAATTCGCATCAGGCAGAAAATGGTGTTGGGTAAACTGATGGGACTGAAGGCTGATAAATCCCCAGGGCCTGATGGTCTGCATTCCCAGGTACTTAAGGAGGTGGCTCGAGAAATCATGGACGCATTGGTAATCATTTTCCGATGTTCTATAGATTCAGGATCAGTTCCTGCGGATTGGAGGGTAGCTAATGTTATGCCTCTTTTTAAGAAAGGAGGGAGAGAGAAAGCAGGCAATTATAGACCAGTTAATCTGACATCTGTGGTGGGGAAGATGCGGGAGTCAATTACAAAAGGTGAAATAGCAGCATATTTGGATAGCAGTAGCAGGATAGGCCTGAGTCAGTATGGATTTATGAAGGGGAAATCATGCTTGACTAATCTTCTGGAATTTTTTGAGGATGTAACTATGAAAATGGACATGGGAAAGCCAGTGGATGTAGTGTACCTGGACTTTCAGAAGGCCTTTAATAAGGTCCCGCATAGGAGGTTAGTGGGCAAAATGGTATTAGGGGTAGGGTACTGACATGGATAGAAAATTGGTTGGCAGACAAGAAACAAAGAGTAGAGATTAACAGTTCCTTTTCAGAATGGCAGGCAGTGACTAGTGGGGTACCGCAAGGCTCGGTGCTGGGACCGCAGCTATTTACAATATACATTAATGATTTAGATGAAGGGATTAAAAGTAATATTAGCATATTTGCAGATTACACGAAGCTGGGTGACAGTGTGAAATGTAAGGAGAATGTTATGAGAATGCAGGGTGACTTGGACAGGTTGGGTGAGTGGGCAGATGCATGGCAGATGCAGTTTAATGTGGATAAATGTGAGGTTATCCACTTTGGTGGCAAGAACAGGAAGGCAGATTACTATCTGAATGGTGTCAAGTTAGGAAAAGGGGAAGTACAACGAGATCTGGGTGCCCTTGTTCATCAGTCACTGAAAGTAAGCATACAGGTACAGCAGGCAGTGAAGAAAGCTAATGGCATGTTGACCTTCATAACAAGGGGAGTTGAGCATAGGAGCAAAGAGGTCCTTCTGCAGTTGTACAAGGCCCTGGTGAGACCCCACCTGGAGTCTTGTGTGCAGTTTCGGTCTCCAAGTTTGAGGAAGGATATTCTTGCTATGGAGGGAGTACAGCGTAGGTTCACTGGATTAATTCCAGGGATGGTGGGAATGTCATATGTTGAAAGATTGGAGCGACTGGGGTTGTATACACTGGAATTTAGAAGGATGAGAGGGGATCTGATTGAAACATATAAGACCATTAAGGGATTGGACATGCTAGAGGCAGGAAACATGATCTTGATGTTGGGGGAGTCTAGAACCAAAGGCCACAGTTTAAGAATAAGGGGTAGGCCATTTAGAACGGAGTTGAGGAAAAACTTTTTCACACAGAGGGTTGTGGATCTGTGGAATGCTCTGCCTCAGAAGGCAGTGGAGGCCAATTCTCTGGATTCCTTCAAGAAAGAGTTAGATAGAGCTCTTGAAGATAGTGGAGCCAAGGGATAGGGGGAGAAGGCAGGAACAGGGTACTGATTGTGGATGATCAGCCATGTTCACAGTGAATGGCGGTGCTGGCTCGAAGGGCCGAGTGGCCTACTCCTGCTCCTATTGTCTATTGTCTGCAGAAGCAAGTGTCTACATTTCTTCCTCCATTCTTGCTGGATTCATTTATTACTCCTTGAAATAAAATGATTCTGTTTATTTTTCCTACCAAGACAAATAACTTCATTTTTTCCATATTATATTCCACTTGCCCTCTTCTTGCCCCTGGTTTAATGTGTCTAAGTCCTTTTGCACTTTTTCCATCCTCTTCACAGTTCACTTTTCTATCTAAGTTTGCATATCATTATCTGCTTTCTTTCTGCAATCAACTATTCCTACATTAAGATGAAACAGACATACTAGAATCTCAGATAAGCTTTGCAAGAGACAGGGATCCAATGACTGGCAATGCCTTTGAGCAAAGACAATGAATACTGACTGTGTAAGTACATTGCATGCAAGTTAACTGGAGATCTATGTCCAGCTGGGCAGATGAAAGGTCTCAATCTCAAACTATCCGTCCACCATGGATACAACTTGACCCATTAAGTTCCTCCATCTTTTCCTATGTTGCCCCAGATTTCAGAATCGGCAGTCTCCTGTGTCTCCAGTCTGAACACCTGGCTGCGATCAGGTTGCACAAGAGGATAACTGTTACCAAGCACCTGATGCAGCAGGAACTTCTATGCTCTTAATCAATGAGTCTGTTACAGAACTAATGTCAATGCAGATTGGTGTCAAACAAAGCGATGCCGCCTGGTTTTGAGGGAAGAGGCTGGACAAACCTGGATTGTTTCCTCTGGAGTGGTGGAGGCTGAGGGGAGATCTGATAGAGGTTTGTCAGATGATGAGAGGCATTGATAGAGTAAACAGAGAGTATCTTTTTCCCCAGGGTAGAAATGTTTAATACCAGAGGGCTTTCATTGAAGATGAGAGGGGGTTAGTTCAAGGGGGATGTGAGGGGTAAGTTTTTTACTCAGAGAGTGGTGGATGCCTGGAATATGATGGCAGGTATGGTGATAGAGTCTTTTAAGAGATGTTTTGATAGGCACATGAATATGAGGAAGATGGAGGAATATGAACATTGTGCAGGTAGAAGGGATAAGTTTTTGTGTTTTTTTTAATTTACATTTTAACTGGTTTGGCACAACATTGTGGGCCAAACAACCTGATCCCATGCTGTACTGTTCTATGTAAAGCTGCATCATCACTTCAATACTTTTACTATATTATCTTTCCAGAACATTGCATTGAACCTCCAACAAGCTCTTTGATGGAGTGAAAGTAATCCTAGAACAAATAGGAAACAGTTTCCTGCTCTCTTGAACCAAGATCTAGAGAACAGGCCTTATGCTTATCATGTGGAAAAAATTGATCCTGTATCACCTGCCCCCATATATAACATTATCTCCTGGCAACAAAGAGCTATGATGATGAAAACTTGGATAATATAGATCAATTCCCATATCGTAGGAGCCACCTATCAATGATGACAAACATTGATATCGAAAATCACCAGGCCCTTGAATCTGTCAACACAGCCTTAGAAATACAGTGTTGAAAGATCAAAACTCAAACTTAGCACAAAATCACATAGTCTACCAGGCAGCAGTGATCCCTGATCTGCTGTATGTTTCTGAGACCTGGTCTAACTACAGAAGCTACCTCAAAGTACTGGAGAAACCAACAACGTTGTCTTTGCAAGATTCTCAAAAATCCTGTACAGGGATAAATCGACCAACATTGGTAAGGTCTCTTATGCCAATATATCTGGCACGTATGGCTTTATGACACTTAGATAGTTCCACAGGACTGGTCACTCCCGAATGCCTGGAATTTGAAACTGAGACTCCATCTTAACAAGAGATTGCCAGTTGGATAGATGAAACTACTTAATTTGCAGTCAATGCCTCCTTGAGAAAGTGTAATTTGTGGCTCTCGGCCCGAAACGTTGACTGTACCTCTTCCTAGAGATGCTGCCTGGCCTGCTGTGCTCACCAGCAACTTTTATGTGTGTTGTTTCATGACAATAAATGCCTGCTCTTCAGGACGTTACCCATGAAATCCCGCCTATCTCTCATTGCAGATCCAGCATTTTGTGTGCACACCAGAAAAGGCTTTCTGGTGAGATGATGGTGTGCTCGGGCACAGCGGCCACTCTGGGTCCTATCAAAGGTGCATTTGATCGTCTTGTGCATCTTTTTTACGATCACAAGACATTGCAAGATTCTAAGAACATCAGACACTGCAGGACTATCCCACCAGTGAGTTGCATAATAGAGATGGCGCTGAACTTGCTGCATACCATTGTACATTGTTGTCTAGACTTTTTGCGTAGCATTGTGCTGTGACAGTATGCGGTGTGAGTGATTGTCTTAGAGGTTTTTATTGGGATCACATGATATAGTGTACTGAAAATCCAGTTCACTGGTTCATTGGAAAGATCGATGGTGGAGGAGCTATGTTGCCACGGTTGTGGCGAGGACTAGGCCCAAGCCTTTTGCAGCCACTCAGGGGAGGAGGCAGCGAGGTGGTGTGAGCGAGTCGCTGTCGGGTACATTGGAATGTGTACTGGGTTTAGGCTGGCCCCTCTCATCAGTGCTGCTCTCTGGTGTTTGCTCAGCACTGCCCTCCAGTATTCACTTGTGCTGCCCTCCAGTATTTGCTCAATGCTGCTCTCCAGTGTGTACTCTGTGCTGCACTCCAGTGTTTGCTCCGTGCAGCCCTCAATTTTTACTTGGGGCTGCTCTTCAGTGTTTGCTTGGTGGAAGAATAAGCTGAAAGAGAACCACAGTTATGCCACTGAGAGAATCGGATTATACTATTCTTTTTCTTTGTGATTGTATGATTTTTTTCTGAAATTGTAAGCATATGTGCTACTTGTGCTATGTGCTGTTGGTAATGTGTGTTGCAACTTGACCCCAAAAGAATACTGTTTCATTTGGTTATATTCATGTATGGCTGAAAGATAATTAAACTTGAACTTGAATATCTAAAAGTCTTTATTCCAGTCAGCCTTATTTCTCTCAGCAGAATTATGTGCAGACTGTTCAGGGTTCCTGCTCACCCAAGAATTTGACATTCCCTTTTCTCTGTATCATTTGCAACTTGGTAAAGCCAGAAGATGGTGTTTCTTCTGTGAATGAATAGACTAGATTGTTCCATGAAATACCATAGACAACATGTACACTGCAAATGCAGAACAGCTGCGCGGCCAGACAAGGAACTTTTGCTACCTATTAAATACATGTGTGGTATAAACATAGGATATCATTCACGTCAACTAGGAGGAGTAATGTTAATCTAAACCACTCAGGCTGGGAAATAGCTGTATGTTGGCTTGCACTGACCTATTTTTATTCTCCATTGCAATAAATTTAAGAAAATTTTGGGCAGGATGTAAAAGCAACATTCCATTGAGTTTCTCACCCAGATTATTATTACCATTTTGAACAACTAAAGAGCAGATGATTAATAATTTAAATCTGTACTGTAAGTTAGTCTGACTGCTGGAATTTAGGATGTCCCATCTCCCCCAGAGCACAGTTATTCTCATCATGAATTTGAGAATTACTATTTCTTTCCTCCCTTCAGAACTCCTGTGTTAGGCTCCTTACAGCATTGTCTACTAGGGGGATTGTGACCTTCAGGAAAAGAGAACAATTTGGACAATTTGCTTCAGTTTCTAGTCACTTTTTAAATTGTAACACGTAACACATAGCTTTAAATAATGTAAACAATAAACTATAATGCACCTTTTGGTATAACCTTTTAATCCCACATTAATGAAGGGTCTTGGACAGAAAAGTCAACTCTTCATTTCCCTCCATAGCCTCATATTGAAATGTCTGCCCAGAAACTCAGCTATAGGTAACATCCACTACAAAAGTTAAGAGGAAAACACTTTAGATACCGATGTCAATGCACACCTCTGATGAACTTCTGAGGCCTCTAGAAAGACTAAATTCATAACAGCCTACTTTTACAGAATTTCAGTCTGAGACTTCCCTAGCGCAACTGGCAGGACAGATCTAAATTCGGCGGAATTGGAATTGGAATTGGTCTATTATTGTTACGCATACCGTAATACAGTGAAAAGCTGTCTTGCATACTGCTCGTACAGATCAGTTCATTACACAGTGCATTGAAATAGAACAAGCAAAAGCAATAACGATGAAAAATTAACAGCCACAGAGAAGGTGCAGTGCAGGTAAACAGTAAGGTGCGAGGTCATCATGAGCTAGATTGTCCAACTTTTCCTACTAGGAGGTTATTTAATAGTATTATAGCAGCAGGGTAGAAGCTGTCTTGACCTGGTGGTATGTGCTTTTAGGCTTCTGTATCTTCTGCCCAATCAAAGAGAGAAGATAGAATCCCCGGAGTGGGCAGGGTCTTCAATTATGACAGCTGCTTTACTGAGGCAGTCAAAAGAATAGACAAGTATAGAAATACAGGGGGTACACTAAAAAAGGCCAGGGTGTTCTTACTGGAAGCAAGTGAAGGCTGGTTCTGCCTGGTTCTGCTCACTGCTCTGCAACGTTTACTCTGCTCTGCGCTGAACTGAGGCTGTAGTCTGCTCTGGCTGCAGTGATGCCTGGCTTCACATCTGTGGTCTCGTAATGTTTATTCGGCTTTGTGATGAACTAAGGCTGTGGTCTGGCTGCAGTGATGCCTGGCTTTGTGTCTTTCGTAAAACCTCAGTTCTGAAACTATTTGCTCACCTTTATTGTTTGCACAATTTGTTTTTTTTCCTCTTTCTGCACATTGGGTGCTTGACGATCTTCTTTCAATGGGCTCTCTGATGTTTCTTTGTTTGTGGTCACCTGTAAGAAGATGGATCTCAAGGTTGTATAATGTATACATACTTCGATAATAAATATACTTTGAACTTGGAACTGTGATATCCCTGTCCATAAGAGTACTGGTAGGACTGAGTATCATGCCAGGCAAACCTAAATATATACACCATTATTGTAAGTGACATCAACATTGTCTTAGACAGATTTGCGTCACACTACACTTCATATCCCTTGCTCCTAAGCCTAGCTGCCTAGTTTTAGGCACCTCTGCAATGGGGAAGTGTTTCCTACTATTTGCCCTATCTATGGCCCTCGTAATTATGCTTACTATAAGTTCGAGGAGAGAAGATGGCGGCGTGACGCAGCACGCAGTGGCTACTCCGGTGATGAATATCTGTTATTTGTCAAGTAGGGTGCCATGCATAATCCTGATTTGATGGAGGCAGACGTGAGAGCTCGGAGGAACATCAGATGAAACTTCTGAAATGCCTGTTTCGCTGCCGCTGCTACTGTGTGATCTAGAATCTCCAGAGGGGAAGGCCCCAAGTTCTCGGCTTTGCTTGTTGCTTGGCGGCTGGGGCGGGGTCGAAGCGCTCGGCAGAGATGGTGCTCGGTGCTCGGTGTCGGAGAGCTGGTCGGAGGCTTGAAGTTTTTGGATGGACTCAGAGTCGGCTGTGGTCGGGTGCTTCCAGGGTGCTGCATTGGCAAGTTTGCCGTGCTGGAGGTTCATGGCAGGGAGAGTTTCTCCCTTCTACCATCTGCGTGAGATGATGGGCTATCGAGACTTTGAGACTTTTTTTTTACCGTGCCCATGGTCTGCTCTTTATCAAATTACGGTATTGCTTTGCACTGTTGTGACTATATGTTATAATTATGTGGTATTTGTCAGTTTTAGTTTTGGTCTGTCCTGTGTTTCTGTGATATCATACTGGAGGAACGTTGTATCATTTATTAATGCATGCATTTCTAAATGACAATAAACGAGGACTGAGTGTCCTCATAATCTAATCTAATCTATTATGTCCCTCCTCAGTCTTTTCTGCTCTAAAAAGAGAACAAACACAGCATATCATGCCTATAAACACAAGAGATCAAAGTTCAAAGTTAATGTTGTTATCAAAGTACATACTGAATATGTCACCGTATACAACCCTGAGATTCATTTTCTGGTAGGCATACTCAGCAAATCTATAGAATAGTAACCATAACAGGGTCAATGAAAGATCAACTAGAGTGTAGAGGACAAAAAACTGTGCAAATGCAAATATAAATAAACAGCAATAAGCAAAAAGAACATGAGATAATGGGATAAAGTGTCCCAGAAAGTGAGATCATTGGTTGTGGGAACATATCAATGATGGGGAAAGTGAAGTTGAGTGAAATTATCCCCTTTTATTAAAAAGCCTGATAGCTGAGGGGCAGTAAATGTTCTTGAGCCTGGTGGTGTGAGTCCTGAGACTGTTGTACCTTCTACCTGATGGCAGTAACGAGAAAAGAGTGTGACCTGGGCGGTGGGGGAGGGGGTCCTTGATATTGAATGCAGGTTTCCTGCAACAGTATTTCATGTAGATGTGCACAATGTTTGGGAGACTGTTACCCATAATGTACTGGGCCAAATCAACTACTGTTTTGTAGGATTTTCCATTCAAAGGCATTGGCCTTTACATACCAGGTAAGATTCTGCAGATGCTGGAAATCCAGAGTAAAAGCACACACACAAACACACACACACACACACACACACACACAATGCAGAAGCAGAAGGAACTCAGCAGGTCAGGTAGCATCTATAGAGAGGAATAAACAGTTGTAGTTTCAAGCCAAGACCCTTCACAGGACTGGAAAGGAAGGGGGTGAAGCCAGAATAAGAATATGGGGGTAGGGAAAGGAATACCTGGTGGCAAGTGAGGGAAAAGTTTGGTGGGTGGGTGGGTGGGGGAGGAGGAATGAAGTAAGAAGCCGGGAGGTGTTAGGTGGAAAGGGTAAAGGATGAATACGAGAGGAGAGCAAATCTTGGGAGAAGGAAAGGATGAGGGAGGAGATAGACAGGTGAGGAGGAGGAGAGAGGAGGTAAGAGGAGAGCCAGAATGGGGAGTGGAAAAAGTGGGAAGGGGAAGAGGGGAAGAAATTACCGGAAGTTAAAGAAGTCAATGCTAATATCATCAGGTTGGAGGCTAGCAATGTGGAATATGAATGTTACTTCGTCGAGCATCTGCTCTCCATCTGTCCTAGAAGTTGGGATTTCACAGTAGCTACCCATTTTGCTTTTATTGCGTATTCCCCTTCCAATATCTTGGTCTATGGCCTCCTCTACCACCATGATGAGCCACTGTCAAATTGTTGCTACCCTCCTGCCGATTTCTCCAACACTTTGTATATACCCAGCCTGTCTAGCCTCTTCTCATAACTGAAACAGTCTAACCCAGGCAGCATCCTCGTATTGGCCAGAAAGAACTGAACTACAAATCAGTGAACTGGAATAAGGCAAGGGTACTGGAAGTAGATCAAGCAAAAGTCTTTGTTCTTGCCATGTGGTTGCAGGAATGGAGGCAGCCATTTTGTGAGACTGTGACAGTTGCCATTTTGTGAACTGTTTAGTTAACTGGTTCTTGCTCGAAGATATAGGCACAAGAGCAACTGAATATAGACAAAAAGAGTTTCTGTAAACAATCTGTTTAAGCTAAGACCATGTTCAGGCATGAAGCTGTTCATTATGTAGAATAATGGGCTTATAGAAGGAATAGCTTCTGATCTGGTTGTCTGGGCTCATGCTTGGTTGATCTGGTTAGGATAGTCTGGACCAATCTGAGCTGGACAGAACAAAGGTACAAGACTGAAGGAAGAGCCATAAAGCAATACTGCTTGAAGTCTTGAACCACATCCATTGAGAAGCTGATGCAGGTCAGTCAGATGAGTTTGAAAGTATGAAATTGAAAGATTTCATTAAGGAAATCGATAGGAATAGAGAAATTCAGGAGCACAGGCAGCAGCAATTCTATGGAGACCAATCATTGCAGAAATGTATGACCCCACATCAGAAATGTAGCAGTTACATTGGGATCAAGGGACTGCCTGGCCAGTGTAGATGTCTTTGTCTAGGTATTACCTTTTCTATTCTTTGACCCTTCATGAAGACCCAGGGAAACCTAGTGGATGTACATGAAGATATTATTTTGTAAATTCACAAACTTGTTAGCTGGGACAATAAGGTTACTTGTCAGCAAATACAGATCCCCTCTGTACCAAAATGATCATTATTACTGGAGGTTAATCATT
The DNA here is from genome assembly GCF_963921235.1 of Mobula hypostoma. NCBI lineage: Eukaryota > Metazoa > Chordata > Chondrichthyes > Myliobatiformes > Myliobatidae > Mobula > Mobula hypostoma. The sequence continues at coordinate 111,478,655 of NC_086100.1, read as the reverse complement.
GTAACACTGGTGAATTTCCTTTGAAGCTTCTCCGGTGCAATCTCTTTTTTCCTATTTTGTGGTGATCAGAACTGTACTCAGTTGTCCTGCAGTGGCATAACTTCTCTGCTGTTATATTCTATGCCCCAACCAATGAAGGCAAGAATGCCCTGTTTACAACCTTATAACCTCTGATGCCACTTTCAGGGGTCTTTGGATTTTCCAATAATTCGTTAATACTCCCTTGGGTCCCACCATTCATTGTGTATAAACTACCCTTATTGGTCGACCCAAAGTGCATTGCTACACACTTACCATTATTAAATTTCACCTGTCATTGTTCTGGCTATTCAACCAATTAATTTAATCATTCTGTAGCTTACAACTCATAGACAAGGCAATGGCAGATGGAATTTAGCTCAGACAAATGTCAAGTGATGAATTTTGCAAGGTAAGCCAGGGTGGAATATGCATAATAAGTAGAAGGGTCCATGTACTTGAAATTGGCAGCAGAGGTAGACAGAGTTGTGAAGAAGTAATATTGTATGTGTGCATTCATCACTGAGTACAAGAGCTGAGATGTCACATTAGTAAATTGGTTTATTATTGTCACATGCACTAACGTACAGTGAAAAAGGTTTTGCATATCAATCACACTGATCAATTCATCACGAAAGTGCATTCAGGTTTTACAAGGTAGAATAACAGCAGAATGCAGAATAAAGTTCAGTGTTTCAAAGTTCAAAGTAGATTTATTATCAAAGTATATATATGTCACTGTAAATACCTTGAGATTTGTTTTCTTGTGGTCATACTCAGTAAAATTAAGAATCATAAAAGAATTAATGAAAAAACCATACCCAATAGCATGGACCAACAACCAATGTGTAAGAAACAACAAACAGTGCAAATACAAAAATAAATTTATACTAATAAATGAGCAATAAATATTAACAACATAAGTTGAAGAGTCCTTGAAAGTGAATCTATAGGTTTTGGGAACAGTACAATGATGGGGCAAGTGAAGTTGAATGAAGTTATCCCCACAGATTCAGAAGCCTGGCAGTTGAAGGGTAATAACAGTTTCTGAATCTGGTATTGTGAGTCCCGAGGCTCCTGTATTGTCTTCCTATTGACAGCAGTGAGAAGAGAGCATGACTTGGGCGTGGGGGTCTCTGATGCCTGCCTGCCTACAACTACACTCCACGTAGAAGGGATGTGTTTTGTTGGTGACCTCTTTTGTAGCATGCCACACATGGCTATGTCCAATGTTAAACTTGCTCCTGTTCAGATTCCATAACACAGCTCTCCCTAGTCACCTACTACAAACAGTCCAAGAGAACGTTGGTAACTGGAACCTGTAGGTGCTCTTTCTGCAAGGGTAAACAAAGGCTACTTGCAGTAACAAGATACTTCTGGTCAGGAGGGACGGAATACGGGGGCATAAATACCACAGGACTAAACTCAGGCATCATCCTTGAAGAAAATGGCAGAGTTTGTCATCGAATCGTCAGTTATAATCAAGAAACACAAGTGATAGAAAGCTCTTAACTTCCCTCAGTGAATGGACCTCCATCTGAGTGAAGAAGCTTGAAAGTATAAAGCTGGCCATTAGATCAGCTCCTCTGTTGTTCACTCACTCTGTCACAGGCACCAAAGCCATGCTGTTGTAACTCTTCAAGCATTGTGCTCAAATTCATGTTGTATACCATCTTTGACACCTTCCCTTCCAGGTTGAACATTTCCAGAAGTCGTTAAACATCACCGTCCGTGGGTCAAAATCCTAAAGTATGCAGTGGGTACAGCTTCAGCAAGTTGCATGAAGGAGTTCAAAAGGCACGGAGGGAAGCAATAAATCTTAGGCTTGTCAGTGGTACCTTGGTGCTGTATAGGAAATGACAATCCAGGCAATAGCAGCTTGAGACACAACAAATTGCAGATGCTAGGATTTGGAACAATGAGTAAGCTGCTAGAGGAACTCAGGAGATCAGGCAGCATCTGTGGAGGGAGGCGAACCGTTGACATTTCAATTAGAGTCATAGAAAAGTACAGCACAGAAACAGGCCCTTTAGCCCATTTAGTCTCTACCGAACCATTTAAACTGCCTACTCCCATCAACCTGCACCAGGACCATAGCCTTACAATCCGTGCGCCTATCCAAACTTATCTTAAGCGTTGAAATCAAGCTCGCATGCACTGCATGTGCTGGCAGCTCTTTCCACATTCTCATGACCATCTGAGCGAAGAAGTTTCCCCTCATGTTCCCCTTAAACTTTTTACCTTTCACCCTTAATCTATGACTCTAGTTCGAGTCCCACTCAACCTCAGTGGAAAAAGCCTGCTTGCATTTACCCTATCTATACCCCTCATAATTTTGTATACCTCTATCAAATCTCCTCTCAATCTTCTATGTTCCAAGCAATAAAGTCCTAATCTGTTCAATCTTTCCTTATCGGTCAGGTCCTTCATACCAGCAGCATCCTTGTAAAATTTCTCTGTACTCTTTCAATCTTATTTACAGTTGAAGGCCCTTCATCAGAACTGAAAGTCAGAGAGCCTATATCCAGTAGGAAGAGGTGAAGGGAAGGTGTGCAGCAACAACTGTGGGAGAAGAGGAAGAAACCGGATGATGGGAGGCTGTGAGGGCTGGAGGCACGGGGTGTGAGTAGGAGATAAGGCAAGAGATTGTTTGAGCCTTTGCTGGCAGTAATTTTCTGAAAGATTTCATGAGCAGGATGTTCAGTGTTTTTTTTTGTTGATTCTTCAGTGCTCATAATTGCTACTTAGGAACAGTTGTTCCAAGAAAATCCTGTTTGGTTACATTTTAATATTTATTCATCAATTTAAAGCATCAAACATTATTCTGAGCCCTCCTTCCTCTCTCTCTGAATTTCTATTGCCATCATCAAATTGGCTTGTATGCTTGTCATGTACTTTATGATTGCTCACTTATCCTTTTCCTTGGTCAGAACATTCATTTCAGAACATTATTAAACACAGATTTTTATGCCATCGTGTCACAGGACGCGTACATTACTGAGGGAATTACATGCTGCTGCATCTCTTTGCTGAAACCTGAAAGCATTCATGACCTGAATTTTAAAATCAAATCAAACACAATCGTTCAGGTAACTCCAATTAAAAGAACCAGCCACACTCCCTCGGTTCACAGGGATGCTCAAAGGGTGCTAAGATAGTTCATGTACAATGGAGAAGGGAACCAAAGGACAGTGGAATCAGGCACAAAAGTGGAATTTAATATTATCGAATAGTTGGGCAGGTTTGATGATTCATTCAGACTACCATGTCTATTTTCTATGCACAGATCCAATATCTACGTGAAATCAATGATCACAGATGTAAATGAATTTTTTAAAGACTGAAACTGGTGTATTTACCTGAGTCATATCTGCGGGTTGATGACATAAGATGGTTAAATAGAGTTTCTGCAGATTAAACATGATCTAATTGGATGGCAAAGCAAGCCTGAGGCTGAACAACCTGCTCCTGTTCTCATTTTAATAAAAGCTGAAGTTTATGCAAAAGCAGAGCTCGCAGTGTTTTAGAACACTATCAAAGTGACTGGTCTGACTGAGAATGGCGATAGAGCATCAATCTCATCACCATTAGGCTGGGTTGGTGGTGTCGATGGAGTGGTAGGCAGGAGAGAAAGCCAGGTTTCCAAATATAGGCAGTTGTTCATAACCAGTGTAGATGGGAGTATTTCAGGCAATCACCAAATTAAAGATCTGCACCAGTGTTTCTTTACGTAATTATTGTTCAGTCCATAAGAACATTAGAAGTAGAACAGGAGATGATCATATGGTGGCTTGATTCTCCTCTGCCACTGAGCAAATTTAAACAGAATCAAACTCTGTAGTCACTGCTTGAGTGAATGATACAGCAGCTGTTCCCCTAAGGTGTGAGAATCCTACCTATGGCCATCAAGTGTAATGCAGTGACTTGCAGAAAATGAAGGAAATAAAACTGGAAAGGATTGTTTTTTTTAAAAAAAATTCTGTCTGTGAAGAATCTTTCTCATGCACTTCTTAAGAACTATTTTTTTCTGAATGATGTTAATATTACTGCTGTAGGGCAGTAGAGATAATTTAAATTCGAACTCCTGAAAAAAATGCTTGTAGGCATCTTTGTTCAAACTGCATCAAAATTAAATGTTCAGAATCTTTCCTTAATAACATAAGCAATGATTTTTAATATCAGCTGCTTTGTTACACAAAGCAAACAGATTCTGCCCTTAAATAATTCCTTTCACAAACATTCAACCCTTGGCTACATCATCCTCAAATAATCAGGACATTGACTTAAAATAAATGGGGTTTTATTTCTTTCAATTATCAATTAGTTTAAATGTGTTATAATTCTGGTATGATTTTAAGACTACACTCCTGATATGAAAAACACAACGTGGGGGCCACTGTCTGAATGGATGTAGTCAGAGTGGTAATCTTAAGACTTCAGCTCTTCGAGGCTTCATCCAAAAGAGGTTTCTCTCAGGGAAAGAAAAGCTCTGATTTTTCCTATTCTTCTTTATATCTGCTCAGCTAGGTAGAGATGACAGACAGGATAATGCAATGCTCCTCTTGTGAAGACAGGGAGACCTCCAGTATCCCTGACCACTACGACTGCGAGAATTGCATCCAACTGCAGCTTCTAATGAACTGCTTTAAGGATTTGGAGCTGGAACTGGATGAACTCTGAATCATTTGCGAGGGTGAAGGGTTGGTAGATAGGACATATAGAGAGGTAGTTACACCCATGATGCAGAACACAGGAAACTGAGTCACAGTCAGGAAGGACAAAGAAGTTAAGGGGCAAGTGCAGAGTACTCCTTTCGCCATCCCCCTCAACAACAGGTATACCACTTTGGTTACTGTCAGGGGTTGGGGGAGGGGGGGGATGACCTAACAGAAGAAAGTCACAATGGTCGGGTCTTTGGCACTGAGTCTGCTTCTGTGACTCAGAAGGGAAGATGGAAGAGGAGGCTTGCTGTGTTGGTAGGGGATTCATTAGTTAGGGAGTAGACAGCAGATCCTGTGGTCAAGAACGAGATTTCTGGATGGCATGTTGCCTCCCATGTGCCAGGGTCCGGGATATCTCAGACTGAGCTCTCAGCATTCTTAAGTGTGAGAATGAACAGCCAGAAATTATGGTCCATGTAGGTATTAATGTCATGGGTAGGATGAGTGATGAGGTTCTGCATAGGGAATTCAGGGAGTTAGGTGTTGAGTTAAAGAGCAAGACCTCCAGGGTTGTGATCTCAGGATTGCTACCCGTGCCACATGCTAGTGCGGCTGGAACTAGGAAGATTATACAGTTAAAAACTTGGCTAAGGAATTGGTGTAGGAGGGAGGGCATAAGGTTTTTGGATCATTGGTCTCTCTTCTAGGGAAGGGGGAACCCGTACAGAAGGGATGGTTTGCACCTGAACTGGAGTGGGATTAATATCCTAGCAGGAATGTTTGCTAATTCTGTGTGGTGGAGTTCAAACTAGAGTTGCAGGGGGATGGGAACCAGAATGCCAGAACAGAGAGTGGAGAGGTTGTAGAGGCAGATATTGGTAAGACCTCAGACAAAGTTAGGAATCAAAAGGTTGAGCATGGTGTGACAAAATTAGAAAGGGTGAATACAGGACTGAAGGTATTGTATCTGAATGTGCACAGTATACAGAATCCAGTAACTGATTTGCAGATTGGCAGGGAAGATGTTCTAGGCATCACTGAATCATGGCTGAAAGATTATAGCTGGGAGCCTAATCTCCAGTGATACACTTTGTATTGAAAGGAAAGGCAGGAAGGCAGATAGAGCAGCATTACTCTGTTGGTAAAAATGAAATCAAGTCACAAGAGGTGACATAGGTGTTGAATCATTGTGGATAGAGCTAAGGAACTACAAGGGTAAAAAGAACCTGATGGGAGATGTATACAGATCCCTATACAGTAGTAAGGATGTTGCCTATAAATTACAATGGGAGAGAGAAAATGCATGCCAAAAGGACAATGTTACAATAGTCATGGGGAACTTCAGGTAGATTGGGAAAATCAGGTTAGTGCTGAATTACAGGAGGGGGAATTTCTAGAGTGCCTACCAGGTGACTTTTTAGAGCAGCTCATGGTTGAGCCCATTAGAGGATCAACTATTCTGTTGTGCAATGAACCAAAATTGATTAGAGAGCTTAAGGTAAAAGAACCCTTTCGTAATATGATCATAATATGATAGAATGCACCTTGAAATTTGAGAAGGTAAAGTCAGATGTACCAGTATTGCAGTGAAGTAAAGGGAATTGCAGAGGCATGAGAGTTGACCGGAATTGATTGGAAAAAAAAAGAACACTGGCAGGGATGACGGCAGAACAGCAATGGCTGCAATTTCTGGAAGCAATTCAGAAGGCACAGGATACATACATTCCAAAGTGGAAGAAGTATTCTAAAGGAAAGATGACACAAACATGGCTAACAAAAGAAATCAAAGTCAACATCAAATCCAAAGAGACGGCATATAATAGAGCAAAGGTTAGTGGGAAGTTAGAGGATTGGGAAGGTTTCAAAAACCAACTAAGTAAGTCATTAAGAAGGCAAAGATGGAATGCAAATTAAAGCAGTCAATAATATTAAAGAGGATACCAGAAGTTTCTTTATGTACAGAAAGTGTAAAAGAGAGGTGAGAGTGGATATTAGACTGCTAGAAAATCATGCTGGAGAAGTAGTAATGGGGAACAATGAAATAACGGATGAACTGAATAACTATTTTGCATCAGTATTCATTGTGAAAGACACTGGCTGTATGGTGGAAGTTCCAGGTGTCAGGGGGCATGAAGTGTGTGATGGAACGATAACTGGAGAGAAAGTTCTTGGGAAGCTAAAAGGTCTGAAGGTAGATAAGTTACCTGGACCAGCTGGTGTGAATCCCAGAGTTCTGAAAAAGGTGGCTGGAGGCATTAGTAATGGTCTTTCAAGAATCACAAGATTTTGGAATGGTTCCAGAAGACTGGAAAATTGCAAATGTAATCCACACTTAAAGAAGGAGAGAGGCAGAAGAATGAAAACTATAGGCCAGTTAGTCTGACCACAGTGGTTGGGAGGATGTTGGAGTCAATTATTAAGGATAAGTCTCTGGATACTTGGAAGAACATGATAAAATGGACTATTGTCAGCATGGTTTCCTCAAGGGAAAATCTTGCCTGATTGATCTGTTGGAATTCTTGGAGGAAATTACAAGCAGGATAGACAAAGGAGAATTGGTTGATGTTGTGTACTTGGATTTTCAGAAGGCCTTTGACAAGGTGCCACACATGAGGCTGCTTAATAAGCTACAAGCTAAGGTATTACTAGCATCGATAAAGCAATGTCTGATTGAGAGGAGGCAAAGTGTGGGAAAAAAGGGAGCCTTTTCTGGCTAGCTGTCAGTGACTAGTGGTGTTCCTCAAGGGTTTTTATGTTATGTGTCAATGATTTGGATGTTGGAATTGGTGGCTATTGAAAAAATTGCAGATGATATGAAGATAGCTGGAGGAGTAGGAGGTTTGAGGAAGTAAAGAGGCTACAGAAGGACATAGACAGATTAGGAGAATTGGCAAAGAAATGGCTGATGGAATACAGTGTTGGGAATTCTATGGCCTCCCATTTTGGTAGAAGAAGTGAAAGGGTTGACTATTTTCTAAATGGAAAGAAGATATTAAAAAACCTGAGACGTAAAGGGACTTGGGAGTCCTTGTGCAGGATTCCCTAAAGGGTAAATTGCATGTTGACTCAGTGGTGAGGAAGGTAAATGCAATGTTAGCATTCATTTCAATAGGCCTAGAATATAAAAGCGAGGATGTAATGTTGAAACTTTATAAAGCACTGGTGAGGCCTCACTTGTAGTATTGTGAGCAGGTTTGGGCCCCTTATCTTAGAAAGGGTGTGCTGAAACTGGAGGGAGTTCAAAGGAGGTAGTGAAAATGATTCCAGGATTGAATAGCTTGTCATATGAAGAGCATCTGATGGCTCTGGACCTGTATTCACTACAATTCAGAAGAATCACAGGTGACCTCATTGAAACCTATTGACTGGTGAAAGGACTCGAATAGAGTGGATGTGGAGAGGATATTTCCTATGGTGGTAGTGTCTAAGACCAGAGGTCACAGCCTCAGAGCTGTGTCCTTTAGAATGGAGATGATGAGGAATTTTTTGAGAGTGGTGAATCTGTGGAATTCTTTGCCACAGGCAGCTGTGAAGGCCAAGCCTTTATGTATATTTTAGGCAGATGTTGATAGATTCTTGATTGGAGGAATCTGGGGAGAAGGAAGGAGATTGGGGCTGAGAGGAAAGTTGGATTAGCCATGATGAAATGGTAGGGCAGACTCAGTGGAATAAATAGCCTAATTCAGTTCCTCTATCTAATGGTCTTATCGTTAAATTTCAGAGCTTATGACTCCCTGGGGTTACTAATAACAGTATTTTAAACAATGGTGTTTGCATTTATTTTTATACGTCCTTTATGTGTCAGAGATTTATCAGTGAAATTGGGAGACTTTTTAATGCTGCACTCTAAAAGAACAAAACAAAAACATAGAGGCAAGTGTAGTTTTAGATCTTCTTCTTGTACAATATATAAATCATGCATATATTACACACAGAACATGCACAATATTAACCCATCTAACTTTTAGTCCATTCGGATACCCACCAGCCTCGCCCCAAAACCCAGTGCCATAGAACTATAGAACCATAGAACATTACAGCACAGAAACAGGCCTTTTGGCCCTTCTTGGCTGTGCCAAACCGTTTTTCTGCCTAGTCCCACTGACCTGCACCTGGACCACATCCCTCCATACACCTCTCATCCATGTACCTGTCCAAGTGTTTCTTAAATCTTAAAAGTGAGCCCGCATTTACCACCCTCTGGCAGCTCATTCCACACTCCCACCATTCTGTGTGAAGAAGCCACCCCTAATGTTCCCTTTAAACTTCTCCCCCTTCACCCTTAACCCATGTCCTCTGTTTTTTTTCTCCTCTAGCCTCAGTGGAAAAAGCCTGCTTGCATTCACTCTGTCTATACCCATCATAATTTTATATACCTCTATCAAATCTCCCCTCATTCTTCTACGTGCCAGGGAATAAAGGCCTAACCTATTCAACCTTTCTCTGTAACTCAGTTTCTGAAGTCCTGGCAACATCCTTGTAAACCTTCTCTGCACTCTTTCATTCTTATTAATATCCTTCCTGTAATTTGGTGACCAAAACTGCACACAATACTCCAAATTCGGCCTCACCAATGCCTTATACAACCTCACCATAACATTCCAATTCTTATACTCAATACTTTGATTTATAAAGGCCAATGTACCAAAAGCTCTCTTTACAACCCTATCTATCTGTGACGCCACTTTTAGGGAATTTTGCATCTGTACTCCCAGATCCCTCTGTTCTACTGCACTCCTCAGTGCCCTACCATTTACCTTGTCTGTTCTACCTTGTTTTGTCCTTTCTAAGTGCAATATCTCACACTTGTCTGTATTAATCTCAATCTGCCATTTTTCAGCCCATTTTTCCAGCTGGTCCAAATCCCTCTGCAAGCTTTGAAAACATTCCTCACTGTCCACTACACCTCCAATCTTTGTATCATCAGCAAATTTGCTGATCCAATTTACCACACTATCATCCAGATCATTGAAATAGATGACAAATAACAATGGACCCAGCATTGATCCCTGTGGCACACTATTAGTCACAGGCCTCCACTCAGAGAAACAATCCTCCACTACCACTCTATGGCTTCTTCCATTGAGCCAATGTCTAATCCAATTTACTACCTCTCCATGTATACCTAGCAACTGAATCTTCCTAACTAACCTCCCATGTGGGACCTTGTCAAAGGCCTTACTGAAGTCCACGTAGACAACATCCACTGCCTTCCCTTCATCCATTTTCCTGGTAACCTCCTTGAAGAACTCTAATAGATTTGTTAAACATGACCTACCACACACAAAGCCATGTTGACTCTCCCTAATGAGTCCCTGTCTATCCAAATACTTGTAGATCCTACCTCTTAGTACTCCTTCCAATAATTTACCTAATACCGACGTCAAACTTACCGGCCTATAATTTCCCGGATTACTTTTAGAGCCTTTTTTAAAAAACAAAACAACATGAGCTATCCTCCAATCTTCCGGTATCTCACCTGTAGATACAGACATTTTAAATATATCTGCCAGGGCCACTGCAATTTCTACATTAGTAAATACAGATACCAAAACCCATTTAAGATCTCTCCCATTTCTTTTGGTTCCATACATAGCCGACCACTCTGATCTTCAAGAGGACCAATTTTTTCCCTTACTATCCATTTGCTCTTATTATACCTGTAGAAGCTCTTTGGATTAAACCTTGACTGCCAAAGCAACCTCATGTCTTCTTTTAGTCCTCCTGATTTCTTTGTTAAGTATTTTTTTTCACTTTTTGTACTCCTCAAGCACCTTATTTGCTCCCTGTTTCCTATACATATCATACATCTCTCTCTTCTTCTTTATCAGAGTTCCAATATCCCTTGAGAACCAAGGTTCCTTATTCTTATTCACTTTGCCTTTAATCCCGACAGGAACATACAAACTCTGCACTCTCAAAATTTCTCCTTTGAAGGCCTCCCACTTACCAATCACATCCTTGCCAGAGAACAACCTGTCCCAACCCACGCTTTTTAGATCTTTTCTCATTTCTTCAGATTTGGCCTTCTTCCAGTTCAGAACCTGAACCCAAGGACCAAATCTATCTTTATCCATGATCAAGTTGAAACTAATGGTGTTATGATCACTGGAACCAAAGTGTTCCCTTACACACACTTCCGTCACCTGTTCTAACTTGTTTCCTAATAGGAGATCTAATATCGCATCCTCTCTAGTTGGTACCTCTATATATTGATTTAGAAAACTTTCCTGAACACATTTTACAAACTCTAACCCGTCTAGACCTTTAACAGTAAGGGAGTCCCAATCAATATGTGGAAAATTTAAAATCCCCTACTATCACAACTTCATGTTTCCTGCAGTTGTCTGTTATCTCTCTGCAGATTTGCTTCTCCAATTCTCGCTGACCATTGGGTGGTCTATAATACAACCCCAGTAATATGGTCATACCTTTCCTGTTTCTTAGCTCCACCCATATGGCCTCGGTAGACAAGCCCTCTAATCCGTCCTGCATGAGCACTGCTGTAACGTTTTCCCTGACTAGCAATGCCACCCTCCCACCCTTCATTCCTCTGCCTCTATCACGTCTGAAACATCGGAACCCTGGAATGTTAAGCTGTCAGTCCTGCCCGTCCTGCAGCCAAGTTTCACTAATGGCTATGATGTCATAATTCCATGTGCCAATCCACGCCCTCATTTCGTCTGTCTTCCCAACAATACTCCTTGCATTGAAATAGACACACCTCAGAAGAATATTACCACCACTCACAACCCTTCTATTTGTGACTATGCATGAACTTTTAACATCATTTATTTTCACCCCCGCTCCACTATCTGCCCTGGCACTCTGGTTCCCATCCTCCTGTATATCTAGTTTAAACCCTCCCCAAAAGCACTAACAAACCGCCCTGCAAGTATATTGGCCCCCTTGTAGTTCATTGTAACCCGTCTCTCTTGTACAGGTCCCACCTGCCCCAGAAGAGGTCCCAATGATCCTGAAATCTGAAACCCTGCCCCCTATAACAGTTCCTCAGTCACGTGTTCATCCTCCAGAGCATCCTATTCCTACCCTCACTGGCACGTGGCACAGGTAGCAATCCTGAGTTTACCACCCTCGAGGTCCTGCTTTTTAACTTCCTACCAAGCTCTCTATATTCACTCTCCAGGACCTCCTCACTCTTCCTTGCTATCTCATTGGTACCAATGTGCACCACAACATCTGGCTGATCACCCTCCCACTTCAGAATGCTGTGCATGCGATCAGAGAAATCCCTGACCTTGGCACCCGGGAGGCAACAAACCATCTGGGGGTCTCTGTTACGACCACAGAACCTCCTGTCTGTCCCTCTAACTATCGAGTCCCCTATCACTACCGCTCTCCTCTTCTTCCACCCTCCCTTCTGCACTGCAGAACCAGACTCAGTGCCAGAGATCTGGCTGCCGCAGCTTGTCCCAGCTAAGTCATTCCACCCCGCACCAACAGTATCCAAATCGGTATACTTGTCAACAACAGGAATTCTGTAGATGCTGGAAATTCAAGCAACACACATAAAAGTTGCTGGTGAACACAGCAGGCCAGGCGGCATCTCTAGGAAGAGGTGCAGTCGACGTTTCAGGCCGAGACCCTTCGTCAGGTTAGTCCTGATGAAGGGTCTCGGCCTGAAACGTCGACTGCACCTCTTCCTAGAGATGTTGTCGGTATACTTGTCGTTGAGGGGAATGGCCACAGGGGAACCTTGCTCTGCCTGCCCTTTCCTCTTCCCTCACCTGACAGTAACCCAATTACCTGCGCTCTGCTACTTTGGTGTAACTACCTCCCTGAAGCTACTATCTATAAATTCCTCATTCTCCCGAATGATCCGGAGGTCATCCAGCTCCTGCTCCAGTTCCCTAACACGGTTTGTTAGGAGCTGCAGCTGGATGCACTTCCTGCAGGTGTTGATGTCAGGGAGACAGGAGGTCTGCCTGACTTCCCACATCCTGCAAGAGGAGCATTCCAACATCCTGCCTTGCATTCTCTCTACTCTAAACAAACAAAACAAAACTTACCGTAACCTACCCTCACCTCTGCCTGTTCACGCTGAAGCCTGTTGAGCCAAAGCTGTCCCACTTTGCTCCCTCTCAGTTACCTTCCCACTCGCAACGCTGCCCGCTGTATATGGTGGTCTTTTTTTAAACCTTTGGCACTCTACGTCACACTTCTGTGCAGTCTAGCCTCTTTTCCCCGAGCAGTGTAAAAAAAAAGACTTCTCTCCGAGATTCCTTTCCTCCTTCACTTTCAGCCTCTTGCTCCGATTTCTGTTGATCAAGAATATCAACTTGAAATTTGACATCTACTTGGCACTCTGCTGTACTCTTAATCAACACAATTTGACATTGAGCTATATCAGGACATTCCAACACTGATGATCAAAGTTCAAAGAAGCATGTTTTAAGGAACATTCTGAAAGGAGGAAAAGGAAGTGGATATGTAGAGAGGTTTAAGGAGGAGATTTCAGAGTTTAAGACATGGGTCCCTGAATTCATGAGTACCATGGCTTCTGAGATCATCGAAACTCAGAACTGTCATGGTCGGGTGTTCCCATGTAACTGCTGTCTTTGCCCTAACTGGCGGTTTTGTGGGTGAAGGTTGCTAATGATGGAGCAGCCTAAGTGCATAACTTCTGTAGACGTACAGAGGAGAGTATCCAAATTGGCTGCATCGTGGCCTGGTATGGAGATAACAATACTCAGGAACAGAAAAACCTAACACAAACATGGTAGATACAGCCCAGTCCCTCACAGGCAAAGCCCACCCCGCCACTATTGAATACATTTACATGGAGTACTGTCACAAGAAAACAGCATCAAAGACTCCCACCATCCAGGCCATGCCCTCTTCTCACTACTACCATTGGGCAGGAAATATAGAATCCTCTCCTACAGACCTTCCAATATCCTTTCTACTTCTCCCAAATTTCCACCATTCATTTGCCTCATCTTCCTCACCGGCCAAAGCACTTCAATTCCTTCCCCAGAGACCTCCTCGCCTGTAAGTCTGAAATCATTACTTCCCCTCTGCAATCTTTCCCAATTTCCCCATATTCTCCCTAATTATTCCCAGATAATCACAACTGGTAAGGCAATCACAGCTACAATCTGCTCCCCACACAACCCTGATCCACTCCCTCTCCTGTCAATCTCTCCCTACTATGATGTTATCCCTGCAAACAAATCTCTCCAACTTCTATTATTTTTCTTTCCCACTCTCTGCTCTTCCTTGCAATCCTCCCCCTCTCAAATGATTCAAAATATCATGAAAATACAACATTATAAGCAGCTTGCATGCAATACACATGTGAGGCTCAGGAATGCCAATTCTATCTGCACATTGTTTTAATTATTGTGCAAGGTGCAATGCAGACCTTTCTCAGGGTCAATGTCATAGCAATCTTGCACAAATCCTAAGCAAATTGCCGAAGTGTGTTTTTATGTTCTGTAATTTTTTCTAGCTTTCACATCTTCCTCATAAGCCTGAACATTACTGTTTGATGATCATCATACAGATGACTAATATTTCCACTGAGGTCTTCTCCCTACACTAATGCAGGAGGATTAAAGGTCTTACCGTATGCAGGTTTGAACCTTTGTTAAAACACCAGGCAAAGAACTTAATACAATGTAAAAAGTGTTCATCTTAGAACACCAGTGATAACAATTTGTATCCAGAAATGTATATGAGTGATCATGGAGGCTGTGAATAAGAGCACCAATTTAAAGAGAACATTTACTTAATGATTAATTAATTTGTAATTAAAGAAAACTATGGTCTATTGGAACATTTCAAATTGTAGCTGCTGTTTTATTGGCTATAGTGTTAGTCAACTATATAAATCCTGTAAGTGATCTATTACAGGATTAATACACTTATGTATTTTAAACATAAGCAGCAGAATTTGATTTGCATGCAGTAAACCAAGTATTGTTACCTTTCGTGATAAACATTGATAAAGGTTTTCATAAATGAAGTACAAACCCCATTCCCAGAAAAGTTGGGATATTTTCCAAAATGCAATAAAAACAAAAATCTATGATATGTTAATTCACATGAGCCTTTATTTAACTGACAAAAGTACAAAGAAAAGATTTTCAATAGTTTTACCGACCAACTTAATTGTATTTTGTAAACAACACAAATTTAGAATTTGATGGCTGCAACACACTCAACAAAAGTTGGGACAGAGACATGTTTACCATTGTGTTACATCACCTTTCCTTTTAATAACACTTCCTAATCATTTTGGAACTGAGGATACTAATTGTAGTAGATTTGCAATTGGAAATTTTGTCCATTCTTGCTTGATATAAGACTTCAGCTGCTCAACAGTCCGTGGTCTCCGTTGTCTGATTCTCCTCTTCATGGTGCGCCATACATTTTCAATAGGAGATAGATCTGGACTGGCAGCAGGCCAGTCAAGCACACACACTCTGTGTCTACAAGGCCACGCTGTTGTAGCCCGTGCAGAATGTGGTTTAGCATTGTCCTGCTGAAATAAGCATGGACGTCCCGGGAAGAGACGTCGACTTGATGGCAACGTATGTCTCTCTAAAATCCTAACATACACCTCAGAGTCAATGGTACCTTCACATACATGCAACTCACCTATGCCATGGGCACTGATGCACCCCCATACCAGCACAGATGCTGGCTTTCGCACCTTTTGCTGATAACAATCTGGATGGTCGTTTTCATCTTTGGCACGGAGAACTCGACGTCCATTTTTTCCGAAAACTTACTGAAATGTGGACTCATCTGACCAGAGCACACGGTTCCACAGTCTTTCGGTCCATCTGAGATAAGCTTGGGCCCAGAGAACTCGCCAGCGTTTTTGCTTGAGTCGATGTATGGCTTCCTCCTTATGTAATACAGTTTCAAGTTGCATTTCTGGATGCAGCGATGGACTGTGTTGAGTGACAATGGTTTTCCGAAGTACTCCTGAGCCCAGGTGGCTATAATTGTCACAGTAGCGTGACGGTTTCTTAGGCAGTGCCGCCTGGGGGCTCAAAGATCACGTGCATTCATCAGTGGTTTCCGACCTTGCTCTTTACGCACTGAGATGTCTCTGAATTCTCTGAATCTTTTCACAATATTATGTACTGTAGATGTTGAAAGACTTAAATTCTCTGCAATCTTGTGTTGAGAAATGTTCCTTTTGAACTGACGAACAATTCTCTCACGAATTTTGGCACAAAGGGATGACCCATGACCCATCCTTGCTTGCAAAGACTGAGCCTTTGATGGACGCTACTTTTATACCCAGTCATGATACCTCATCTGCTACCAATTAGCCTGCTTAATGTGGAGTCTTCCAAACAGGTGTTACTTGAATATTCTGTGCACTTTTCAATCTTATTTTAACTCTGTCCCAACTTTTGTTGAGTGTGTTGCAGCCATCAAATTCTAAATTCGTGTATATTTACAAAATACAATTAAGTTGGTCAGTAAAACTATTGAAAATCTTTTCTTTGTACTTTTGTCAGTTAAATAAAGGTTCACGTGAATTAACATATCACAGATTTTTGCTTTTATTGCATTTTGGAAAGTATCCCAACTTTTCTGGAAATGGGGTTTGTATATGTACCTATAATCATTTTTTGATTGTAGTGGAGAGTATATTGAATGGCTGCATCATAGCCTGGCATGGAGACACCAATGCCTTTGAACAGAAAATCCTACCAACAATATTGGATTTAGCCCAATACCTCGCGGGTAAACCCCCACCCCCCCCCCAACCTTGAGCACATCTCCATGAAACACTGACATAGGCAACAACTGCTGCCATCAGGTGGAAGTACAGGAGCCTCAGGACTCGCACCATCAGGTTCAAGAACAGTTACTACACCTCAACCATCAAGCTCTTGAACTAAATATGCCTTTTGATTTATTGTTTTATATTCTGTGTTCTTGCTTTTATTGGTTGCTGTTTACGCGATATTCTTTGTATGTGAGGAGGAAGAGGAATTGAAATCTAATGTTTTTCTTTGAACGGATTGGTTCCATGGTTCTGCTTTGTTTCGCGACTGTGGGGAAGACAAATTTTCTTGTATACTGCACACATACTTTGATAATAAATATATTTTGAATCTTTGAGTCTTTGAACCTCCATTCAACTTCACTTGCCCCATCATTGAAATGTTCATATAGCCAATAATTTGACTTTCAAGGACTCTGTATCTCGTTACCTCATCTTTCCATTATTTATTGCTATTTATTTATACTTGCATTTGGACAGCTGGTTGTCTTCTGCACTCTGGTTGAACTTTCATTGATCCTGTTACAGCTACTATTCTATAAATTTGCTGAGTATGCCCAGAGAAAAATAACTCTCAGGATGGTATGTGAAGACATACATGTACTTTGATAATAGGACTTACTTTGAACTTTGAAATTTGAATAGCCTCTTCATTAATGTAAATGATCCTTCTTCCACTGCTACACATCATAGATACCAGAAGAGCAACAAGTACTAATGCTTCTTGTTGAATTCCTGATGCTTAAAACATACGTATAGTGGTGCCACATTCCACAAGCCTGCTATGAAAACATTAATAAAAATTGTCATTAGTATGGCATTAAATCGGTGCTCCTAGTCTCAAGCTAAACACTCCATCATCTTTCATATTACCCATTTGTTCAGCTGAAGTTTTATTTATGTTCAGCATGTTTTCCACTTGGTGGATAATGGCAACACAAGTGAGAAAACAAAAAGCACTGACTGTAAATACCATACTGTCCAGTTAGTCAGCAAAATTGCTCATTACAAATGCCATGAATATAAAATGCAAATAGAATTAGTGACTTGAATGGAATTTGTATTCAATATCTTAAACTGCAATTCATTCGGCCCTTAATCCCCTACAGTTTGCTGACCAGGACCACACTGGAGTCAACAATGCTGTCATCTATTTGCTGAATAGACCCTACTCCCATTTGGATAAGCAGGGCAGCACTGTGAGGATCACGTTTTTTGCTTTCTCACGTGCCTTCAATACCATACAGCCCTCATTACTGGGGGAAAAGCTCTGTTCAGTGCAGGTTGACATTTCCATTGTATCCTGGATAATGGACTACCTGAGTGGCAGACCACAGTTTGTGCGGCTTCAGAGCTCTGTGTCAGATATGACTACAAGCAGCACTGGTGCCCCACAAGGGTATTGGCTCCCTGCCTGTTTACCCTGTATACCTCAGACTTTAGATACACCATTGAGTCATGTCATCTGCAGAACATCTCTGATGACTCAGCAATAGTTTTGTGTATAAAGGGATGATGGGAGGATGAATACAGGGCCCTGGTGGAGTACTTTGTCAAATGGTGCAAACTGAATCATCTGCAGCTCAACATCCGCAAGTCAAAGGAGATGGTGATGGACTTTAGGAAGGCTAAGCTGACATTTCTCCCTGTTACTGTTGATGGTGAGGACCTACAAGCATTTGGGGGTGCACCTGGATGACAGACAAGTGGAGCACCAACACAGAGGCTGTGTACAAGAAGGGTCAGAGTTATCCCCACTTTAGAGTGTGCAGGTCTCTCCTTCACATGCTCTAAAAGTCTGTTGTCACCCATGCAATCTTCTATGCGATGCTGTGCTGGGGCAATGGCATCAAAATGGGTGATGCCAACAGGCTCAATAAACTGATTAGAAAGGATGGCTCTGCTATAGGAGTCAAACTGGACACACTGGAGGCTGTGTTAGAACAAAAGACTCTACAGAAAATCCCAGCAGTTCTGGACAATCTTTCTCACTTTCTGCATGCCGCCTTGGCTGAACAGAGGAGCACTTTTAGTAATAGTCTAAGACAACTGTGCTGCTCCAAAGAGTGCTATATGAGGTAATACTTATCCTCAGCCATTAAGCTTCATAATGAGTCAACCTACTGTACAGCTGGAGAAGTGATGACCCCCCTCCTAATAGACTGTTCATGGTAATTTTAAAAAATTCTTTCTGTAGCTCTTCTAATATGTATATCTGTTGATTTGTAATGCTACTGTGACACTGTAATTTCCTTTGGGATCAATAAAGTGCCTATTTATCTATATATTCATGAAGTCACCCAGAACATGCAAGCAGTCTTTTGTGATAGAGCCAAAAGGATAGACAATTTTTTTCTTGATAGTACTATCTGCCAAGATTCAGCATGTCATCTAAAACTTTGACAAACTTCTATAGATGTGTGATGGAAAGTATATTGAATGGTTGTGTCATGGCCTGGCATGTCCTTGAATAGAAAAGCTTACAAAGAGTAGTGGATACAGCCCAGACCATCACGGTTAAAGCTCTTCCTGAGTGGAAGAGCATGGAGTGCTGTCACAGGAGAGCAGCATCCATCATCAAGCTCTCCACCACCCAGGTCATGCTCTCTTCTTCCTGCAGACATCAGGAAGAAGGTACAGCAGCCTCCGGGCCCACACTGTCATGTTCAGGAACAGTTATTACACCTCAACCATCAGGCCCTTTAATCAGGTGGGACTAATTCACTCACCCCATCCTTGAAATGCTCCCACAACTTATGGACTCACTTTCAAGGACTCTTCATCTCAAGTTCTCAAAATTGATTGCTTATTTATTTATTGTTTTTTTTTCTTTTTGTATTTGCATTGTTTGTTGTGTTTGACATAATGACAGTTTGTCCTTCCTGTTGGGGGTAGTCTTTCATTGATTCTATTGTGTTTCTTGTATTTACTGTGAATGCCAGCAAGAAAATGAATCTCCGGGTTGTATACAGTGATGTATACGTACTTTGATAATAAATTTACTTTAAACTTTGAACTTTGAATAGTTTTGCTTGTGCTCCACTTCAGGGCAGTTTTTGAAAATCCTAGCATGGAGCCCTCCAGCACTGAGAAATACCAGAACAAAATTCAGGGCACTTTAAAGTATTTTGGTGATCTGACTCATCTATTTAACACCTTTTGTGTCTCATTTATACTTCTCCAAAGTGTGTTAAAGCAATACTTTAACAAAATTAATCATCCCGGTTATAAACTGTGTTTCATTGCTCCACAACAATGACAATAAAGATATTCTTCTTCTTCAAATCATCAGCATTCACAATTTCCTCTGCAACATAATAGTAGGATGGAAATTTTGTGATCCAACAGAACTAATTTAGTTTTCTAATTTTGCAGTATAAGCAGGGTGAGGTAGTTTATTTGTTAGATTGTAATTACTTTGTTGTCAAAACTAATGTTCTGATTACAAAGAAAAAATTGGACTGTGCCAATATAATATATTCCAAATACAATACCAGAAAAAATTGCAGATGTTTGAAATCTAAAATAAAAGCAAAAAATACTGAGCAGTAGGACAAGCCATATATTTTGGAAGTGAAATAAAGACAAATTTTCAAACATTAACTGTTTCTCTTCCCACAAATGTAGTCTGGCATGCTAATTATTTCATTTTCTGCTTTTTTTAATGTTCCAAATACTATTTATTATTGGACAAGTTCAATTAAAAACAAAATATAGAAAACATGGAAATCCATCCACTTATAGAACTTGCTGTTCAAAATAGAGACCAAAGACCATAGAGATATAGGCTTTCAAGGTTAAAGCTAAGTTCTAAAACAGATACCTCCAGATCATTAGCTAGGTTAATACACAACTTTAAGTTCATCATCCACTCTTCAGCTCTCCATGATCTGCTGAGTTCCCGATAAAAAATAATTAAAAAACAATGAAAGGAATTCTGCTGGTTAGTCAAATTCTGCATTATTTTCTGCAATTTCATACGGTTTCTAATTAACCAAATAACATCCAACAATCATCACTTGGTAGCATTGACATCTACTGTGATGAAGTGATTTGAGATGTTTAACCTGTGCCAACCAAATGGCGGGAGTGTTCGAGGGCATGTTTAATCTCTCACTGCTGCAGTCCTAGGTTCCTGTCTGTTTCAAAAGGGCTTCCGTCATCCCAATGCTTAAGAAGAGCAGGGTGAGTGGCCTCAATTACTATTGCCCAGTAGCACACATATATGCTGTGATGAAGTGCTCTGTGAATTTGGTCATGGTTAGAATTAATTTCTACTGGAGCATGGACCCAACCCTGCTTCAATTTGCCTATGACCACCACAGCAATGGCTCTCTGTTGCCTTTTGATCACCTGGACAATGGTAATACCTATGCACAGGCTGCTGTTTATTGATTACAGCGATCAACACTATTATCCCTTCAGTATGAATCAACAAGCATCAAAACCCGGTCTTCTGAGCATCCCTCTGCAACTGGATTCTTGGCTTCCTTATTGGGAGACCACAGTCAATGTGGATCAGTTATAACATCTCCTCCTAACTGACAATCAATATTGGTGAGATAGATCAGTTGATGCAGAGGTGTCACAACAACACCCTTATACTCAACATCAGCAAGACCAAGGAATTGATTGTGGACTTCAGGAAAGAGAATTTGGGAGAACCTAAAGCAATTCTCATTGAGGGGTTAGTGGAAAACATGATCAGCCTTAGGTTCCTGGGTGCCAACATCTCAGAGGATCTATCCTAATCACAAAATATTGATGAAATCACGAAGAAGACATGCCAGCAGTTATATTTCATTCGAAGCTTAAGGAGGGTTGGTGTAGCACCAAAGACTTTTGCAAATTTATGGTAGAGAGCATTTTGACTAGTATGAGGCTCCAAAGCCCAGGATTAAAAGAGACTGCAAAGAGTGGTAGAGTGAGCCAATTTCATCATGGGCACAAACCTCTCTACCATCGAGGACAACTTCGAAAGACAGTGCCTCATGAAAGTGGCATCCACCATTAAAGACCTTCACCAGCCGGAAAATGTCGTCTTCTCATTGCTATGATCAGAGAGGAGGTACGGGAGACTGAAGACCCATACTCATTGAGTTAGAAACAGCTTCTTCCTCTCTTCTGCTGATCAGATGTCTGAACAATCCATGAAGTCGTAAACAGTCCTCTTGTCCTTACCTACCACCCCTTGAACCTCTGCATCAAACACATCATCCTCTGCAACTTCCGCCATCTCCAAAGGGATCCTACCACTAAACGTATCTCTACCTCTACCCCGGCCTCACTTTCCACAGGGATCGCTCCATCCACAATTCCCTTGGCAATTTGTTCCTCCCCCTTAATCCCTCCCGGCACTTATCCCTTCAAGCGGCCTAAGTGCTATTCCTGCCCATACCCTTCCTCCCTCACCTCTATTCAAGGCCCAAAACACTCCTTCCGGGTGAGGCAGCACTTCACCTGCAAATCTGCTGAGGTCTTCTATTCAAAGATTCAAAGCACATTTATTACCAAAGGATGTACAAATTATACACCTTGAAATGTGCCTGTTTACAGCCAGAAACACGAATAACCCAATTTAAAAAAAAGAAAGATCAAAGATCACTGCACAGAGAAAGAGAGAGAAAAGAAAGCACCAATCATGCAAGCAATAGAAGCAAGCCAACAACATCCCAAACCAGACTGAGCTCCAGATCCGCTCCCATAGCAACCGAAGAAGGCCCATGCCCTGGTCCCCAGTTCATCATACCAGCAGAGCAGAAATGCTCAGCAGCCAGATCAGTTCACAGCCTCGGCGCCGCAGAGAAATGAATGAACATTCGCAGGAGAGTGAGCAAAATCAGCCCGACCCTCTCCTTCATTGCCAACTCCCGGCTTCCAGAATATCTGTGCTGGCGTTTATTTTGACCAAACACTGGGTAACACATCACTCTGGGATCCGAACCCCACACCATGATCTGCTTCGGTCACTCAGCCCAAAGCCATTCTCAATCTCACCAAATCATCTTGGTGCTTCGAGTGATCCAACCTCACACCTGGATGAGGTGGACAGGCATCAAAACTCTTTCGCATCAACTCCTCCCCAAATTGCTCTCTCCATCTCTGCAGTGACACCAAATCTATCTACTATCCTGGCATCTCCGCTCCATCTGCCACAAGCAGAACTGCTGGTGGCCACACATTTTAATTCCAATTCCCATTCCCATTCCGACATGTTGATCCATGGACTCCTCTTATGTCAAGATGAGGAGCAATGCCTTATATTTTGTCTGGGTAGCCTCCAACCTGATGACATGAACATCAATTTCTCCTTCCAGTTGAAAAAAATACATTTCCCAACCACTCCTCTCTTCTTGTATTCTGCACATTGTCCTCTCATCTCTTTGCACCAGCCAATCACCTCCCGTGGGTCTCCTCCTCCACTCTGGCCCACTCTCCTCTCCTATCAGATTCCGTCTTCTCCAGCCCTTTACCTTTCCCACCCTCCTGGTTTCACCCATCACCTTCTAGCTATCCTGCTTCCCGTCCCCCTGCCTTTTCATTCAGGTGTCGTTCCCCTACCCTGTGGTGCAGAAGGGTGGGACAGAGAAGAGGAGAGCTGTCGTCATTGGACACTCTATAGTCAGGGGAGCAGACAGGAGATTTTGTGGACTTGAGAAGGACACCCACATGGTTTGTTGCTTCCCGGGTGTCAGGGTCCAGGATGTCTCTGACCGGGTGCACGACATCCTGGCACGAGAGGGAAAGCAACCAGAAGTCGTGATACATGTTGGGACCAATGACATAGGCAGGAAGAGGGATGAGGTCCTGAAGTGTGAGTTTCGGGAACTAGGCAGAAGGCTGAAGAACAGGACCTCAAGGGTGGCGTTCTCAGGATTGCTGCCAGTGCTACATGACAGTGATGGTAAGAATTGGAGGAGATGGCAGTTGAATGTGTGGCTGAGGAGTTGGTGCAGGGAGCAGGGTTTTAGATTTTTAGATCATTGGGATCACTTCTGGGGAAGGTGGGACCTGTACAGATTGGACGGGTTGCACCTGAACTCGAGGGAGAGCAATATCCTTGCAGGTAGGTTTGCTAGCATGGTTCGGGAGGGTTTAAACTAATTTGCGAGGGGGATGGGACCCAAAGTGATAGAGCAGTGAAAGAAGTGCATGGAGTAAAGCCAAATCTAACATACAGAGAGGCTTTGAGGAAAGAGAAGCAGAATAAACAGTGTAAAGACAGTAAGGTAGAAGGGCTGAAATGTGTGTACCTCAATGCAAGAAGCATCAGGAACAAAGGTGATGAACTGAGAGCTTGGATACATACATGGAATTATGATGTAGTGGCCATTACAGAGACTTGGCTGGCACCAGGGCAGGAATGGGTTCTCAATATTCCTGGATTTCAGTGCATTAAAAGGGATAGAGAGGGTGAAAAAAGGGGAGGAGGTGGCATTACTGGTCAGGGATACTATTACAGCTACAGAAAGGGTGGGTAATGTAGCAGGATCCTCTTTTGAGTCAGTATGGGTGGAAGTCAGGAACAGGAAGGGAGCAGTTACTCTATTGGGGGTATTCTATAGGCCCCCTGGTAGCAGCAGAGATACAGAGGAGCAGATTGGGAGGCAGATTTTGGAAAGGTGCTAAAATAACAGGCTTGTTATCATGGGTGACTTTAACTTCCCTAATATTGATTGGCACCTGATTAGTTCCAAGGGTTTAGATGGAGCAGAGTATGTTAAGTGTGTCCAGGACGGATTCCTGTCACAGTATGTGGACAGGCCAGCCAGGGGGAATACCATACTAGATCTAGTACTAGGTAATGAACCGGGTCAGGTCACAGAACTCTCAGTGGGTGAGCATCTGGGGGACAGTGACCACCGCTCCCTGGCCTTTATAATTATCATGGAAAAGGATAGAATCATAGAGGACAGGAAAATTTTTAATTGGGGAAGGGCAAATTATGAGGCTATAAGGCTAGAACTTGCGGGTGTGAATTGGGATAATGTTTTTGTAGGGAAATGTACTATGGACATGTGGTCGATGTTTAGAGATCTCTTGCGAGATGTTAGGGATAAATTTGTCTCGGTAAGGAAGATAAAGAATGGTAGGGTGAAGGAACCATGGGTGACAAGTGAGGTGGAAAATCTAGTCAGGTGAAAGAAGGCAGCATACATGAGGGTTAGGAAGCAAGAATCAGATGGGTCTATTGAGGAATATAAGGAAGCAAGAAAGGAGCTTAAGAAGGGGCTGAGAAGAGCAAGAAGGGAGCATGAGAAGGCCTTGGCGAGAAGGGTAAAGGAAAACCCCAAGGCATTCTTCAATTATGTGAAGAAAAAAAGGATGACAGGAGTGAAGGTAGGACCGATTAGAGATTAAGGTGGGAAGATGTGCCTGGAGGCTGTGGAAGTGAGCGGGGTCCTCAATGAGTACTTCTCTTCTGTATTCACCAATGAGAGGGAACTTGATGATGGTGAGGACAATATGAGTGAGGTTGATGTTCTGGAGCATGTTGATATTAAGGGAGAGGAGGTGTTGGAGTTGTTAAAATACACTAGGACAGATAAGTCCCCAGGGCCTGACAGAATATTCCCCAGGCTGCTCCACGAGGCGAGGGAAGAGATTGCTGAGCCTCTGGCTAGGATCTTTATGTCCTCGTTGTCCATGGGAATGGTACCGGAGGATTGGAGAGAGGCGAATGTTGTCCCCTTGTTCAAAAAAGGTAGAGGGATAGTCCGGGTAATTATAGACCAGTGAGCCTTACGTCTGTGGTGGGAAAGCTGTTGGAAAAGATTCTTAGAGATAGGATCTATAGGCATGATCAGAGACAGTCAGCATGGATTTATGAAGGGCAGATCATGTCTAACAAGCCTGACAGAGTTCTTTGAGGAGGTGACCAGGCATATAGATGAGGGTAGTACAGTGGATGTGATCTATATGGATTTTAGTAAGGCATTTGACAAGGTTCCACACGGTAGGCTTATTCAGAAAGTTAGAAGGCATGGGATCCAGGGAAGTTTGGCCAGGTGGATTCAGAATTGGCTTGCCTGCAGAAGGCAGAGGGTGGTGGTGGAGGGAGTACATTCAGATTGAAGGATTGTGACTAGTGGTGTCCCTCAAGGATCTGTTCTGGGACCTCTACTTTTCGTGATTTTTATTAACGACCTGCATGTGGGGGTAGAAGGGTGGGTTGGCAAGTTTGTAGATGACACAAAGGTTGGTGGTGTTGTAGATAGTGTAGAGGATTGTCAAAGATTGCAGAGAGACATTGATAGGATGCAGAAGTGGGCTGAGAAGTGGCAGATGGAGTTCAACCCGGAGAAGTGTGAGGTGGTACACTTTGGAAGGACAAACTCCAAGGCAGAGTACAAAGTAAATGGCAGGATACTCGGTAGTGTGGAGGAGCAGAGAGATCTGGGGGTACATGTCCACAGATCCCTGAAAGTTGCCTCACAGGTGGATAGGGTAGTTAAGAAAGCTTATGGGGTGTTTGCTTTCATAAGTCGAGGGATAGAGTTTAAGAGTCGCGATGTAATGATGCAGCTCTATAAAACTCTAGTTAGGCCACACGGAGTACTGTGTCCAGTTCTGGTCACCTCACTATAGGAAGGACGTGGAAGCATTGGAAAGGGTACAGAGGAGATTTACCAGGATGCTGCCTGGTTTAGAAAGTATGCATTATGATCAGAGATTAAGGGAGCTAAGGCTTTACTCTTTGGAGAGAAGGAGGATGGGAGGAGACATGATGGAGGCGTACAAGATAATAAGAGGAATAGATAGAGTGGATAGCCAGAGCCTCTTCTCCAGGGCACCACTGCTCAATACAAGAGGACATGGCTTTAAGGTAAGGGGTGGGAAGTTCAAGGGGGATATTAGAGGAAGGTTTTTCACTCAGAGAGTGGTTGGTGCATGGAATACACTGCCTGAGTCAGTGGTGGAGGCAGATACACTAGTGAAATTTAAGAGACTACTAGACAGGTATATGGAGGAATTTAAAGTGGGGTCTTATATGGGCGGCAGGGTTTGGTGTCGGCACAATATTGTGGGCCGAAGGGCCTGTACTGTGCTGTACTATTCTATGTTCTATGTTCTATTACTTTTCAATCCTGAAGAAGGGTCTTGGCCTGAAATGTTGACTGTTTATTGATTTTCATAGATGCCGCCTGACCTGCTGAGTTCCTCCAGCATTTTGTGTGTGTTGCTCTGGATTTCCAGCATCTGCAGAAATTCCTCCACCTCCAAAGAGATCTCACCACCAAGCACTTCTGCCACCTCCAACGGGATCCCACCACCAAGCACAGCTTTCCCTCCCCACCTCTTTCTGCTTTCCGCAGGGATCGCTCCCTATACAACTCCCTTGTCCATTTGCTCCTCCCCATCCCTTCACATCAATCTCCCTCCCGGCACTTATCCTTGTAAGTGGAACAAGTGCTACACATGCCCTTACACTTCCTCCCTCATCACCATTCAGGGCCCCAGACAGTCCTTCCAGGTGAGGCGACACTTCACCTGTGAGTCGGCTGGGGTGATATACTGCGTCAGGTGCTCCCAATGCGGCCTTCTATGTATTGGCGAGACCTGACGCAGACTGGGAGACCGCTTTGCTGAACACCTACGCTCTGTCCGCCAGAGAAAGCAGGACCTCCCAGTGGCCGCACATTTTAATTCCACATCCCATTCCCATTCTCATTCTGATATGTCCATCCATGGCTTCCTCTACTGCCAAGGTGGAGCCACACTCAGGTTGGAGGAACAACACCTTATATTCCGTCTGGGTAGCCTCCAACCTGATGGCATGAACATTGACTTCTCTAACTTCCGCTAATGCCACACCTCCCCCTCGTACTCCATCTTTAGTTATTCCCCCCCTTTCTTTCTCTTTCTTTTTTCTGCCTAAGCCTCCCGTCTCATGATCCTCTCCCTTCTCCAGCCTTGTATCCCTTTTGCCAATCAACTTTTCAGCTCTTGGCTCCATCTCTTCCCCTCCTGTCTTCTCCTAGCATTTTGGATCTCCCCCTCCCCCTCCCACTTTCAAATCTCTTACTATCTCTTCTTTCAGTTAGTCCTGACGAAGGGTCTCGGCCCGAAACCTTGACTGTACTTCTTCCTATAGATGATGCCTGGCCTGCTGCGTTCACCAGCATTTTGGGTGTGTTACTTGAATTTCCAGCATCTTCAGATTTCCTCGTATCTGCAGAATCTCTTGTGTTTATGACTTATTCCCTCTCTGTTCCACTGTTTATTTATGATTGTAACTTATAGTAATTTAACTTGTCTTGCACTGTACTGCTGTCCCAAAACAATACATTTCATGATATTGTCAGTGATAATAAACCCTGATTTTGATTCTGATTCAACATCTCAAATTCTATTTCTTTTCTCGTGAAATCTGGTTCATTACAGCTGGTTAATATATTTTGGTTCTGTTTAAATTTCCGCTTGATTTTCTCTATTACTTTCTGTCTTCACTCCTACAAGCACTTTGGAAGTGAACTCTATACGGTGCATGTTACAGAAGTTCAAATAAAAATCAATTTTTCAATTGTCTCCATAAAACATATATCCTATGTCAAATTAAATTAAACATATGGATACCACCAGTCAAAACAGGAAATCCCTGTATATAAAAACAGTGGTTTGTTGACAGTAATTAATTGGTTTGTAATGATTTGGGCCTTTTGCTGTGAGTTCTGCAAGTATTCACTGTTGAATTTGGAGTTCATAACATGGTATATCAGACATAGGCTGTGAGACACATTGTTTGCAACTTGCTTCACACGTTTCCTTTATATAAACAGATGTGCCTGAAAATTCATTAGATCTGTTCCTGGGGTGTGGAGATATAGGTATGCAGTTCACCAATTCTCATTCAATTCTATGCAGAGCAGGGGATTTGCAAACTGAGTGCCACATTGCAAGTGCATGACATTTTCAAGGAATACTTCCACCTCTGGGTCATAATGGTTGCTCTTCCAATTTCAAGCAGCAGCTCCCCATACAGCAAGCAAAGGAGGGCTTCAGCCCTTAAAGGAGCCCTCTCCCTGGAAACGCAACAGCTACAGCTGCTATCAATGAGGTAAATGCAGAAGAATAATGGGAGATATCCCATGATCAAAGCGTAAGAGGCTAAGGAAAAAGTGCTGGTGTGCAAGATTAGTATTGATGAGGACGGGGTGGTGAGTATGACCATAATGGATCAGAAGTTTTTTTTCTATGTTGTATGAACATATATCTCTTTGGTTTGGAGATATTGGTAGACAAAATCTACAGTATGACAGATTTGTTGTGCCCTACGGGAGACCAGAAGCCATAAAGTTTGAATGGAAAGACAATACCCTCCAGGAGTGACACACCATGGAATAGGGAACAAGGCAGGGAAATTACCATCCATGCTACGACAACTCTTCTGCCTGAGGCCACAAAAAACTGTAGAGAGGTGCAAGGTCATAACAAGGTGGATTATGAGCTCAGGAGTCCAATTTATCCAACTAGGTAATTATTTAATAGTCTTACAACAGCTGAATAGAAGCTCTCCTTGAGCCTGGTGGTTTGTGCTTTCAGGCTTTTGTATCTTCTGGCTGATGAAAAGGAGAGAAGAGAGAATGTTTAGGGTGGCTGGGATCTTTAATTATGCTGCCTGCTTTACTGATACAGTGAGAAGTACAGAAAGAGTCCATGCAGCTTTCCATAATGTGTTGTGCTGTATCCACTACTCTCTGCAGTATCTTTCCAATCACATGCTGAGCAGTTGCCATGCCAAGCTCTTAGGAATCCAGGTAGGATGCTTCCTGTGGAACATCAATAGAAATTGATAACAGTTGATGGTTTCTTCACCTCTTGAGAAAGTACAGGCATTGGTGAGCTTTTTGGTTGTGATATCTACATTGTTGAACCAGGACCAGGACCAGGACTATTGAGCATGTGCACCAATCCCTCCCCTTCCTGAAGTCAATCTCCAGCTCTTTTGTTTCGTTGATATTGAGGGAAAGGTTGTTGTCATGACACCGTGTTACTAAGCTCTCCACCTCGATGTACTCTGACTCATCATTACCTGAGAAACATCCCAGTACACTGGTGTCACCTGCAAACTTGTGAACGGAGCTAGATCTGAATCTGGCCATGCAGTCATGGGTGCACAAGGAGTAGAGTCGGGGCTGAGGGTGTAACATTGTGGAGCATCAGTGTTATGACTAACCATGGTGGGAGTGTTGCTGTCTGGTAGTCAGGAAGTCAAAGATCCAATTCCAGAGGGAAGTGTTGACTTCCAAAGTCTAGAGTTTAGTGATGAGTTTTCTTGGAGTTATAGTGTTGAAGGCAGCACAGTACCTAATAAACAATAGTCTTACTGTCCAGATGATCCAAAAATGAGCGTAGGGCAAGGGAGATGGCAGCCACCATTGACCTGTTTTGGCTGTAGGTAAATTACAGTGGGTCGATAGTATCTGTAAAGCTGGAGCTGATGGGTGCCATGACTTGCCTCTCAAAGGACTTCATGATAATAGATGTCAGAACGACTGGGCAGTAGTCATTTAGGCACATTACCTTGTGTTTCGTAGATACCAGGATGATAGTAGTCTTCTTAAAGCAGATGGGAACTACAGGTCGAAGCAGGGAGAAGTTAAGAAATATCTGCAAGCAATCTCTCTAGCTAATCTGCACAGGGTCAAAGAATGGACAACATCGGGGCCAGACGCTTTCTGCAGGCTCACTCTCCAGAAGACTGCATTGGTAACTGTGGTTTCAGGTTCACTGGAGGTTGTCAGTATGGGTGTTGACATACCCATTCCCATCTGTTCAAAACAGGCATTGAATGTGTTATCTCATCAGGAAGATAGATGTATGTGCTGTTGTCGGCAAGGCCACCCACTTTATGTTGTTGCCCTTTATAACCCATAAGCCCTGCTGCAACTGACGGCTGGTCTGGGACTCGATCTTGGACTGGTATTCTCTCTTAACAGCTTTAATAGCTTTACAAATCTTGCACTTTATTGTTTGCCCCCACAACGCTTCCTCTGTTACTGCAAAACTTTATCCTGCACTCTGTTACTGTTTTGCCTTGTATTGCCTCAGTTCATTTCTGTAATGAAATCATCAGTATGGATTTTTACTCCTCAGTATATATTCACTCTCTACTTCATCTCTGGCAAGTGGCCATCCACTTGTGATTTTTGCAATATGTAGAATCTGATTAGATTGCAAACTTTACTCCCATAGTTGGCATGATCCATTATCAATCCCTACTGACTGTGGAACACCAAGTAGCATAAAGACATCATGAAGATTTGGCATAATAGTGCTTATAGACAGAGAGTTGGCAATTTCTACAATGAGGAATCTCACGTAGTTATTGATAATTCTTGGCAAATGATCGAATTGTGGATACTCAAACTCAAAAGGAATGTCTACAATGTTCTCTTTGGATAAATACAAAAAAATGCTGAAGGAACTGAGCATGTGAGGCAGTATCTGGGCCCTTAATCTGGACTTCATCCATTTCAGATGAAAGGTCTCAATTTAAAGCATTAACTGTTTATTTCTTTCCACAGATGCTGTCTGACCTGATGAGTTTCTCCAGCATTTTGTGTGTTGCTCCAGATTCCAGCATCTCCAGTCTATTTTACCCCATCTATTTTATCACTGTCACTTGCATTTATTGATGCAGGCTTTGTGCTGTTCCTTTCTGTTAGCTGAGAAATGTTTACATTCAATGACCTGTTCCAGGGAGCAAAATATCTTCTCTGAAAAGCTGTTTAGATTTCATGAACATTGTTGGCCCTTGTGAATACCAGCAATAACACTTGCCATTGTGATTGCGGGATCGTAATCCCTTTGCACTTTAGCTCGGTGTGTGATGAGGAGTTCATGAAATTTGCATAAATCTCGCACCATATTCCGTATGTGAAAGGGTTTTGCTTCCATGATGTGTGTCTACCCTTGTGACTGTGCTGGTGTCATGAAAAGGAGCCCTTCGTTTTGTCGCAAATCTGATCATCATCATTTTGAGTATTCAGTTGAATCTCAATGCAAGCACATTTTAAGTCATACTAGGTATTCTGTTTCTGTGCAGTGATATAGTGTATACTATTGCTGATGTTTAATGTATCTTCAAGTCCTTGTAGGACAATTGCATGAGGTTCTGAAGCTGTTGAAATGCTGAATTCACTCTGATATTGAACCACTTGTGTTGGAATATTGTCAGAACTCAAAATTATTCAGTAAAGTTCAATCTGACAGTGGGCAGATTAAGGTCCTTTATTAAATGCTTAGATCTGATTACTTTTACGATAACTTTATCCGAAGTTGGAGTGCACAATGGTCATATTTGATCATCTGATTGGGTGCATCCATGTTCGGACAGTGGGGAATCTAGTTTTACTTTTAGACTTCTTGACAACTTGTTTGGGTGAAACTCAGATGGCTCATTTCCAACTTTCTCACTGGTGGCCAAACTGAGCAAGCATTTAAGTGATTTCTCTATACTAACAAAGATTTAAAGGACTCTTGCAATGAGGCTGTGAGATTGGTTATATAACGGGATAAAAATACAACAAGTCCTCAGTATCTTCCACCACTAGATGTTGATGAAATGACCTGTGAGTCTGTATCACAGTGTGGCCACTAAATGAGTGATCTTTACGACGTCAAAAACTACAACTTCATCAAAACACAGAAGAGTATCGCAGAGACTCGAGATTACATAGTTTTTTACATTGACACTTGGATTTGACTGTTATTTATGATAAAAGTAGTGAAATGAATGTAAAAGATTTAATATATTTGTAATGAAAATAATATTTGCATTCAGCTCTGACTTAAAGCAAGACAGCAGGTTTGTTCACTTGACACAGTGAAAGATGCAACTGCAACAGAGTACATTGATTCGTGAGCTGCAAGTGTTTACTTCTGCCCGTTCCGAGTGCTTTGATGAGTAGGCAGAATAACAAAGCCATGCTCAGGATAATCAGAAACATTGATCTCTGCAACACCTTCAACAATTGCCAAGGTTTGATGAATTTTGGTGCGCTGGTTTTTATGAATGATGAACTCCTGAGAAAAGTTTTACCACATACATTGTTTTCCTTTAGTAGAGTATCCTGCATCATGTAGGTGGCTACTACCACAGTTAAAATATTAATGTGGCTGCTGTTTAGTTCAAAGATTCCACCCTTCCTGCACGAAAAAATAAACAAAAACAGAACTGACACATCGACCCCCAAATCTCCATCCCCCGCACACAAAAAAAGCACGCAAAGTCGGGTGAAAAGCACAGAGTGTGAAAACTGTAAGACTTATAGTCCAAGTCCATATCCAAAATGCAGAAAAACCAGGGTAACATTCTCTGGACACAGCAGCAAGCCTCTCAGTCTCCAACAAAAGCGCAATCCCACCAGCAATCAAAAGGCAGTCTCTCCTCTCTGGTAGCAGAGTGATTTCGTCAGAGATCAAAAGGCAGTCTCCTCTCTCCGGTAGCAGAGCGATTCCACCAGCGATCAAAAAACAACCTGCCAGCGGCTCTTCTTACACATTTGGCTCAATGTTTCAGACCCCCTTGTTGCTTTAATCAGCTAACTATGGAAGCTTTAATTATTGAAATGGAGTCGAACATTGGCTTGTACACATCCTGTAGCCTTCTCACCAGGAGGTTTGCGCACACTGCCTCTGCCTCCTGGAATCCTTTTGGAGACTGCAGAGTGCTGAAGCACCCAAACGATTTCCAAACCCTGTCTTGAACAGAACTGATGGAAGTGATTCTTTTCTGTTGATGACAAAGGCAGAGTTTCTACTTGGAATTTATATTTACTTCTGATTTTATTCAAAGCCACACCATTTGGATGATGTAGGTATCCAAATGGCCTGTTCTTGTCAAAAACTTTCTAACATGAGATTTGGACGATTTAAGTGCCAGGCCAGATTGAGGTGGTCGGGATTTTGGGGTCAATGGTGAGAGACAGGTTGGTTTGGCTCACTGTTCCGCGGGACTTGCTGGTCTCTGTGCTGGACTGAGGCTCTGGCCTGCAGCTAGTGATCTGTTTGATCAGCTGCAGTGATGCCTGGTGAGAACTTCAGTTCTGAACGCTTGCTTTATTGTTTGCATGATTTGTTTTATTTTCTGTCTCCCTCTGCACACTGGGTGTTTGGCGTTCTTCGTTTGTATTCATGGATTCTATTGGAGTTCTTTGCTTTGTGGCTGCCTGCAAGGAGACAAATCTCACAATTGTATAAAGTATACATACTTCGATAATAAAGTGTACTCTGAACTTTCTCTTCAACAAAGACACAAGTTCTCTTTGAGGAAATCAGTGTGTCTTTTTGTCCTTCCCTTGAACAAGGTCTTACATAGATAACATTCCAGTCTTAGGAAGCATAACAGGAGGTTATTACAATTACAGGAGGTTCAAAAATGGTCAGAGTGTCTGCTATTTTTTCATCTGACTTTCATCATGTTGCATTCCATTAGGATCTTCTGACATAATTTCTTTAAGTTCTTAAGTTCAAGTACAAGTTTATTGTCATCTGTCTGCACATATATATAACCAGATGAAACAACGCTCCTCTGGGCCATGGTGCACCCACACAACACATATCACACACAGCACATAGAACAAAATCTTATACTATAGATAAGTTAATAACATATAATTCAAAATCCATGTAGTAAAGTGCAGCACAGGTAAACAGTAAACAGTAAACAGCTTGCTGTCCTAGTGACAAGACCTCGGTGGTGGAAGGATATTCATTAGTCTCACAACCAGAGGAAAGAAGCTGTTACCCAGTTTGCCAGTCCTAGTCCTGATGCTTCTGTACCTCCTTCCTGATGGCAGTGGGTCAAAGAGATTGTGAGAAGGGTGGTAGGGATCCCCAACAATGCTTTGAGTTCTTCGTCTACAATGTTCCTGTAAGTGTCTTAAATAGGGCAGAGGAAGAATCTGATGATCTGCTTGGTGGTTTTTACTACCCTCTGTAGGGTCTAGTGGTCTGATGCCTTGCAGCTTCCATACCATACAATGATGCAGCCGGACAGGACACTCTCAATAGTCTGATGCCTTGCAGCTTCCATACCATACAATGATGCAGCCGGACAGGGCACTCTCAATAGTCTGATGCCTTGCAGCTTCCATACCATACAATGATGTAGCCGGACAGGACACCCTCAATAGTCTGATGCCTTGCAGCTTCCATACCATACAATGATGCAGTCGGACAGGACAGTCTCAATGGTGCTCCTGTAGAAAGTTGTTAGAATGGGTGCGAGGAGCCTTGCACTCCCGAATCTCCATAGAAAGTGCTGCTGTGCCTTCTTGACTAGTGACGAGGTGCTGAGAGTCCTGGTTAGGTTGTCCATTATGTGCACACCAAGGAATTTCTGCTCTTCACTCTCTCCACAGCAGAGTCATTGATGTGCAATGGAGAATGGTCAACGTGTACCTTCCTGACGTCCGCAATCATCTCTTTTGTCTTGTCCTCGTTGAGACTCGGGTTGTTGTCTTTGCACCATTTGACACTTTTCTCTACCTCCTCGCTGTAGACTGACTCATCATTGTTGCCGACGAGGCCGGCCACCGTCAGTGAACCTGATGAGGCAGTTTGAGCTGAATCGGGCAGTGCAGTCATGAGTCAGCAGCGGACTGAACTCACAGTCCTGGGGGGCACCAGTGCCCAGCGGGTTGGAGCTGGAATATTGCCATTCTATCAAGAAGTCTAAGACCCAGCTACGGAGAGGGCTGTTGAGCCTCAACAAGGACAGTTTACCCACCAGCCTCTGAAGAATGATCATGTTAAGTGCTGAGCTGAAGTCGATGAACAACATCCTGGCAGGATGGAGCGGAGGGCCGGGTTGTGGCAACATCAGTGGACTGGTTTGAGTGTTAGGTGAACTGGAAAGGCTCCAATGTAGCTGGAAGGTGGGATTTTATATGATCCATTACCAGCATCTGGAAGCACTTCATGATTGTTGAAGTTAATGTCACAGGACTGTAATTATTTAGGCCCGTTGCTTTCACTCTCTTGGCAACTGGAATGGTGGTGGCTGCCTTGAAGCCTGTTTCGGAGAGATGTTAAGATGTCCATCAAGACCTCTGTTAACTGGTCCATATAGCTTCTCAGCATCTGACCTGGACTGCCGTCTGGCCCTGCAGCTTTGTGTGGGTTTACCCTGACTACAATTTTCTTCATTTTGTCTGTGGACAAAAAGGGTGTCTGTTCCTCAAGAAAAGTGGGGGCTTTCCTCAATGTCACAGCATTCAATCGGTCAAATTGTGCATAGAAAGCATTCAGGATGAGAGGCATTGCTGTCGTTGACTCACAGTGTAGACTTGTGATCGGTTATAGTTTATATACCTCGGCAGCTGCACCATGTTTACCTGGTGACATAAAGCTGTCTGTAGATTCTCTGTACATACTCCCTGATGGCATGGGAGAGCACGGCTCTTGCAGGCCTTAGAGTCATCTTGTCCTGATCTGAAGGCAGCATCCCCATCCTTGAGTAGTTCATGAGCCTCTGCAGTCAGCCATGGTTTCTGGTTTGCCCTGGCAGTGTAGTGTTTAATCATAGTAAAGTCCTCAATGCGTCTTCCTACGTAGCCAGTTACCGATCCTGTATATTCATCAATGTTGATGTAATTATTGTAAGTAGCCACCTCCTTGAATATGCTGCAGTCTGTGCTTTCAAAACAGTCCTGCAGCACTGGGGTGGCATGTCCTGGGCAGGTCCCGATCTCCCTGTGGACTGGTTTGGCTCATTTAACAAGTGGTCTGTATGCAGGGATCAGCAAAATGGATATGTGGTTCGAGGTGAGGGTGGGGGATAGTCTTGTAGGCTCCATGAACATTGGTATAAACCAGGTTCAAAATGTTCCCTCCTCTGGCTGTGAAGTTGACAGGCTGGTAGAACTGTGACAGGACTGTTTTTAAGTTGTCATGATTGAAGTCACCAGCAACAATGAAGACACCATTGGGTTGAGTGGCTTCAAGGTTACAGATGATGCTGTAGATCTCCTGTACTACTTCCCAGCGCTAGCACGGGGGTGGGGGATGAAATCAACAATAATTATAACGGCAGTGAACTCCCTCAGTAGGTAGAAGGGCCTGCACTTCACCATCATAAGCTCTAACTGCGGTGAGCAGTGGGCCATTACTACTGAGGCGTTCAAACACCAGTTCTTACTGATGTAGAAACACAGACCTCCTCCCTGGGTCTTGCCAGAGGTGACAGCATTTCTGTCCACCCAGAAGGAGAATATGCTTTTTAGCTGGTTGGCTGAGTCTGGAAATGCATTTTGAATTTGCTCATGTTTTCAGCATCCTGCTCATTTTATTATTGATAACCATTACATTATATTCTCCCACAGCACTCCAAGTTCAGCACTGCTGTAAAAGGTAATGCAAACAATTTATTATCATGTCCTTACCTTCTTTCAACTTTGATCATGTTCTTCTTTAAAAATACATACATTATGCATCAGTCTTTTTATATTAACTTCCTAAACTGATCAAAGAAAACAAATTTGCATTAGTATGGGATCTTCCATGTTGTCAGAAAATCCATCAGCCGATTAATTATTCTGATCCATTGCAGAGTATCACAACAAGTTTGTGACTAGAAATTCAATAAAAATGGGTGAAAATGGCATTGCTTAGGGAAGCAATCCCATGGTGTCTGCTCCTCAAGGAGACAGATTTCTTTTCTTTGAGTGGAGAACACTTATGCCAGTCTCGAGCTACACTAAGACAATATGTGGCATATATCAGACAACATTGCCTGGAATAAAGTGCTTGTCAAGAAGTACAGGGTGGAGGTAACCTTTTCGTTATTTGTCAGACTATTTATTTATTTATTGATAGATTGATTAATTGATTGTGATGTAGCATGGGATAGGCTCTACCAGCCCTTCAAGCTAGGACACCTATTTAACCCTGGCCTAATCACAGGACAATTTGCAATGACCAATTAACTTACAACAGGTATGCCTTTAGACAGTTTGAGGAAAATCAGAGCACCCGGAGGAAACACACGTGGTCACACGTGGTCTCCTTACAGGCTGCAGCGGGAATTGAACCCTGGTCACTGACACTGAAAAGCGTTCTGCTCACCACTGTGCTACCGTGCTGCCCACAGTTTTATCATGGATACATAGCTAGAGAGCCTAGCTAAGGTGGCAGAAGTGGCTTAGCAAACCCTGACTAGATGCATTGTCTGTAATCTGTTGGAGGTTGGAATATACTTCTCCAGCCCAGAGGCTTGCTGGCCAGAACCCTTCTCCCCTCTCTTTATCTCCACTTGTGAGCTACCCTTCCTTTCATCTCTGTGCCATTTCTAGAAGCCCAGCAGGTCACTCATTACTACAGTAAAAATGAAAAGTTATGCATAAGGGTTTTGGAATTATTATTAACTTCATGTTCAATATTATTGTGCAAGAGACAATGGGAATAAGGAGGAATTAGTTCACCATAGCTTTGCAACATTACCATTTTACACTGAGAAAATATGTAATAATGGTTTCTTAGTCTCATGTGAAGTGTTCGCATTTTCTTAAATCTTGCCTACGCTTCTGATTCATGGAGTAATATCAGAGGTCTAGATTAATTGATTCAGTTGCATGAAGCAAATTTTATTATATGTCGGCAGAAAATTATCCATTTGCCATATTTGGGAAAAAAAAAGTCTAAAGTTCA
The DNA here is from genome assembly GCF_963921235.1 of Mobula hypostoma. Classification (NCBI taxonomy): domain Eukaryota; kingdom Metazoa; phylum Chordata; class Chondrichthyes; order Myliobatiformes; family Myliobatidae; genus Mobula; species Mobula hypostoma. The sequence continues at coordinate 111,440,549 of NC_086100.1, read as the reverse complement.
GAGCACAAGGGTAAATTTAATTAGGACTTAGAAATCAAAAACTGACTGCTTAATTAATTAACTGTCATCTTTTCTCTTTGCTCTCTGAAGCTAAAAATAACTTTAAAATCAGGTTTCCCAAAATTCTTTGTTTGAACCATTTATTCTTCTTCATTTAACTTTCTCCTCCAGAGGTGACAAAGATAGTGGTGGGATTTTTACTGTAAACTGCAGTAATAGATTAGGCCTATTCACAATCCTGTAAGCGCATATTTATCACAAGATGGTTGTTATGGTTAAAGGCTTTTTCTTTTATGATTGATAAGTGCGGATTTGGGTAGTTTTAATAACATTTAGATTCTTTATTAATAGTGTGGAATGAAACATATGATTTCATCCATTTAGGCTAGACAATGCCACTGACTGGGACTAAGATGGAAGAGGAGGAAATGTGGGAATAGTTCAGTTAACTCACTATGTTTACTTGGTAGTTCCAAGTCTTGGTAAGTGAGCAAAAGTGGAAAACTTTTAATTCAATCTAGAAAATGAACAGGTACCCTTTTAAAGGACCAGGTCATGTATCTACAGAGCATTCAAACAAATTTAATAAGTCACTGGAGAATCTCAAAGGGCTACTGAGGGGAATGATGCCATAAAAATATATTTCATGAAGTTTCATGTAATCATCAGATGCCTTATCCAATTTTTCATGCTTACGTTAAGCCTGTTGAGGGCAGAAGTGATTCCATGCACATCTGCAACTCATTGTGGGCAGTGTAATACTTTTGACACTATTTTGGAAAAAAACAATAAAAGAGGCATTAAGTTTATTCCTAAAACAAATAAAATGCACTGGTTTAAAAATGCTTAGCAAGAATTAAGTTTCTATGCAAATTCACATTTGCTTTCTCATGTATTTTCTGAAAGTAGCCTTGTTTTTGGGATAGGCATTGATAGATGAGTCCATATGTTATAGAATTATTAGTAATCAATCTTTCATTGGAATGTCTGAATTCAAATTGCTCACAAAATTACTAATCTGACACTTGTACCTAGAAATTATATTTCACCTTTTTTTGGTGCTGAAATACTGCTGCATTTTGCACCAGTGCCAAATTAAATCCCTCCCGAAGGAATGCAAAATTGACTGCAAAGAACATTAGCACGGAGTCCATCCAAACAGATGGGTTAAATGGCGATTGCACAGGGCCCGATGGGAGCACTCCCGATTTATCAGAGCTGTCACCACTTTGCCGCATAGAAATCAGAGAAGCATGTTGGTCTTCGAAGGCACATTCCACTGGCAGCCAACAAGTAGCAACGTATGATATTCAAAGAAAAGAGAGAGGTTGCAAGGGACAGGAAGAGAGTGCCTAAATTCTTTAAGAGAGACAGAGAAGTACTGATGAATGACAGACATGTGCAATAGAGCAAGGCAGCAATGTTGAAAAAAGTAATAATTGATTAACAGATTTGTCAAAGTGATATCTATGGCCAAATAACTACTGCTGCATTGCAACACACACACACACACACACACACACACACACTGTATGTTAAGAATTATATATGTACTTTGCCGGGAGAGGGACCAAAAGGGAATGTGTGAACAAGACTACACAACTGTGAGGGCTCTGCCGCACTGACTGCAGGGAGAGTAGAGTGGAGATTCCACTTCTCCGCTGATAGAGAGACAGCCATTTATAGTAAACACAGAAATTTTGAAAACCCTGACAGTTTGGCACCTGCTAGATGAGATTTTCTGTGCTCCCTTTAAATTCAGTGAAGCCCTAGTCCCACATAAATCCACTGTAGATCTGTTGTATGCACCCCTTATAAATTCACCAAGGCATCCTTCCACACTCTGTTTAAACTCATCAGGGCTTTTTTCTCTTGCACTCACTCATGTGGCTCTCACAGCTACTTATTACATTGTGGTAAAACCAAGTAAAGTAAAAGATAAATTAAAAGTGGGTTGAGATATTAATAGGAATAATACCTAATAGTTTGGAAGAGCTACCAATACTACATCACCAAAGATCTAATAGTACCAGATTATAGGAATTTTATTGTATTTTATTTAATTTTATTGTATTTGGCAGTTATGTTCTCCAAAAAATACTCTTTGGTAGTTTGTTTAGTATCCAACCAGTGTGTGAGATCTGTGGGCAATTTCCAGCAAGCTTTGGAATTGCTTTGTAAGGTATCATGCTGTTATCAGAGTGGCCCTTTAAGTAGTGGCCAAGCATAGGAACCAATAGACTGCTTTTCTACAACTGCCAAGCCACAATTGTGTCAGGATGTGTAGAGGAGATTTGAGCCCAGTGGAGAGCAGCAGAGACAATTAAGCAGTGAGTGATAGCTTTAATAATAAACTGTAAACTAACATGCTGCAAGAGGCCACAGAAGAAGCGAGAACAAGTCAACTGAAAGCTAGGAGCAACTGGTTGACTGGGTGAACAAGGATTCGGGTTGCAAGCCGGGCTTAAATAGGCTGCGGGTGATGAGTTGGAAATGATTGGCAGGTGACTCCTGTTAGCCAGGTGGAGACGGGGAAGTGCCTGCCTGTGCAGGCCTGAAAAGCTGGATTTTGGACTTGGCAGATCCAATTTATATCAGGAAGTTTTCAAAAAGGGGGAAATTTAACATTATTTGACAAGCATCTGACTCTGGGAAAATGTTTGGGCACAGGAATGTGGGTCCAGACCAGTCCAATTTTGCAATTGGCACAACTTCATCTGGAAATAATCAGAAACATGACTTCCTCTGGGTTACATCAATTGTGTAATGGTAACATTGAAGAAAGCAGGGTTAAGCGGTCTAAATGTTTAGGAATACCGATTTTATGCTGCAAACAGTGTTTCTAAATCCCAACAACAATAGAAGGATTTTTCTCCTGAAGTCTCTTTTTATCATTGTTTTCCGAAATTTTCCAAAAGATATGAGATTCTGTAAAAAAAATGTAGAGTTTTGATAAAAAAAATAAAACTCTCAGCCAACAATAAAAGACAATCTAAACCAGGCAAGCGTATGGGACAAGCAAATGCAAGTTGCACTTAGCAACTCTCTAGAACTGCAGTTAAGTAAATGCCAAGACACGAGAGAGGTTGCAGATACTGAATTCCTGGAAATCACACACAAAATCAGCAGGTCAGGTGGCACAGATGTGGATGGTCAATGTTATGAGTTGAGACTCTTCTTCGAGACTGGAATGGGGGAAGGTAACCAAGGGTGGGAGGTGGAAGTGGAGCAAGAGCTGGTAGGTGACTGGTCAATCTAGGTGAGAGGGAAAAGATAGGCAGGTGAGGTAAGGATAGTAGGATTGATGTAAGAAACCGGGAGGTGATAGGGATAGAGAAGATGGAGAGGATAGTCGTCCAAGTATTAGAGGAAAGACGGTAATAAGGGAAACTAGAGGGACAAATGTGTGGGTAGTTCAAGAGGGCAGCAGAGGGATAACAGATGTGGTATGGGGCAGCTGGATGAGGGAAGACAAATGGGGAGCGCTCTGAGCAGGAGGTGGGGTTACCAGATGTTGAGGAAATCAATGTTCATGCCATCAGGTTGGCCACAACCAAACTGTTCCTCTATTCTGCATCCAGTTTCAACTTCGCAGTAGAGGAGACCATGGACAGACACGTCAGTGTGGGGATGGGAGGGCTAATTAAAATCGGTGGCCACTGGGACATCTTGGTTGATACTACAGACGGAGTGAAGGTACTCGATGATGTGATCCTCTAATCTGCAATGGGTCTCACCAATGCAGAGAAGGTTACAATGAAAGCATTGGATGTAATGAACGACATCGATGAATTCACAAGTGAAAGGCTGCCTCACCTGGAAGGATGTTTATGGCCTGAATTGTGGCAAAGAAGGAGATGTGAGGGCAAGTGTAACAATTAATACAGTTGCAGCAAAAAGTGCCAGGTGGTGGATTTGTGAGGAGAGGTGAGCAGGCAAGGGAGTCATAGAGAGCAGAATCCTTGTGGAAAAAGGTCAGGAAAAGAGAGGGGACCATATACTTGGTATCGGGATTCCTATGGAGATGGTGGAAGCTGTGGAGAATGATATATTGGATGTAGAGGCTTATGGGATGGTAAGTGAGGACAAGGGAAACTCTATTCCTGCTGTAATCTTGGAGGGTGGTGGGTGGCAGCAGACATTCAAGAAATAAAGGAGATGTGGGTGAGGACTGCATTGAAAGCACTGGGGAGGTAGGGGGGAAATCACTGTTTCACTGAAAAAAGGGGTAATGTTGGTATCCTAAATTGGAAAGCCATATCAGGAGAACAGAAGCGGTGGAGGTGGAGAAACTGAGAGAAAGGAGTAGCGTCCTTAGAAACCAGAGCATCTGCAGCAAACCTACATGGTCATGGGGAGAATGAGCAGACTTGTTACAGACAGCAGAGGAAATGAACCCAGTCACTGAAGCTGTATTAGTGTGATGCTAACCTCTACATTACCACACCACCCCTAATCACAGTTGTATAAGTCTGACCGTCCACAGCACCTCAACGAACTGCTAGATCTGTTCTCAGTCTGCTCATTTGGCATTGTGAAGTCATGACAGAGGGTGCTTTTCATGTAAAGGCAGGGCTCTGTTCCCATCAGGAAATACTGTGCTATGAACACTCCCTTTGATGCTGTCAAAGATAATATCTCATTGAAGTTAAACACTACAGCTGCCATTGTGAGATTTGAAATCATGCCCCCTGATTGTTAGCCTCTGTCTCTGCCTCTGGGTTTATCTATTCCGTAACCTAACCACTCAGATATCTGAACTTCAAGGGAATGGGGGTGATCTAACCAGGGTAAAATGGAACCAAGCAACACACATAAAAGTTGCTGGTGAACGCAGCAGGCCAGGCAGCATCCGTAGGAAGAGGTGCAGTCGACGTTTCCGGCCGAGACCCTTCGTCAGGACTAACTGAAGGAAGAGTGAGTAAGAGATTTGAAAGTGGGAGGGGGAGGGGGAGATCCAAAATGATAGGAGAAGACAGGAGGGGGAGGGATGGAGCCAAGAGCTGGAACCAAAATTGACAGGAAAATATGTGAAGGAAAATGCGAGGCACTTAAGGTGAGGATATCTCAGCCACACTGTGGGTGCATTCCCAGAAACTGAATAGGTACCAGGTAAAGCTAATGATCCTCAGACAATGAGGGTGATAGTGAATATGATGAAACACAAACATAAATGTTGTATAGTATACTGTATGTCAGGTGAACTCTCCAAAACAGAATCAAACTAAATGCATAAGTTAAACTGGGAAGTGAAAAGGAAAGTAAGTGGTCAAGAATGAAAATTTAAAAAGAACAGAAGTCAACATAAAAGGGGACACAAGAGCCTTGAATCAGCATGGAGTAAGAAACCGGGTTGGGTTGGGGAGTGGTTTAAGAAGATTCAAGATTCAAGATTGTATCATGCAGTTCTTCAAGCCCTGGGTCTAGCACGTATGTAAGTGCCATTATGAGGAAAACATGACAGCACCTCTGCTTTCTTCGAAGTTTGCGAAGAATAGGCATGTCAACTAAAACTTTGACAAACCACTGTAGATGCATGCTGGACAGCATACTGGCTGGTTGCATCATGGCCCGCTATGGACACACCAATGCACTTGTACGGAAAAGCCACAAAAATTTGTGGATACCGCCCAGACCATCATGACCCTCCCTACCACTGAGCACAACTACACGGAGCGCTGTCATAGGAAAGCAGCATCCATTATCAAGGACCCCACCACCTCTTCTTACGGATGCCATCAAGAAGAAGGGACGGGAACCTCAGAACCCACACCACCAGGTTCAAGAACAGTTGTTACCTCTCAACCATCAGGCTCTTGAACCAGAGAGGATAACTTCACTCAACTTCATTTACCCCATTATTGAACTGATCCCTCTGAATCGGACTCACATTCAAGAACTCTGTATCTCATGTTCTTGATAGTTATAGCTTTTTTATTTGGTTTTATATTTTTATTTTCTCAGCTCAGTCTGGTAAAACGTGAGGTATGGGCATAGCCAAGCGCACTCATTTCTCAATTGCCAGGAACTTTCAGACTATTCTAGTGGTGCTTATTATTGTGGCTTTCTGGAAATTTACATAGATATTACTGTGTAAGCCTAATTGTTTAATGCTATTATGTAGTAACTTTGGGATGATACCAGTTGTAGATTTTACTATTGGGACAATATATACCCTATTCTTGTTCCATAGTCTTTCAATTTCCTCTTTTAATTCAGCATATTTCTGGTGTTCTTCACTTATTGATTTCCTAATGTTATTTGTGTTTGGAATGGCCTGTATCTATTAAATAAGTTATTCTTGCATGTTTATCCCGTAATATTATATCCAGGCAGCTATTACGGATGGTCCTATATGTAATAATGAATTGGCCATAATATAATTGGTAGGACTCTGACTATAAAACTGGATCAGGCGTATTTATAGTAAGGTCTGATTTCTTTTATGAGTTTGTATTTTAAAGCAAGATTTTGATAAATGGTGTTTACCACTTGATTGTACCTATAAGTAATCAGATTGAGTTAAACTGCTGCAGGGTATTATTGTATATTATTTTTTCTCAGCTCAAGCTGGTAAAACTTGAGGTGCAGGCATAGCCAAGCACTCTCAGTTCTCAATTGCTAGGAACTACGAACTATTCTATTGGTGCTTAGTATTGTGGCTTTCTGAAGATTTACATAGATATTGCTGTGTAGCCCTAATTGTCTAACGCTATTGTGCAGTGCCTTTGGAATGACACCAGTTGTAAATATTACTATTGGAACAGTGTATATCCTGTTCATATTCCATAATCTTTCAATTTCCTTTTTTAATTATGCATATTTCCGGTGTTTTTAATTTCCTGATTTCTGTAAGTTATGTGTGCTTGGAATGGCTATGTCTATTAAATAAGTTGTTCTTACGTGTTTATTCTTATTATTATATCTGGAGGGTTATTTCGGATTGTCCTATCTTTAATAATGGATCAGTCATAATATAACTTGTGACACTCTGACTCTAAAACAGGATCAGGCTTGTATTTATAGTAAGACCTAATTTCTGGGAGACTACGCCTGTCTGTTAATGGAGTAACTGCAATTTTGTGCTGCTTTCATTTCTCTCCCCCTAGTTTAAACTTCTAATTTAAAATTTTTAATTGCTGATTCTTGAGGGGGAACAATATGTCTATGTCGATGAGGAGTGGGAAGAACTTGTCTGAACCTAGTGATAAAGGTAACGGGAAAGGAAAGATGCCAAAGGAAAGATCTGATGAAATGCCACCATGTGCTGAAGATATGGTCCAGACACTGAATTCAATTAAGGATCAAAATCGATCAATTAAAGATCAACTGGAAAAGAATAGTAATGAAATGAAGTAAGATCTGATTTCTTTTATGAGTTTGTATTTTAAAGGAAGATTTTGATGAATGCTCTTTGCCGCTTGATCTTGCCTGTGTAAGTAATCAGATTGTGTTAAACTGCTGTGGGATCCTGTAATATGTTGGATTGTTTCTGGATTTCCTTGGTATTTTCTACATTTATCATCTTGAATTTGTTGGTCTTTTATTATTATGTAATTTTGGTAATTTTCTGTGTTAACCACCTAGTCCTGTATTGTCACAAGGAACTCTTCTGTTACTAGGATGAAGTCTCAACTCTGAGCCAGGTGTTCCACACTTCCTTGTTGACATCTAATCTAGTCAGATCATGCAGATGCCTTCCATGGTGGGTCATGTTCTTCTATTGGTTAACTTTTTCTTCAAATAGTGATAATCTCGTCTTTTTTCTGGGTTGTCGTTCCATTTAAGTTTAGTGGTGTATATTTCTTATCAGAATTGTATATGCTCACATAGAGTGCTGAATCCTGTTTTTGTTGCTGGAAATACATCTTTAGAAGTTTTACCTCACTGTTGTGTAGATTTTTAATGTCTGTTATTTTTCTTCCTCTTTCTGTCCCAGGTGGTGTTACTTGAAGTGCATTCAGGTGTCAATAATGTTTTCTGATATTTATCATTTCAGTTCTTACTTTTCTTTGTAAATTTTCCAGAAAGGTTTCAGACCAAGGAATTATGCTAAAAGAATGAGTTAATATAGGTATAGGTATATATATATAGAAAAAGAAGAAGAAAGCCCTTAAATCCAAGTAGAGTCATCAGGACACTGTCATGACAGTGCTTTTTTAGCAGGATTTCTTATTTTTATCAGGCCGAGTTGCTAGCTCGATGCCCAACCCAGCATGAATGGAAAGCATGCAAAGGAGCCAGCTGGATTCAAACTCGGGAGCCTTCGCTCCGAAGTCCAGCACTGATGCCATTACACCACCAGCATATATATATTTTATATTTCTATTTGTATTTTCAGTTTCTATTTTTATTTTGCGCATTGGTTGTTGTCTGCCCTATTGGGTATGGTCTTTCATTGTATTTACTGCGATTGCCCACATGAAAAGGTATCTCAGGTTTGTTAATGGTGACATAATTATACTTCAACCAAAAATTTACTTTGAACTTTGCACCAATCAATAACACGCGACCCAAATGAGCCATCCCAACTCTAATAGAGCAAATCACCTAGCCTAGACTTTGCACTAATCAGTGACATCTTCCACAAACACCAGTCATTTATTTCTATTCTATCACTGATCGCCAGCTACCCTGCTCCAACAGTACAGTTGGATAATTCCCCCATCACCCATCAGCTAACTTCCCCAGCCCAGCCTCCTACACCACTATCACCAGCTCTAATTACCTAACTCTTCCCAGTACGGATCACCAACCCTCCTACATTGGTACATTAGTTTAATATTGCCGCATATGCAAAATACACTGAAAAGCTTGTTGAGCATATTATTCATGCAGATCAGATCATTATTCAATGCATTGAGGTAGAACTAGGTAAAACAATAACAATCCAAAATAAAGTGTAAAAGCAACAGAGAAAGTATAGTGCAGGTAGACAAAATCATAGCAAGGTTCATTGTGAAGTCAAGAATTCATCTTATCGTACTCGGGAGCTATTCAATAGTCTTTTAACAGTAAGATAGAAGCTGTCTTTGAGCCTGGCGTATGTACTTTCAGGCTTTTGTATCTTATACCTGACTAAAGATGGGGGAAGAGAGAATGACCTGGGGCAGATGGGGTCTTTGATTATGATGACTGTTTACTCATACAGAAGAAGTATAGAGTCCATCCATTTGGGGGCAGGGCCCAGATCCATTGTTTTAGTTCTTTGCCCTGTGCTAGTTTCCAGGTTGACATCCTAGACATCACTGGTCGATTCCATCTGGGTCCACGAGTTGTGTCGGTAGATGACCTCATGGAGGTTGGAAGATCATCAGATTAGTAAGAAGATTTAAAGGATCATTATTTGCATTTCTGAGACAGAGAATTTGGATTAAAAATAGAAGTTATGAATAGATCTGTAGTGGGCAGCTTGCAATGAGTCTGGTACCATGACCAAAACTTTTCCTGGTCCCAATCACCTACACTGCTACCACTAACACTGATAATATAACCATCACTTGGGACTGACTATGACAATCTTTCCTCACTCTTAAACTTCAATTCCCTCTACAATGAGTGCAATAAGGATGCAAAGTGTATCATATGCAAGATGCACTGCAGTTGTTTGCCAGATCTTCTTTGAAATCTTCCCAAATCTATCACTGCTTCCACCTAAGAAGGATAAAGGCAGCAGGCACATTAGAACATTAACACATTCAAGGTCTGGTCAAAGACAAAATCCATCCTGATTTACCATTTCTCTGCAATTACTCAGTCAAGCTGGCTTAACAGCCTGCATTTTAGCAGATGGAAAGTAAGGATTCAGAATAATAGCACACTTGCACATCCTCAAGGACAATCAGAAAAGAGAAATACATGTTGGCTTTGGCTGCAACACTTGCTCTTCATGAATAAACGAAAATAATGCTGCAGATTAAAAGCCGAATAAACTTCAGTATCTGCATTGACTCTCTGAAGGTCCACTTAACAGAAGAAAAAGATACATTCAGTCAGCATGATCAATGACATCAGGACTTTGCAAAGTGCTGTATAGATAATGAAGTATTTCTTTTTCTGCAGTCCCTTTTGTAATGAATCAGATCAGAATCAGGTTTAATATCATTAGCATTTGTCGTGAAATTTGTTGTTTTGTGGCAGCATTACATTGTAATGCATAATAATAAAAAGAACTATAAAATATAATCAGAAATATATCTAAAAATAAATTAAATTAAATGAGTAGTGAAAAAGAGAGGGAAAAAAGACAAAAAAAAGTGAGTTAGTGTACGTCGGTTCATTGTCCATTCAGAAAATGTATTTTTTTTAGTTAATGAAATACAGCTCAGAATATTCTGGCCCTTCAAGCTACACCACCCAACGACTCCTGATTTAACCAGAGCCTAATCACGGCCAGTGACCCACTAACCTGCTAACCATATGCCTTTGGACTGCGGGAGGAAACCGAAGCACCAAGAGGAAACCCACACGGTCACGGGGAGAATGCACAAACTCCTTACAGGCAACGGCAGGAATTGAACCCGAGTCATTGCTACTGTAAAGCGCTGTGCTAACCACTACACTACACTACCGTGTCACCCACTATGTTATCTGATGGCGGAGGGCAAGAAGCTGTTCTGAAACACTGAGTGTGTTTTGATAATGTTGATTGTTAGATACATATCGTCCAATCTCATTTAATCTTACCAGAGAGGGCAGATCTCGACCTTTGTTTTACAGATCATCTAAACAGTGATTGAATAGCTCTCCCTCTACTGAGGTTATGCTTCCAAATTTCTGTCCCCATTCTTTTATATTTTTTTAAATAGAATATAGAAGACAAGAATGAGATTCCCAGATGTCAGTGTCAGGGACATCTCAGATCAAGTCCACAGCAGTCTTCAGTGGGAAGGTGGACATCCAGACTTCATGGTCTACCTTGGTACCAATGACATGGGCAGGAAGGGTGATGAGGTCCTACAAAGTGAGAGTTAGGTGCTAAGTTAATGGACAGGACCTCCAGGGTTGTGATCTCAGGAGGTATCACGTGCTACTGAGGGCAGAAATAGAAAGATAATATAGTTTAACATGTAGGTAAGGAAATGGTGCAGGAGGGAAGGCTTCAGATTTTTGGATCATTGGGCTCTCTTCCAGGGAAGGTAAGATCTTTACAATGTCATTGCTCGGGTTTTTAGCTGTGCAGTCATGAATGAGCAGAGTGTGCAGCAGTGGGCTTAGCACACAGCCCTGGAGGGCACCCATATTGACGATGTTGGAGAGGGAAGAGAGGTGGTGCATCCTGAATATCTGACATCTATTGGTTAGGAACTCCAGCATCCAGTTGCACAGTGGTGTATTTGGATGAAGGAGTAGGAGTTTGTTCACCAAGGTCTGAGGGGTAATAGTGTGGAACTCAAATCACTAGACAGCAATTTTTTTTTGAACCTGTAGCTTCCTCAGAAATGTTCTGTGGTTGTGATAGACTGCTTGAAGCTGAATGCAAATATAATATTAGACTACTTGTATCGAGTAGGAATTTGGAGAAACAAGAAGTTAATTTTTACTGAATATAACATGTTTAACTGCATAACCATGCTGATGCTTTGCAATAGTTCAACTAAGCTAAAAATGTTTTGTTGACGATTTTCATTTGTACTCAATGTCTGAGGCTTCTTGCTTAAGTGTCCAACAATAATCAACCAGCATTGATGGATTCCAGTTACCCTGATACTGTTTGTCCATGACCGCAATGTCCTGGTGAAATCTCTCACCATGCTTGTTACTGACAGCACCAAGATTTGCAAGGAAGAGTCTAACTGGGAATGCGGAAATTGAATCTTTAGTGACATGTTGCACTTTGTGTTCTTGTATGCTTGAAGCATGTTGTCAACCGGCCGCATGTAATTTGGTGCTCTGTGGTTGTCAAGAAAACATTCAACAACATCTTTGCATGCTTCCAATGCAATTTTCTCCAGTCGCACTAGGAGTTCTTCAAATTGTTTGTCATTGTTTGTCATACCTTCCTTGATCTTGACATCAGTTATTCTGGGAAACATCTATCTCAAATATTGAAATCCTTCACAGAAATATTTGTGCCTGGTAACAGTAGATTCCAACTTTGCAGTCTTGAACCTAGCAATTCTGCTTTGGCCATTGACAATCCCAAGAGTTTGGGCAGGATACTTAACTCAGATTGAGTTATCAGATGAGGCTCACTCGAGATAAAGTTTTCAAGATCTGTATCAGTATCAGTGTCGGTTCATACATCAGGGCATCTTCATCCGTCTCCTACAGACTCCATGTCATGTTTTTTACATCCTGTCCTGCCACACAGCATCTGCCCTGCCTAAGCATGCCCAGGCATGTCTGGACAAGATTTAAAACATTTCAGCTTACTTGTGGGCAACATCTTAATTGAGTTGAATTATGAATTCAAATAACAAATATAGGCAATTGCAAAAAAATGGTGTGTGATGGGGAAATTTCATGATGATTTTCATAAACAGCAGCACAAAATCCATAAGATACAACCAAAGGTATTCAGGAAGCAAAATCTTTGTTATCCAGTGAATCCAGAAACTATTCTGACATTTAGATAGGACCATGGTTATAGGGAAGATGGAGAGATATGGACATTGTGTGGGTAGGAGGGGTTAGTGTCTGGGTGTTTTTGATTTGTTTTTTAGCTGGTTCATTTTGGGCCAAATGGCCTGTTGCGGTGCTGTACTCTTCTATGTCTGTATGTTGGGGTTCGTTATCAGACAGGTGTTCTTGATTTTTTAAAATATGTATATTTCAATGCAAGGCATATTGTAGAAAAGGTGGAAGAGTTCAAGGTATGAATCAGCATGTGGAATTATGATATTATATCCATTAGTGAGATTTGCTTGCAGGAAGGGCAGGACTGATAGATCAATGTTCCAGGATTCTTCTGTTTTAGACGTGATAGAGTGGGAGGGATTAAGGGGGAAAGGGTGGCATTAACAGTCAGAAAATTGTTATGACAGTGTTCAGACAGGACAGACTAGAGAGCTCATCTACTGAGGCTAAATGGGTGGAAATGAGGAATAAGAAGATGATGACCATGTTAAAGGGATTATATTATAGACCACCCAATAGTCAGAAGGATTTAGAGGAGAAAATTTGAGGAGCGGTCTCAGACTGTTACAAAAAACATAAAGTTATGATAGCAGTAATTTTAACTTTCCAGATATTGATGGGATTCCCATACTGCAAAAGAGGTGGCTGGGATAGATTTTTTATATATGTTCAGGAAAGTTTCCTTAATCAATATATAGAGGTCCCAACTAGAGAAAGTGTGATAATAGATGTCTAATTAGGGAATGAGACAGGGCAGGTGACAGAAGTGTGTTTAGGGGAACACTTTGCATCGAGTGGTCATAATGCCATTGGTTTCAAGATAATTATTGAGGAGGTTCTTGGTTTGAGATTCTAAACTGGTGAAAGGACAATGCTGATGGTAACAGAAAGAATCTGGCATGTGAAGATTAAGATAGTATTCTGGCAAATGTGCACCTGGTAAGTAGGAAGCCTTCAAAAGTGAAATTTTAAGAGTACAGAGTTTGTATGTTCCTGTCAGAGTAAAAGGCAAGGATAACAGTTTAGGTTACCTTGCTTTTCAAGAGATATTGAGGCCCTGGTTCAGAGGAAAAATTATGTTTATAGCAGGTATAAGCAGGACGGAAGAAATGAGGGTCTTGAGGAGTATAAGAAATGCAAGAGAACACTGAAGCAGGAAATCAGGAAAAAAGCATGAGATTGCTGCAGCAGAGCAGATGAAGAAGAATCCCAAGAGCTTTGGTAGATACATTAAGAGCAAAAAGGATAGCAATGGACAAAATTGTTCCTCTAGAAGATCAGAGTAGTCATCTATCATGGAACCAAAAGAAATGAGGGAAATCTTAAATTGATTTTTTGCATCTGTATTTACTTGGGAGACAGACACAGAAGTTATAAAAGTGAGGCAAAACAGAAGTGAAGTTATGGACCATACACAGATTACAGAGGAGGAGGTGTTTTCTCTCTTGAGGTAAATTAGGGTGGGTAAACCCCAGGGCCTGACAAAGTGTTCCCTCAAACCTTGTTGGAGGCTAATGCAGAAATTGCAGGGGCCCTAGCAGAAATACTTAAACATCCTTAGCAAAGGTTGAGAACTGTTCCATTGTTTAAGAAAGGCTCTAAGAATAAGCGGAGAAATTAAAAGCCGGCGAGCCTGACACCAGTAGTGTGTAAGTTATTGGAAGGTATAACTTACCTTCTAGATTAGATTATGAGAACACTCAATCCTCTTTTATTGTCATTTAGAAATGCATACATGCGTTAAGAAATGATACAATGTTTCTCCGGAGTGATATCACAGAAAACAGGACAGACCAAAGACTAACACTGACAGAACCACATAATTATAACATATAATTACAGCAGCGCAAAGCAATACCATAATTTGATGAAGAACAGACCATGGGCACAGTAAAAAAAAAGTCTCAAAGTCCCGAGTCGATCGACTCCTGAGTCCCCAATAGCAGGCGGCAAAAGGGAGAAACTCCCTGCCATAAAGCTCCAGGCTCCGTCAACTTGCCGATACATTGGAAGCAGCCGACCACAGCCAACACTGAGTCCATCCATCTGAAAACTTCGAGCTTCCGACCAGTCTCCGATACAGCCTCCCGAGCCATCCATCCTCTGCGGAACGCCTTCGATCTCTCCCCGGCCATTGAAACACGCAAAGCCGAGGATTTCGGGGCCTTCAGCTCTGGAGACTCCGGTTACCAAACAGTAGCAGAGGCAGCGAAGTGGGCATTTCAGAAGTTTTCCAGATTTTCCTCCGTGCTTTCACGTCTGTCTCCATCAAATCAGAATTGTGCAGGGTCCCCTACTTGACAGATAGCAGATTTAATCACCGAAGTGGCCGTGCGCGCTGCCGTCACGCCACCATCTTCTCCCCGCTCCTGGGAGGAAAAAAAATGTTTAAAAAATATATATATGTAAGTACTTGGATAGACAGAGGCTGATTAGTAGTCAACATGACTTTGTGTACGATAGGTCATATTTAATCAATCATACAGAATTTTTCAAGAAAGTTACCAGGAAAGTTGATGGAGGCTAGGCAGTGGATGTTGTCTACATGGACGTTAGCAAGGCATTTGGCAAACTCCCGCATGTGAAGTTAGTCAAGAAGGTTTGCTCGCTTGGCAGGATGAGGTAGTAAATTGGATTAGACATTGTCTTTGCAGGAGAAGTCAGAGCGGTAGTAGATAATTGCCTCTCTCACTGGAGGCCTGTGTGTCACAGGGATTGGTGCTGGTCCACTGTTGTTTGTCATCTATATCAATGCTCTGGATGATAATGTGGTAAACTGAATTAGAAAATTTGCTTATGACAGCAAGATTGGGGATATAGTGGTTAGCAAGGAAGGGTATCAAAGCTTACAGTGGAACCTGGACTTGCTGGAAAATTGGGCTGAAAAATAACAGATGAAATTTACGCAGAGAAGTGTAAGGTGTTTCACCAGGAGGACAAACCAGGGTAGGACTTATATAGCGCAGTTGGACTCTGAGGAGTGCCATAGGACAGAGTGATCTGGGAATAGATATCTATAATTCCTTGAAAGTGGTGTCACAGGCTGATAGGGTCATAAAGAGAGCTTTTGGTAAGTTAGTCTTCATAAATCAAAGTACCCAGTACAGGAGCTGTGATGCTATGTTGAAGTTGTATAAATGTTGTTGAGGTCTAACATGGAGAATTGTGTACAGTTCTGTTTTTCTACCTACAGGAAAGTTATCAATAAGGTTGAAGGAGTGCAGAAAAAATTTGCAAAGATGTTGCCAGAACTTGAGGATCTGAGTTATAAGGAAAGGTTACGACTTTATTCCCTGGAGCGTGGGTGAATGAGGGGAGATTTGATAACGATATACAAAAGTATGAGTGGTATTGATAGGGTAAATTACAGGCAGGCTTTTTTCACTGAGGTTGGGTGAGACTAAAACTAGAGGTTATGGGTTCGGGGTGAAAGGTGAAATGTTCAAGGGGAACATGTGGGCAAACTTCTTCACTCAGAAGCTGGTGAGAGTATGGAACGAGCAGCCAGTGGCAGTGGTGGATACAGTTTCAATTTCAATATTTAAGAGAAATCTGGATAGGTACATAGATGAGAGGACCATAGGGGGTTATGTTCTGGTGCAGATCAATGGGTCTCAGCAGAATTGTAGTTTGGCACGGACTAGATGAGCCGAAGGATCTGCTTCTGTGCTGGATAGAACTCTATGACTCTAAGAGCACAGCACTAGAACAGGCCCTTTGTCACATAATGGCTACTTAGACCATAACACCAATTTAAACTACATATCTACCTGCCTGTTCATGTACCCATTTCATGTTTATTTATTATCCTTATTAAACCCATTAAAGATTCTCTCCTCTACATGCCCTGAGCCTGTCGTCTCCAATTTAATGCTGTTTTCCATGGTTTCCAGTTTAACAGACTGAGACGCAAACTGTAAGCATTGGTATGGCTCTTCGGATGTCAAACGGAGCATTAGTGAGCAAGTTTAACGCACTTGTTAACGCTTTCAGCCACATCTTTCATCACTTTAATAAGCGAAAATAGATGTCTTGTGCACTTTTTACTCAGATTGTATATATTCTGCCTTCATTGAATAAGCAATTTTTCCATGTTATTTTATAGATGCTAGTGTTGTAACTGTACTGGAACAGCTTGGATTGAAGCTCAGCTTTTTCTATGGTATGTAACTTCAAGCATGACAGTGGGATGTTGTCTAATCCAACAGTCTCTTCCATAGACCATTCATTCAGCCATTTCTTCATATCATATGTTAACTCTTTTGCTCTTCATAATGTTGTTATTATATTATTATTAGGGAGCAGTGGTCTCATCTCTCCAGGTGAACTCTGTGTTAGCCAATAACGTATACTATACTTACACATGAAAGCATACAGAAAATAATTATACCAGAGTTAGAACTTCCTCTCTTCTTTTAAAACATTACTTTTAATGAAGTTTTTTTGGATAATAGCATTGATTAGTCGCCTAATTTATTTTTGGAAAAGGACTAGAACTATATAAGCCACCCACTGCACTGATTTGTAACTTTGCTGTTAACAAATAGTGGTTTGGGTAATCACTAATTATTCAACTCTTAAAACTGCGATTGATATGATGAACATGCACATACCAGCAAAGTGTTATATCATAGTAATATATTAGCATTAACAGCTATACTTAACAAAATAAATTAACAAATAAGATTTTTTAAATATTCCTGCCAAGATACGTTCCAGTCTGCTTTCGATGCTACATATTTCTTCATTATTTTGAATAAAGCATTACTTATATGCACTGACTTCCCTTATCATGTAAATTAAGCTAATCATATTTAGAATGAGATTCAAATGTTTAATTAAATTGTTTAAAAGTGATTTTAATGTAAATGTTCTATGTTCTAGCTGGATTCAACTTAGTTTTTTAATTAAACAAAATGCCAAGTACAACATGAACTACTAAATAAATAAAACAGTAAAGAGCTCAGAGCAGCATAGTCATACTAATAAAAATCCCAACAAATTCCATTATATACAACCTCCAAAATATTGTTCAAAAAGAAGAAAGAAGCTGTGTTTTGTTGGAACTATGAAATATGACCTAAAATGCTAGGCACATTTAGCAGGTCTGGCAACACCAATGGACATAACATTTCAGGCCATTGATGATTCCCCCTAAGTGCCTTCTGCAAAAGGTTTGTCTTCAATTAAAAGGTGTTGCTTGAAGCACTTTTTACATCCCACGAAATATGGTGTGGACAACTTGTTATGGTAACAGGGATTCTTGTTACAGAATGCACCTGTCTGGACACAGCAAGCCAAAGAACCTTCTCCTGCATCGTGAATTTATATACAGATGCTGTAAAACCTGAAAGAGAGAAAGCAGTTGCTCAAACTAGACAGCAAGGCAGACAGCATCTGTAGAGTGAGAAGCAGAGTTAACATTTCAGACCAATGACCTTACACCAGAAACTGGAGCTGCTAGAAAACAAACCTGTTTTAAATACCATAGAGAAAGGGAACAAGGAGAGTGTTCAAGATACACAGGAGTGCACACACTGGAAACAAGAGCAAAAATTAAATTGCTAGAGAAACTCAGTGGAGGTAAGGGTATTATTGACATTTTGGGTTGAGGCTTCAAAATATTTATTGAGCTCTGAGAGTTGTTGTCATGGTCCGGATCGGGGTCCCTTTAAATTTAGCTTGTTTATGTTACGATCTGGACCATTGATTCCCGGTTTTCCTGTGTCCCTCGACTTTGATGATTAGAGGCAATTAACACTCAGCTGAACCGGTAGTTTATAGTCTCCGGCTTTCAGCCGTTCGGTGCGGGGGCGTCTGCAAAGTCACAGCGTGCCGATGTCATCTGGCCGCAGCAAGCCTTGTCTCCGCCCAAAGCGAGTGCCGGTAATTCTCCCTTCCTCACCGGAGCAACCCTGTCCAGTTGCCTCGCCGAAGCAAGCATGCGCAGTTTCCTCATCAGGGTGGGTCCATCAGTTAACCCGCCGGAGAGAATCAAGAGCCGCTGTCTACTGTTCCCGGGCCGAGTCGAGAGCTCACCACTACCCAGAGGCTCCAAGTCAAGTCCTGGCCCTGGCAGCGTTCAAGTACCACGTCCACGTCCTGGCCCTGGCGGCGTTCAAGTACCATGTCAAGTCCTGGCCCTGGTGGCTTCCAGTTCTGAGTCTAGTCCTGGCCCTGGTGGTCTGTGATTCCTGTCCTACCCCCTTGTCTGAATCCCTTCTCTGCCCCTCTCGCCTCTAACCTTTGTCTGCAGCCCTCGCCTGCACTTCAGTCTAGTTCTATTGCTGGAGCTAGATAGGTACTGTCTGGTGTTCTTTCGTGTTGGTCTTGTCTTGTCTTGTCCTCGCCTCTGTGGGGTAAGTCAGGCTGTCTTGCTGTTGCCCTGCGGTGAGTCATGTCTTGTCTTGTCTTGTCCTCGCCTCTGTGGGGTAAGTCAGGCTGTCTTGCTGTTGCCCTGCGGTGAGTCATGTCTTGTCTTGTCTTGTCCTCGCCTCCGTGGGGTAAGTCATGCCGTCTTGCCATTGCCCCGCGGAGGGTCATGAGTCCCGGCCCTATGTCCTGTACCCAAGGAGGGGTCCCGACTCTGTATTCTGTGTATTTGTCCATGGTTCCATGTACCTGCTCTCCCGAGACTGAGGCTCTGTGTTCCCATGTTCCTCCTCTCCCTAGCCCATGTCATGTCCATGCCTGGTTCTGGGGTCCGAGCCTAAGGCAAGACCCAGGTACTGGGTCCTTGCCCAGTCTCGGGCTCGGAGTCCATACCCTAGCCTCTTCATGTCTCCTCTAGTTCTGGGAGCCGATTCCGAGTCCTAGCCCAGACACTTGGTCCCAGCCTAGTTGTAGTCCTGAGTCCTTATTGTGTTTGCTATTCCTGCTTCTGTCTTGCTCTCCTGGTATCGTACAATAAACTGAACCTAAGTAACCTCTCAAGATGTGTCTTGCATTTGGGTCCACCCTTGCTCCCAATGGCCCGCCACTGTGACAGTTGTAATGTACCCAGTCAGAAGATGGGGGTGCTATTCCTTCAAACTTCAATGGACCTTGTTGACACAGTATTAAAGACCAAAGACAGAGAGACTAGAGAGGAAGCAGAATGTGAGAATTAATGAGATAAGCAACTAGAAGCTCAAACTGAACAGAAGTTTCCTGAAAAGCTGTAACTCAATCTAAAATACGGTATATCACATCAAAAACCCCAAGTGGAGTATGCAATCTGAGTTGTCACACTGGTGCAACCTCAATCCAGCTCCCAGAGACATGCAGTAGATTTGAAAATGACATCCACCACTGTGCTTACTTCCTCTGACTATTTAAACACCCCGCTTTCCTTCTACATCTCAAGGACATGCCAGTGGGTTAATTGGGTAGTGTTAATTGTCCCTAGTACAAATGGGCAGTGGGAGAACAGGAGGAAGTTGATGGGCATGAAGGAAAAATGAATTGCAGGGAAGTTGTGTGAAGTGATTGATAGGAATGCTCTGAAAATCAGCATTAACTCAAGAGTGAAGAATATCATAAGAAAGTAAATCTGTAGTTTCACTCCGGAATATTTGAATACCTGGATATTGGGGAGAAATGAAAGAGTGGGCATTACATGTCTGAGATGGGGAAAGGGTTTTGGTTGTTGGTGGTAGTGGAAGGTTACCATGGAAGTCATAGTTCCTTGAGAATACCGAAATGATACGGGCTAAGATAATGCACAAAATTATGATGGGATAGCAAATGAATCTGATTGTTGGTAGGACAGAAGGTGGGGAGATATCAGAAGCATCACTGGAGTGGATAGGATGCAACTAGTGGAATTGGGAGACCGTGCTGTCATCCTAACAGGAAACAAAATGGGAGCATGTGACACCATGGAAATATGTGGATTTTCTGTGGATATTGGTCACCATCCTATCCTCTGAGATAGATAGATACTTTATTGATCCCAAAGGTAATTACAGAGACGCAGTAGCAGTACAACGGCACAGGTATGCAAATATTTAAATATTAAAAGAGAAGTAAAAACGAATAAAAAAGAAGTTACTCAAACCGTCTAACAGGAGGGGGTCATTCCTTCCCTGGCTATAGGTTGATTCATTATAGAGCTTAATGGCCAAGGGTAAGAATGACCTCATATAGTGCTCTTTGGAGCAGCACAGTTGTCTTAGTCTATTACTAAAAGTGGTCTTCTGTTCAGCCAAAGTGGCATGCAGAGGGTGTGAAACTTCATCCAGATTTGCCAAGATTTTTGATAGGGTTCTTTGTTCTAGAACAGTATCCAACGTTTCCAGTTTGACTCCTATAACAGAACTAGCCTTTCTAATCACTGTATTGAGCTTGTTGGTATCATCCATGTTGATACCATTATACCAATACAATACCACATAGGAGATTGTACTGGCAACAGCGGACTGGTAGAACATGTGAAGGAGATGCCTGCATACACTAGAGGACCTCAGTCTTCTCAAGAAGTAGAGGTGACTCTGGCCCTTCTTGTATACAGCCTCTGTGTTGATGATCCACTTGAGTCTGTCATCGAGGTGCACCCCCAGGTACTTGTAGGTTCTCACAACATCCACATCCTCACCATCAATAGTAACAGGGAGCAATGCAGGCTTAGTCTTCCTAAAGTCCATCACCATCTCCTTTGTCTTACTGATGTTGAGCTGCAGATGATTCAGTTTGCACCATTTGACAGAGTCCTCCAGCAGGGTCCTGTATTCATCCTCCCATCCTGCCATTATACACCCAGCTATTGCTGAGTCATCAGAGAATTTCTGCAGATGACATGACTCAGTGTTGCATCTAAAATCCGAGGTATACTGGGTAACGTGAGTCAATTTACGAAAATCAAGAGAGGCGTTAGACAAGAGAGTGTTTTCTCCCCTGATTTGTTTAATGTGTACAGTGAAACAATATTACAAAAAATAAGAGACATCTTGGGAATCAAAGTTGGTGGTGAAAACATCAATAATTTCATATATGCAGATGACACTGTGTTAATTGCAAGTACAGAGGAAGAACTACAAAACTTAATTGATATAGTTGTTGAAGAAAGTGCAACAATGGGTCTATCTATCAATTGCAAAAAGACAGAATTTATGGTGACATCCAAAAAGAAGGAGAATCCTATCTGCAGGCTGAAAATAAATGAGGAAGACATAAAACTGTCATAAGGAGGTGGCTAGGAATGGACCCAAGTGCAAGACACAGACACTGAAGGACTAGAGACAGGACTAGGATACAGGGTGAGAGCAAGGACATGGACATGAAAACCAGGAACCCAGAACAGGACTGGACAAGAGAGCTAGGAGCCCGGGCTTGGACTCCGAGCCAGAGACTGGACAAGGACCCAGTACCTGGGTCTTGCCTCTGGCTCGGACCCCAGAACTAAGCAAGGATGAGGCTTGGCTGGCAGGCAGGACGAGGCTGGAGTCTTCAGGCTTGAGGCTAGAGACTTGAGACGAGGCTTGGCAGGAGGCAGGAGGCTGGAGACTTGAGGCGAGGCTTGTCAGGAGGCAGGAGGCTAGAGTCTTCAGGCTTGAGGCTAGCGGCTAGAGACGAGGCAAGGCTTGGCAGCAGGCAGGAGGCTGGAGACTTGAGGCGAGGCTTGGCAGGAGGCTAGAGACTTGAGGTGAGGCTTGGCAGGAGGCTGGAGGCTAGAGGCAAGAGATGAGGCAAGGCTTGGCAGGAGTCCGGAGGCTAGAGGCAGGAGACTTGAGGTGAGACGAGGTTGGAGGCTGGAGGCTAGAGGCAGGAGACTTGAGGCGAGGTGAGGCTGGAGGCTGGAGACAGGAGACGAGGTGAGACGAGGCTGGAGGTTGGAGGCAGGAGACTTGAGGTGAGGCGAGGCTGGAGGCTGGAGGCAGGAGACTTGAGGCGAGGTGAGGCTGGAGGCTGGAGGCAGGAGACTTGAGGCGAGGCGAGGCTGGAGACTGGAGGCTGGAGGCAGGAGACTTGAGGCAAAGCGAGGCTGAAGGCTGGAGGCAGGAGACTGGAAGCCCCACTTGGGCAAGGCGTGGTACTCCTGGGCAGGGTGCAGATCTCCACCCGAAGGAGGCAAGGGACAGGAAGGGACAGAACTAACCGTAGGTAACGGCAATATGGCCTGGCTTACCCGATGGAGGCAAGGGACAGGACGGGACAGAACCAACTGCAAGGTAGTGGCAAGACGGCCTGACTAACCCAGCGGAGGCAAGGGACAGGATGGGACAGAACCAACTGCAGGGTAGTGGCAAGACGGCCTGACTTACCCGGTGGAGGCAAGGGACAGGAAGGGAGCTAGGTACGGGTGGCTCCAGGACAAGACTGCAGGTGAGATGAGGCAGGAGTTACCAGCAAGACAAGGCAAGGCTTCAGGCGATGCAAGGTGAAACGAGAACTTCAGGTGAGGTGAGAGTTATCGGCAAGACAAGGCAAGGCTTCAGGCAAGGAAACAGAAGGCAGAGGAAGGGATACAAGGAGTAAGGACAAGAACAATCCAGCAGCCATGCCCTGCTCTCTGGAGATATTTATGCAGCCAACCCCAACGAGCATCAGCTGCCTCAATTAGAGCTCAACAAGAACAGAAACAGGGTAGACAGCAAAACCTGGAGCATGGGTCAATGGACCGGACTGTGAACCGGAATATGGACTTCGCAGACCGGACCATGACAAAAACAAGTACAGAACTTTTGCTACTTAGGAAGCTGGGTGACATCAGATGGCAGATGCAACATGGACATCAAAAGAAGAATAGGAATGGCAAAAGACACCTTTACGAGAATGAAGAGTATACTGACCAACACTAAACTTGGCGTAACAACCTGCCTCAGAGTACTGAAATGTTACGTTTATCCAGTTATGTTATATGGATCAGAATGTTGGACAATATCTAGTAACATGAGGAAATGAATTGAAGCAGCAGAGATGTGGTTTTTGAGGAGGATGCAAAGAATATCATGAACAAAATGAATATCTAATGAGGATGTCATGAACAGAGCAAACACAAAAAGAGAAATAATGTATGAGATCATGAAAAGGCAACGTAACTTCATTGGACATGTGATTAGGAAAGAGGAGTTAGAATGCACGGTAATTATGGGAAAGATTGAAGAGAAGAAAGCAAAAGGAAGGCAAAGGCAAATGATGATGGAGACAGCAGCCAGAGAATTGGAAATTAATACCAATGAACTGATCCACTTGACCCAAAACAGGAGTGTGAGGGCCATGGCAGTCAAAGCTCAATCTGGGCATGGCACCTGATGATGATGATGATGTATAAGGGCTAAGAGAGTTGTAAAAGAGTGCCTGAAGGCTTTGTGTGTCAATGCAAGGAGCATTCGTAATAAGGTGGATGAATTGAAAGTGCAGATTGTTATTAATGAATATGATATAGTTGGGATCACAGAGACATCGCTCCAGGGTGACCAGGGATGGGAGCTCAACGTTCAGGGATATTCAATATTCAGGAGGGATAGACATACAGGAAGGGGAGGTGGGGTGGCGTTGCTGGTTAAAGGAGAGATTAACGCAATAGAAAGGAAGGACATAAGCCCGGAAGATGTGGAATCGATATGGGTAGAGCTGCGTAACACTAAGGGGCAGAAGACGCTGGTGGGAGTTGTGTACAGGCCACCTAACTGTAGTAGTGAGGTTGGCGATGGTATTAAACAGGAAATTAGAAATGTGTGCAATAAAGGAACAGCAGTTATAATGGGTGACTTCAATCTACATGTAGATTGGGTGAACCAAATTGGTAAAGGTGCTGAGGAAGAGGATTTCTTGGAATGTATGCGGGATGGTTTTTTGAACCAACATGTCGAGGAACCAACCAGAGAGCAGGCTATTCTGGACTGGGTTTTGAGCAATGAGGAAGGGTTAATTAGCAACCTTGTCGTGAGAGACACCTTGGGTAAGAGTGACCATAATATGGTGGAATTCTTCATTAAGATGGAGAGTGACATAGTTAATTCAGAAACAAAGGTTCTGAACTTAAAGAGGGGTAACTTTGAAGGTATGAGACGTGAATTAGCTAAGATAGACTGGCAAATGACACTTAAAGGATTGATGGTGGATATGCAATGGCAAGCATTTAAAGGTTGCATGGAAAAACTACAACAATTGTTCATCCCAGTTTGGCAAAAGAATAAATCAAGGAAGGTAGTGCACCCGTGGCTGACAAGAGAAATTAGGGATAGTATCAATTCCAAAGAAGAAGCATACAAATTAGCCAGAGAAAGTGGCTCACCTGAGGACTGGGAGAAATTCAGAGTTCAGCAGAGGAGGACAAAGGGCTTAATTAGGAAGGGGAAAAAAGATTATGAGAGAAAACTGGCAGGGAACATAAAAATGGACTGTAAAAGCTTTTACAGATATGTAAAAAGGAAAAGACTGGTAAAGACAAATGTAGGTCCCCTGCAGACAGAAACAGGTGAATTGATTATGGGGAGCAAGGACATGGCAGACCAATTGAATAATTACTTTGGTTCTGTCTTCACTAAGGAGGACATAAATAATCTTCCAGTAATAGTAGGGGACAGAGGGTCCAGTGGGATGGAGGAGCTGAGCGAAATACATGTTAGTAGGGAAGTGGTGTTAGGTAAATTGAAGGGATTGAAGGCAGATAAATCCCTCGGGCCAGATGGTCTGCATCCTAGAGTGCTTAAGGAAGTAGCCCAAGAAATAGTGGATACATGAGTGATAATTTTTCAAAACTCGTTAGATTCTGGACTAGTTCCTGAGGATTGGAGGGTGGCTAATGTAACTCCACTTTTTAAAAAAGGAGGGAGAGAGAAACCAGGGAATTATAGACCGGTTAGCCTAATGTCGGTGGTGGGGAAACTGCTGGAATCAGTTATCAAGGATGTGATAACAGCACATTTGGAAAGCGGTGAAATGATCGGACAAAGTCAGCATGGATTTGTGAAAGGAAAATCATGTCTGACGAATCTCATAGAATTTTTTGAGGATGTAACTAGTAGAGTGGATAGGGGAGAACCAGTGGATGTGGTATATTTGGATTTTCAAAAGGCTTTTGACAAGGTCCCACACAGGAGATTAGTGTGCAAACTTAAAGCACACGGTATTGGGGGTAAGGTATTGGTGTGGGTGGAGAATTGGTTAGCAGACAGGAAGCAAAGAGTGGGAATAAACGGGACCTTTTCAGAATGGCAGGCGGTGACTAGTGGGGTACCACAAGGCTCAGCGCTGGGACCCCAGTTGTTTACAATATATATTAATGACTTGGATGAGGGAATTAAATGCAGCATCTCCAAGTTTGCGGATGACACGAAGCTGGGTGGCAGTGTTAGCTGTGAGGAGGATGCTAAGAGGACACAGGGTGACTTGGATAGGTTGGGTGTGTGGGCAAATTCATGGCAGATGCAATTTAATGTGGATAAATGTGAAGTTATCCACTTTGGGGGCAAAAATAGGAAAACAGATTATTATCTGAATGGTGGCCGATTAGGAAAAGGGTAGGTGCAACGAGACCTGGGTGTCATTATACACCAGTCATTGAAAGTGGGCATGCAGATACAGCAGGCAGTGAAAAAGGCGAATGGTATGCTGGCATTTATAGCGAGAGGATTCAAGTACAGGAGCAGGGAGGAACTACTGCAGTTGTACAAGGCCTTGGTGAGACCACACCTGGAGTATTGTGTGCAGTTTTGGTCCCCTAATCTGAGGAAAGACATCCTTGCCATAGAGGGAGTACAAAGAAGGTTCACCAGATTGATTCCTGGGATGGCAGGACTTTCATATGAAGGAAGACTGGATGAACTGGGCTTGTACTCGTTGGAATTTAGAAGATTGAGGGGGGATCTGATTGAAACATATAAGATCCTAAAGGGATTGGACAGGCTAGATGCAGGAAGATTGTTCCCGATGTTGGGGAGGTCCAGAACGAGGGGTCACAGTTTGAGGATAAAGGGGAAGCCTTTTAGCACCGAGATTAGGAAAAACTTCTTCACACAGAGAGTGGTGAATCTGTGGAATTCTCTGCCACAGGAAACAGTTGAGGCCAGTTCATTGGCTATATTTAAGAGGGAGTTAGATATGGCCCATGTGGCTACGGGGGTCAGGGGGTATGGAGGGAAGTCTGGGGCGGGGTTCTGAGTTGGATGATCAGCCATGATCATAATAAATGGCGGTGCAGGCTCGAAGGGCCGAATGGCCTACTCCTGCACCTCTTTTCTATGTTTCTATGTTTCTATACCGGGTAAACAGGAAGGGAGCCAGTACAGTCCTGTGGGTCCCCAGTGGTGCTTATAGCTATGTCTGACACACAGCTCTGAAGCTGCCAAACTGAAGTCTGCCAGTCAGGTAGTCCATTATTTAGGAAGCGCCAGCCTGCATTGAACTGAGCTTTCCCCCCAGTAATGAGGGCTGTATGGTATTGAAGGCATGTGAGAAATCATAAAGCATAATCCTCACAGTACTGCCCTGCTTATCCAAATGGGAGTAAGCTCTGTTCAGCAGGTAGATAATAGCATCGTCGACTCAAACATGCTCCTAGTAGGCAGACTGTAGGGAATTGAAGGCTGATCTGACCAGGGGTTGGAGGTGGACCAGGACCAGACTCTCTAGGGCAGCAGTCCCCAACCACTGGGCTGCGGACCGGTATCGGGCCGCAAAGCATGTGCTACCGGGCCACGAGGAAACGATAGGATTTGGCGACATGAGTCAGCTGCATCTTTCCTCATTTCCTGTCACGCACTGTTGAGCTTGAACGCACACGAGGTCATTACCCGCGCGTCATCCATGTCAGAACGGGAAAGAGGTCAACTCCTCGAGCTTGCAAATGACAGTGGGCTGAAAAGTATGTTTGACATAACGTCTCTGCCGGCATTTTGGATCAAAGTCAAGGCTAAATAACCTGAGATAGCCACGAAAGCACTGAAAACGTTGCTTCCATTTCCAACATATCTCTGCAATGAATGCAACGGAAACTAAATTGCGGAATAGACTGGACATAAGGAATCCCCTTCGAATATCGCTGTCTCCCATCACCCCTCAATAGGACCGTCTTGTTGCAGGAAAACAAGCCCATGAGCTCTCACTAATTCAACAATATTGGTGTGTTGCAATGATTTTATTTGTTCATACGGGAAAGTATGTGCTGTGTGTTTAATATCCAAACATTACTTAAAATGTTATGATGTTATTGACTTATATAACCATATAACAATTACAGCATGGAAACAGGCCAACTCTGCCCTTCTAGTTCGTGCCGAACGCTACTCTCACCTAGTCCCACCGACCTGCACTCAGCCCATAACCCTCCATTCCTTCCCTGTCCATATACCTATCCAATTTTTCTTTAAATTATAATATCAAATCTGCCTCTACCATTTCTACTGGAAGTTCATTCAACACTTACTTCAAGCTCCCCTGTCCTCCCCTGATAACTGACTTACCATAGAAACCATAGAAACTACAGCACAGAAACAGGCCTTTTGGCCCTTCTTGGCTGTGCCGAACCATTTTCTGCCTAGTCCCACTGACCTGCACACGGACCATATCCCTCCATACACCTCCCATCCATGTATCTGTCCAATTTATTCTTAAATGTTAAAAAAGAACCCGCATTTACCACCTCGTCTGGCAGCTCATTCCATACTCCCACCACTCTCTGTGTGAAGAAGCCCCCCCAATGTTCCCTTTAAACTTCTCCCCCCTCACCCTAAACCCATGTCCTCTGGTTATCACTATATTCATGCGAGGAAAATATGCGCTGTGTGCTTAATATTAAATTCGTTAGATAAACCCTTTTAGAAACGAAATTGAGTGCATTAGACACTTATCACCTATATTCTGGTTGAGATTAACCCCACCCGAACAGAATCGCCAAAAACAATTTGTGGAAAAAAACTGGCAGGTGCACGCATGTGCACTGGTGCCTGTGCAAGGCTTCATGGTCATTGTAGTCTTTTAGGTAAACCCAACTTATTTACTGCTACTCTTGTCCATTGACAGCCCTACCCCCCCTCCCCCGCCAGTGGTCGGCCGGTCCGCAAGAATATTGTCAATATTAAAGCGGTCCGCAGTGCAAAAAAGGTTGGGGACCCCTGCTCTAGGGTCTTCATGATGTGCGAGGTCAGGGCCACTGAACGGAAGTCATTCAAGACTTTTGGTTGGCCTTTCTTGGGTACTGGAACCACACATGATGTTCTCCATGCAGTTGGGACCCTTTCCAGGCTGAGACTCAGATTGGAAATGCACTGGAGAACTCCGCACAGCTGCTCAGCACACTCCTTCAGGACCCAGGGGCTCACCCCATCTGGTCCCAATGCTTTGCCGTGTCTGAGTTTCCCCAGAGCCCCTCTCACCTGCTCAGTAGTGAAGAGGAGTCCATGAGGACTGGGGAGTTGGGCAGGGGGAGGTGAATATCAGGACAATAGCAGTTGGTGTGTGGAGGTGTGGATGGTAGATGCAGAGCGAGGAGTGGATGTAGACTGTGGTAGCCTGTGTAGTTCATCCATGTGTTGAACTGGAGTTGGGGGAGGAGGGAGGGGGGTGTTGGTACGGGGGGAGCATTGGGTTCCTTGGCACCTGGACTGGTGTGCTGAGGGGGGTGTGAGCAGGAGGGCAATTGTCAAATCTATTGGAGAATTGATTTAACTGATTAACCTATTCATGGCTTCATTCCGAGACTCTACAGCTAGGCTGATTGAAGCCAGCGATGTTTTTCATGCCTCTCCGCACCTCCCCTGTGCTACTCTGCCCGAGCTTGCTCTCCAGCTCTCTCCTGGAATCCTTTATAGCCACCCTGATCTTCTCCTTTAGCTCCCTTTACACATGTTTCAATTCCTCCCTGTCTCCTGATCTAAAGACTCTCTTTAGGTGCCAGGAAAGAGAAAGGATGTATCAGAGCTGTGAGACAGTCATCGACAAAAGTGACGAAGCTCTCAAATTCTGTAGAAAAGCAGAACACAGCAAAGTGAGTAGGTGTGAAAGTGACGAGTTTCAGAAGTAGCACTTTCCTTTGGGGAAGGCACAGCTGTTTGGACTGCTGCCTTTCCCTTCTGCAGGCTGTACCATAGTTGCAGAGCTATAACTTGTGAAACATCTTAACCAAGGATCATTAGGATGAAGGAAGAGTAATCACTGGTTGTCCGTGGCCATCAGCAATTGAAGGTTATGTTGCCAGTAATGAAGTTGGGTGCGACAAGATTGTTCTGGGAACTCAAACTCTGCTCATTGACCACGAAGCAAATGAACAGTCTCAGCATCAACATTCAAAGTCATTCTACATAGGCTGTGCTGTTAACCGTCGGGCGAAAGAACTCTTACCGCTTCACAGATCCGAAATGTGCATTATACAGTCTTGACACAGCTGCTGGTGATTTTGCAATGGGAGAGCTTTGCTAACTGCAAATCAGCCATGAAAACTCTGAAAAGCCTTTTAATCCTAGGAATGAAATAGAACTAGATAAATCTGTATGGCTAAGCAGCATTTTTAAATTAAAACCCCTTTTGAAAAATCTGCAGCAATTACACAGACTCATTGCGTGTTACAAGTTTTATTTTATTACACATCAGTAATGGGATTAAGAAGCTTGACAGTGTTCCATAATTCAACTGTTTTTGTCAAAAGTGCCTTTCTTTCGTAAGTGCATGCTGTCACCTTCAATACAAGCAATTTTATATTTCAATTATAAGAAAACAAAATGTTTGTATGTATGATATGGTATGGACAGCTGTTAGTCAGGGCTGACCATCTTACCTATCTAGATATGCAAGCCTGGGCAGCACAATATGAAGAGCAAGTGTGTTGCCCATGTAGCTTGCCCCCCCCCGCCCCCGTCCACAGATCTGATGAACCCAGAGGAATGGCAGAGACCGATACAGTTTGGCACCAGAAACATCGCAGGAGTTGCCAGTCAGCATTGAACTCAATGTGAGGAGTCTCGGCCTGAAACGTCGACTATACTCTTTTCTATAGATGTTGCCTGGCCTGTTGACTTCCTCCAGCATTTTGTATTTGTTGCTTGAACTCAACATAGGGACTCCAGCTCTGGAGTTTTCCCTCAGAGTTTACTCCCGAAGCCTTCCCCATGAGTGGGTATAGCCACGGTAGCGGAGGAATAGATCAAAAGCGGAAGGAGGAATGGACCTGGGAGTCGTGGCGAGAGTGGTACTTATAGAGCGCAGGAAGGCAGGGGTGGTGGGAGGAGGAGAGGGGAAATGTTTTAGGAATCTGCTGGAACTGGTAGAAGTGGCGAAAGATGGTGAACTGGATGGAGAGGCTAGGCAGGGAAAGATGGAGACCATACAATCAGTCCATGTATATACAAACGTGTGTATGTGTATATGTATGTTATTGTGTTATCTATGCTTATTTTGTGTTTTTTTTATACTTCATTGGATCCAGAGGGACAATCATTTTGCTCTCCTTTACACGTGTATACTGAAGGATGACAACAAACAACCTTGAATCTGGAAGAGAACTTACTGTTCTGCCTGGGATAGGGAAGTGGTGTTGGGTGAGAGCAGACTTGCAGTGTTGGAGGAACTGCTGTAAGGGCTTCATCTATTACAGCAGAGAAGCCATTTTCCTCAAAGTGGTGGACATTTAAGAAGTCCTGGAATGGAAAGTATCTTGAGAGCAGATACAGCAGAGGTGGAGAAAATAAAAGGATTAGATTAAAAGACACAGAGACATTGGAAAGGTTCAGACAGATATGGGCCAAATGCAGATAATCTAGTTTAGGTAGGTAGCTTGTTTAGCACAGATGAGTTGGGCCAATGGGCTGTTTGCATGTTGTTTAAGGTGTTTTTGCGGCATCCTTGGAGGAGACTGATGAAAAGAGGTGTAATCAAGGTAGCTGTGGGAGTCTGTACATTTATATTTGAAATCGGTGGATACTTTCAGTCCTGAGACAGAGACAGGGAAATCTAGAAAAGGAAGAGTATTGCTGGAAACAATCCAGGTGAACTTGAGGGCAGTGTAGAAGTCGATGGCACAGATGATAAAATTGACGATTTCCGCACGAGCGTAGGAAGCAGCTTCAATGCAGTCGTTGACTTGACAGAGAAAGAATTTGGAATAAGGGCTGTTCCCGGTAGCAGATAAAAAATACTGGTTGCACTGTTAATTTGTAAAATGTTTGGTGGAATTGAAAGAGGTTGCTGAGCGTAAGAGCAAATTCTGCCTGCTGCGATTGAGTGATGGAGGAGGGTAAACAGTTAGATCTTTTTTCCTGAAGGAAGCAGAGGGCCTTAAGACCTTACTGATAGGGGACAGGCATGTGTCTCCATATCCATAATTTCTTATTTGTTGAGATGGAAAATTAATTATCAGTCTGTGCAACCTCCTGTTCTATGACAGGACTGCAAAATAATAACTTTCTGCTTTCTTATGTAGTATCCTGAAATCATCAACCACAGAATCCTAAAAAATTTACCCAACAGCTCTGTTCAGTTTTTTGCATGAGAATGTGAGTTTTCTCCTGCTCAATGATACCCATAACTTTGAGTCAAGTCAGAGGCAGCAGGTACAAAGGATACCTCCTCCTCGATGCTCGTTTATCAACTTCAAAAGGCCACCAGCGTTCAAATTTCATGCCAGCTTTTACATGAACGCCATGCGACAAGGACTGCAATATGACACTGCCGACCACGTCAGCCACAAGGTTCACACCATAGTCTTCGAAATAAGCAGACAACGATAGGATTAGGAAATGAGTATCAGCGAGGTAATGCAACAATATGCACTTTGCTTTAACAGCACTTACCAATGTTTTCCCTGATGTATATATCTACATTTGAGATGCTGGATGATGCTGTAAGTGTGTGGAATTCAATGTGATGAATAGCTAATGTAATACTGTGTACCCCCAAATGGCTTCTTCTCATCAGACAGATGAGATTGATATTTGAATCAAGCCTCTGGAAACATCAGTTGTATGTCAACTAACTGTTCTACTACTGTGCCAGTGGGTCACACCAGGGGCACCTGACATCTTTCTATTTTATTTCATGATAAGTTAACTTGGAATAATATGTACAAGTCAAATGCACAGAGAATTGTAATTACAGACTCTTCCCAACATCACATGTGAGATGAATTGAAAACATGCTGGGGGATCAGTGTATCTGCCTTCGTTGCATCTGTGCAGTGAAAAGCAACTGTCGGACTCAGCACTGAGACCATGGTTGCTTAGCAACAGCAGTCATGCAAATGTTTTCTTACTGAAGCTAAAAAAAACAATTAAAAGGTTTGATCATAGAACTTTATTCGCCTGATCATTTTGAGAATCGGGAATTTAAAGGGGCAAACGTTTATCAAACAAGAGTAGAATTTACCCCAATATAGAACATATATGCTAATAATATTGTTTTGTTTCATCATTGTTAATCCAAATCATTCGTATCAGACAATGGTGTTCCACATAATTAAGCCAAAGCTTTTTTCCCCTTAAAAAAATAATAAAACAGTACTTATATAAACTTGCCTGACTTATTTGCTAACGGTATAAATTTGTAGAGTTATAAACGTAATTGGTAGGCACAGCTCTCTTAATATGGAAAACACTTTCTCATTTTGAAACCGGCCCAAAGTAATTTTGAAATTGAGCACAATAACATCAAATTCAAGAAATATCAGGAACCGTCCAGTTCAAGGCAGCTTCTGGCTTTAATAGAAAGCAACAAAGAGCCAAGTACCTTGAGTGATGAGAGAATATTCAATCTCTGACAGTGGCATGGTCTTTATAATGTCAGCTCATCACTACTTCTCCCTAGGTGAGCTAAACTTGATGACCACCATCTTGTATTGCAAGAGGCTTGCTGCAGATGAAAGTAATGCTTCTAAGGAAAAAAAAATCCCCAGCCAGATTTTCAGACATGCAAACTGTGCCCTTGAATTCTTCAGAGTGATTTTTTGGACATTTCTATCAAAGAGAATTCAGCCATGTCTCTGCATTGAACTATCTACTACAGATTTAGAAACAGGAGTGTTGTGGGGAGGAGGGGTGGGTAAGAAAATCAAACATGTGCCTACTCCCCTTTATTCAAAGCCATTTAAAATCCTATAACTAAGCCCTGGATTACCAATGATACTATCTACTTCACTTAGCTCTGCATTGCAAGAAAAAGGCACTCTCATTAAAGTGTAGTTTAAAGCCAAATAATTCAAGCTTGCATAAATCTTTAATAGAGGCTACCTACTCAAAATTAGGTGCACTTTCATTCTCAGCCCAAGGGAAGCGCTGTGTGTCTTATCAAAGAATAGTGGTAAACTCCGCATTGGGCGACATATGATATCCTAAACTAATCCTAAGGATTTTTGCTTTGTCTCCCATAAACAAAAGGCCACCCAGTCATAATGCACCTAGGCTTTGGGAGACTCCTTGCACAGGCAGGTGGCAAACAAGTAGATGAGAATTCAACTCTTAGTCAACATACAGCTGGAGGCAAATTTACTTTCAGGTAATTATAGCAAGTAAAACAAAGCAAATCGTCTTTCAGAAGAAACTCGGTATTCTTGTAACTGCTGTATTTAAGTGCTAATTTAAGACAAATTACAGGTAAAGACACACCATATATTTTCATAAAGTTGCATAACTTTTGGACTCTGTACTATCTCTTAACAAATGCTTGTTTAATTATATTCACAGTTTGGAAATGTAAAATAAACTGCTAGCTATTTCTTCAGCCAAACAGAAACTCTGTTAGTGAGTTCAAAAATTTTAAAAAGGATGAAGACCACAAAAACGTTCACACAGAAAGCAATGCATCTACAGATAAGAGGATAAATGCTTAGTGTTTACATTTTATTTTCTTCCGCCTGCTAGATATATAGATGGAATTATTTGCACAATTGAGAACAAACATGAACTGTGTTTATTCCTTTTAATCGCCTTTCATTTTCTGGGGTGAAATTTGTGTCTACAGGCAGTTATATTTATTTATGTAATCTGACAAAGTTTTAGTATAGAAATGGAACTTTTGTTTTGATACTCTCTGCAATCATGCTAAACTACTCACTCTATAAACCCAAGCTGAGAGAGTGGTACTTATGTGCATTTGTAACTCTAGAATTTTTAAACAAACCATACAGATTTTGAATTTAATATTTAGTACATCCCACAGAAATATTAAATATACTACTAATCTT
The DNA here is from genome assembly GCF_963921235.1 of Mobula hypostoma. Lineage (NCBI taxonomy): Eukaryota > Metazoa > Chordata > Chondrichthyes > Myliobatiformes > Myliobatidae > Mobula > Mobula hypostoma. The sequence continues at coordinate 111,405,880 of NC_086100.1, read as the reverse complement.
ATCATCTTAGACAATTGGTTCAGTTTTGAAAGAAATATACAACATAAGAAGGATGATCAGGAACATTAAAAGTAATAATTCACAGTTTCTTCCATGTAACTCTCCTTCAGTTAGAACATAATATATTCAAGGATGATTATGGTATTGTGTTTAATTCTTCCCCAACAAATGCTAATATAATGTTTTACAGATTATTCAGTCAATTTGATGGTTCCAGGTGAAGGGGAAAAAAAATCTCATTTCCCAGTTTAAAAGGGTCATCTAGATTACTTCCTCTGCAAGAGCAGATAGGATGCAAGGCATGAATCAATCAAGCAAACTCACCTTTACAGTTAGAGCATCTAATGCCTAAACATGAGCGTGCAGGTGGAAATTAGCACCAGATTATGAGCATACATGATCTTCCTGTGGAAGACAATAATATTGGCATTAAGCTCCTCAAGAGGGAAGATGCTGCTCATTTTTAATATATCTTAAATTATGTCAGAAAAACACTGGAACATCACACAAAAGCCACAGTCAGTGTATATTGCTATCTCATAAAGCTCGAGATCTCTACAACAATATTGACACAGGAGCAGGCAAGCAAATGTCAGCCAATATAACATATGAAATACTTAACGTAACCAATTTTCGCCTGTCAATCAGACTGGAATAATGACTGATGCTGCAAATCAATACTCCACAATTGAATTCCAGCTCACAAACTTGTTTCACTCTGCACGATAAAAGTCTGTCAAATACCTCACCCTGATAGCTGCATTAGGATGCCAAAGATTTATTTCAGCCAAACAAGTGCATTAGTAAAGCAAAACTCTTGACAAAATTATTCTTTCTTTGTCACTCATAAATCTCTCCACCAAACTTTGTGAGCTAAATAACAGATCCAGTCAAAAAAGCCATATTGTTTCTATAAAGAACAATCCATGGAATGCTAAAAGCGTTTTTATTTTCCAGTTGTGACTAGACATGTGTGACATTTTTGAAAGACATTCCCCACCGCATAAAAGGAAGCAGAGCCAAGCTTGTATCATTCATTCGCATTGAGTCTGAAATGAGGACTGCATTCCAAGGGATATGATCAAGGCAGAAGATCCAATGGCTGGGTGTCTAATTTCATCCCTGACAACTGGCGTTCTCAGAGTGAGTCAAGGTGGTAGAAGATTACAGGTCACAAGATCTTCGTTATTTCCCACCTGTAGCTTCTACCAACATTTTATTAAGGATTTTTTTTCCATCTTCTCTTAGAATGACCTCTGTGAGTGGGAATTCTACACCCTGGGGACAGAACAGTCTTCTGCTTGGTAAATGCTTGTCAAAGTCGAAGGGGGTACTGCTTTAAAAAGACACTGCCATTATTGTTGGATTCGAAGAAATTCGCAAATGTTGCTGATATATTCTTCCAGAAATCTCATAGTACATGAAAAACTGTTCACTTTGATTATTTCAATCATTTCAAAAAATAATTGTTGATACATTTCATCATTAAAATAGAGATTTAATATTTGAAACACAGTCCTCAAAGAACACAGTGGATACTGATGGTGCAGTTAACGGTAAATGATCTCCATACAAGAATTTCAGTTACTTATCAAGGATCAGATATCAACACGGACTCCATAATGATTTCCGCATACTGCTGCGATGTTTTAAATAGAATTAAAGAAGTTAGAGAAGAACATGTCTTCCAGCCATTCATTAACCTATTCCAAACTAAAGTTAACATTTAAGAAAGGACAGGTAACTTAACAGCAAACCATTCAGTTTATTTACTTATGTATCTACATCTAATTGCTCTATTAATATGGCCAAAATTATTTTATAACTGTCTTTTTATTAGGAGTTCTAATTACATCTAAGTGTAATTACAAATACACAGATAAAACTGATACCATAAAGAAAGCAATCAACATGCCACTGACAAATGAGTAAAAATACTATTTAGTTGTTAATTTATTACACACCTTTTAAGTGAAGTTATGTGACAAATAGCATTTTATATATAATATTATTCTTTAGCAGGCTATATATTTCAGATATCTTGTGTACTTTCAGCAGTATTGGGTTTCAATATAAATACATAAGATAGCAGATCAGTAAGATATCATGCATTTACATACAGGTGCACACACTGGCCTTGTTTTGAATGGCCATGAATTAAAACAATATAATTGCTCATACTTTGGTCCTGGCTGAGAAAGAAGTTGTGGCAAATTAAATAAAAAAACAGTGAAAACCTCAACCGATGACTTGACACTTATGTTTTGATATAAAACTAGCCTGAAGTTTATGGAGCAATTAAATGTGAGGTAAAGGTCTTCTAATTCCTTGATCTTTCTATTGCAATCTAAAGCACACCTGATGCTGCATCTGGGCTCACCACATTTTGAGAATTTTTCCAATGGCCGGACCAGTTTTGAGAACAGGCACGATCTCACTAGCCTGTGAATGAGAGCTGCTTTGGGACATTCAGTTGGCTTGAGATTCCAGCTAGAATAAAACAGCACATGGCATGTTGAATAACTTCAACCCTCCCCTCCATCTGCCACTAGCCCATTATCTGCTGCATCTGCTTATTCAGACATCAGTTTAAATCTATGCTATAACCTCGTCATTCAGTTTAGTATATCAAGACAAGATTAATGGTGTACATTTCTGCTAATGGTAGAATGTTTTTGAATCTGCTAGTAGAGATAAATAAAAACATTTTGGATTTTACAGTCTTCCTGGCAATTCAAAAATCTTGCCAGAAGTTCCCCCGAGAACTATTGACATATCACCCATTTATAATCAATCATTGGCTCCGGTTGTGGTAATGCATTGGAAACAAAAAAAATTCTGCTGTCCAAAATGATATCAAAATAAAAATTTTCCCTTGCAAAACCCAAAGGAAATGAAATAAATTATGCTCCCCAAGATTTCCAAACAGGATTATCCAGCTTGCAGCTGAGTCAAAAGTTCCAGGGTGGGTTTATTGTTAGTCTGTGCCAATGTAAATAACCTCTCTCAGTTTGTAGAAAGATACTAGAATTTACTCCTGGGTTCTTTAGATTGGCTTCTGAGCTCCTGACTGACAAAATGGAAACTTAACCAGGGCTCGTGGTTCTACTGGCACACATTGGTCAAGTATCAGTACGACTCCTGAAGGTAAGACAGTCACTTTAATGTCAAAGTCCGCACATGAATAACAACCACTGTGGTGAGATCTGTGTGGGTGGCTCCAAGAGAGAGGAAGGAAGGGGAGTAACAGTAGGCAATAAATTTTTCAAAATCATAAAACAATTTTTCACAAAAACGATTTAATGATATACCTTTTGAGACATGCTCATGTCAGTCACTTCATTTGACCAACATGAGCAGATCCCAAAAGGTATAACATTGAATCATACCACTCAATCATCTGCAGTGTTGTACACAAAAGCACACAGTTTCTACTCAGTTGCCCTGTTTTTAGACATTATTTGATATCAATGGAAATGAATGGATGTGAGGAGTTAATGAAACTGGCAGGTAATTAAGATATTTTGATAAATCAGTTGCATTGAAATGTTTTGTGAGTTTTGGATTGTTTCATTTTTCCCCTCATTTTCAAAATGCATATTATAAATTATTTTAATAGTTATTTATAAGCTTTGATTGTCTTGAATCTCAGAAACCTTCATAGGATCTGACAGCTTGGATAGGCTATTAAATCAGATGACGCAGCTTTGCTAATTGTACACACATCATCAAAAACACACTATCCCGACTACGAAGCATGGTGGTGGCCTTTCTTGCAAACTTGAGGTTTCTCTGGACCCTACTGTCTCCGCGTGAGGTACATTGGATTGCACTCAGGTTCTCACCAGGAGGGAATCAAGTTGTGTCCCAACAGTTAAAAGTTCTGAATACTTGATCTAGATGAGTTGAAATTTTATTTAGTGGTGAGAGGCAAGTGCAGACTGCTCAACTTGTGACTGCATGTTCTTGGCCACGGTGTAACAGAAACAAACCAGGCAAACCTCGTACACTGCAGTTATCATCTCCTGCCAGTGGTGGCGCTGCTGCATTTTCACTGGCTTGAAATTGCAAACACATCATGTCAAAATTACAGAAGCTGTGAGTATTACTAAAGCAGACACTGGAATTTATAATGATTAAGTAGGAAAGGAAATGTGAACAGATGTGAGTTTTTTAATAAGTTAGCAGATGTGACACAGAAAGTTGCTGAAAAAATGAAGGCGAAGTGAATGGTGCACAATAACTCTTAACACCGTGCATATTGGACTGAAAATTCAAAGGATCAAGAAATAGACCATGAGTTCAGAACTTACTATTTGAGTATTGCTGCTTTTTTGTTGTTTTACACAAACACTATCTTAACCTTAGACATTCTGAGGTTTTTTTAAAGAACTTGCTTGGTAATAATACGCCTTTGGACTTACGACAGAATGTGAAGATCTAGGTAAGTTTTCGTGACATGGCAATTGTTATTGACTGCCAATTAACCCCATAGGGCCAAAATGTGCAGAGGTTCATTCCTTCAGAGGGTGAATGTCCCACTCAGCAACGTTCAGTCCATTATGTGTTATGGGCGGATTCCCTAGGCAAACTCATTATGGAAAATCTACTGTTTGTGTACATACTGTACACTTAAAACTGGGCCTCATTGCAACATTCATCATTACAACAACACTAAGGTTTGAGACAACACTAGACCATAAGACCATATGATATAGGAGCAGAATTAGGCCATTTGGCCCATTGAGTCTGCTCCGCTATTTCATCATGGCTGATCCATTTTCCCTTTCAGCCCCAGTCTCCTGCCTTCTCACTATATCCCTTTATGACCCGACTAATCAAGAATCTATCAACATCTGCCTTAAATATATCCAATATTCCACAAACTGTTCCAGCTGCTACCATCCGGGAAGAAGTATCACAGCATAAAAACCAGGACCAAGGGGCTCTGGGACAGCTTCTTCCACCAGGCCATCAGACTGATTAATTCATGCTGATACAATTGTATTTCTATGTTGTATTGACTATCCTGTTATACATACGGTTTATTATAAATTACTACAAATTGCACATTGCACATGTATATGGAGATGTGGCATAAAGATATTTTTACTCCTCATGTATATGAAGGATGTAAGTAATAATTCAATTCAATGACAGCTTCCACAGCCACCTGTGGCATTGAATTCACAGATTCACCACTCTTTGGCTAAATAAATTCCTCCTCATCTCCGTTCTAAATGGACATTCCTCTATTGTGAGGCTGTGTTCTCTGGTCTTAGACTCCCCCACCATAGGAAACATCCTCTCCACATCCACTTCATCGATAGGTCTCAGTGAGGTCACTCCATTGTTACTGCGTCTACTATATGAATAGTTTTAAAGAAAATTTGATTTCTCCTCTGTTTAAAAGAGCAGTTATGCTGTAGTTCATTTCTTGTTAGGATTTGTGTGGGTTAAGTTTGATTCCTTGTGAAACCATAGAAGCTAGGTACTGCATAACAAAGGACTCAGAAGCTGACATGCAATGTGTGCCTGTTTATTCAATATCTCTCTCCATCTGCTGGCTGCAGTTGGTGGAGTCCATATGACTGTGACAGCTTCAGTATATCCACAAACACCTTATAACCACATAAACATATAACCTTAGTACAGAGCAACACACACAAAATGCTGGAGGAACTCAGCTGGCCAGGCAGCATCTATGCAAAAGAGTGTCCTCACCACATTCTACAGAGGTTGTATTGAGAGCATCCTGAGCAGCTGCATCACTGCCTGGTTCAGAAATTGCACCGTCTCGGATCGCAAGACCCTGCAGCGGATAGTGAGGTCAGACTCCTAGTGAAGCCATCAGACTCCTTAATACCCAGAGTCTAGACTGACATCTACATCATTTATTATTATATTGTAATTTGTCCTCTACCGTGCCTATTGTCTTGTTTATTATTTATTGTACTGCCCTGCACTGTTTTGCGCATTTTATGTAGTCCTGTGTAGGTCTATAGTTTTTGTGTTGTCTTACATAGTCTAGTGTAGCCTTGTTTGTCTCACTTAGTCTAGTGTAGTTTTGTGTTGTTTCATGTAGCACCATGGTCCTGGAGGAACATTGTTTCGTTTTTACTGTGTACTGTACCAGCAGTTTATGGTCAAAATGACAATAAAAAGCAACTTGACTTGAGTAAGCAGTCGATGTTTCAGGCTGAGAACCTTCAGCAGGACCCTGGGAGGAATGGGACTGTGAGAGAAAGCCAGAGCACCTGGAAAAAAACCCATGCGGTCACAGGGAGAATTCCTTACAGGCAGCAACGGAAATTAAACCCGGATTGCCTGTACTGTAAAGCGTTGTGCTAACCAGTACGCTGTAAGGAGTAGGAGCAGAAATAGGTTTCTGGGCATTTGCAACTATTCCTCTCTGCTTCCGCTAATTCTTGTCCAGTCCCAGATTCCAAATGTCTAATACCAGAGGGCATGCATTGAAGGTGAGTGGGGGTAGGTTTGAAGGGGATGTGAAAGGTAAGCTTATTTACTCAGAGAGTGGTGGATGTCTGGAATTCACTGCCTGGTACGGTGGTAGAGACAAATAGAGTACAGGCTTTTAAGAGACATTTAGATAGGCATATGAAGAAGGTGGGAGCATACGGACATTGTGTATGTAGGAGAGACTAGTTTTGTGTTTTTCTATTTAACTAGTTCAGCATGATATTCTGGGCCAAAAGGTGTGCTTCTGTACTGTTCTATGTTCCAATATCCCTAGATTCTTTTTGAATTGATATGTGTATGGAACAACTACTCCTTGTCACACCTTACGTTCTCTTGATTTAATGGCTGGAAGGCTGCTGACTTTCTAAAGATAGATCCATCCTCTCCCCTAACAGCCACACACCTCTCATGCTCTTTCTTCTCCATTTTGTTAGCCTAGTCAGGTGTCTGTAGAAAGAAAAGCTGAGATGCAGATCACTCACTTTAGCATGATCACAGTCAGAGAGAGGCACTGGATGCTGGATCCATACTAAGTGAGGTACCGAACAAGAACAACTAGTAGTCAAAGGAAGGAGACTGAGAAATGCAGATACCTTTTCCCTGGTTGCATACAAGTTCTACTTCTGAGGATTCAGACTGGGATTTCAGTAGGCTTGGTTTCAGAAGTATAGTGCCTATCAAAATATTCACCCTCTTGGAAGTTTTCATGGTTTGTTGCTTTGCAACATTGAATCACAGTGAATTTAATTTGGCTTTTTTTTACACTGATCAACAGAAAAAGACTCTTTCATGTCAAAGTGAAACCAAGATCTCTACAAAGTGATCTAAATTAATTACAAATATAAAACACAAGATAATTGATTGCATAAGTATTCATCCCCTTTTTGTAGATGCACCTTTGGCAGCAATTACAGCCTTGAGTCTCTGTGGATAGATCTCTATCAGCTTTGTACATTCGGACACTACAATGTTTCCTTGTTCTTCTTTACAAAACTGCTCAAGCTCTGTCTGATTGCATGGGGACCATGAGTGAACAGCCCTTTTTAAGTCCAGTCACAAGTTCTCAATTGGGTTGAGGTCTGGACTCTGACTTGCCCACTCCAAGACATTAACTTTGCTGTTTTTAAGCCATTCCTGTGTAGCTTTGGATTTATGCTTGGAGTCATTGTCTTGCTGGAAAACAAATCTTCTCCCAAGTTGCAGTCTCTTGCAGACTGTATCAGGTTTTCCTTCAGGATTTCCCTGTGCTTTGCTGCATTCATTTTACCCTCCACCATCACAAACCTTTCAAGTCCTGCTGCAGTGAAGCATCCCCACAGCATGATGCAGCCACCACCATGCTTCACAGTAGGGATGGTGTGTTTTTGATGATGGGCGGTGTTAGGCTTACGCCACAAATAGCATTTAGTCTGATGCCAAAAAGCTCAAATTTGGTTTCATCAGACCAGAGGACTGACATGCACTCTGGCAAAGTCTAGCTGAGATTTCATGTGAATTTTATTCAACAATGGCTTTCACTTTGCCTCTCTCTCATAGAGCTGTGACTGGTGAAGCACCCGGGCAACAGTTGTTGTATGCACAGTCTCTCCCATCTCAGTCACTGAAGCTTGTAACTCCTCCACAGGTCTCTTAGTGGTCTCCCTCATTAGTCCCCTTCTTGCACGGTCACTCAGTTTTTGAGGATGGACTGTTCTAAGCAGATTTACAGCTGTGCCGTATTCTTTCCATTTCTTGATGATTGACTTAACTGTATTCCAGCAGTTGGACCTTCCAGATACAGGTGTATTTTTACCACAATCACTTGAAACACCTTGACTGCACACAGGTCTCCAAAAACAGATCTCCATTTAACTAATTTCAAGTGATGATTTGGTGTGTCATATTAAAAGGGGCAAATACTTGCACAATGATTTTGTGTCTTATATTTGTAATTAATTTAGATCACTCTGTAGAGATCTGTTTTCACTTTGACACGAAAGGGTCTTTTTCTGTTGATCAGTGTCAAAAAAACCAAATTAAATCCTCCGAGATTCAATATTGTAAAACAATAAAACATAAAAACCTCCGGGGGGGTGGGTGGGAGGGAACATTTCTTATAAGCACTGTATACTAAGGTGTATAAATAAAGAAATGTTTGGTACACTGGTTGGCTAGCTAGGAAGCCTGCATGTCCACTCATCTGTATAACCATTGTGAATACTTCATGGCTGTTATCTTTACTTCTACTGAGTTTCCGGCAATACAAGTTCAGACTTCAGTTATCAAGTCCATGGATTCAAATGTTCAAGAATTGTTCCAGTATCTCACAGTAGCTTATTAAACTCTCCTCCAATGGGTGTAGATGCTGATATCTCAGAATGACACACACATTGGTGAGCCTTTAATTAGTCACTCCATCAGTGCCCTTGATACTGCCAGATTACTGTAACCCATAGAGAGATGGTGCAGCCAAAGCTGGGCCTTCTGAGCCCAGAGCCTACCCCAGGTCATCCTCCAAGGACTTGATTGTCTCTTCCGCTGAAATTTAACAGCGTTCTATCAATCTTGTTTCCGATACTGGGTAATACAGGGCACAGCACAACAGTAGACAAAGTCATGTGGGAGGCATCAAAGGAATGTATGAAAAATTATTTTTGCACAGTACTATGCAAAAGTACTATGCACAGTACTTGGGTAAATATCTATAGGTAGGGTGCTTAAGACTTTTGCACAGTACAATACTGAAGGAATTGCAGCACAGTACTGCTGCTGCAAAAAAAAATTATGACATATGTGAGTAATGATAAATCTGATTGTGATATGGATCTCCCTTGTGAACCCAGAGTTGGAAGGCGGTAGGGAGAGGGGAATCATGGTTGGGAAAAGGGGAGCGAGCAGAAAGCACCTGAGAGACGTTCTGTAATGATCAATAAACCGATTGTTTGGAATCAAGTGACCTTGCCTGGTGTCTCAGGGCTGGGTGTGTCTGCACCTGCGTCACACCCTGCCCCGGCACGCCGTCCCTGCCAGCTCCTGCAGTGCTCCACTCAGCAGTCCCAACGTTCTTTGCTCCAGCTAGATTTACAAACTCGCTCTCTGCTCCACATTAACAAATATAGCACTGTGCAAAATTCTTAGGCACATATGTATATATAGTTAGGGTGTCTAAGACTTTTGCACACTGCTATATTTTATGACATTTTGCTTGATTTAAATCATAAATTAACTTCACTATATTTATGTTCTCTTTCATTGTGAGTGCCCTGATGGTAACTGGGGGAAGGTAAGGCTTGGGACTGCAAATGAATAAGGAATATAATTTTGTTTATTGATATTATAGTCAAATTAATTATTGGAGGATATCTTGGTCAGAAAGGGGCCACTGTGCAATTTTTGCTGGGTGTTTCTATTTATGTGCACTTGGGTAAAGATCACTTTCCCATTGAATTGGCTACACTGGAAACGTGTTTTCCTGATTTCAGCAAGTCTTTTTGAACAAGTCAGTTAGACCCAATGGAGGCAGAAGGGAGTAGTGACAGAAATTGGGATAACTTACAGTCAGAAGAAATGATTGCGGGTAAAACTGATGCCACATGTATGTTGAGGCAAAGGAATGAAGAAAACATTGACCTGTTCAAAACTGATCTGCAGTTGTGAATATTAGAATATAAATGAAGATTAAAAGCAGTGCACAGCTGATGAGTACAAATTCGAGCTCTGGCAAAGACTAAATATTGAACATCATTAGGGGAACTAACTCACACTTTCTTACATTTCCATATAAGTGCAACCAAGCACAGCAATAATAGTTACTCCCCCTTCATTGTGATCTGATCCAAATATATCATTTCATTTACGCGCCCCAACAAGTGTTTCTCTGAACTTACAACTGCAAACACTCACTGAAAAGATCAGATTCAACACAGCTGCCTTCTTTTACATTTGGAAATTTTTCCTGAGCTCGTTGTTCTTCATCAAAACTGGAACCTGTACGTGTCCTCCAACCATGGGATGAACTTACAACCCCAAATCCTCAGAATCACAAAGGTCACTTATAAATGTAAATTTACCCAAATCTTTACCACCTCCACCCAGCCCATGAAGAAAAACTTTCTTCCAAGCCTGGAATAGTTCAGACTGGACCAGAATAATAGATTGAAAGGATTAAAACAGAAGGAGATAGATAGATATACTTTATTGATCCCGAGGGAAATTGGGTTTCATTACAGCTGCACCAACCAAGAATAGAGCGTAAATATAGCAATACAAAAACCACAAACAATCAAACAACAAAATGCAAACTATGCCAGATGGAAGATAAGTCTAGGACCAGTCTATTGGCTCAGGGTGTCTGACCCTCCATGTGAGGAGCTGCAAGTTCAATGGCCACAGGCATGTTTAATTCTATTTGGGTCATTGCATCATTGCTAGTCAAGAAAAAGCTGTCTAGTCTCATCTCACTTTCCTAGACTAGGTATGCAAATTCTGTTGGTCACAACGCTCCAAGAGTATCTGAAAGAATTGAAAGACCAAGGAATTGATTGTGGTCTTCATGTCCCAATCATATTGATGTACTTACAAAAACATGATAGCAGCGACATTTCATTAGGAATTTGAGATTTGGTATGTCACCAATGACTCTAATAAATTTCTATAGATATACCATGGTCAACATTCTAAATGGCTGCGTCACTTTCTGGTAATGAGGCAACACTGTACAGGATCAGAAAAAGCTCCAGAATGTTACAACGCAACACACATGTAATACTGGAGGAACTCAGCAGGACAGGCAGCAATTATGAAAATGAATAAACAGTCAACATTTCTTTTCTAGACCCTTCATCAGAACTGGAAAGGAAGTAGGATGCTGCCAAAGGACAAGCGAGAAAGTGATAGGTGAAGCCAGGTGTGTTGGGGGGGGGGGAATTACGTAAAAAGATGGGAAGTGATAGGTGAAAAACGTAAATGACATGTTAGAATGGGAATGGAGATAGGAATTAAAATAGTTGTTCACTGGGAAAATTTCCCTTTTTGCAGATGGAGCAGAAATACTCGACAAAGCATTCCCTCAATCTATGTTAGCTCTCACCAATGCAGAGGAAGCTGCATTAGGAGCACTGGATATGGTAGACAACCCCAACAGGTTCACAGTTGAAGTGTCCTGAAAGGACTGTTTAGGGCCCTGAATGGAGGTGAGGGAGGAGGTGAATGGGCAGGTGTAGCAGTTGCCTATTCAACCTCCTTCTGGTGAAGAAGGAATCTAATAGGAGAAGAGAATGGGCCATGGGAGAAAGGGAAAGAGGAGGGCTACCAGGGGGAGGTTATAGGCTGGTGAGGAGAAGAGGTAAAAGACCAGTGTGAGGATTTTAAGAAGAGGGAAGGGAGAGTGTGGAAAAAGGTTATCAGCTGTTTGAGAAATTGATGTTCATGTCATCAGGTTGGAGGCTACCTATACTGAATATGAGATGTAACTCCTCAACTGAGAGTGACCTCATCATGCCAGAAGAGGGGGCCATGAACCAACAGGCCAGAATGGGAATGGGGACAGGAATTATAATGGTTGGCCACCGGGAAGTCCCGTTTTTTGTGAATGGTGCGGAGATGCTTGACAAAGCAGACCCCAATCTATATTGGGTCTCACCACTGTAGAGGAAACCACATTAGAGCACTGGATACAGTAGACAGCCCAAACACATTCGCAGGTGAAATATTGCTTCATCTGAAAAGACTGTATGGGGGTCCTGAATGGAGATGAGGGAGAAGATTAATGGGCAGGTGTAGCATTTCTTCCACTTACAGGCATAAGAGCCAAGGGGAGTTTAGTTGGGAGGGGCAAATGGACAAGGGAATCACAGAAGAGGCGGTCCCTGTGGAAAGCAGAGAGTGGAGGAAAGGTAAAGACATGTTTGGTGGTAGGATCCCATTAAAGACATAGATGTTATGGAGAATGATATGTTGGATGCGGAGGTTCATGGGGTTGCAAACTCAGCCAACACCATCATGGGCACTCCATCATCCCCAACATCAAGGATGTCTTCAAAAGGCAATGCATCAGAAAGGTGGCATCAATCATTAAGGACCCCCACCACCCAAGACATGTCCTGTTCTCATTGCTACAAACAGGGAGGAGGGCAATGAGCCTGCAGATACATTTAGTGTTTTCAGAACACCTTCTTCTCTTCCATGATCAGATTTCTGAATGGGCAATAAACCCATGAACACCACTCCACTTTTTAAAAATTCTCTTTTTGTACTCTCATTATATTTATTTATTTATAATTGTAAATTACAATTATTGTAATGATTATAATAATTACAATTGTTATTGTAATTTATAGTTTTATTGTGTATTGCAATGTATTACTGTGGCAAAAAAGCTGGCTGGTGGTGTAATGGCATCAGCGCTGGTCTTCAGGGCGAGAGGTCCCGAGTTCCAATCCGGCCGGCTCCCTTGCACGCTCTCCGTCTGTGCCTGGGTTGAGTGTCGAGCTAACAACTCGACCTTGTGAAAAAAACCTGGAGAGGGATGGGCTCCACCAGTTTTCAGATGCCCAAGACACGCCGTACGATGAACATACCAAAATAGCTTGTCATGATGGTGCCCCGATGACTCCATCAGGAGTTAAGGGCGCACACACACACACACACACACACACACACACACACACACACAATATACACACACACACACAACACACACACACACACACACACACACACACACACACACACACACACACACACACACACACACAATATACACACACACACACAACACACACACACACACACACACACACACACACACACACACACAGAAGCAAAACAACAAATTTCATGAAATATGCCTGTGATATTAAACCCGATTCTGATTTTGATTTTGTTTCTGAAACTGCTCAAAGGTGATGAGAATTTTGGTCCTTCCAAATTCCTAGGCAGCGTTCTAAGCACCCACTACCTTTTGGTTAAAAAAAAAGTTTCTTTGACTTCGCTTTAATTCTTCTAAATCTTAAGCCCGGTAATTTTGTTTTTTCTGCTGAGGGTTCTTCCCAGTTACTCTCATCATTTGGAATAACTCAGTTTGCTTTTCTACAGCCTCCTCTGTTCCAAGGAAAATAATTCCAGCCTATGAAATTTTTCCTTATTGCTAAAGTTTTCCAACCCTGCAACCTTCCTTGGAAAATGCCCTCTTCATCAATTCAACTTTTCAATAGTGTGGTAATGTAATCAGCACTATATATTGTCCTCAAACTGGGGACTAATTACAGCAGTAATTTTTTCTCGCATAGCCCTCTTGTTTTTATAGTCTATGGCTTTGCTAGTAAAGGATTGCATACATACTGTGTGCCAATATCCATCTGCTCAATGTCCTCCCATTCATTGTTAAAACTCTTACCTTGTTGCATCTCCTTAAAAAAAAACTCCCCTGGATTAAATTTTAATTGCCCATAATAAAATCCCTGACATTTGAGTAATTCACTAATTGATCTCATATTATAAAAATCAAGTGACTGAATTCTGAAGGTTTAGGAATTCCACCGTAATCAGTCTTCCAGTGACAAAATCAGCCTGAAGTATCCATCTGTTCTCTGTTATAAAGCCAATTTTGCACACAGTTTGGAATTCATTTAATTTTTTGATTTGCCTAGAATTCAAGACCTTGTCAAAAGCCTTGCTAAAATCTGCACAGACCACATTGAATGCCTGGCCTTCATCAATCATCTTTGTTACTTTCTCAAAAACTTCTTCCTCTTACAAGTTCCAAGTTGGCTGCCTTTAATTAGTCATTATCTTCCTAAATGAAGTTTTATGCTTCCCATCATAATTGATTCCAATAATTTCTCTATTACTGAAGTAATTATTTGGTTTATCCCTACTTCCATTTTTAAACAATGGGGTAGGTATCCCTAGATTGAAAAATGCTTGACATGCAAATATTTTCTGAAACAGAATATATACGCTTAAGGCTGAATTACATCTATGAAGTTTTTTGTTGTATTGCAAAAAAATCCTTAAACTGTGGGGCAGAGAGGGTCATTTTATCAGCAAGAGCTTTATTGACACTGATGTTCCAGGTGCATTTGTGTCAACAAAGTTCATTACCTACTGGACTAAAGCTGCATTTGCACAGACCATTGACATAAGTACTCATCGAAACAGACCACAGCCTGGTAACGTAATTGTCTATTGACACAATTGGCTACTGGCTATTGGCAATTGATTTTAGCAGACTGTTACAATTGGAAGAATATCAAAAGTTAGAGCTTATAAAGAAAAAAAGTAAGTACGGTCCTGATGAAGGGTTTCAGCTGCCGATGTTGCCTGGCCTGCTGAGTTCCTCCAGCACTTTATGCATGTTCCTGAAGATTTCCAGTACCTGCAGAATCTCTTATGTTTATGAAGTGGAACTTAATGGAATTGCATGCTGTAGAGCAGACAAATGAGCAACAGCAGTACGACATAGCTACCTTCATCACAACACTGTCATCACAAAAATATAGCTCACCATAAGAAGGCTTGTGTGATGTTCTGCCACATTGAGAAAGTTAAGCCATCTCAGAAACACCATGTTCATCATTCACCCCAGAACTTGAGTGGGAGACAGTGTTCCACATGTTTAGTGCAAGGAACTGAATGCTAATGGAGATGGAAGGGTGAGCCGGAAATGCAGAGGGAATGGTTCCTTTGCAACTTTGAAGGGGGAAGATGAGTCTAGTAGTGTAACTTGTTGAATCTGCAGGAAGTTACAAAGAATGATCTGTGGAATATCTTGTGGTGGAAGTTGAAGACAAGTGGAATCTTATCCTGGTTCTGGATGTGCGGAGAGGGAAGGAGAGCAGCAGAGTAAAAATGGAAGAGCCGCAGTTGAGTCCCCACTGGTAAGGGGCAAAATTCTTCAAAGAAGCCAGAGAAACTGGAAACTCAGTAGGTGAGAGATGTCATAAGATCACAGAATCATGGCGTCAAACAGAATAGAAACAGGCCAACCAACTATCAACTAACCATTCACACTAATCCTTCAATAAACACATTTTTCCCCCCTGCTTTCTCACTAACTCTCCTACATACCAGGGACACTCTACAGTGGCTAACGAACTTCCAGCATGTCTTTGGGAGGCAGGTGCAAACCAATGCAGTCACAGGGAGATCTTGCAAATTCCACTCAGAGAGTATCCAAGGTAGGGATGGAACCAGGGTTTCTAGTGTCTAAGGCAGCAGCTCTACTAGCTGCAGTACTGTGCAATGCTTAAGTAGTCGAGATAATGGTGAACATCTGAGAACTTATGGATATTGATCATGAGCCTATTCTCTTGTGATAGAGAAGTTAAAAAAGGGTTAGAATTAGACCCTGTGAAAATGAAAGTGGGGTGGGAATAGGAGCAAAGTTAGTGAAACTATTACGTTCTCTATTGCAAGTTGAACAGAACCAGCTCTAATATGGCAATCAAAGCTCCAGGAATAGCACAGAGGAGTGAGTCTATATGTGACTGAAAGAAGAAGTTATTCAAATATCCTACAAAGAGCCAGGCTTACGTTGGGCCATGCAAGTGCTCATAAGTACTAACTGATTTTGAAGAAATTAGTGAAATTGCTCAATGTAAGCCCAATTTGAACTTGGTGCAGAATGATGGCACTGGAGTTGAACTGATTGGGCTCCTATTCAAAGAAGCATAGAGTCCTCGGGACACTGCTGTGTGCAATGGAGATACAAAGGGAATGAACATCCATGGCAACAGTGATTCAAGTGGGAGAAGGAAATTGGAAATGACAAAATAGCAGAAAACATTATAGGTGTTGAAGATTAAGTGGGAAAAGACTGGATGAGGAAGGAAGGGATGGTGTCAAGACAGGAAGAAGTAAGCTTTACGGGATCAGAGTACAATAGATTTCTGGCACCCAGAATAACATTGATCAATATGTCATAGTCCAAGAGATGAAAGTATGTTGGGCTGCAGAAAGCTTAGGATATGCATTGTTCACAAAGAAATACACTAGATATAACAGGCTTAGTACAGCAGTAGAAGGAGCAGTGAATAATAAGTGTAGTGAGGGCTGACTGTGATCTGAGAGGACCTTCAATGGCAGTAAAGGATGCTGAGATGTGTCATTTGTAAGAGCATATTCTGGACTTAGCATGTACAGCAAAACATTAACTTCAGCAACTAACTTCAGCCATGAATCTTCAGATCTGAATATGGACTGTAGACTAAATTTAAAATGCATCTCTGGACAAAGGGTTCCTAAGAGACATGAACCACAGTTAATTGGAATTCCAGATGATTCTGATTTAAAATTCATTTAGATGTCTGTAGTGTGGATGCGAAGAAGGAGGTGTAAAAGTTATACATAATTCAAAGGGAAGCATTGTAAATGTAGAATTGTCCTTTGATCTTTAGCATATAAAATATCATGTAATATTGGATTGAACAGGCCCCATCCTCTGAAAGGGTCTCAATATGATGCCTGCTGTGTCTTATTTTTTTGAATAAAAGACTACTTCATATCTACCAGCTCTATCTCTGCGATGACATCACTGATGAACGTGCCCAACTGCAGGTGGATACATTAATGTTTCAATGGTTGCAGGAGTGAAACTTCAGGATTAAAATGTTCTCTTCTGATATGTCTACCACGGTCACTATGGCCAACGGTGGTAATTAGAAATACTTTAATTGACATAGAACCTCTTATGCCTTTTGTGGGGCTTCTCTCAGCATATTGGAACCAATGAGGTATAGCTGAAAGGAAGTCAGTTCTGTAATGTACTAACTAATATGCATAGTAAAGCATGATCTTCCTCAACATCAGTCGTATCTACAGGAACTACAGGTCTACAGAGAAAATTTACAAGGATGTTGCTGGGACTTAAGGACCTGAGTTATATGGAAAAGTTGAACATATTAGGACTTTATTCCCTGAAAAGTAGAATGAGAGGAGATCTGATAGAGACATGCCAAACTATGAAGGGTATAGATAATGTAAATGCAAGCAGGCTTTTTCTACTGAGTTTGGGTGAGGCTAGAACTGGAGGTCATGAGTTAAGGGTGAAAAATTAAATATTTAAAGGGAACCTGAGAAGGAACTCCTTCACTCGGAGGGTTGTGAGAGTACAGAAAGAGCAGCTAGATGAAGTGGTGGATGTGGGTTCGCTTTCGACATTTAATAGAAATTTGGATAAGTACTTTTGTGGAAGAGGTATGGAGGGCCATGGTCCAGGTGCAGGTCAATGGGACTAGGCAGCATAAAAGACTGGCGTGAACTTGATGGGGCAAATGGCCTGTTTCTGTGTTGTAGTGTTCCATGTCTCAATGACTTTATGATACAGTGCCTCAAGCAAGCAACATCTGCCATCAAAAGTCCCTACTCCCCAGGCCATGCCATATTCTTGCAACTAATATTGGGCAGGAGGTACAAAGTCCTGAAGTCTCACACAATGGCTCAAGAACAACTACTTCCTTTCAACTAGTCGATTCTTGAATTAACTAGGCCACCTCATATCACTACAGATTTGCAAGACTATGACCACTTTGTTCACTTTGCATGAAAGTGATTTTGTTCTAATTGTGTTATTTCTTGTAAATTTATGTATATAATTGATGCTTATCCTTGTGAATGCTACTTTCCTGATGTTATATGCCTGTGATGCTGTTACAAGTACACATGACAATGAACTCAACTTTGACTGGGACTTTGGTGTTATGAAAAATTCTTTGAAAGAGAAGAGCAGGTTTGCTATTTCTTGGAAATATGAACTATGTGGTGAAACTGTGACTGTTAATAGTTTTTACAGAGAAATGTTTGTCCTCTGGCTATTCAGTGTTGGACAGCTTATCCTCAATTACTCAATATAGTACAGTGATCACCTGGAAAAACTATGAATCCCTTTCTCATTGAAATATTTCTTCATTGAGACATAGTCGGCTAGAACTGTTTCTTGGATGAAGGCTCCAGGTGAACTGGAACTGGATGAATATTTGGGAGGCTGAAGGGGAGATTGATAGATCATACAGAGAGCTAGTTACACCCAAGGTGCAGGGCACAGGAAACTGAGTGACAGTCAGGAAGGGGAAATGAGTCAAGGAGCCAGTACAAAGTAACCCTGTGGCCATCCCCCTCAATAACAGGTACATCACTTTGGATACTGTCGGGGGGTTGGGTGGGAATGACCTAACAGAGGAAAGTCACAAGTTGTCAGATCTCTGGCACTGAGTCTGCCTCTGTAACTCAGAAGGGAAGTAGGAAGGAAGAGGCACACTGTGGTGTTATCTGGGGAATGAACAAGAGGTTCTGAGGGTGAAAATGAGATTCCCAGATGGTATGTTGCCTACGAGGTGCCAGGGTCCAAGATATATTAGATCAAGTCCTCAGCACTCTTAAGTGAGAGGAGAACAGCCAGCAGTCATGGTCTATGTAGGTACCAATGACATGGGTAGGACGAGTGATGAGGTTCTGCATAGGGTATTCAGGAAGTTAGGTGCTAAGTTAAAGGGCAGGACCGCCATGGTTGTGATCTCAGGATTGCTACCTGTGCCACATGAGGCCAGGACTAGGATGATTATACAGTTTAATATGTGGCTAAGGAGTTGGTGTAGGAAGGAGGGCTTCAGATTTTTGGATCATTGGCTTCTCTTCTAGGGAAGGTGGGATCTGTACAGAAGGGAACGTTTGCAGCTGAGCTGGAGGGGGAATAATATCATAGTGGGAAGGTTTGTTAATGCTCCACGGTGGGTTTAAACTAGAGTTGCAGGGGGCTGGGAACCAGAATGCCAGAACAGTTAGTGGAGCGGTTGCAGAGGCTGATGTTGGTAACATCTCAGACAAAGTTAGGAATCAAAAGGTTGAACATGGTGTGACAAAATCAGAAAGGGTGAATAAGGACTGAAGGTGTTGTACTTCAATGTGTGCAGTATACAGAATACGGTAGATGACTTTTCAGCACAGTTGCAGCTTGGCAGGTATGATGTTGTAGGCATCACTGAATCATGGCTGAAAGGTTATAGCTGGGAGCTTAATGTCCAAGGATACACATTGTATTGAAAGCAGAAGCAGGAAGGCAGAGGGGATGGCATCGCTCTTTTGGTAAAAAATGAAATCAAATCATTAGAAAGAAGGTGTTGAATCATTGTGGATAGAGCTAAGAAACTGCAAGAGTAAAAATACCCCGATGGGAGATGTTTGCAGACCCCCAAACAGTAATAAGCATGTGGCTTACAAATTACAATGGGAGATAGAAAATGCATGCCAAAAGGACAACGTTACAATAGTCATGGGGGATTTCAATATGCAGGTAGATTGGAAAAATCAGGTTGGTGCTGGAATACAGGAGGGGTAATTTCTTGAGTGCCTTCAAGGTGGCTTTTTAGAACAGTTCCTGGTTGAGTCTACTAGAGGATCAGCTATTCTGAATTGGTTGTTGTACAATGAACTGGATTTGATTAGAGAGCTTAAGGTAAAAGAAGCCCTAGGGGAAGTGATCATAATACGATCAAATTCACCCTGAAATCTGAGAAGGAGAATCTAAAGGCATATGTATCAGTATTACAGTGGAGTAAAGAGGCATGAGAGAGGTGTTGGCCAGAATTGATTGGTAAAGAACACTGGCAGGGATCATGGCGGAGTAGCAATGGCTGGAATTTTTGGAAGCAATTAGGAAGGCACAGGATATATACATCCCAAGGGGGAAGAAGTATTCTAAAGGGAAGATGACACAACAATGGCTAACACGAGAAGTCAAAGCCAACATAAAAGCCACAGTGAGGGCATATAATAGAGCAAAAATTAGTGGGAAGTTAGAGGATTGGGAAGCTTTTAAAAACCAACAGAACATAACTAAAAAAGTCATTAAGAAGGTAACAATGGAGGGGCGGAGCTTTGGATGATGGCGCCTAATGGTGACTCCATGGTTTACATCTTTGGAAGCTGCTCTCTTTCTATCTTTGATATGTCTTTTTCTCCCTTTCAGGGTTCTTTTGAAGACCCTGACCTGCAGTTACATGCTGACTTTGGTTCTTTGTGGAAATGGGACCCGCTCTCAAGGCCTCACGACCGGCAGCTTTTCGATATGCCAAGGACATGGCCTGGAAGGCTAGCACACCATCAGGGTGTTGGATTTTCGTGGCTCTGGAGATGGGCTGATTCTCGGCTGGTACTGCTACCTGATGTGTTGCGGAGAACATGGAACATTGGGACTGGGTTAGCTGCCGTGGGTTCTGTGTCCAGAGAGCTGCGCCTTTCCGGGGCCGACTCTCTGGGCGCAGAGCTTGGAAAAAGCAACGCAGCAGACTTTTTCTACAAGTTGTTTGTCATGTCTCCCCTCTCACTGTCAAACGGAGACACGTCTTTTTCCCTTATTAGGGAGAGAGCGAGCCTGTGTCGAATTCCGGGTGAACGAGTAGTCTTTGGGGTACTGCAAGTCTGTATCTTTATTGATGTTTGCTGCACGCTTGGGTGTTCAGTGGGGGGCACTGATGTTTTTTTGCTGGTGGGGGCAAGGGTGGGTTGTTGCTTTGCTGTGCCTTGTGTGTGGGAGGGGGAGCTGAGGAGGTTGCTTTGGGGTTGTAACATTTTACTGTCATTCATTCTTTGGGACACTCCTCTGTTTTTTGGATGTTTGCAAAGAAAAAGAATTTCAGGCTGTATATTGTATACATTTCTCTGACATCAAATGTACCTATTGAAACCTAAAGGTGGAATACAAAAGTAGGCTAGTCAATAATATTACATAGGCTACCAAAAGTTTCTTCAGATACATTAAGCGTAAAAGAAAGATGAGAGTGGATTTCGGACTGCTGGAAAATGATGCCAGAGGGGTAGTAATGGGGGTCAACAAAATGGAGGATGAACTGAGTAATTACTTTGCATCAGTCTTCACTGAGGAAGACACTAGCAGTATGGTGGAAGTTCCAGGTGTCAGGGGGCATGGTGTGTGAAGTTACCATAGCTAGAGAGAAGGTTTTTTGGAAACTAAAAGTCTGAAGGTAAATAAATCACCTGAACTGGATAGTATACACCCCAGAGTTCTGAAAGAGGTGGCTAAAAAGATCATGGAGGTATTATTAATGATATTTCAAGAATCATTAGATTCTGGAATAGTTCTGAAAGAATGAAAAATTGCAAATGTCACTCCACTCTTCAGAAGAGAGAGACACGTAAGAATGGAAACTATAGGCCAGTTTGTCTGAGCTCAGTGGTTGGGAAGACGTTGGAGTTAATCATTAAGGATGAGGTCTCAGGGTACTTGGAGGCTCATGATAAAATAGGCCATCATCAACATGGTTTCCTCAAAGGAAAATCTTGCCTGATTAATCTGTTGGAATACTTTGAGGAAATGACAAGCAGGATAGAAAAAGAGAATTGGTTGATGTTGTGTACTTGGATTTTCAGAAGGCCCTTGACAAGGTGTCACATATGAGGCTGCTTAACAAGCTATGAGCCCATGGTATTACAGGAAAGATTCTAGCATGGATAAAGCAGTGGCTAGTTGGCAGGAGGCAAAGTGCAGGAATAAAGGAAGCTTTTTCTGGCCAGCCACTGATGACTAGTGGTGTTCCACAAGGGTCTGTGTTGGAACTGATTCTTTTTATGTTATATGTCAATGATTTGGATGATGGAATTGATAAATGTTTTGCAAATTTGCAGATGATACGAAGAAAGGTGGAGAGGCAGGTAGTTTTGAGGAAGTAGAGGGGCTACAGAAGGTCTTAGAGGGATTTGGAGAATTGGAAAAGAAGTGGCAGATGGAATACATTGTTGGGAAATGTATGGTCATGTATTTTGATAGAAGATATGAAAGGGTTGACTATTTTCTAAATGGAGAGAATATACAAAAAACTGAGGCTGAAGGGGACTTGGTTGTCCTTGTGTGGATTCCCTAAAGGTTAATTTGCAGGTTGAGTCTGTGGTGAGAAAGGCAAATTCAATGTTAACGTTCATTTCTACAGGACTAGAATACGAAAGAAAGGCTGTAATGTTGAGACTTTATAAAGCACTGGCGAGGCCTCACTTGGAGCATCATGAGCAACTTTGGGCCCCTTATCTTAGAAAGGATGCACTGAAACTGGAGATGGTTCAAGGGAGGACCATGGAAAAGATTCCTGGATTAAATGGCTTGTCATATGAAAAGCGTTTGATGGCTCTGGGCCTATATTCACTGGAGTTTAGAAGAATGAGAGGTGACCTAATTGAAACCCATTGAATAGTGAAAGGCCTTGATAGAGTGGATGTGGAGAGGATGTTTCCTATGGTGGGAGAGTCTAAGACTAGAGGACACAGTCTCAGAATAGAGGGTTGCCCTTTTAGAACTTAGAATAGGAGGAATTTCTATAGCCAGAGAGTGGTGAATCTGTGGAATTCTTTGCCACAGGTAACTGAGGAAGTCAAGTCTGTATGTATATTTAAGGCAAAGGTTGATAGATTCTTGATTGGTCAGAGGTTGGAGGGATATTGGGGGAAGGCAAGAGACTGGGTTGAGAGGAAAATTGGATTGGCCATGATGAAATGGCAGAGCAGATGCGATGGGTCAATTGGCCTAATTCTGCTCCTACATCTTATGGTCTTATGAATGATCTCAGCCCCAAACATCACTGTCCATATCCCTCCACAGATGCTGTCTAATCCATCGAGTTCTTTGTTGCTCCAGATTCCAGCATAATTTCTCCCAAACTTGTTACTCCACTGTGAAGTCTCTTCAAGTTAAGTCCACTTTGAAGAAGTTTTCTTCATTTCTGAATCTAGGTGAAAAGTCTCAGTCTGAACTATGGACTGTCCTTGCTCTCCACAGGTGCTGCCTGACCTGTTGAGTTCCAACTTTTTTGCTTGTTGCTCCAAAGT
Source organism: Mobula hypostoma (assembly GCF_963921235.1). Taxonomy (NCBI): domain Eukaryota; kingdom Metazoa; phylum Chordata; class Chondrichthyes; order Myliobatiformes; family Myliobatidae; genus Mobula; species Mobula hypostoma. The sequence continues at coordinate 111,382,591 of NC_086100.1, read as the reverse complement.
TAAGTATCTGCAGTTTTTCTCGTGTTTCCACTGTTTTTTTTTTAATATTGGGCTCCAAAGATGTTGACGGATGCATACAGAGTCCAGGTTAACACAGACAAGAAGCTGGAGGAACTCAGCAGATCACGCAACATCTATGGAAATGAATGGATAGTCGACATTTCAGGGTGAGACCATTCTTCAGGACACTAAATTTTTACATCCACCATTGCAATTTCCAGTGGCTTTGTTCATCCCTCAGGAGCTGACTATCAGGCAGATCCCTCTTCATGTAACCAGCCACATGGAAGGAGCTGACCAGTGTCATTTGTAGACATGAACACCCACTGAACGCAAATAAAGAAAATGTATCAACTTCCATTCCTATTTCTCTTAACATATGGAAAGTTTGCCTCTGAACATTAAAGTAGCACCATGCTTACAGTGCACTGTATTTTCTGTCAGTTTATATGTACTATAATTTGCATAATTTTGGCAGTTTTACTTGAAATGCACTTCCTGCTGATAGTTCTGTCTGCACCACTGTGTCAGATATGTCAGTGGGTTGTAAGTAGTTCGACATTATTTGAAGGAAGCTGAAAATATGGGCCATCACCTGACAAGAAAATACTAGGTTTCCACAGAAGTTACTGTAGTTTTAATATTTAATGCAGTATCATGGTAATTGGAGTAACACAAACACAAAATGCTGGAGGAAATCTGCAGCTTAGGCAGCATCAATGGAGAGGAATAGACAGTCAAAATTTCTGGCCAAGACCCTTCTTCAGGATTAGAATGGAAGAGAGAAGACAACAGAATATAAAAGCATGGGGAGAGGAAATAGGACCGTTAGAGTGATTTTTGGATTTAGGTCATTTACATTTAGCAAATGGCTTTGGCTACCAGTCTTCTGCCTTTGAATATGTATTGTGGATTTAATCTGGAACAATGAATTCCTTAAAGTTGTGAATCTCAGTCCAGATGATGCTGGCGTTTGTGGTATGGAAGCAAATCAGGAGGTGTGAAGGTTGTATGTAGTTTCTAAGAAAGCATTGCCCATACATTGTAAATATTGAGTTGTCCTTTGATGTTTGGCACATAAAATATCGCGTCCTATGTTGGGCCAGCAGACCTTTCCACCGAAAGCGTCATCATATGATGCCTCCCGTATCTTGTTTTGTTGAATAATGATGCTGCTTTGTATCTGTCAATAGTTTTCTCTAGCGATTTCATTCATGCAGCAACAAGGACTAGCTAGAAAATGATGAAGCCAGGTGGGTGGGAAAGGTAAAAGGTTGGAGAAGAAGGAATCTAAAGAAATTTGGCCTGTCCCCTAAAACCCTTACTAATTTTTATAGATGCACCGTAGAAAGCATTCTGCTAGGGTGCATCACAACCTGGTATGGAAGTTGTCCTGTCCAAGACCGAAAGAAGTTGCAGAAGATAGTGAACACGGTACAGCACATCACACAAACCAATCTTCCATCCTTGAACTCACTTTACACCGCACGCTGTCAGAGCAGTGCTGCCAGGATAATTGAGGACAAGACTCATCCAGCCAACACACTTTTCGTCCCTCTTCCCTCCGGGAGAAGGTTCAGGAGCTTGAAGACTCGTATGGCTTGTACTCGACAATAAAGTATAAAGTATAAAGTATAATGGAGGAATCTGATAAGAGAGGAGAGTGGATCATGAGAGAAAGGGAAGAAGGATGGGCCCCAGGGGGAGATGATAGGCAGATGAAGAGAGGGGTAAGAGATCAGAGTGAGGAATAGAAGTGGGTTCGGGGAGGGGAAAGAATTACTGGAAGGAGGAATCGATGTTCATGCCATCAAGTTGGAGGTTACTTAGACGGAATATGAGGTGTTGGTCCTCCACCCTGAGAGTTGCAAAGGAGGAGTCCATGAACAGACATGTCGAAATGGGAATGGGAATAGAAATTAAAATGTTTGGCCAACAAAAGATTCCATTTGGGACAGATGGAGTGGAGGTGCTCAACAAAGTGGTCCCTCAACTTATGTCGAGTCTCACCAATGTGGAGGAGGCTGTATCGGGACTCTAACCCTAACCCTAATCCATAGTAGACCCCGATAGATTCACAGTGTAAGTGTTGCCTCACCCCGAAGGAATGTTGGGGGACTGAATAGAGGTAGGGGGAGGAGGTGAATGGGCATGTGTAGTATTTCTGTTGCTTGCAGGGATATATGCCAGGAGGGAGATTAGTGGGGAGTGACAAATGGACGAAGGAATCATGGAGGGAGTGATCCTTGTGGAAAGCAGAGTGGGAGGAGGTAAAATGTGTTTAACATGGTAAATAATAGCTTAATTAATCTTAAATAATTATATATCTTTGTGATAGAAATTTAATTTTAACTCCTCATAATAGATCCTTACTTTAACCCGAAGCCAAGTCCTATTCAGTGGACAAAACAGTGTGGCTACACCAGTAGGTATTATACAGTTAAACCCAGGACTGCACAGAATGCATAAACTCCAATGAGTTATTTCTAGAATATGTTGTGACATTTTTTCTTACATCTAACTATACTCTATTCATTAATGAAGAGTGCACTCTATCACAATGTAACCATGTAGCTGAAGTACATTTTATACAATCAAATCAAATTAAAACATAGTCTAATGATTTTCCCCTTAAAAGACATTACCTTAAAACACAATCCCACTCACTTCACGTTCCAGATCTCCAGTCCTGTTACACGTCACTTGCTATCAGAAATTTTTCTTCATTTAGGAATGCCCAGCATTTATGCTCTGCACTCGCTGCAAATATTCACTTCAGGCTTTAAATTGTACTTGATTTGTGTATGCAGCTAAGTAATGGGGTTGAGGTATAAATAGACTTCTTCTGTAATATCTAATTGGGGGAGAAATTTTTTGTATGCCCTAGCCAAATTCTCAACCCCAGAAATCTGCCAGAGGAGGAAATAAACCCAGCATATTCATCAAAAATTCTTGAAGGAAAGATTTTAATGGATTCGTTCACAAATTTCTTATTGAAGGACATGTGTTTTTTGGGTAACATGCTGGTTACGCTATACGTGAGCACTGAACTATCCATTCAATGATGAGGGCCATACTTTCAACCATTCAATGCAAGCATGCATTTCTCAAGTAAGAGGTAATATTTTCACTTCTACATGGACCTTATATTTAATTCATAATGTAATGAAAAATAGTGTTTGATCTTCTTCTGGAGTTGGATTACACTGTCAATCTGTGTTGATATATGCTACCTTTAATAGGAGATGTTTGTTTTAAACAGAAGTTTATACTACCCTCTTGTATTGACGTAAACAATTAGCACCTTTGGTTTTCAAAATCAGAGGATCATTTATCTCAAGTTGTTGTTAGACATCTCCTCGGAGCTGTTAATGCAAGTCTCAAAGCTATTCTCCTGCCAGGCCTCATGGTTGAGCAATGAAACAGGGAAACCTAATAAGGGGAAAAATAACATATAAAGTAGAGCTTTTAAAGAGAGCAAAATGGAAAAAGCAAAGATATATGCTTGTAACTGCTTTTATAAATCATTGGAGATAAACTTTCCGACAAAGCTTAAGCAATAATTCTATCCCTGCCATTGGGTCTGCTCAGGATCAATGCTTGTTTGCCAAATAACCTATTAGCTAGGGCCTCCCACTCCTTTCCACTACCACCTTCTTTGTGGCAGTCTTTTGGTTTATCGCCTCCATATCCCTGTAAGTTGAAGTGCCATTTGTCTCCTATCTTTGCTCATTCTCCTATTCTAAGCCCTTTCATCCTTATCATTCCGATCAGTTTATTTAAATTCTAGACTGCAAATATAGCATCATTCTTTACTATTACCAGATGTATATATTAGAACAACATTTAGCTTTGTCGTCATACAAGGTACAAGACCATAAAACGATTTAAATCATCAAGATTATCATTATTTAACATATGAAATAAGCAATCATTTTTAAAGACATCCCTGCTTATGTTTGAGACAGTTTTAGTAAGAGGAGTGTGTGTTGCGTAATTTAAAAAGTTCAGAATCAAAGCCTCCTACTCGTTCAGAATTAAGTCCTCCTGTTGTTCAGCATCAAGGCCTCCTACTCGTTCAGAATCAAGGCCTCCTACTCGTTCAGAATTAAGGCCTCCTACTTGTTCAGAAACAAGGTCTCCTAGTTATTCAGAATTGAGATCTCCTACATGTACAGAATCAAGCCTCCTATTGTTCAGCATCAAGGCCTCCTACTTGTTCAGAATCAAGGCCTCCTACTTGTTCAGAATCAAATCCTCCTACTTGTTCAGAATCAAATCCTCCTAGACGTTCAGCATGAAGGTCTCCTACTTGTTCAGAATGAAGGCCTCCTAGCTGTTCAGAATGAAGGCCTCCTAGCTGTTCAGAATCAAGGCCTCCTACTAGTTCAAAATCAAGGCCACCTGTTGTTCAGAATCAAGACCAAGTTGTTATAGAGGTAAGCAAAACATAAATACTGCAATTGTGAATCAACTGGAATATGTGTTATGCACACAGCAGACACCTGTAAAGATTTCAAGGTCGCTGTTGAGTACATCGTCATATGCATAAGTATACACAGGTGCAATGAAAAGCGTACAGTAATACTGCAGGTAGATGCCATCACATTAGCAACATTCACAAGAAAAATCATAACCATGAATTATTTATAATTTTTATAAAAATGATGCATATCCTCCATCAGAACAATGTGAACTCAAAGCCCAGTAATGTTTTTGTTCTCCTTAGATGTTGTCTGAATTACTGTCCAGTTTCAGAATTTTGTTATTGTGGTGATATCATGTGTCACGTGACATAGTACGGAGCATGAGCAGAACTGACAGAATGATCGAGAAGCTTGTATGTCAGACGTGGTTGCTGTTTGCTGTTAAATAAAAGTTCTAGTTATGGTCTTCCGGAATATGTGTCTTTATGAGTAACCCACAGTATGTATAAAGAACAGAACAGTTATATATTATCTCAATGATATGTTTCCTAAATTAACTATTTGGTGTCAAACTTATCTCGTAGAAAGACGTTGTTGGATTTATATTTGATCCCTTGTGTTTGCTGAATTTGCTAGTCAATGATGTAAAGGAAAAAAAATATGTAGTCAAAATTTTTTATTCATAATTGTTATCTGGTAAACAATTGAAACAAGCCCAGGGCTGGCTGCAATGGGGACCTATCAAAAAGCAAGCTGATAGACGCTAACTCTGTCCTCCAATCTGTCACACAAAGACCACAAATGAATGCAAGGACAAATTCCCTGTTTAATGTAACGAAAAGCATGTGCATTTGTATAGCAGGTTTAACAACATCGGCGTATCTGAAGTAATTTTAAGAAGCACAGTCATTGCTGTCATGAATAAATCTCAGCCAATTTACACAGAAATATAAATAAGATAATGATTGCTTTAAGATAGGAAAAACATTGGCCAGGACACCAGCAAAAGCTCTCATTTTCCATTTTCCCATCAGATGTTTCACATCCACTCAAGAGAGGCAGCAGGATTTTTGATATTAATTTATGTGGAAGAAGATGCTGCAGATTGTTCCATGCTAACTTGGTTCAATACTTGGTTCACCCTGAGTTATTCCTGGTTATGGTTCAAACCCATAATCTTCTGTCGCAGTTGGCTGAGCCAAACAACAGGGATGATATGATGAGGAAACGTTAAACTAGAATATGATTATGTCAAGAGAAATTCCATCATAAGGTTAAATTCAGTGATTAATGTTACAATACAATTCAATGAAAGCTAATTTCCATAAACACTAAAAATCTGCATAGAATATGCAGGTTGCAGATTAAAATTCATGTTGCCTGCACAGTTCAATTATTTTTAGCAGCTGATTGTTTGATCACTCCATCAGGGACCCAGTATAATGGCAGGTTAGCACTAGACAGAGTTAGCTCTCACATCTCTAAAAGAAAGTATGTTGCATGAAGGAAGGTGCTAGTAGCATTGCAGGAAATTAATCTGATCTGGGAAACATGAAGAGTGTTATAAAACCTAGCTCCAAAGTTATCAGCCTGTAACACTATTTAAGCAGTAGAAAGATAGATAGATACCAGTATCTGGAGGAATAAAAGAGATCCTGTGGGCAGTAGAAGTAATTTGTTCCTTTTACACATGGTCCAGGACCTGAAACACTAATTCTGTTTCTCTTTCCACAGGTACTGCCTGACATGCTAAGTGTTTCCAGCATTTTCTGTTTATTACTCTGAAGATTAATCCCAGGATCTGGAGGTAGCATTGCAGTTCATTCTCTGATCTCTCGCATATGGTCAAGATCAGTGAATACTTTTTCAAAGGCATTATCTCACCATGTATAGCACCTGCCCTACAGACTGCTCCATACATCACACAAGGATCAGACAAGGGTCAAATACTCATTTGCTCTATGGTGCCCTTACAGACTTAACATTGCTGTCTGTCTCACCATCATATCTCATGGATGATGATGTACATTATTAGCTATTCAAACATATATCAGAAAGTCACAGAAAACCAACTCGAGCATTTGGTCCATGATGCTTGAGCCAATCACTTGAACAGACTATGCAACAGAAGCTCACTGATTTTATTTTACAAGAGACAAGGCAGAAATGATGTAAATACACTGTCAATTTTACACTCATGTCCAATATCTGTACAAAGTTAATAGCTTGCTTTATGATATAGCCCATCATTGTGAGATACTGAACAGGTGGCTAGTAGACAAAGTAAGGCACGACTCTAGTGCAGGTGTCAAAATACACTCAAGAGTTCTGCTCTGAGTACTTAGGATTCAGATGATAATATCATACAACACAATAGAAGGCCACTCAACCCAACCCAACTCCTTATAGTGAAATCTGGTATTGCATTCTTCTTTAATAATTCTGAAAACCATTTACCCTCCAAAGCCTATCTGGATTCCTTTTGAAAACCCTGATTGATTTCATTCCATTACCTTCAATGAGTTCTGACTCAGAATCTTACTTTTATGTAAAGTAAGCCCTATATCATCCTTGCATTCTTTGCCTATCAATTTGAATCAATCCCTCCTGATCCTTGAATGATGAAGCATCTTCTCTCTACCTAGCAAACGTAAGCCAGTGTCCCAAAACAAAAAATGGAAAATTCTGAAGTACTTGGCAGCTCAAGCATAATTAGTGACTTGATATTTCAGGTCTTGGTTCTGGTCAGGCAGGACATACAGAAGACTGAAGTCCAGCATCACCAGCTTCAAAACTAGATCTTTCCTTTCAAACACTTAGTTCTTGAACCAACTGGCACAACCTTAATCACTACAGTACAACAACACTATGACAAGTTTGATCACTCTGCACTAAAATTAATTTCTTCTTGTTTTATTTGTGCTCTTCCTTGTAAAAATGCGCTTCTTTGATGTTTTTCTTGTAAATGCTGTTTATCTGATACTCTGCCTCTGATGCTGCTGAAAATAATTTTTTATTGCACTTGTGCATGCATATAATTATGCATACAATAATAAAATTGACTTTGACTTGGACTCTAAATTATGCACCTCCAGCAAACCTTTGCTCTAAGGACAGCACCGTTCTAAACTTATTCCCAATCTAATCTTATAGCTAAAATCCCTTGACCTTGAAACAATTCTAGTTAATTTCTTCTGCACCTTCTCCAGGATCTTCTTATTCTGTCTGTCCTTGCAAGGAAAGCTAGACAAGTTTTGATCTGTATTCCTTCATATCTACAAGAGTAACAAATGGCCTTATTCAAATGTGTAAGATGCTAAATGTTGAGAATTTTCTCACATGGGAAAGTCACGAACAAGAAGTCATAGCTATAAAATAAGGGGTAATTCATTTAAAATTGAGGTGCATAGGGATTTCTTCTCTCAATGGGAGGTCAATGTCTACATGGTGAGATTACTAGGTATATTCAAGGTGGGGATAGGTAGATGTTTCAAGGACTAAAGAACTGAGGGTCTTGGGGAACTAGCATAAAAGATGAGGCCAGCATAGATCACCCCTGATCACATGAATGGCGCCGCAGGCTTGAGAAGCGTGGTGGCCTAATACTGCTCCTTTTTTCTTGTGTCCTTATGCTTTTGACATGCCCTGCCACTTTCAAGAATTTATGCATGGGCACATCTAAATTCTTCTTGTCCTGTGCACCCTTTAGAACCAAGTCATTCAGATGATATTTGTCCTGACGAAGGATCTCGGCCTAAAACATCGACTATATCTCTTCCTAGAGGTGCTGCCTGGACTGCTGCGTTCACCAGCAACTCTGATGTGTGTTGCTTGAATTTCCAGCATCTGCAGAATTCCTCGTGTTTGCAGATGATATTTTCTGTCCTTTTGCTTTGCGACCAAAGTATACAACTTAACACTTCTGCATATTAAATTTGATCTGCCACTTGCCTTCCCACACTACTAGCTTGAGCCCTTTTGCAGACTCATCCTCACAGTTTGCCAGTCTTCTAGGTTTGGTACTGCAAATTTTGAAATTCTCCCCCTGCACTCTGATGTTGTGTACTTGTGCATGGGCAATGCACGCCAGAAGACTATTTGGTATGCACAATGAAATATGAGATAAATTTGGAAATGGTGTTATCATGCAGGAGTTTAGCACTAACATGACTGTAGTGTGGGGTATCAATTCTTTCATGGTGGTAAATTCCTACACCTGATGATCATAGAGCAGGTTGCCCAATGTCCCAGTTCCTACGTGGAAACTCAGAGACCTGCTGTCACAATTTCATATAGAGATTCAATGTGCCATCCATTTTGCATAGGCTTTGATTTGCAAGGTGAGACCTGCTGATAAATAGGGAATGAGATCCTCATGGACAACAGTACCAGAAAACATCTGTCTATATTGCATCCTCCTTTATGTTTTGCCTCTCTTATGATCTTTCACTTCTTCTATCTGCTCCTCTTCTTCTCCACGTCCCTTTTCCGCAGATACTCTACCAAAGCAGTGATCTGTCCCAACATGATGCCAAAAACATCTAGCAGACTGCAGATCACTACTCTTTCTCAACACCAGATCTGCTGAGTCCTGCATTCTTCTGAGCATTCCAGATAACTAAAGCTTTGGGAAGCAAGGAACAGATTTATCAGATGTGCCTAGAGTTTAATGTCAGGATATCAGCCAATGATGTGCACACATCCTATGATCATACACTTGGTGAAGATTGACTAGGATTCCTCTTAGTCTGGAGTTAGTGTGTAGTACCCATGAAGCACTGGGTATGTATACAATTGCTTGTGACCACAGCAATCCTCTGTTATCCTATCCTCCCTCCCCCTCCTTCTCCTTCTTCCTCTGCTCTGGGAAGGAAGATAAAATGTATTCAGTTCCCTTCAATTACAAAATCCAGGTGACTGGAAATTAAGTAACACTAGGCCAACAAACCACATGATTTTATAAATATAAGACTATAAGATCATAAGATATAGGAAAAAAATTAGGCCATTTGGTCCATCGAGTCTGCTCTGCCGTTTCATCATGGCTGATCCATTTTTCTTCTTAGCCCCGCTCTCCTGCCTTCTCCCCGTATCCCTTCATGCCTTGATCAATGAAGAATCTATCAACCTCTGCCTTAAATATACATAAAGCCTTGGCCTCCACAACTGCCTGTGGCAAAAAATTCCACAGATTCACTACTCTCTGGCTAAAGAAATTCCTTCACATCTCTGTTCTAAAAGGATGCCCCTCTAGTCTGAGGCTGTGTCTTCTGATCTTAGACTCTCCCACCATAGGAAACATCCTCTCCACATCCACTCTATCAAGCCCTTTCACAATCTGACAGGTTTCATTTAGGCAGCCCCTTATTCTTCTGAATCGCAGTGAAGACAGACCTAGAACCATCAAACGCTCTTCATATGACAACCCATTCAATCCTGAAATCATTTTTGTGAATCTCCTTTGAACCCTCTCCAGCTTCAGCACATCCTTGCTTAGATTTACAAGGATGCTACCTGGAATGGAGAGCATACCTTATGAGAATAGGTTGAGTGAACTTGGCCTTTTCGCTTTGGAATGATGGAGGATGAGAGGTGACCTGATAGAGGTGTATAAGATGGTGAGAGGCTTTTTCCCAGGGCTGAAATGGGTAACAGAAGAGGGAATAGTCTTAAGGTGCTTAGAAGTAGGTACAGGGGGATGTCAGGGGGTAAGTTTTTCACACAGAGAGTGGTGGGTGTGTGCAATGCACTGCCAGACACAGTGGTAGAGGCAGATACAATAGGGTCTTTTAAGAAACTCTTTGAAAGGTACATGGAGCTTAGAAAAACAGAGAGTAATGTGGTAGGGAAATTCTAAGCAGTTTCTAGAGTAGGTTACATAGTCGGCACAATATTGTGGGCCAAAGGACCTGCAATGTTTTGTAGATTTCTATGTTCTATGTTCTATAAGGGGCCCAAAACTGCTCACAATACTCCAAGTAAAGCCTCACCAGTGCTTTATAAAGTCTCAAAATTACATCTTTGCTTTTATATTCTAGTCTCTTGAAATTAATCCTAATATTGTATTTGCTTTCCTCACCATAGATTAAACCTGCAAATTAACCTTTAGAGAATCCTACAGAAGGTCTCCCAAGTCCCTTTGAGCCTCAGTTTTTTGTATTTTCTCTCCATTTAGATAACAGTATACCCTTCATTTCTTCTACCAAAATGCATGACCATACACTTCCTGATAATGTATTCGATCTGCCATTTCTTTGCCCATTCTCCTAATCTCTCTAAGTCCTTCTCCAGCATCAACAAAGCATCAATTTTATTATCCATTTCATTGACATATAACGCAAAAAGCATCAGGCCCAACACAGACCCCTGTGGAAAACCAATAGTCACTGGCAGCCAGCTAGATAAGGCTCCCTTTATTCTCAGACTTTGCCTCCTGCCAATCAGCCCACTGCTTTATTCATGCTAGAACCCTTCCTGTAATACCATGGGCTTTTAACTTGTTAAGCAGTCTGTGTGGCATCTTGCCAAAGGCATTCTGAAAATCCAAGTAGACAACATCAACCTATTTTCATTTGTCTGTCCTGCTTGTTATTTCCTCGAAGAATTCCAACATATTTGGCAGGCAGTATTTTTTTCTCGGGGAAACCATGCTGACCATGGTCATGTGCCTCCAGGTACCCCAAAACCACATCCTTAACAAATGTCTGCAGAATCTTCCCAATCACTGAGGACAAATTAACTGGCCTATAATTGCTTTTCTTCTGCCTCTCTCCCTTACTGAAGAGTGGAGTGACATTTGAAATGTTTTACTCTCCTGGGACCATTCCCAAATCTAGTGATTCTTGAAAGATCATTATTAATGACTCCACAATCTCTTCAGCCACCTCTTTTGGAACCCTGGGGTGTACATCATCTGGTCCAGGTGACTTATCTACTTTCAGACCTTTCAGTTTCCCAAGAACTTTCTCCCTAGTAATGGTAAATTCACACATTTCAAGACCCCAGACACCTGGAAATTCCATCATTTTGCTAGTGTCTTCCACAGTGAAGACTGATGCAAAATATTTATTCAGTACATCTGCCATTTCCTTTTCCCCAATTACTACCTCTCCAGCATCATTTTGCAGCGGTCCAATATCCACTCTAAACTCTCTTTTACACATTATTTATTGGAAGAATCTTTCAGTATCCTCTTTAATATTATTGACTAGCTTATTCCATTTTCATATTCCATTTTTACCTTCTTATTGACTTTTTAGTTGCATTCTATTGTTTTGTAAAAGCTTCCCAATCCTCTAGCTTCCCACTAATTTTTGCTCCATTGTGTGCCCTCTCTTTGGCTTTTATGTAGGCTTCGAGTTCTCCTTTTAGCCACAGTTGAGTCAGCTTGCCTTTAGATACTTCTTCCTCTTTCGGATGTACGTACATGTATATATCCTGTGCCTTCCAAATTGCTTCCAGAAATACCAGCCGTTGCTGCTCTGCCATCATCCTTGCCAATCAATTCTGGCCAACACCTCTCTCATGTCTCTGTAATTCCCTTTACTCCATTGTGATACTGATACATCTGAATTTAGCTTCTCCGTCTCAAATTTCAGGGTGAATTAGACCACATTATGATCACTTGCTCTTAAGAGTTCTTTTACCTTAAACTCTCTAATCAATTCTGGTTCATTGCACAGCACCCAGTCCAGAATAGCTGATCCTCTCATGGGCTCAACCACTAGTTGCTCTGAAATGCCATCTCATAGGCATTCTAGAAATTCCCCCTCTTGCGATCCAGCACCAACCTGATTTTCCCAATCAACCTGCATATTGAAATCCCCCATGACTAATGTAACATTGCCCTTTTGGCATGCATTTTCTATCTCCCATTGTAATTTGTAGACCACACTATTACTACTGTTTGTATACAACTCCCTTCAGGGTATTTTTACCCTTTCAGTTCCTTAGCTCTATCCACAATGATTCAACACCTTCCGACACTATGTCACCTCTTTCTAATGATTTGATTTCATTTTTTACCAACAGAGCAATGCTGCTCCCTTTGCCTTCCTGCTTGTCCTTTTAATATCTCCCTTTCCAGCCTAGAATAAAGTAACTTCTCAAAACTTAAAAACCACTATCACCTTGACAACGACTGTAATTCTAGTCCTTTTTGTACTCTGAAATTACAGTGTTGGTTAATTTGCAGGTTGTCAGAACTTACAGTGTTTGGTGAATATTCAGGATATTCTACAGGTTGCTGATACTCATTGGGAAAGGATACACATCCTGTGTATACAGGAGGGGAACTCCATTGGTGTTTGTCGTGTATGGAAGGTAGGTGATAATTAACTACATTTCTCTATTTTGTACATTGATTTCATCTGATTCTGCTGAACAAGTTATATAGGGAATGTTCTTAATTGCAATGAAATATTTTGACTCGGCAATTCTTAAACAACTTACATGTTTAAGAATTATCTGGAAGTCATTTGGAACTTGCCATTGAACTAAAGATTGCAATTTTTCTTCAATGCACATTCTCAAAAAAATGTGTATTGAAGTAGAACTGCAGAAAAAAATCCAAATGCCAGTGCTTCATAGGAAATTACTGAAGGATTTGATGGTACTTTTGGAAAGAAATGAGACCCTGTAATCTGTTCATAATTAAAATTCAAGCCATACTTTATTAGAGTTGTGTGATTATTTAGAGTATAATTGAATTATTTTTTTCCCAAAGTTTTGAAGGTTTTTTTTCTGTTGGTTTTTGTCCTTATTTTCAAATTGGCACTAGGTCTTAATTCTCATGCAAACAGAGAGTGACTGAATGATGTAAATCTGTTTTTGCCAATGTTACTAAAGACCTTTGGAGGGAGCTATTTGGATACTATTACAGGGTCATATTGAATATAGTCATTCAGCACAAGGCCAGATGGCAAGTTTAATATTAAATGGATCAAAAATGTTTCAGATAATTTTGAAATAGCACATTGATACTTGCGGCTTTACTTTAATGTATTTTGTCATTTGTTTTGGGATTGGAGCACATTGCTTATTTGATAGTGGTTCCAATATCAGCTGTGCTCTAGGATTAGAGATGCAATGAGGTAGGCTTGGTGCTTCTTGATATGCTGGGAACAAAAACCACAGGGTAGGTTCTCCATCCAATTCAATGCACATGGATATCATTTTAAAAAATGACTTTGGTCTTTTGATTAACTGGCAGCTCCCACCAGTAGTCACTGGAAAAACCAAAATATATTTCACTTTTTAGTCCAAATACTAACTCAGAAAAACAACATGTACTTATATAGGCAACGTCTCAAAACATTGCATTAATCAGTAAGAGATGATGTATTGCAAAGTTGCAAAATTATAATTCAAGTACAGTCGTTTGGTCCCTTGGAAGTTGAGAAGGGAGAATTAATTTTGGGTAATGTGGAAATGAATGAATATTTTGTGTTATCCTTCATGGAGAAGGACACATCTAACATGCCAAAGAGAGATGTTATGGATGAAATGAGAGGTGAGGGCCTTCATGCAATTGCTGTCATTAAAGAGATAGTTATAAGCAAACTATTGGGCCTAAGGGTAGACAATGATCCCTTTGGGATACATCCCAGGTTACTGAAAGAAATGGTGCAAGTAGTGACATTCATGATAATTTTCCAAAATTCTCTAGACCTTGGGCAGGTCCTGGCAGGTTGGAAGACAGCAAAATGTCACGCATCTGTTTAAAAAGGGATATTGGCAAAAGACATTTAATTATGGGCCACTTAGCTTAATGTTGGTAGTTGGGGAAAATGCTTGAAGCTATCTTTCAGCAAGAAAGAGCAAGACATCTGGATAGAAGCGTTTCCATCAGGTAGACACAGCATGGATTCATGAAGGGCAGGTAGCTTTAGACAAACTTTCTGAGGATGTAATGAGTGCAGTGGATGGAGGGGAACAGGTGGATGTTGTATACTTGGATTTCCAGGAGGCCATATAAAAGACTAATCCAGAAGATTGAGATCCAGATGCATGGAGTTGAGGGTTTGGTAATCTACTAACATGGATAAATGATTTGTTAACCAATAGAAACAGAGTCTTGGGATAAATGTGTGTTTCTCTGGTTGGCAGTCAGTGCTGAGTGGAGTGCTGCAGTGGTCTGTGCTGGGCTCACCACGTAACTATTTGTAAAAGGGGACTGAGTGTGGCATACCTAAGCTTGCTGATGACATTAAATGGAGTGGAAAAGCAAATTGTATAGAGGATGTGGAGAGTCTATAGGGAGATATAGATGGGTGGAGTGAGTGTGAAATGGTCTTGCAGATGGAGTACAATGTTGTAAATGTGAGGTCATCCAGACTGGAAAGAAAAATAGAAGGTCTGATTATTATTTACCTGCAAATGGTGAAAGATTGCAGCATACTGTTGTGCAGAGGGACTTCGGAGTGCTTGTGCATGAATTGCAAAATGTTGGTTTGTAGGTGCAACAAGTTATCAAGAATGCAAATGGAATGTTAGCCACAATTTCTAGAAAGATTGAACTTAAGAGCAGGGGTGTTATGCTGCAACTGTACAAGGTACTGATGAGGCCACATCTGGAATACTGTATGCAGTTCGTTTCTTGAGGATACACTGGATTTGGAGGTTGTGCAGAGGAGGTTCACCAGATTGATTCTGGAGATGAGGGCTTTAGCCTATGAGGAGAAATTGAGTCCCCTGAAATTACAGTCACTAGGATTCAGAAGAATACCACAGGGCATCGGAGTGAAATTAGGCTACTTGGCACTCTGAGTTTGGTCTAACATTTCATCACTGCTGATTCATTTCACTCTCAACCCCATTCTCCTGCTTTCTTCCCGTAACCTTTCACACCCTGACTATTCAAGAACCTATTAATCTCTGCCTTATATATACCCAACAACTTGGCATCCACAGCCTCCTGTGGCAATGAATTCCACAGATTCCCCACCATTGGACTAATGAAATTCCTCCTCATCTCTGCTCAAAATGGATATCCCTCTTTTTTGAGGGTGTTCCCTCTGCCCCAAGACTCCCCCACCAAAGGAAAATCCTCTTGGTACGCACTCTACCTAGGCCTTTCAATGTGCAATAGGTTTCAATAACATACCCCCTCATTCTTCAAAATTCCAGTGAGTATAGGCCCAGAGCCATCGATTGCTCCTCATATGATAAATCTTTCATTCCATTCTTAAATAAGGGTTCCAAAAATGCTCACAATACTCCAGCTGAGGCCTCACCAGTGCCTTATCAAGCATCATCCTTAGATCTTGCTATTATGTTCTAGTCCTCTCAAAATTAATGCTAAAATTACATTTGCCTTACTCATCACTGACTCGATTTGCAAATTAACCTTCAAATAATCCTGCTACCAAGTCCCTTTGCAACTCAGATTTTTGAATTTTCACCCCATTTAGAAAATAGAGTATGCTTTTATTCTTTTTACGAAAGTGTGTGACCAAACACTTCCCTACACTGTATTCCATCTGTTCCTCCACCTATCTTGGTGTCATCTTGGCCATCAATTCACCATACAAGTAATTGAAATACAGCGTAAAAAGAAGGGAATGCAAAACTAACCTCTGTAAAACACCACTAGTCACCATCAGCCAATCCGAAAAGGCTCTCTTTATTTCCACTCTCTGCCTTTTGCCAATCAGCCAATGCTCTATCCATGCTAGTATCTTTCCTGTAATACCATGGATTCCTAAATTGTTAAGCAACCTCATGTGTGGCAGCTTATCAAAAGCCTTCTGAAAATCCAAGTACACAATATCCACCAATTCTTCTTTGTCCATCCTGCATGTTATTTCCTCAAAGAATTACAACAGACTTGTCAGGCAAGATTTTCCATTAAGGAAACCATGCTGACTTTGGCCTTTTTTATCATGTGCCCCTAAGTACCCCACAACCTCATTCTTAACAATAGACTCCAACACCTTCACAACAACTGAGGTCAGGTTAACTGGCCTATAATTTCCTTTCTTGTGATTCCATCTCTTCTTGAAGAGTGGAGTGACATTTGCAATTTTCCGGTCCTCCAGAACCATATCAGAATCAATTGTTTTTCAAAAGAACATTACTAATGCCTCCACAATCTCTTTACCTACCACTCTCAGAAACCTAGAGTGTAGTACATCCGGTTCAGGTAACTTATCTACCTTTAGACTTTCAAATTTCCCAAGCTCCCTCTCCCTAGTAAGAATAACTGCACTCACCTCTGCCCCCAACACTCTCAAACATCCAACATAATGCCAGTGTATTCCAGTGAAGAATGATGCAAAATATTTATTCAGTTCATCTGCCATTACCTTGTTTCTCATTACTACCTCTCCAGCATAATTTTCCACTGATCTAATATCCACACTTGCCTCTCTTTTACTCTTTAAATATCTGAAAAACCTTTTGGTATTCTCTTTGATAATATTGGCTCACTTACATTTGTATTTTATCTTTTCTCCTCTTATGGATTTTTTAGTTGATTTCTGTAGGTTTTAGCAGTTTTGCAATCCTCAAGCTCCCCAGCAATTTTCGCTATATTATATGTCTTCTCTTTTGTTTTGGGATGCTTTGATCAATCCTGTGCCTTCCAAATTGCTTTCAGAAGCTCCAGCAATTGCTGCTTTGCCACCATCCCTGCTAGTGTCCACTTCCAATTAATTTTAGCCAATTACTCTCTCATGCCTCTGTAATTCCCTTTACTTGAACATAATACTGATACATCTGAATTTAGCTTCTGCTTCTCAATTGGTAGGCTGAATTTTATCATATTATGATCACTTCTTCCTAACGGTTCCTTCACCCTAAGCTCGCTTATCAAATCTGGGTCATGAAACAACACCCAATCCAGAATGTTGATCCCTTGGTGGGCTCAAACACCAAGCAGGTCTAAAAACTCATGTCATAGGCATTCTACAAATTCTCTTGCTTTGAATCTAGCACCAACCTGATTTTCCCAATCTACCTGCATATTTAAATCCCTCATGACTATCGTGCCATTGCCCTTTTGACTTGCCTTTTCTATCTTCCATTGCAATTTGTAGCCCATTTTCTGTCTATTCTCTGAAGGCCTGTATATAACACCTGTCAGTGGCTTTTTACCCTTGCAGTTCCTTAATGCTACCCACAGGGATTCTATATATTCCCAATCCCATGTCTCCTCTTTCTAAGGATTTGATTTTGTTTGTTGCCACCAGAGATATACTATCCCTTCTGGCTACCTGACTGTCCTTTCAATACAATGTGTATCCTTGGATGTTGAGCTCCCAACTATGATCTTCTTTCAGCAACCACTCAGTGATGCCCAAAACGACATACCTGCCAATCTCTAACTGTGTTACAAGATCATCTACCTTATTCCATATACTGTGTGCATTTAAATATAACACCTGCAGTCCTCTAACCAACACGCTTTTTGATTTGGTCCCCCTTTTACACTGTAACACATCCAACTGACTCCAATTTTTGCCCTGTCATCTGTCTGTCCTTCCTCTCTCTCCCTCTTCTTTCTTCTATGGAAGCTGAACGGAGCATTTTTGCTGTCTGGTTGGCCTCGAGAGTGTTCCTTTAAGAACTGCTCAGCAGATTAGCAGGAGCCACTTCCAATTGAGTGTGATTGAACTGCGAATAGAGGAGCTTCTCTTTTAATCTACACTTTCAGGTATAAACCACCTTAAAACTGTTTTAAATAACTTCATTATTTTTGATGCAAGTTGCTTGATTTGTTTTGGAACAAATTGTCACAATGATTTACACATCAACAATAAAATATAGGAAACCAAGTTCCCAGAAGTTAGTGTGTTATCCATACTTCTCCTTCCACACCTCTTTCCAACACAGCAACTCCAATGAACCTTTCTTCTTGTTCAGTTTTTGGCTTCTGACAATGTCTTTCTTATTCCTCTCTGCCATTGATACCATGAAGCTTTTGTTGCAAATCCATATCATGTGACGGGAAAAGGAATTTTACTGGCAAACAATGTGTGGTCTTCTATGTGATAGGAAAAGACAGACTTTCAAAATGAGGTTATTTAATGACCTCTGTAAAGGTATAAAACTCATAACAGTAATAATGCAAGGAAGTTTAATTATATTTTCAATAAGGAAGATCTCAATATTTAATAAATGTAATTTGTTTTAGGATCTTTCATTTGAACTCTAAGAATTTTGAAAACATTTTTTAAGGCAATCAGTTTTAGTGCAACTAATGCAAAGAACATAGCAGATGATTAAAAGTTTTATTTTCCTATTAATTTCTGTAATTGTGATTTACAACAGCATTAGAAAGTCATAAGATCATTCTTGCAGATGTTTTTCAATTGAAATGGCCATTACTCACAGGGTTCAAGTCTGCTTTGTCTGGCAGACCATGACAAAAGTTTTGCATCTGAAGAAATAGTTCACTGTTACTCAGATGGAATGTAATGAAATGAAAACAATGCAAAATCCTACTTTATTAAATAAAACATTTGAATCGCCAGAGGCATATCAATGCCATACCATGAAGGGGGTGGGGGGGATAGGAAAGTGCTTTCAGTGAGCATCTGCTTTCACATGCAACTAAAAAGCATCAATATAACGTAATTGATTATGTCTGTTGTCTTGGTTCAAAAGCGTCTAACCTCCATGCCAGCCTTATCAAAGAACAAGTTAATTCTTTTTTGCCTTGTGTGTGTCCTCATCCACATATCTAGATTGTATTTTACCACATAAGCATTTGGCAATCAGTGATGAAGCACAGGTTGAAACTGACTGCTTTGATGTTCCCCATTCAGAAACACGACACAAAGCACATGTATTATCACTGCTGTGAGTGTACTGTGATTTTGTGGCAATGTTCACAGGGCCATCATTTTCAGGGCATGGCTAAGTATGTGATGCACGTTCCATGCAATTTATTCCTCAGCATATGACTTTAGGCACTATCTCTCCAATGCTTCAGGAACAATTCTAGGGCATCTTTAGAGCAAAGGGGTACTGTTGTAAAATGTGTGTTTTTCTGATAACTTGTAGTTAAATTTAAGATGCTGCATTAAGTTGCTAAAGGACTAAGACAAAGCTAACAGAGATTATACCTTTGGAACTGTTCAGCATATGTCATTATCTAGGACTTACATATCTCAAATAATTGTTGTAGAGGGCAATTGTTTTTCCCTGTTCCTATGAGATACTTAGATTCATTTGTGGAGTAATTTCTATTTCCACTAAAAGTTCAAGTTCACAGTTTAAAGTACATTTATTATCAAAGTATGTATACATTATACAACCTTGAGATTCGTCTCCTAACAGGCAGCCACTAAACAAAGGGAGAGACCAAAGAAAAGAATATATATAAATGAAAAGAAGACTGTCTAACACTGAATGTGCAGAGAATCAAAATTACATCATGCCCAAAAAAGAACCCATAAAAAATAAAAGAATAAAGTAACCCATAAAGAAGACCATCAAACATCCAATGTGCGATGAAAAAAATCATGCAAACAGTATCCACAAGCAAATGGTGTTTTGGAACTGAAGTCCACAAGAGAGTCCGATAGTTCTGCGCAGAGCCGAGTAAATGCCATGGATCAGCGATCTGAACTGCACCCACCTCGCTTTGGGCCCCTACACCCTGACCTTTTCAGTCTGGCCCGGCACTTAAATCCCCATCCGAACAATGGGTTCTGCCGCTTGGAAACACTGAACTTCACTGTCTCTATTCAGCCTGTAAATCTCTGTCTGAATGAGGGGTTCTGTCGCTTGGATACGCTGGAATTTGCTGCCTCCATTCGGCCTTTAAATCTCCATCCAAACAATGGGTCCTACTGCTTGGAAACGCTGGACTTCGCTGCCTCGATTCATCCTGTAAATCTTCGTCCGAACAATAGGTTCTGCCACTTGGATACCCTAGAATTTGCTGCCTTGATTTGGCCTGAGAATCTCCATCTAAACACCATGTTCAGTAGTATTGACACGTTCTGAGGCCTGGACCCCGCTGCTTCGACCTGGCCTGTAGCAGACCTCTCACACTTTTCCACACTATCAGCCTTGCCTTGCCTTGCCTGAGTAAAATCCTATAACTCAGCTATGAAGGTCCCTGTAATTAAGGCCTTGAAACAATTTGAAAGCAAAATAATTGTGGGAAAAGCAAAACTGTATGATTGTTATTCCAGAACAATATGATGATATAAGTTGAAGGATCTTCTTCAAATGTTTCTTGTGAATGTTTCTGGTAACTCACATCACATTATGCTTTATTTGTCTCCTTTATGAGAATAATTAAGCAAAAGACAAATCTAATTTGGTACAGGAATGGCAACCAGGGTGATAGTGCTGAGGATGAGGTAGTTGGTTTACAAATAGAAGCAGTGGGTAGTGAGACTGCTAGCAAGGAGTGGCTGATGATAGGGCAGAATTGCAGTCAATTAAATGGCTTGCAATGTAAAAGGGGAACAAAATTGAAAAAAGTGAATATAGGACTGAAGTTGTTATATTTAAATGCATGAAGTATACAGAATTAGGCAGATGAACTTGTAGCACAATTACAGATTGGCATGTATGATGTTGTGGGCATTACTGTATAGTGACTGAAAGAAGATTATAGCTGGGAGTTGAATGTCCAAAGATACATATTGTGTCAAAAGGACAGGCAGGTAGGCAGAGGGAGTGGGGTGGCTCTGTTGGTAAAAAATGTAATCAAATAATTAGAAAGAAATGATAAAGGATTGGAAGATGCTGAATCATTGTTGGTAAAGCTAAGGAACTGAAGGGGTAAAAAGAACCTAATGGGAGTTATATACAGACCCCCAAACAGTAGCAAAGATATGGTCTGCAAAATACAATAGGAGATAGAAAAGGCATGTTACAAGGGTAATATTATGATAGACATATGGGATTTCAATATGCAAGTACACTGGGAAAATCAGGTTAGTTGGTGCAGGATCCCAAGAGGGGAAATCTGTAGAATTCTTACAAGATGGATTTTTAGAGCAGCTTGTGGCTGAGCCCAGTATGGGAACAGCTATTCTGATTTGGGTGTTGTGCAATGAACTGGAATTAGAGGGTTAAGGTAAAGGAACACTTAGGAGCTAGTAATCATAGTATGATAGAATTCACCCTGCAGTTTGAGAAGAAGCTAAAGTCAAAGGTATCAGTATTACAGTGGATAAAGGGAATGCAAAGTTAGTATTCATTTTGAGAGGACTAGAATATAAAAGAAAGGATGTAGTGTTAGGGTTTTATAAAGCATTGGTGAGGCCTCACTTGGAGTACTGTGAGCAGTTTTGTCCCCTTATCTAAGAAAGGATGTACTAACAATGGAGAGGATTTAAAGGAGGCTCACGAAAATGATTCTGGAATTGAAAGGCTTGTCATATGAGTATTGTTTGATGGCTCTGGGCTTGTACTCACTGGAATTCAGGAGAATGAGGGGGGACCTGACTGAAACCAATCAAATGTTGAAAGGCCCCAGTGGAGTGGATGTGGAGAGGATGTTTCCTATGGTGGGAGAGTCTAAGACCGGAGGACACAGCTTCAGAATAGAGGGACATCCATTTCGAATGGAGATGAGAAAAAAATTCTTTAGCTAGAGAGTGTGAATCTGTGTAATTTATTCCTGTGGAGGCCAAGTCACTGGGTATATTTAAGACAGAGATTGATAGATTCTTGATTAGTCAGGCCATGAAGGGATATGGGAAGAAGGCAGGAGATTGGGGCTGAGAGTAAAATGGATCAGCTATGATGAAATGGTGGAGCAGACTTGTTCGGCCAACTGGCCAAATTCTGCTCTTATATCTTATGGTTCTATGTTGCATTTGATCCTAGGAAGATTGAGATAGTGAGGGTAACTGTTTACTGAATACTTGCCTGCAATACTTATTTCTATAAATGTGATTTTCTCTAGCTTTGGTGTGTGAAGAATGCATATTATTATGGCAAGACAACTGAGTATTATCACTGGTTTCAAAGCCTATGCTTTGAAAAGATGTGACCTGAATCCAAAACCTCTGTTCTTTGCATGATTCATATTTTACCTAATTTTAGCTGAGTGTGAAGATTGCTAAGCAGTATTCTAGAGTTACGTCAATATAGCAGATATTAATTCAAGCAAGAACAAGTCATCAGCTCTTAAAGTAAATTGCAAATTGCAAGCAGTAAATTGAAGTTAAAAGCATGCCATTGCACATAAACAATACTGTCTGTGGAGCACAGGCTGGCCTACAAACTAAGGGATATGGTTCGCAAAATGTTGGCTATGAGATATTTCATATGCATCAGCCAAATATTAAGACAATGGGGTTTTGTTAATTGGCCTGCATCAATCCATGCAACTATGGGTTTAAGGAATTTGCACCATTGGAAACACGTTCAAGGAAGCTTGCAATTAATTTGTCCCAGCAAAGGTATTTGAACATTCAGAGGTGTTTCCACTGTAGCTGTGCAATTCAAAGGGAGCATTGTCAACTGAAAGTATTGATATAAACAATGTCCATTGTAATAATTGAAATTGTATTGCATCACCTGTTGTTACCTTTGATCTTAATGGTGCAAAAATGTGATGTACTTTTGAGTTTGGGAGACTGTATCATGAGGATCCTCGGAAGACTGTATGCTTATCGTGATGAATGAGGACTTTCATATCCACGACTTCGGTATTTTTCCAGTGACCTTGATCACAGTCACATCAAAGATACTAACAGAAGATGGAGATTCCTTTCTAGAAGGGTTGTAGCATATTGTCCTCAAAGTTCACTGAAGAGTTAAATTGGGGTGCTTAATGTTTCTACTCTGGAATTCTCACCGATACTTCATATTTCAAAAAGACTCCAACAATGAAAGCTTGAAAAAAGTTATAAAATATATGGCTCAGATAGTTAATATTAGATAGTTAGCACAGACCTATTGAGTGGTAAAGTATAGAGAAAGCAGAATAATCTCGAATAAGAATTTTGTATTCAGAATCTGGAAAATACATAATATTTCAATGCATAAATTTCATGATGTTAATGTGGCCCATCTGTCTCACATTCATATAGCAATAAGTAATGTTGGGAAATATAGAGAGGGACAAATGGAAACAGAAAGATAGAAGTTAGTATTTATATTACAGTTTCTCTGCCCAGTTGGTTTCCTCCAAATCATATATTGTTTTGAATATCCAAACCTATTTTGGCAGTGAAGCTGCTTTAAATTCTTTGATGTGATTCCTTAACACTCTAAAGTTTTACAAGTGCATAAATTTACTTCAATCATTGTCAATAGTTACTAAAAGATCTTTGTCTATTGCCAATCATTCATTGATCAATGAAATAAAATAGGAACTTTAAATAGTAACATTTAATAGATTCAATTAGCCCTTGAGTTAAGTAAGTTATATGAATGACCTGATGAACTATACACCTTCTCTGAAATGGTCTGAGATTGACCAGTGATTGAATGGAGTAGTATCCTGTCAACTAGAATCATTTTGAATATGCGATCCTATAATTAATATCAATGTTTCCAACAAGTATAATCCACACTTGTCACAAATATTGCAGATATCTTTTAACATTTCTCACAATGAGTCAGACACTCCACAGCTATAAGGGAGAGGAGCGCTGAAGGTGGAATGAATAACACTTCTGAAATTTTTGGAAGGTAGAATGCAAGTGACATGCCAAAAGAAAATGAATCAAGGGCATAAAACCATGGGACGGCATGTACAGAAACTGATTTCTTTTCCAGTAAGTGAAAAATTTAGAATAAGGGGGACTTGTGTTATTGCATCCATATGAAAAATATGATTCTTAAGACGGAAAACAAGTAGGATAAAATTGGTTAGTTTTACATAGGAGGTTACGAAGCCATGAAATGACTGGACCAGAGAATGAGGGAGAGACCTCTAAGGTGTTTACCATGTCTCCGCTGTATTATATACCTTAGTAATCCGCAGAACTGAGAATAACCTGTTTCCACTCCAGCTCTTTGGCTTCTCCAGTGACTTGTGCATCAATGTAGGAACTGCTCATTTTACCCTAGATGGGGCAGACTATCCTTGGCATAGAGCTGAAAGGGGAAAGGAGCAAATGCATGGGCTGTTTGTAAGGTTTTGCAATCCTGCTCCTTCCGTTGTCTCTGCACAAACTTTTGTGTGTTCTCACATTTGAGGTTCCCATTGCCATTACAAATGTTTCTTCTCTACTTTGAACAGTCACAGGCCAGAAACGTCAGAAATTTTGAATTTTTTCAGAGAGATTTTGAGAACATCTTTAAACTTTTCCATCTGTCCAACTGTGACCTCTTCCTGTGACAGGTTGTGGTGACGACTTGGGAGAAACACCATGAAAATTCACTGTGCTAAATAGGTCAAATAAAGGGTCAATAGAAATTATTTTAAAAAGAATGGTAACTAAACGAGGAACATATATTAGGATAATAGTCTTAAGAATGATAAAGACCAACACAAATGCTGAATGTATTAATAATTGGCAAGTTGTTTATTATTGTCATATGTCCTGAAATATAGTAAAAAAGTTTGTTTTGCATAACACCTTTACAGGTCATTTCAAATACGAGTTCATTGAGGTAGTACAATGCAAAAAGCCACAGCAGAATGCAAAACGTTGCAGTTTTGGTTATGGAGAAAGTGCAGTGCAGATGGACAATTAGGGCCTTAACGGGGTAGATTGAGAGATTATCTTTATTGGACAAGAGGTCCATCCAAGAGTCTTAAAAACAGTGAGATAAAAGTTGTTCCTGAGCCTGGGAGTGCATGTTTTCTAGTATTGTATCTTCTGCCCAATTGAGTGTGGGAGAAGAGAAAATAGTGGTTGATTCCCTGAAAGATGGTTGCTGTTTGCAGACTTACAATGAGATTTTCTTGTCACCTTCAATTAAGTTTACATTGTGATGGACTTGCTTACAAAATTGCTTTACTCTAAGTATCTGACAGATATTGTTTTGCCCTCCCTGTAGCATACTAAGCCATTCTGTACAGAGATGTGGCTGCCAGAACTATATATACTCTGCTATTTCTTGTCAACTCCTGGGGTAATGATTTGTACATTTAACTGGTTCGTGCTGTGTGATGTCAATCCCACAACAATCTCTGTCCTGCTACCATTCATTCTTGCCTTGGAAGTTAGTTTACTCATAACTTAGATTTTGTATTTTTCCTTTGGATGATTAGCTGTGTGGGATACAGTACTCACAGTTAAATTATAACATAGAAGATATGCAATCCAATGGATAATGAAGTAACAAGGAAGTCGTGTAGCCCACTGGACCTGATGATGGCTCAGTGGAAGAGCTTTCCAGTTATTTTCATGTATTCTTTGTGGAGTTTTTTGTCTGCTCAAAAATTTCCAAACCTCTTTATTTCAGCAGTATATCTCAATCTTAACAATTTGCTCCCAGTCATCCTGGTTGTTTCCAGAACTACAGAGTGATTTTCTGGATGTTTCTATTAGAGCTGCATTTCACAACATTTACATGTCCCTCCCACAAAACTGGCATTGATCTTGCATTGTACATCAACAGAAACCTCTAGCATGTTAAAGATTTTGTTCATGGGAAATCATTGTCATTGGATATTAACAATATCAGTCTTTTGTTCACTTTTCTCTCTGATGTACAACTGTAATTACGTTGCCAGATGGTGGAACTCTCGATGCATTGAACTAAATCAGTTCAAACACTTCATTGCACAGCTGGATTTAATATTAGAATCACCAGAGATTATTACAAGAAGATTCCACATTCTTGGTACCAAAATAACTTGCAGTAATATTGTGCCTTTTACAACTTCAGGAAAATTAAAGTAGTACAAAGATTATGGCATTCCACACATCTCTCTGCCTTGCTAGCTAGTAGAAATCACAGGCCTGGGAGACACTGTTGAACATACAGTATATTTCTGTTAGCTATGTTATGCCAATGGTGGAATTTTCAGATAATTTGCTGATTGGATTATCTTGAATGTAGTGAAACTTCTTTAGCATTCTTAAAACTTCATTCACTCAGGCAGGTGAAAAAAAGACATGCATTTACTGTATATGTGTCTCTCTCAATCTCTGAATGTCCCATTTCACAACTAATGAATATTGTTGAAATGCAATCATTTCATTAAGGTAAGAAATGTGGCAGTCAATTCGTATGCAGCAGGTCCTCAAAGTACAGTGACTAGACACTCTGTTTTAAATAAATAAACATCTGCCAGGTTGTTACTCTTCTATATTTGCAAAATAGTGCCATCAGGCTCTTTATCTGAAAGACGAAAAAATATTTCCTTCTAATGCAGTTGATTCTTAACTCGCCTCTGCAGTGAGAAACATAGGGCAGAATGCCAAGTGATCTTTCTACCCTTCTTAAAATATGTAACTTTCCTTTCAAAGTCAATGTACATTATCATTGTTAGTATGATTAATGGCAATCTCAAAAGTACTGGATTACCATAAAACACATCTGAAATACCAATGTTCTTGAGAGATGGAACTCTGCAACCTTTTCCAGCCTGACCTGTAGAAGATTCCAACCCACAGAATTGTGGTTGATATTTCAACACCCTGGAGCTTGTTGAATGAGCCGTTTCATTATATCGACCACAACACCAAAAATACTTCCTACCTCACAATCCTGCAATGGCAGCCTCACTGCAAGGATGGCATCAATTCAGGAAAATGGCTTAGCACTCTTTCTTAGGGCATTAGGAATAGGCATTAAACATAAATACTTCTCAATAGCACACACAAAATACTGGAGGAGCTCAGCAGGTCAGGGAGTATTTATGGAAATGAACCATTTCAGACCTGAAGAAGAGTCTCAGTTCAAAACATCAACTGTTTACTCTTTTCAATAGATGCTGCCTGACCTGCTGAGTTCCTCCAGCATTTTGTGTATGTTGCTGTGGATTTCCAGCATCTGCAGACTTTCTTGTGTTTATGATTTGCTGCTCCACTGTGAAGTCTCCTTGAGGTATGCCTACCCTGAAGATGTTTAAATCTTCTCTTTGATGGGAGTTCAGTGAGACCCTCTCTCACTGCTCCCTCTCCAGGATCTCTGCTGTTCTCCAAGTCCTCAACCATGTATTCACCCAGCCCATCAGATTCTTTCTTCTCTAGCCTTTTACCATTCCCACCCAGTTGGCTTCACCTATCACCTTCTAGCTAGCCTCCTTACCCTCCCTCCACCTTTTTATTCTAGTGTTTTCCCCCTTCCTTCTCAGACCTGATCAAAGGTCTTAGCCTGAAACATGGATATTTAAAAAACTAACTTCCATAGATGCTGTCTGACTTTGCTGAGTTCCTCCAGCATTCTGTATGTGTTGCTTTGGATATCCAGCATCTGCAGGAGCTCTTGGGTTTATAAATAATTCTCTATCTTGTCCAAAGTAGGGCACTTTCAATAACATCATCTTAAACTTTTGTCTTCCAGATCTAATTTGTGTCTGAATCTAAACTCCTGATTCACAAAAGCTGGATGACTTTTAGCAAACCTAAATGACATAAGCATTGAGTTATTGCCTGTATTAATGCTTTAAATGACAACTTTTGAAACATGCTTTGCACCATATTTTTTCTTCGGAGATTTTGGATGAAGTCCAATAATATAAAGGTTGAATTTGATTTATTGAGTACTTGTATTTTCTTTCCAGCACAATAGGCGCAAGTAGTTGAACTGCCAGCTTCACCTCTACAGTGACACAAATTCAATCCTGACTTGCAGTGCTGGCTGTATGGAGTTTACAAATTCTTTCTATGACTACATATGGTTTCTTTCCCCATTGAAAGGACACAAGGGTTGGTGGATTAATTGGCCTTTTTAACTTGCTTCTAGAGTGTAGAACCTCCAAAAGGACCACAGCCTCGTCATGGTTTGGAGACTTGCGTGCTTCAATGACCTGGAGGGTTATGCTAGCTGGAGTTAGGGCCTTGTGCTTTTGCTCTTGGTAGGATCACCCATGCCATACAGGTCAAAGGTGAGAGGACAGACTAAGAGTGGTCCATGGATGTTCCAGCTTCAGGGGTTCAGTCAGGGCTAATAACCCTGACTGGTAAAACAAAATTGTTATAGAAACAGGAATGAAGAATCCTTCTACATTTGAGTGTGAAAGTATTCCTGAGTCTCCACCTGGGACTTGCATGACTGACAGTAGTGAAAACCAAGAGGGAGCCATTGACATGAAGGAAGCTCTGAATACTACCAGAGATAGAGGATTTCCTTTGCTGCCCTAAATGCCAGCGGTGTAACGGGCAGGAAGTAAGTAGAGTGCAGATGAATGTTAGAATCTCAGGGGCAGTGTCATGGTCCAGTCCGTGAAGTCCCCATTCCGGTTCACAGTCCGGTCCATGGACTCAGGGCTCCGGGTCTTCCAGCTGACCCTTTTTTGAATTAATCATAGGCATCTGATTCCCATCTTTGGGCTTGCAATATAAGTAGCCTTGGGATTGAGTGTGAGCTGCTGGTTTGTCTTGTCAGTCCCCCTTGGAACGACCTGCTGATGAAACCATTTGTGATCTCTAGGCCTGGTTGGAGGACCACTGCTTCATGGAGCCTTGTTGCCACTTGTAGGAGTAGTCTTTGGGGCTGTTTCCCGGTTCAGCTGAGTGGCTGCCAGCCACTCTGAGCTAGGTAGGGATCCGGCTGTTTCTGTAGCCAGCTGAGGTTGCTCGCTGAACTGAGACTTGGAGCTACCCTGGAGCTGAGATGGAACTGTCTGTTGTTCTTTGGTGTTTATCTCTTCTTGTCCTCGCCTTCGTGCAGTAACTCAGGCCGTCTTGCCGTTGCCTACGGGGGGGTCATGTCTTGTCTTGTCCTCGCCTCCGTGGGGTAAGTCAGGGCGTCTTGTTGTTGCCCTGTGGGGGGTCATGTCTTGTCTTGCCTTGTCCTCACCTCTGTGGGGTAAGTCAGTCTGTCTTGCCATTGCCCTGTGGGGGGGGACATGTCTTGTCTTGACTTTGCCTCTGTTGGGTAAGTCTGGCCGTCCTGCTGTTACCCAACAGATGGACCTGTCCCACCTTGGTGTGGAGAAGTTGAGTCCCGGCTTGCTTTAGAATAAGTCCCGGCTCTATGTCTATGTCCTGTCCTGTCTCATGTTAGTGTTGTATTAACGATGAGTCCCAGCTTGTCGAGGGAGAAGTCCCAGCTCCATGTTGATGTTTAGTTCCCAGTCTGTCTCTGAGCTCCGAGAACCCAAGCCTCGACGATCCCGCAGCCAAGCTCCAAGAGCCCAAGCCTCGACAATCCGGCAGCCAAGCTCCAAGACCCCAAGCCTCGACGATCCAGCAGCCAAGCCCCTAGAACTCAAGCCTCGAGGATCCCAAGCCAAGCTCCAAGAACCCAAGCCTCGAGGATCCCAAGCCAAGCTCCTAGAACCCAAGCCTCGAGGATCCCAAGCCAAGCTCCTAGAACCCAAGCCTCGAGTCTCCCAAGCCAAGCTCTTAGAACCCAAGCCTGGAGGATCCTAAGCCAAGCTCCTAGAACCCAAGCCTCGAGGATCCCAAGCCAAGCTCCTAGAACCCAAGCCTGGAGGATCCCAAGCCAAGCTCCTAGAACCCAAGCCTGGAGGATCCCAAGCCAAGCTCCTAGAACCCAAGCCTCGGGGATCCCAAGCCAAGCTCCTAGAACCCAAGCCTGGAGGATCCTAAGCCAAGCTCCTAGAACCCAAGCCTCGAGGATCCCAAGCCAAGCTCCTAGAACCCAAGCCTGGAGGATCCCAAGCCAAGCTCCTAGAACCCAAGCCTGGAGGATCCCAAGCCAAGCTCCTAGAACCCAAGCCTGGAGGATCCCAAGCCAAGCTCCTAGAACCCAAGCCTGGAGGATCCCAAGCCAAGCTCCTAGAACCCAAGCCTCGAGGATCCCAAGCCAAGCTCCTAGAACCCAAGCCTGGAGGATCCCAAGCCAAGCTCCTAGAACCCAAGCCTGGAGGATCCCAAGCCAAGCTCCTAGAACCCAAGCCTGGAGGATCCCAAGCCAAGCTCCTAGAACCCAAGCCTTGAGGATCCCAAGCCAAGCTCCTAGAACCCAAGCCTCGAGGATCCCAAGCCAAGCTCCTAGAACCCAAGCCTGGAGGATCCCAAGCCAAGCTCCTAGAACCCAAGCCTCGAGGATCCCAAGCCAAGCTCCTAGAACCCAAGCCTGGAGGATCCCAAGCCAAGCTCCTAGAACCCAAGCCTGGAGGATCCCAAGCCAAGCTCCTAGAACCCAAGCCTGGAGGATCCCAAGCCAAGCTCCTAGAACCCAAGCCTGGAGGATCCCAAGCCAAGCTCCTAGAACCCAAGCCTGGAGGATCCCAAGCCAAGCTCCTAGAACCCAAGCCTCGAGGATCCCAAGCCAAGCTCCTAGAACCCAAGCCTGGAGGATCCCAAGCCAAGCTCCTAGAACCCAAGCCTGGAGGATCCCAAGCCAAGCTCCTAGAACCCAAGCCTGGAGGATCCCAAGCCAAGCTCCTAGAACCCAAGCCTCGAGGATCCCAAGCCAAGCTCCTAGAACCCAAGCCTGGAGGATCCCAAGCCAAGCTCCTAGAACCCAAGCCTGGAGGATCCCAAGCCAAGCTCCTAGAACCCAAGCCTGGAGGATCCCAAGCCAAGCTCCTAGAACCCAAGCCTTGAGGATCCCAAGCCAAGCTCCTAGAACCCAAGCCTCAAGGATCCCAAGCCAAGCTCCTAGAACCCAAGCCTCGAGGATCTGAAGCCAAGCCAAGCCTCTAGGCCCAAGACGCCAGCCTCTAGCCAAGCCTCTAGGTCCAAGACCCCAGTCTCAAGCCAAGAGTCAATCCTCAAGACCTAAGACCCCAACCTCAAGCCAAGACTCAAACGTCAAGAGCCAAGACCCCAGACTCAGGCCAATCCTCGACCCTAGCCTCAGGCCAAGCTTCAAGCCTCAAGACCCAAGACCCCAGCCTCAGGCCAAGCCTCAAGCCTCAAGACCCCAGCCTCAAGCCAGGCCTCAGGACCCAAGACCCCAGCCTCAAGCCAGGCCTCAAGACCCAAGACCCCAGCCTCAAGCCAGGCCTCAAGACCCAAGACCCCAGCCTCAAGCCCCAAGACCCCAGCCTCACACAGGCCTCAAGAGCCAAGACCCCAGCCTCAAGCCAGGCCTCAAGAGCCAAGACCCCAGCCTCAAGCCAGGCCTCAAGACCCAAGACCCCAGCCTCACACAGGTCTCAAGACCCAAGACCCCAGCCTCAAGCCCCAAGACCCCAGCCTCACACAGGCCTCAAGCCTCAAGACCCCAGCCTCAAGCCAGGCCTCAGGACCCAAGACCCCAGCCTCAAGCCAGGCCTCAAGACCCAAGACCCCAGCCTCACACAGGTCTCAAGACCCAAGACCCCAGCCTCAAGCCAGGCCTCAAGACCCAAGACCCCAGCCTCAAGCCCCAAGACCCCAGCCTCACACAGGCCTCAAGAGCCAAGACCCCAGCCTCAAGCCAGGCCTCAAGAGCCAAGACCCCAGCCTCAAGCCAGGCCTCAAGAGCCAAGACCCCAGCCTCAAGCCAGGCCTCAAGAGCCAAGACCCCAGCCTCAAGCCAGGCCTCAAGACCCAAGACCCCAGCCTCAAGCCAGGCCTCAAGACCCAAGACCCCAGCCTCAAGCTATGTCATGTCCTTGCCTGGTTCTGGGGTCCAAACCCGAGGCAAGACCCAGGTTCTGGGTCCTTGTCCAGTCTTGGGCTCGGAGTCCAAGCCTTGCCTCCTAATCCATGGTTCCTAGTCCTGGTTCCGCTTTCTCTAGCCCAAGTCTGAGTTCTTGTCCCTGCTCCTGGTCTGAATCCTGTCATGTCCCTCCTCTAGTCAAGTCCTGTCCTTGTACTTCAGTGTCTGTGTCTTGCATTTGGGTCCATTCCCAGCACCCCTTGTGACAGGCAGTAGGGAGTTAGAGAGGGGAGAGTGGCGACGTTGCGCCATATCTGGGAAAAATCAAGATAAGGGATTCGTGTAGAATTAGGGCAAATGAGTGCCTGATGATCATCATGGACTCTGTGGGCCAAGCGGACCTGTTTCTATACTGTATTATTCTATAAAACATTGTAGTTTCTAATTTGCAAGCTTTTTGAGAACTCTAAATTCCTGGGTTTATGTAAAATAATCATACTATAAAATAGCACCATTCCTCCTATATAGAACTTTATCATCTTAAATTAATTATTTTTATTCCATCCTTCCCCAAGACTACCTGCTTTTAACTGCCTGTTTCTTTAGTTCATTCTCACTGCATTAAGCTCTTATCTATAATTCTGCTAAATCTAGTCTGAACATCTCCAATTCTCTCCTCACTCTACACCCACGCTTACTTCTAGAAGCTCAAATAATCCAAAATTGCAATGCATGCATCCTATGCATTGTATCCCCTGACCCACCAGTGTATTCTCATTTACCCCAATGATTCTTTCCCCTGACATGGGAAATTCTTATTTAAAATTCCCCCAAAAGGATCAGTTCTGCCGGTTTGTTATCTCCAGTTTCTTAACTCAGTCTATGCTTTCAGGACAATTGGTGCCCTCTTCAGTCATGATCAGTGCATCCTCTTCCATTCCAATAATTATAAGTAATTCTGTCCTATTGAGAGAATCTCATTTTTCATATCAATATTTTGCACTCTGCCTTGAGAATATGAGAACATAGAACATAGGATATAGGATCAGGAGTTGGCCATCTGGCCCATTGAGCCTGCTCCACCATTCAATAGGATCATGACTGCTCTAGCTGTGGACTTAGCTCCATCTACCTCCCTTTCCCCCATCACCATTAATTCCCTTGCCATGCAAAATATCTGTCTAACTGTGTCTTAAATGTATCTAATGAGGGAACCTCCATTGTTGCCTTGAGCAGAGAATTTGACTGATACACTGCTTTATAGGGAAAAGCAGTTTTACCTCAAGTCCATCCTAAATGAATTCTCCTGAATCTTGAGGCTACTCCTTTTAGTTCTGGTCTCACCTGTAAGTAGAAACAAAGTAAAGTCAAAGACAAGTTTATGAGCAAAGTAAGTACAGTCAGTGGACACAGTCTAAGTTTCCGACTGTATCTAATGAAGTGGCCGCTGAGTGTGTGTCCGTGGTCTTCTGCTGCTGTAGCCCATCCACTTCAAGGTTCAATGTGTTGTGCGTTCAGAGCTGCTCTCCTGCATACCACTGTTGTAACTCATGGCTATCTGAGTTACTGTCACCTTCCTGTCAACTTGAACCAGTCTGGCCATTCTTCCCTAACCCCTCTCATTAGCTAAGTGATTTCATCCAGAGAACTGCTGCTAACTGGATGTTTTCTTTTTGCTTTTCACACCATTCTCTGTAAGCTCTAGAGACTGTTGTGCATAAAAATTCCAGTTCATCAGATTCTGAGATAGTTAAGCCACCCTGTCTGGCACCAACAATCACTCCACAGCCGAAGTTACTTAGACCACATCTGTTCCTCATTCTAATGTTTGGTCTGAACAAATGAACCTCTTGACCATGTCTGCATGCTTTTATGCATTGATTTGCTGCTATATGATTAGCTAATTAGATATTGGCATTAATGAGCAGCTGTACAGATGTACCTAATAAAATGGCCACTGAGTGTATATGTTTTCCTAATAATTGGGATTCATTTTCTTGCAGGGATTTACAGGAAAATAAACAAGTACAATAGAATTTATGAAAATTTACATGGAGAAACACTGACAAATAACTTTACTGCCTCTTTCTTATCTATCTCCTTCATAATTCTGTATGTTGTGAGAATATCCATCTTAAGTGTAGAGGACTGCAGTAGTGATTGGGGATTCCATAGTTAGAAGAGTAGACACAGGATTCTGTGAACATGATAGTGATACCTTATTCGTATGCTGCCTTCCAAGTGCCAGAATCAGGGATGTCTTAGATCAGGTCCATGACATTCTAAAGAGGAAGAGCAGGGAGCCGGAAGTCTTGGTACATAAGGGCAAAAATGACATAGGTAGGAAAAGTAGGGGGTCCTGAGAAGATAACTTGGCGAGCTTGGTAGAAAGCTCAAAAGCAGCAGCTCCAGAGTAGCAATCCCTGGATTGTTGCCTGTGCTACGGGCCAGTGAGGATAAGAATAGGGTGATTTGGTAGGTGAATTCATAACAGATGAACTGATACAGGGGGAAGGATTTAAGATTTCTGGATCATTGGGATCCCTTCTGGGGAAGGTATGACCTGTGCAAGAGGAATAGGTTGTACCTGAACAGGAGGGGAACAACTATCCTTGCCAGAGTTGTTGCGGAGGGTTTAAACTAATTTGGCAGGGGAATGGGAACTTGGATAAAGAAACTGCAAGGATAGAAAGACCCTGATGGGAGTTACATACAGGCCTCCAAACAGTAGCCAGGATGTGGGCCACAAATTACGAAGGGAGACAGAAAATACGTGTGAGAAGGACAATGTTACAATAGTCATGGGGGATTTCAAAATGCAGGTATATTGGGAAAATCAGATTAATGCTGAATCCCAAGAGAGAGACCTTATATAATGCCCATGAGATGGCTTTTTAGAGCAGCTTGTGGCTGAAGCCACTAGGAGATCAGCTGTTCTGGATTGGGTATTATCTAGTGTGCCCAATTTGATTAGGGAGCTTAATGTAAAGGAACCCCTAAGAGCCAATGATTATAATGTGATAGAATTCACCCTGTAATTTGAGAAAGAGAACCTAAGGTCTGATGTATCAGTATTACAGTGGAGTAAAGGAAATTAAAGAGGCATGAGAGAGGAGCTGGCCAAAGTTGATTGGAAGGGGACACTAGCAGGGATGACAACAGAGCAGCAATTGCTGGAGTTTATGGCAGAAAATTGGAAGGTTCTGGGGGACTGAAAATTGCAAATGTCGCTCCACTCTTCAAGAAGATAGGAAGGCAGAAAAAGGAAATTTTCAGCCAGTTAACCTGACCTCAGTGGTTGCAAATATGTTGGTGTCGATTGTTAACGATATAATTTTGGGACATCTGGAGGCCCATTTTCAAATAGGCCAAAGTCAGTATGGTTTCCTTAAGGGAAATCTTGCCTGTCAAATCTATTTGAATTCTTTGAGGAAATAACATTTACAGTAGACAAAGGAGAATCAGTAAATATTGTGTGCTTGGATTTCCAGAAGGCCTTTGACAAGTTGCCATACATGAGGCTGCTCTAAAAGATAAAAGTGAATGGTATCACAGGAAAGATACCAGCATGGATAGAGCATTGGCTGATTTGCAGGAGGCAAAGAGTGGAGATAAAGGGAGCTTTTTCTCATTGGCTGCTGGTGACTAGTGTTGGGATCACTTCTTTTTAGGTTTTGTATCAGTGCTTTGGATGATGGAATTGATGGCTTTGTGGCCAAGTTTGCAGTTCATATGAAGATGGGTGTTGAGGAAACAGGGAGGTTGCAGAAGGGCTTAAACAGGTTAGGAGAATGGGTAAAGAATTGGTAGATGGAATATAGTGTTGGGAAGTGTATAGTTATGCAGAATAAAAGAGTAGACTGTTTTCTAAGTGGGAAGAACATTCAGAACTCTGAGGTGCAAAGGGACTTGGGAGTCTTCATGCAAGATTCCCTGAAGGTTGATTTGCAGGTTGAGGTGTTGGTGAGGAAGTTAAATGCAATGTTAATTTTCATGTTGAGAACACTAGAATATAAAAGCGAAGTTGTAATGCTGAAGCACTGTAAGGCACAGGCCAGGTCTCACTTCAAGTATTGCGAGCAATTTTGAGCCCTTTATTTATGAAAGGATGTGCTGATATTGGAGAGGTTTCAGAGGAGGTTCATAAGAGAGGTTCCAGGAATGGAAGGCTTATCATATGTTGATCCATTGATGGCTCTGTGCCTGTACTTGTAAGAAATTAGAAGAATGCGGAGTGGGGGGGGGCAAATCTCATTGAAACATATCAAATGTTGAATGGTCTAGATAGAGTGGTTGTGAAATGGACATTTCCAGTGGTGTTAGAGTCTAGGACCAAAGGGCACAGCCTCAGAATAGAGAGACATCCACTTAGAGCTGAGATGAGATGGAATTTTCTTTAGCCAGAGGATGGTGCATCAGTGGAATTCATTGTCATAGATGGCTGTGGAGGCCAAGTTCTTGGGTATATTTAAAACAGAAGTTGATAGGTTCTTGATTAGTCAGGTCATGAAAAGTTATGGGGAGAAGGCAAGAGAATGGGGTTGAGACGGAACTGGATCAGGAATGTTGAAATACAGAGCAGACTCAATGGGCTAAATGGCCTAATTCTGTTCCTTTGTTTTATGTTCACTAACAATTTCTAATTGTCATTATCAGATTGTCTCAGATTTGATCAAAAGAACCAACTTCATTATCATCCATACTACTACTGTGGGGCACAACTTACACCCAACTATCTGCTGTTTTCTCTTTGTGGTGTTTTAAGAGAAAATTCCAATTTCCACCTCCAGTACACCAGACTTTGATGAAACAGAGCAAGAGTGACGGTGGGGGTGGGGGGGGGGAGGGGGAGTGATGTGATGTTGCCTGGTTCAATGCCAGCCAAT
This sequence comes from Mobula hypostoma, assembly GCF_963921235.1. Classification (NCBI taxonomy): domain Eukaryota; kingdom Metazoa; phylum Chordata; class Chondrichthyes; order Myliobatiformes; family Myliobatidae; genus Mobula; species Mobula hypostoma. The sequence continues at coordinate 111,345,735 of NC_086100.1, read as the reverse complement.
TAACACAGCCCCATTAACTTAACATTTGGCTCTTGCATATGCAATCTCTTAATCTGTGAAGCAGCCTGTGCTTTTAATTCCAATTTACTACTTGCAATTTATAAAGCAAAAACAGAAAGCTAATTGCAAGCTTCATAAACTTATTTGCATTTACAATAAGATATGAAGCAACACCATACAATGCTAGAGGAACTCAGCAGGACAGGCAGCATCTGTGGAAGTGAATAGACAGTCAATGTTTTGGGCCAAGACCCTTTCAGACACAAAAAAATGAAGCCTGGTTCTTGTTTGAATTAATATCTGCTATATTCCCATAAATCTGGAATACTCCTTAACAGAGCTGTGTGATTCCATGATTGTAAGATCAGTGCTAATTTTTTACCTGGAAACAAAACACATTGGAGATGCTAGAAGCAGCAGGAACAAGCAAACTGCTGGCGGTACCGAGCAGGTCAGGCAGAACCTCTGAAGGGAATTGGACAGTTAATGTTTCAAGTCAAGACCCTTCATAGGGATTAACCTGCTGAGTTACTCCAACTATTTGGGTTTTGCTATCTCTTACCCCACTGCCACTTTTCTTTATTATATGCACATCCCTTAATTTCCCGGATTCTAATAATCCTCCAGTCTGTCTGAATATACTCATTGACTGAGCCTTTACAAACCTCTTGTGTAGTGAATTCCAAAGATTCACGACTCTCTAAGTGAAGATATTTTTCTCGTCTCAGGAAGTAGAGACACTGCTGTAGTGTTGAGTAACCAGGTGTCGCAATTTTATAGGGACTTAGAAATGGATAGCTAAGCCATTAGCTAAAAACAACACTGTACACCATTCTTCCTGGTGTATCAATGTAGTTTCCTAGTGCTTTTTGTCATAGTGGGCATTGTACAAATTCATTTTATTGGTAACTAACACTGAGCTACCCAATTATGGACCAATAAATAGACAATCACAGGCCACTCGCAAAGCAGAATGAAAACGCATCTTGATTTTAGAAAGCGTTCAAGTCTCTGGCCATTGGCATTCAGGATCTGGCTACCCATCACTTGCTGGAATTTAGGACAAAATAGCAAGATTAGCATCAAATGATTCCAGATTATGATCTTCCTTATCCATGTATTTTGGCAGATGTTATTCATTACCACTGCAGTCAACATTGCATAAGATGAGAACTTGCTTGTTACAGACAGCATTTGGGAATAATATTATCTAGTAACCAATTTCATTAAGCTTAGTTTCTCTCCACAGGTTCTCCAGCAGACACAGTATGGGAATGCCTAGTTTAGTTTATTTAGCAGTCTCTTATCACTTCTTGGGTGGGGTGTATCTGAAGGGTCATCATTAATTTTTAACTCCAAGTCAGCAGCTGTGTTGTTGGTAAACATGGTTATTATAGGAGATTCTAAGGATGAACACTATTCAGATAACTTAGTATAGTTCATTCTGTGTTGCCCTAAAAACATGGGGAATGATTTTATCCCATATATGGTCGATGCTGAATGCATCAGGGCATATGTGAGAGAATTTGTGACTCGTGGTAAGATCATGTTGGTGCAGGAAGAAATGGTAAAGGATAATATGTAGGGTATGGATATCTGCTGGATAATTATTCTTAACTAATTCCTGTTAAATACATCAGAAAAGAGTGAATTCAGTGGAACTATCCAATGATTTTTAAGCCATATTTATTGGTGCCATAAGTTAATCTATAATGACACTGCTTTCACTATCTCTATATCAAGGTTTTCCAATGTTTCTGACTTTCAGAAATAATTAAACTTGTTCAAAAGAAAATAAATAAACATTATATTAAATTATTGCTTGGAAGATTCAATACTCTAAAGCACCAAACACTTCTAAATAACTAACAGCTTTAAACTCAATGAAAGCAAATGAAAAATTATATTGCATCGAGATTTCTCATTCTCCTCTGCAGCTCTACAGCCCTTATTCAAAAGAATGGCTCCAGTGATGGAGTGCTGCCTGGAAATGGCCACTGGATCTCAGCCAGAAGTTCAAGGTTTCCATGTTTAAGCACGAGCCCAAAGTATACTTTGAGAAATATTGGCACTTCCATTTAGATTGGCTGTCAAACCTAGCCAAGAAATCTTTACAAAATTTGGTTGTCCTCTGGCTTGGGTATAATTTTGAAACTCAAGCTACCTTGTATCAGTGAAAATGTGCTCCAGTATAAGTGTTCTTATAAATTCTTTCAGATGTGTTAAAGTGAAATTAGTTTGAATTTGTTTGAATGCTTACCCTCTGGGACATTAAACAACAATCAAAATATCCACTGAGCTGGAGGGACGTGCAGCAAATTGGCAATCTCTCTCTTAGAAGCTATGGGGTAAACGCAGTGAAAAATTTAAACAATATGTTGATGGAATAGAGATGCTCACAGAGGTTTCCAGCATTGTTGACAGATAGTTGGAACAAAGTAAGAGAACAAGTGACGCAGAGTTAGCCTTTCTATTTATGCTATAGTTAAAGTATGTATATACATTTAGATGTTTATATTAGACAACTTCATTGCTCCTTCAGCTCCCCATACCCTCACCATTCATATGGTACAATAATTCACTCCTGTTAAGAGGAAAAGCATAATGGCTTGTAACACACACAAAATACTGGAGGAACTCAGCAGGTTAGGCACTATAAGGTCCCACTCCGAAACATCGACTCTTTATTCCTCTCCATAGATGCTACCTGATCTGCTGAGTTCCTCCGTCATTTGCTGTGTGTTACTGTGGATCTAAGGCATCTGCAGAAACCCTTTTGTTTATGAAGGCTTGTTTTCCTGGTCTGAGCAATTCCAGTGCAAGCTGGAGTTTTGTCTCATTCACTTTTGTAGAGTTCGAAGCAACCTTGTTCTTGGAGGATCTGAAATGAATGATGTACTGTATATTTTGTATTTATGAATCATAACTTAAAGGCAATAGGCTCCTAAGGGAAACAAAATGTTGTACAGTCATACAAATCAAAGCATTAGCTCAAGACAGCAATCCACAAGACTATTGGATAACTGGGGATGGTTATATCCAATTAATATATCTACTTGAACAAACACCAACAATCCACACCACACGTGTTGATATTCAAACTTTAAGCTGCAAAGTATATCTTCAGCCAGTTGGCAACATTTGGTGTAATATTTAGACAAGACTTCCTGATCATTATATCTGAAAGCTAAAAATTAAATTATGAGAACACTCAGTCCTCTTTTACTGTCTTTAGAAATGCATACATTCATTAAGAAATGATACAATGTTTCTCCGGAGTGATATCACAGAAACCAGGACAAACCAAAGACTAACACTGACAGAACCACATAATTATAACATATAGTTACAGCAATGCAAAGCAATACCATGATTTGAAGAAGAACAGACCATGGGCACAGTAAAAAAAAGTCTCAAAAGTCCCGAGTCGATCGACTCCCGAGTCCCCGATAGCGGCGGCAAAAGGGAGAAACTCCCTGCCATAAACCTCCAGGCACCGTCAACTTGCCGATGCCTTGGCAGCAGCCGACCATAGCCAACTCTGAGTCCGTCTGTCTAAAAACTTTGAGCCTCCGACCAGCCCCTCCGATACAGCCTCCCAAGCACCATCCTCTATCGAGCGCCTTCGACCTCGCCCTGGCTGCTGAAACAAGCAATGCCGAGGATTTTGGGGCCTTCTGCTCCAGAGATTCCAGTTACCACACAGTAGCAGCGGCAGCGAAATGGGCATTTCAGAAGTTTTCCAGATGTTCCTCTCACGTCCATCTCCATCAAATCAGAATTGTGCTTTATAATTGTCAAATATCATAACATTTCATCAATTCCACCTCAACATTTTTCTTGACTTGCATTACAAAAAGTGTGGGTGCAAGAAGAAAAATTGGGGAAAAAAGAATAATTTTGGTTTCAAATTTATTTTACATTCATTTAAAAATAATTTTAAAGTGAAGCACTTGTCTAGAATTTAAAAATTCGCTTGAAGGGCATTGGGCAGGATAGGTAGCAGTCTGGTTTATATTTCATTTACTTCCACTCAGCTCAAAAATCAGAATTGCTCCCATTCACCATCGTTACACTATGCTGCTTGATCAAAATCAATCCAGTTTGTTTCACGTTAAAATGCTGCTGCTTATTTTTTGTTCCTTTACCAAAACTCATCTCAGTAATATAAGCCACATTCCAACACAGCTTCAAGTTATTATGGAAAAAACTAATACATGTTCTTCTCTTTCTTGTAAAATGAAAAGCTTGCCAAATACTTTTGTCTGAAGGCAGTAGCACTTTAAAGGATTAATTGTTCTTAACAAGGCACAGACAAGTTTACTCAGGGGAAAATCCACAGTTAAGATTAATTTCTTCATATTTTTGATGCAGCCAAGCCAATCTTTGAAATCTGTGTCATTTCACTGGCTAATGGAACGGCTTCTGAAGATAGCTTTTGGCTGCTTAACATTCCTGTTGGAACAAGAAGCCTGAAGGAAGAGGAACTGCACTTTTAAAAAGAGAGAAAAGATTAAAAAGGACGAATACAAAAAAATATGATTTTAAGGTGATTAAAGATGGAAAGTGGTCGGGACAAGGGCCAATGGAATGGAAAAGGATAATAAACGAAAGGGCATGAGATGCTGCTTTACTTTGTTTAAAATTGTACATCTGACATCCATTCTTCTGCTTTCAGCTGCTATTTGGAAATTGATCACCTTTGTTACAAGAATATTAGAGTGCCTAGGGAAGCCTTTGAAAACTTCCAAAGTTAAGGAGCAGAACAACCAAAAGTAAAATATCATGTCAGACTAAATGGGAAAAAAAGCTCTGCCTATCTCTTAGTGCAGCATAAAAACAGAAGAACAGCGATTGAAGAAGCTACTTTGACTAAAACAAGTGGTCACTTCAGGAAACCCAATACTGAAGCAGAAGGCTGGGAAATATCAAATAATGTGAAAGGAACTTCATGTGCCAAAGTCATGCTGTGCAAATAGACACTATATCAAACTGGAAAGAGTGTAACACAGCAAAAATATCAGCAATGGTATCCCTCCAACAAAGTAAAAAAATTACTTTGACTCCATCGCTTCCCACAGATGTTTGTCAGTCGCTACCTTTTAAATCTCATGTGCCACGTCGGGAAGCTAAACTTGGCCTGAACTGATGTGAAGCAGCATAAGAACTGGACTGGCATGGAAATGCTGGATTAGCATAGGGCAATATGCTGAATTGCCCTGCAAACTGAAAACAACATGGGTTGAATCAGCCAGGTACTTTCAAATATTGTACTCACAGTAATAAGCAGATCAGAACTTCTTATCAGAGCACAGATAAACAAAGACTTGCTGTTTCGTGAGCTGCTCAAAGACAGTGCTTCACATACATGCTGCATTATTTGTATTGTTTTACACTTAATTAGCTGAGAACGTTGTAGGAGACACTCTACAACTGAACAACAAAGCTACATAACAAGATTTATCAACATAACAGCTCAGGGAGTTGTTGTCCAATTGGGTCCCGAGGAAGACAAATAGATGCCTCAATCTACCACTACTTGTTCAGCTGGGTTAAAGTGATTCAAAGTTATTCCGGAATAATTATGACATATTTAATATCAGAAGCATTCTGACATGAAAAATCTGGTATGTATTTGGATGAACTCTGCTTCACAAAACAGCAGTAATCCTGACAAAAATATCAATGTGGTTCAAATGTCATGATTTAGTCCTATCAACAATTTCTTTCAGTGCAATAATTATTGTATCAGATTTCTATACCCATCTGCATATCTAGCCTATTTTATTTCCTTCTACTCCAATGTTGAAGGTGTTGATTGTTTTATAGAGTCTGGTTCCGTGATGTTGGTCATACTTGAGGCCTTGGTTCAGCAGCTGTTTGAGCAACTCCTGTATCTTAGCAATGAGTACCAGAAGGTATTCAGATAGGGAAGCATCTCAGGTGAGTTAATCTGATCCCTCTACACGCATGTTCAGCAGGAGTCACTGGTTGATGAGAAGATGATACGCTTTCAGTTGACCTTTCCCTCCCGAACAGCAGGATCATGAAGCCAACTGTTACACCACTGCTGCTACTCTGAGCAAGGTTAGGAAGTTCAGCACAAACTAAGGACAGAACTTGGCATGTTTATGTTCTGTGGCTAATCAATGAATAAACTTATTGAGCAATGAGGGGAGTGAAACCGTTGCCATGATCGTTTAGCCTTTGACCTTTGGTAATAATATTGATATCCAATGTAACCTCCCTTAAGACTTACAATCATACAATTGGAATCATTCAGATTATTGCTGCTTAGATGGTTTTTGTTTAAATCAGTGACAATAATTCACTGGGGCAAGGGTTCTCAACCTTTCTGAATGAATGCATCACTTGCTCATACTTACACCTACCATAATCACTCCCCTTCTGATACTCAATCATATGAGATCATAGGCCACTCATCTTAAGAAGCTGGGACTATTTGCAGTCCCCAGGGATGGTTAGCACCCTATGGTCAGTGCAGCTAATATGCTGAGATGTACTTTTCTTTATTTTGACTTTTTATGAACTTTCTCACAGTATTACTGTACCTTAATATCAGTAAAGCTTCAAAGATTATCTTTAATCTATAATAATACTCTGAGAGTTTGGGGTGGGAATGGTTGCACATCGCAAGTTGATGACTTAGTATAATCACCATAAAATGAAATTAAAATGCAATCTTGGGTTTAGTTGTAAGGTAGGATTTGGGATGAACTGGGGCTGAGATTGGAAACTAACCATATATTTTATATTAGTTTCAATTTAGGTAGTATTCCTTATCATTTATAATAAAATATATATTTTGTGATCAGTGATATTGCTAATAAATCAACAATCACAATATTCAATTGGTGAGTATCAATCATGTGAAATATCGGGAATTTTTGTTTCCAGTTGCAGTTATTTTATTAAAAATACTTCAAAATGAGAAAAAAATCTATGACAATTTATGTTCTTAAATGCTAATGAGCAAATTAGCTTCAAAGAAAGACAAATCAATAACTATTGTGAAAAGATGCTCTTATATTCTAGGGCTGCTGCTGATCACAGATCGTCTCTGAATATAAACTGTAAGGAGAAACCCACAGAGACCACCCTACGATAACCTATAAAGAACAAGAAACAAAGGGTATTGAGCCTGAAGATGTTTCGATTTCCCTAGGCGCTCAGCCCCTGTCACATCAAACTACCAATTAGTCACAAATTTTTATGACCAAGGATCAGCAGGCTTCTGCAATCTCTTGTCATCTTGAAAGGCATACCGATAAATGGCATATATTAACACAGTCTTGAATCAAATCTTCAGAAAGGCAATTCATGAAATTTGGCATCAGCTATAGATAAAGGATATTTTACTCCTCAGTTGTAATATAGATTGGCTTTATTCTTATGGTCTCCTCAACATTTTACCTCCAATCAGTCACTCTCAGCTAAGTGACCTGTCCACATCATTATTGCTCTATTAATTGCTTCTACCTACATTTTTGTAAGTGGTGGCCCTATGAGATGTCCTTCTCTTCAAAGTTTAATGCAGCTGGCCCAGCAATCAATGGACCTTTAACAGAATAATTGTGAAGGTTGATTAGCTGTCAAAAACTCTTTTTACAGTGTTCACAGGCAGTAAATCTCAGTTCTAAGCCTGAGATACTTCACATGTCACTTGGTCCTCCATCCAAGACTGATGCATTGTGAAGCAGTCAATGACAAATTCCACAATGTCATAAGAATAAAGAGATACATAAAGTCAAACTGCCTAGTTTATAAAGGGTATAATCCACAGCTTTATACATCATGTAAAACTGCACCACATAGTCTGGTAAATTATATGAGTTCAACATTTTTATTCTCAATGGCCGGGGGAAATCAAGGCATTTTCATAGTTAGAATCATGGCAAGCAAACAATTTAAGCATTCAGGTTATAGATAATTTATATTATGTTCATATCATTTCACAGAAAAAATGTATTTCAGGACTTCATCACCACATTAATACCAAGACTCTTAGAATATCTGCCAAGCACATTAAAATACTGAGATATTAAAGCTGCTACTGCCATCTTTGCACTAAACTATTAAAGAAACTCAGAATTAGACTGCAACTAATGAATGAAAGTTTTCGTTAACATCACAACTCCATTAGGATTGAGCACTATAGCTAGCAGGAAATCCCAAACTTACAAAGTTGTTCACAGAAAATGACCACTTTTCCATTGGTGGAATGCAAAAATGATGCAAACATTATTGTCCTCAAGAAATCTAAATAAAAATTCATAAAAATGTACACAAACAGATTATTTTGTGCTCACATTGTGATTGACACAATCATTGTTGATCAGAGATCAGTGTCAGTGAAAGCAGAATAATGCTACTATAGAAACAAGTTTTAATGTAGTTTCATTTGTTCCATCTACCCCTACTTAGAACAGAACCTCTGATATCTATTGTCGTGTGTTCAATATTTCGATAATATTTGAGTAATATTGTAAATATGTTGTTGACTAAGCATTCTTTATTTAAATAATTCATTTTGGGTTATATGTGAAAATACGTGAATTTCATTTGTCGTGATGGTATCATGTGATAGATGGGCATCTCGCTAAAGTACAACCTAATATATACAAGTTATTCCAAATTCTTTGTTTTTCATCCAATTAGTTTTATGTCTTGGAGTTACAGAACATAGCAAGGTATTTTAAAAATACACCCAAGATGACTACCTAACTATTGAAGCACAGCGAGATGATCAAGTTTTAAAAAAAGCAGAGCAGAAAGATGGATGTGGTCAATTTCACAAGAGATAACTGAATATAAATACTGAGTGAATTGAGCAGTGTTTCAAAGTAAATGAAATAGCCAATGATAAACAAGTACCAGTTTTGCTGAGTGCATTGGGTGGAAAAGCATACAGTTTGGTTAGAAATTTAACTGCTTCAACCAAACCAGCTGAGATAAGCTTTGCTGATATCTTGAAGGTAATGTGGAAGCATTTAGAACCAAAATCATTGTTGATTGCAGAACACTTTGGAAACATAGAAACGTAGAAGCATAGAGAATCTACAGCACATTACAGGCCCTTCTGCCCACAATGTTGTGCCAACCATGTAACCGACTCTAGAAGCTGCCTAGAATTTCCCTACCGTATAGCCCTCTATTTTTTGAAGCTTCATGTACCTATATAAGAGTCTCTTAAAAGACCCTATTGTATCCACCTCTTCCATCTTCAGTGGCAGTGCGTTCCATGCACCCAGCACTCCCTGTGTGAAAAACGTACCTCTGATGTCCCCCTTGTACCTACTTCTAAGCACTTTAAAATTATGCCCCCTCGTGTTAGCCATTTCAGCCCTGGGAAAAAGCCTCTGGCTATCCATACAATCAATACCTCTCATTATCTTATACACCTCTTTAGGTTTCATAGGTGGAATCAAAAGCAAGGGGAGTCCCTTTCAGCATATGTGGCTGAACTGAAGAGATTGTTTGAGTATTGTCAGTTCAGTGATAGGTTTAATGATGCATTGAGAGATTGGTTATCTTGTGGAATCTTATAAGAAAGCATTCAAAAATGGCTCTTAACTGAAGCACAACTTACGTTTAAAAGAGCAGTTGAAATAGCTGTATCAATGGAAACAGCAGACAAAGACACAATTGTGTTTCTGTCAGGAAAGGAAATGAGCATCAACAAAATTGAAATGTCTAAACAGAAATCTGACCATGCTAATTTAAAGGTGAAACTTGCAGAAAATACAACTAAGTAGGACACACAAAAGGGTATATATTGGGCAGATAAAAATAAATGGACTGCACAGGGAAGAGAAAAAGATAAAAAGTTAAGTTGCAGTATCAAAAAGAGCACTAATCTGTATGCTGTTCATGAAAAAAATCTGATAATGATGAGAATGATACAGGTCTGAGTAGCCTTGAGATTTAAAATGTGAAAACTAACAATAGATAAGCAATATGGCTTACACTGGAATTGAACACAAAATAAGTACACAGCTTTGGATACTGTTGTGGCTGATGACTTCCCAGAGAAATGCCATGGATGACCTCCCAGGGGAATGAACATAGGTCCGTGGTGCAGAAGGGAAGGAGGGAGAAGAGGGGAGAGGTAGTGATAGGGGACTCAATAGTCAAGGAAATAGACAGGAGATTCTGTGGATGTGAACGGAACACCCGGATGGCATGTTGCCTCCCAAGTGCCAGGGTCAGGGTCATCTCAGATCGTGCCCACAGCATTCTGGACAGGGAGGGAGAGCAGCCAGTTGGTATATATTGGTACTTACATATTGGTACCAATGACATAGGAAGGAAAAGTAAAGAGGTCCTGAAAAGGGAATTTACAGAGCTAGGTAGAAAGCTGAGAAGCAGGACATCCCAGGTGTCAATTTCTGGACTACTGTCAGTGACACATGCCAGTGAGGGTAGTAAGAGGATGATTTGGAAATAAATGCATGGTTGAGAAGGTGGTGCAGGGGGCAGGGCTTCAGGTTATTGAATTATTTGGATCTCTTCTGAGGGAGATATAACCTGTACAAAAGGAATGCGTTGCACCTGAACCCAAGGGAGACTAATATCCTCACGGGAAGTTAAGATGATCTTTCAAAAATCATTGGACTCTGACATGACTGGAAAATTGCAAATGTCACTCTACTCTTTAAGAAAGGAGGAAGGCAGCAGAAAGGACATTATAGACCAGTTAACCTGACCTTAGTGGTTGGCAAGATGTTAGAGTCAATTGTTAAGGATGAGGTTATGGAGTACTTGCTGACACAGAACAAGATAGGACAATGTCAGCATGGCTTTCTTAAGGGAAAACCTTGCCTGATGAACCTATTGAAATTCTTTGAGGAGATTACAAGTAGGATAGATAAAGGGGATTCAGTGGATGTTGTATATTTGGACTATCAGAAGCCCTTTGACAAGGTGCCACACATGAGGCTGCTTACCAAGTTACGAGCCTACGGTATAGAGAAAAGTTACTAACATGGCTAGAACATTGGCTGATTCGTAGGAGGCAGCGAGTTGGAATAAAATGATCCTTGTCCATTGGCTGCCAGTGACTAGTGGTGTTCCACAGGAGTCAGTGTTAGGGCCACCTTTTTTATGATATATATCAATCATTTAGATGATGGAATAGATGGCTTTGCTGCCAAGTTTGCAGATGATAATGAAGATTAGCGGAGGAGCAGGTAGTGTTGAGGAAACAGGTAGGCTGCAGAAGGACTTAGAAAAATTAGGAGAATGCGCAAGAAAGTGGCAAAAGAAATATAATGTTGGAAAATGCATGGTCATGCACTTTGGTAGTAGAAGTAAATATACAGACTATTTTCTAAATGGGGAGAAAATCCAAAAACCTGAGATGCAAAGGGACTTGGGAGTCCTTATGCAGAACATCCGAAAGGTTAACTTGCAGGTTGAGTTGTTGTGAGGAAGGCAAATGCAATGTTAGCATTCTTTTGGAGAGGTCCAGAATATAAGAGCAGGGATGTGATACTGAGGCTATATAAGGCTCATGAGGCCACACCTTGAGTATTGTGAACAGTTTTGGGCTCCTTGTCTAAGAAAAGATGTGCTGCCATTGGAGAAGTTCAGAGGAGGTTCATAATGATGATTTCGGAAATGAAAGGGTTATCACATGAGGAATGTTTGATGGCTCTGGATCTGTACGCACTGGAATTTAGAAGGATGAGGGAAGATCTAATTGAATCCTTTTGAATGTTGAAAGGCCTAGACAGAGTAGATTTGGAAAGGATGTTTCCCATGGTGGGAGAGTCTAGGACAATAGGGGCATAGCCTTAGCATAGATGGGTGTTCATTTAAAACAGAGATCTGGAGAAATTTCTCAAGCCAGAGGGTGCTGAATTTGAGGAATTTTTTTACCAGATGCAGTTGTGGAGGCCAGGTTGTTGGGTGTACTTAAGGCAGAGATTGATAGGTTCTTGATTGGACATGGCATCAAAGGTTATGGGGAGAATGCTGGGGAATGGGGTTGAGGAGGGGATAAAATGAATCAGCCATGATTGAATGGTGGAGCAGACTTGATGAACCAAGTGGCCTAATTCTGCTCCTATGTCTTATGTTCTTATAGTATTCCAATGTCTAACCTGCTGTTTCCATCTCTTCCTGAGGATCTGGCTGTTCTTCTGCACCTGGGTCCAGTCCTCTGAGAGCACACCATGACACTGGATGGCAAGGAACATCTCCCAAATCTCAAAACAGTGTTAAAATGATTAGAAGATTATTAGCTCAGAGCATGATGCAACAAGTATGAATTATTTAAACCAAGCATCATTTACTGTCATCACACCATTGATGCACAAGGTTTACACAAATGTGATGAGAAAAATTAAGCAGTAGTAGATGTCCCAAGGTCAAAGTATGTGTCACAATTGCAATTCTTTTTTGGATCTGTCAATTACTATATTAGGCTTCTGTCAAACCTGGCTACAGTGCTCCACCCCTTGACTCATTACTACAGATCAGGAAGAACTGGCAATGGACAAAATGGTGTGAAGTAGCTTCCCAAAAGGTAAAGGAGATGGTGACATCTGACACTGTCGTCTCACATTATGATCCACATCATCCAATGAAGCTTGCCATGGACTCTTCAAAATGCACATACGTCCAGATGAAAGATATCCAGAGCTGTCAGAACCACTTCTTGCACTCCCAGAGTCAACACCTACAACTGCCACATAGGACTCCCCAGAAACTGAGATTGTTTCACAGCCACAAGTCTCTCCTGCCAAGCAGAATGACTGCCCCGGTCAGGAAATACAATATCCACAAGAGTAAGAAATTCTCCACACTGATTAAATCTTTCAGCCTGCATGGGACAATTTTAAAATTACGTTTGTACTATGCTGTGGATGTGGATATAGTAGATGTATTATATAGTGTACTCTGCATATGTACTGATTAATTCATTATGGGTTCTATGTAAAAATACGTGAAATGCAAATGCCATGACCCTACCATGTGATACGTGGTTGCCTCGCTTAAAGTAAAACTTAATGTACATGAGTTATTCATGATTCTGTGCTTTTCTTCCAATTAGCTTTATGTTTTGGAGTTATAAAATATAAAATCTATAACTCACTGCAGCTAAAGCAGCAAAACCAAACCAAACCTTGAATGGAGAATGGAGGTTATATTTCCTTATACAGTATTAACATATGCATAGGTAGACATAAACTTCTCTCAATTTCAACATTTAAGAGAAGTTTGGATTGGTACATGAATGGTAGGGATTACAAGTTGTTGAACGAACACCATACAGAAGCTTAGCAAAAACCTATTCTACTAAATTAGGCAGAATCATTAAAGGACTATCAGGCATCATAATCAAAATTAAATATATTTCTCTCCTGAAACCAACTATCTCCAACTGGAGAAAATGTGTTAGTGAGGCAAAGGTGTGTAAACAGGTCTTTTTGAGAAAACTAAGGAAGAGGTGGAACTGCTGAAAGAAATTGTTTAGGTTGAAGCAGAAGGGTAACAATAAAAAGGATGCGAGGAAATCTTGTACAATATTTGAAACCGTGCTGAGCTGCTCCAGGAGAAAAATGGAATGAAAGTGCTCTCAGCTTCTTTCAGTGCCTATCTCCTGGTGCAAGTGAGAACAAATGTCTGCTTTGAGAAAGAAGGAAATATGCTAGCCAAAGTTTCCTGAGATTTTCAGTGATATGTTCATCATAGTAAAGGAATATTCAGTGCAGAGATTATGAAGTGTGGAGAAATGATAACCTTCAAGAAGCAATCTCTCAGTGGAAATTGGTGGTCAGGGCACCAAATGAAACCTGCCAAGAGCAGAGAAAAAATAATGATCTAACTGAATCAGGTAAGGAAAGAGATCATAAGACTATAAGATGTAGGAGCAGAATTAGACCATTTGCCCCATCGAGTCTGTTCCCCCATTCAAGCGTCCCTGATTTTTTTCAACCTTATTCTCCTACCTTCTCCCCATAACCCTTAACTCCCTTGTCAGTCGAGAACTTATCAATCTCTGTCCTGAATACACACAATAAATTGGCCTCACAGCCCTCTTAGTGACAAATTCCACAAATTCACCACCCACTGGCTGAAGAAATTCCTTCTCATCACAGTTTGGAAGGGATGTCCCTTTATTCTGAGTCTGTGTCCTGGGCTTTCCAACTAATGGGAACATCCTCTGTATCAGAATGCACTGTACAAAGCACATCTCATTTACAATGCCCTCACCTTCACCTTCCATGTGTTGAGATACTATCCAGTACGTACTGTGTAGAGTGGATGTGCATCTCCACCTCCTTCAACATCACTGGGCTAAACTCATTCATTTTTGGTGGCTTTACTCCCACAGCGCAGGTGTACAGGTGGACTGCCATTGAGAAACTGGGGATACGGTAGAGCTGGATGGAAACAACAACTCCCCACAAACATAAAATACAGGAACAGTGGTGGCTCATTTAGTACCTTGCGCCTGGTCCATTGTTTAGTAACATAATTGATGAGCTCTGTGCAACAGTTTTGCACCACCCCTCTATCCTTTGATATCTATTGAGATTTTAACATAACGACCTCTGTCTTCTATGTACTAAACAACAGTCACAGACGTCTTGGGAAGAAAATTCCAATGGTCTGAGTGAAGATATTTTTTCCAATTCCTGCCCTGAATAAATGACCCACCAGTCTAAAATCTGCAACCCTTCGTTCTAAACATCTCAGCCAAGGAAAACATCTTGCTTCTGTCTACATTACAAAGGCTCATAAGAATTCCATATGCTTCAATGAGATCATCGATCATTCCTCTAAAGTCATAAGAATACAGGCCCAGTCTACCTAATATTTTATATGACAAACCCTGCCATTGTTTTACAACAAATATTCTTCCACCAAATCCCAATATAATTGGAGCAAGACACCTCTACTCCTTGAATGTTAGACAATTTAATGAAAAACCTCTCCATCACACGCACATAGGACTGGATGCTGAACTCTCAGATGGAGATTATAAATCAAGAAGTAGAATATTTATTGGAAGTTCAGCATCGCACAATGCTTATGACTCATAGTTGGCAAAGTCACTAATCTAAAAACACAAAGTTGATTTTGAGAGTGAAGGAAACGAACTATAACAGTAAAGGCAGAGGTATTTCTTGATAACCATGTGGTGAATGAGAAGAGTTACATATGAATTAAAAACTTAAGGTCAATCTCAGTAGCTTACTGCAGTGTGCTCACCAGTTTGATTGGCAGGAGAATTGCCCAGTCATTCCCACTCTGTCTGCTTATGGTCTTATCAATTAGTTCTGCCTTCACAAAAACTGAAAACAGAACCTAGTCCATCTCCAGCATTGTCCTGGTCTTTTGTTAGAGAAGACAAGAAAAGGGAGAGAAGGCCAATGCATTCATACAATGCAAATAGATCACCAATTTCCTCACTACCAGGCCCCAGCCAGTGCAAATTTGCAACAAAATCTCCGCAATAACCACCAGGACAGGGGACCACAAGGCTTCTGCCCCACTCGCTTTATATTTATGAATGTGTGGTTAAGTACAGTTCCAATGCCATATTCAAGTTTGCTGGCGACATGAGTGTTGTTGGCCAAATCAGCATTTGGAGGGAGATTGAAAATATGGCTGAACAGTGCCACAGCAACAACCTCTCACGCAAACATGAGAAAATCTGCTGATCCTGGAAATCCAAAGCAACACACACAAAATGCTGGAGGCTCCTGATGAAGCGTCTTGGCCCGAAACATCGACTCTTTACTCCATAAGATATAGGAACAGAGTTAGGCCATTTAGCCCATCGAGTCATTTCATCATGACTGATCCATTTCCTTCTCAGCCTCAATCTCCTGCATGCTCCTTATATTCCTTCATGCCCTGACTAGTCAAGAATCTATCAACCTCTGCCTTAAATATACCCAATGACTTGGCCTCCACAGTGCACTGTTGCAATGATTTTCAAAGATTCACCACTCTCTGACTAAAGGAATTCCTCTACATCTCCATTCTAAGTGGATATCCCTCTTTTCTGAGGCTGTGTCCTCTGGTCTTAGACTCTCCCACCATAAGAAGCATTCTCTCCACATGCACTCTATCAAAGCCTTTCAACATCTGACAGATTTCAATGAGACACCTCCTCATTATTCTGAATTCTGATGAGTACAGGCTCAGAGACATCAAACTCTCCTCATATGAAAGCCTTTCAATCCTGGAATCACTTTTGTGAAACTCCTTTGAAACCTTTCCAATGTCAGCACATCCTTTCTAGATAAGGGGTCCCAAAGCTGCTCAATATTCTCCAAGTGACACCTTACAGTGCCTTATAAAGCCTCATCATTACATCCTTGCTTTTATATTTTAGTGTCATGGTCCGGTCCGTGAAATCCGCTTTCCGGTTCACGGTCCAGTCCATCGATCCTTATTCCAAGTTTTCCCATTTTCCCTGGTTCCATTGAGGCTCCTGATTCTCGTTTCGGGCTGGCACATAAATACCTCTGCAAACCAGGGATTGGTCGCTGGACTGTTTTCTCTCTCTCTCGCTCCCTCTCCCCTCCCATCCGAATCCCCCTCTGATCCCCCATCTGATTCTCCATTTGATCCCCCGTCTGAAACCTCACCTGCAACCTCGACTGAAACCTCGCATGCAACCTTCGTCTGCAACTCCGTCAGTATCTCTGTCAAGTTCAACCACTGGAGTGAAACCGGAGCCTTGCCACGCCAAGATAAGGAGCTATCTATCGTTGAGTTTGGAACTATCTCTTTGTGTCCCCATGTTTAGTTTTCGTGTCAAAGAAGAGTCATGGCCCTAGGTCCTGTTCCCAAGGAGGGGTCTTGGTTCTGTGTTCCGTGTACGAGTCCCGGCCCTACGTCCTGTTCCCAATGAGGGGTCCTGACTCTGTGTTCCGTGTTCCTGTGCTCCAGTCCAAGGCTCTGTGTTCCTGTGTTCCAAGACCAAGTCCAAGCGCCGTGTTCCGGCCCCGTCCAAGTCCGAGCTTCATGTCCTCGTTCAGTTCTGGTGCCTCGCCCAGCCCAGGGGTTCCTCAACCGGTGCTGGAGATTATTCATCCTGTCCTGTAGCCACGTCCTGTCCTTGCCAAGATCCTAGTCCCGAGTCCTAGCTTAGACCGGGTTCCGGTTCCGAGTCGAGACCCAGGTTCCGAATCCTGACCAAGACCCAGGTTCCGGGTCCTTGTCCAGGCTCTGGTTCTGAAGTTTCGTGTTCGTAGTCCAGGCTCCTTATTTCTAGTTCCACATCCAGGTCCTGTGTTTCTAGTCCAAGTCCTTGGCCAGGCCCTGAATCCTAGTCTCGTCCAGGGCCTGTGTCAATGTCCAGCGAATTTTCTTCCTGACTCACCTTGCTACCCCGATAAACCTAGTTCTGTTCCTAGTACTTCAGTGTCTGTGTCTTGCATTTGGGTCTGCCATCTACGCCCACCTTGCAACATTTAGTCCTTTCAAAATGAATGCTAACATTGTATTTGCCTTCTTCATCACAGACTCAACCTGCAAGATAACCTTAAGGGAATCCTGCACAAGGATCTCAGATTTTTGTATTTTCCCTCCATTTAGAAAATAGCCTTTGCCTTTATTTCTTCTACCAAAGTGCATCACTATACAATTCCTGACACTGTATTCCATCTGCCATGTCTTTGCCCATTCTCCTAATCTGTCTCAGTCCTTCTGTAGCCTCTCGGCTTCCCCCAATTAACCTGCCCCTCCACATATCTTTGCATTGTTTTGTTAATATTGAGTGAAAACTTGTTGCTGTGGCACCATTCAGTCAGATTTTAATTGAGTCTATTGTGCTTCTTTGTATTTACTGTGAATATCTGCAGGAAAATAAATCTCTGGGTGGTATATGTGAAATATATGTACTTTAATAATAAACCTACTTTGAACTTTGATCAATAAATATAATAGAACATGGAAGGCAAAGCAGTACAGCACATACAGGCTCTCCAGTCCACAATAGTGTGCCAACCTTTCAACTTACTCCAAGATCAATCTAATCCTTCCCTCCCACATCGCCTTCCATTTTCCTTTCATCCATGTGCCTATCGAAGAGCCTCTTAAATGTCCGTAGTGTATCTGCCTTTACCACCACCCTTGGCAGTGCTTTACACTGTGTAAGTAACCTACCTGATTTCCCATCTATACTTCCCTCCAATCATCTTAAAATGTCCTTTTAATGGTTTAGAGGCTTGTGTGCCTCAATGACCTGAGAGCTATGTTGGCTGCAGTTAAGGCATTATGCTTTGATTGTTGATAGGGTCACACGTGCCAAACAGGTGGAAGGGTAGAGGATATGCTAAGAGTGGTCCACCAGCCTTCTAGGTTCAGTGGTTTAGCTCAGGGATAACAACCCTAGCCCTGACTGGTAAAGCAAAATTGTTACAGAAACACTGAAGAATCCTTCTACAACTGAGTGCGATGGTATTCCTAAGTCTCCACCCAGGTCTGTATGACTGACAGTAGTGAACACTGAGCAGAAGCTACTGATATGATGAAGGGGGTCCTGAACACAACCAGAGTTGGAGGACTTTCATTGCTGACCTAAACGCCAGAGGCATAACGGGCAGTAACACTTTAAAATATACTCTTGTGTATACTCTTGCAATTTCTATCCAGAGAAAAAGGTGCTGGACATTCACTCTATCAATGCCTCTTCATCTTATTCACCTCTATCAAATCATCTCACATCTTCCTTCACCCCAAACAGCAGAGCACTAACTTGCTGATCCTTTCCACATAAAACACATTTTCTAATCCAGGCAGCGTCCCGATAAATCTCTGCTGCATCCTTTCTAAAGCTTCCACCTCCTTCTTAATGAGACTGTCTGCCATTATTTTAGAACCATTTGTTTGTAACTATAGGCAACAATATTTCCAAAGCCAAAGGCAGACAAGAAGGTAAAATTAGACAAATTGACTTATTATTGTCACATGTACCAAGATAGAGTAAAAAAGAATGATCAATTTGCCTGCAATTGATACAGTATAATCAGCTGGTTGGTGGGGGGTCAGAGGGAATGGAGTTTTGGTTGAGAGGCTGATAGTGCTAGAATTGCATTTGGAGATTAGCCTCCACAGATAGTGGTCATGTTAGTTGATGGGGGTGGGGAGGTAAGAGTAGAAGTTGAGGAGTGCGATTGATAATGAAGTATAATGGTTGTTAATGTTGGAGCTTTATAAATGTTCCAATAAGAATAGGGTTGACCACCAATTAGAAAGATGTGACTGATTTGGCAGCTCAGTGGGTGGAGATTTGACCAAGGGTTATGCATTAAAGGGTGTGGTTTTGTTCAGGTCAGTGGAGAGCTTGGGCGAGCCTGTGGGTGAGCTGAGTGAGATTTAGCCATGAAAGGAACCCAGCTCATTAACCCTACCATCTAGTTTCTCCTTAAGCTAAGCAGGATTCATTGATACATGGACCATGCAGAAAGGTGAGACTGAGCAGGCAGTTTAATCTCAATGTTTCAATAGATTGGATAACCAGAGATCCTGCTGCAAAGATTATAGACAGAATCCTGAATTACGTGATATCGCCAATTTTCAATAATATTTCATTTTTAATGATATTACCCTATGCAGTACTCAAACATGTTGTGTGCATCAATTCCCTGGCTATCTTTTCTGATGGATGGTAGAACTGCTCAGTATTTCACTGAGTGAGATCGTGTACGGAAATATCACATTAATATTCAATAGCAATCAGAAGATCTGTAGCATTAGAAAGGGAAGAACTACAGAAAGATGTCAAGGAAAAGATTCCCAAGGTGAACACAAGTACAGTAATTGGTGGGCTCATTGTGGTCTAATGATCTGCCAGTACCTCACCAGATCAGGAGCAAGTGAATTCCTAATTAATGAATGCCCCAACCTAACCACGGTATTAATCACACCACTGACCTTTATGGAGCAATTAGAGACTTATAAGAACAGGGATGGATTACAAGTGAGGTAGTGTTCGTGGGGTCATTATCATTTCAGAAATCTGAAGGGGAAGGAACCTGTTCCTGAGAACACACACTCAGGCTCCTGTACCTCCATCTTGATGGTAACAATGAGAAGAAGGCAGGCCCTGGGTGATGCGATCCTTTATGATGGATGTCACCTTTTTTGAGGCAATGTCTTTTGAATGTATCCTCAATGCTGGGGAGATTAGTGGCCATGATGGAGCTGGCCAAGTTTAAAATTTTCTGCAGCTTTTTTTTTAACCTGTGCAGTGGACCCTCCATACCAGGCGGTGATGCAACCAGTAAAAATGCTCTCCAATGATACATCTATAGGAATTTGTGAGTGTTTGGTGACAAACCAAGTCTCCTCAAACTTCCAATGAAATTTAGCAACTGCCATGCCTTCTTTGTAATTGCTTCAATATGTTGAGCCCAGGTTAAACCTTCAGAGATTTTGACACCCAGGAAATGGAACTGCTCACCCTGTCCTCTCTTGATCGCTTAATAACAAGTGGTGTGTGTTCCTTTGAATTTTCCTTCCTGAAGTCCACCATCAATTCAGTCTTACTGATGTTGAGTACAAGGTTGTTGTCATGACACCACTCAACCAGCTGATCTGTCTCACTCCTGTACACCTCCTCGTCACCTTCTGCAGTTCTGTCAACAATTGTTGTGCTGTTGGCAACTTTATAGATGGCATTGGAGCTGTGCCTAGCCATACAGTCATGGGTGTACTGAGAGTAGAGCAGAGGGCAAAGTGTGCATCCTTGAGGTGCACCAGTATTGATTGTCAGCGAGGAGAAGTCATTTCTGATTTGCACAGACTGTGGTCTCCCAGTGAGGATGTCCAGGATCCAATTGTAGAAGGAAGTACAGAGGCCCAGATTTTGGAGCTTGTTGATTTGAATTGAGGGTACGATTATGTTGAACGCTGAATTGTAATCGATATAAACAGCAGCCTGATGTAGGTTTTACTATGTTCCAGGTGATTCAGGGCCAAGTTGAGAGCTAGTGATATTGCATCCGCTGTAGACCTATTGTGACGATAGGCAAATTACAGCAGGTTCAAGTCCTTGCTTAGACAGGAGTTGACATTAGCCATGCTCTACCTCTCAAAGCACTTCATCACAGTAGATGTGATTGCCACTGGGTAGTAGTCATTAAGGCAGCTCACCCTGCTCTTGGTGGGCACTGGTATGATTGTCACTGTTTTGAAGCAGGTGGGAACCTCCGACTAGCTGTGAGAGCTTGAAGATGTCCTTGAACACTCTTGTCAGTTAATTTGCACAGGTTTTCAAAGCCCTGCCAACAACACCATCAGGGCGTCACAACTTGTGAGGGTTCACCTTCTTGAAAGATTTTCTGACATCAGCTTCTGAGACAGAGATCACAAGGTCACCATGTGCTGCAGGGGTTTGCACGGGTGAAGCATCACAACGATTCATGAAGTTTGATTTAACCTTGTAGGAAGTATTGGCCTGTTAACCTTGCCAGAGCTGACATATATCCGATTCTGTCTCTAACCTCAATCAGAATTGTTCTTTCGCTCTTAAAATAGCCTTCCGTAGGTCATACCTGGACTTTTTATATAGTTCTGGATCACCTATCTTAAATGTCACAGAACTAGCCCTCAGCAGACCACAAACTTCCTGGTTCATCCATGGCTTTTAGCTTGTGTATGTCTGATATGTTCTTGAAGGCACATACACATCCACACTAGTCTTGATGAAGTTGATGACAACTGTGTCATATTCATTCAGATTCGAAGATGAATCCCTGAATATTGTCCAGTCCAGAAACTTAAAGCAGCCCTGTAAACTCTCCTCCACCTCCCTTGGTCCTCATCACTGGTGCTGCAGTCTTTGGTCTCTGCCTGTACACTGGAACTACAAGTTCAACAGTAGAAGTTTCAATCTCCTTCCTATTTGCTGATTCATCACCACCTTTGATTCAGCCTATGGCAATGGTGTCAGCCGCAAACTTGAATATGGCATTGGAGCTGTGCTTAGCCACATAGTCATAAATGTAGAGCGAGTAGAGCAGAGGGGTCTAAGCACACAACCTTCTGGTGTAGCTATGCTGGTGGAGATCATGCAGGAGATAATGTTGCCAATGCAAACCAGCTGGAGTCCACAAATGAGAAAATCTAGGATCCAGTTGTACAAGGAGGTATTGAGGCCTAGGTCTTGGAGATTATTTATTAGTTTTGATGGGATGAAGATATTGAATGCTGAGCTATAGACGACAAAGGACATCCTGATATATGGATTTGTGCTGTCCAGTTACATCCAAAATGCAACTGGATAACACCCAAGTATTGTGTAATGAGCCAGATTTGATCAGGGACCTCGAGGTAAAGGAGCCATTAGGAGGTAGTGACCATAATATGATAAATTTTAATCTACAATTTGAGAGGGAGAAGGGAAAATCGGAAGTGTCAGTATTACAGTTGAACAAAGGGGACTATGGACCCATGAGGGAGGGGCTGGCCAAAGTTGACTGGAAAGATACCCTTGCAGGGATGACAGTGGAACAACAATGATAGGTATTTCTGGGAATAATACGGAAAGTGCAGGATCAGTTCATTCCAAAGAGGAAGAAAGATTCTAAGGGGAATAAGGGGCAACCATGGATGACAAGGGAAGTCAAGGACAGTATAAAAATAAAAGAAAGTATAACATAGCAAGGATGAGCGGGAAGCCAGAAGATTGGGAGACTTTTAAGGAGCAACAGAAGATAACTAAAAAGGCAATACGAGGGGGAGAAAATGAGGTACGAAGGTAAACTAGCCAAGAATATAAAGGAGGATAGTAAAAGCTTCTTTAGGTATGTGAAGAGGAAAAAGTTAGTTGAGACCAAATTTGGGCACTTGAAGACAGAAACAGGTGAAATTATTATGGGGAAGAAGGAAATGGCAGATGAGCTGAACAGGTACTTTGGATCTGTCTTCACTAGGGAAGACAATAACAATCTCCCAGATGTAATAGTGACCAGAGGACTTAGGGTAATGGAGGAACTGAAGGAAATTCGCATTAGACCTAGCGGGAGGAGAGAGAGCAGCGCGCCGCACGTGCGCAGCCCTCCGGTGAAAAATGATATTGTGTCCATTAAATAGGGGCCGTGGACAATTCTGATTTGATGGAGACGGACATGAAAGCACAGAGGGACATCTGGAGAAATTTCTGAAATGCTCGTTCGCTGCTGTCGTTACTGCATGGTTGCGAATCTTCCAGATGGAAGGCCTCAAAATCCCCGGCTTTGCCTGCTGTTGGCGACCGAGATTGAGGTCGAATCTATCGGACAGAGATGGCGCTCAGTACTTGGTGTCGGAGAGCTGATTTGGAGGCTCGAAGTTTTCCGATGACTCAGAGACGGATTGTGGTCGGGCATGGCAGGGAGAATTTTTCTTCCTTCTCCCGTCTGCGTGAGATGTGGGACATTTGAGAGACTTTGAACTCTTTACGGTGCTCATGGACTTCTTCATCAAGTTATAACATTGTTGCACTGTTGTAACTATATGTTATAATTATGTGGTTTTGTCAGTTTTTTCAGTCTTGGTCTGTCCTGTGTTTTGTGATATCACACCAGAGGAAATATTATATCATTTCTTAATGCATGCATTACTAAATGACAATAAAAGAGGACTGTGTGTCTTCATAATCTAAAAAAAATGGTGTTGGGTAAACTGATGGGACTGAGGACTGATAAATCCCCAGGGCCTGATGGTCTGCATCCCAGGGTACTTAAGGAGGTGGCTCTACAAATTGTGGACGCATTGGTAATCATTTTCCAATGTTCTATAGATTCAGTATCAGTTTCTGTGGATTGGAGGGTAGCTAATGTTATCCCACTTTTTAAGAAAGGAGGAAGAGAGAAAACAGGCAATTATAGACCAGATAGTCTGACATCAGTGGTAGAGAAGATGTTGGAGTCAATTATAAAAGATGAAATAGTGGCATATTTGGATAGCAGTGGCAGGATAGGTTCGAGTCATCATTTATTTACGAAGGGGAAATCATGCTTGACTAATCTTCTAGAATTTTTTGAGGATGTAACTACGAAAGTGGACATGGGAAAGCCAGTGGATGAAAACCACTGGACTTTCAGAAAGCCTTTGCTAAGTTCCCACATAGGTGATTAGTGGGCAAAATTGGAGTACATGGTATTGGGGGTAGGGTACTGATATGGATAGAAAATTGATTGGCAGACAGGAAACAAAGAGTAGGGATTAACGGGTCCCTTTCATAATGGCAAGCAGTGGGGTACCGCAAGGCTCGGTGCTGGGACCGCAGCTATATACAATATACATTAATGATTTAGATGAAGGGATTAAAAGTAACCCTGTACAGATTGGATGGGTTGCACCTGAACTTGAGAGGGAGCAATATCCTTGCAGGTAGGTTTGCTAGCATGGTTCGGGAGGGTTTAAACTAATTTGCGAGGGGGATGGGACCCAGAGCGATAGAGCAGTGAAAGAAGTGCATGGAGTAAAGCCAGATCTAACATACAGAGAGGCTTTGAGGAAAGAGAAGCAGAATAAACGGTGTAAAGACAGTAAGGTAGAAGGGCTGAAGTGTGTGTACCTCAATGCAAGAAGCATCAGGAACAAAGGTGATGAACTGAGAGCTTGGATACATACATGGAATTATGATGTAGTGGCCATTACAGAGACTTGGCTGGCACCAGGGCAGGAATGGATTCTCAATATTCCTGGATTTCAGTGCTTTAAAAGGGATAGAGAGGGTGAAAAAAGGGGAGGAGGGGTGGCATTACTGGTCAGGGATACTATTACAGCTACAGAAAGGGTGGGTAATGTAGCAGGATCCTCTTTTGTGTCAATATGGGTGGAAGTCAGGAACAGGAGGGGAGCAGTTACTCTACTGGGGGTATTCTATAGGCCCCCTGGTAGCAGCAGAGATACAGAGGAGCAGATTGGGAGGCAGATTTTGGAAAGGTGCAAAAATAACAGGGTTGTTATCATGGGTGACTTTAACTTCCCTAATATTGATTGGCACCTGATTAGTTCCAAGGGTTTAGATGGGGCAGAGTTTGTTAAGTGTGTCCAGGATGGATTCCTGTCTCAGTATGTGGACAGGCCGACCAGGGGGAATACCATACTAGATCTAGTACTAGGTAATGAACCGGGTCAGGTCACAGATCTCTCAGTGGATGAGCATCTGGGGGACAGTGGCCACCGCTTCCTGGCCTTTAGCATTATCATGGAAAAGGATAGGATCAGAGAGGACAGGAAAATTTTTAATTGAGGAAAGGCAAATTATGAGACTATAAGGCTAGACTTTGCGGGTATGAATTGGGATGATGTTTTTGCAGGGAAATGTACTATGGACATGTGGTCGATGTTTAGAGACCTCTTGCAGGATGTTAGGGATAAATTTGTCCTGGTGAGGAAGATAAAGAGTGGTAGGGTGAAGGAACCATGGGTGACAAGTGAGGTGGAAAATCTGGTCAGGTGGAAGAAGGCAGCATACATGAGGTTTAGGAAGCAAGGATCAGATGGGTCTATTGAGGAATATAGGGAAGCAAGAAAGGAGCTTAAGAAGGGGCTGAGAAGAGCAAGAAGGGGGCATGAGTAGGCCTTGGCGAGAAGGGT
The DNA here is from genome assembly GCF_963921235.1 of Mobula hypostoma. NCBI lineage: Eukaryota > Metazoa > Chordata > Chondrichthyes > Myliobatiformes > Myliobatidae > Mobula > Mobula hypostoma. The sequence goes on along the minus strand of NC_086100.1, from coordinate 111,320,154 downwards.
AAAGGAAAACCCCAAGGCATTCTTAATTATGTGAAGAAAAAAGGGATGACAGGAGTGAAGGTAGGACTGATTAGAGATAAAGGTGGGATGATGTGCCTGGAGGCTGTGGAAGTGAGCGAGGTCCTCAATGAATACTTCTCTTCGGTATTCACCAATGAGAGGGAACTTGATGATGGTGAGGACAATATGAGTGAGGTTGATGTTCTGGAGCATGTTGATACTAAGGAAGAGGAGGTGTTAGAGTTGTTAAAATACATTAGGATGGATAAGTCCCCGGGGCCTGACAGAATATTCCCCAGGCTGCTCCACAAGGCGAGAGAAGAGATTGCTGAGCCTCTGGCTAGGATCTTGATGTCCTCGTTGTCCACAGGAATGGTACCGGAGGATTGGAGGGAGGCGAATGATGTCTCCTTGTTCAAAAAAGGTAGTAGCGTTAGTCCGGGTAATTATAGACCAGTGAGCCTTACGTCTGTGGTGGGAAAGCTGTTGGAAAAGATTCTTAGAGATAGGATCTATAGGCATTTAGAGAATCATGGTCTGATCAGGGGCAGTCAGCATGGCTTTGTGAAGGGCAGATCGTGTCTAACAGGCCTGATAGAGTTCTTTGAGGAGGTGACCAGGCATATAGATGAGGGTAGTGCAGTGGATGTGATCTATATGGATTTTAGTAAGGCATTTGACAACGTTCCACACGGTAGGCTTATTCAGAAAGTTAGAAGGCATGGGATCCAGGGAAGTTTGGCCAGGTGGATTCAGAATTGGCTTGCCTGCAGAAGGCAGAGGGTGGCGGTGGAGGGAGTACATGTAGATTGGAGGATTGTGACTAGTGGTGTCCGACAAGGATCTGTTCTGGGACCTCTACTTTTCGTGATTTTTATTAACGACCTGGATGTGGGGGTAGAAGGGTGGGTTGGCAAGTTTGCAGACGACACAAAGGTTGGTGGTGTTGTAGTTAGTGTAGAGGATTGTCAGAGATTGCAGAGAGACATTGATAGGATGCAGAAGTGGGCTGAGAAGTGGCAGATGGAGTTCAACCCGGAGAAGTGTGAGGTGGTACACTTTGGAAGGACAAACTCCAAGGCAGAGTACAAAGTAAATGGCAGGATACTTGGTAGTGTGGAGGAGCAGAGGGATCTGGGGGTACATGTCCACAGATCCCTGAAAGTTGCCTCACAGGTGGATAGGGTAGTTAAGAAAGCTTATGGGGTGTTAGCTTTCATAAGTGGAGGGATAGAGTTTAAGAGTCGCGATGTAATGATGCAGCTCTATAAAACTCTGGTTAGGCCACACTTGGAGTACTGTATCCAGTTCTGGTCACCTCGCTATAGGAAGGATGTGGAAGCATTGGAAAGGGTACAGAGGAGATTTACCAGGATGCTGTCTGGTTTAGAAAGTATGCATTATGATCAGAAATTAAGGGAGCTAGGGCTTTACTCTTTGGAGAGAAGGAGGACGAGAGGAGACATAATAGAGGTGTACAAGATAATAAGAGGAATAGATAGAGTGGATAGCCAGTGCCTCTTCCCCAGGGCACCACTGCTCAATACAAGAGGACATGGCTTTAAGGTAAGGGATGGGAAGTTCAAGGGGGATATTAGAGGAAGGTTTTTCACTCAGAGAGTGGTTGGTGCGTGGAATGCACTGCCTGAGTCAGTGGTGGAGGGAGATACACTAGTGAAGTTTAAGAGACTACTAGACAGGTATATGGATGAATTTAAGGTGGGAGCTTATATGGGAGGTGGGGTTTGAGGGTCGGCACAACATTGTGGGCCGAAGGGCCTGTACTGTGCTGTACTATTCTATATTCTATGTTCTATGTAACATTAGCATATTTGCAGATGACACAAAGCTGGGTGACAGTGTGAAATGTGAGGAGGATGTTATGAGAATGCAGGGTGACTTGGACAGGTTGGGTGAGTGGGCAGATGCAGTTTAATGTGGATAACTGTGAGGTTATTCACTTTGGTGGCAAGAACAAGAAGACAGATTATTATCTGAACGGTGTCAAGTTAGGAAAAGAGGAAGTACAATGAGATCTGAGTGTCCTTGTTCAGCAGTCACTGAAAGTAAGCATACAGGTACAGCAGGCAGTGAAGAAAGCTAATGGCATGTTGGCCTTCATTACAAGGGGAGTTGAGTATAGCAACAAAGAGGTCCTTCTGCAGTTGTACAAGGCCCTGGTGAGACCCCACCTGGAGTATTGTGTGCAGTTTTGGTCTCCAAATTTGAGGAAGTACATTCTTGCTATTGAGGGAGTGCAGCAGAGGTTCATGAGGTTAATGTCATATGTTGGAAGATTGGAGCGACTAGGCTTGTATACACTGGAATTTAGAAGGATGAGAGGGGATCTGATTGAAATATATAGGATTGTTGAGGGTTTGGACACGCTAGAGGCAGGAAACATGTTCCCAATGTTGGGGGAGTCCAGAACCAGAGGCCACAGTTCAAGCATAAGGGTTAGACCATTTAGAACGGAGTTGAGGAAAAACTTTTTCACACAGAGGGTTGTGGATCTGTGGAATGCCCTGCCTGAGAAGGCAGTGGAGGCCAACTCTCTGGATTCTTTCAAGAAAGAGTTAGATAGAACCCTTAAAGATAGCAGAGTCAAGGGATATGGGGAGAAGGCAGGAACAGGGCACTGATTGTGGATGATCAGCTATGATCACAGTGAATGGCAGTGCTGGCTCAAAGGGCCAAATGGCCTACTCCTGTACCTATTGTCTATTGACTAGTCATATGTTTTGGACATGCCCAAGTCTTGAAAAATATTGGAAGGAAGTATTCCAATTTTTTTCTGTACTCTTTAAAGTAAATTTTAAGCCTCATCCTTTGACTGCCCTATTTGGTATTGTTGGAGGGAAAGATATCATCTTGAAGACATCTGATCTGCACATTCTGGCTTTTATCTCTCTTATGGCTAGGAGGGCGCTTTTGTTTAAATGGAAGGATGCTGTTCTGCCTAACCACGTTCAGTGGTTACAGGATTTTATGGCATGCTTAAACTTAGAAAAGATTCGTTGTTCAATTTCTGAATCAAACCAAGATTTTCAAAATTTGTGGGGGGCCGTTTTTAAATTATTTTCATCATCTTTGGTTTCCCGTTAAAGTACAGAAGCTGTTTAATAGCATATTTTATTATCTGATAAGGTTTTTTTTCCTTTTTTTCTTTACCAAACAACTTCGATTTTGGTAGAGGGTATAGATTTTTTATATAAAGTTGTTTATATTCTAACATACAAATTAATTTAACCTTTATGAATATAGGGTAACGAGTTTGTTAATATGATTCAATATACTGTATCTGATATTATTATATTTTTTCTTTTGTTTTATAATACATATTTTCTTGGACTCTGTATTCTTCTATGTAGAAATTAATAAAAATATTGAAAAAGAAAAGACACCCAAGTTCTCTCTCCAGGCCATACTCTTCCCAGTCAACCACATACTGCACATCCCATTGAATCCATCACCGAGTGAGCCATTTACACGAGACCAACTTCCACCATCCTAGGTTCTGGAGATGCAAGGTCAGGTGGGTTGAGTGCTCCATGCACAATGGGCTTGAGTCAGAACATGTGGAAGGTAGGTATGATCCTGAGGGACAATGGCAGCAGGAGGCTACAAGTGAATAGATTGATGCAATGGGTAATCTTGAAGGGACCAATGAACTGGGGCGAGAGCTTGTGGAAGTCGGTGCGCAGGGACAGTTCAAACACCTAATGGTGCTCAAGACAGAGTGGGCTGGCTGGGTGCTGCTGGCTGCTGGCCTGGCAGTGGTCAGCATAGTTGGCAGCTAGGATGGCCCTCTGTACCCTCTTCCAAGTATTTCAGCAGTGGAAAACCAGGACCCTGGCTGGCAATAGCAATCGGGGGTTGGTAGCCATGAAGCACTTCAAAGGGTGACATGCCTGTGGCAGAGGAGGTGTGTAGATTGTGGGACAGCTCGAACCACAGCAGATACTTCTCCCATATGGAAGGGTTAGATACGGCGAAGCATCGCAGAAACTTTTCCACTTGCCAATTGGCTCTTTCTGACTGTCCTTTGCTCTGAGGTTGATCGCCAGAAGACAAACTCACTGAGGTGCAGTAAAGGGAAAAGAAGACTTGCCAGAAGCATGAGATGAATTGTGGGCCTTGGTCCAACACAATGCCCTGGGAGAAGCTGTGGAGGCAAACTACATGTTGGAGGACCAGGTCTGCTGTCTCAGTGGCTAATGATGTTTGAGGAGGGCAAGGAAATGGGCCACCTTGAAGAATCAGTCCACCAGTGTCATGATCACTGTGGCCCTGCTGGAAGGAAGCCAACATATGATGAAATCTGTGGAGATATGGGACCATTAGGGCCACAGGAGACCAGTGGGCCACTGGTTGGGTGAATTAGACTGGGCACATTGAGGACAGGCAGTGAAGAACTGGCATACATCTGTGATCTTGGTGGGACACCAGAACCATTGTCACAGGAAGTCACAGAGTCCATCGCCCACCTTGATGACCAGAAACGGGTGAGGAGTGGGCCCACGGGGGTGCCTTAGAGCATTTGGCCACCATCAAATACATGTGGTTGTCAGGAATATCAGCCGGGGATCTGGGAAGATGGATTGATGGGCTGAGTGTCGATGTCCTTTTCAACTGGGTTGAACTGTCATGACAGCATGTTCCATCCTAGTGTTCTTTGAACCAGGTTGGTAGGTGGTAGTGAAGTTAAGCTGCTCAATGAAGAGGGCTCAGCAAGCCTGGTTGAGTTGGCAGGTTGGTGGGTTGATATGAGGTTCTGGTAGTCAGTCCAGATCAGGAAGGACTTGGTGTTCCCCATCAGCCAATGTCTCCATTCTTCCAAGGCCCATCTGATAGCTGCCGGTCTCCTACTCCATAACCATATAATAATTACAGCACGGAAACAGGCCACCTCGGCCCTTCTAGTCTGTGCCAAACTCTTACTCTCACCTAGTCCCACCGACCCGCACTCAGCCCATAACCCTCTATTCCTTTCCTGTCCATATATCTATCCAATTTAACTTTAAACGACAGCATCGAACCTGCCTCAACCACTTCTGCTGGAAGCTCGTTCCACACAGCTACCACTCTCTGAGTAAAGAAGTTCCCCCTCATGTTACCCCTAAACTTTTGCCCTCTTGCCATAATTGCACTCTGTAGAGCTGAACTTGTGTGAGAAGAAGGCACAAGGGTGCGCTTTCCCATCTGTTCTTCACTGGAAGAGCAAGGCACCAGTGCCCACATCAGATCTTTCCACCTCCAGCACAAATGGTCCAGAGGTATTCGGATGGTGGAGAATGGGAGCAGTGGCAGCGTCTCTTGAGCTCTTTAAAGCGTGGTCTTCAACAGCATACCAGGTTATAAGTGAGGTGAGGTAGGTGATCTGGTGAGGGAGGTGAGAGGAGCAGGGCTTTGGTAGAAGATTCAGATAAACCAGTGGTAGAAGTTGGAGAAGTCCAAGAAGCGCTGTAGCTGTTTGGGGGAGCGTGGTCTTCTCTGGGTCTATTGTTATGCCTTAGGCTGAGCAGACATAACTTAGGAAAGAGTTACCTACAATGTAGAACTGACATTTTTCTAACTGGTAATCGAATTGGTTTCAAAGCGATTGAACAGCCATGACACTTGAGGTTTTGCTGTCCGTGGTGAAGATGAGGATATCGTTGAGGTAGATGAACACATACCGGTGTCACATGTTTCAGACCACTTCATTAATGATAGCTTGGAAAACAGCTGGACTGTGCGGAAGTCCGAATGGCATCACCAAGCACTCGTAGAGGCGAGTGAGTGGTATTAACACTGTCTTCCACTCATCTGTCTATCAGGTTGTACGCGCTCCATGTGGTGAAGATCTGGATCCCATGGAGTGTTTCAAATGCACTGTCCATCAAGGGGAGAGAGTAGATGTTCTCAGTGGCAATTTTGTTGAGTCCACAGTAGTCAATGTGGGGCAAAGACCCCAACTTTCCTTTTTGACAATGAAGAATCCTGCACTGGCTGGGGACTGGGATGGCCAATAAAACCATGCCAGCATACTTCAGCAATGTAGTCATTCATGATTTGAGTCTCCAGAGGAGAGAGGGCGAACAGATGATCTTGGGGAGTGATAGCGGCCGGGAGGAGGTCAATTCCACAGTCATGCAGTCTGTGAGGTAGTAGGGAGCTGGCTTCCCTCTTACTGAGGGTGATGGCAAGGTTGTGGTATTCCTGTGAGAGTTCGGTAAGCATGAGAGTTTCCTCCAACTCCATGGATTCAGGGGGTGAAAGCAACTGAGGTTGTTGGCAGCTGGTCTGTCAGGTGGGTCCCCACCTGAACTGGATGACCAAGCAAAGTGAAGGTCTTGAGTGGAGAGCCCGGGGTACCCTAAGCTGAAAGGAGTGTTTGGTGAGTCAATAAAGGGGAATTGCATGGACTCGTGGTGCTCTCCAGTGTTCATGGGCACAGGCCACGTGCACACTCTGGCCATCCTAGACTCCAAGGAACATCCATCATTGGTTGTGATGCAGTAGGATGAGAGATAGTCTATGTATGACCACACAAAAAGTTTCCTGCTGAGCCAAAATCTACCAGAGCCTCCTGTGTGTATAGAGCTGTCAGAGTGTGGAGGAGAACAGAGACAGTGAGTCGGGCAATGGTGCTGGAAAAAGGAGCTATAGAGAACCAACCAGATAGAAGGCCCCTCATCTCTACCTGATGGTGCTGTTTCCCGGATGCAGTGGGCATTTGATACGTTGGTGTCGGCTGCTCCAGAGCAGGTGCATAAATTGTTTCTCCCCCTGATGTTCGTTTTCTTTGGGGCTTTAAAAGAGCTCTCCCTAGCTGAGTAGGTTCTGGAGGAATTGCTGAGGTGGGTCCTGCAGCCTGAAGTGGTTCTGGGAATGTAACAAGGATCTGACTGATGATGCAGAGGGTCATTCCCTAAAAGGCTTACCAATACCAGGGCCAGAGCGACGAGGCTTTTGAGGTCAGTGGACATCTCCAGGTTAGACAGCTCATCTTTGAAATGCTCTGAGAGACCATGATGGTAATAGGCCAGCAGCACTTCTGCGTTCAGCTGCTCTCCACTACAAGGGTCCTGAATTCCACTGGGTAATCCAGCACTGAGCGTGAGCCTTGACACTGGCAAAGTATCCAATCTTCTGCCCCACTTCCACTTCTTGGATGGTTGAAAAACCAGTGCATCCCAGTGGAGAATTCCTCATATTTATTGCAAATGGTGATTTTATTGAAAAAGGATCTAGTACTTTCCCAGCGCATATGACAAATAAATTCTTCTCGAGCTTCCAGCCTGGTACAGGTGTCAATTATAAGTGACGTTTTGATGACAAACTCTGCTATCTTCATCAGACGATGCTTAGGCATATCTAGTTTGGTGGTACTTACACGTCCATAGTCTGTCCCTCCTGATTAGTTAGTCTTCAGCCTATCTGGTTTCCACTCTCCCATCTTGTTTACAATCAAATTCCAGTACTTATTTAGAGCAAGATCTTCATCTTTGTTAAAATTCTTTTCCTCCAGTTTTATTTCAATGACTTCCTTAACCAGGCAGTCCAAAAAAGCCATTGATGACACACAGTAGTATTGTGCCATTGGAGTCAATCCTATGGCATTGCGAAAGCAGTGTTCTATCACTGCCAGTTTCTCCAGGTAATCCAAATGGATACACCTCCTGTATTCCTTGATGCGGATTTCCACCATGTGCGGAAACAAATGGACGGAGTGGCCATGGGATGTCTCTTGTCGCTGGATATTGCTCATTTCAACATGGAAGACTTTGGGGAGAGGGCTCTGAATTCATCACCCCTACATCCCAAATGCTGCTTCAGATAGGTCAATGACACATTTGTAGTGTGGCCTCATAGACTCCAGGCACTCCAGCAGTTCCATGACTATCTGAACAGTATACATCTAAACATTTAATTTATTATGGACATGGAGAAGAATGATTGCCTCCCATTCCTGGGCATTCTAATATGACAGACACCAAACGGTAACCTCAGACACGGACTTATACCTCAACAATAATAGCCACCATCACAACTCCCAAATGGAAAGCAGTGGAGATGATTTAGTGGTGAGCAGTAACTTTTACGATAAATTTCAGAATAGGAAGCTGCGAGAGGGAAACGACAAGAGAGAACACTTAACTGACTTTACTGACTTTATTTCTTACATCCTTCACATACATGAGGAGTAAAAATCTTTATATTACATCTCCATCTAAATGTACAATGTGCTGTTTAGAGTAATTTATAATAAATAGTATATACAACAGGACAGTTAATATAGCATAGAAATGCAATTTTATCGGCGTGAATTAATCAGACTGACGGTCTGATGGAAAAAGCTATCCTGGGGCTTGTTCTTCCTGGCTTTTATGCTGCGGTACCGTTTCCAGGATGGTAGCAGCTGGAACAGTTTGTGGTTGGGGTGACTCACATCCCCAGTGATCTTTCAGACCCCTTTTATGCACCTGTTACTATAAATATCCTGAATAGTAGGAAGTTCACATCCACGGATGTGCTGGGCTGTCAACACCACTCTCTGCAGAGTCCTACCATTTAGGGAAGTACAGTTCCCATACCAATCAGTGATGTAGCCAGTCAGGATACTCTCAATTGTGCCCCTGTAGAAAGTCCTTAGGATTCGGGTACTCATGCCAAACTTCTTCAACTGTGTGAAGCGAAAGAGGCGCTGTTCTGCTTTTTACACCACACAGCCGGTATGTACAGACCATGTGAGATCCTCGGGGATGTGTATGCCAAGGAACTTAAAGCTGTTCACCCTCTCAACCCCAGATCCATTGATGTTAATAGGGGTTAGCCTGTCTCCATTCCTCCTGTAGTCCACAACCAGCTCTTTTGTTTTTGCAACATTGAGGTCAGGGTGGTGATTTCCTCTCTGTAGCCTGCCTCATTATTATTTGAGATAAGGCCAATCAATGTAGTATCATTAGCAAATTTAATTAGCAGATTGGAGCTGTGGGTGGCGACACAGTCATGAGTATACAGAGAGTAAAGGAGGGGGTTTAGGACACAGCCCTGAGGGGCACCTGTGTTGAGGGTCAGAGGGGCAGAGGTGAGGGAGCCCACTCTTACCACCTACTGGCGATCTGACAGGAAGTCCAGGATCCAGCTGCACAAGGCAGGGTGAAGGCTGAGGTCTCTGAGCTTCTTGTCAAGCCTGGAGGGAATTATGATGTTGAATGCTGAACTGTAGTCCAAGAATAAGCATCCTTCTTCTCCAGATGTGTAATGACGGTGTGTAGAGCTATGGATTGGTTGTGTCGGTAGGCGAATTGTAGGGGATCCAGTGTGTATGGTAGCAAGCTGCAGATGTAGTCCTTGACCAGCCTCTCAAAGCATTTGCTTATTATTGAGGTGAGTGCGACAGGACACCAGTCGTTCAGACGTGTTACCTTGGTCTTTTTAGGGACAAGGACAACAGTGGATGTTTTTCAGCAGGAGGGCACTCTACACTGGAAGAGGGAGAAATTAAAAATGTCTGTAAACCCATCTGCCAGTTGTGCCACGCACATCCTGACTACTCACCCTGGGATGCCATTCAGTCACGCAGCCTTGCAACTATCCACTCATTGGAAATATCTGCGTACTTCATTCTGAGAGATGACCAAGTTACAGGCCTCTTCAGCAGCTCTCCTCGGGGGCTCAGTGAGGGTGACATCGAACGGAGCGTAAAAAGATTTAGCTCATCTGGGAGAGAAGCAACGATGTTGGCAGCACTACTGCCTTGGCTTTGAAGTCTACGACGGTGTGCAGACCTTGCCATAAGCTACGTGTGTTGTTGGTGGAGAGTTGTGTCTGGATCTTGTCCCTGTGTTGTTGTTTTGCTGCCTTGATGACTTATGTCTATCATAGCTGCATTTCTTGAGTTCCTGTTGGTGTTGTGTGGTAAGTGCAGCACGCATGGAGCTGTTGATCCAGGGTTCCTGGTTTGGATAGATACTGACCGATTTTTGGGCTAAACATCCTCGATGCACTTCTGGATGAAGATCGTGACCCCTTCTGTTGAAACTGGAGACATCCTCATCACAAAAGACATCCCAGTTGACATCATCAAAACAGACCTGTAGCATGGAGACCAATTGGTTGGACCAACAGTGGACAGTTTCAACTACGGCTGCCTCTTGTCTCAGATTCTGCTTGTACATGGGCAGAAGCAAGATGGAAGAGTAATCTGACTTCCCGAGAGTAGCAGTGGTCGAGTATGCTATCTCCCCGTGTGCTCACCTGGATGTGTTGACAAAACTTTGGAGAAATTTAGACAGCAATGCTCTATTGAAGTCTCCGGTGACAATGAAGGCACCCTCTGGGTGTAGAGTCTCTAGGGTGCTGATGGTCTCGTACAGTTCCTTGAGAGCCAGGTCAGTATCAACCTGCAGCGGAATATACACAGCCGTGATACTCCTTAGGCAGCCACAAACTCCTTAGGCAGCCAGAAAGGTCAACACAGCAGTACAAGGTACTCCAGATCTTTAACATGACAGATACTTAACATGACAAGGCATCAAGGTAACTGAAGACTAGGAGCAATGGGTAGTGTCTAGCTGAGTCAATGGGTGAAGAAGAATTGTGGATGAGAACTGGGTTTAAATAGGCTGCAGGTGATGAGTTGAAAATGAGCGGCAGGAGACTTCCATTGGCTATTTAGAGACTGAGAAGAGGCTGACTTTGCAAGCCTGACACCTGATCACAAGCTAGATCTCCCAGAGAATGAGCATTCTTGGGACAGTGACCAGATCTCCCTTATACTTGCTATAGATTTGGAGAGACATAGGAGCAGACAATATGGGAATGCATTTATTTAGGTGAGGGTAAGCTGCATTCTATTAAGCAGGAACTTGCAATTGTAAATTGAGAGGAGATGTACTCATAGAAATGTACAATGGAATTGTGCAGGTTGTTTGGGGAATGAGTGAATGGGATTCTGGATAGGTTTGTCGCATTGAGACAGGAAAATGAATGATACGTTGACAAGAGAAGTGTAACAACTAGTCAACAGGAAGAAGGAAGTGTTCTTAGGGTTTAAGAAGCAAGGATTATACAGGACTCTTGACAGTTATGAGGAAGCCAGAAAGGAGATGAAGAGAGTACTTAGGTGAGATTGTAGGGGCCATGAAAAGGCCTTGGTGAAAAGGATTAAGGAAAACCCCTAGGCATTCTAAACATAAATGAAGAACAGGAGGAACACTGGTACGAGGATAGGGCTAATCAGGAATAAAAGACACAACATGTAACGGAAGTCAAAAGTGGTAGGGGAAGCCTTAATAAATACTTCGCTTCCGTATCGAACAATGCGAGAGGCCTTGATGAATATGAGATCAGTGTAGAGCAGACGAATATGCAGGAACATGTTGATGTTAAGAAAGAGGATTTACTGGAACTTTTGAAAAACTTAAGGGTAGATAAGATTCTGAAGTTGGAAGGGATATGTCCCATGTTACTATGCAGAGCAAGGGAAGAGATTGCCATGTCTATGGTGATGGTCTTCGCATCCACAATGGTCACAGGAATAGTACCAGAAGATTAGAGGGTGTTCAAAAATGGGTATAGGGAATCATGAGAATCAAAGAACAGGAAGTCATACATTAGTGGCTGGCAAAATGATGGACAGGATTCTTAGACATAGGATTTGCGAGAACTTGGAAAAGCATTAGGGATTGAAATCATAACATTGTGGGGAGCAGGTCATGCCTCACCAGCCTGACTGAATTCTTCAAGAAAATGACAGAACACATTGATTAAGGTAGAGCAGTGGATGTGGTGTATATCCATTTTAGTTAGGCATTCAACAAGATTTCCCATTGTGGGTACATTCATAATCTCAGGAGGCATGAGATCCAGGGAAATCTGGCTGCTTGCCCACAGAAGTACTGTACACTGTATACATTCTCTGATATTAAATGGAAACATTGAACCATTGAATAAACCCCTGACGAATAAAGACCATCATATCACATGCCTTCTTAAACACTTTATCAATATACACAGCAATTTAGAGGCTGGTAGCAGATGGAGTGTATTCTGCCTGGAGATTCGTGACGAGTTGTATTTTGCAGGAATCTGTTCTGGGCCCATCTGCTCTTTGTGATTTTTATAGTTGACTTAAATGAGGAAGTGGAAGAGTGAATTTGTAATTCTGAAGATGATAAAACATTTGGTGATGCTGTGGATAGTGTAGAAGGTGTACAGCCTAAGCCTAAACATGGAGAAGACCAAGGAAATCATTGTGGACTTCAGGAAGGTGCAGACAAATTATCCCCCTCTGCAAATACATGGCTCCTCTATAGAGAGAGTTAAATGCACCAAGTTCTTGGGAGTTCACATCATGGATGACCTCACCTGGTCCATCAATATCACCTCCCTGAACAAGAAGGCACAGCAGCATCTTCTCTTCCTAAAAAGATTGGGGCAAGCAAGGCTACCTGCCCTCATCCTCATCTTAACTGTGTTTTCCAAAAGCACCATTGAAAGCATCCTGACAAGTTGCATCTCCATCTGGTATGGGAGGAGTTGAGCATTGGACCAGAAGTCCCCACAAAGAACCATGAGAACAGCTGCAAGGATCATAGGGGACTCCCTACCATTCATCAGGGACATTGATCAGGAGCGCTGCATATGCAGGGCCTTTAGTATTATTAAGGATCCCACCCATCCATCCAGCGTCCTCTTTGGCTTTCTACCATCAGGCAGAAGACTATGATGCGTAAAAACAAGAATGGTTAAAATGAGAAACTGTTTCTTCCCCCAGACCATTAAGCCTCTGAACTCTTGACCACATCATATTCGAAATGTCACTGGCTAATCTGTTCCATACCTTACAATATTTAATATTAATGCACTTTGGTTTGTTATTTATACATGATACATCTGTAGATTTTATCCTTACCTTCATAAGTTATTGTGAGTTATGTGTAGTACTATGCTTTACACCCTGGTTTGGAGAAACATTGTCTCATTTCCATATATATTATATACATGAATATAGTTATATGACAATAAACTTGATTTGAATTGACTTGATTTGATACGATGCAGAGCTGACCTGAGAAGTGGGGGTGGAGTTCAATCCGGAAAAGCGTGAAGTGATACGCTTTGGAAGGTAAAACTTGACAACAGAAGACAAGGTTAATGGCAGGATTCTTAGCAGTGTGAAGGAGTAGTGGGATTTTGGGGTCCACGTACATAGGTCCCTCAAAGTTGCCGCACAAGTTGATAAGCTGTCTAAGAATGCATGTGGCGTGTTGGGCTTTATTAGTCAGGGGACTGATTTCAGTGGTTCAATAGTTCAATTTAATAATAGAGAATGTATACAATATACAACCTGAAATTCTCAGTCTTCACAGGCATGCATGGAAACAGAAGAAACACCCCAAAGAATGAATGAGAAGAAAACGTTAGAACCCCCAACACTCTCCAACACACAAGCAGCAGCAAAAGTATCAACCCTCCTCCCTTCCCTTCCCCCTCAGCAAAAAGCACTGGCACCACCCCCCCACCACTACCCGCCATGCAAAGCTCCCAAAGAGACCATGATCTAAAGTCCACCAAAAGCCACAGTTCACCCCAACATTTCGACATGCCACGGGCTCTCTCTCTTCCTAACAAGGGAGAGAGACGTATCGCTTCTGCCACAGTGAGGGGAGGCCAACAGTGTGCTGTTTCGATGTTACATTCTGCAGCCTCGCTTATTTTGACAGCAGCGTACACAGCAGTCACGATGTTCCAATCTCCCGAAATGTTTCAGTCGACAGCACTGGCGAGGAATCAATCCAAGCACAGGGCCACAGGGCCGCACACCAAATCACCTGTCTTCCAGGGCATTCCTGGAGTTATTGAAAACGTTAGGCTGCTTGGCGACTCCAAGATCGGGAACACACTGCCGTGAAGAATCACAATTTGAGTGCAGCCGTAGATCAGAATCCAACAGGACCCCAGCCACCTTGTAAAGGAAAGAAGAGACATCAGAGAGAAGAATTTTGTGAAGTGTTTTGCAGATGGACTGAGAGAAGTTACCCATTGATGTTACCTTTAGCTCCTTCTTCATTTCTCATAGTTCAAGAGCAATGAGGTAATTTTGCAGCTCTGTAAAACTCTGGTTAGACCACACGGAATACTGAGTTCAGTTCTTGTCACCTTTTCATAGGAAGGATGTGGAAGCTTTAGAGACGATACACAGGAAATTTAGCAGGATGCTGCCTGGATCAGAAAACTTTCTTAAGTGGAAAGTTGTGCAAGTTAGGGCTTTTTTCTTTGGAGAAAAGGAGGAAGAGAGGTGACTTGGTAGATGTGTATAAGATGATAACAGGCATAGACCAAGTGGACAGCCAGCACTTTTTATCCAGGGCTAAGACAAGAGGGCAAAATTTTCAGATGATTGGAGGGAAGAAGGGGAAGTCAGAGGTTATTTACACAGAGTGGTTAAGTCCTTGGAAAGCACTGCCAGGGTGGTGAATACATTAGGGACTTTTAAGAAGTTCTAAGATAGGCACATGGGAGAAAAAATGGAGAGCTATGTCGGAGGGAAGGGTCAGGTTAATCTTGCAGTACGTTAACTGTTTGTCACAACGTTGCGGGTCTAAATGCTGTGCTGTGCTATACTGTTCTCGGTTCTATGTTCTGGGACATATCAAAATTCTAGCAAGTGTCTTAGACTCATTCAATGGCATAACCTTCTAACCTGGTCCTTTTAGATACCTGCTGGAAGAGCTTAAGTCTTTAAGGTCAATTGAATATAATTGCTATTTAATGTGTATAATGAGAATTGACACTCAGGATTAAACATGCTTACATTCATAATTCTATAGCAGCTTTGCAGAATCAGATCAGAATAGGTTTATTTTCATTGATATATATTGTGAGATTTGTTGCTTTGTGGCAGCAGTACTGTGCCAAACATAAAAATCACTATACTACAAAATAAATAAGTAGTATAAAATAGGAAGGGCCTCACTCCAAAACGTTGACAGTTTACTCTTTTCCATAGATCTGCTTGGCCTGCTGAGTTCCTCCAGCATTTTGTGTGCATTGCAGAGGAATACTGATGTAGTGTTCATCAATTCATAGGCCGTTCAGAAATCCGATGGCAGAGGGGAAGAAGCTGTTCCTAAAACATTGAGTGTGGGTCTTCAGGCTCCTGTGCATCCCCCCTGATGGTAGTGATGAGAAAAGAGTATGGCCCAGATGGTAGAGTTCGTAATGATGAATGCCACCTTTGTGTTGGAGATGATGTCAGTGCTGGGGGAAGTTGTGCCTGGCTGAATCTACAACACTCTGCGTCCTCACTCAATCCTGCCCCTCGGAGACTCCAAAACAGGTGGTGATGCAACAGGTCAGAATGCTCTCCACAGTACCTCAGCAGGATGAGATGTGATTACTGATTCGCACAGACTGTTGGTCTCCCAATAGGGAAGTTGAGATTCCAGCTGTTGAAGCAGACACAGATGCCCAGGTTTTGAAGCTTACTAATTAGTACTGAGGGAATGTTGTTGTTGAATGCCGAGCTGTAATTAACGAACTGCTGACTGACATATATTTTTCCTGTTATTTACTGTAGGTGCTCCAAATCTGAGCGGATAGCCCAGTGAAACTGTGTCCACTGTAGACCTGTTGTGGTGGTAGGCAAATTGTAACGATTCCTGGTCTTTGCTCAGGCGGGAGTTAATTCAAGCCACCACCAAGCTCTGAAAGCACTTCATCCCAGTAGATATGAGCGCTGTCAGGTGATAGATATTGTGATAGCTCACCCTGCTCTTGGGCACCTATGTGATTGCTGCCCTTTCAAAGTGGGTGGGAATCTCAGACCATATCAGTGAGAGACTGAAGACATATTTGAACATTCCAACTAGTTTATCAGCACAGATTTTCAGTAGCCAGCCAAGTACACTGATGCCTTGTGAAAGTTCACCCTCTTGAATGATGTTCTGCATTGGCCTCCAAGACAGATATCACAAGGTTACTAGATACTGTGGGGATTCGTACGGGTGTAATGTCACTCTCCCTCTCAAAGCATACAGGAAAGGCTTTGATTTCTTCAGGAAGCCAACCATCACCGTCAAATAATCTGCTATATTTTCCCTTATCGGGAGTATGGCACGCAAACTCTGCCAGCATTTAACATTAATTTATCTGATTTTAACACAAGAATTTCTAGTGTAGCATTTCCAAATCATTGATCTTTTCTGTAACAAACTACGGAGCTAGCTAGCATTTAGTCTTTTTGGCATTAATAAATGTTTGATATCATCCCAACCAAGGCTGAAATTTTGATCTTTACTGTCACCAGTACATAATACAAAAGAGAACAGCATACTCTCAGTGGCCACTTTTTTGGGTGCATCTGCTTGTTAATATAAATATCTAATCAGCCATTCTTGTAGCAGCAACATAGTGCATCAGCTCAATGGCTGATCATGTCTACATGCTTTTAAGCATTGAATTGCTGTTGTTCAGATCAAACATCAGAGTGGGGAAGAAATGTTATCTAACTGGCTTTGACCAGGG
The DNA here is from genome assembly GCF_963921235.1 of Mobula hypostoma. Classification (NCBI taxonomy): domain Eukaryota; kingdom Metazoa; phylum Chordata; class Chondrichthyes; order Myliobatiformes; family Myliobatidae; genus Mobula; species Mobula hypostoma. The sequence goes on along the minus strand of NC_086100.1, from coordinate 111,303,636 downwards.
AATGGTTGTTGGTGCCAGATGGGGTGGTTTGAGTATCACAGAAAATGCTGATCTCCTGGGATTTTCATGCACAGCAATCTCTAGAGTTTACAGAGAATGGACTCTGTAGTTCACATTATTTCGTGCTTCTGGTTTCTGGAAGCTCCTTTTTTGTTGCTATTTTGAGCGATTTCAGAATCAGAATCAGGTTTATTAGCACTGGCGTGTGACATGAAATTTCTTAACTTAGTAATAGCAATTCAATGCAATACATAATACAGAAGAGGAAAAAAAAAAATAAATAAATAAATACATTTCAGTATATGTATATTGATTGGATTAAAAAGTGCAAAAAACAGAAATACTGTGTATTAAAAAAGTGAGGTAGTGTTCACAGGTTCAATGTCCATTTAGAAATCGCACAGCAGATGGGAAGAAGCTGTTCCTGAATTGCTGAGTGTGTGCCTTCAGGCTTCTGTACCTCCTACCTGATAGTAACAGTGAGAAAAGGGCATGCCCTGGGTGCTGGAGGTCCTTAATAATGGACACTGTCTTTCTGAGACACCACTCCTTGAAGGTGTCCTGGGTGCTTTGTAGGCTGGTACCCAAGATGGAGCGACTAGATTTACAATCCTCTGCAGCTTCTTTCGGTCTTGTGCAGTAGCCCCCCCGCCCCCACCATACCAGACAGTGATGCAGCCTGTCAGAATGCTCTCCATGGTACAATTATAGAAGTTTTTGAATGTATTTGTTGACATGCCAAATCTCTTCAAATTCCTTATAAAGTATAGCTGCTGTCTTGCTTTCTTTATAACTGCATCAATACGTTGGGATCAGGTTAGATCCTCAGAGAGCTTGACACACAGGAACTTGAAACTGCTCACTTTCTCCGCTTCTGTTCCCTCTATGAGGATTGGTATGTGTTCCTTCGTCTTACCCTTCCTGAAGTCCACAATCAGCTCTTTCATCTTACCAACGTTGAGTGCCAGGTTGTTGCTGTGGCACCACTCCACTAGTTGGCATATCTCACTCCTGAACGTCCTCTCGTCACCACCTGAGATTCTACCAACAATATTTGTATTATCAGCAAATTTATAGATGGTACTTGAGCTATGCCCAGCCACACAGTCTTGTGTGTATAGAGAGTATTTAGAGTATATTTTGAATCGGGATGGCCTGCAGCTAATGGACACTGAGCAGAACTGAATAAGCCTGGACACTTATATATTCTGTTTTTTACTCTTTTTTTTTGTTGCCATTGGCATGATTTGTTGTTTTTTTTTTTGCACGTGAGCGAGGGGTAATATTTATTCCTTGAACCGGTTCCAGGTTCTTTGTTTCATGGCTGTCTGTGGGAAGGCAAATCTTAGGGTTGTATACTGCATACATGCTTTGTTAATACATGTACTTTGAATTTTTGAATCTTTGAAAAATAAGTAAAAATCCAGTGAGCAATAGTTCTGTGGGCAAAAATGCCCTGTTAATGAGAGAGATCAGAGAAGTATGGCCAGACTGGTTCAAGCTGAAAGGAAAGTGGCAGTAACTCAAATAACCACGTTACAACAGTGGTACTCAGAAGAGCGTCTCTGAATGCATGAATGCATAACATGTTGAAATTTGAAAGGATGGGCTACAGCAGCAGAAGACTAATACATTCAGTGTCCAATAGGCACAAGGGGTGACAAGATACATTCAGTGTCTAATAGGCACAAGGGGTGCCCACTAAAGCAGCCAGTGAGTGTATGTAGCAATGATGAGTTGATGCGATGTCTACAAGTTTCTTTGGTGTTGCTGCATGTTTTGTTATTTAGACTCAAGAGGAAAGTACTGAACTGAGGAGATGCCTTTTGCAAGCTGAACGGAGGACGCTGGTATAACATGGCATCGAAGGCAGATCATGTGAGGCATGCAGACTGTAAAGGAACACTGCCCTCAATGTCATGTTATATCAGACACTGCTGTTCAGCTTGCAAAAGTTCAAAGTTCAAGGTGAATTTATTATCAGAGTACATCTATCACCATATACAACCCCTGGCATCCATTTTCCTGTGGGCATACTAGACAAATCTATGGAGTAATAACTATAACAGAATCAATGAAAGGCCACCCAACTAGGGCGTTCAATCAGAGTGCAGAGACATCAAACTGTGAAAACATAAAAGAAGAAACAGTAATAAATAAATCAGCAAGAAATATTGAGAACATGAGTTGAAGGGTCCTTGAAAGTGAGTCCATTGGCTTTGGGAACATTTCAGTGATGTGGCATGTGAAGTTGAGTGAAGTTATCTCCTTTGGTTCGAAAGCCTGATAGTTGAGGGTAATAACTGTTCCTGAATCTGGTGCGGCAAGTACTGAGGCTCCTGTGCCTTCTCCCTGATGGAGGCAGTGACAAATCAAGTCAAGTCACCTTTTATTGTCATTTTAACCATAACTGCTGGTACAGTACACAGTAAAAACGAGACAACATTTTTCAGGACCATGGTGTGACATGCTAAACAATACAAAAACTACACTGAGCTACTTAAACAACACAAAAACTTCACTAGACTACAGACAACACACATAAAAGTTGCTGGTGAATGCAGCAGGCAAGGCAGCATCTCTAGGAAGAGGTACAGTCAGCGTTTCGGGCCGAGACTTTTTGTCAGGACTAACTGAAAGAAGAGCTAGTAAGAGATTTGAAAGTGGGAGGGGGAGGGGGAGATCCAAAATGATAGGAGAAGACAGGAGGGGGAGGGATGGAGCCAAGAGCTGGACAGGTGATTGGCAAAAGGGATATGAGAGGATCATGGGACAGGAGGCCCAGGGAAAAGGAAAAGGGGGAGGGGGGGGAAACCCAGAGGATGGGCAAGGGGTATAGTGAGAGGGACAGAGGGAGAAAAAGAAAGTGTGTATATAAATAAATAACGGATGGGATACGTGGGGGTGGTGGGGCATTAACGGAAGTTTGAGAAGTCAATATTCATGCCATCAGGTTGGAGGCTACCCAGATGGAATATAAGGCGTTGTTCCTCCAACCTGAGTGTGGCTTCATCTTGACAGTAGAGGAGGCTGTGCATAGACATATCAGAATGGGAATGGGACATGGAATTAAAATATGTGGCCTCTGGGAGATCCTGCCTTCTCTGGTGGACAGAGCGTAGGTGTTCAGCGAAACATCTCCCAGTCTGCGTCAGGTCTCGCCAATGTATAGAAGGCCACATCGGGAGCACCGGACGCAGTATATCACCCCAGCCGACTCACAGGTGAAGTGTCGCCTCACCTGGAAGGACTGTCTGGGGCCCTGAATGGTGGTGAGGGAGGAAGTGTAAGGGCATGTGTAGCACTTGTTCCGCTTACAAGGATAAGTGCCAGGAGGGAGATCAGTGGGGAGGGATGGGGGGGACGAATGGACAAGGGAGTCGTGTAGGGAGCGATCCCTGCGGAAAGCAGAGAGAGTGGGGAGGGAAAGATATGCTTAGTGGTGGGATCCCGTTGGAGGTGGCGTAAGTTACGGAGAATTATATGTTGGACCCGGAGGCTAGTGGGGTGGTAGGTGAGGACAAGGGGAACCCTATTCCTAGTGGGGTGGTGGGAGGATAGAGTGAGAGCAGATGTACGTGAAATGGGGGAGATGCGTTTGAAAGCAGAGTTGATGGTGGAGAAAGGGAAGCCCCTTTCTTTAAAAAGGAGGACATCTCCATCGTCTTGGAATGAAAAGCCTGATCCTGAGAGCAGATGTGGCGGAGACGGAGAAATTGCGAGGAGGGGATGGCATTTTTGCAAGAGACAGGGTGAGAAAAGGAATAGTCCAGATAGCTGTGAGAGTCAGTAGGCTTATAGTAGACATTAGTAAATAAGCTGTCTCCAGGGATAGAGACAGAAAGATCTAGAAAGGGGAGGGAGGTGTCGGAAATGGACCAGGTAAACTTGAGGGCAGGGTGAAAGTTGGAGGCAAAGTTAATAAAGTCAACAAGCTCAGCACGCGTGCAGAAGCAGCGCCAATGCAGTCGTCGATGTAGCAAAGGAAAAGTGGGGGACAGATACCAGAATAGGTTTGAAACATAGATTGTTCCACAAAGCCAACAAAACAGCAGGCATAGCTAGGACCCATACGGGTGCCCATAGCTACACCTTTAGTTTGGAGGAAGTGGGAGGAGCCAAAGGAGAAATTATTAAGAGTAAGGACTAATTCTGCTAGACGGAGCAGAGTGGTGGTAGAGGGGAACTGGTTAGGTCTGGAATCCAAAAAGAAGTGGAGAGCTTTGAGACCTTCCTGATGGGGGATGGAAGTATATAGGGACTGGACATCCATGGTGAAAATAAAGCGGTGGGGACCAGGGAACTTAAAATCATCGAAAAGTTTCAGAGCATGAGAAGTGTCATGTACATTTCCTCATGTTTGCGTTTTTAAACTAGACTACAGACCTACCCAGGACTGCATAAAGTGCACAAAACAGTGCAGGCATTACAATAAATAATAAACAAAACGATAGGCACAATAGTGGGCAGTTGGTTGGTGTCAGTCCAGGCTCTGGGTATTGAGGAGTCTGATGGCTTGGGGAAATAAACTGTTACATAGTCTGGTTGTGAGACATACATCAAAGTTGCTGGTGAACGCAGCAGGCCAAGCAGCATCTATAGGAAGAGGCGCAGTTGACGTTTCAGGCCGAGACCGTCCTGACGAAGGGTCTCGGCCTGAAACGTCGACTGCGCCTCTTCCTATAGATGCTGCTTGGCCTGCTGCGTTCACCAGCAACTTTGATGTATGTTGCTTGAATTTCCAGCATCTGCAGAATTCCTGTTGTCTGGTTGTGAGAGCCCGCTTTTCCAGATGACAGCAGGGAAATAAGTTTGTATGAGGGGTGCGCGGGGTCCTTCATAATGCTGTTTGCTTTATGGATGTAGTGTGTGGTGTAAATGTCTGTAATGGCGGGAAGAGAGACCCCAATGATCTTCTCAGCTGACCTCACTATCCGCGGTAGGGTCTTGCGATCCGAGATGGTGCAATTTCTGAACCAGACAGTGATGCAGCTGCTCAGGATGCTCTCAATACAACCTCTGTAGAATGTGGTGAGGATGGGGGGTGGGAGATGGACTTTTCTCAGCCTTCGCAGAAAGTAGAGATGCTGTTGGGCTTTCTTTGCTATGGAGCTGGTGTTGAGGGACCAGGTGAGATTCTCTGCCAGGTAAGCACCAAGAAATTTGGTGCTCTTAACGATCTCTACGGAGGAGTTGTCGATGTTCAGTGGAGAGTGGTCGTTTCATGTCCTCCTGAAGTCAACAACCATTTCTTTTGTTTTGTTCACATTCAGAGACAGGTTGTTGGCTCTGCACCAGTCCATTAGCCGCTGCACCTCCTCTCTGTATGCTCACTGATGAGACCCACCACAGTTGTGTCATCGGCGAACTTGATTTTGTGGTTCGAGCTGTGTGTTGCAGCACAGCACAGAAAAGAGCATGACCTGGGTGGTGGGGGTCTCTGATGATGGATGCTGCTTTCCTGCAACATATTTCATGTAGATGGGCTCAATGGTTGGGAATGGTTAGGAGGGCTTTACACTTAAGATACCTTTAAAAGGAAAGTAAGCCTGATACAATTAAATAACTACTTACATGTGTAAAAACTGCATAAATAATGAGTCATTTATACAAGCAAATAGATGTGCAAATATATAAATTTGATAAATTATATTTGACTTTGTCCATTGGTCTGATCTACAGAACTCCACACTATAAACTTTATTAATAACTCTGAACAGTCTAACTTAGGCACCATAATCACAGTAAAGTTACCTTCTCAAGAAAGTCTGATGTATCTTTCAAAGGAATCACTTTCTAGAAATCATAGTCTGATTAGAGATAGTCAGCTTAGCTTTGTGAGGAGTAGGTCATGCCTCACAAACCTGGTTAAATTCTTTGGGGATATGACAAAGCACATTGATAATGGTAGAGCAGTTAATGTGATGTATATGGATTTTATTAAGACGTTTGATAAGATTCCCCATGGTTGAATCATTCAGGAAATCAAAAGGCATGGCATCCAGGGAAACCTAGCTGTGTGGATTCAGAATTGGCTTGCCCATTGAAAGCAGAGGGTAGTTGTAGATGGAGAATTTTCTGCCTGGAGGTCGGTGACCAATAGTGTTCTACAGGTGTCTGGTCTGGGACACCTGCTCTTCATGATTTTTATAAATGACTTGGATCAGGGTGTGAAAAGGTAGGTTTGAAAGTCTGCACAAGGTCTGTGAAATTGTGTATAGTATAGGAGATAGTTGTAGGTTACAACGAGATATTGATAGGATACAGAGCTGGGCTGAGAGGTGGCAGATGGAGTTCCAGTATGAAGGGATTTCCTTTGGAAGGTTGAATTTGAAGACAGAATACAGGGTTAATGGCAGGATTCTTAGCAGTATAGATGAACAGAGGGATCCACGTCCACAGATTGTTCAATGCTTCCGTGCAAGTTGATATGGGTTGTTAAGAAGGACTATGGTGTGTGTTGGCCTTCAAGACTTGAAGGATTGAATTCAAGAGTCATGACGTAATGTTGTGGCTCTATAAAATCCTTGGTTAGGCCACACTTGGCATATTGCATTCATTTCTGGTCATCTCATCATAGCAAGCTCTACTGAGGGTGCAGTGGAAATTTAGCAGTATGCTGCCTGGATTAGAGAGCATGTCTTTGCCGAGCTGGGGCTTTTCTCTTTGGAGCAAAGGAGGATGAGAGGTGAATTGTAAAGGTGTTCAAGATGATAAGAGGCAGAGATTGCATGGATAGCCAGAGACCTTTTTCCCAAGGAAATATAAGGGGGCATAATATTAAGATCAATGGACTAAGATGTACAGGCCATGCCACAGGTACTTCGTTTACACAGAGAGCAGAGAGTGCATGAAACGCCATGCCAGGAGTGATGATAGATGCAGATACATTAGGGGCATTTAAGAAACTCTTCCATAGGCAAATGGATAATCAAAAAATAGTGGGTATTGTAGGAAGGAAGCGTTGGAAGTTATGGGATCAGCACAATATTAGCGGCAAAGGGTCTGTACTGTGCTGTAATGTTCTATGTTCGATGTTCTATAATTGCTGTATTAAAGTAATTATCTCCATGTCTGTGAATCCATTATTTTACTTATTCTTGATCACTACTGTCTTAATGCCAACTATAGTGTATCAGTAATCATTTGCCATTAAATATCCAATTACTCTAATTAACCAATACAATTTTACAATATATCTAGTACTTCACAAAATATCTCAAACTCATTGGTAACTTTGTTGATTTTATTTTCCTCTATCCTTCTCCAACTGCTATGATTTATTTATTTAATAAGATACAGTGTGGAACAGGCTCTTCCTGCCCGTCGAGCTGTGCTGCCTAGCAACTCCCAATTTAACCCTAGCCTAATCATGGGACAATTCACAAGGACCAATTAACCTACCAACCAGTACATCTTTGGATTGAAGGAGGAAACTGGAGAACCCGGAGGAGACCTACATAGTCACAGGGAGAACATACAAACTCCTGACAGACAGTTCCAGAAATTGAACACCTTTTGTTCTGCGGTAAAGCATTGTGCTAACTATATGCTGCTATGCTGCCCCTCTTCTTGCCTCTGTTCTCATGCTGGCTGACATCCAGACTTTCCTTTTCTTTATTTCTTATCTTCCAATTCCTAAACTATGCTTCTCCCCTTCTATTCTTTTGATTTTGGCTTTTATTGTGCAGGTATCTTGGGCTCGGCTTCCAGCAGAACTCATACTTCTGCTGTGCTGGAACTCCAGCGTAGCATCATAGAAGCATAGAGCACAGAAATGAACCTTTGCAACTCACCTCACTGTACTAGCTACGGATCCTATCCATGCTGATCCAATTTGCCCGCATTTTCCTATATCCCTCTATGCCCTTCCTTTCCAAGTCTCTGTCCAAATGCCTTTTAAGCTTTGTAATTGTACCTTCCTCTATCACATCTGCAGGCAGCTCATTCCAGGTGTTTGCCATCTACTGTGAGGAAACCTCCCCATTAGATCTCTTTTAAATTTCTGCCTTCTCACCTTAAACCTGTACCCTCTAGTTCCAGCATCCCTTGACACAGGAAAAGGATTCTGATGATCTATCCTACGTTTGCTCCTCATAATTATATGAACCCATATAGAGTCAGCCTTCAGTATCCTACATTCAAGGGAGAATAAACCCAAGTTATCTCTTTTCTTCATATCACCACAGCCCTGTATTCCAGGCAACATCTTGGTTGGTCAATTGCTAAAGAATTCACTTTACTGCTACCACATCCTTCCTCCAGTCTGGCAGCTAGTAGTGTACATAATAAGCTAACCAATAATCAACATGACATCCCAGTTCTTATACTCAATGCATCACTTATGATAGCAAGCACACTAAATGTCTTCTTCATTTCCTTATCCACCTTTGCCAGCACTTTCACCACTTCCAAATTTTTTACAGACTGGTACTCTAAGGTACCACTTGTACATTAGTTCATATAAGTTTGCTGCCATTTACTCTATACATTCTACCAGAATTTGACTCCTCAAGGTGCATTATCGCACACCTGAAAATCCACATGCCAGAGTTCTACCCAACTTGCAGCTTATCTATTTCTGTTTCCTTAGACGACACACTTCACTCGATGAAACAGATAATTTCTGTGTCATCTAACAACTTATCTATCATACCATCTGAATTTTTATGCAAGTCACTTATGTTACAATAAAGGTCTCTTTGTTACTCCATTTCTGACAGATTTACTGTCAGAAAACTTTTGAATCAAGTTTGCATGTTGAGAGCAACTGCTCGTTGCCAAGGACTTGGAATTTCTACTGCTCAAACTCTGAACTACCATACTTTAATTTCACTAGTCACTTCTTTTGTGGGTGCAGTTTAGGGTTTTCTGTAAATCTTTGATCAGACGTACTCTGAATGATAGGAGTTATGGTACACATTCATGTTAAACCATCTTCATTTTCATATCACCCATCTCTATGCACATAGTCTCTGTTATCAAAATCCCTTTGTAGCTTTATTCAGAATATAGATTATTCTGGTCTTAAATCTACCTTAAATCTCCATTCCTGTAAGTCTTGTTGGTTTTATATAACACTTCCCAGTTTCCCTGCTTTTTCTCCCCAGCTGTGGGTGAAATCTTAATTACCTTTGAACCAAGGTGTGCCTTCGCAACTTGGTGAGAGGAAGGTGTCACTGAGGGAGTTTTCAACTGGCGGGGACACCAAGTGTTAGTGTTGACATCGAAGGGTTGAGAGAAGGCTGAAGATGGCAGGTGATGTTGCGATGGTGGTGAGGGGCTAGCCAAGCAGAACCAAGCGATTGTGGAGACACAGGCCACATAGCTGCGTGCCATGGTGTTGGGCAGTGAAGTAATGCCTGTGACCAGAGACTGGCAGGCATCTGCTGAGGACATCATCAACACAGCAGTTGGAAAGATGCAAGGTATTGGGTCACAGAGGGAAAACTTCACAGAAACAGAGGAGGATTTCTCCTCAGAGTTTGACCTTTCTAGCAAGGCTTCAGACTTGAAGGCAGCAGACTTGGCCATGGATGCCCAGCAATGCCAGGCGATTGGTGACCCTGTGGTCTTTGATCTCCACTCCCCTGGGAAGGAAGGTTGGCATTCTGGGCAGCCAAGGTGTCCTTTCTCATCCATGGCCCAGATATGGTTCTTCCACCAAGGTCACCGTTACACCAGCCGTCTGACTGCAGAGGATGTTGACAAGGCTCGAGAGGCTAAAGTAAGCCCAGCAGACAAGCCCTACAGACAGATTCTGAGTGTTTTCCCCCTAGCTTGGTGCTAGGCTCATTGCAATTGGTCATCTTTATCAATTTTTTTGGATGTGTTTATACTAAGCAAGATTAATAAGTTTGCAGGTGACACTAAAGTTGGCGGTGAAGTTGACAGTGAAGGTGGTTATCAAGATCTACAAAAAAGTAATCTAACAGAGATCTATAAAATTATAAGGGGTGTAGATAGGGTGAGTGTGCACAGTCTATTTCCCAGAGTAGGGGAATCAAGAACTAGAGAACAAAGGTTTAAACTGGGAGAGCAGAGATTTAATAGGAACCTGACGGGTAACTTTAGGTGGTTAGTGTATTAAATGAGCTGCTGGAGGTAGTTGTTGAGGCAGGTACATTGATTACACTTAAAAGGTACTTAGACAGATACATGGTAAACAAAGGCACACAGAGCTCAATTAGATTGAAATATCTGTCAGTATTATTTTATGCTAAAGATTCTTAACAAATAACATTCTGAAACCACTCACTGGGTGCTTTTCTGCTATATACTTTCATCAGGTTTATAGTTTCTAATATGTCACCCAACTGTTACAACTTCATTTTTAGATTTCTATTCTTGTATCACTCGGTACTGATGGAAAATCTTTATTCTGTTCAGCATGATGATTCCACTGACATCTCTGGAAGATCAGTAATCTGTCTTTATCTACCTTCTAGTTTCACTTGATGACACAATTAAGTTTCCTTGCATTTGTTACAGGGGGAAGGCTTTTCTTCTTCTGAAGAGGTCAGGTTGTCAGCCATATTTGCTACGGCTTCTGAAACATACCTATTCTGCAAACTTACAGTTGTGTTCCCTTCCTCAGTTAGTTTCACTGCAGCCATTGACTAATTGTTTTCTCTGGCTAACTCATCCAAGCTGCAGCAATTAACCCATGCCTGCTCAGTTGGAGGATCCCTGGTGTCTCCTAAGCCCAAATGACCAGCCCATCGAAAAGTGTGGCCATCAGGATTTCCTCACTATTAAAAGCTTAGATATTTTTCAATCCCACTGACCTTATCCAGTCCATTGCTACATTTCTAGTAGCTCCCTTAATTGACATACTGGTCTTAAAAGGTATTTTTATTGATCAATTCAGATATGAAATGAATAGCATTAAATGTTTCTACTTCCGTTTCCTCATTCTCTTGACTCCAGTGACTCCATTTCATAGGTTGGTATCTCTGCTCCTTTGTGCAATGTATCCTGTCCTGTGACTATTTCAGCAACAGATAACCTTAAATGGACATTGTATGGATGGATATCTCCCAAGACATATGTAATAAATCCTCCACTCTTTTCCACCCATAAGATTCATAGCCTTCCTGCTCTCACCTTTTCCTAACAAGCCTCCTGGTGGTGTTTCTGTGGCTCAACCTTGATAAAGATAACCACAATGCTATCGTCAATTCTGTAGAGGTGTAACAATGTACAAAATACTGGGAGAAGTCAATGGGTCAGGAAGTATCTATGAATGGAAATGGACAGTCAATGCTTCGAAACAAGGCCCTTCATCAGTACTGGAAAGAAATAGGGGAGATAACCATTATCAAAGGATGAAGCCTTTCTTATGTATCTGCATAGGAGTTCTTTCTTTGCACCTCAGAAGCCTGCTTTGGACAAAGCTAGCTTGTTCGTTGGTGAATTATCTCCTTCTTAATTCCAGTCCAATATGCTTCCTTGAATAATAGGTTCTCTGTATTAGCTTGGAGCACTTGAATTTTTCAAACAGTTCCTGGGCATTTCAATATGCCCCTGACTTCTATTTTTTACATGCTGAGAAAGTATTGCAGGTGAGGAAATGAATCACTTCCCACCGAATACACATTCTCTAACCCACTCTGATACCACAGTGTCTATGACCATAGAATACCCATTCTCTGACACCACAGGGCCTATGACCGCAGAATACCCATTCTCTGACACCACAGGGCCTATGACCGCAAAATACCCGTTCTCTGACACCACAGTGTCTATGACCACAGAATACCCATTCTCTGATACCACAGTGTCTATGACCACAGAATACCCATTCTCTGATACCACAGGGCTCATGACTACAGAATACCCATTCTCTGATACCACAGTGTCTATGACCACAGAATACCCATTCTCTGATACCACAGGGGTCATGACGACAGAACACCCATTCTCTGATACTATAGTAGTCATAGTCATAGTCATAGTCATACTTTATTAATCCCGGGGGAAATTGGTTTTCGTTACAGTTGCTCCATAAATAATAAATAGTAACAGAACCATAAATAGTTAAATAGTAATTTGTAAATTATGCCAGTAAATTGTAAAATAAGTCCAGGACCAGCCTATTGGCTCAGGATATCTGACCCTCCAAGGGAGGAGTTGTAAACTTTGTTGGCCACAGGCAGGAATGACTTCCTATGATGCTCAGTGCTGCATCTCGGTGGAATGAGTCTCTGGCTGAATGTACTCCTGTGCCCACCCAGTACATTATGTAATGGATGGGAGACACTGACCAAGATGTCATGCAACTTAGACAGCATCCTCTTTTCAGACACCACCGTGAGAGAGTCCAGTTCCATCCCCACAACGTCACTGGCCTTACGAATGAGTTTGTTGATTCTGTTGGTTTCTGCCACCCTCAGCCTGCTGCCCCAGCACACAACAGCAAACATGATAGCACTGGCCACCACAGACTCGTAGAACATCCTCAGCATCGTCCGGCAGATGTTAAAGGACCTCAGTCTCCTTAGGAAATACAGACGGCTCTGACCCTTCTTGTAGACAGCCTCAGTGTTCTTTGACCAGACCAGTTTATTGTCAATTCGTATCCCCAGGTATTTGTAATCCTCCACCATGTCCACACTGACCCCCTGGAAGGAAACAGGGGTCACCTGTACCTTAGCTCTTCCTCAGGTCTACCACCAGCTCCTTAGTCTTTTTCACATTAAGCTGCAGATAATTCTGCTCACACCATGTGCCAAAGTTTCCTACCGTAGCCCTTTACTCAGCCTCATCTCCCTTGCTAATGCATCCAACTATGGCAGAGTCATCCGAAAACTTCTGAAGATGACAAGACTCTGTGCAGTAGTTGAAGTCCGAGGTGTAAATGGTGAAGAGAAAGGGAGACAAGACAGTCCCCTGTGGAGCCCCAGTGCTGCTGATCACTCTGTCGGACACACAGTGTTGCAAGCACACGTACTGTGGTCTGCCAGTCAGGTAATCAAGAATCCATGATACCAGGGAAGCATCCACCTACATCGCTGTCAGCTTCTCCCCCAGCATAGCAGGGCGGATGGTGTTGAACGCACTGGAGAAGTCAAAAATCATGACCCTCACAGTGCTCGCTGGCTTGTCCAGGTGGTCGTAGACATGGTTCAGCAGGAAGACGATGGTATCCTCAACTCCTAAACGGGGCTGGTAGGCGAACTGTAGGAGAACTAAGTGTGGCCTGACCATAGGCCAGAGCAGCTCCAGAACAAGTCTCTCCAGGGTCTTCATGATGTGCGAGGTCAATGCCACCGGTCTGTAGTCATTGAGGCCGCTGGGGCGCGGCGTCTTCGGCACAGGGACGAGGCAGGACGTCTTCCACAATACAGGAACCGGAGCCTCAGGCTCAGGTTGAATACATGGCGAAGTACTCCACATAGCTGAGGGGCACAGGCTTTGAGCACCTTGGTACTGACACCAGCCGGTCCTGCAGCCTTGCTTGGGTTGAGACGTTTCAGCTGTCTTCTCACCTGTAGAGCTGTGAGAACCGTGGTGGTTTTGTGTGAGGAAGGGGTATAGTCATGAGAGCAGGGTGGGGGACTGTGAGGAGGGGTAGGAGGGGAGAGTGGAATATGTGTTGGCTGGGGGCCGACAACAGATGGCTCATGTATGGAATGGGCAGGGGCCACACTGTCAAATCTGTTAAAGAACAGGTTAAGTTCATTAAGTTCAGATACCACAGGGTCTATGACCACAGAATACCCATTCTCTGATACCACAGTGTCTATGACCACATAATACCCATTCTCTGATACCACAGTGTCTATGACCACAGAATACCCATTCTCTGATACCACAGTGCCTCTGACCATAGAATACCTATTCTCTGACCCACTCTGATACCACAGTGTCTATGACCACAGAATACCCACTCTCTGACCCACTCTGATACTACAGTGTCTATGACCACAGAATACCCATTCTCTGATACCACAGTGTCTATGACCACAGAATACCCATATTCTGATACCACAGTGTCTATGACCACAGAATACCCATTCTCTGATACCACAGTGCCTATGACCACAGAATACCCATTCTCTGATACCACAGTGCCTATGACCACAGAATACCCATTCTCTGATACCACAGTGTCTATGAACACAGAATACCCATTCTCTGACCCACTCTGATACCACAGTGCCTATGACCACAGAATACCCATTCTCTGATACCACAGGGTCTATAACCACAAAATACCCATTCTCTGACCCACTCTGATACCAGAGTGCCTATGTGGCTAATCCAAGCAAGTGTCTGGTCAATGGAGACCCCAAGATTTTGACAATCATGAAATTGGCAATAGTAATATCATGGAATGTAAAGAGGAGGCGGTTAGTTACTCATATAGGAGTTTGTTATAACCTGGAACTTTGTGGTGTAAATATAACTCCTTATCATCTAATTTCTGAATGTTATCCAGGTCTTAATGTACCACTGATTCATTTTCAGAAGAGTTGGGAACTGAGTTTTATATTTTGGAGTCATCAGTGAGCAAGGTGACTTCTGGCATCATGTTAGAAAATAAAACAACTAAACATGCCTGAGTAACTCTGTGAACTGAGATAGATAATTGGCCTCCAGTAAAAACAGACAGCTTCCTTTCTGCAAAGTGTGATTTCAAACATTAAGTTTGATGGCCATTGACTTCTGTTTTACATGAGGTCCGTGTTGCCATTCTCTGCCAAATTATGTCAAGGGCAGTGAATTCAAATCTTTGGTCTATGTCAGCATGAGGTCTGGAGCCAAATGTTCTTGAAAAAATCCAAACAAGGCATGGGCGTGTAGATTATTGGTAGAATGTTGATTGACAGAAGCATTAATGACAGTTTGATCACCTTGCTAATGACTGAGAGTAGACTGATTGGGTTGTAATACGTTGAATCTGATCTGTTCTAAGTGTCAGTAGGACATAACTGAACAATTCAGAACTTTTCCAGGTAGAGGTCAAAGCTGCAATAACACTGGGACTGCTCGACTAAAGACAGCTATCACTGAAGTGCAGATTTTTAGTACAAAAGTCAGGAGACTTGGTCAGGTTCAATTGTCTTTGCTGTTTCCAATGCTCTCAGCAGTTTTGTGATATCATGTGAAGTAAATCAAAGTGACTGGAGATTGATGTCTCTAATATTGGGGATCTCAGCAAGAAGCTGTGATGGATGATCAAACGTGCACTTCTGGCTGAACATGATTGTGGCTGTAAGCTTGCCTTTCGCCTTTATATGTTGCAATCTGCCACCATTAAGGTTGGATATCCTTGGAGTCCCCTACACCTGTGAGCTATTTAATTCTCCACCACCATTCATTGTCTAGGCATCACACACAAAATGCTGGTGAACGCAGCAGGCCAGGCAGCATCATATAGGAGGAGGTACAAGTGACGTTTCGGGCCGAGACCCTTCGTCAGAACTAACTGAAAGAAGAGATAGTAAGAGATTTGAAAGTGGGAGGGGGAGGGAGAGATCCGAAATGATAGGAGAAGACAGGAGGGGGCGGGATGGAGCTAGGAGCTGGAAAGTTGATTGGCAACAGGGATACCAGGCTGGAGAAGGGAGAGGATCACAGGACGGAAGGCTTAGGGAGGAAGAAAGGGGGAGGGGAGCATCAGAGGAAGATATAGTGAGAGGGACAGTGGGAGAAAAAAGAGAGAAAGAAAGGGGAAAAATTAAAAAAATAATAATACTAAATAAATGAATGAATGAATAAATAAATAAATAGCTAGATAGATAAATAAATAAGGGAGGGGTTAAGAAGGGGAGGAGGGGCATTAACAGGAATTAGAGAAGTCAATGTTCATGCCATCAGGTTGGATGAAGCGAACTGAAATGCTTGAATGTATGGACATTAAAAAAGATGATTTACTAGAGTTTTTGAAAGGTATTAAGTTAGATAAGTCACTGGGACCAGACGAGATATACCCCAGGCTACTGTGGGAAGCGAGAGAGGAGATTGTTGAACCTCTGGCAATGCTCTTTGCATCATCAATAGGTATGGGAGAAATAGCAGAGGATTGGAAAGTTGCAAAAATTGTTCAAGAAAGGGAGTAGAGATAACCCAGGAAATTATAGACCAGTGAGTCTTACTTCAGTGGTGGGCTAGTTGTTGGAGGCAGGATTTATAAGCATTTGGAGAGACATAACCTGATTAGGGATAGTCTGCATGGCTTTGTCAAGGGAAGGTCATGCCTTATGAACCTGATTAAATACTTTGAGGATGTAACAAAACACATTGATGAAGGTAGAGCAGTGGATGTAGTGTATATGGATTTCAGTAAGGCACTTGATAAAGCTTCCCACATGAGGCTCATTCAGAAAGTAATGAGACATGGGGCCCAAGGAGACCTTGTTTTGTGGATCCAGAATTGGCTTGACCACAGAGGCAAAGGGTGGTTGTAGATGGTTTGTATTTTGCATGGAGGATGGTGACCAGTGATGTTCCACAGGGATCTGTTCTGGACCCCTAATCTTTATGATTTTAATAAATGACCTGGATGAGGAAGTAAAAGAGTGGGTTAGTAAGTTTGCTGATGATACAGACGTTGGGGGTGTTGTGGATAGTCTGGAGGGTTGTCAGAGGTTACAGCAGGACATTGATAAGATTCAGAACTGGGCTGAGAAGGGGCAGATGGAGTTCAAATCAGATAAGTGTGAAGTTGTTCATTTCCGTAGGTCAAATTTGAAGACAGAATGTAATATTAATGGTAAGATTCTTGGCAGTGTGAAGGATCAGCAAGATCTTGGGGTCTATGTCCATAGGACACTCAAAGCTACTGCACAGATTGATAGTATTGTTAAAAAGGCATATGGTATGATGGCCTTCATCAACCATGGGATTGATTTCAAGAGCCGTGATGTAATGTTACAGCTATGTAAGACCTTATTTAGACCCCACTTGGAGTACTGTGTTCAGTTCTAGTCATCTCACTACAGGAAGGATGTGGAAACCATAGAAAGAGTGCAGAGGAGATTTACTAGGATGCTGGCTAGATTGGAAAGCATGCCTTATGAGAATATTTTGAGTAAACTTGGCCTATTCCCCTTGGAGTGTCAGAGAGTGAGAGGTGACCTGATGATGAGAGGCATTGATCATGTGGATAGCCAGAGGCTTTTCCCAGGGCTGAAGTGGCTAACACAAGGGGGAATAGTTTTAAGGTGTTTGGAAGTAGGCACAAGGGAGATGTCAGAGGTAAGTTTTTCACACGCAGAGTGGTGGGTTTGTGGAATGCACTGCCAACGAAGGTAGTGGGAGCAGACACAATAGGGGTCTACTAAAAGACTCTTAGGTACATGGAGCTTAGAAAAATAGAGGGCTATGCAGTAGGGAAATTCTTGGCAGCTCTAGAGTAGATCACATGCTCAGCACAACACTATGGCCGAAGGGCCTGTAATGTGCTGTAGTTTTCTATGTTCTATGTACAAACTCCATGTATTCTCCAAGTTCAAAGTAACTCTTATTACCAGAGTACATATATGTCACCATATACAACCCTGAGATTCATTTTCCTGTGGGCATATTCAGCATAACTAAACAGGAGCAATGGAAGATCAACCAGAGAGCAGAAGACAACAAACTGTGTAAATGCAAATATAAATAAATAGTAATAAATAATGACAATGTGAAATAACAAGATAAAGAGTCCTTAAAGTGAGAGATCATTGGTTACGGGAACATCTCAGTGGATGGGCAAGTGAGTGCAGTTACCCTCATTTGTTCAAGAACCTGATGGTTGAGTGGTAGTAACTGTTATTGAACCTGGTATGAATCCTAAGGCTCTTGTACCTTCTACCGGAAGCAAGAAAAGGGTATGGCCCGGTGGTGAGGATATCTAATAATGGACACTGCTTTCTTACGATAACATTTCATGTAGATGTGCTCAGTGGTTGGGAGAGGCTTAGTCATGATGAACTGGGATGACTTTACTACCTTTTGTAGGATTTTACACTCAAAAGTATTTGTGTTTCCATACCAGGCCAGTCAACACAATCTCCACTATATATCTACAGCAGTTTGTCAAAGTTTTTGATATCATTTCGAATCTCCACAGACTCCCTAGGAAGTAAAGGTGTGGTTGGTTGGCGTCCATCTGTCTTGAAGGATGATGAACATCATCATTACAAGCCTGGACAGAAGGTATTTAGATCCTGAGATGCCCAGTCATCAAGATCCCCCTCTCTTGGCCTTACCAGTGTAGTCCAATGGAAAGTTTATAAAACAATACATTTGGCACCAGCTTGGCTGCAGCAGCTTCCGGAACAATGTTCAATGATGTCCAGCCACCTTAGGGGCTCCATTCTGGATCTGTTGTCTGGGTTTACTCTTGTAACCTTCGTTTCTCCTGAGGCTGCCCACAATGCACTGGGGCTATTTACCCATAGCTAGGGATCTGGTTCACAAGCACCAGAGCATATCTACACACCAGTGGGCCTGCGTGCTATGTGTACAGGGGCCAGACCTCCTCACCGTCCTCTGGCGTTCAGCCCAAGTCCGAAAGTAGTTCAGATTCCGTGTGTTGCCAGTGAGGAGGCACTACATGAGGCTTGCTGTTGGAGAGGCTGTGTACTGGCAGGGAGAGACTTACACACTCAGCTCTCCTTTTGATAAGACTGCTAGCCAGTGGTGGAAGCTGAAAGTGAGAGCGACAAGCACCATCAACTCTATCATCACAGCAACCAGTAGTGGTATATCAGAATCAGAATCGGGTTTATTGTCACCGGCACGTGACGTGAAATTTGTTAACTTAGCAGCAGCAGCAGTTCAATGCAATACATAACATAGAAGAACATAAATAAATAAATCACAGTATAACTATATTGAATAGATTAAAATAATGCAAAAACAGAAATAATGTATATTATAAAAGTGAGGTAGTGTTCACAGGTTCAATGTCCATTGCAGAGGGGAAGAAACTGTTCCTGAATCGCTGAGTGTGTGCCTTCAGGCTTCTGTACCTCCTACCTGATGATAACAGTGAGAAAAGGGCATGCCCTGGGTGCTGGAGGTCCTTAATAATGGACACTGCCTTTCTGAGACACCGCTCCTTGAAAATGCCCTGGGTACTTTGAATATGAATATCTGTTTTCACTGTTTAGCAATCATGTTCATATTGCAGCTTTAATAAGATTAGATGTGCTAGTGCTGCTCTTGGCACTCTAAAGTCCTCGTTGAAGCGGGGTTGATGTCTTGGTCTGATTACCATGGCAGATTGAGGGAAAGGTCACGTGTTACACATTGCGGTTGTCTATATTTTTGTCATTACTGCTGGTCCACTTTTTTGAGCTGTTGGAACTGTTCCTTCCTATTTACCATGATTATAATAGCCTACTGTATGATGGAACGCATCCTTGGAGTAAAGCTCAGACTTTGTCTCCACAAGAGATGTGTGGCGGTCACTCCTACCAGACAGATTCATAAGGATGAGATGAAATGTTAGTTTACTTGCTACTTGCTCTAGATAGGGATGGACAGCCATGTCATTCAGAACACAGCCAGCCTGGTCAGTGGCAATACTATCAAACCAACCCTGGTGATGGACATGGAAGTCCCCCCCCACCTGGAGGAAATTGAGTGCCATTGTACTTTCCAGGGCTCTTTCTCGTTTTGTTCACCAGCTGAGGGAGAGTGGTAGGTGGTAATGAGGAGAAGGTTTCCTTGCTCATGTTTTGCTTGATGCCAAGAGACTTTGCTGGGTCTACAGTCAATGTTACAGACACAAAACACTGGAGGCCAAGCAGCATCCAGGGAGAGAAACAAAGAGCCAAAATTTTGGGCTGAAACTCTTAATCAGGACTGTAAAGGAAGGGGAAAGAAGCCAGAATAATAAGATGGGAAGAGGGGAAGGAGTATGAGCGGGAAGGTAAGGGGGAAGGTAGGCGGATGGGACAGGGTGGATGAAGTGAAAAACTGGGAGGTGACAGATGGAAAAGGTAAAGGGCTGAAGAAGGAATAATCTGATGGAAGAAGAGAATGGACCACGGGAGAAACGGAAGGAGGAGGGGCACCAGAGGGAGGTGAGAAGAAAAGGGGTAGGAGGAGAGCTGGAATGAGGAATAGAAAAAGAGAGGAGGAGGAGGGGAAGAAATTACCAGAAGATAGAGTTGTCACGTCTTCATGTCATCAGGTTGGAAGACCATAAGACCATAAGATATAGGAACAAAAGTAGTCCCATTGGGCCCATCTGGGTAGTTTCACTTGTGGGTGAACCTACCCAGACAGAATATGAGGTGTTGCTCCTCCAGCATGAGAGTGACCTCATTGTGCAGTAGAGGAAGTCATGGACAGACATGTTGGAATGGTCATGGGCAGTGGAATTCAAATGGCGGGTCACTGGGAAATCCTGCTTGCTACAAACGGAGAGGAGGTGCTCGACCAAGTGGTCCTCCAATCTACATTGGGTTTCACTGGTGCAGTGGAGGCACACACTGGTTATCTACTGTGACTGGTGGTCATCTACTGTACTGTATCCTGATTAAGGGTCGATCTTTTTTTTTTCTGGTCCACACTGGCAGCACCACATACGGTAAATGACCCCAGCAGACTTATGGGTGAAGTGTTACTGAATGGTGGTGAGGGAAGAGGTGAATGGGCTGGTGTAGCACTTGTTCTAAGCTCCTAAAGTGAATGTTGATGGGTCTTTCTATCTGGAGGGGAAGCTATATCCAGGCATTGTAATGGAAGGAGACACAATGAACTGCTGATGTTGTTATCCAGTGCATCAAACAATCTGCTGGAGGAACTGACAGGCTTTCCCATGTCTCCCTCCCCTATCCAGTTCTGGTTCCATGTGTCTTTCACCTCTCCCCAAATTCTTTCCATTATCACCTCCTTTACTTATCAAAGTCCAATACGAGCAGTGCTTTGTGTTCCTGCTTATCTCTCTTCAGCAGCTGTCTCTAACTGTCATACTCTCCCCTCCCACCACCAAGCTTCACCTGGTTCTATGGGAGGGGAAGGAGGGCAAGCTAAAAGGTGAGGGGGAAGGTAGGTGGGTGAGACCAGGTGGATGAAATGAGTCTTACCTCTCAGTTTCTCACTTCATCGACCCTTCCCCACCAATCTACCCTCCCCCCTCACCTTCTAGCTTGTGCTCCTCCCCCTCCCCCCACCTTCTTACTCTGACTTCATTCCCCCTCCCTTTCCAATCCTGATTAAGGGTCTATCATTTTCTTCTGGGCCCATCTTTGTAGTCCTCAATTGATCATTCACTTGGCAGTACCTCCTAACTCCACCCACTCCTTTCCCCTCCCTGTGCCAACCTGCCTGTCATCTTACACCCTTCCTCAGTCCACCAATCACCTCAGACTCCTCTTCATCACTCCCACTCTCCTCATTACTCTGGTCATCTGGCTCCTCCATTCTCAGTCCCCAGGGATTCCACCTGAAATGTCAATAATTCCTTTCCTCCCACAAATGCTCATCCTGCTGAATTCATCCATCAGATTGATTGTGATGAAAGGGCTTGGCATGTTGTCCATCAGATATTATTCTACAAGGATTCCTATGTCAGATGGTCGGCTAACTAGAGTTTGGGACTCTCCCAGTCCCTGGATGATTGTGAGAAGGACATTGACAAGGTCAGTTGGGCTGGGAATGTCATTGCTGCATCTGAATTTAGCACCTATGTCAATGCCAACTGGTTTATCCAGTTCTATTCTCTATTTAAGTACAGCTATAATGGAACCACTGAGTGGCTTGCATGGCCAATCCAATGGGAATCAATCTGTCAACAACCATATCAAGTGGTTTTGTATCACCAGATCAGTTAAGGACGGCAGAGTTCTTTCCCATAGAACTTTACTGAACTAGAAGGCACTCAAAAACTTTTATAGATGTACTGTGGAGAGCATCCTGACGGGCTCCATCACTGTCTGGTATGGAGGAGGGGGGAGCTACTGCACAGGACCGAAAGATGCTGCAGAGGATCATAAATTTAGTCAGTTCCATCTTGGGTGCTAGCCTAAAAAGTACCCAGGGCATCTTCAAGGAGCAGTGTCTCAGAAAGGCAGCGTCCATTACTAAATACCCTTAGCACCCAGGGCATGCCCTTTTCTCACTGTTACCATCAGGTAGGAGGTACAGAAGCCTGAAGGCACACACTCAGTGATTCAGGAACACCTTCTTCCCCACTGCCATCCGATTCCTAATTGGACGTTGAACCTGTGAACACTACCTCACTTTGTTTAGTACGTATTATTTCTGTTTCTGCACAATTTTTATCACCAATAAGCATATACTGTGATTTATTTATTTATTTATTTATGTTCTTTTATATTACGTATTACATTAAACTGCTGCTGCTAAGTTAACAAATTTCACAACACATGCCGGTGATAATAAAACTGATTCTGATTCTGATTCTGCTTGAAAATGATTAGCTGACAGCGGTATGACCATTTCTTCAGGCAAGAGTTTCTTTTCAAGATACATCACAGAAACTCGCTCTTCCAGCACAACAGTCCAATTGCATCCACGTGACCAACTGATGTAGCAACCCGCACATCTTTGAAAGGGTGGACCCAGGTAGGGGAAAGGAGCTGAAGGGTCCTGCCGATGGGTCTCCGCCTGAAGTGTTGACTGTTTACTCTTTTCCAGAGAGGCTGCCTGGCCTGCTGAGTTCCTCCAGCATTTTGTGTGTGTTGCTTGGAAGGGAGCTGTTTTGGAGTTAGGAGATACTGGCGGGTGAATGATAGATAGTGGAAGACAAAGGAGAGAGATACTGTAGAAAAAAACTGAGAAGCAAGTGGAACAAGGTGGGGAACAGAGGAGAGTGAATTTTGGTTTTATGTAATTTGGGTGAAAATCAGAGCACCTGGAGGAAACCCATATAGTCATGGGGAGAACATACAGACTCTTTACAGACCATGGCAGGAAATAAACTCAGGGTCACTGTCTCTGTAATATGGTTTCGCCTACCGTTACGCCACCATGCAGCCAAATTCCTGATTATTAATGGAATGTAAGTTTCACAGCTGCTGTGGTGGGGTTTAAAGTGTGGTTTGGCAGGCAAGATCTCTTGGTAAGTTAACTGCTGCGCAGGTACTGTACGTATGGTATTGGTCACCTTCAGAAACAACTGGTCATGCTCCGTATGAGTGAGCTTCCCCATTTTTCATGTGACGACCTCCTGCCAACTTCATCAGACAAGCTCATAGTCAGAGCACCAGTTTCTTTTGTCCCACCTCTGTCTCCTGTTACCCTCACAGCCCGACCCCTGCCTCAGTGAAGTATTTGTGGCTGCCTTTGCTGTTGCAGTAAACATTATTGCTCACACCAAGTAGAGTGGGCAATGGAACAGCTCAACCACAGCAGAAACCATAACAGGGCAAACAGCATCAGTGGAGAGAAAAACAGAGTTAATATTAGTTCTGCCGAAAGGTTTCGGCCCGAAACGTTGACGGTATATTTTTCCATAGATGTTGCCTGGCCTGCTGAGTTCCTCCAGCACTTTGTGTGTGTTGCTTGGATTTCCAGCATCTGCAGATTTTCTCTTATTTGTGGGTTAATATTTTTAGTCAATGGAAAGCTTCACGGAACATTCTTTATTGAAGGTAGCCAAACTGAAACTCAACAGCAGTCCAAAATATAGAACATTCCCAGTTCTTAAAGGTACTACCAGTTAGCTGGCCTTTAAGGAGTTAATAAATATTTAATTAAAATATTATGTGTTCATGCACTCCCTGATTAAAAATTGTCACTTCAGAATTTAGCCCCAGTATAACTCGGACTGAGGCCAAATCTCTTCATTGCTCCTCGAGGCGCCTGCACCTGGGATCATACTTACAGAAGTTGATTCATCTCCCTCATTTGGCAAAATTTGACAGGGTCAACACCAATAGGCTGGTCCCCAATGCTTCTGCTGAAGTGGATACCTCGCCGACTTTTGGGACCCTTGTCCCAAAGGTCAGCTAACAGACCATGAAGGATCAATGGAGTTAACTGGAGCTGGATATATACCAACTCAAAATGGTGCAGCAGCTAACAGGAAATAGGTTGTTACATTGTAGGTCAAATGTTACACAACACATTTATAGCAAATTAGAATATAAATAGGTATTCCCGGTTAAATTCTGTAGCAGACCACTATTCCATCTTATCTCTTGATATTGCATTCGATATGTTTTATAGCATTTTGACTGATTATTGCTTAAAGTGTCTTATCCTGTTTTAAAAATAGTATTAATGGAACCATGTATATATGGCATGACATCTTCAGCAAAATCCTGGTGGACCTAATCAGTAGAGACATTGCTTGTGTCTGGCAGAATCATTAGGAAAGGTAATTACCTTGGACTATAAGAAGTGTAACAGGATTTCCCACAAATCCTCCCAGGGTCAAAGGTGATATGATATACATTATAAAGCTTAATAGGATACAATACAAATGAAGACGAATTCTGTAAGAAACTATCAGCTTCACAATGGAAATAGAAAAGGTCAAAGGACCAAAATATGTTTTTGATTATTTGTTAAGAAATTTCATTAACATATGCAGAGGACACAGAAATCATTAAATACAAGCTTGTCCTCAATAATTGATACGATCTCCTGAAGAATGAAGTGCATTAGAAGAGTTGGATTTTCTAATATCAGGGATGTGAATCAACATTGACAGCTGGACATGATCAGTATTAACTTGAGTTTTGTCACAGTTAACAAACCAAATTGATGCAGATTAAAACACTTTTTCTTGTCAGGAGCGACGCTCACTTGTCAAAAAGAATACTGAAGGGTGACTGTCTAGAGACATCCCTTTTCTAATCAATCGACAATCAGTCATGGAAAGTGCTTATTCTGCTCTTAGCTCAGCTTCTTCATTACTCTTTTGCACATTGACCTCAAGAGAAAAACATCTCTGTTTTTTTTGCCCCTCCACTAGCTTTGACTGAAGTGAATGGGTTCCTTCCAAGAAAAACACACACAATTTAAATTTAGCAATTAGTGAAAATTGCAGAGTCCAGCCACTTCACAGTACATTGCTTCTTGCAAAAATCTCTCTGTCAATTTGAAAGCATGAAGGAAAGTGCAGAAGTGCACAAGGGGGCATTTGAAGGAGAGGAGAAAGAGCTTGTTTGTGAGTATTTGTGCTGAGGTGACTTCCCGGGATGAAGGTGTAACCAGCAGTTTCCTGCTTCTATTACAGAATGTTAGTACAGAATAATTACTTGCTTGGCAAAATGACAAGACATTGACCCCATAGACTTATTGAATTCTCATCGCCTGCCTTCAGGCCGTGTCTCAGGTTATTCAATTTTGCCTGAGGAGGACAATCTATTATGGGAGATAAGTCGAAAAGGCATCGCAACTGATTGCCCACCAAAACCATTATCACAGCACAGGGAGGCCAATATCAGTAACTGGGCGGACATACAATCCAGCTCGGATTGCAGAGGGACCACAGACAATTCATATCACTGAAAGCAATATGACACAAAGGCAGGCAGCGTGGGGAGTTGTAAGCTCCCAGCAAGTATTAGCAAGTTGGAAGCAGACTCCTGAATCATTTCTGTGCCCCTTTCTCATCCCACCAGCAACTTGTCCTGGAACAGCCCCTTTCTCACAAACACTTCACCCATAATCAAACAGCTAATTGCATGCAAACTGTGTTGGAATAAATATAAGAATGTAATAGCCTTGAAGGAAATCTGTTTAATTCATGCTTTGCAGGTTCTGTCTGCAACATTAATTAGTGGCTGCCAGTGACCATTGAAGTGTTAAATTTGCCAAGATTGTTTGAAGAAAATCTCCCAGTCTATTGAATTTGAAACAGTTCCAAAATCTTTTCCCCTGCAGCAGACATCTCAAAGGCAATCTGAGGAAAATATTTTGCCTGGAGGGGTTACTTTCCTTTCAAGACCTATTTCGTGCTTTGCAATCACATCAAGGAAAGTGAAACAGTGAGACAGAGAGAAAAAAAATCAAAGAAATCAAATGAATACATGTACGAAGTTTGTGAGACAGACTAAGAAATTCTCACAGCTATGACAGGATGATAATTTGGATTATTACATTTACACTTCTAATAAATTACTGATCATTCAGTGCTATTTGACATTTGTTCATCTGAATTATCTAATTTTTGCTATTAGGAATAGGAAACAAAGTATTCTGAAATTGCAGATCAGTGAGCATTATAAAAAAAAGAAGAGGAAAAAAAAGGAATGCACATAAAAGTGTAACTTTTTCTCCAGTTAGTGTTTGGATATGTTCAGCTGTATGAATAAATTGCAAATTTTCAGCAGACTTTTTCAGCTTTCTCTCAAACGAACAATATTCTCTTTAGTTGATGAACTCATTAAAAAAAACATACTGTATGTTTATCAGGGCATTGTTTAAGAAGTAAATATAATATCCCTGATATTCTGTGGATTTATTGAGCCCTTAATGAGCCCAAAACAACAGCAGATCTCTATTTAAATACAGTGGATTCCTGTAAATTGGGATATTGGGACCAGTACATTTTGACCCAATCAGCTGGCTGCCTCAATTAGCAGAAATTTCAT
The DNA here is from genome assembly GCF_963921235.1 of Mobula hypostoma. Lineage (NCBI taxonomy): Eukaryota > Metazoa > Chordata > Chondrichthyes > Myliobatiformes > Myliobatidae > Mobula > Mobula hypostoma. Next base: position 111,277,120 of record NC_086100.1, on the reverse strand, counting down.
GGAAATTGTTACAAAGGTATAAAAAAAACTACAATTTGACTGAGTAACAAATTATGTACAGTATTTAAATGAAATATAGAATGAAATAGAGCACTATCAATACTACTATAATACTAGAAAACTGTGTATTTGTTCTTAATATTTATAAACAGATATATGTATATATTATATACAGTATATTTACTGTAACTCACAGCTTTTATTATTATGTATTGCATTGTACTGCTGCCGCATAACAACAAATTTCATAACTTATGCTGGTGATATTAAATCTGATTCTGATCTGGAAATGAACAGAATTAGTGCAGATAATGGACTGCCTTCATACATTGCTTTTGATGAATGCACCCTCCAAATCTTCATTTCATTGGAACATCCAAGCTGCTCTCAATACCTTCAACTTCTTCATAGTTCCTAACTGTTGAAGTAGTGTAATTGTTTCATTTTCACTCCCAGTCGTTTCTGGCATCTCCACGTCCAAATGCTTGAAACTGCAGTGAACAAAACAGTTCTGAATTGTCTTACTGCTTATTTCTCGCCAACCATCAGTGATAAATTTCACATGTTTTGAACACAAGCACGGGCAACTGACAATCTTTAAAAACTGTTTGCTTTAAGCACTGTGTTGTGTCTAACAGCCACACAAGTGTACATGCCTGACTTCAGTTAGAAACTGTTTAGCAACAGTCTCCTGCCCCAATTAAGTGGCATAGTCTCCAAAATAAACAAAGGGAATCCCAACTATTTTCTTGATTCTGTTTTGTTCTTCAAGAATTGTCCCAAGTAAGCATCTGCCCCGATCAATCGATGGTCCAATTAACTGGAATTCACTGTATTTGGGCATCATGTTAATAACTTGTCTTTTTTTCAACTTTCTGAAAAAGGAAGACAATTAATTATTCTCACTGGCTGTATTCTGCAGCTTTCTTCATATTCACTACACTGCAGACATTTGATCAAAAGAGAAATGTTTTCTCTTCTCAAACTAATATATTAGTTGTAAACAAGATGTACAGTGCACAAGCTTTTCAGATATTGGGACCTCAACAAATGACTGACCTTTTTTTTCCAAAAAAATTAGCACATATAACAAATTCAGCTTGAGAATATGTGGTGATATTCTATAAGGAAAAACGTAAATGGATCTTGATTTCATTATTCAGCCACAAAGACATTGCACATAGTCCAAAAAATTTAAAGTTTGGAAAATATGCTGATATGGCTGCACTAGGCTACATATCTCAATTACCAAATTCTCCCATTTGAGTATCAGCAGTTGAAAACGTTCAGCAAAACATACAAACCAACTTTTGATGCAAAACTTAAGGCTGAGCTATTTTTTCATCGATACAATAGGTGGCAGCCTCACAATTTCAGTGATTTGATCTCGGATCAAGTTCAATGTGCTCAGGTCAGCACAGGTCAAATTAGTCCGAAGATCCCAACCGCTCCCAACTCAGTCAAGCCGATCAACAACGTTCCTTTTCTTCACCTAACTCTACTAACATAAATTAGTTGGATTTGCACGAATTTTATTGCTATCCAGATTTAATCACTCTCTTGCAATGCTGTCAGATATCTCTGCTTTCAGTTTCTGTATAAATTCATACCAATACAACTGAAATGTTTTGGACGTACAAAGAAACAATTTTGGTAGCGCTTCTAAAGTTTAGTGCTCTTCGTTTTCTTGCAGAATTCTTAAAGCATGCATTTCTTGCTGCTAAATGATTAGTCTTTGCCTCCTTGACCCCTGAAATGCGCAAGGCAATTCTTACTGCATGTATACTCCTTCTACGTGAGGAATGTGCTGTCTTACTTTCTACCTCCTCACGCACAGCTAAAAATTAGTAGTTTATAATGTCAAAGCACAATTAAAAATTTACACCTTTCCACACAGCAAGTTTTAAGGTTTTTTGCTGTCTGATTTCTGTTTACCTATTTTTTCATTGAGAAATATATTGTATTTCATTAAGGAAATGTACATTAATTAAGGATACAAAATAGTGAAGTCAAACTAAATGATCATAGTGATTCATAAAAATATACTAGTAGGATATTCAATGTTTCAACAAATGAGTAAAGGAACTTTAAATTACCCAAATGAGTTAGCATCACTAAATTAACAGAGGAATTAAATTAATAGAGGAATTTTATTCAAATTTTTTGGCCTGCTACATTGCCTGATCTGATTTCACTCCAATTAAGATGTAGAGAAGAGAAAAGCTAGAAATGCACAGTTCGGAAGTCTTCTTGGAGTTTGATCATTGAAAATTACACTGAATTATAAAGCTCCTCAGCTGATGTTAACTATCTCCAAGCTATGCATAGGTTTAGTTGTCAGCTTTCGTACCCCACCAGTCTTCCCCGCCCCTGCAATGCGTGCGCACGTGCGCACATACACACACACACACACACACACACACACAAGCGCATGCACACACACACACACACACACACACACACACACACACACACACACTCACACACATGCGCACACACACCCCTGTCTCAGTGATTCCGCCAATCAGTCATGCTGCAAATGATAACAGGAAGACCATACCTACTACAGAGAAATCTAGGTGATTGTGATGATCTCAGCAATGTAATCAAAGGCTCAGCCCTGCATAAATTCATGCACAACTGATGTACCACCCACATACAACTGCTGCCCATCCTGAGCACTTCAACTGTCTTTTTAAAGGGGTGGGGCAGGAATGTGATGGAAGCTTTGCCTTTCAGGTGCCAATATCAGAAACACGTCTAAGGTGACTGGTATTTTTAGTTGTACAAGTTCAAACATCTGGTTCCCTATTCAGCATAGCAATCACATCAAAAACTGTGACACACACTGGATTGTTAAAATGGCCCGAGGGCAATCAATTTCATACTAGGCCATACGCTCTTATTGAGGCAATGGAAAGATATCATAGTATACAAATGCAAAACATTCTCTGCCATTGTGTAAATGTCACACTTCTAATCCCAGGTTTTGCCTCAGGTGCTTCTTGTTTTTGGTGCACTGAAAAACCTTCATGTTCAACAAATCAAACAAAAATTCACCATCAATGTCGATCAACACCCAGATATATATCAATATTATAAACAGCTATTTTACCAGTATTTATAGAACATCTCCTCATTTTACCCTTTGTTTTTATATGATAAATTAGAAATTTCTCATGGCATGATGCTTATCAGCATTGATGTAGAGAGGGATCTTGGGGGTCCAGGTCCATAACTCAGCGAAAGTGGCTACGCAAGTCGATGGGATGGCAAAGAGTGCTTATGGCTTGTCTTTATCAGTCAAGGATTCAGTTCATGAGTCAGGAAGTTATGTTGCAGCTTAATGAAACTCTAGTTAGGCTGTATCAGGAGCATTGCATTCAGTTCTGGTCACCTCATTATAGAAAATAGAATGGAGAAGGTGCAGAAGAGATTCACCAGAATGCTGTCTGGATCAGAGAGTATGCGATTGAAGGAGAGGTTATACAAAGTAAATTTGTTTTTTTCTGGAGCAGGTGAGCTGAGGGTAGACATGATAGATGTTTATAAAATTTTGAGGCATAGAGTACACAGCCAATATATTTTACCCAAGGTTAAGATGTGTAATATTAGAGGGCAGGTATTTAAGGTGACAGGGAAAGTTCAAAGAATATGTGCTGGGAAGTTATTGTTTTCACACATGATGTGATAGGTGCCTGGAATGTGCTGCTAGAGGTGGTGATAGAGGCGGATAATATAGAGGCATCTCAGAGACTCTTAGATAGGCACAGAAGAGAATGACGAACCATGATCTATCTGCAAGAAGATGTGATTGGGTGATATAAAGCTTCTTTAATTCAGCACCACACCATGAACCAAAAGGCCTATCCCAATCACATTCCAGTCCTGCCTCATTCCTTCCCAATGCTAAATTTCCAACTGAAAATGAGTTGTATATAAACACCATTGAACGCAAAGCAAACCACACAATTCTAATGGAAATACAAAGTGAGGTTAAGTATTGTGCCAGTTTTCATTACACAACTTCAGGGACAAACTCAGACATGCATTGTGTAGGTTTAATTCTCTTTAACTGTTAATTTGATATTTGTCTAAGAGAAGAAAATTGTGAGAGAATTGAAGAAGTTGAAAATTAAAAGCAATACTTTTTTAAAATGCAAACATATTCAACCAAAGCAACTTTGCTTCTCTAAGCTCAGAAAGTACATTTACATGCTTAAAGGGCTCTCATTTATTTGCCATAGGTATTTTTATCTGCATAATTGCATTTTCATAGAAAATAAAAATAATGTGCTGTGCTTTTAGCTCAAACTACATTTATAAAAATGGCAATCAATAATACAAAAGCAAGTAGAGGAATAAATTAACTTATTGCAACATTAAGTTTTAAACTATTTGCACGTTATGACCAACTGCACATAAAAATGGTGTAAAGATTCCTCTGCGAGAACTTCACCACCTCAGCTACACCTCCTTGTTTTCAATAATTTGCAGACTTACATTTCAGTGCCGGCAATATAGAATTGATAAGATGATAGATTTCCTCCTTTTGTATTCTTTATATCTATAAGATGACAAAATGAAATTTTTACTTAATTAGGGTTTCAGATGTGCTGAAATGTTGTGAGAAGCCTTTGATGATTTTTCCAAAAGCCCAATTTAATCAGTTCACTATGTTATCCGCATTAAAGCGAATGATTATCCTACGAGTTGCTTAGTTGGTAACACTTAAGGTCAGAAAGCTCCTGGTTCCCGTTCCATGCCGGAAAGTTGAGAAACAATAATTTAGGCTCCTAGTTCAGTGTATTACAGAGCGAGTGCTTCACTTTCAAAGGTATTGTCTGTTGTTGAAATGGCACCTCAAGGCTTTCACTGCTTTAACTAGTGGATTTAGAATTCCCATTTTAGTATTTTGAAGTTTAATAGGTGAGTTATATTTGGTGCCCTGGCTACTATTTGATCTTCATGCAATAATGCGAAAGCAAGTTATTTTGTTTTTATCAGACTTTTGTTAATCAGAAACTGCGATAGTAGACTGATTGCCACATTTACTTCAGAAAATCAGTGCTGCATTTGCTATCGTGCTTCAGAACACCTTAGGGGTGATACGAGAAGTGCTCTAGAAATGGAAGTTCTCTCAAAAATATAAATTGTAGCCATTATCCACTCTAGGATAGAAATCAATCCTGACCTTTATTTAATATGTTCATTCTACAGAGCTGGTCAGTCCTTTTGCTTAGTTTTGTATAAAGTATGTACAGTGATAAAGTATGGATGACTTAACATCTTTTCTCCACTGCAAAGAGGTCAATCACATGTATTCATCTATATAGAGGAGTTATTGTATTAAGCAACATACATAAATCTGGGTGATAAGCCAGATAAAGCTTAAAAATCTTATCCTGCTCATTATTGTTTCCATTTTCTACATTGAATGAAGACTATGCAATATATTCAATTTATGGTAAATTAAATTCAAAAGGTTTTCACCTGTTCTTTTGGTTTACTATTATTTTAGCTTCCTCTGTTTAAAGCCAGTGATAACTTTTACTTGATTTTGCAGTACCTTGTGTAGTCTGTGGAGAATATTGTGTTTCATATATTGAAACCCGACCCAAACAAATCTTTTGACTCGTACGGTGTCCTCCCCAGAGTTTTGAAGAAATGTGCCTACAGCTATTATCGCATCTATCGACTCACTAGGATTTAACTGGACCAGCCGCTGGTCCCAGATGATTGGAAAATGACCTGCGTGGTGGCAAAGTTCAAGAAGGGTGAAAGCACTGAGACTGAGATTAGGGACCTGTCAGTCCCACTGATATGATAAAAGTGCAAAATGATATGTGACACGCAACTCAATGACTTTGATCAGTGAAAATGTTTACGAAATAAATTACATGTTCAGTAATTACACTTGCCATTGACAATACGTCTGGCTTTAAAGGTAATGAATAAATTGGAGCTACTTAATAATCTTACTTAGTAATGGATTTTTCACCATAACCGTCAGTACAGAAATACGGTTTTCATCTAAATACTTCTATTCAGAGCGGTGTAAAATAGTCAGTTATAAAACTCAAATAAATCCCATAAAGAGATACAGTACCTGGCTTTAGTCAGTCATAGAACTCAAAATATATTCAATAAAGTATCCAGCTTTAGAAGAGCAAAAAACTGTCAAAGACTAATAGCAGTATTTTTATGAGTCGCTGCTCATGATGCTAATAGTTATGATAACAGTCCGCAAAATGTAAACCTGAGCAACAATTGCAATGAAATATGACAACAGGGTGAGAATAAAACTTCACAAATAATAGTTTGATTATGTGAAAAGATTTTGGTCATTTATACATGTGCCTGCCACCTTATTTATTTATTGAGATGCAGCGTGCAATAGACCCTCCTGGCACCACCCAGAAATCTTCTGATTTATTCCTGGCCTAATCACGGGACAATGTACAATAACCCATTTACCTACCAACCAGTGCATCTTTGGACTGTGGGAGGAAACCAGATCAGCCTGAGGAAACCCACGCGGTCACGGGCAGTAGTAGGAATTGAGCCCTGATTGCTGCTATGGTAAAGCGCTGGGCTAATCACTATGCTACCATGCCGTTCCTATCTGAAAGCATAATCTGTACATGTACTGTGTGTAATTTTGCTCCCTATGGCAACTCCTGGGAAATAATGCTTCAATCAAAGTAAATTCTTGAGAGCGCGGGAGACTTTTGTTTGTGGAGAATCCTGTGGTCATTCTTTACAAGTCAAATGGAACCACACATTTCTTTTTATCCTTTTTCTTTATGCATTTTTTGATCATCAGAACTGCACAATAAAATACACATCTATGTATCATGGACAAATAAGAAAGGACACCACATACTTTTGGTCTAGCCACACAAAGTCTGCATTTAATGGTTCCCAAAAATATTCATTGCACATTCATTGTTAACATATTTCATATTTTTAAAAAATCTGTTATTCTTTTAAGTATCAAAGCTGATTACTACACCAATGCCACTTCTAGGAGCTATGAAAAGTACTTTTTCTGTGATGTACCTAATTCTTCAAGACACATCTCAAGATCATTTGAAAGCATCAGCTGGATAGCAGGACGTTAGATGGCCACCACTTGGTTTCAGCTCTACAACAGGATGAAGAAGAGCTCCAGAGATTCTGAAGATTCCCAAATGGGAAAAGCAAGGGAACGGCACTCTGGAAAACATTGTCCAAAATCTTACGGCTCCTCCTTTTCCCTCTGTGGTCTTCTCCATTCTGATAGCTGCGCCAATTAATTCAGACATCTTACTGGGCTTCTAGAAAGCAAATTCATCTTCGATGCTCTCTGTGTAGCAGAAAATGAATGCACTTTCTTCCCCTTACTTGTTGATTGTCATTCCTAAGGCGGGCCCTGCAGTAAGAATCACTTTATTTTTTTGGGCCTAAAAGTGCAGAATGATTCCTTACGGTCACAAAATCACCTGAGGTTGCTTCTGCTGTGACAACATCTATTTACTGCCTCCTCCAGTCAAATGAGCCTACTCCGGCTGGTTTGTATCTGTTGATGCTATGAAGATCCATTGTGACCCACTCTCACAGTGCTGGACAGTGCTGTTCTCCAGAGAGGCTGGACCTGCTGCTTCATGCTCCTAACTGGACATCTCAAATCTGCTTGGGAGGGAAAATTGGAACCTCTGCTATGCCTTCCTTCCTGCTTCTAGGTAAACTTGCAAAACAAGCTCAGAAGCAGAAAAGAAATGCTAACAGTTTCAAAGAAGAGCCCATTAGGTAAACTAAAATGGACTCTTTTTAAAATGGACTATTTTTAAAGCCCATTAGATAAACTAAAACAGACTATTTTTTAAACAACTTGAAACAGTAAAACAGGAACAAGTCCTTCGACCCACGATGTCTATGCCAAACATAATGCCAAATTAAAGTACACACACAAAATGCTTGGGGAACTCAGCAGGTCAGGCAGCATCTATGGAAATGAATAAACAGTCAATGTTCCGGGGTAAAGATCCTTCATCAAGTCTGGAGAGGAAGAGGAAGACGCCAGAATAAGAAGGGGTATTGGGAAAGAAAACTCGAGAGGGATAGATGAAGCTAGGTTGGTGAGGAGGAGGTGATGAAGAAACAAGCTGGTGTGGGGGAGGTGTGATAGTTGGAAATGGCAAAGGGCTAGAGAAGAAAGAATGCGATTGGCAAGAAGATTGGACCATGGGAGAAAGGGGAGGAGGAGGGGCACCAGGGGTAAGTGATAGGCAGGTGAGGAGAGCAGGTAAGAGACCAAAGTTGACAATGAAAGAAGAGGGAAGAGGGAGGGGAAAAATTACCCCCAGTTAGAGAAATTGATATTCATGCCATTAGGTTTGAGGCTTCCTGTATGGAATATGAGGCTTTGCTCCCCCAACCTGAGAGTGGCCTCAACATGACAGAAGAGGAGAATATGGACAAGTCTGGACAAGTAGTTACATTTTGTTTTATTTTCTCCTGGTATTCTATTTCATGAAAACTTCCAGAGGAGTTTTAAGAGTGGTGTCTGTTCTGGGCCATCTGGATAGCTCCATTCTGTCCAGTCAGGGCCTTACACCTGTAGCTCAGCTCACCAAATGAGAACAGCCTCCAGTAGTCAGTTGGAATAAGTTCAGATGGGCAATAATATGTGCCAGAGCACAGGAATTAGGTCCAAGTCAATAATTGACTACATACTAGTCCATTCACAGTGTATGATAGATGGTGTTATTTAATGTTTCATCTACTTCATTGAAAAATATTGGGGATGTTGGGAAAAGCTTTGAGAAACACATGTTTTGACATTCAGAAATATATAACCATCCTAAAATTTGAGATACACAACAAGAAAAGTTTAAAATTAAAAATAAATGAAATGAAAAGTTATTGAAACTAAAAACACATAAGGCCACTTATAAATAATTGCAAACATTAAATGAATACCTAATAATTGTAAATTTATTTATAAATAAATGTCTAACTGTTCGAGGACATTTACTACCCCTCAATCATCAGGCTTTTGAACAAAACGGGATAACTACACCAATTTAAGGACTCTGTTATATTGTTATTTGATGCTCATTATTTATCGCTATTTATTTATATCTGCATTTGCACAGTTTGTTTACAGTTAACATTTCCTGATGTTTACAGCTTACAGTTACTGTTCTATAGATTTGTTAAGTATACATCCATAAAAAGAATTTCAGGGTCATATGTGGTGACACGTATGTACTCTGACAATAAATTTTTCCTTTGACTTTGAACTTTATAATTCTCTCTACTTACAGATGTAATTCAAGGCAATAGAATGCAAGATGTAATCCCCAGTATAACCAACCACTCAGAAATCTCATAAAAATTCAGCTCTGCCATGAAACTTCAATGCATGTCCAGAAAGAGAGCAAAGCTAGAGTATGGACCTCAGAGTTCACCCAGTAAGTAGGGGACGTCTGCATTCACTTAGTTTGAGAATTTCCAACAGTTTGATGAAGAACTAGTCATTTTTCCCAACCAAGTTGTTCTGAAAGGTGTGAATACAATTACGTGTTCCAATTTGTGCCTATGACTCTCCTCCACTTAGAGTTGTGCAAGGGGACATGATTAAACTTCAGAGTTCATGGCAGCAATCTATAAAGAATAGAAAAGGGAAAAAACAAGAGATACCAGTAGCCAAAAATGCTATTTGGAAGATGACACTATATTTTGCAATCACTAATTTACAGTGTACCTTTACTTATTGTTATAAACATTTATCTAGTTGTAGTTGTCAAGATAGATTAGAGTCCAATCTTCTGTCCTAATGGATTTGCAGAACATTATTTGGAGACATTTAACTGATTCAGAAGTTTTCCTTTCCCTGTTTTCATGTTTGATTCATAATGTCAATGTATTTCCAGCTATTCCTTATTATTTGGATTTGCAGTTACTTTATTTATTTATTATTGAGACACAGAACATAATAGGCCCTCTGGGCCTTCGAGCCACACCACCCAGCAATCCCCCAATTTAATTCTGGCCAAATCACAGGACAATTTGCAATGATCAATTAATCTACCAACTGTTACATCTTTGGACTGTGGGTGGAAATTGGAGAACCCAGAGAAAACCCACATGGTCACGGGAAAACCATACAAACTCCTTTCAGGCAGCGGTGGAACCTGGGTTGCTCGTACTGTAAAGCGTTGTACTAACCATTGTACTTTATTCTCTTGTTCCTGACCTTTTCAGCTGACATTTGCCAATGAACATATGTCACTGAAGGATTTACAAAGAATCATTTTTCAGAATAATAACTTAGAGCAAATTTTTCTTTAAGTGTTATACAAATGAAATTTATTCACACAAATTTCTGGGTGACCTTCAGGGGCACAGCTTTCCCAGCAATCCCACTAGTAAATGGTTTCAGCATGGACTAGATGGGCCGAAAGTTCTGTTTCTGTGCTGTAATTTTCTATGACTCTATGACTCTAGGCCTCTATGACCATTATTTGAACTCACTAGATGTTCATTCAAAAAAGTACTGGAAGGGAAAGACCATTCCAGCTCCAGAGCCTGTTCTACCATTCAATAAGAGCATGGCAGATCACCTACTTCAACTCTCTTTTCCTGTCTTATTCCCATCATGAACCACTTCTGTCTCCATAAACTATATAGAATGTTATGAAATATTTCAACATGAACAATTATCATCTGGTGATGTGCCTTTATCTACATTGCCCAAAAGATCCATTATTCCTACTACATTGTTTAGCAAGGTGGACAGCCAAAGATTGGGTTTGGCCCATGTAGTGGTGATATGTTCATTATTTATGTTAGTAAAATCTGGATGGTCTACATAAGACCGAATGTGTATCAAGCTTTAAAGTTTGCCGTGTCATCACATAACCACCTCTGTGAGATTCCCCAAGTCAAACATCAGGTGAAAGAAAAAAAAGTGTGTGCCATTTCAATTCCTCTTCCCACTCCTACATCAACCTGTCCATCTTTAGCCTTTTCTCCTGCCAGGATAAGTCCCAGTGGAAATGGAACTTGACTGGAACTCCCAATTCCCTTTGCACCTTCAACTTCTAAACTCTTTCCCTACTTCTTCACATTTATTCTTCCTACCAAAATGCATAATTGCCAAATCTTTACCCAGTTTCCCAACCTGTCCAAGTCCTTCTGCAGACACCCTGACCCGGCCTACCACCTATATCTCCACCCATCTTGGTACTGTCGGAAAACTCGACCATAATGCCATCAGTTACTTCTTCCAGATCATTAAAGTTGTTGTCCTAACATTGACCCCTGCACAGTTCCACTAGTCATAAGAAGCCATCCGGAAAATGTTCCCTTTATCCCCACTCTTGCCAGTCAGCCAGTCCTCTATACATGCTAGAACTTTGCTTCGAGCAGCATGCGGTCTGGTTTAAAAGAGTCGTGTGTGACAGCTTGTCAAAGGTATTCTGACAATTCAAGTAAATAACATCAACCAAGTTCGTTCCCAATGCTCTCTTCTCCTCTTTATACTCCACTCTCAGTCCTGATGCAGGATATTGATCTCAAGTGTCAATTCTTTTCCTGTTTGACCTACCGAAATCCTCCTCAGATTGTTCTTTGCTTAAAGAAAAAAAAAATTACTAAAAGTTCTCCCTCTTGATTTTTAGAGGCTCCTCTTAAACCAAAAGAAAATCAAAAATTTCTCACAAAGGTAATTCCTGAATGTATTGTAAGATTTAACTCTTCGGTGAGCAACAGTTACCAAGAGCTTCCCAGAGCTTCTATGGAAAAGAGTGCAACTCTACAACAATGTGTTGCCATTGCCATCATATCAAAATGATGGATATACAGTACAACAAACTAAACTGAATAATCTAAATGCATTATAGGCACAATTTGAAGTAATTTTTTTCATCAAAAAATACGTCATAAGTTTGCCTTCCTTGTCCTTCCGGACTGCCTTTGATGTGGTTATCCCTACCACTTTCTCCCAATATCTCTCCATCTTTGGCCAGCTAGTTGGGATGATTGTGCTAATCTGATTCTATTTGTACTTATATAATAATAGCTGGAGAATATTAACACTGAGTTCTTTATACTTGCAGTTTCCCCTCTGTGGTTCCTCAAGGATCTATCTTTGTCTCCCTTCTCTTTCTCATTTGAACGTCATGGAACATCACGTGTTGAAATGAAAGATTGGAGTGACTGGGCTTGTATACACTGGAATTTAGAAGGATGAGAGGGGATCTGATTGAAACATATAAGATTATTAAGGGATTAGACACGCTAGAGGCAGGAAACATGTTCCTGATGTTGGGGGAGACCAGAACCAGAGGCCACAGTTTAAGAATAAGGGGTAGACCATTTAGAACGGAGTTGAGGAAAAACTTTTTCACACAGAGGGTTGTGGATCTGTGGAATGCCCTGCCTCAAAAGGCAGTGGAGGCCACTTCTTTTGATTCTTTCAATAAAGAGTTAGATAGAGCTCTTAAAGAAAGAGGAGTCAAGGGATATGGGGAGAAGGTAGGAACAGGGTACTGATTGTGGATGATCAGCCATGATCACAGTGAATGGCAGTGCTGGCTCAAAGGGCCGAATGGCCTACTCCTGTACCTATTGTCTATTTACATGCTTTTCCTCAGAGAACGCAGCATTAGCTAGCACCTGATACACTGATCTAGCTCACCACTACCTCTCTTCACTCTCATATAATCCATAAATTGTCCTATGCTTGTCCAACAATGCACACTGGATGAGCAAAAGTTGCCTTAAAAAAAAATTAGGAAGACCAAAGCCTTCATCAGTTCTTGCCACCAACTCATTTCCAAACCACCACCATTAACAGTTTTTCCTGTAAAATGTCTGAAACTCAATCAATTTGGAGCCTTTCTGACGCAACAAGCAACTGAGAATCATCTATTTTTACCTCCATTTAAGTCATCTAGAACTGCTAAGAAACAAAATTCTATAATTTCCAAACCCTTCTTTGTTGACTAATCACTACTTGAACGCAATCTGAGATTATTCCACATCTCCTTTCCATAAACTTCAGACTATCGAAAGGGCTGTTGTTTTTGTTCAGATTTACAGCAACTCCTGTTCTCTTGCCTTCCAGTTCAAACCAATCTGAGCTGACCCCCCCTCCCTCCATTGAGTAGAAGTTTGTTCCCTGTTTTCAATTCCATAGAAACATAGAAAACCTATAGGACAATACAGGCACTTCGGCTGTGCCGAACATGTCCTCATTTTAGAAATCACTAGGGTTACCCATAGTCCTCTATTTTTCTAAGATCCATGTACCTATCCAGGAGCCTCTTAAAAGACTCTATCGTATCCACCTCCACCACCATTGCCGGCAGCCCATTCCACGCACTCACCGTTGTCTGCGTAAAAAACCTATCCCTTACATCTCCTCTGTACCTACTTCCAAGCACCTTAAAATTGTGCCCTCTCGTGTTAGCCACTTCAGCCCTGGGAAAAAGCCTCTGACTATTCACACAATCAATGCCTCTCATCATCTTATACACCTCTATCAGGTCACCTCTCATCCTCCATCGCTTCAAGGAGAAAAGGCCAAGTTCACTCAACCTATTCTCATAAGGCATGCTCCCCAATCCATGCAGTATTCTTGTAAATCTTTTCTGGACCCTTACTATAGTTTCCACATTCTTCCTGTAGTGAGGTGATCAGAACTGAGCACCGTACTCCAAGTGAGGTCTGACCAGGGTCCTATATAGCTGTAACATTACCTCTTGGCTCTTAAACTCAATCCCATTGTTGATGAAGGCCAATGCACCATATGCCTTCTTAACCACAGAGTTAACCTGGGTAGCAGCTTTGAGGGACCCCAAGATCCACCTGATCCTCCACACTATCAAGAGTCTTACCATTAATGCTATATTCTGCCATCATATTTAACCTACCAAAATGAACCACCTCACACTTATCTGGGTTAAACTCCATCTGCCACTTCTCAGCCCAGTTTTGCATCCTATCGATGTCCCGCTGTAACCTCTGACAGCCCGCCACACTATCCACAACACCTCCAACCTTTGTGTCATCGGCACATTTACTCATCCATCCCTCCACTTTCTCATCCAGGTCATTTATAAAAATCACAAAGAGTAGGATTCTCAGAACAGATCCCTGAGGCACTCCACTAGTCACCAACCTCCATGTAGAATATGACCTGTCTACACCCACTCTTTGCCTTCTGTGGGCAAGCCAACTCTGGATCCACAAAGCAATGTCCCCTTGGATCCCATGCCTCCTTACTTTCTCAATAAGCCTTGGATGGGGTACTTTATCAAATGCCTAGCTGAAATCCATATATACCACATCTACTGCTCTACCTTCATTGATGTCTTTAGTCACATCCTCAAAAAATGCAATCAGGCTCGTAAGGCATGACCTGCCCTTGTCAAAGCCATGCTGACTATTCCTAATCATATTATGCCTGTCCAAATGCTCATAAATCCTGCCTCTCAGGATCTTCTCCATCAACTTACCAACCACTGAAGTAAGACTCACTGGTCTATAATTTCCTGGGCTATCTCTATTCCCTTTCATGAATCAAGGAACAACATCTGCAACCCTCCAATCCTCCAGAACCTCTCCCATCCTCACTGATGATGCAAAGATCATCGCCAGAGGCTCAGCAATCTCCTCCCTTGCCTCCCGCTGTAGCCTGGGGTAGATCTCATCCGGTCCCTCTCTGTTTTTGATTCTCCCAGTCTCCATTATATCCACCAATCCAATAATCCTCTGAGTTCTAGCCACTTGATCATTCTAAATTTAATTGTTTCCCTTTTGGCGGTTGTTAAGATTCAAAGTTTGATCATTTCTTCCCCATATCAATGGGCTTCTACATCACCATCTTCTATTTAGCTACTGCTTAAGACCTACCCTTTTTTGCCAAGTTTTTATTTTGCCCGAAATTCCTTATTAGGCACTTGAGATTTTACTTCTGTTGACAGTACCCCTTTAGATGTTTTCTCAAAAATGCAATTTTGTTTTGTTATTGTCATTGTAAGTGATGTTTTCTGTCATAACTATCTTGGCAAATTTTATGTTAATTCAGACAGAACATAGAAATAAGAGTCTATTTTCAATAAAAGCAATGGGGAAAATGGGAGAGAGATTTTCCAGCATTTTGAGTCTCAGTTCCATTGCTGTTGACATAGATGGGGAGGTTAGGAATGGTTCTAATAGACATTAGAAAGGAAAATTCTGAACAAAGCAATGATGCATCAGTATACCCCTGCGCTCCAATTGCGTATAATTCTCTGCCAAATTTTTACCTGATTTGACAGAGGGTAATGGGAGACAATTCTCTTTCACACTCAATCCTCTGATGCATGTGCAGGTTCACTTGAAAGTAAGTAGAACATATTAAAATGTGTACATGTCCTCACCTTCCTTGCTCACTCGGTCTTACAAGAACTGGGGAAGTGTATGACTGTGGGCGAAAGGAGTGAACTTTTCAGATCATGAAGGGACAGTGACGTTTCACTTTATCTGGCAGTATCAGCCAATATAGGCAGATTCCTATACGCGGTCTTTACATCCACTTCCAGCAGAGGCTGACAATGCATACCCTTTAACAAACGGTGACACCAGAATGATGATGTTTGAAGTGGGGCACCTGAAAGGCAAAGGGTTATCTGCAAAGAACTGCATCCCATAGTGCTATGCAACCAGTACATTGCTTTCAAGTTGCAATCATTCTTTAAAAAGCAAACACAGCAGTCAATATGAATACAGTGAACAAATAAGTTAATGGCCAGGTAATCTGTTCTGCTTTATCATTTAAGGTTAATGAGAGAATGTTGATCAGGATAGATTTTCTTTTCAGTTCGGATATAGGATTGTTTGCTTTCCTGAATCTGATGCAGTTTAAGCTTATATTCCAGTCTGAAGAGGAACTGATTCTGAACTGATGTGAGCCAAGATGCTCAGACTTTCAGGGGCTTGAATATACTTAGTCAATTATAAAGCATAATGCCCTTTATGAAAGTGCTCCCAATTTAGGTGCAGGAATGTAAGATTATGATAACCATTCAGCTCCTCCAACTAGGATAACCTTCCTTAAATATGGAGATCTGAATTGTAATTAGTTACATAAAACAAAAGAAAATATTTTGAAGCAAGATTATATATACGCCAATAAAAATCAAAGACACTGAATCACTAAAAACAGCTTCAATATAAATAATGTGCTGAATACTTAATTCCATTCATGAAATGAATCTCTATGAAGTTAATGTTGGCCAGTAACTGGCTGGAACAGTCTGTAACCCCATGCTCCAGTTCCAGAGAACCGTATTCCTTGCAACAACTAAGATTCTTCAACTGGCTATTAATGAGTACTCCCAGCATAGGTTTACATTCTGTTTATGGATCCAGTTTAAAGTCTATGTTTCTTTCACTGTGTTTTAAACTAATTTTAAATTTTAGAAGCAGATTTCAGTTGTAACCATGATCTCAAGAGCATGGTTTGATTTATTTTTCAAACCACAATGAGATCAATGTGGAATTCTGTCCATCTTTGCATTCCACATTCACTGGTAACTCATTATACATATGCTATTGAATTCAATGTCCTAATTATGAATAAACAGAGATTAAGATTAGCTGACAAACTGCAGCTCTAGAATATAGTGTTACCAAAAATTTAATTTGTTTATCAAGCATAATATAAAAGCAACACAATGCACATGTGAGGAATCTAAACGAAACTGTTCTGCAGCAATACCAAGTGTTAAAACACAATTGGACAAAAATGTCATTAAATAAGGATTTGATCCATACATCAGCATTGCTACAAGAAAAGTCAGATAATTAATGAAAGCAAAATATTGCTGGTGTTGAAAAAAAGGAAGAAATTTCCAAGGTAAGGACATGTTCAGCACAGCCTAGTGGGCCGAAAGCCTGTATTGTGGCATAGGTCTTCTATGTTTGGAATTGCAAGTCAGGTAGCATCTATAAAGAGAAAAAGCGCTAACAATTCTGCTGAGTGGAGACATCAATCTAAAATAGCGCTTTCCTTCTATAACTACATTCAGATGGCCTGGGAGAACAAAAATGGTTTGGTTTCACTCTTTACTAGACTACTTCTCCTGACAATAGGTTTATTACAGTAATGCTGATTCATTTTGGGCTAACCAGTGTCTGTTTAAGCAAATTTCACTTCCAAACCAAATGTTATCAACTGTGCTAAAAGCCACTATCTGATCATTTCTCGATTTCCTTCCAATAATTGATTGTCTTGTCTATAAAATTATGTACATTGTGGCTTTTCATTAATGTTACTTATTATTATTGAATGAAATAATATTGCATACTTGAATTGTTCGCTATTTATATAAACATTCCCATGCAAGAAGAATATCACACAGTGTTGTTTCTCCACATCAAACACTTTAATAACTTAGAAAATGATAAATTAATAACTCATTTTATCTAGTTAAACAAAATTGTGGAAGTGTTAGTAAATATTATTACTTCAAATTAATTGTCCCAGAAAATATGAAAATGAAAATAGCCACATTCAAATATCCTAGCATGTAGATACTAGCTTGCCATGATGGAACTCAGAACATTCCAGAAATGTTGAGTACAGTGTTGAGTATTTATTTGAAGAACTCAATGTGGGCGTGAATTTATAGGGCAGATACAAAAGTGCTTTTTTAACTGTTTTTCCTCTTTGTCCCGCTGTATTGTTCCCACCAACAGATACTATGCTCCAGCAAGAAATATAGGGAATTGTTTGAGCCGTAGACTGGATCATAAATGATTGGCAACCAAATCCCGATGAGTGGCCAGTAGTTTCAGAGAGCTGCTCCCCTGCCATTTCTAAAATCCCCAGATCTTTTCAGAGTGGAAGGAAGCAAGCTTCAATGGCAGCAATATGTTTTACTTAATGGAGTCATAGAGAAATCTAACATGGAGACAGGTCATAGTCTTAGAAAAGTACAGCACAGAAGCAGGCTCTTCAGCCCATCTAGTCCATGCTGAACCATTTAAACTGCCTATTCCTATTGACCTGCTGCATACCCCTACCATCCATGTACCAATCCAAACTTCTCCAAACGTTGAAATTGAGCTTGCATGCACCACTTGTGCTGGCCACTCATTCCGCCTATAGGACAAAGCCTCTCCAAACATAACTGTCAATTTGTTCCTCCCTTGGATGCCCTGATGTCATGTACTCACAAACATTCAAACACACTTGGAACATGTGACAAAATAAAAATAATGCTAAAATCCCACTGCTGCCTGTAAGGAGTTTGTACGTTCTCCCCGTGACCACATGTGTATCCTCCAGGTACTCCAGTTTCTTCCCACAGTCCAAAGACGTAACTATCGGTAGGTAAATTGTCCTGTGATTAGGCTAGGATTAAATTGAGGAATTGCTGGTTGGAACAGCTCGAAGGGCTGACAAGACCTACCATACGATATCTCTAAATAAGTAAATATTATCTTTTTTTTACTTCTTTTTATATCCACAGTGAGACCAATTAAACCATTTAAGCCAAAATAATTAAATATTAGAAAACAATTTCTTCTGGCAGTCAAATTTTCCCAATGATTTGAGTGGGGATTAATACCCTTTTGCCAGGGATTAATACCCTGTTTCAGTAGGCAGACTTCCCAACTGAATGCCATGAATTCTCCAATTGTTCACACTGCCGCATTGCACCAGGGGCACAACAGGGATAGGCAGCAATGTAAATGGGAAATAGAAAGAAACAGTTCTGAATAACTGAGGAAGAAAATGGGGCAGACAAATTTTAAGATGAAATTTTAGAAATATGGACAAAGAAAGGGGGAAACAGATGGAAATAGACTGCAACTTTAAGAATACTCAGGCTAAGGGAGTTATTTTATTCCAAATTAATGCAAATGTTATACCCAGAAATGTGAGGGATATGTTACAAGGCTGGAATTCTATCTGATAATTTAGAAGCTGGACTACTCGGCCAGTACATTTGTGAGTCATAGGCATCTTTACATTGTATTTCTTGGCTCAGCCGTACTCTTATCTACAACATTCAAGCTCCCTGTAGTGCCTCTCAGTTCTAGCACAGATTAAAACATACCCTGAGCAATCAAAATTAATCTGCATTAGACAAAACCTTTTGCCACTCCATTTAGGTTGTCAACACAATTCAATTCTTGTCACCAACCAGCCACTTGAGACCAATATAATCTTATTTCTTGTATATCTCAAATGTTAGAAATATCACAAATGTGCCCTGTTCTTAATGAAAAAAACACAGAAGTTTTGTCTGTATTAAGTGAAATATAAAGTCTTGGTTGTTTTTCAAATGCAACAAATCCTACATTTTTCAATGTTTATATGTTTCACTGTGATCCATTATAAACGATGTGATCCTAAGTCAGAGGTCTTGTTAGCTTATCCTTGCTATTTTTCAATCAGAGCAGTGCTGACACTTAGCACGAACCTAAGTGGCAATGGAGCTGTGAAATGGAGCTCCCAATTGAAGTTCTCATTCCTTAGGGCCCATCTTAGTGAAGAACTGTCATCTTCCTGTTATTGTCCCTATAGGTGTGCAGTTTCAACAGCTTAATGTTTGCTGTTTCATTCCTCAGCGATGTCCCCCATAGGAATGTCCTAATTTTAATATAAATAGAATGCTTCATCATGCAATAGCACAAGAGCACAACAGCACAAGCACCATAACTCCCAGTCCTAGCGACAAGAAGATATAGACAAGTGTTGCAGCTACTATTTGAGAGGTCAAAGCTAGCATACAGCAAGAAATCAGTAATTTTGGTAATAAAAGCTAATATTAAAAGTGCTGTTTCCTCCAATACTTAGATAAGCAAGATATAAAAACAAATTAAATTTTGTAACTGCATCTGCATCTGCAGAATAACTTGTGCCTCTGTTTTGCAGAACGTTGTAACAAACAGACCTCTAAATGTATAGACATGGTTTAAAGTCTAGATTTTGTTTTCGAATTACATTGTCAATGACTAAAGCAGGCAAAGGAAATAGCAACTAGCCAACAAAAGTCAGAAAAAGGGGGAAATGCATCAGCATCATATTTGAAAAATTAGTAATATTAAGCATCAGTTTGTCACTGTTGAATATGGTTTTGAAATACAGTATAAGTGTATTTAATGAACAGTTAGTTTGAAAAAATGTATGCATTCATAATATTTTGAATATGCAATGTTTTCATGTAATTAAAGACTTAAAGTATAATTCTGTTGCTTAGTTCCTGGAAGCTGCAACACTTCAGAGATGATCTATTTTAGGAGATTTCTTGATTTTAAGAAAACATTATTTATTATTGTAAAACCTTGTCTAGTATTGCACTTATCAGAAACGTAATTGACATATTTTATAAATTGATAATTTTAGTCTATATTTTAAACCTTGTTGAAAACTAATGTCTTCTAAACATCCGTCACAGTAATTAGGTAATTACTTATCAATGAAAAATAAGATTCAAATAGTTTTTTTTAAATTATAAAAGAGTAATTTAGCATTAAAAATGCAAGTGAAATTTAAGGGTAAATTGAAATTAGTTTTATTGTAAGTAGATTTAATAAATAGTTAATTAATCAATTCTTCTAAAAATAAAATATAATGTTGTAGTTCCCTGAGGAAAAAATGTGTACTATTCAAGAAGGTAGAGGTAAGTAGTCCAGTTAATGAGGCGCATAGTTATCATGGGATACACAAAGTATATTTTGGTAATAAAATAGTTAACCGAAATCGACTGATATTGGGCCTATAAATTTATGCATCATCCCAATCCAACAAATTCAAATGCCTTAACTATTCACAATGTATCAGACTGAAATATTTGCATCTAAAGTAGCCTTGATGCCCAGCTCTCTAAGGCAGAAAACATAATACATGCACCACATTAGCAGTCAGCATTATTGCTAATGAGATGTACCTGGTTACATACAATCAGGCAAATCACTTGGTGATTGATTGATAGCTATCTGACAGGCTCATGACACGACTGTTACTGAGGGATCATCACTCTCTCTCAGTTCCAGACTTACAAACACTTCAGTATGGGAAAAATACAGCCAGGCCAGCAGCAGCAGGACAGAGCCTGGGGCCAAATCTGCCAATAACTAAGTCCCAGAGAAAACTGATTTGTGGCTTCTGATCGCATCCAGCTAGAGCCTTCACCATTGACTAATTGCGGTTCATCTGGACATAGATCTATCTTGGCTAACAAGAAAGCACTAGAGGTCTTCATTTAGCTATCGAGCTTAGTCCCTGGAGATCTGATTGCAGCTGTCCTTTCCTCCTTCCCAATCAACACATCAAAACCGGGGAATCTATTCTCCTTTTTTCAAAAAAAAATCAAGCTGTAAGTGCAATAAACTTTCTACACTTGACACTAGAGATCCATGTGCATAAGAATAATGTTTTAATTAACTGGCAACAAATTATATTACAAAATATATTCAATATGCTAAATTTACCCACAGTAACAAGCAGCTGTTAATGCAATTATTACCCATACCAATCCTTTGTTAATTTAACAGCTTCAGACATGTTTATCGTAAACAAAACATTAGACTGATCCAATTAGTTTCATACAGTTTATTACATGAAATAAGAAGATATCTTAATCAGAAAATTGAGTTTTGACATAACAAGGCTTATCAATTATCGGTTCAATCAGACAGTTTCTATTCCAGTTCAATTTCTTTAGTACAAGCTAAATATTTTTTCACCAAACATTCAGTTTAATAAAAACTGAGTCTCTCTGTTCAATCTCACTTCTTTTCTCCATTGGCAATGTTAATTAATTCAATATTAATTAATAAGTTCAAAATAATGATAAACATTAGTTTTTTGTTTCTTCACATGTATTTACCAGGGCCTCTTGTGAAGGGACAAAACTGTGATTACTGAGTGAGAGTGATGCAATTGTAAACATTGAAATTCTATAACAAACAATAATTTCAAAGTACAAAGGAAAATTCTTCTATGGAAGATTACAACAAAGCTTTAATCACTCTTGCCTGAGAATGCTGTGCAGATCAATTAATTTCAGCTTTGATTTAAGAATATCAACCCATTTTCATTTTTATCAATACCCTTTGTTGAAGAAACTATTTTGTTGTGTGAACTAAAATGCACCATAGCCAGATTTCTACAGGATATCCTCAATAAATAGTTGTCTCAAGAAACTGTTAATTTACAGCAGTAACCCAAACAGTCATTACTGAAACAAATATTAATTAAATGATTGAATAATAATTGTATTTCACTTTGATGTTTGGATAAAAGTAGTTAATCAGCCTGAAATAGGTCGCACATTTTACTAATATTACAGAATTTCATGGTCACAGCAAAACTAAACATGCAAAACGTTAACATTTAATTTAATAAAGCCACTCACTTGCCCAGCTTTGGGCAAAGAAAGTTAAAAGTGGCTTCTCATTGAGGACATATGTGACATGACCAGTATAAGGTAGCTTTTTTATCACATCATCCACTACTTTTAAGGCTGACTGCACTCAATTTCTTAGACAATCTACACACCATTCTTAGTTCTGTACCTCCATAATTTATCACAACCATCCCTCAAGCATACAAATCAGGGCAAAAAAAAAGAAAGCAATTTACAGTATCGAGATGAAAGAAGTCCAACGGCTGCAGAAGAGCTGCTATGTAAATCACCTCCGCAACTTCAAGGAATGTCGGCAAAATATTCTGGAGTTAATTTTTTCTAACATTCCTCAGCAGGTCAAGAGAAGGTAAATCAAGTTTTTTCTCTCTCATTATATCTGGAGCTGTTTATCAATATATAAAAGAGGAAATTGACTCTATTTCTCTCATCTATCTGCACAATAAGAACCTTATGCACAGCCCTTTCCCATAACAATGACAGCAAACAGTTAAGCATTATGTGCAAATGGCTTCCAACTGTGTGCGTTTGTAGTCACAACCAGCAATTACATTACATTGATATGAATAGCTGTGTGACGAATTGAAGATGAATAGAACTGTTATTCACACAACCTCCAGACACTGGAGCTCATGGCTGCTTTGCTTAAACCCTTGTTCATTTTTCAACAGCTTCTTTAGAAGTAACTCGGCATCATTGTCATCACATGGCTTTAAAAAAACACATTGCGGGGAAGTCCAAGCAGGTTGAAACAAAATTATTCCTACATTATTCTTCAGACATATATGACCTTGTTATCAAACAATGATAGTGGTCGGGTCATCTAAACACTCTTTTCAGGAGCAAAAATATTTAATCCTTAAAAAATAATATTAGATCAGACCAGGGGCTCCATTTGAGAGGATCTGATGCCTTCTCTTCCACTATCAAATGTTTAAAAACTTGCATAACTTCTTATACATTCACTAAGGAATGGCATGCACAAATTTATTTGGTAATAAACTGTGAATATATTTATCAAGCAGTGATCTAAACTGTAAGTCAATTGAGGGTTCTGGTTATAGGCACGGTCAGGTAAAGAAATACAGTAGGAATGCCCATGGTGCTAGAAAAGGTACAGATAAAATGTTGTTCATATTTTACCTGACATCTTCATGAAGAGGTAGTTTTGGTGTCAATGGAAATGAGGATTAAAATAGTTTACCTCCTTTCTATTCAGCCAGAATTTTCCTGTATATTCTATCCTAAACACATACTTGGGTGTTCACATCTATCAGATGGGAAGCTGATCATATGTCTTCCAGAAATAGGCAGTGATGATTGATTGACAGCTCTCCTTGTCTGAAGCCTGCCGTGACTGCAGTAAGTGAAACATTACATTTCACAGTGACGCAAAGTTTGTGGAGATGCTACGAATTTCCTGTCTGTTTTCCAGATTCAGTCCTCATTGGATTGTATCCATGAAACCTCCAGTAATACAAATGCCCTAAAAAAGGTGATAGGTTGGCTTTTTCGTTAAGGCTGAAATGTGGCCAGGCCTGGTGGAAAGTTAAAAAATACTACAGTTAAAAAATATATATTTTTCCTGATTCTACACCCCAAGAAAAAAAGGGAATTTTAATACAATAAAGCCCAACAATGCCTTTACAGAGAGGCCAGAGGTTTGATTGTTCACCACAGATGCAACCAAACTAATACACACTTATATCCATAAGTTTATGCATATGTCCTATGACTACCTTCTGTGAGCAGTATCCCACAGAGGAACATAGCTGTGCAACTTATACATTTGTATATGGCGTCAGGCATACCTTGAACAGTAGTCGAGGAGCCAAAGTGTAGCACTTATACCTACCTCCTGAAATAATATTTGGAAATGGGGCAACCAGCGTCTAGAAATTAAACCTAACAGGTCATCATCTGCAAAAGGAAACTGCACTAATTATTGAAGAGAAGTGAAACTAGAATTTTATTCAATACACTATAGTGAAAATGTATTTGTCCAGCTCATGTTTTCTCAAAAAAAATGCACATTTGTTTGGAGCTGGAAAAATATTTGTACCTTTTTGAGTTTAGTGACATCTTGATACTGTAAATTGCTTCCATTTCAAATCAAATGGGACTCTCTGCCAACCAAGAACATCCACCAAGTAAAATTATAGCTCCATGAGTAAATCTATTTAAAAACAAAACTTCACAGTTCCATTATTGTGAAGCAATATCATAGTATAAATAGAATGTGTGGCATTAGACCATGAATATCAAAAATGTACTGATATCTCCAGGTCATTCCCAACTTTGATGCTAGTTAGATATGCTGTTGATTTACTTGTTAAAAACATGTTAGTTTCGAACAGGCTTCTGACAGTTGCTGTTTGTCCAATGAAAATTCTGCTCCCTGGCCCAGCCTATTTGAATGAGGTATCCTCAAAAGATAACAATTACTAGAGTGATGAACATCTAACACTAAACGTGCTGTGGAAAAGCTGAGGAAATACAAACACAAATGCTACAGTTGAAATTTCCTAACTTTTTTAATGCCATTTTATTGATTTATTTATAGAGATACTGTGCTGAACAGCCCTTCCAGCCCAGCAACTCCTGATTTAACCCTAGCCGAATCACGGGACAATTTACAATGACTAATTAACCTACTAACCGGTCTATCTTTGGATTGTGGGAGGAAACAGGAGCACTCGGAGGAAACCCATAAATTCACGGGAAGAATGTACAGGTAGCGGCTGGAGCTGTCTGCAACACTAGAGCAACAATTTTACATGATATTAGGTCAAACCCAGTACTCTTAGCAATTTCCATTCTGCAATTACTAATCACAATAACTTTAAAAGAAATAAATGGAAACATGTTTGCAATATTTTGACTTAGTTGTTTGATTGTGCAATGCTTCTTTTTCCATCACCAAATGTATGAGGAAGAATCTTTACCAAAGAGGAGCACAGTTTCTAGATTGATCAGTACTACTTTGGGAATGTGGCAAGGCACTCTTTGTTGTGACTCATGCTTCTTCATCACTGTATTCTTTATTATACCTTTGAGAGAACTGCTGAGAAAAAATACCGTCGATCCCATGTTTTTGAAACGTGGTTCTCTCTGCCCCACCAGAGTTACACAATGCTTCATGATCTGCAGCACGATAGGATTCAGCCTTCCATCCCAGCAGGTTCCAGCCTCTTCCAATTCTTATTCCCACCTTCTTCAACTGAATGCAAAAACACCACAGAATACAATCTTGATTTGCTATCATATAAGAAATAAATCAATATTAATTACGATGGGTTAGAAATACTTTAGCATGCTGTGCATAAACGCAATGTATTCTTTATATACAAATTCTGCAATCCCATTCCATCCACTCCATAAGGAATATTTTTATTTATGTGCTGTTTTAGTAAAATTATAAATGATTTTTCTAAATATAAATTTTATGTGTATATATATACTGTATATAAGAATTTCACTAAAATAGCTATCAGTCATCACTAAAATTTCATCTTCATAGACTTTTTATATTAAAGATTAAAAAGTAATTTTATTTCATCCTATCTATCTAAATGCCACCTTCCCTGATAGCACTTCCCAGTTTCTGTCTTTCTTTGTAAACCTCCTTCAAAATTTATAACCTGTTTCCTTTAGTATTTGACATTTCCACCCTGGGAAAGAAAACTCTGAATATTTACATTATCTATGGCTCATTCTTTTCACTACATCTATCAGGTTGTCTGTCAGCCTCTGATACTCAAGAGAAAACAATTTTAGTTTGTCCTAACTTATGCACTACAATCCAGGCAACATGCTGATGAACTTCTCTGCACTATCTCTAAAGCCCCCGTGTCTTTCTTATAGTGTAGTGACTCAAACTGCACATAATGCTCTAAATTTGGCCAAACTATGATGGTAATATGACTTACTGACTTTAATATTCATGTCCCAATGGATATAAGCAAGCCATAACCCTTTTTTACTGCACAATCCATTTTTGTTGCCACCTTTCGAGAAATGAAGGGCTTTCAATCAAGAACCCTCTGTACTTCAATCTTTGAATGTATTCTGCCACTTGATGAATACTTTATCTCCCAGAATTCAACACTTCACACTTGTCCCAATTAAACTTCATTTGCCATTTCTTTGCCCAAATTTCTAACTGATCTATATCATGCTACATCAACAGATAACTTTCCTCACTGACTACAATTCCACCAATTTTACTGTTCTCTGCAAATTTAGTTTTCTTTACCTCGAGTAGGAATTTGCAAGACAAACTACAGGTCCTAAAACTCCAATATTGTGAAGAATAAATCAAAGTGTTCTGAAAGCTGTATTTTCACAGAAATTGTTTTAAATTCATTATCCTGCATTAATATTTCTGATTTTCAGTTTAGGGGGCTCACTTTGTTTTGTCTAGGAAGTCAGCAATCAAAAGAGTGAGATTTAGATGGCTAAAATCCCCATCTCACTAGCTAAGCTATTTGCAAAATCTCATGTTTTATGCACCAAAACAGAAGAACCACCTGCAATTCGTAGAGCATGATCTTACATGCCAGTAAATTTGTACATCATTTGCATTCAGGTAGATATGCTGTATATAGTTTTACTGCTGGAGATATTCTTTGCAAATATTAATTCAAGAAACTGAATAATAACAATAAGGAAAGCAAAAACAAAGCCTAAATGATAGTGTGTATTGAATAATTGTTGGTTTGGAACACTAAAATGAATGATTTTGTTTTCCTATGAATAGTACTGCACCTGAACAACTCTCCTCTGTGCTACCGGAGTTCTAGTGGAATGACTCTTTATATTTATTCATAGATTGCTTGACAATGGCTTTGCTGCTCCAGTACGTCACAGACTAAAATTAGAGAGCGTGAATGCAGTTTCTCTGGGAGAAATATAAAATGAGATGGTCCTCAGGCTGACCGCAGAGCAAACAAGCTGTTCATCGCGGCAGTCTCTAGCCATGCACAAGTGCTTGCAGCTGCTGTGACATGGTGCTAAGCATGTTTTAAGACTGGTCCCAGTCGAGTTGCATCTTATCCAACCAGAAACAATCCCACAATCCAGCACTTTTTAAGTGATCATCCTTGTATCATAAAAGATTAAGGTTGCAGCTACTTTGGATTATATTTAATCTAACCTTTATCCGTTCACATCTCCACCTGAAACTTACAAGGACCAACAGTCAATCGCCAGGGCATAATTCACAATGACACTGATCTTTCTTTCCTTGGTCTAATTAGCTGGATTAAGAATAACACTTTTGAGTAATTATTTTCACATTGGATAAACATTAAGCTTTTCTGGATTTATCTGAGCTTTTTGCAGCATGAAATAGATCCAAGGAGGCTTATAAGAACATAACTGACAGCAAGGACAGCTTAATCAAGGAGAATAAATCCAAACAACTGCAAAGGAAATGCTTTTAGCTTTCTGTACATTCAACTGTCAAATGACCCCTGAAATTTCTAACTTAAAATGATTTAATAAATTAGCTTTATGAGGTGAGGTGTGTATATATATATATATATATCTGATGATATTACCTAATTAATTTTATCCCTAATACCTCCATTCTTCACTATAATGTAAGGAAATTATTGAATCAGGCTGTGTTTTAGTCAATGGATAACAGTTAATCTGCATACCATCTGACATTTGCTTTTTTAAGATGTGCAAAATCTTTTTAAGGAGAAAATAATTTTGAGTTAGTTTGAAAGCGATAGCTTTTATTGGTTGAAAAATTCAATAAAGCTGAGTCACATTTTCTAATATCCGTAGACATCCTGAATATCAAGTAGAATTACAAGAAAAGGCAAAGGAATTTGCATTTTTCAGAATCTAGTTTCTACCTATTTTTAATCAGCCAGCAACCTCTTTTCTAAAGGAGGCTCTAGTTAATCAGAATAGAGAAAATAGTTCTTATCGGGCTCATACCAAAAACATCCTGCCTCCACATGTAATGACACAATGCAACAGCTCTCTATCATCTGTGATAAAGCCTCTCATTCACCACCCCAACAATCAGCCTCCCTTTTGTCAATACAGCATTGCAGTAATGTTCACTGTTAAAAAAAATACTTTGCTTGAATTTGTCAAGGCTTCTATGACACTAGCTCCAAAGGCCACAAATTCTTCCACCATGAAGGACCTGGGTGGCAAAAGTATGATACATTGTCACTTATACATTCCCTTCTCAAGTACCCAGCATTCCATCTTGAAAACATATTGACCAGGGTCGTTATAGAGAGGTTTCCCCTGGCTGATAAGTCCAGGACTGAGGGACATAATCTCATGTTAAGGGGCAGGTCACTTCAGAGGAGACAGTTCTTGCCTCAAAGAGAATTCACTACCTTAGAGGGATGTGTAAGCTCAGTCATCGATTGCATTCAGATGATCAGTGGATTTCTGGACAGTATACTGAAAGGACACAGATACACACACACACACACACACACACACACACACACACACAATTTTGCTCACTACCATGTCCTACTGTCACTGATCAATTACCATTGATTTCTTGGGTTTGTTGTTTCCTATAAGACAGGACGTTATCTAAAATTGGTCTGTACATTTGAATGACTGAAAATGTATTATGATCAAAAGAGTCACATAACATGGGACATGGCCTTCAGCCCAACTTATCCATGCTGACAAAGATGTCAACTGAAGCTAATCCCAGCTGCCTGCATTTGCCCATATCCCTCTAAATCTTTCCTATCCATGTACCTGTCCAAATGTATTTTAACCATTGTAATTGTATCCAACAAATTCATTCATATGGCTACCATACTAAATGTGGAGAACTTATCTCTTAGGGTCCCTCCAAATCTGTCTAAATCAAGCATCTGAACAGTCTCTTTGTAATTACAGGAGGCTTCAGTCATGTTAACCTGCAGGACGTTTTACCCAAATTCCATCAACATGTCACCATGGCAACTAGGCGAACAAACAGACTGGACCATATTTGTACAAACAAACACAGTATCTATAAAGCCATACCATGCCCACATCTTGACCTCTCTGACCACATCTGTGGATGATCAGCCATGATCACAGTGGATGGCAGTGCTGGCTCAAAGGGCCGAATGGCCTACTCCTGCACATATTGTCTATTGTCTATCTCCATAATGTTAATCCTAGAATAATGACTGCTCCTGTGAAGAGGATGAAGAGAGCTAGACCATGCATATCTAGACTCACGTCCTTTGACAGATGTGCAGTGGACAGCATTCTAACATGCTGCATCACTGCATAGTACAGGAACTGCACTGTTCCACTTCCTTCTTTTAAGGAAGTAAACAGACCAAGAACTTTCATATGAAATGTAACTTTTTTGCTGTCACACTATTGAAAATTGAGTTTTCACAGAAAAGTATGTGAATTGGTCAGAAAGCCATAAAATTAATTAAAATAAATAACACAAAAACAGGTCCTTCAGCCCTTCATGCCTTTACCAGCTGTCAAATACCAATCTTTATTAATCCCATGTACCATTACTTGGTTCATAGCCTTCTATGCACTGCTAACTCAAGTTCTTGTCTAGGTATGTTACAGATACTGTGAGAGTCCCTGTCTCCACTACCCCCACAGGCAGTGTGTTGCAGAATCCAGCCACCCTCTGGTTGAAAGAGTTCTTTCCACAGATATCTACAAAAACTCTTATCCTATATACTAAACATAGATATCCATGCTACAGGGAAAAGTTTCCTACTTTCAAGCTTAATTATATCCCTTATAATTTTCTATACCACTCTCTGAGCCCCCCTCAACTCCAGTAACCCCATGGAATATCAAAGTTCAAAGGCTATTTATCATCAAAGTACATATGTGGCTCCATATACAGCTCTGAGATTCATTTTCTTGTGGACATACATAGTAAATCCACGTAACATAATGGATTCACTGAAAGACCACACCCAAAAGGATGAAGAAACAACTGATGTGCAGATGACAACAAACCATGCAAACACTAAATGAAAAAGAAATAATAATATTAATAAATTGATAAGCAAGAAAAATATTGAGGACATGAGATGAAGAGTCCTTGAAAGTGAGTCCGTAGGTTGTGGGAACAGTTCAGTAATAGGGCAACTGACGTTGAGTGAAATTATCCCCACTGATTCTCCCTCCACCATCGATGAACAGTTGACATTGGAGCTGTGCTTAGCCTCACAGTCATAAGTGTAAAACAAATAGAGCAGGGGCTAAGCACACAGCCTTGTGGTGCACCTGTGCTAATAAGAGTTTGTGGAGGAGATGTTGTTGCCAATCCAAACTGACTAGGTCTGCAAGTGAGGAAATCAAAGATCCAATTGCACAAGGAAGCAATGAGGTCCAGGTCTTGGAGCATGTTGATTAGTTTTGAGGCGATGATGGTATAGAAGGCCAAGCTTTAGCTGGTAAAGTGCATTACAATGTATACACCTTTTCTGTCCAGATGTTCCAGGGTTTAGTGAAGAGCCAAAGAAATGGCATCTGCTGTGGCCCAGTTGTGGCATTAGTCAATTTGGAGCTGATCCACATTGCTTCTTGGGCAGGAGTTGATATGTTTCATCACCAACCTCTTAAAGCACCATCACAGTTGTTGTTACTGAACGATAGTCATTGAGACTGGTTACCACATTCTTCTTAGGCACTGGTATAATTGAAGCCTGTTTGAAACAGATGGGTAACTCAGACTGCTGAAGTGAGAGCTTGAAAATAAGATTGAACACTCCAGCCAGTCAATTACCACAGGTCTTTAATACTCTGCCAAATACGTCATCCAGGCCGGGTGCTTTCTGTGTTTTCACCCTCCTGAAGGATGTGCTCACGTCAGCCTCAGACACTGAAATCACAGGGTCATCGGTGGGCTGTGGGAGTTTGTGAAGATCCTTCCATATTCTGACAGTCAGTGATCTCAACCTGGAGCGAAGCCTTGTTGTCACCTACTGTAGATTGCTTGGTTTCACTTTATTGGATATGATAGCATTGAAGCCCTGCCACAGCTCAGCAACCCTCAACGATTTAAGTTTGGTCCGGATTGCCACTTCACCCGTGAGATGGCTTTCCGGAGATACCTCTTGAATCTTATTTAGTCGCCATACTCAAATGCCATTGATCTGGCCGTTTGCAAATTGCAGATCTCACGGTTATTCCAGGGTTTCTAAATGGGGAAGAGTCAAAATGATTTTGTGGGGGTACTCCCGTCTATGACTGCTTTTATAAAGTCAGTGACAACCGTGGTGTATTCATTCAATATGAACCCAGTCTCTCTTCATAACTGAAATACTCCATTGAATGCAATATCTAGGTGAATTTCCTCTGCACTCTCCACAGTGCAATCACTTCAGTGGCCAAAGCAATATCTTATGGTGTTGCTTAATGACTTCCTGTACGTATCCTCTCTTCCTTCTTTATATTTTATGTATCTGTACTGTTTTCCCTTGGGATCCTCGGACTTGTGTGTCCAGGTCCTCTGTTTCTCAATACACCTTAGGTCCCTCGCTGCCAGAGTTTATGTCAAACCTTTAATGGTTTTGCTTAAATTCATCATCTTGCACTAATTAATAAACTTCCATCTGTCATAGTTCTGCCCACCTTGCCAACTGATCAATGTCCTTCTGTCTACAATAAGTACTTCATGTTGGAGAACGACCAGAAGCAGCAGCTGAAGTTAAGAAAAGGCAGCACTTCGCAGGAGTTTTCGTAGTTGGACTGTGCTCAATCAGTGAACGAGATTCATTAGAAAGGGCGAATAAAAATAAGGCAGGGGAAAGCAGAGCGGCCATTGTGTGTGTGGGCCAGTGTTGGAGTGGCTTTGGGTCCTTTGGCTTCGGCGAAATAAGTATCTTTTTTATCCTTCCTTGTCCATAAGAGCACAGTTACTGGAGTGAGGGGGCAGTGCTTTGTTCCATGTCTGAGATGTGGGAATTCTGGGAGACCTGGAGGCCTCTAACCGCCCAGTTTGGACCTGAACCGAAGGGGGACTAATATCCTAGCAGGAGGGTTTGTTAATGCTGCACAGCATGGGTTAAACTAGAACTGCAGAAGGATGGGAACCAGAATGCCAGAACAGTTAGTGGAGAGGATGTGGAGGCAGATGTTGGTAAGACCTCAGACAAAATTAGGAATCGGAAGGTTGAGCATGGTGCGACTAGTGGCCTGAGCTATGTATATTTCAATGAAAGAAGTATCATAGGAAAGGCAGATAATAGTGCTGAAGATAAGGCTTACAAACAGAGGCAATGTGTAGTGAGGAGAGGCTGTTGATAAGGCAAAATTGCAGTCAACAGGATAAGTTGCAACGTAAAAGGCAGACAAAATCGAAAAGGGTGATTACAGGACTGAAGGTGTTATACTTGAGTACATGCAGTTTATGGATTAAGATAAATGAACTTGTAGCACAGTTGCAGATTGGCAGATGTGATGTTATAGGCATCACTGAATCGTGGCTGAAGGATTATAGCTGGGAGCTTAATGTCCAAGGATACACATTGTATCGAAAGAGCAGGCAGGAAGGCAGAGGGGGCGGCATTGTTCTGTTGGTAAAAACTGAAATCAAATCATTAGAGAGAGGTGAGGTGACATAGGGTTGGAAGATGTTGAATCCTTGTGGATAGAGCTAAGTAACGACAAAGGTATAAAGACCCTGATGGGAGTTGTATAGAGACCCCCAAACTGTAGCAAGGATGCGGTCTACAAATTACAATGGGAGATTGAAAATGCATGCCAAAAGAAAAATGTTACAATAGTCATAGGGGATTTCAATATGCTGGTAGATTGGGATAATCAGATTGTTGCTGGATTCTAGGGGGTGGATATTCTAGAGTGCCTGTGAGATGGCTTTTTACAGCAGAACATGATTGAGCCAGTATAGTATCAGCTATTCTGGATTGGGTGTTTTGCAATGAACCAGAACTGGTTAGAGAGCTTAAGGTAAAAGAATCCTTAAGGGCATGTGATCATAATATGATAGAATTCACCCTGAAATTTGAGAAGAAGTTAAAGTCAAATGTATCGGTATTATAGTGGAGCTGGTCAAAATTGATTGGAAAAGAACACTGGCAGTGATGATGGTGGATTAGCAATGGCTGGAATTTCTGGAAGGAATTTGGAAGGTACAGGACATATGCATCCCAAAGGGAAATAACTATTCTAAGGGCAAGATGACATAACTGTGGCTAACAAAAGAAGTCAAAGGCAACATAAAAGCCACAGAGAAAGCATATAATAGAGCAAAAATTAATGAGAATCGATGGCTTTCGGCCAGCTTTGTGAACGATATGAAGATAAGTGGAGGGCAGGCAGTTTTGAGGAAGCAGAGAGGTTATAGAAGGATTTAGGCAGAACAAGAGGATGGCCAATGAAGTGGCAAATGTAATACAGTGTTAGGAAGTACACGGTCATGTACTTTGGTGGAAGACGTAAAAGCGTAGACTATTTTCTAAATGGAAAGAAAATTCAAACCTAGGGGCAAAGGGACTTTGTGCAGGATTCCCTAAAGGTCAATTTATAGGTTGAATCTGTGGTGAGGAAGGCAAATTCAATGTTAGCATTCATTTCAAGAGGACTAGAATATAAAAGCAAGAATGTAATGTTGAGGTTTTGTAAAGCATTGGTGAGGCCTTACTTGGAGTACTGTGAGCAGTTTGAGTCCCTTACCTAAGAAAGGATGTTCTGAAACTGGAGAGGGCTCAAAGGAAGTTCACAAAAATGATTCTGGCATTGAAAGGTTTGTCATATGAGGAGCTTTTAATGGCTCTGGGACTTTACTTGCTGAGATTCAGAAGAATAAGGGGTGACTTCATTGAAATGTATCAAATGTTGAAAGTACTTGATAGAGAGGGTATTTGCTTTGGTGGTGGAGTCTAGACCCGAGCACAGCCTCAGAATAGAGGGACATCCATTTAGAATGGAGATGAGGAGGAATTTCTTTAGCCAGAGAGTGTTGAATGTGAAATTTGTTGACCATAGGAAGCTGTAGAAGCCAAGTCATTGGGTATATTTAAGCAGAGGTTGTTAGATGCTTGATTAGTCAGGGCGTGAAGCGTATGGGGAGAAGGCAGGAGATTGGGGCTGAGAGCGAAATGGATCAGCCGTGATGATATGGTGGAGCAGACTTGATGGGCCAAATGGCCTAATTCTGCTCCTATATCTCATGGTCTTATGGTCTTACGAACAGCTCCAGCAATATTCATTCATAGAACATAGAACATAAAATCTAGTACAGCACAGTTCAGTCCCTTTGGCCTCTGATGTTGTGTTGGCCCTTTAATCTACTCAATAACCCTTCCCTTCCACATAGTCCTCCATTTTTGTTCACTCTGGTAAGAGTCTCCTAAATGTCCCTGATGTATCTGCCTCTACCACCAACCTGCCACTGTGTTCCATGATTTCTCACATCATTGTGTAAAATATCTCCCTCTGACATCTCCCTTGTACTTTCCTCCAATCACTTTTCACAATATGCTGTTGTGTATTAGCCATTCCTTCCATGGATAAAAGTTGCTATCTCTCCACTCTGTCTGTGCCTCTTATCATTTCATACACCTCTATCATCTTATACACTCCTGATCTTCCTTCACTCCAAAGAGAAAATCCCAAGCTCACTCAACCTTTCATCATTAAAAATCCTAATCGAGGCAGCACCCCCACCCTGGTAAATCTCCTCAGCACTCTCTCTAAAGCTTCCACATGCTCCCTATAATATTGCACCAGAATTGAGCACAATATTCCAAGTGAGGTCTAACCAAAGGTTTATAAAGATGCAACATTGCCTTTTTGACTTTTGAACTAAATCTCCTAACTAATGAAGGCCAACACACCCTACACCATCTTAACCACCCTATCAGCCTACATGGCAAATTTGGGGAATCTGTGGATATCGACCCCAAGACCCTTCCGTTCCTCCACACTGCTAAGAATCCTGCCATCAACGTTGTACTCTGTCTAAAGTCATTCATCATATCTCCTACATGTACTTTAAGTTCTTGATCATTCGTGCATACAGCAAAGAGTAAGAGTTGCAGTGCTGATTGCTGCGGTTTACCATTTGTCACAGGCTTCCAATCGTAAAAACAACTCACTGCCATCACCTACTGCCTCTGCTTACCAACTAGTATTGGACTAATCTTTTGGACCAATCTCCCATGCCAAATGCCTGACTGAAGTCCATGTCAACTACATAAATTATATTGCCCTCATCAACAAATTTTGTTAACTTCTTGAAAAATTCAGTCAAATTTGTCAAACAGGATGTGTCCCGAACAAAGACATGCTGACTTCCTTTAATTACTCCCTGCCTTTCCAAGTGCAGATTAATCTTGTCTCTCTGAAATTTTTCCAATAATTTCACCACCACATGACCTCAGTCAGTGCTTCCAGTGTCAAACACTTAACTACTGATATCAATATTCATGTAACCATTTTAAGCCTTACGCAGTGAAGTTTATTCACATTATTCGAAAACACATCCTGTTGCTGGTCACTCACAAACCAACCAGATCTACATTATGCTGTTTACCCTGAAGATGCTCAATTGCAATGCACAGATGTATAGACATGTTAATATGCACATGTGTGCAGATGCATATGTGCACACACACACACACACACACACACACACACACACACATACACTGCTGAATTACATCAATTCATGACTTTTAATAGACACTTGTGTGGCTTTTTCCCTAGTCTTATAGTGGGTCATAGGTGTTTGTAAACACAGGGAGGGATTGAACTCCTAAGGCACTAAAGGTCCTTTCCTGTAACTACAGATATCCACATTCATAGATTGATCGCTTCAAAGAAGAGTGTCTAGAGGAAGTTATCAAGATGACACTGCAGAGGTTTTCAGCTCTCTGCAGCCTCAACTCTAGATTTCTATGCATGTTGGCATTGCATTCAAAGTTGAGGTCAAGATCACAGTCACCCTAACTTTCTAACATTATTTTTTACTTGCTAGCTGAGGCTCTTCAATGCCACAGCTCAGTTTGTAGCTCACTGAATTTGCAGGTGTTGCAGGCTTCTGTAAGCTTCAGGCTAAGGTGGTTTCAGAATCTGGACTGCTTCATGAATTTTAAGGGACTGCACTCAGTGTTTGGGTCACAGTTAACCAGAAAATGAACTTTCTCAGGCTTCAGAATCAGAATCAGTTTTAAAATCACCAACATATGCCATGAAGTTTGTTGTCTTTGTGGCAGCAGTACAATGTAATACATAACATACAGTATATATAATAGTTAAATGGGTAGTGTAAAAAGAAATTTAAAAAGTAGTGAGGTAGTGTTCATGGGTTCAATGTCCATTCAGAAATTGGATGGCAGAGGGGAAGAAGCTGTTCCTAAATCACTGAGTGTGTGCCTTCAGGCTTCTGTACCTCCTTCCTGATTGTATCAATGAGAAGAGGGCATGTCCTGGGTGATAGGGGTCCTTAATGATGGACACTATCTTTTCGAGGCATCGAAGAAGCGTTTCATATTTGTGAATTTCAGCAGGGTTGAGCTTAAACTGATAGTTCACAAACATTTTTGATGCATCTTTGTCATTTCCTTTTTGTAAGAGTTAATCAGCATGCCATAAAATCTATAGGATTTGGCCAATTAGAGTACTTTATTATCAGATTTTTAATGCATATTGACACGACTTTTATAGACAGGCAGACCAGAGGATAAACTGACTTTTCTAAATTGATAAATAAGTAACATTTTCCTCTACTTTATTTAGCTTGATCAATTTTATAGGTTTAAAACCATTGATCAAGTAATGAGACATTATTTCTTGATATCTTCACTCAGGTTTTACTCCTATTACATCAAACGTACAGATCAAAGGCAGGACATAGTCTCAGCACAACCCTCACATTTTTTTTGTCTCAACCCATCAGCATAATCTTCTATTCCTTTCTTCTTAAAGGAATCAATTTAATCATCCTCATTTAATAGTATTGTGGTAAGCTCTGACATTAACATGTTTGTAATTGGAATTACTGTAACATATTTTACCAAACTCTATTTTGTGATGATTCAATTCTTATAACATCTTACACTGCATTCTTAAATTTACATTTGGTAACTCTTTTCAGTCTAATACTTAAAGTGATCCTTTTTAAAGCTGAAATAAATATGCCTTCTAGAATTGCAAAAAAAACATTTTTGTTTCTTTTCAGTGGCTGCTCTCACCAAGTGGAGGTAATTATGTTTGTGCTAGCTCAGCTCTTCAGTTCTGACAAAAGATCTTTGACCTGAAGCATTAAATCTGATTCTTCTTGTACAGATGCTGCCTGACCTACTGGATTTTTCCAGAATGCTTTGACTTTACATTTGCATCCCAAGCCATGACCTTTTCCAAAGCCTAGATTTTTTTCCTTTTACCCATTTATCTGCTTCCAATCTGAATTATTACTATTAACACATAATGACTTCAAAACTAATTCAGAGGAAGACAAGGGAGTCTGAAATGCGAGTCTAACTACACACATATCTTGTGGTAGCACGATGACGTATGCAATTCATGTAGTTATGCGGGTAACACATAAT
Source organism: Mobula hypostoma (assembly GCF_963921235.1). Classification (NCBI taxonomy): domain Eukaryota; kingdom Metazoa; phylum Chordata; class Chondrichthyes; order Myliobatiformes; family Myliobatidae; genus Mobula; species Mobula hypostoma. Next base: position 111,239,157 of record NC_086100.1, on the reverse strand, counting down.
GAATTATTTAAACAAAGAGGAAAGCCTAGACAACCAATATATGTACAAGATTACTCAACTATTATTGAAACATTAAATAAACAACAATTGGTTTCTTTTCATTTGCTCCATCAACATCATTTATGACTTTGAATGCCTCCAGCAAATCTCACCTGGCCAGTAAAGGGATTGATGAAATGCAAGTATGAGTCATTACACTGGGAAATATTGAAATCTGACTAAATCTCCTGATTGTTTCTCTAAATGTCACTGCTCATTGGGGGAATTTTGCACTTCTGTTACGGAACCTACAGCAAAGGACTCTATGCTATGTGATACTGCTGATGCATTCTTTTGCAGCCTCAAAGGAGTTGATTGCATTGAGTTGAAGAGCCTGGTGAACAGCAGCTTGACCACTGCTAACCTGCTTCAGGTTTCAGTACTGGTGTAACAGGTTAGTGTTAGGCTCCATGGCAAGGCAACCATTTTACCTTTTCACCATGATAAACTTGCACCATAAGAAATGTTCCTTCCTATATCATAATCTCCCGTTCCTCCTTCCATTTGCTTCTGCCTATTCCTAATCTGTATCACTTCCTTGTTCTCAACACCACTAACCACTCCCAAAAAACTGATTGAGTTGCATCCTTGACTGCAACGAAACTGTTTTTAAAATTGATAAAATGAGTCTGTTGCCAATAACAGATTGCTCATTTCAGCTGTTAGGAATTGGGGATTGTTAGGAATAACAAGGAAAATGACAGGAATGATGGAAGGAAGAACTAGAATTCATTCCTCAATATTTAGTTTCTCTACTGGACAACTTGTTTGTCTGCAACTCATTGGTATGCTCTTTTAGTTCAGAATAGAACTTGTGTTTTGAAATCGTTTGTAGATTATAGATCTTTTGTAATTTGGAAATATTTTATAAATTAGAAATCATCTGTGAGCTTTACATGTGTATTAAGAACTATTTATCTAATAGTTATGTATCATTAAAAATAAAATAAACTGTTTAAACTACTTTGTTTGTTGGAAATATCTCCAGCTTGGTTGGGGGGGGGCGGTACCCACCACTCAAGCAATGGATATTGACAGCTAGACCTTGTCTCAGAGACTAGAGAGGGAAGTAACCTAGCCTTTGAAGAGCTGGTTAAGACAGTATAATCTCTTTATAGTAAGGGTACCCGTAGATACCTATATTGGATAGAACTTAAAATCATCTTTTGAGTTTAGGGCTTTGCGCACAGTGAAAGCAATACCATCATATCTAATGTCACGACTCCTCAAATAGTGTCATTGTTTGTGTCCACTATCCACTGCTGTGGTGCTTCCTAACTCAATGGCCTAACTGTGACACCACTGAAAACTCTTCATCGATGGAAGTGTCATCATGTAAATGAGTGGCAATTCCGCATGGATTAGGACCTCAGGACATAAGACAAAGACTTCAATGACACTTTCACTCCCACGGAGTCTTCAGGTGCACCACATCCTACTAGAACTCCCTCACGAGCAATGCATTTTCACTCTCGGGATTATGAATCTAAAATTTCCCATTGAAAACCACGTGACTCCCTTAACGTCACAATCTTTAACACTAAAAGAGTTCCTGCTAAAAGAGGCCAGAAGAGGTATCAAATGCCCTTGCATCATCCTGGTAGCTCGCTCACTTTTATTGAATGTACCATGGGAATGGATGAAATCCTTTTCCAACTATTCCAATCTCTTCTATATCATCTCATTGTTTCATGATGCCACATTATTCAAGTAGCTCATAAAAAATGAGCCGCATAAAATTTATTTTGTGTGAAATTGCTCACTCCATAAGAATGAAAAAATGGTATTCAGGTCAGATTTGCCCATTGTGGGAAACCTTAGGCTTTCTTTCAACTTGGCACTAAATACAGAATTTATTTTAATGCACCAGATAGTTGTAATTCATTTTTTGGGCAATTATCTTGTGGCATAGAAGCATGGTTCGATATATTTGGATACTCCATTAACTTGTCAACTGTTTTTGTTTGGTTTGATTTATATAAATTCCTAATTCTGACAATCCACATCAGGAAGTTGTAAAACAACCAGCCTGGACTAGTTATTATGAAGTCCAAATTTGGAATTAATCATTCTGCTACTCATTTGCTTTACAATAGTGCATGGTAAAGTGAAAATAAATTTGAAATCAAGCCTTTTTTCAGTTTGCTTGCTGTCTTTGAAAAGGAACCATATGTGCTTCCCCCTTTGAAGTGTGTTTTGCCCTTTAATGCTGTTCTTTACTTACCAGTGCACTGCCCCGTCTACCTTCACATCATGAAACTGAAATAAAATCAATCTCAGCATGACAAATGCTTCTGCAGATGTACGACACAGTTGTAATAAATGAGCGTGGATAACAGGGGTTACAACTGCAAGTTAATTCCAACAAGTCATGCTCATTCAGCTGCAGATAAAGACAGTTACATTAAAAAAATCAAGTTATCCTGAAGTAACTAAGATGTACTTCAGAGTGATTGCAATCCATAAGATGTTACCATGGGTACATAAGTCCATAATGTAAGTTTAAGGAACAGTCATCATGCTACTTTCACCTCAAACTAATCTGCTTTTGGATATTGAACTTGAAGACAGAGATATAATTTTGGAGCAGATCAGTACTTGCTGTAAATAATCAGCAGGTTAGACAGCTTCTGTAGAGATAACTTTCCAAAATACAGCTTGGCAATCCCAGGATCCTGTAACTGCCTATTATGCCACTGGCGTTTAGAGCATCAATGAAGGTCCTCCATCTCCATCTTTGTGGGTGGAGTTAAGACACTGCAAATTTAAAAAAAACATTATGGGAATCTTATATAGGCCTCCAAATGAACGTGTTCGATTTATGATATTGGTCTAGCCTTGTTTTGTTCCGTTTGTTTTTTTGGGTTTAATATTTAGTTCTTTTTTTTGTTTCTTTTTGTGGTTTTTCTTTGTATTTTTTTCTTTTTATTTCTTTTTCCTTTATGATTAATTACATCATGAGTTTGGAAGTTTATTATACCTGTGTTATCTGAAATCTTTTATGTACATGTTTAATAACAATAAGATTATTCAAATCTCTTTGTATCAACATTGTTATTTTGTTTATAACTTTGGAAAAAATTAATAAGCAGATTTAAAAAGAAAGAAAGGCCTCCAAATAGTAGCCAGGATGTAGTGTTGGAAAGGGCATGTAATAAGGGTAGTATCACAATTGTAATGGTGACAATTGTATGCATAGGGATGGGAAAATCAGGCTGATGTTCGATCGCAAGAGAGGGAATTTGTTGAATGCTTACGAGATTGTTTTTGTTTTGAGCAGCTTGTACTTGAGTCTATTTGGGGAAAGGCTATCTTAGATTGGGTGTTGTGTAATAACCCAGATCTTGTCAGTCAGCTTAACGTAAGGGAACCCTTAGGAGGCAGTGATCATAATATGATTGAATTCATACTGCAATTTGAGAGGGAGAAGCAAAAGTCACACGTATCAGTATCGCAAAGAAATAAAGGGAATTACATCAGGTAGGAGGTACAGAAGCCTGAAGGCACACACACAGCGAATTCAAGAACAGCTTCTTCCCCTCTGCCATCCGATTCCTAAATGGACATTGAACCTGTGAACACTACCTCACTTTTTAAATATATATTATTTCTGTTTTTTGCATGATTTTTAATCTATTCAATGTACGTATACTGTAATTGATCTATTTATTTATTTATTATTATTATTATTTTGTTATTTTTTTCTTCTTCTTCTGCATTATGCATTGCATTGAACTGCTCCTGCTAAGTTAACAAATTTCACGACATATGCCGGTGATAATAAACTTGATTCTTATTCTGATTCTACAGCGGCACGAGAGAGGAGCTTGCCCAAGTGGATTGGAGGGCGATACTAGCGAGGATGACAGCACAACAGAGGTGGCTGAAGTTTCTAGGAATAGATCTGAAGGCACAGGATAGACATGTGCCAAAGAGGAAGAAGTTCTCAGATGGCAGGGCAGGCCCTCAAATGGCAAGGGAAGTTAAGGACTGCATAAAAGCCAAAGGAAGGGGATATAAGGTAGCAACAGTGAGTGGAAAGTTAGATTATTTGGAAGCTTTTAAAGTGCAACAAAAAGCAACTAAACAAGCTCTAAGGAGGGAAAGATGAAATATGAGGGCAAACTAGCTGATAAAATAAAGCAGGATACTAAAAGTTTTTTTTTACAGTTACATAAAGAATAAAAATGAGGAGACAGTTGATACTGGAGCACTGGCAAATGATGCTGGTGAGGTAGCAACAGGGGACAAAGAAAGGGCAGTTGAGCTTAGTACTTTGCTTCATTCTTTACTGTGGAAGGCACTAGCTGTATGCCAGAGGTCTGTGAGTGTTAGGGAGTGTTAGTGGGAGTGCCATTGCTGTTACAAAGGAAAAAGTGCTAGGCAAACTCAAAGGTCTTAAGGTGTACCAGATGGACTACATCCCAGAGTCCTGAGCGAGGTTGCTGAAGAAATAATGGATGCATTGGTCCTGATCTTTCAAGAATGACTTAATTCTGGCGTGGTCCTGGTGGACTGGAAAATTGCAAATGTCACTCCACTCTTTAAAAAGGGAGGAAGTCAAAAGAGACGAAATTATAGGCCAGTTAGCCTAACCTCAGAGATTGGGAAGTGTTGGAGTCCATTATTAAGGATGAGGTTCTGGGGTACTTGGAGACTAATGATAAAATAAGTCAAAGTCAGCATGGTTTCTGTAAAGGGAAATCTTGCCTGACAAATGTGTTAGAATTCTTCGAGGAAGTAACAAGCAGAGTGAACAAAGGAGAGGGAGTATATGTCACTTACTTAAATTTTCAGAAGGCACTTGATAAGGTGCCTCACATGAAGCTGCTCAACAAAATAAAACCCTATGGTGTTACAGGGGTATACTGGCATGGATAGAGGAACGGCTGACAGGCAGTAGGCAATAAGTGGGAATAAAGGGGCCTTTTCTGGTTGACTGTCAGTGACTAGTGGTGTTTCTCAGGGGTCAGTATTGGGATTGCCACTTTTCACATTGTTCGTCAATAATAATGATAATGGAATTGATGGCCTTGTAGCAAAGTTTGAGGATGATACGAAGATAGGTGGAGCGGTAGGTAGTGCTGGGAAAGCAATGCAATTGCAGCAGGACAGACAAATTGGAAGAATGGTCAAAAACGTGGCAGATAGAACACAGTGTTGGGAAATGTATGATACTGCATTTTGGTAAAAGGAACAATAGTGTGGGCTATTATCTAAATAAGGAGAAAATTCAAACATCAGAGGTACAAAGGGACTTAGGAGTCCTCGTTCAAGACTCCCAGAAGGTTATTTCACAAGTTGAGTCTGTGGTAAAGAAGGCAATTGTAATGTTGGCATTCATTCCAAGTGAAATAGAATATAAAAAGAAGGCGATAATGCTGAAGCTTTATAAGATATTAGTCAGGCACATGTTGAGTATCGTCAATAGTTTTGGGTCCCTTATCTCAAAAAGGATGTATTGTCATTGCAGAGAGTCCAGAGGAGGTTCACGAGGATGATTCTGGGAATGAAGGGTTTAACATACGAGAAGCGTTTGGCAGCTTTGGGCTTGTACTCACTGGAACTTAGAAGAATGCATGGGGATGTCATTGAAACTTACCAAATATTGAAAGGACTAGATAAGATGGATGTGGAAAAGATGTTTCCTCTAGTGAGGGTATCCAGAACTGGATGGCACAGCTTCAAAACTGAGGGGTGACCTTTTAGAACAGAAGTAAGGAGGAAATTCTTTTAGCCAAAGAGTGATGAATCTGTGAAATGCTCTGCCACAGACTGCGGCGGAGGTCAAGTCCATGGGTATGTTCAAAGCGGAAGTTGATAGTCTCTTGTTTGGTCAAGGAATCAAGGGATATGGTGAGAGGGCAGGTGTGTAGGGTTGAATGGGATCTGGGATCAGCCGTGATGAAATGGGGGAGTAGACTCGATGGGCTGAATGGCTTAATTCTGCTCCTATGTCTTATGGTCTTATCCCTGGTGGTGCTCAGGGCTTCATTCATCGTGTCAGTAGCTTCCTCTTGGGTTTCACTACTGTCAATCACACAAGTCCCAGGTAACAGTTTTGTTTTACCGGTCGGGGTTGTTAGCCCTGAGCTGAGCCCCTGAACTTGGAGGACCAGTGGACCACTCTTAGTCTTCTCTCTACCCTTTGACCTGTTTGGCATGGGTGACCCTACCAAGAGCCAAAGCATAAACCCCTGACTCCAGCCAGCATAGCTCTCCAGATAATTGAGGGACGCAAGCCTCCAAACCCAACAACAAGGCTGTGGTCTCTTGGAGGACCCATTATGGTGAACCACTTTCCAAGCTGACTAGGCCAAGAGAGATACGAAAAGCATTTAAATCGAAGGTTCTTTATTGAGGTAATGCCCAGTTAAGTAGTTAAGTCTGGAATATGAACATCGCTTTCTGTAAATACCATTCTCAGGCAAATGACTGGTGTGTATGTGCTCTGTAAATATGCACTGATTTTGCTTCAGGTAAGTTGTTTTAACAATGCCCAGCATGTCCAAACGAATAATATTGAGGTTGTCATTGCACACTGTTACAATGGGACAAGTCTGTTAGTACGTGCAGACGGAAACCGCGAATCTGATGTCAGCGATACACATAGACACACACAGAACACACCGCAATTTTCATTTATTTATTTATTTATTGAGATACAGTGTGGAATAGGCCCTTCTGGCCCTTTAAGTCACACAACTCAGCAATTGCCTAATTTAATCCTAGCCTAACCATGGGACAGTTTAGAAAGGCCAATTGAACTCTGACTCCAGAACTCACTGTCAATTTGCTGACCTGAGGAGATGGGGAGGTTGCTCATCCATTCTTTGCTGGTCACACATTCGACATCTGACCATGGATGAACAACGGCCATGCCACTGGTCTTCAAATGCGGAGCGGAGAGTTAGACCATAGCCTGACGTCTAATTTCCCCACATCCCTCTTCCTAATTTCTAATCTAATCCACATCTCCTCTCTCTGTCCCCAAAACCTTCCTTATGAACCTAAAAATGCAATTAAATCTGAGTTGTGACTCAATAGAGGTTGCAGCTCATCAACATCTTGAATGCAAGATCTTGGATAACATAGAGGACAGCCAAAGGATTACAATGGGGTATAAAAACTGTTGCAGAAATGGGTGGGAAAATGGAAGATGGAGATAAACCCAGACAAATGCGAGGTGTTGCACTTTGGGAGATCAAACGTAAAGGGACAGTAAACTGCTAAGTGCAAGATCCTTAACCGTGTTAAGGTGCAGAAGGATCTTGGGGTTCAAGTCCACAGCCTCCTGAAAGTGGTACGTGTGTTGATAGGGGGATGATCTACCTGCCTTAATAATCGAGGAGTTGAGTACAAGAGACAGAAAGTTATGTTACAGCTTTATAAAAGTTGTATCTGGAGAATTGCATTTGTTTCCAGTCGCTCCATTATCAGAAGGATGTTGAGAACATGGAGAGGGGGCAAAAGAAGTTTACTAGGACGCTCCCTGGTTTAGAGCGCGTGTGCTGTAGGGAGAGGTTGCACAGACTTGGGTTGTCTTTTCTGGACTGGCGGAGGCTGGGGAGAGATCTGAAAGAGGTTTATAAAATTGAGTCAGAAGTCCAGAGCTGAGGGCCTGTTGTTAACTCCACTGAAGGAGGTCAGAGCCCGCTGTCTGTAGGCTCAGGTCTGCTGAAGGCTGGGGGCCTGTCTTGGGGTTAAAGAACTGTGTATGTGCATGTGTGAGAGAGAGGAACAGGGCTTGTTTTGCTGTTGTTGTTTTATAGCTTGCTGTGTTCTGTGTTCTGCCTAACATTGTGAGTATGCTATGTTGTCACTGGAATGTGTAGCAACACTTGCGGGCTTCCACCAGCGCACCCTCGGTCAGTTGTGTTGGTTGTTAATGCAATGATGTATTTCACTACATATTTTTAGTGTACACGTGACAAAGAAACCTGAATTTCAAATCATAAATCTTGAATCCACAACACCACTAATCTTAGTATTGAGCACAGACTTAGTAAGCCACCCAGCTATGTTTTCATGCAGGTCATTTATATACACTTAATTAGATACCTCTTGTATCTAATAAACTGGCCACTGAGTGTATGCTTGTGGTCTTCTTCTTGTCTAGCTCATCTACTTCAAGATTTATAGACAATAGACAATAGACAATAGGTGCAGAAGTAGACCATCCGGCCCTTTGAGCCTGCACCGCCATTCTGAGATCATGGCTGATCATCTACTATGAATACCCGGTTCCTGCCTTGTCCCCATAACCCTTGATTTGAGGCATTGTACATTCAGAGATGCTCTTCTGCACACCACTGTTGGAACTTGTGGTTACTGTTGACTTCCTGTGAGCTTGAATCAGTCTAACTTTTGTTCTCTGACCTCTCTTGTTAAAAAGACATTTCTGCCCACAGCATTTGTTTGTAAACTCTAAAGACTGTTGTGTGTTTAAATCCTGGGAGATCAGCAGTTTCTGACATACTCAAACCAACTCGTCTGCCACCTACATTCATTCCACAGTCAAAGTCACTTTTCTTCCCCATTCTGATGCTTGGTCTGAACAACAACGGAACCTCTGGACCATGTCTGCATGCTTTTACACATTAAGTTTCTGCCACATAATTGGCTGATTAGATATTTGGTTTAACGAGCAGGTGTACCTAATGCAGTGGCCACTGAGGGAGTATGCAAACATCAGAGGTCCCAGAGTGGATCCCTGTCGATCACTACGCTCAGTTTTCTATGTGTAAGCTAATTCTGAATTCAAACAGATAATTCATCATGGGCACCATGTATCTTAATCTTTACGATAAGCCTCCCCATGAGAGTCCTTGTCAAATCCTTACTAGAATCCATGTAGACAACATCCACAGCTCTTCCTTCATCAATCTCCCCCATTACCTCCTTGAAAAATTCAGTCAAGTTGGTAAGGCACGACTTGCCCCACACAAAGCCAAGCTGACTTTCACTAATTAGGCAATGGTTTTCCAAATACTCGCAAATCCTAAGAATCATCTCTAGTAACTTCCCTACAACTGATGTGAGATTCATCAGTTTATGACTCGCAGTAAATTGATACCTGTGCATAGGTTAAAGTCTATAGATACCTGGAATACGTGAGCTGTCATGCAGGTAAAGGTTTGGACAGGTTAGGATGGTATCTATTGAATACACACTGACTGCAGGATTGGCTTCAATGGCACAGAACTTCTGTACCGTGCCAATGGCTTTTGGGACACCACCTGGTGAAGGAAGCAATTGAAACATAGGTAGAGAATAAAAATTTCAATAAAGATGAAGGTCTCACTCTAAGTAAGAACTGAAATACAATTTTAAACAAGGTGTGACAGAGGAAACCCGATTGGTTGAGGACTAACCAATCAAGAGGGACGGACAATGGGAGTTGAGTATAAATACCACTGGACTATACGTGCCTATGCATCATCCCTGATGAAGATGGCAGAGATTTTCATCGAAACTTTCGTTAAATTTGACAAACGGACCCGGCTGGAAGCCCAAAAGGAGTTTATGCATCATATAAGCCAGGAAAGCACTAGATCATTTTTCGTATCTATTGAAACTTAAAAGAGTGAGAAGTGACTTAATTGAAACACATAAGATCCTGAGGGATCCTGACAGAGTCGATTTGTTGAGGAATTTTTTCTCTTCAAAGTTCAAAGCACATTTAATATCCAAGTATGTATATATTATACAAACTTGAGATTTGTCTTGCAGCCGCAAAACACGAAACCCAGAAGAGCCTGTAAAAGAATTGACGAGCACCCAATATGAAGAGAGAGAGAAAAAAAAACAATATAAATAAGCAAATAGCATTTAGAATGAAAGTGAGCCCTCAGACACAAGGCCCAGAGCAGGCCCTTAGCCTCAGCCTCAGTTCAGCACAGAGTGGAGTAAAATTTGAGGATATGCGAGCAGAACCAGCCTGACCCTTGTCTCTGGTTTCAGCACCCTGCCTTTTCAATGTGTTTGGCCCGGCGTTTATATCATCCAGACATCAGATCATTGCTTGCACTAAGACCCAGAGCCTGTCACAACAATAGGCTCTGGTCCTGGACCCCGCCGCCATGTTTCGGACCATACCCGAACTTCCCAAATCAGCCCGTGCTTAGATCAATCAAACTTCGCTCTCGCTTCAGGTGGAGAGGTTCCAAATCTACCTCTCCTCCTTTCCTCCAACTTTTCCCTGCTCCGCATGCTCCAACTCAGTCTCAAAAATGCCTCGATCTTGCTCTGACTTTGTCTCACACCCGCATGCTTTGACCCTCGATTCAGCCTCACCTTCGTTGCCTCTTCCTTGTTTGTAGTGATTGTTTACCAAAATTTTTTTTTACAGAGAAAGTGCTATTTATTGTTTTTGGAACCACTATAAAGTTGTCACCTGCTTTCAGCAGAGCCATCTTAATCTGGAAGCTCTTGTGGGAGAATCTAGATCTGGGGATAAATGTTTAAACATAGCTAATTCCCAGTTAAGACAAAGATGAGGTACAATATTTTCTCTCAGATAGTTATGAGTCTCTGGAACTCCATTCTTCAAAGAGTTGCGGAAGTAGAGTCTTTGAAATTTTTGAAGTTAGTTCTGGATAGACCATTGATAACAAAGGGTGGATGGTAACCAGAGGTTGTTAGGAATGTGAAGTTGTAAGATTATCAATGCATTAATTGGATAGTGGAGCAGGTTTGAAGATCCAAGTGGCCGAGCCCTGCTCCTATTTCTCCAACTAATTTTGAGTATTGCATTGCATGTATTTAATAACTGGGAAAAGGGATCAAAATTGACTAAAGGATTTGATGGTATACTGGGAAGATAATTCATGCACCATGATTATTTAATCACCATTCAGTGCAAGAAAAAACTGCAGAAAACACTTAAGATAAATAGCAATTATGCAAATATAATTAAATTTCTAACAAATGCTACTTCTGAACAAAATTTAGTAGTGGGTTAATCATATTTCATGGACTTAGCATGAAGAAACTGGATAATCAGGGGAATGGTTTAACTCTGAAGTGGCATCTATTTGATGTGATTGGAAAATCTACTTTAAGGGAACAAACAGGAAGCTGCACTGTGTACACAAAGCCAGATTTGAACTGAGCACTGCTAGTATCAGGCTTCCTGATGACAAGCTGGTGGAAGAGTATCAGAGGGAACCGGGATTGCCCAGTTTTGGGTTACAATCAGATTAGCCACATTATATTTAAGTAATGGAATTAACATAAACCTTTTGTTTTCAAACTCATTGAAAAAGGCACTTGTTTTAAGTTGTTGAGATCAACAGTTCAAGATGAGCTCTGTTGTATGATTTAATCTAGATTTTGTTTAGCAGTACTGTAAGCATTATACTGATCTTGAATTTAAATTGAATCAACTGGTTTTCAGGCTCCTTGTCAGAAATCTGAGGCAACTCCTCATGCTTAGGCCATTGACTTAATTTTACATTGAATTATACACTTTCAATTTGCAACTTCAAAATGAAACGTGTGCATGTTTCTAATTTTGAGAAAAAAACATTTCTGTCATGAAATTACCAGATGTGTTACAATAACAAAAATAATGACAATAGCAATCTTGCCATAGCTTAAGATCAAAGAATATCCAGCTATGAAAACTTCAGGTGGTTACAGTTCCTTCCCAGGTTGTGAACCCTTGACTTACGGACAGCCTTACATGTGAAAAAGCTCCCATAAATATTATTAAGTTCAAATGAGAACCAGCCTATAGAAAAACATGCTTTCAAGTAACCTCCCCACAATAATCAGACACCAGTGTCTCTTAAGGAGAAAGGCCACCTATTTCACTGCAGGAGTTCACCTACATGAGTTGATTTGGAAACTGATAAGCAATTGCTTCAACTGATATTAGTGCATTGATGTTCTACTAAAACTATATAACATCAACTGAAACTTCAAGCTGTTGAAACCAACTACTTAGTGAGTGACATCCTGATTTTCTACCATAGCAATTAGGCAAAGGAAAGCAACAAATAACTGCTTGTGCTAATTGAGACTCATCTACACCATTCATTACAATATGGTGGAGGTTTGGCTGCAGAACAATATTGACCAAATTGGGACACCATGATCTTTAAAAAAGGAATCTGTTTGTAACCCAGGGGCAGCCTTACTGCACCTGCCGGCATTGACAAATCTGTAGCTGGTGAGACCCAGGGGAGAACACATAGCTTGCAAATGATGGTGGCTCCTAACACCATTGCAGGTCTGTTTGCCACGTCTGCTGGCTGCGGTGGGTAAACGGAATGGCTCTCCTTTTTAAAACATACAATCATTTTCACTTTAGGCTTTTTGTAAAAGCCAGGGTAGATGAAAAGATGCAGCAGGGTTGTCTGGTTCAGATCATCACCCCTTTGTCATGACCCCATGTTACTCAGTTCTGGTTCCTTCCTGTACTCTGACTCATCGCCATTGGAGATATGGCCCACTATGGTGGTATCACCTGCAAACCTGTAGATGGAGTTAGAGCAGAATCTGCCCCCACAGATGAGTGCACAAGGAGAAGAGCTGAGGACATAGCCTTGTGGAACATCACCGTTGAGAGTAATCATAGCAGAGATGGTGCTACCTTACTGGATCCATTTGTGTTGACTCCCAGGCTTCTGTGTTCTGTGATGAGCTTGCTTAGAACTGTAGTGTTGAAGGTAGTTCTGTAGTCTAACGTAATTGGCTTTACTGTCTAAATGCTCCAGAAAACATAGAAAATAGGTGCAGGAGTAGGCCATTCGGCCCTTCGAGCCTGCACCGCCATTTATTATGATCATGGCTGATCATCCAACTCAGAACCCTGCACCAGCCTTCCCTCCATACCCCCTGATCCCCCTAGCCACAGGGGCCATATCTAACTCCCTCTTAAATATAGCCAATGAACTGGCCTCAACTGTTTCCTGTGGCAGAGAATTCCACAGATTCACCACTCTCTGTGTGAAGAAGTTTTTCCTAATCTCAGTCCTAAAAGGCTTCGCCTTTATCCTCAAACCGTGACCCCTCGTTCTGGACTTCCCCAAGATCGGGAACAATCTTCCTGCATCTAGCCTGTCCAATCCCTTTAGGATTTTATACGTTTCAATCAGATCCCCCCTCAATCTTCTAAATTCCAACGAGTACAAGCCTAGTTCATCCAGTCTTTCTTCATATGAAAGTCCTGCCATCCCAGGAATCAATCTGGTGAACCTTCTTTGTACTCCCTCTATGGCAAGGATGTCTTTCCTCAGATTAGGGGACCAAAACTGCACACAATACTCCAGGTACTCCAGGTGTGGTCTCACCAAGGCCTTGTACAACTGCAGTAGTACCTCCCTGCTCCTGTACTCAAATCCTCTTGCTACAAATGCCAGCATACCATTCGCCTTTTTCACCGCCTGCTGTACCTGCATGCCCACTTTCAATGACTGGTGTATAATGACACCCAGGTCTCGTTGCACCTCCCCTTTTCCTAATCGGCCACCATTCAGATAATAATCTGTTTTCCTATTTTTGCCACCAAAGTGGATAACTTCACATTTATCCACATTAAATTGCATCTGTCATGAATTTGCCCACTCACCCAACCTATCCAAGTCACCCTGCATCCTCTTAGCATCCTCCTCACAGCTAACACTGCCGCTCAGCTTCGAGTCATCCGCAAACTTGGAGATGCTGCATTTAATTCCCTCATCCAAGTCATTAATATATATTGTAAACAACTGGGGTCCCAGCACTGAGCCTTGCGGTACCCCACTAGTCACTGCCTGCCATTCTGAAAAGGTCCCGTTTATTTCCACTCTTTGCTTCCTGTCTGCCAACTAATTCTCTATCCACATCAATAACTTACCCCCAATACCGTGTGCTTTAAGTTTGCACACTAATCTCCTGTGTGGGACCTTATCAAAAGCCTTTTGAAAATCCAAATATACCACATCCACTGGTTCTCCCCTATCCACTCTACTAGTTACATCCTCAAAAAATTCTATGAGATTCGTCAGACATGATTTTCCTTTCACAAATCCATGCTGACTTTGTCCGATGATTTCACCACTTTCCAAATGTGTTGTTATCACATCTTTGATAACTGACTCCAGCAGTTTCCCCACCACCCACGTTAGGCTAACCGGTCTATAATTCCCCGGTTTCTCTCTCCCTCCTTTTTTAAAAAATGGGGTTACATTAGCCACCCTCCAATCCTCAGGAACTAGTCCAGGATCTAATGAGTTTTGAAAAATTATCACTAATGCATCCACTATTTCTTGGGCTACTTCCTTAAGCACTCTGGGATGCAGACCATCTGGCCCTGGGGATTTATCTGCCTTTAATCCCTTCAATTTACCTAACACCACTTCCCTACTAACATGTATTTCGCTCAGTTCCTCCATCTCACTGGACCCTCTGTCCCCTACTATTTCTGGAAGATTATTTATGTCCTCCTTAGTGAAGACAGAACCAAAGTAATTATTCAATTGGTCTGCCATGTCCTTGCTCCCAATAATCAATTCACCTGTTTCTGTCTGTAGGGGACCTACATTTGTCTTTACCAGTCTTTTCCTTTTTACATATCTATAAAAGCTTTTACAGTCAGTTTTTATGTTCCCTGCCAGTTTTCTCTCATAATCTTTTTTCCCCTTCCTAATTAAACCCTTTGTCCTCCTCTGCTGAACTCTGAATTTCTCCCAGTCTTCAGGTGAGCCACTTTTTCTGGCTAATTTGTATGCTTCTTCTTCGGAATTGATACTATCCCTAATTTCTCTTGTCAGCCACGGATGCACTACCTTCCTTGATTTATTCTTTTGCCAAACTGGGATGAACAATTGTTGTAGTTCATCCATGCAATCTTTAAATGCTTGCCATTGCATATCCACCGTCAATCCTTTAAGTGTCATTTGCCACTCTATCTTAGCTAATTCACGTCTCATACCTTCAAAGTTACCCCTCTTTAAGTTCAGAACCTTTGTTTCTGAATTAACTATGTCACTCTCCATCTTAATGAAGAATTCCACCATATTATGGTCACTCTTACCCAAGGGGCCTCCTATGACAAGATTGCTAATTAACCCTCCCTCATTGCTCAAAACCCAGTCTAGAATAGCCTGCTCTCTAGTTGGTTCCTCGACATGTTGGTTCAAAAAACCATCCCGCATACATTCCAAGAAATCCTCTTCCTCAGCACCTTTACCAATTTGGTTCACCCAATCTACATGTAGATTGAAGTCACCCATTATAACTGCTGTTCCTTTATTGCACACATTTCTAATTTCCTGTTTAATACCATCCCCGACCTCACTACTACTGTTAGGTGGCCTGTACACAACTCCCACCAGCGTTTTCTGCCCCTTAGTATTATGCAGCTCTACCCATATCGATTCCACATCTTCCCACCTTATGTCCTTCCTTTCTATTGCGTTAATCTCTTCTTTAACCAGCAACGCCACCCCACCTCCTTTTCTTTCATGTCTATCCCTCCTGAATATTGAATATCCCTGAATGTTGAGCTCCCATCCTTGGTCACCCTGGAGCCATGTCTCTGCGATCCTAACTATATCATAATCATTAATAACAATCTGCACTTTCAATTCATCCATCTTGTTACGAATGCTCCTGGCATTGACACACAAAGCCTTCAGGCTTGCTTTTACAACACTCTTAACCCTTATACAATTATGTTGAGATGATTATAAGGCCAGGGAGATGTTGTCCGCTGTAGACCTGTTTAGGCAGTAGGCAAATTGCAATGGATTAAGGTCATCTAGGAGGCTGCACTTAACATGTGCCATGACCAGTCTCTCAAATCACTTCATTGTGGTGGATGTCAGAACCACTGGGCAGTAGTCATTAAGACACTTTACCTTGTTTTTCTTAGGTAGTAGAATAATTGTAGTCCTCTTAAAGCAAGTGGGAATCTCATATTGAAGCTGGGAGTGGTTAAAAATGTCTCCAAATGCACCCACCAGTAGATCTGCCCATGATCTAAAGACACAGCCAGGTACGCCATCCAGGCCAGATGTTTTCACACTTTGAAAGACTGATCTGCAAAGGTGACAATAGGTTCAGGGGGACAGAAGGCCGTTGGGTGGGTGGGTGGTAACATTCCAATCCACATCTGTTCCAAACGTGTGAAACCCCCTGGATTCCTTAGCTGCATAGGTCTTGGAGGACAACCTCTGGCACCGCCAAACTCATGAAACTGAGGCGCACCCTGGTTTGTGTGGATGCTGTGTCATTTGCAGACAGTGCACTGCATACAATTAAAGGAATTATATTTATGAATCTTAACTGACCGGTTAGTAAAGAATATCAAAAAGAAAAGGGCCCATTCTAATTAAACAGTCAAATGTGCGCAAGTTGAAGCTCATCTTGAACTTCCCTGTCACTCACGTGCTGGGCCCTCTGTCAACGTGAAAGCGCACACCACCTTCCGAACGTCGCTTGCAATTCATCTGGAACAAACGGGTCTCCCACCAGATCGTATGCTACAACTGGTTCTCCTCAGCATCTTCTCTCTTCATTTCATCTCAAACAAAAGCCCCAAACCCAACTTTAGTTTCCCTCACCAGGGAAACCTCCCCTTAATCTAACCATCCTATCGGATTGCACACATTTCTCCTCTCTCTTATCTTCAACAGTAACCCAAGCAAGCATGAAAACAGAAAGACTGCTCCTACAGAGCTGTCAAAATTAAATACATACAGCATAACAGTAAAAATATGAACCAGGGCATTACACCTGGATCGAGAAGGGATGTGCTGTTTTCTGGTGATGCTACCTGATTTCATTTTGTTGAGTGTTAGATCATATAAAGTTGAATTGGCACAAGAGGCCTCACGCAGGTCTAAGAGCAAGAGATTTGAAAAGGAGCTTTGGTGGGACTTTGGCTTT
Organism: Mobula hypostoma; assembly: GCF_963921235.1. Classification (NCBI taxonomy): domain Eukaryota; kingdom Metazoa; phylum Chordata; class Chondrichthyes; order Myliobatiformes; family Myliobatidae; genus Mobula; species Mobula hypostoma. Next base: position 111,222,240 of record NC_086100.1, on the reverse strand, counting down.
TTTCGGCAGTGCAGTCACTGTCAAATTGGAGTGAAAGTAAAAAAAGCTTTCACAGGATTTTGGCCTTTTCTTTGGCAGTGCAGTCATGATTCATTAGCAAGGGCAGATAAAAAGTAGGTAGGGACAAGCAGAGTGGCCATATTTTGGAGCGGCCAATGTATGAGTGGACCAGGGTTAGAGTGGGAAAGCTTTGAATAATCCTGCTTTGATGAGGTAAGTGGTTGGTGAGTTTCTTCTTCTTCATTCTTCGTTCCTGATTCTTCATCTGTTAGTGAATAGTTAGAGCAGTGAGAATAGCTCCAAGGGTTGTTCTTTGTGTGAGATATGGGAAGTCTGGGAAACCTCCAGCCTCCTGGACAACCACATTTGCAGCAGTTGCACTGAGTTGCAGCTCCTCAGAGAACATATTAAGGAACTGAAGCTGCAGCTTGATGACCTTTGGCTCATGTGGGAAGCAGAGGATTTATAGGAAGGTAAATTGCTGGAGGCAGGTAAATGGGTGACTGTCAGGAGGGAGGGGAAATGGACAGCCAGTACTGGGTATCCCTGTGGCTGTTCCCCTCAATAATAAATATAATCTTGTAGATGGGAATGACCTACCAGGGGAGAACGACAACAACCAAGTCTCTGGTATGGAGTCTGGTGCTATGGCCCAGAAGGGAAGGTGGGGAGAAGAGGACTGCAGAAGAGATAGGGGATTCTATAGTTAGAGGAATAGATATGAGATTCTGTGGACATAATAGAGACTCCCGGATGGTATGTTCCCTCCTAGGTGCCAGGGTCTAGAATGCCTCAGATCAGGTTCACAACATTTTAAAATGGGAGGGTAAACAGCCAGAAGTCTTGGTACAAACTAGCACCAATGACATAGGTAGGAAAAGAGAGGAGATCTTGAAGAGAGAATTTAGAGAGCTGTGAAGAAAGCTGAAAAGCAAGACCCCCAGGGCAGCAATCTTTGGCTTGCTACTTGTGCCACTCACCAGTGAGGGTGAGAATGGGATGATTTGGCAGATGAATGCATGGCTGGGGAACCAGTGTAGGGGGCAGGGGTTCAGATTTCTGGATCACTGGGATCTCTTCTGGGAATGTAAGACCTGTGCAAAAAGGGCAAATTACACCTGAAACCAAGGGGGACCAATATCCTTGCAGGCAGGTTTGCTAGAACTGTTGAGGAGGGTTTGCACTAATTTGGCAGGGGAATTGGGCTGTTTGTTTGCAAGCAGAGGAAGTGTGCAGTGAGACAATCTGGAGGGACAGGCAGATGACAGGATAAAATTGCATTCAGTGGGATGTGTTGCCTTCTAACATGGGGACAAAATCAAAAAGGGTGACAAATATAGGACTGAAAGCATTATATTTGAATGCAATCAGTATACAGAATAAGGTAGATGATCTTGTAGTACAGTTAGAGATTGGCAGGTATGATGTTTTGGGCATCACTGTGTCATAATTGAAAGAAATTATAGTTGGGAGCTTTACATTCAAGGATACACATTGTATTGAAAGGACAGGCAGGTAGGCAGAGGGAGTGGTGTGGCTCTGTTAGTAAAAATAAGTCCTTACAAGGAGGTGACATAAGATCAGAAGATGTTGAATCTTTCTGGGTACAATTAAGAAACTGCAAGGCTAAAAAGACCTTGGTGGGAGATATACACAGACCTGTGAACAGAAGCCAGGATGAGAGCTAAAGTGGGAGATAGAAAAGGCATCAATAATCATGGGGGGGGGGCGGATTTCAATATGCAGCTAGATTGGGAAAATCAGGTTGGTGTTGGATCCTGAGAAAGTATTTGTAGAATTCCTACAAAATAGCTTTTTGGAGCAACTTCTGGATGAGCCCACTAAGGGAAAGGCAATTCTGGATTGGTTGTTGTGGAGCTTAAGGTAAAGGGCAGCAGAGATCACGGAGGGGGAGCAGTGAGAATGGGTTTGTTGTAGCGTGGATGAAATAACTGGAGAGACAGAGTCACTGGTAGATACAAAGCAGCTTCTTTATTCAACACAACAAGGTACAGCAGGCATCATACGGACGGAGACGCTTTCCGCAGAAAGGTCTGCTAGCCCAATGTGGGCTCGATATTTATATACTAAACGCAAAGGCAATCGCTACTTAAAAAGTTATAGACAATGCTTCCTTTTGAAGCTACATATAAAACATCACACCTTCTGAATTCATCCTTTCCTTCTGACGTCAACATGGCTGGGTTGGTATCCACAACCTTTAGGAAAGCAAATTAAGTCCACAATACATTTATTTGGCATTTTACGTGCTAACATAGAAGACAATTAATATTTATAAAGTCTAGATAATACTGTCTTCGAAACTACCGCATCAGGTCAAACTACAGCACCAGAAGCATCTGGTATTCACACCTTTTTAGGAAGTGCATTGTTGTGGACTCAATCCACAGTACTTTGTCAAATAGAAGTCTGGTGGCCAAAGTGTAAACAAATCATCTACCCAAAAAAACTCACTCTAACAGGTTTTACTGAACTCCTGTCAAAGGGAAGATTTAAACTTCTTTAAACCTTTGAAATCAAAGTAATACACATAGAATTCTGAAGGGACTGTGCAGGCCAGGCAGCATCTATGGAAAAGAGTAAACAATCAACTTTTAGGGCTGGGACTGGTGAAGTCCTGATCAAGGGTCTTGGTCCAAAACATTAACTGTTTACTCTTTTCTATAGATGTTGCTTGGCCTGCTAAGTCCCTCCAGAATCTTGTGTGTATTACTTTGATTTCCAGCATCTTGTTTAAGATTAAGAATCCGTTAGGATGCGGTGGTCATAATATGATAGAATTCACCTGGCAATTTGAGAGGGAGAAGCTAAAGTCAGATGTATCAGTATTACAGTGGATTAAGGGGAATTACAGAGGCATGAGAGAAGAGCTGGCCAAAATTGATTGGAAAAGGACACTAGCAGGGATGATGACAGAGCAGCAATGGCTGGAGTTTCTGGGAATAATTCAGACGGTATACAACAGATACACCCTAAAGAAGGAGTGTAGGATGACTCAACTGTGATTGACAATGGAAGTCAAAGCCAGCATAAACACAGAAGTGACGACATGTAATAGAGCAAAAATTAGAGGGAAGTTAGAGGATTGGGAAGCTGTTAAATACCAGTAAAAGGGCAACTAAGAAGGCGTAAGAGCAGAAAAGATGAAATATGAAAGTAAGCTAGCTAATAATATAAAAGAGGATACCAAACATTTTTTCAGATATACAGTATAAAGAATAAAAGAGAGGTGAGTGTGAATATTAGACCATTGGAAAATGATGCTGGAGAGGGAAACAAGGAAATGGCAGATGAACTGAATAAGTATTTTGCATTATTCTTCACTGTGGAAGATACTTGCAGTATGCCAGAAGTTCAATAGTGTAACGGGGCAGAAGTGAATATAGTTGTTAATACGAGGGAGTAGATGTTTGGGAAACAGAAAGGGGTGAAGGCAGATAAATCAACTGGACAAGAAGGACTACACGCCAGGGTTCTGAACGAGGTGGCCGAAGAGATTGTAAGGTCATTAGCAATTATCGTTCAAAAATCAAGAGATAGCAGCATAGTTCCAGGTGACTGGAAATTGCAAATGTTACTCCACTCGTGAAGAAGGGAGGGAGGCAGAAGAAAGGAAATTATAAGCCAATAAACCTGTCCTCAGTGTTTGGAAAAGTGTTGGAGTCAATTGTTAAGGATGTGGCTTTGGAATATTTGGAGGCACATGATAAAATAGGTCAAAGTCAGCATAGTTTCCTTAAGGGAAAACCTTGCCTGACAAATCTGTTGGAGTTGTTTGATGAATTAACAAGCAGGATAAACAAAGTAGAATCAGTGGGTGTTACTTACTTAGATTTTCAGAAAGCCTTTGACAAGTTGCCACAGATGAGGCTGCTTAGCAAGATAAGAGCCCAAGGTATTACGGGAGAGATACTGGCATTGATAGAGTACAGTATTAGCTAATTGGCAGGAGGCAAAGAATGGAAATAAAAGGAGACTTTTCTGTAAACACAGAATACTCTGCAGATGCTGGGGTCAAAGTGACACTTGCAACACACTGGAGGAACTCAGCAAGTCGGGCAGCATCCATGGAAACGATGAGTCGACGTTTCGGGCCGGAACACTTCGTCAGGACTGCAGAGGGAAGGGGCAGAGGCCCTATAAAGAAGGTGGGGGGAGGATGGCTGATTGGCTGCCGGAGACTGGTAGTGTTCCACAGGGAATGGTGTTGGGACCCTTTCTTTTTATGTTGTATGTCAATGATTTGCTTGATGGAATTGATAGTTTTCTGGCCATGTTTGTTGATGATACGAAGATAAATGGAAGGGTCAGTAGTGTTGAGGAAACAAGGAGGCAGCAAAAGAGCTTAGACAGATTAGCAGGTTAGGCAAAGAAATGGGAAATGGAGTACAGTGTTGAGAAGAGTCTGGTCATGCACTTTGGTAGGAGGAATAAAAGCATAGATAACAAGAAACTTCAAAAATCCAAGGTGCAAAAGGACCTGGGAGCCTTGGTGCAGGATTTCCTAAAGGTCGATTTGCAGGTTGAATTGGTGGTGAGGAAGGCCAAAGCAATGTTAACATTCATTTTCAGAAGACTAGTATATACAAGCAAGGATATAGTGCTGAGTCTTTATAAGGCACTGGTGAGGCCTCACTTAGAGTTTTGTGAGCAGTTTTGGCCTCTTTACCTATGAAACGATGTGCTGATATTGCAAAACGTTCAGAGAAGGCTCACAAGAATGATTCCCAGAATGAAAGGCTTATCATATGTGGAGTGATTGATGGCTCTGGGCCTTTACTTCCTGGAATTTCGAAGAATGAAAGGGGATCTTATTGAAACCTATCATATGTTGAAAGGCCTCCACAGAATGGATACAGAGAGGATGTTTCCTATGGTGGGGGAGTCTGGAACCAGAGGACACTGCCTCAGAATAGAGGGACATCCATATGAACAAAGATGAGGAGGAATTTCTTTAGCCAGAGGGTGTTGAATCTGTTGCCACAGGAGGCTGCAGGAGCCAGATTATTGGATGCATTTAAGGTGAGGTTGATAGTTTTATGATGAGTCAGGATGTGAAAAGTTATGGGGAGAAGGCAGAAGAATGGGGTTATGATAGAAATGGATCAGCCATGATGAAATGGTGGAACTGATTCAATGGTCTTCTGGGTTTAAACCCTGCCATGACTGATCGCTAGTATGGGTTTGACTTGTGGACTGGTATTACCTCTTGGTATCTCTGCTAGCTTTACTGATGTTACATCTTGATTTCCTGTAGAAGTCAGTGTCAGCTGATTTGATTGCTGCAGTCCAAGACTCCACCCTGCCCCTCCCCCATCACACCCTTCCTCATCTGGGTCCACCTATCACCTATCAGTCCATGCTTCACCCATCCCTGTCACTTCTTTTCATCAGCTATGTCCCCTCTAACCTCTCACCCTTAATGCAGGTTCTTAACCTGACAAATCCACCCTCTCCCTGCCTCCACATTTGCTGCCTGACCCATTGAGTTTCTCTGGTAGTTTGTTTCTGTTTTTCTCTAGATTACTGCATCTGCAGACTCTTCTGTCTTCAGCTTACAGCATATCCTAAGTTATCCCTCATCTGATATTGAAACCATTGGCCGAATGTTTCTTTTCCCTGTGAATGTGAGAGCCAATGTGAACTGCTCAGAGGGTACATTATCACTCAGCACAGATGGAGACAGGTTTCCTACCAAACAATGTGACTGTATTACAGATATAAAATTAAATCAAATGAGGAAAGGTTGTTGTTCACTATTTAATATACTGTACGCAGGGCTTGAAGATAAAGTTTCCCCAAAAAATCATTGGTAAATAAACAGGGGAAAATCATCTTGGCCTTTGTTATCTATTATCTACTCACACCCTTAAATATGCTTGGTATGATCCAGTCTGCTTCCAACCACTCTCTGGTCAACACACTCCTCAATACTCAAATGGTCCTATCAAGCTCAACAGATCTCCAAGCACCATTGGCCATTTGCTGAACACCATTTTCTCTCTGAATATAATCTGGGCCTCTTCATCATTGCTGACCACTCTTATCCTTACCTTACCTACTCCTAACTATCTCAAACATTCAAAAAGTTCAAAGCTCAAAGTACATTTATTATCAAAGTATGCATACATTTTACAGCCCTGAGATTTGTCTCCTTACAGGCAGACACTAAACAATAGAAACCCAAAAAGCTCATAAAAAATTAAGACCATCAAACCCCCAATGTGCAGAGAAAATAAAAACAATAAACGCAAGCAAATAGCGCTCTGAACTGAAGTCCACGGAGAGTCCATCTCCTGTGCTTATACAATAACAAAAGGATGCCTCTATTCTGAACCTCACCCGGCTTCCAGTCTGATCTGCTCCCTAATGGATGAACTACAACAATTGTTCATCCCAGTTTGGCAAAAGAATAAATCAAGGAAGGTAGTGCACCCGTGGCTGACAAGAGAAATTAGGGATAGTATCAATTCCAAAGAAGTAGCATACAAATTAGCCAGAAAAAGTGGCTCACCTGAGGACTGGGAGAAATTCAGAGTTCAGCAGAGGAGGACAAAGGGCTTAATTAGGAAGGGGAAAAAAGATTATGAGAGAAAACTGGCAGAGAACATAAAAACTGACTGTAAAAGCTTTTATAGATATGTAAAAAGGAAAAGACTGATAAAGACAAATGTAGGTCCCCTGCAGACAGAAACAGGTGAATTGATTATGGGGAGCAAGGACATGGCAGACGAATTGAATAATTACTTTGGTTCTGTCTTCACTAAGGAGGACATAAATAATCTTCCAGAAATAGTAAGGGACAGAGGGTCCAGTGAGATGGAGGAACTGAGTGAAATACATGTTAGTAGGGAAGTGGTGTTAGGTAAATTGAAGGGATTGAAGGCAGATAAATCCCCAGGGCCAGATGGTCTGCATCCCAGAGTGCTTAAGGAAGTAGCCCAAGAAATAGTGGATACATTAGTGATAATTTTTCAAAACTCGTTAGATTCTGGACTAGTTCCTGAGGATTGGAGGGTGGCTAATGTAACCCCACTTTTTAAAAAAGGAGGGAGAGAGAAACCGGGGAATTATAGGCCGGTTAGCCTAACGTCGGTGGTGGGGAAACTGCTGGAGTCAGTTATCAAGGATGTGATAACAGCACATTTGGAAAGCGGTGAAATGATCGGACAAAGTCAGCATGGATTTGTGAAAGGAAAATCATGTCTGACGAATCTCATAGAATTTTTTGAGGATGTAACGAGTAGAGTGGATAGGGGAGAACCAGTGGATGTGGTATATTTGGATTTTCAAAAGGCTTTTGACAAGGTCCCACACAGGAGATTAGTGTGCAAACTTAAAGCACACGGTATTGGGGGTAAGGTATTGGTGTGGGTGGAGAATTGGTTAGCAGACAGGAAGCAAAGAGTGGGAATAAACGGGACCTTTTCAGAATGGCAGGCGGTGACTAGTGGGGTACCACAAGGCTCAGTGCTGGGACCCCAGTTGTTTACAATATATATTAATGACTTGGATGAGGGAATTAAATGCAGCATCTCCAAGTTTGCGGATGACACGAAGCTGGGTGGCAGTGTTAGCAGTGAGGAGGATGCTAAGAGGATGCAGGGTGACTTGGATAGGTTGGGTGAGTGGGCAAACTCATGGCAGATGCAATTTAATGTGGATAAATGTGAAGTTATCCACTTTGGTGGCAAAAATAGGAAAACAGATTATTATCTGAATGGTGGCCGATTAGGAAAAGGGGAGGTGCAACGAGACCTGGGTGTCATTATACACCAGTCATTGAAAGTGGGCATGCAGGTACAGCAGGCGGTGAAAAAGGCGAACGGTGTGCTGGCATTTATAGCGAGAGGATTCGAGTACAGGAGCAGGGAGGTACTACTGCAGTTGTACAAGGCCTTGGTGAGACCACACCTGGAGTATTGTGTGCAGTTTTGGTCTCCTAATCTGAGGAAAGACATCTTTGCCATAGAGGGAGTACAAAGAAGGTTCACCAGATTGATTCCTGGGATGGCAGGTCTTTCATATGAAGAAAGACTGGATGAACTGGGCTTGTACTCGTTGGAATTTAGAAGATTGAGGGGGGGATCTGATTGAAACGTATAAGATCCTAAAGGGATTGGACAGGCTAGATGCGGGAAGATTGTTCCCGATGTTGGGGAGGTCCAGAACGAGGGGTCACAGTTTGAGGATAGAGGGGAAGCCTTTTAGGACCGAGATTAGGAAAAACTTCTTCACACAGAGAGTGGTGAATCTGTGGAATTCTCTGCCACAGCAAACTGTTGAGGCCAGTTCATTGGCTATGTTTAAGAGGGAGTTAGATATGGCCCTTGTGGCTACAGGGGTCAGGGGGTATGGAGGGAAGGCTGGGTTCTGAGTTGGATGATCAGCCATGATCATAATAAATGGCGGTGCAGGCTCGAAGGGCCGAATGGCCTACTCCTGCACCTATTTTCTATGTTTCTATATTTCTAATACAATTTTTTTCATACTGATCTTGTCAACCGAGCAGCCTATCCACAGCCCCCTCAGTCTGACAGTCCAACTGCCTGTGGGCAGGATCCCAATTAAAAGGAACCTGACACAGGAATTCCACAAAAATTCAGAAGATCTACTTATGGCATTTCTCAGCCTCAAAGCAGCACCTTCACTTCTACTACCACAATTCTCTCACCACAGTCTCACCATAGGTTAAAGCTAGATTACAAAGTAGGTTGCTTACGCTACATTATCAGAATCAAAATCAGAACCAAGTTTAATGTCACTGGCATATGCCATGAAAGCTGTTGCTCTGCAGCAGCATTGTAATGCTATACATAATAACAGAAAACAGAACTGTGAATTAAGTAAGTACATATACATTAAATAGTTAAATTAAATAAGTAGTTTAAATATGCACATTTTTTAAAAATTAGTGAAGTAGTGTTAATGGGTTCAATGTCCATTCAGAGATCGGATGGCAGAAGGGAAGAAGCTGTTCCTGAATCGTTGAGTATGTGCCTTCAGACTCCTGTACCTACTTTCTGATGGTAGCAATGAGAAGAGGGCATGTTCTGGGTGATGGGGGTTCTTAATGATGAATGCCGCCTTTTTGAGACATCGCTCCTTGAAGGTGTCCTGGATACTACAGAGGCTAGCGCCCACGATGGAGCTGACTAAGTTTACAAGTCTTTGCAATGTATTTCGATCCTGTGCAGTAGCACTACCACCTCCCTCAGCCCGCCACAATACCAAACGGCGATGTAGCCAGTTCGAATGCTCTCCACATACATCTGCAGAAGCTTGCGAGTGTCTTTGGTGACATACCAAATCTCCTCAAACTCCTAATGAAATGCAGCTGCTGTTGTGCCTCCTTTATATCACTGATATCTATCCATATCTATCCTGCACTGATATGCTGGGTCCAGGATAGATCCTCGGAGATGTTGACACTGAGGAACTTGAAATTGTTCCCTCTTTCCACTTCTGATCCCTCTATGAGGACTGGTGTGTGTTCTATTGTTTTACCCTTTCTAAAATCCATTATCATTCTTTGATCCTTCTGATACTCAGTGCAAGTTTGTTACTGCAACACCCTTCAACTAACTGATACATCTCGCTCTTGTACGCCTTCTCATCACCATTTGAAATTCTGTCAGCAATAGCTGTGTCATCAGCAAACTTAAAGTTGGTATTTGAGCAAATAATATCTACATTTTACACTATTTCATTACACCTCAGATAGACAGTGGTAATTACTTAAAGGACCTCATGTTTAGAAAATGTATCTGCGTACAATGCATCAAATGTACAAAATTGCTATTCAAATATCTTTATGATTATGAAATATCACACAAGTTATGAAGAAAAATTTATTCTTTATGATTTATGATTTTCAGACAAATACTGTACAATTTGGAATCAAATTGTAAATCTAGATAGAGCTTCCTCTTTTAATAGTGTGAATTCAATATCAATCGACATTCTAACTTTAGTCTGAAGTGCCCCTATTACTGTATCAAAAATAACTCTTAAATTCTATTGCCATTTCACAATTCCACCATCACAGTTCAACACATTACAGCCAATCCAATCTACAACAGTATCATTAAAAACTCAGGATGCACTTTGTGACCCAGTAGATTCTGGTTGTTATTCTGGCAGAATAAAACTGTCATTATGGTTTAGCCACCAAAAAGATACGATTTTAATTTCCTTTGTTTCCTTTTGCTTGTTTACAACACCAGTTTTATACCAATTGAAAATCTACCCCAATATGCCAAAGTGGTTTGTAATATTTATGCTAAATTCATTTTCACTTACTAATTTAATCCTTTTTTCCAATTGTATCAAGTCAAGGGGTTATTTAATTAATATTGAGCATAGCTGATGCATTAACAGTATCAACTGTATGGAGAAAAATATATAGATCTAATGCTTTTTATCACCAACATTCTCATATGCAAACAGTATTTGAGCAATTTAATTGTTTGCAAAGAGTAAATTCTGAAATAGCTATCAAGGAGGAGCTCCTATTAGAGAGAAGGCCAGCTATCTGTCTTGTATTCATCTTGCATCTGTGATTTAATATTTGCAAGTGTTGCAACCCAATCGTTTGCAGAATGGAATGAGCACCATGCAGCAGAGATGGAGCTTTCTCTAACCCTTTCTTATAATGGGAAAGAAGATATAGTGTACCCAGATTTCCTGGATGAGAACAGGCAACCTGACACAAGCCAGAATAACACCTACAGCCTTGTCTTCAGCACAAGAAAAGAAAGACTGCTCTCTTACTTCTGTAATTCTGATGAAGGATAATGGACATGAAAAATTAACTAGCTTTTCTCTTCACAGATGCTACTTAATCTTCTAAATATTTCTTCTTTCATTTGAAGCACCTTAATGTTTTCATGATATCAATTCTGTCAAATTGTTATTATACTTAAATTATATCATTCTTCAGGCCTGTGCAATTTTGCAGTGAAAGTGTTGTTGGAAGCTATTGAGTCAAAGGGTCAATAGCACTGAAGTAGAAATGACTTTGAATTTGCACAAATTGCAGCATAAATTGCGTCCCAGGGGTCAGTACCACAGTAGCTGTTGGGATTTGTTAACTAATCCATTTGATTCAGTCTTTTTAAAACACTTGCTTTTATACACACTGATTTTACATCATAAAATGGATAATAATTTCAACATTTCCAATAATCTAGATATTATTTATGGACATGCATCACAGGACAGAAAAAAAATGAGAAATGAACATTCCTCATTCCGTTTCCACTCACGAAACATGTGCATCATTTAATCTAAACACTGTAGTTAATTTGAAGCCATTCACAATATTTTTGTTTCGTTTTTGCTCTTTTTGATATTGTAAGCATTGAATTTGGAAAATTAATTTAAGAAGAACAGGAAATATAAAAAGAAAAGGAAATATAAATAGTAAATAACATCAAAATAAGTACTGATCTTCTGAAATGGGTATTCAGACATATTAGGTCTACTGTCCAAAAGATGACAAGGTCCTTTCAGATTTGGAAAGTGATTCTATTCCAATTTAATGAATGCATCCACCCTGTCAGTAAGCATCTTCCACTAGTACCTTTAATTTATTTCTTAGCTGATTCCAGGATTTTTAAAAACACTTTTTAAACTAGGTTACATTGGTAATCCATAGTTCAATATTAGTAAAACTACATTTGGCTTGCTTTCTTATAAACCAAATGTACCTTTTGAAGTTGCTTTTTTGTGGCAAGTGCTTAAGTGCTTAATTTTGGATTTTTCCAAGAGGTATTGCCAAGATATCCAAACATTTGATTGATTTATAAAAGGGTGTCCCCAAATGTTTTGCCATCTCTTTGGTTCCGTACGTCCCAATTTAATCATCTACTTTATCTCTTTGTTACATATCCAGTAAAAGACATAGACAGATTTCATTTGCAACTGATTTGAATTTTTTGATCATCTATGATAAAGATACTTCGATGTTTTACATCTTTACAACTCACTACAGTCAATACAGCTCACAACAATCAATTTCCAAATATTTTTCTCATATATTTGAAATTCTTTTGTTTTTCAATCTCAAACTTTGTTCCATGGCTATGATACCTACATGGTTACTGTGCATGAAACCGGAGGTCAATTAACTCTACAAATTGAGTTTCTTAGATCTTGTTAAGGATTTTTCTTCTGATGAGCATTAGGACAGAAATTATTTTATATAATTCACTTCATCTTCAGTCTACTTTTTTTGAGTTAACAGCAACATGAACCTGACTACTGGTTGAGTGCATGTAGTAGATGTTATCGAATCCTTGGTATAAAAATACCCATGAACCATTTAGTAATTGTTTTCTGCAGAGTTCATCCTTGGGGACTTCTACTATATAAATAATTGCAGATATGTATTGTTGGACCCCCCCAATGTTTTCTGGTAAAAATGGACAGATAACTTTATTCTTTATGAAAAGCCATAAAACGTCCTTCATTGACATGCTTTGTTGTCAAAAAATGCCTCCACAGGGAATTGAATGGATGACCTGCAGCAAGCTCACAAACCCATTCTCAGAGCCAGTAAGCTAATGTAGCAAATCTGCAAAAGCTCTTTACTTTGTGCTTCAAAAAAATAAATTGCAACAAGCCAGTAATTCATGTGAAGAATGTCAGAAATGGTACAGAAAAGAAAGAAGCAGCTCTTCCAATAGATTTTATATTAGCTTCCTTCAGTTTCATTCTGTCAGATTCACAAATTGCAATACAGTTAAATGTGCTAGGCAGGGTTGAAGGCCATTCGTAATATGTCCAGGTTGAGTAATACAGTATGTTCCTTCTAAGAGAATTCATTTTCACAGGTCCCAAGACTCTCGGTGCAAACTAAAGAAAATATGCCAAAGATTGGGCATTTGTCTTCACTGTGGTTCATTGCTCTTGCCATCGCAATGATCGAAATTTGTATTAGATAGTTAGACCATAAGACCATTAAGACATTGGAGCAGAATTAGTCTATTTGGCCTGTCAAGTCTAGTCTGCCATATCATCATGGCTGATCCATTTTCTCTCTCAGCCCCAATCTCCTGCCTTCTCCCTGCCCTTCATGCCCTGGCTAATCAAGATTCTATCACCCTGTGCCTTAAATATATGCAGTGACTTGGCCTCCACAGTCATCTGTGGCAACAAATTCCATAGATTCACCACTTTCTGGCTAAAGAAATTACGCCTCATCTCCTTTCTAAAAGGATGTCCCTCTACTTTGAGTCTGTGTCCTCTGGTCTTTGACTCCATGGACATAGTTGTAAAATAGATTCAATTATTTGTATGAAAATCACCAGTTGTCCTTAAATTACAATGAATCATATTTGAGATTATTCCAATTCTCATTTTTATAGACAACTTCCATGACAAAATAATAGTTATTTACTTCTGCCATTAAATTTCAAGAAACCTAAGCTCGTGAACCAATGTAACTCTTTTAGAGTGCAACCATTAAAGACTAAGTTTTATTTCAGAATCAGAATCAGTATTTTTGTCTAATATGAAGTGAAATACATTGTTTAGTGGCAGCAGTACAATGCAAAGACGTAATATTATTATAATTTACCAAATAACTCAATATTTCAAAAAAATGAATAACAAGTTGTGATCAAGGGTTTGTGAACTGCTCAGAAATCTAATGGCGGATGTAAGAAGCCATTTCTGAACTGTTGTATCTTTACAACTACTTATCGATCAAAATAAAAGCACACATGTGGGACGGGAGATGGCTTTAACTAGTTTGGTCACATTGCAGCGAGAGCGAGAGAGAGAGAGAGACAGAGAGATCAATATGCATGCCTAGACAACAGTCCATGCTTAGTGCTAAGGGGGGTCATTGCTGTAAAAGAAATAGATCTATACATTACATTTCCTCCCCCCTTAAATTTATGTAACCTAAAACTATATATGTACAAAGCATGCAATTTCCCTTTCACAAGCCATGTTCAAACAAACATGCTTTCAAAGTAACAGTCCATAATGAACTTGGCAGTGCTAAAGATTCAGTGGCACTCTGCTTCTTTCAGGATAGCGCCTCTGGACCTGTGGTGTGGCATCTAAGACAAAAGTTCTCAGTTGCCGGTGTCAGGATGCTATCAGTGACACGATCATCACTGAGAGGTAAATCCGATGACTGTAATGTGTCCGTCTTGTTGTGTTCTTGGTTTGAGCATCCAGTGTCTGGTCCACATGATATCTTCATGTCTGATCTCCAACATCCACTGTATATATCAGTGGTCCAGTTCTTGTAGCTATCCTATCGGGTGTTGTTTGTCTTCTCAGTAATCACGCGCTAGGGCTTCTCGTGCAACCTCAAAGCTCCTTACTGATTCGCCTGGAACTGGCTGAACTGTTTATTCTGCACTTCCCTCCGTAGATCTGGTTTCAGGAGGTCTATGCAAAATCTCAGATTCCTGCTCATGAACAACATCGCAGGTGTTTGATTTGCTATCACATGAACAGAGTTCCGACACACAAAAAGGAAGCTGTCCACCTTGTGCTATGGAGAAATGTCCTCCATAGCTTTAATGAGCTTCTTGAAGTTTTGGATAGATTTTCAGTTAACCCATTCATTGCTGGGTGGTGAGGATCTGACTTGACTTGAATTCTTCTGACGTGTATTGTGGTCCGTTGTCACTCACCATTTGTTCTGGTAAGCCATTTCTGGTGAAGGTAGTCCTCACAGCAGAGACAGTCTTTGCTGAAGTGGTTGACTTCATTAGTACGGCCTCCGGCCACATCAAATGGGCATTCACAGCAATCGGAAACATGGAGTCCACGAATGCCCCTGCAAAGTCAATATGTACTCTTCGCCATGATGACAACAGCCACTCCCATGGGTGTAACAGAGCCTGTGGGGTGCATTGAATGTGTGATTTAAGGTGCATTGAATCTGTGTCTTCGGGCTCCTGTAATGAGAAGACAGCATGTCCTGGATAATGAGGGGGCTTAATAATGGATGCTCCTTCCTGAGGCACCACCTCTTGACAATGTACTTGATGGTGCAGAAGGTTGTGCTTGTGACGGAACTGACTGATCGTAAAACCCGCTGCTGCCTTTTGTGATCCTGTGCATTGGAGACTTGTACAAGACTGATACAAACAATCAGAATGCTTTCCACCATACATCGATAGAAATTTGTAAGCCTTTGGGGACATATCAAATTTCCTGAAACTCCTAATAAAGTAGAGCTGCTGCCATGCCTTCTTTGTGATTGCATTAATATGTTGGTCACAGGCTAGATCCTCCAAGATGTTGACAGCTAGGGACTTGAAGCTGCTCACCATGAGGTTACCTAGTCATGCAATGCAAGAACATCCCAGCATCGTAATCACGTGTTCTGTTTAGCTTGCTCACTCTTCCCATTGTACCAGGAAATTGAACTCAAAGCCCAGCACCTTTCATCGGACTTCAATTTGTATATTAAGCAATATCTCCCATTCTAAACATTGAATGCTCCATCCACGCTTTCAGGATCTGGCCCAGTATGTTATAGAGAGAACACCACTAAAAACAGAACTGGTTACAGGCCATAATCAAATTACTTATATTTTCCAGAAAGAGTTAAAATTAGTCTCAATGAGTTCAAATGTCAAAGTAATCAGGATGGATAATGCCTGTGCTCCTCTGTTTTCGTGGATGTTTGTGAAGAAAAAAGAATTTCAGGATGTACATTGTATACACTTCTCTGACATTAAACGTACCTATTGAACCAATTGATTTGTTTCTGTGCACCTGCATTTGTGGATAAATCACAGGTGAGGCTACTGGCATGTGGAGGAAAAGAATTTTCCAGCTGCAGTCTTACCTTCCTGTATAATAGCAGTAATATGACCTTACTCATGCAAATGCCAATGTGCCATTTTCTTTCCTAGTTACTTGTTGTGTTTACATGTTATCGGTCAGAGATTCATAGGGTCATGATTACTGAGTCACAGAGATACAGTGCGGACACAGGGCCTTTACGTCAGCACCAACCATCAACTGCTCGTTTATTAATCCTACAATAATCCCAATTTGTATTCTACCCACTTTATCATAAACTCGCACCATTCAACTACATACTAGCAACTCAATGTAACAATGCACTGCTCCTTAAAATATGGGAAAAAACATAAAGCACTTGGAGTAAACTCACAACTACATAGGAAAAACATGCAAGCAGCAGCCACGGGTAAGATTGAATCCAGATCTCTGGCACTGTGAGGCAGTGCCTCTGCCCACTGTGTCACCCAAACAAAAAATTCTGCCCATTGTGATTTATGTACAAGGTTACCTCCTTGAAAAACACAGTTTTCCATGATTTTCCCCACACATGGGGAATTTCCCATGCTGGCAAATTCTAATTAGAAATGGTCAGCATGGCTTTGTACGTGGGAATTCATGTCTGACAAATCTGAGAGTTTTTCAAAGAGGTAATGAAGTGAATTGATGAAGTAGAGCAGAGAACATTGTCTATATGGACTTCAGTAAGACCCTTGACAAGGTCCTCTATAGCAGGCTACTCTGGAAAGTTAGATAGCATGCAGTCCAGGGTAAGATAACTAATCTGAGTCATAATTAGCTTGATGGTAGAAACCCTTCATAAATTAATCATAATTTACTTTTATTCAAACCAGAAAATGCTTGCTAGTTCCCCTAATTTGTTCTCGTCTTCTGGACCAGTGGCCATAGCAGAAAATATCTTTACAGGAGTTCTTCAAAAGATAACAAAAGCTTTCAATTTCCATGCATTAAGACCAGATGAAAAAGTCCTTACAAGTTATCCTTCCACTTAATAATTCCACAATTTTAATGGTGGAGAATGAAACTACAAATTATAATGGAGTAATATTGCCATGGCACAAATAGTAGTGAAGACCAAGAAAACAGTAGATGAACTTTGATAATGGAGAACTTGTTTCTATATTATTAATGTTCCTGAACAACCATAACATCTAAGTATATCTAGCACTTTAAGAACAAATACTGTAACTTTTTTGTAGTTCTATTTACAAATATATTGGTTTGGTACAGATAGTCAGGACAATGATGTTATCTTTCATCAAATGTTAAGAGTAAAAAGAAAGACTTTTTTTGTGTATAATTTAAATCCTATAGAGACAATTTTCTCTCTACTTAAGGCTAGGTAGAAGTGGGAAGCACTAACAAAGTCCTGATCCCAACACTAATCATACTGCTTTCTGCTGGCCATCTCAAACTTTCACAGGCTTTATTGGCATCAGAAGCCCACATACATCAATACACAGAGGCTCCCAGCAGCTCCCACAGGGATAAGCAAACACTAATCACAGTCCTATTAATTTGCTGGGGTCTATTAAGTTTACTTACAGTAACTAGCAACACCATGGTGGATCTATGATTAGCTGTCCTTAGAAACCTCTTTAAAACTCTTTGCCTTGCTGTTTCACATTGTAGATAAAACTGTGTAATCCTGCAGCTGGGCCCAATGAGATGAAATAATATCTATGTTAGCATTTTTGTAGAGGGAAGATACCTATAATATTCTCAGAATGACCAACAAATGGATTACTGCATGTGTCAACAAGCCTGAAATTGTTTCTTGAGGTATGAAATATAAGCTATAATGATTTACCTAAGAACACAATTAAAATGATAGCTTGTAGTGCTTTTTTATTTTTACATTTGTTTCATCCATAAAATTAGCAGAACCAGATGCTCGATTTATTTGAGCATTGGATATTTTATGCTTTAAAACTCAAGAAACTGCTGAAAAAATACCTTCTGCACAGCTCAAAACTCTTAATGTGTTAAATTTATAATTTCTGAGTGCTTTGTCAGAATAGCCCAAAGAAAATGCTAGGGTGATGACTCCATATTCAGTTACATCCTTGTGAAGCAAAAAATGAGTTTAAAAATGTGTGCAAAATAAACGATACTAATGACTCCATATTCAGTTACATCCTTGTCAAGCAAAAAATGAGTTTAAAAATGTGTGCAAAATAAACGATACTAAATACGAGATTTTAAAATAATTGGTTGTTTACTCAAATTGCATCACAAATTCAAAATAAAACAAACTATTCTTATTGATGCCATCTTCATATCTGTTTCTGAGGATTTGCTGGATAAAACACTCAGTCACGTCTCGGCAGCTTCATAGAGTCATACAGTCAGACAGCATAGAAACAAGCCTTTCAGGCGAACTTCTTCGTACAAATCAAATTTCCTACCCAATCTAGTCCCATTCGCCTGCATTTGCCCCTATCTCTTTCCCCTTCATGCACCTATCTAAATGTCTTAAATGGTGTTAATGTACCTGCCTCAACCACTTCACCTGGCAGCTCATTGCACATACCAACCACCTTCTGTGTGTAAAAGTTACCCCTTGAGTTCCTACAATATCTCTCCCCTCTCACCCAAAACTTTTATCCTCTTGTTCTTGATTCCCCAACTTGGGATAAAGATACTATTTGCCTTTGCCCTACCTGCACCTTTCATGATTTATACACTCAATCAAGGTGGTGTGTGACAGCCAGCTCTCATTAAAAAAAAATCACATTCTGCCACCTTCCACTCCTCAGAACATAGAACGTGGATCACAGAACATTACAGCACAGATTAGGCCCTTCGACCCACAGACCCTCACCGACTCTAAGATCAATCTAACCCTTCCCTCCTGTATAATCCTCCATTTATCTGTCATCCATGTGCCTATCTAAGAGTTTCTTAAATGTCCTGAATGAATCTGCCTCTAACTCCACACTGGGCAAAACATTCCACTCTCTGTGTGAAGAACGTATCTCTGACATCCCCTATATTTTCCTTTAATCACCTTACAATTACCCCTCCTTGTATTAGTCATTTCCGTCCTGGGAAAAGGTCTCTCACTATTCGCTCTGTCTGTGCAATCATCTTGTACACCTCTGTCAAGTCATCTCTCATCCTCCATCACTCCAAGGAGAAAAGCCCTGGCTCACGCAATGTATCTTCATAAGCCATGCCCTTTAGTTTAGTCCCAGCAGCATCCTGGTAAATCTCCTCTGCACCCTCTCTAAAGCCACATCCTTCCTATAATGAGGCAACCAAACCTGAGCACAATATTCCAAGCATGGTCTAACCAGGGTTTCATAAAGCTGTAACATTACCTCATGGCTTTAGAACTCAATCCCCTGACTAATTAAGGCCAACATGCCGTACACCTTCTTAACCACCTTCCCAACATGCGTGGCAACTTTGATGGATCTATGAACCCCTAGATCCCTCTGTTCCTCCATACTACTAAGAATCCTACTACAAATCCTGTATTCTACATTCAAATGTGACCTTCCAAAGTGAATCACTTCACACTTTAAAGTCTTGAACTCCATCTGCCATGTTTCAGCCCAGCTCTGCATCCTGGAGAGGAGGTATTCGTCTTCTTTTGCTGGTGGGTGCAGTACTGGGAGAGAGCCACTGTTGGAAGTGCCATTGATCAGATTACATGTTAAACAGCTGTCTCTTTTAAAAAGATACAAAATGATCCCATGAGACCATTCAAGAATGGTACTTCAGGCCATACGTTCTTCAAACACAGGACTGAAGAAGATTATCCAACCATGTTCCTCATTGCTGTTTGTTGGACTTTACTCTTGTCAAAATAGATGCTATGTTTCCTTATATTACAACTATGATACATTTTCCAAAGTTTGTCATTGACTGTCATATGGTTTAGAATGAAGTTGTCACTGGTGACTTACAAAGGCAAAAACTTTTCTTTTGCTTTGGTCTGGAGAAAGGGAATTTGTAACCATTTCTATAGTCAAACCTTCATGTTCTTCCTGCATTAGAATGAAATACAGTGGATTCTGGTTAATTAGGCCATCAGTTAATCGAGGCAGCCGCTTATTTAGGCCAACATTTAACAAACAAGAACTAATTGAGAAAATAGCCAGGATTCCCTTTGTTTATTTGGGACACGATGCTGCTTAATTGGGGCAGAAGACTGTTGACGAACAGTCGCATGCACCAGTGTGGCTATTGGACACCACACAATTCTTAGTGTGTACAGTTGTTAGAACATGTATTTGTGTTCAAAAAATAGCAATATTTCTCACTGATAGTTGATGAGAAATAAGCAGTAAGACAACTTGGAACTGTATTCCTCATTGCAGTTTCAAGCATTCAGCTTGATGCCAGAAACGACTGGAGTGATAATGATGCAATTTCACTACTTCAGCAAGTTAGGATCTATGAATAATTTGAAGATATCAGCAATCAGCTTGAATGTTATGATGAAAATGAAGATTTGGAGGACGCAGCCATTGAAAGGATTGTATGAAGGCAGACCATTATCTGCACTATGTTTCCTCCATCAATTGTATTGTTGTAGAATTGATGGTGCTCTAATTTGTTCCGTATTTCATTTAAATATATATATTTTTTTACTCATTTAAATGGTAGTTTTCCTTTTTTGCACTTTTTAGCTAATTCCATGAAACTTCATCTAATTGGATCAGCCGCTTAAATGAGCCAAAATGTACTGATCAAAATGTGTCCCAGTTAACCAAGATCCACGGTAATTAGCTGTTTCCCTCCAAAGTGGACATTCTTGTCGACTTGCTATGGTCATTCTTGGTAAAACGGAAGGAGCAGCTCTGGGAAATCGAAGCAGATAATGAAGTAAATTAAAGAAACTAATATAGTAACATCAACCATGTATTTCTTATACAACTTCACTCTAGACGTATCTCCAGGCACTTCAGAGGATTATACAGAGAGAATAAGCAAGAAACCAAACTATTGAGCAAAGGGATTAGCTATAAGAAACATATTAGAGGGATGAAATATGAGAAATAGGCAGAATTGGGAAGGTAATTTCACAGTTTAGGACTTTGCCAGATGAAGACCTGGCAAACAATAATAGTGCAAATGAAGGGGCAATGCGCAAGGGCCCAGAGTTAGACAAACACAGTTCTCAGAGTTCAAATTATAAAGTCTTTCCCCATAGCTTGAGAACATTGGAAGCCTTTGTTGTTTATGTTAGCACCAGATTTAAAAGTCAACGGGGGCCAGTAGGAGCTTTCTGCAGACATTGAGATTGTTGGGTTACTCGGCATTTGGCAAGGGTCAATAAAAGGAGTGAGCAGCGGAGTTACAGTGGGGAGCTGAGGTTTAAGCTCAAGAGTCTTCAGTGAGAAGAGGCAGAGGCTAGGTTGAGATTCTGTCAGATTTCTGTGAGGTCTGATAAGGTGATAACACCAACGAACAAGGTGACCAAGAGTGACGTCCTATGGACGGTTCATGAAACTTCTTCTTTCAGTTCTGTTTGAGTCTTTTTCTTTCATACGTGATTGTGCTACTGTTGGAGCTTGGAATCTACATTTTGGTGCTGCATTTTGTAGCCGATTGAGCGATTTTCTGGCACTCCGTTCTCTCCAAAGATGTCTGGTGAGATTTTGAATGCAACATGCAGCCTGAAGGCCAAGAAGCCTGGAGACAAGGCTTGAGCCCATTATCAATTCCACTTCTTGCTGATCTCACTGATTAAAGCTTCAAGGAAGTTTAAAATCATTGAGGCAAGCTGGTATTCAGTACCATCTACCAGCTTCTCACTCGCTGCTGCCGGAAGAAGGTGCCTGCACGTGGCAGTGCTCTCTCTCTCTCTCTCCCCTCTCCCTCTTGCTTGCTGCTCCCAGAGGAAGGTCCTTGTATTCAAATAGTCTCTCTGTCCCTCGATGCTGTCTGAGGGTGGTGCCGGAGGTCCTGGGCAAGATTTAATTGATGCAGTTTGTGGATTGGACTCTGTAACTCAGGTTATGATGTGTTTCTGATTTCTGGTCACTCCTTTTTTTTGTTATTTTGTGTGAATTTGATAGGGATGGTCTGCAAATAATGAATGAAACAGTGTTAGATTGAATTGAATATACTTGGTCTTGTCCAAAGATGACTTTGTGGGTTGGTGTTTTATATTCTGTGCTTTTCTTTCATTTTTTTGCTATTTGCATGATTTACTTTTTTCACACATAGGAATGGGCATGATGTTTTACTTTGAACAGGTTCCACGGTTTTCTTTGTTTTGTGACTATCTGTGGGAAGAAAAAACTCAGGGTTGTATACTACATACATACTTCAATAACAAATGCACTTTGATACTTTGAATCCTGTTTCTATTTCTTTATTAATGCTTGGCTAAAGGAGTGAGAATGGATCCCAGGTTAGTGTTATGTTCTGCCTGCAAGATACGGGTGATCTGGGGAAACTCCAGATTTCTAGATGAATGCTACATCTATGAGAGTAATAATGCATATAGTAGCAGCTCCTTACAGAGCTGCTACTAGAAATGGAGCTGCAGCTGCATATGCCCTTGGTCATATGGGAGAATGAGGAGGTGATAATCGCAGGAGGCAGGTAGCTAGGTGACTGGCAGGAGAGGGAAAGGTAATGGGCAGATAGTGCAGAGTACCCCTGTGGCCATTCCCCTCGTTATCAAGTATACTACTTTGCATAGTGTTAGGTGGATTGGCCTAGCAGTAGAAAGCCACAGTAGTCTGGTCCCTGGCACTAACCCTGGTTCTGTGACTCAGAAGGGGAGGACAGAAAAGAGGCAAGTTTAATTGAAATAGGATTCATAGGTTAGGGGAATAGACAGGAGGTTTTGTGGATAAGATCGAGATCTCCAGATGGTATGTTGCCTCCCAGGTGCCAGGCTCAGAGACATCGCAAATCATGTCCATAGTATTCTTAAGGGGAAGGGTGAGCACCCAGAGTTCATGATCTAAGACAGACAAGAAGGGTGGTGAGGTTCTGCAAAGTGAGTTCTGGGATTTAGGCACTAAATTAAAGGACATGATTATATTATAAATGGGATTATATTATAGAACATACAATAGGCAGTGGGATTTAGAGGTGCAAATTTGTAGAGAAGAAGCAACCTCATGCCTTACTTGTAGAGGTTGTCAAATGTGTTCAGGAGAGTTTCCTTAATCAGTACAGACAGGCCCCAACTAGAGAGAGTGCAATACTAGATCTCCAATTAGGGAATGAGACAGGGCAGGTGACTGAAATGTGTGTAGTGGAACATTTTGCATCTAGTGATCATAATGCCACTTACTTCAAGATAGTTATGGAGAGTGATATGTCTGGCCCATGGGTTGAGATTCTAAACTGGAGAAAGGTCAACTTTGATGGTATCTGAAAAGATCTGGCAAGTCTGTACTGGGAAAGGTTGATTCCTGGCAAAGGTGTACTTGGTAAGTTGGAGGCCTTCAATAATGAAGTTTTGAGAGGACAGAGTTTGTATGTTCCTATCAGAATTAAAGACAAGGATAACACTTTAGGGAACTTTGGGAGATCTCAAATGGATTTTCTGCCTCTGTATTTATTCAGGAGGGACGCAGAGTCTATAGAAGTGAGGCAAACCAGCAGTGAGGCCCTGGACCATATGCAGGATGGAGAGGAGGAGGAGGTGTTTGCTGTCTTGAGGCAAATTAGGGAGGAAAAATCCCCATAGCCTGACAAAGTGTTCTCTTGGACCTGTTGGGGGGCTAATGCAGTAATTGCAGGGACCTCAGCAGAGATATTTAAAACACCCTTAGCCATGGGTGTGGTGCCTGAGGATTGGCAGATAGCTAACGTTGTTCTATTGTTTAAGAAAAGCACTAAGAATAAGACAGCTAATTATAGGTTAATGTACCTGATGTCAGTGGTGGGTAAATTATTCGAAGTTATTCTAAAGGACCAGATATATAAGGATTTGGAGAGACAGGGATAGACTGGAGATAATCAATATCTCTTTATGCATGGTAAGTCATGTCTAACCAACATTATGGAGCTTTTTTGAGGAAGTTACCAGGAAAGTAGATGAAGGCAAGACAACATGGACTTTAGCAAGGACTTTGACAAGATCCTATATGGGAGGTTGTATAAGAACATACAGCTGCTTAGCATCCAAGATGAGGTAGAAAATTGGATGAATCATTGGCTTTACAGGAGAAGACAGAGGGTGGTAGTCTATGGCTGCCTCTCTGACTGGAGGCCTGTGATTAGTGGTGTGTTGTAGGTATCGGTGCTGTGTCTGTTATTGTTTGTCATCTATATCAACGGTCTGGATGATAATGTGTTAAACTGGTCAGTAGATCTGCAGATGACAGCAAGATTGGGGATGTAGCGGACATCGAGGAAGACTATCAAAGCTTGCAGCTGGATTTGGGCCAGCTGGAAAAGTAGCCTGAAAAATGGCAGACAAATGTGAGGTGTTGCACTCTGGGAGTACAAACCAGGGTAGGACTTACACGATAATCAGTAGGACACTGAGGAGTGCAGTGGGACAGAGGGATACAGATCCATAATTCCTTGAAAGTGGTGTCACAGGTAGATAGGGTCATAAAGAAAGCTTTTGGCACATTAGCCTTCGTATGACACATGGGTTTCCTCCAGGTGCTCTGATTTCCTCCCACAGTCCAAAGACATGACTGGCTAATTGGTCATTGTAAATTTGTCCCGTGATGAGGCTAGGATTAAATCAGGGGGTTGCTGGAAGGCTGGAAGGGCCTATTCTGCACTGGGTATCTCAATAAGCAAACTTGTAACCTTCATAATGAGCAACCTGTTTTGATCTGTCTGATAAACAATTTTTCCGACCCCTCTATTTCAAATTTCACAATGCAAGCAAGAGAATTGTAGGTGGTTGATATTCATACAGTTTGTTCAGAAATAATTATTCTTACCTGTCATTTCTGGTTACTATTGTAGAAAATGAATAACAGTATGTGGGCTATATGAGAAATTAATTTCAATCAATAAAAAACCAATGATTATAATATAATAAACACAGAAAATGTTGGAGGAACTCAACAGGTCAGGCATTTATGGAGAGAGATTATTACAATAGTATAATTTTTATTACCTGAGGACTTTTAACAGTTGTGTCTCCTATTCTGCTTTATGTCTGTTACAGTACAAAAAGAAATCAGTTTAGGAAGTATGAAGTTCTCCAGTTGTACCTTGTACTCTCAATTGATTTCTTTCTGAGCTAATTAAGCATGAAATGGTCAATTTTCCTAAACTATCCTTTCTTTTACAGATCATTGCCCCAAAGTATAATCCTCAGATGTCACATTATAAGAAATTTAAAGGGAAATCTGAAGAAAATCTATATTATGCTCAAAAGTCATGTGATCTTCAGTATAGCTTTAGAAACCATAACATAGCAGATTAGTTTGAATGTAGTTTGAGCAGTCAGACCATGTGTGTATTATCCCTGCTTGAAATTCATATTACCCTGAGCAGCAGTACCCTTTATTTATGATTGACAAATTTGAATTTTGATTTACTGAAATGGTTTCAGTCTGCAAAAAAATCTGTCTAGTTTCTCACACTCACAGCTACATTCAGAACAAGAGTCAAATGACAAATGGGAACATTGCAATTGTAGATCTTTAGTTCAATATGTCAAAGACAAGCATTTTGTACTACGTTGCTTTTCTCGCTTAGAAATTAGCATCAATGATTTGGACTACAACATTTGAAACATATAGAATACATAAGGGAAAGAAACAACCTTTGATAGAAAAATGTAACTGTTACTTCATATTGAATTAACCAGTGAAACGGCCAGGGAAGCGCAAAAAAAAAATCAATCGGCTCTTAAGGATGAGAGAAAATAACATTTCAGTTGGAAACCTTCATCGGAATGGGAAGGTCAGGCTGGGGAAATGGGCATCACTAAAAGAAGAGACTTGAAAGCTTCTACAGAATCTAAAACATTAAATAAACTCTGCTGGAAACACTGAGCTGCTCAGGCAACAGTTACAGGGAAAGAAATAGCACTCTGTGTTTCAGTTGATGATCTCCAGAATAATTCCATTTTTTAAATTCTTATTTCCAATACCTGCAATATTTTGCTTTTGGACTCAAAATATTAATCCCACATTTGAATAACACAGATGAAGCCACTTAACAATCCCAGCATTTCTTTGCTTTAATTTCTGAGAAACAATGTATTCCAAGTTCAAAGTTCAAAAGTTCAAAGTAAATTTATTATCGAAGTACATATATGTCCCTGAGATCATTTTCTTGTGGGCATACCTAATAAATCTATGGAGTAGTGGCCATAACAGAGTCAATGAAAGACTGCTCAACTTGGGCATTGAATGAGTGGGATTAATGTTTTCAGAAAACAACAAACTGCGCAAATATAAAAAGAAAGAAATAATTACATATTTATATAAACACACACACACACACTCAACTGAACACCACTCCACTCCCTTTGCAACTTTTGCTCATTTCTTTCTCAGTTCCTGCTAAAACATCATTTATTATTATATTGTAATTTGTCCTTTACTGTGCCTATTGTCTTGTTTATTAATTATTGTACTGTCTTGCACTGTTTTGTGCACTTTATGTAGTCCCATGTAGGCCTGAAGTCTAATATAGTTTTGTGTTGTTTCACGTAGTCCAATGTAGTTTTGTGTTGTTTCATGTAGCACCATGGTCCTGGAGGATCGTTGTTCCTGGCTTATATTTAGAGCCTTTCTTAAACAGCAGAACTATATTAGCTATCCTCCAATCCACTGGCATCTTACCTTCTCACATCAGTTCACAGGAATAAAGCATTAACCTTTTTATTAGTCAAAAAATAAACCACGACACAATGAATCGAGGGAGAGGCGCCTCTCCTCCTCAACATGACAAGAATAAAGAAATCTTTTCTTGGTTAAGATTCTATTGCAAATATCAAAACAACTTTATGACAAAGGTTGTGTGTTTAACAAAGATTAAATCAATCCTATTATTTTACAGGTATCATATTTCTTCAAATATATCTATGTTTTACATACTTATCACAATAAAAATGTAACATTTCCAGATATTATAAATACTATTTTTTTCAGAAACAGCAATTTAGCAAAGGGCCGTGTACAGTTTTTTTTTCTAAGAGATTGTTCCGGTTCATAATCAGATCAAGTAAGAAAATACTTACTTTTGTTATGTGTGTTATTTAGATAGCTGCAGATAACTCAAAATATGTATTAAATACTTAATCTTAAATTCCAGTTTGAAACTAAGTTTCTATATTTGAACATGAATTTTTTGTACAGGGTATTCATGAGTCTGCTTCCATTGCCATCAGACTCTTAAGATAACCACCACCATACACTATCACCAAAATCAGCTGCTGTTTTCTTTCAAGAATTCACTGCTCCCAGTATGCAATCATGGTTCAGATGAATTAGCTGAGACAAATGGTCTGTCTCCCAACTATATGGCAACTATTTATTCAATGGCTCCCAGAAGAGTGAACACTCGACATTGACTGTTAGGTAATATAAGGAACCATGCAGCACAATCAGGATAGGCATGTGAATGAAACATTTTTGATGCAAAATCACAGCTGTCAGAATTTTATTAGAGAAACATGAAAGTAGAAGTCAGAGTTCAGAATAAATGTGTCCCAAATGCCCACTTTTCATTGTTCGCAACATTTATATTCATACTTCATAGAGAAAAAGAGACTTTGTCTATCAATCAAAATAATTATTGCAGCACTGGTAAACATTAACAGAAAGCAAACAGATCTTTAAAGTTGTTCTTAACAGAAATCATTTATATTTGAGTATCCTAGCACACATTCTGAATTCTGAACTATCCTTTCTACATCCTGTTCACTAAAGCCTCATTTCACATTTCAGGATGTTTGTAAGATGTCTTTAGAACAGGTGATTAAGATGCAAACTAATGTCTTTATTTGCAGAATTAGAAGACCGCCTCTGTCCAGTTTATGAATCTGAGACCAAGATGTATTATATTGATCTGTTTAATACTGACAAGCATTCTGTTTTACTAAAATATTATACACAAATGTATACTCGTTTTCCTTTGGGGCCACCTTAAATAAACATGTTTCCTAGGTTGTAGTGCCCTATTTGCCCTTAATATTGCATTCTCAGTAAATTTTACAGCATTATGGATTAGGTACTCAGCATCAACGGAGCATTCTTTATTATACAGTCATTATATTCATTTTATTCACACAACTGATATCCCCAGTTGTAACTCTCAAGGATGCCAGTATCAACGAAAAACAACATAACCATAATCCTAGTGTGCTCATTTGAAACCTGATTTGCTTTATGTGAGAATTGCCTGTGCTGTTGTTCCCATTTAATTTAATTTTCTTTTTTTTTGAAATTGTGAATCCAATTTTTCTCACATCTGTGGATTCTCAAACGTGTTGTATTTTTGGTTTTTCTGACCAGTTAAGTGTTTAAGTGATAAATAAGTGGATTTTTAATATTAATAATAAAAATGCACTAAAATTTAATTAAGACTAGTATAATGTTTTTTTTCTGATAATGCAACAGTACAAAGCTGCAGAACATAAATAGCAATACAAAGACTTACTGCTAACATAAACAACCTAAGCCTATGTGTGAAGTCTATATGCAATGGGTTCCCCCTGTGTGAAGGATGATGGAGGAAAGTTACCATGATAACCAAGGAATGTTGATTTTGAAATTACTTCCTCTTTACTCTTCTAATTTTCCTTTTGTTGCTTTTGCAGTACAAAAGAAATATTCAATATGAGTTTCAGGGATTCTTATCATGGAATCTAGAGCTATTACAAAGGTCCCACATGTTTACTAATAGTTTCATAGATGGCATATTTATAATTAACTAATGATATGGAAATCATTATATCAAATCATGGAAGAATATCTCTTGGCTTTCACTGCCTATGCATTACCATTACCACTACCATTGTATGGTTCTGCTCTTACTGTCCATAAGTGACCAGGTAATCAAGGTAATCAACCTTTCATTCTTTTTTTTAGCTTTAACTAACAGTCCAACCCTATGGAGCCCCTCAAGGATCTACCCTTGGCTTCAGCTAATTTTTGTTTTCTCATTAATTCTTGGTGGCTTCATCAAAGTCCATGTCAGGTTCTAAGGGTTGCTCAGTTGTTCCTTACCATCACCTCTCTCCAGAGCATTCACTTGGTCTCCGCTTGATTCAACCATTCCTTCCTTTTGTAATATGCACAGGAAATCCATAAACTATAAAGGATTCTGGGAAGCAGAGGCAGTGTGCGTAAACCTTGTGGCGAGGAGACTGCAGGTCAGGGCACGAGCTGATGTTTGACTAAATTTTGCCAATTAAAGCAATGAGGGAGATTGAAACCTTGAGACAAATGCAGAAGGTGAGTGTCGGCTGCCTGCCTTTTGATCGCTGGTGGGATCACTCTGCTGCCGGAGAAGGGAAAGGCTCTGCTGTGCCAGGAGAATGTTATACAGGTTTTGTTCATTTTGGATATGGATATGAATATGGACTAGGACTATGGACTTTTTTCAGTCTTACTGTTTTTTATATTTGTGCATTTCGCCCGATCTTTCTCATTATTATTTGGTGTCCTTGGGAGGTGGATTTGGGTGGGGGTGGGGGTCGATATGCCTGTTCCATTTTTGTTTGTTTTTTGTGAAAGGAGGGAGGATTTGGGGCTCGATAATCATGCTGCCATTGCCTTTTTCTTGATTTTGCGATTATCTGGAGAAGTAGAGTTTCAGAGTTGAGCACATTGGTAATAAATGAACTTTTGAATTGCTCTGCCTCTCCAGAACTTCTCCTTAATTTGTAATGCTCCTTAAAACATACCTCTGTAAAATATCCATGATCGGTGTAGATGGACATTCACTTTTGTAGGAGGGCTGCCTAGCTACTATCAACAAGATCATGGATCATCCGGCTATAACCTCAACTCTGCATTGCTGTTAACCTCAGTAACATTTGACCACTCAGCTTATCAAGTATTTATCTGTTCTTGCCTTCAAAATACTCAAAAGACAATTCTTTGAAGAAAAGTGCCAAAGACTCATAGGTCTCTGAGAGGGTGTGGAGATACGGTATATTTCCTAGAGAAGAAATACATCCCAAACCTATCCTTGTCAAGGTTTCTCAGGTTCATGCACATTACAATCAAGTGCCATTTGTACTCCAGGCAACCCCGTCTAACCTTGACTCATAAGGAAAACATTGTTTGCTAACAAACCAGCGTGAAAACTCGTCTCGGCCTGAAACGTCGACTGCACCTCTTCCTATAGATGCTGCTTGGCCTGCTGCGTTCACCAGCAACTTTGATGTATGTTGCTTGAATTTCCAGCATCTGCAGAATTCCTGTTGTTTGCGTGAAAACTCTGAGATCGTTTTCACTATTAAAGGTGCTGAGTGTATGGAAGTTGTTGATATCACGGAAGGACTACCAGCCATATGCCAAGTCAAGTTCATTACCATATGCACAAGTACAGTGAGGTACAGGAGAATTAAAAACTTGCTTGTAATAACATCACAGGCAAGTAGATGCAGACAACACACAGAAACTAAAGTATACATAAATTATACATGCAATTAAACAATACCCTGAGAAACCTACAGGAAAGATGTGAATAAGGTTTAAAGAGTACAGAGAAAATTTACAAAGATGTTGCCAGGACTGGAGAACCTAAGTTATAAGGAAAGATTGGATAGGTTAGAATTTTCTTCCTTGGAATATAGAGGATTGAGAAGAGATTTTATAGGGCTATGCAGAAATTATGAGAGGTAAATGCAAGCAGGATTTTTTCACTGATGTTGGGTGGGACTACAACTAGAGGTCATGGACTAAGGGTGAGAGGTGAAAAGTTTAAGGGGGACATGTGGGGAAACTTCACTCAGAGAGTGGTGGTATGCGGAACGAGCTGCCAGCGCAAGTGGTGTGTGGGAGCTCTATATCAATGTTTAGGAGAAGTTTGGATAGGTACATGGATGGCAGGGGTATGGAGAGCTATGGTCCCGGTGAAGGGTTATGGAAGTAGCTAGTTTAAATGGTTTGGCACAGACTAGCGCCTGTTTCTGTGCTGTAATTTTCTGACTACTTGACTCAAAACCAAAACTTCGTACAACTAAAAACAGCGAAGACAAAACTGAAGATAAGTCCATGCCAAGATCAGTTACTGTCATCCAGTCCTCACCTAAAAGACAGGTGGACAGAACTTGAAAGCTATGGGTTGAATGATTGAGGGCAGCCTCATTGCTACCCAAAACATCACAATTCAATCCACTATGATTTCCCAAATACATTTCACAACAAATAAGATAACACGAGATAAAATCTGGTAAAGGAGCCAAGGTGTGAAATGCTCCTAGATTAGTTAGGATCCCAAACTCATTGTAGGAACCAGATTGTAACAGGCAGACCTAAGCCAGCTTCTCCTCAGCTGACAATGTAAATAATAGGACAGAAGTTACTGAATCATTGAGAACAACTGTGAAAATGGACCAAGGATTTTAACAATTAGCTCCAGGGAAAGCAGAGGATACAGATGATATTGGGAACTTGCCAGTTATACTCAAGTAGACATCAACTATTCTGACACTGGCTTAGGATGAGACCGCTTCACACAGTTTAGCCCAATTTTAGCTAATATCAAAGATCAGTACCAACTATTTATTTATGCACTTAGTGGCAACTTAATAAGGACCCACCTGTACCTAATAAAGTAGCTATTAAGGGTATGTTCATGGTCTTCTGCTGCTGTTGCCCATCCACTTCAAGGTTCAACATATGTGCATTCAGAGATGCTTTTCTGCACACCATTGGTGTAACGTGTGGTTATTTGAGTTACTGTAGCCTTCCTTGTCAACTTAATCCAGTCTAACCATTGTTCTCTGCACTCTCACATTAACAAGGTGTTTTCACCCACAGAACTGCAGCTCTGTGGATTTTTTTAAAAATTTTGTTTTGTCTTTCACATCATTCTCTCTAAATTCTAGTGACTGCTGTGCATGTAAATCCCATGAGATCAGCCATTTCTGAGATACTCAAACCATCCCATTCAGCACCACAATCATTTCACAATCTAAATTTCTTCCCCATTCTGCTATTTGGTCTGAACAAAAACTAAACCTCGTGACCATGTCTGCATGCTTTTATGCATTGAGTTGCTGCCATATGATTGGTTGATTAGATATTTGACCATAGACCATAAGACCATAAGGCATATGAGCGGAATTGGGTCATTTGGCCCATTGAGTCTACTCCACCATTCAATTATAGCTGATCCTTTTTCCCCTCCTGAGCCTTGCTCCCTGGCTTTCTCCCCTTAACCTTTAATGCCATGCCCAATCAAGAATCTATTAATCTCTGCCTTAAATACATCCAACGACCTAGCCTCCATAACTGCCTGTGGTAACAAATTCCACAAATTTACCACCCTCTGGCTAAAGAAATTTCTGTGCATCTCTGTTTTAAATGGATGCCCCTCTATCCTGAGGCTGTGTCCTCTTGTCCAAGACTTCCCCACCATGGGAAATATCCTTTCCATATCAACTCTGTCGAAATCTTTCAACATTCAAAAGGTTTCAATGAAATCCCCTCTCATCCTTCTAAATTCGAGCAAATACAGACCCAGAGTTATTCAATATTCCTCATATAATAACCCGTTCATTCCCAGATGCATCCTTGTGAACCTCCTCTGAACCCTCTCCAATGCCAGCACATCTTTTCTTCGATGAGGAGCCCAAAACTCTTCACAATACTCAAGGTGAGATCTCACCAGTGCCTTATAAAGACTCAGTATCACCTCCTTACTCTTGCGTTCTGGACCGCTTGAAATGAATGCTAAGATTGTATTTGCCTTCCTCACCACTGACTCAACCTGCAAGTTAACCTTTAGGGTGTTCTGCACAATGACTACCAAGTCCCTTTGCATCTCAGATTTTTGGATTTTTTTCCCTGTTTAGAAAATAGTCTGCACATTTATATCTACTACCAAAGTGCATGATCATGCATTTTCCAACGTTTTATTTCATTTGCCACTTTCTTGCCCATTCTCCTAATCTGTCTAAGTCCTTCTGCATCCCACTTGTTTCCTCAATGCTACCTGCCCTTCCACCATTCTTAGTATCATCTGCAAACTTGGCAGCAAAGCCATGTATTCCATTATCCAAAGCATTTATATACAGCATAAAAAGAAGCAGTCCCAACACTGACCCCTGCAGAACACCACTAGTCATATGCAGCTAAGCAGAAAAGTATCTTTTTATTCCCACTCACTGCCTCCTACCAATCAGCCAATGCTCTAACTATGCCAGTAACTTTCCTGTAATATCATGGGCTCTTAACTTGGTAAGCAGCCTCATGTGTAACACCTTGTCAAAGACCTTTTGAAAATCCAAATATATAATATCCACTACATCCCCTTTATCTATCCAGCTTGTAATCTCCTCTAAGAATTCCAACAGGTTCATCAAGCAAGATTTTCCCTTAAGAAAACAATGCTGGATTTGTCTTATCTTGTCTTGTGTCGCCAAGTACTCCATAGACTCATCCTTAACAGTTGGCTCCAACATCCTCCCAACCACTGAGAGCAGGCTAACTGGTCTCCAATTTCCTTTCTGCTGTCTTCCTCCTTTCTTAAAGAGTCGAGTAACATATGCAATTTTCCAGTCCTCTGGCACCATGCCAGAGTCTAATAATTTTTGAAAGATCATTACTAATGCCTTCACAATTTCTACCATTACCTCTTTTAGAACCCTAGGGTACAGTTCATTTGCTCTGGGTGACTGATGAACCCTTAGGTCTTTCAGCTTTTTGAGCACCCTCTCTCTTGTAATAGCAACTGCAGTCACTTCTCCTTCCTCACACCCTTCAACATCTGGCATACTGCTAGTGTCTTCCACAGTGAAGACTGATGCAAAATACTCATTTAGTTCATCTGCCAACTCCATGGCCCCCATTATTATTTCTCGATCCTCATTTTCTAGTGGTCCTATATCCACTCTCAACTTTTTTTTAAATTTTTTACATACTTAAAAAAACTTTTACTATCCACTTTGATATTGCTTGCTAGCTTGCTTTCATATTTCATCTTTTCCCTCCAAAAATTATTTTAGTTGCTCTCTGTAGGGTTTTAAAAGCTTCCCAATCCTCTATCATCCTGCTAGCTTTTGCTTTGTTGTATGCCCTCTCTTTTGCTTTTACAATAGCTTTGACTTCCCTTGTCAGCCACAGTTGTACTGTTTTGCTATTTGAGTATTTCTTCATTTTTGGAATACATGCACCTTCCTCATTTTTTTCCAGAAACTCATGCCATTGTTGCTCACCCTTGCAAGTATCTCCATCCAATTTACTTTGGCCAACACCCCTCTCATACCACTGTAATTTGTTCTACTCCACTGAAAAACTGCTACATCAGACTTTACTTTCCCTCTGTCGTATTTCAAGTTGAACTCAATCATATCGTGATCACTACCTCCTCAGGGTTCTTTTACCTTAAGGTCTCTAATCGCCTTCAGTTCATTACATAACACTTAATCCAGTATAGCTGATCCCCTAGTAGGCTCAAGACGAACTGCTCTAAAAAGCCATCTCATAGGCATTGAACAAACTTACTCTCTTAAGATCCATTTCCGAATTAATTTTCCCAATCGACCTGCATGTTGAAATCACCCATGACTATCATAACATTGCCCTTTTGACACACATTTTCTATTTCCTGTTGTAACCTGTGGTCCACATCGCAGCTACTGTTGGGAGTCCTGTATATAACTGCCATCAGGGTCCTTTTACCTTTGCAGTTTCTTAATTCAACCCACAAGGATTCAAAATCATCCGATCCTATGTCACATCTTTCTACTGATTTGATGCCATTCATTACCAGTAGAGCCATGCCAGCCCCTCTGCCTACTTTCCTATCCCTCCAATACAACATATAACCTTGGATATTCAGCTCCCAACTATAATACTCTATACTTGGTAAACTTTATACCCTATTCTTGGTTGGTGCAACTGTAACGAAACCTAATTTCCCTCGGGATCAATAAAGTATGTCTGTCTATCTATCTATCTAACTATCTAACCATCCTTCAGTCGCGATTCAGTGATGGCCACAACATCATGTCTTACAATCTGTAGTAGTGCAACAAGGTCATCCACCCTATTTCTTATAGTCTCTGCATTGAGATATAACACTTTGAGTACTGTATTTCCTACACTATTTGATTCTGCATCCCTAATACGCTGACACTCACCCTGCAGGCTGCAATTTTGTCCTATGATCTGCCTGTTCTTCCTGACAGTCTAACTGCACGCTATCTTTGATATTTAACCATCTGTCCTATACTGAGTCACTTTGCTCTGGTTCCCACCCCCACCCCCACCCAATTAGTTTAGACCCTCCTCAACAGCACTAACAAACCTGCCTGTGCGAATATTGGTCCCCCTTGGGATCAAGTGCAACCCATCACTTTTGTACAGGTCATATCTCTCACAGAAGAGGTCCCAATGAGCCAAGGATATGCATTAATGAGCTAACAAAGTAGCCACTGAGTGCAGATCAGCAGAGTAAATATCGCATCTTCCATAGTCAATGAGACAACGGACGCTGGCATCTGGAGGGACAAACAATCTTCTGGAAGAACTTAGCAAGTTAAGAAGCATCTGTGGAGTTGATGGGATTTTTGACAGTTTGTTCTTGATGCCTGATTTCAATTCTAAACGTCATTGTTCCCTGTCCCCAGCACAGAATATTGCTCTACCTGCTGAGTTCCTCCAGCAGAAATGTTGTCGATCTATATCTTCCACTCGGCTGGCAACAGCTTTATTAGTTTCTCTTGATTTGTGTAAATAAAAATCCACATCCTTCCCATAGTGCAATATTTAGCAGCACCTTGGGAAAATGAGCCATTTTGACTTTAGACAATGGTGTATAGAACATCACTTCAATATTGTCATGTGCTAATCAACATGCTGGACCATCATTTCCATTGACTTCACCCTTAAACAAATGAGCAACTACATGGTCAGTGGTGAGCCATATGCATTTGCCACTGAGCTCTGTAAAACTTCCCTCCTTAACTAATGCTTATCATCCACTCTGTTCCTCACATCTGGCCCTTCTACTGAGTAATGGAATGAAGTGCAGGAGTAAGAGGTTGGACAGAACAAGACCCCACTGCAAAATTGCTGGAGAGTTGAATCTGCCACACATAATGGTTTAACTGGCTGACCGGACTGCTGAAATTTGTGCTATTAGATAACTCTCAGACTCTGTTAACAATGAATAACTCTATTGAAACTTCTGAAACTTTCCATAAACAAATTAAGGGTCAACCATATTTAAAATATTTGAAATAATTAAAAATATTTGAAGGCATTCAAACAATTAAAAAATATATATTTCAGCTGTAGTAACCTTTGTCACATTGGCATTCACCTCCACCAAAAGCAATGATTGAACTTCCTGTAGGTTTTTGTGGTAAGTTCTCTGCACGAATAGCCATTCGAAGCTGGACTCTGAGGACTCCAACATGGGCGTGTAATTAAGAAAACACAAGTTTACCCCTGTCACTGGACATCAGCATTTATACAGAAATCCCAAAGTTACTGATTGTTCTGTGCGGAAATGCCGATGTGCACAGCAGAGCAAAAACATCTGTGTTTTTCCTGTATGGGTCTTTAGCAAAAACACATTTAGGGAGAATCATTCCCGGAATTTCTGCCCATTCTTATTTTTCACTTCAATTGATTTTAAGAGATTGATGGTGGCAAGCCAAATGCCCATGACACTCCCTATGTGCTCTCCCAGCAAGACCTGGAGTACAGGTTTATAAACATTTACATTTAATTGTCTAGCCATATGAGGGATGAATCATAGAGTGTTCATGTGTATTGAAGACCCAAGGAGTCTTCATATATAGTTATATATATATACGGTCTTTCAACAGACTGCCAATAACAGGTACACAGAGAGTGGATGGCATCTGGAATGCACAGCTGAAGGCGGTGGTGGAATATGATACAATCGCTACTTTTAAGAGGCATTTAGATAGGCACTTAAGTAGACAAGGCATAGAAGTATGCGGTTTTAATGTGAGACAATTCTTGCTGCCACCTGTAAGGAGTTTCTACGTTCTCCTCGTGACCGCATGGGTTTCCTCCGGGTGCTCCAGTTTGCTCCCACAGTCCAAAGACACACCGATTGGTAGGTTAACTGGTCATTGTAAATTGTCCCATGGTGAGGCTAGCTTTAAATAGGGGGTTGCTGGGCAGCATCACTCGAAGGGCCTGAAGGGCCTTTTCTGCGTTGTATCTCAATAAATAAAGAAATGAAGACATAAATATATTAGTGCAGATGAGCAAAGAGGTCAACTAAGGCTTCTCTTCTGTACAATTCTATGTCTCTATGGCAATGGGGGGAGGTGTGTAAGGTCTGTAAGGGTCAGAGTCATTGTATCTGGAAACTATGGAGAATTGGGTAACTTGCAGGTTCTGCCCATATTACTAACTCATTTCAGTGTTTTTAAGGTGATCCTCATTGAATCCATGGTAAAAGGAAAGAGCCGGGAAAGAGAGAGGAAGAAGAGGGAGAA
This sequence comes from Mobula hypostoma, assembly GCF_963921235.1. Lineage (NCBI taxonomy): Eukaryota > Metazoa > Chordata > Chondrichthyes > Myliobatiformes > Myliobatidae > Mobula > Mobula hypostoma. The sequence continues at coordinate 111,184,856 of NC_086100.1, read as the reverse complement.
CAGGCAGGTGGAGCTGAAGCTAGAAAAAGCCTTGGAAAGAAAAGAATTCTAAGGCAGATGCAGAGAAAGGTCTGGAGAAGATCCGATGAGAGGAATGAGTGTGGTATTTGACAAATATTATCTTCGGAAAGATAAAGATTTTTAAATGGTACTTGTTGAATAACTGAGATTAATATTAAAATAATTGAATCGCAATATTACTATATGCGGAGGGATAATAAAATAGGACCCATGAAATCCAGGAAAGTTGAAGTGAGGATGGTTAAGTGCCCATGAGCTCTGTCCATGATGCTCAGTACTCAAATAAGCAAAAAGAAGTAACTTAGAGCTTAATTCAGCTGAATCTAATGATCTTTCCTTGTATCAAGCCATTTTAAAGCCTTAAGCTTCTTTTAAGCTGTTATTCATTTATAATTGAGCAGGAACTGAATATTGTTGAATCCTCCAATATGGGACAGATGGATTCCTCGCATCTTCCCTTAGATACATTTCAAAGAAGTAACTTAGTCTTAACCATAGATAATCCAGCAAAGGTTCCTACCAGGTAGGATTGCAGTTTTTTGTAAGACAGCATCTAGCCTCTTTTAACCATCAATACTACTCTTGTTGAATATTCATTCCTTCCAGATTAGGTGGAAATGGAGACCATCGCAAGTACCTGCAGTCTAACCATAAAGATAATCCGGGGGAAAAAAGCAATCTTCTTCCCAATTATCTGCCTAAATATTTTACTCTCAATCAACTTATCATTAAAAATATGGCATACTGAACAGATTCAAATCTGTTTTATATTCAAACACACTGTCATAAGTCATATTCATAAAGCAACCCAAGATTGTACTTATGGTTGACTGGAAACAGAACAAGAAAACATTCACACAGATTTAATTTCACATATGAAATACTCAAGAATCATTGTACCCACCATATCTGTTTGTTAAGGGATTATTGAAATATTCCTCATGATGTTGGTTACTATTCAAACAAAACGTATGATTGAACTGTTAAAGTAACAGTGTTCGCCCGACTCGTTACATTCCACTGATGCACAATTCATTATTCATTCATTTTATTTCTGTATTTAAACTTAGTAAAAAGTTTATTTTGACATAAACACATTAACAATTTATCCACAAAATATGTACTTAATATAAACACAAGAAAGTCTGCAGATGCTGGAAATGCAAAGCAACACACACAAAGTGCTGGAGGAACTCAGCAAATCAGACAGCATCTATGGAAATGAACAGATTATCGACGTTTCAGGCCAGGACTTTTCTTCAGGACTAAGAAGGTTGGAGAATACCCAGACGGGATATAAGGGTAGCCTCATTTTGGCACAAGAGGCTGCCATGGATCGACATGTCAGATTGGGAATGAGAAATAGAATTAATGGCGAAGTGGTCCCCTAATTTATTATTAAGTTATTGAACCTCAGGAGATCAACTTTCTCCAAATTTTAAAAAAAGAGAAATAAAGGGGTCATTTAAATTTTTACTTTAAGATACATTCAATTACGGTAGATTTTAATCATACCTCATGATTATTAGGATGACACTGAGGAATACTGGGCAGGTCCAATCACATAATATTGATCAGTCTATATAGTTTATCACTCCAACATAACTAGCAGGTCAACAGGGCCACGTTTCTAGTGCCTAAAGGAACTGGGGCAAAGAGACTGGATGGAGGTTGTTCATTGGAAAGGGTGGGTTGTGAAGGACATGAAATATCCAGCTCTTGGCCTTCAGCAAATTGTCCTATCCAAGCAAGAAATTTCCAGTTTGCTTTATCCATCTCATTTGCCTTGGGCCAGTTTCCCGTTTCTGCATGTGGGTTTTCTGGAGCTCTGTGCTAGAAGGTAGACATAGGTAGGTCACATTTCTAGCCATGGCGTCGTTCTCTCCTCCAACGCTTGCAGGTTCCGTAGCAGAAATTCAGGACCTGGAATAGTTTATAAAGCAGAGCCAATATATTATGTGAGTCACAGCATATCATTCTGCCGGTAACTTGCAGTGCTCAAACCCAGAGAAATCATTGTTATTTCAAGCAACTGCAAAATAGATAACTTAGTGTTAGGATTCCCTTCCCTCCAAGTCAGAAAGAAGATTTTCATGAGTTACTTGATTTTCTCTTTTTAAGATGTTTATATGTATATAATATGTTTTAAAATGTAATACTAATAACCAGAAGTATGACTGACTCATCATTTAAATTACTGGATATATCCCACAGCATTGTGGTTTAGAGGAGGGAAGGTACAGAGACATTGGAGTTATATTTCCCTGTTTAAGCCATGGCAGGAAATGTTGCTTTCTGCACAAGATACTGTTGTTTCACTATCAGTGCATAAACTGTGGGGTGGCCCACAATGGCACACGTGTTCATATTCAAGAGGATATCTATCTATCCATCCATCTATCTATCCCATGCTGGGAATTTCTTTGAACCAGGCCAAGTAATGAAGGACACTGGTGTTGTATTAAAGAATCTGCTGGGAGAGCTCATTGGCTTTGGAGGAAAGGAATTGTCAACATTTCAGGTTGAAATGGTGCATCAGGACTGAGAATAGAGAAGCAAGATGGCCAGGATAAAGAGAGGAAGGGGAGTGGTGAGACAGAAGACTGAGGTGCAGAATCTCTACTAGCTGAACCACTATGTCTCCCTGCATACTGAAAGCCAGTTAATCTACAGAACAAATGGGAAACTACTCAATCTTCACTGCCTCCACTCCAGAACCAAAATCAAAAACAAGTTAAATATCCCCCTAACAATGTATCCCCACAATCCACTCCTCAAGTACTGATGCTCCTTTTAATACTTCCCTTGATTCTAGCGTCCTCACACACTAATCCATAACGGAAAACATGAGTTCCTCCTACCAGTAGTGGTGTCACTATCCCTTGCTTTACACTCCTTTATTGCCTCTACAATTGCTGGTGTTCTCTCACCAATCTTGTCTTCAAGGACCAGTGTCTCTAACATCAATACTCTTGTGAAGGACTATTCCAGCTCCTGGTAATCCCTACCTAAGGACCAGCTCTTCTCCTCACTCCCTGCCCCCTTCTCAAGGACTGCTGTTAATGAACCACTTGGTACCTTTTCTCTACCTCAAAAAAATCTGCAATTATCAGGGTCAGTTCCTGTTTTCCCCAATCGTAAACGCTGGATCTAGTGCCACAACACCCAACCACTGCACAAAACAACCAGGTCGGTGGCTAACAAGAGAAAATCTGCAGATGCTGGAAATAATTCCAAGCAACACACGCTAAATGCTGAAGGAACTTAGCAGCCAGGCAGCATCTGTGAAAAAGAGTACAGTTGACATTTTGGGTTGGGACCCTTCATCAGAGCTGGAGAAAAAAAGAAGTTGAGGAGGCAGATTAAGAAGGCGGGTGAGGTGAGGAAGAAACAAGGAGGTTGGTGAAACCCGGAGGAGAGGGGTGGTGAAGTAGAGAGCTGGGAAGTTGATTTGTGAAAGAGGTACAGAGTCAGAGAAGTGAGACTCTGATTGGAGAGGACAGGAGGCCAGAATCTGATTGGAGAGGACAGAAGGCCAGAATCTGATAGGAGAGGACAGAAGGCCAGAATCTGATAGGAGAGGACAGAAGGCCATGGAAGAGAGAAAAGGGGAAGGAGCACCAGAAGGAGGTGATGAGCAGATAAGGAGATGAGGTGAGAGGGAATTAAGTTTAGCCTCATCATGGCAGTAGAGGAGGCCATGTATGGACATATCTGAATGGGAATGGGAAGCAGAGTTGAAGTGGGGGGCTACCAGGAGATCCTGTCTAAACTCAGGTTAGAGGAGCAACACCTCATATACCATCTAGGTAGTCTTCAGCCCCTTGGTATGAACATAGAATTCTCCAGCTTCCGGTAATTCCCTCCCCCTCCATTCCTCTATCCCTATTTCACTCTGCCCCCTCCTCCCAGCTGCCTTTCACCTCCCTCATGGTTCCGCCTCCTTCTACTACCCATTGTGTTTTTCCCTATTCCTTCTTCACCTTTTCTGCCTATCACCTCCCTGCTTCCCCTCCCCCACCCCTTTATCTTTCCCCTTACTGGTTTTTCACCTGGAACCTACCAGCCTTCTCCTTCCCACCCTCCCCCCACCTTCTTTATAGGGCCTCTCCCCTTCCCTCTTCAGTCCTGACGATGGGTTCCGGCCCGAAATGTTGACTCATTGTTTCCACGGATGCTGCCCAACCTGCTGAGTTCCTCCAGTGTGCTGTGGGTGTTGCTTTGACCCCAGCATTGGCAGATTATTTTGTGTTAACCTTTTAGGTACGTTGTGATTTCCAGGTAATGTTTTACTAGCTGGTTCAGTGATGTTGATCGTGACACAAATATTGATTATCATATTTCCTTGATAACTCCAAATATGGTGCTGGAACATTTTCATCCACTGATTTGGGAAGATAAGTCCTTTTGTTACAACATTTGTCCATAGTGTAGTACTTCCAACGGTGTTGCATTTCCTCAGCACGGTCCTGGAGTATCAGCCAAATATTTGTGATACTCATTACAATTTTATAGCAGTATTTGTGTAGGAAATGTACATAAAAGTCTGTGATCTAAATATCAAATATAAACAGAAAATCAATCAAAACTTAAAATACTTTTCATGTAGTGCTACTTTTGATATGATTTTCTTTAACTAACGTATACAGACATTTAATTTAATGGTGCTAATATGCATTGTGTAAAATGTGTTATCCGTAAATCACTTGGGCTTTGGAACATAGCTGGAAACATCTCAGAAATGTTAAGACTGCAATAAATTTTGTGACTTTTTGGCAAGCAACTTAATGCAGTTTTTGAAACTAATTTTACTAGATATATAGTAACGGTTTACACTATGACATGTGGCTTGGAATTAAATATTTACGAATTTAGATATAGTATTAAAGAAATTTTCTTGACACTTTTTTCTCTTGTGTGGTAATCATGGGTGCCTGCTTATGTTGCTAGGAATGGATTGACTCTATTTTTCTTATTTTTATCATTGCAGAGTTGGCTATCAAAGTAAGATCTGAAATTACTTGCCTACAAAATTATGTTTCTCAGGTTAAGGGGCTAAAAAAATAATACCCCTCTTACAAATAGAAAGATAATTCTTCTCCCTCCTTTTCTGCTCTTTTCACTATAGTTTTTAAAAAATAGACATCAGGATGTTTTATTATACTGGCTGTAGAAAAAAAAAGCTGCTTCATTTTGCTATTATTGTCAACATGCAGAGACCAGTTTGTCATCTATGAAAACACAGAGGTGGCTTTGAATCATCTCCTTTATATAACCCCCTGAGATGAGAATAAAAACAGTTAAAATGAGATGAAATTCTGCAACATATTGCCTTTCACTTAATTCTGAATCAACTCCATTATTTCTCTCACTGTACAATCATGTTGTAAAAATGATTACTATTTAATAGTATCAAGACATCAAAAATACTAAAAGGAATTGCCTATTTAATTATATATAGCATAACTGAAAAAATAGCGGATAAATATTACTGTTAATTACCTTTGCATCCAGACTTCATTCACATTGACGTGCCAGATTAGCCATGGTATTAGACCTTTGCAACTCTAATGTCCATAAAAGTGAAAATCATACACTTTCTCCAATCTGCAAATGCTATTAATGCACAGGTAATGTTGAAAGTGTAAACCATATTTTTTTTGTCATGAGCATGCAGGTAAAGTCACAGAAGAAGCCAAAACTTTCTGGATTTCTCTACACATGTATAGGTTATGAGATTGAAGTTAGAAGGCAATTTTCAGTCACAGGGAACATAGAAAGGACATGGAACCCCAGAAGTATGAACATCAGAACCTTGTGGAGATGGTGGCAGGGAAGAAAAAGGGTTATTTCTACACTCAATAGAGAAGGCTAAGAGGAAATTTAACATTTTTTTAAATTATGAAGTACACTGTAGGAATATAAATGGAAGAAAACTTTCCTTGCGTAAGTCAGTGAAAACATCATTAGTCTAAACATGACAAAGGAGAAAGAAATTTAATTTTTTTTATTCAAAGCTGTAGAGAACAGGGATCAATGCCTCACAGAACATTTGAGCTATGAATCCAAGAGAATATTAATGGAATCCATAAAAAAGAGCACAATCTGAAAATTTGAGTTAGACCATCCATCAGTAAAATTGGGAAGTACTTTTCTACATGAAGAGTTCCAATTCAGTCACCATTAAAAACTCTGGATGCTGGGTCATTTTTAACATTCATGGTTGAAGTCAACAGACTTCCCTTTCAGGTCAAGAATAGATCAGTCTATTTATCTGAATAATTAAACCTGCTCATGAGCTACATGACGTATTATTTTCCTATATACTTCCCTATAAAATAGGGAGGTATCATCATGTAGATAGACTATCACAATGAGAAAAGTTATATTTTCATTCTTCAAATTAACATCTGAGACTAACTCAAATGACAAACCTCTGTTTCGCAATTGTTTTATGTCAATGCTATTAAGGTACTTAGTTAAAGTAGGTTAATGGGCCTATTAAAATAATAGATAGTGGAGTATCCAAGGGTGTTAAACATTTCTACACTAACATTGTCAATGCTTGTTTCTGGGGTTAGATTTTATTGGAAATCGTGCCCTTACCTGAACGAACAGCTATTCTGAATCATTAAAACATCCTTAATGCCTAAGGAATCAACTGTACTTTAAAATGACTCCAAAGAGCCATGTGATGTTGGATCCTTTCTGAGAAAATGGAACAGTAATACAGTCTTTATAAAGTATTCATTAATTTATGCTGACAGCACTCTGACAGCGGTATCAACAGACAGCCGCAGCTCCACTGCCCACTCATGTCTCTGTAATGTGCAGGAAGATCAACCTTCACATAGTCTGGCGCATGCAGGGAGTGCAGCTCTCCAGTATCACAGTGACATCCTCTTGCACCGACGGGAATGAGCAGATGATCAACTCTTTACAACCCTTGTAAAATAGTTGAAGAAGGATTAGCTTTTATATATATTTACATGGAGCCCCAAGTACCATCACTACTGTGATATAGCTAGACTGTAACAATCAATTAATTAATAGCAGGTTCCCACAAATAACAGGGTAATATTATCTAATTAACTGTCTCACAAGTGTTGGTTGTGGGCATGTTTTAGGACTCAAGGATATACATTATGCTACATTGTAACTATCACAAGAGTAGTGTCCATTACACCGCTGGCCTTTAGGGCAGCAGTTATGGTCCTCTATCTCTGGAAGTGCTCAGCATTTCCTTCATCATGTCAGTAGCTTCCTCTCAATTTTCACCACTGTCAGTCACGCAAGTCCCAGCTGGAGGCTCAGTAGAGTAGAGTTACTAGGACTTGATGTTTCAATCCCTATGGTAAGTCGGCACTCTCGATGTTGGTAGTGGACTTGGAGTAGTGACAAGGAGGGAGGGTAGGTATGTCATCGGGGTCCTCAGGTGGGCACCCTCCTTCTTTGACATTTCGTTGATAAGCCCACAACATCTCCAGAGGGCTCAACGGTGCTTCCTGGTGTCCCAGATACACCCCACTCAGTTCCATACCCTCCTGTCTTCACCTTGCAGCCCAGTTGTTGTCTTTCCTCTTAATACAAATCCACTTGCTGCTTTCTTCTGCTGCATTTGACAAGGACTTGATTGCTTGTTGGAGGGTGTGAACCCTCACCCCCATCTTCCTCAATAGTCTGGTTGTAGAACTAGAAACAAATCCCTTGCATCCCACTTCTACAGGAAAAATCTTGGTCTTCCAACCATTCTGGGCAGCTTCAGCTGTCAGTTCAGAGTACCTGGTCTTTTTCCTCTCATAAGCTTCTTTGACACCATCTTCCCATGGTACTGTCAATTCCACAGCATATGCCAGCTTGGCTGTTGTGGACCACTGGACCATGTCTGCCTGGAGTGTTGTAGCTGCAATGTCTGGGGGAAAGACAAGCTCTTTTTCCAAGTCCACGTCCATTTTCCAATCCCGAGCAACCTGCAGAATGCTTACATCTTTTGATGTTATATGGTGTTCTGGAGGTTGGCCTGCTGGTACAAATCGTGTGATGTGGATATTTCCTGCCAATGTTTGTGGGAGAGCATTTGTGGTGATTTGCCTCTGTTCCAAGATTGATGCCAGCTCTCTGAGAACTTGGTTATGCCGCCAAGTGTACCACGCCTGAGTGAGGCTCGTGGTGCATCCTGTTAAAATGTGCCTTAGTGATCCAGGTGCTTGACAAAGAAAGAAGGTGGGGAATACCATCACACTCAGATGTAGAAAGATTCTTCATTGCTGTTTCCATAACAATTTTGTTTTACCAGTCAGGGTTGCTAGTTCTGAGCTGAACCCCCGAACCTGGAGAACCAACTATGACAAGCAAGCTGTTGAACTTCTTCATAAGTATATAGTAAAAGTCCAGCACTAATGCACAACTTGTCTTCTGCTGAACCAAGTCACCTTGGAAGAATATTAACAATGCCGATGCAAAGCAGCAATAAAATTTTTCAGTAGCACAACCATAACATCACCACCCATTTCTGTTTGTTCTTTATTGAAATGCTTGTGCTTGGTAATAAATGACAAATTGTTTCTGGTATTAAGAACACACTCAGAAGAGAGAGAGAAAAAAAACGAGTTGCTGGTGGAATTCAGCAGAATTCAGACAAGCTGGACAGAGGAAGGATCTCGAAACAAGATATCGACTGCCCATAGATGTGTCTATCTCACTGATTTCCTCCAACAGTTTGTTTGTAGCTCCAGATTCCAACACCTGCAGTCTCTCGTATCTCCATGCTCAAAGGAGATATTGAAGAAATGTGAAGCAGATCACAAAATGCATGAAAAGATACAATAATTTACCTCCGATGTTTCAATTATATTTACATTAGTATAGCTCTTTCCTGTAAAGTAACATCTGCAAAGGTTCCCAGCCACTGTTCCACGTGAACTCACAACCCATCTGCAGCACATCCAGCTCACAATTCTGCTTAGTGATATAGATCTTCCATTTCAGATTTATTACCAGTACATATTTGTCTCCATAGACCTTGATATTCATTCCCTTGCAGTAGTTCACAGTAAAACAGAGAAATACTATAGAGTCAATGAAAAACTGCACACAAACAGAGACTGACAAAAAACCAATGTGCAAAAGAAGGTAATCTGTACAAATAGATAGATAGATGAAAGAATGAAGCAGAAAACATGAATTGTAGAGTTCTTGAAAGTGAGTCCTTGATGATGGATGCTGCATTCTTGTGGCAGTGCTCCTTGATGTGCTCTATTGTGGGGAGGGATATTCCTGTGATGGACTAGACTGTGCCCACCACTGTTTGTAGACCCTTTTTGTTCTTGAGCATTGATGATGTTTCCATAGAAAGCACTGATGAAATGTGTCAGTATTCTCTCCACTGTCCATCTATAGAATTCTGTCAATGTTTTAGACAAGGCTGCACAAGTTTCTCTACAAAGTAGAGGCGACTCATACGCTGGTCAGAGGACAAATCCTCTAATATGATAACACAAAGGAATTTAAAATTATCGACCCTCTCCACCTCTGATCCCTTGATAAGGGCTGGCTCATGGACTTCCGGTTTGTTCTTCCTGTAGTCAATAATCAGCTCTTTGATCTTGCTGACATTGAGTGAGAAGTTGTTGTTGTGGCACCACTCAACTAGATTTTCAATCTCCCTCATCTATGCCAATTTGTCGCCATTTTTGATTCAGCCAAAAACAGTGGTGCTGTCAGCAAACTTAAAAGTGGCACTGGAGCAGTACCTAGCCACGCAGCTGCAGGTACTTAGTCAGCAGAGCAGGGGGCTAAACACACAGCCTTATGGTACGTCTGTGCTGAAGTTGATCATGGAGGCGATGTTGCTGCCAATCCATACTGACGGGGGTCTGCAAGTGAGGAAATAGAGGATCCAAATGTACAAGGAGGTATTAAGGCCTAAATCCTGAAGCTTAATGATTAGTTTCAAGGGGATGATAGTGTTGAATGCTGAGCTGTAGGCAATGAAAAACATCTTCATTGTCCAGATGCATTCAGCATAATTACAGCTACGTACTGAATGGAGGGTGTTTATCTGCTGTTCCTTGTTCATTACAATTGCTTCTGAGATACCTTTCAAGTGTCACAGAACATATCAAACCATGAATATTTCATAATCAAATAATGGGGAATGTTTTATCCAAAGGACCTATTGCCACCTAAGCTATGACTGAAGCACCTTCAATAACTCCAAAAGACTGAGGTTTGGTAAAATACTGAAAGGCTTTTATTCGCTGTACAATATGACCTCCACGACCTCCCCGGTGAGTGTCTGCCCCGGACCGAGGGGGAGGGGTAAGGTGAAACACCTTTATACAGGACTCTGTGGGAGGAGCCACGGGGCAGTCAGCAGAGGGGCGTTTCCAGACAGTTAACCCAGTTACAACATATATATATGATTTACCACAATGACAATGATCAATATAAATCTTCATTACCTTTTGCTATAGACAGTAGAAGAGGTCTTCAACATTTACAGACCATTTTATTTTATTTTGCTTATCCTTCATCACTTTTGAACCTCCTTGGATTGCCTATTCAGTCATAAAAGGAGACAAATAAGATTCCACAACATTGCTGAATGTTTAACAACTACATGAAGATTAGAAGATGAATTTGCTTCCATGGAGGACATTGGTGAATGAGACAGGCATTTTATGTTCAGGGTTACCATAACCACGGACAGCTTTTTCTTCATCTGTTTTTATTTAATCACTTGAATGTAAGCTATCATGGTGGGATTTGACATATAGTTCATCACTTTCAATAGGTCTGGTGTATTGTCACTTTATAAAACAAGACCAAAATTCCTGCACTGTAACACTGAAAGCTTTAACCAAAGAGCTATTTCTTCATGTTCTAGACTGTAACAAAGAGTTTCTTCCATTTGAAAGTTGTTGCTGCCTATGCAGGGTCTGGCCACTTTTTCAGTTAAGGGAGCTGTTACAACGAAAGGGCTGAACCCAAACGCAGGACGCTGGCACGGAGGTTGAGTTAGGATGCAGATGAGGGTGTGAGAGTGACTGGAGCTGAACGACAAGCAGGAGGGTGAACAGGAAAACAGGAGGCAGGCAAAACTTACCTTGACATGGAGCATAGAAAGGCAAGCGGTAGATAATACTTTTCTTGACACGGAGAGATGGAGTTACACAGGTAATCCTCGGTACTGAAGTAAAACTTAAACTACACAGTCCTAAGCGGCCGGGAACGTTAATTACCACACTGGCTAAAACAACGATCTGGCAATGAGTGGATGCAAAGCCGGGGTTTTTATGCTGCAGGTCTTGATGAGAACCAGGTGTGCCGCCATCAAAGGGAATTAGGAGAAACTGGGGAATTAATGGTCGGGATCGTGACAGGAGCATTCTTATTAAATAACGATCTGTAATTGAACTCAAGTATCCCAGGTCAGGGCAATCCAGAAATTATTTAATCTATATTATAGGCATCCTCCCAGTAAGACTGAATTATGCATAGGGTCCTGACATGAGAATTGTTCAGGGGTAGATGCTTCTCCCTGATAGAGGTTTGAGTACTGCCCCATTAGAAATAAACTAGAGATTTTGCAGGAATCCTGCCCATAACAAATCATTGAGCATTATACCAGTGTGAGCTTTCATCATGATCCCAGTGAGTACTCAGCTAAACAAACCAAAGCTTTGCCAGTATTTGAGTGGTAGATCATGTGAAACGCTAGGTGCAATAGGTTTCCTCCCAGAGAAAATGAATGGTGCAGCCAACGGACTGAATTCAACAGTCACATTACATACAAAAATTATCAGCTTCCTTTTATGATTTTTCTCAAACACTTCTCTCCCACATTTATGAGTTTTACAATGCAAATTAATCTGCAACTTAATAAAAAATTACCAACTTCAGAACACCATAATCAAAAGGAAATGCACAACTATTGCTATTTTACCCTTATTATTTTGTTACAAAATATTTCCCACATGTAGAGAACGCCTCAAATGTTTTTAAATGACCAGAAGATGAACAAACCACCCATTTAAGTATCAACTCATTATAATTACTAGAATTTGAACAAAGTAGTTGCTGGCTGACAAAATAAAACTCCAGATGACTGTATAGCTGGCTCTGTAACCACAGATGAAAAGTAATTTAAAATAAAATAAATATCTAGACCAAGGTGGTTTTAAAAAGAGAAGAAATCTCAACTGAGATTTTATTAAAAGGGCCTGATTATAATTAAAGGGCAGCAAATCTATTTTGAGCATATGTTGTTCTTCTGTTTGGCCTGTTAGTTGCTCAATCCAAATAATTTCAGCCTTGCAATCATCTACAGCATTACATTATATATATCCATTACCGGGACCCAAAGGTAAGATGAAAATGAAGATGGATTAATATAGTCCCAAATCTCTGATATTATTGTCCTTGACTTTTACCAAAGCAATATTTCATCTGGTGACATGTTTTAGGTGACATTTCAATTGTACCAGTAATTTGCATGGTTTTAATTTACACTTTAACGATAATGAATTCTGGTTATGTTTCCCTTCCTGCCTCACACTGGGAATGCACTGGAAATTAAAGCTTTAATGAAGGAGATATTTTTTTTTGCCCTGTCAATCTAAGGTAGAAGGCAGCACCCAAAGTTAAACTTGCAGCCACGTTATTGGGAGACGAACGCTTCTAGCATAGAACAAATCTTAGGCTACAACATTCTTATTAAATAAAGATCTATAAGTGAACACATGTATCTAATATTACTACAATCCAAAGAAAATTAAAAGTCAGATTATATCCAGGATATTACATACACTGCCACAGAGCACTGCTAGAATCTGGCATGATCCTGTTGCTATGATACCTATCTAATGCCAAGGAAACAAGGCCCTCTTACTAATCTAGTACAATCCATGCATGCCTCCACATATTTTGGTAACAAGAAGAAGGACTTCACTGAAAATGGCATTGGATATTTCAAATGGAAATCCCTAAGCTTATATGCCTCCAGCTTACTCTGTAAGCTGCAACAATCATTGAGAAATAAGAAATGCAACACTTTATTAATGGTATTATGTAACAGAAGATTTGAACCAAGGGAGATTAAGGTCTATCTTGTTATAGAGATGTCAAAATATAGTGACAAAGCAGTAATGAATCAAGTACCTTTGCTTGAAAATTACAACAGTCAGAATGATATTCATCCATTTAATGGCTTGATCTGTGCACTACTGAGGACACTAAAAGATGACATCAGAGTCACTGCCCACTGAAAATAACAAAATACACAAAACATGAAGAATAACAGAGAGATGTAATAGAACAACATAATGTGTTACTGTTGCTTACATTAGAAGAGTGATTACAATTGGCACTGGATCTTCTACCTACAGTTATGCCCGTTTTTTGTCTGCAGTGATGAAAAGCCGGTGCTTTAAAATATATATTTTGTTGAGGCTTCAACACGAATGATTTCAACATTTAGACAATCAAGGAATGGCAGCGTGGTGGTTAGCACAACGTTTTACAATGCAGGTGACCCAGTTTCCTGTCGCTGCCTGTAAGCATTTTGTCCATTCTCTCCATGACCGTGTGGGCTTCCTCTGGGTGCTCTGGTTTCCTACCACAGTTCAAAGATTTACCAGTTAGTAGATTAATTAGTTATTGTAAATTGCCCTGTGATTAGGCTAGAATTAAATTAGGGGATTGCTGGCCAGAACAGTTTGAAGGGCCTGAAGGGCTTATTCCATGCTGTATCTCAATAAAAAAAAATTTAAAGAAGTTATTGATGGAAATGGGACCTGTATCTCAGCAAATATGTTACATTCATATAGCTGTCACATAATACCAGCATTCACTGGACATTAGCTACTTTAATCATCAGTTGCATTTACTAATGTAATCTGTGTTTGTATTCTATTATTGGTAGTTCTACACCTAAATCCCTTTACAGTGTTTCAGTACAGAGGACTTGAAAGGATCCCATTGCCAAGAAAGTGGACTTCAGTTCCTAGAGAGTCCACTTTCCACTGGTCAGGACGAATGGCCACTTGTCTTAATATAACACATCTGCAGTAAGAAAAAAAACATTTAGTGCCGAGTTGATATGAACCTTAGATTTTAAGAGGCTTGAAATTGTATAAAAAAAGAAAAGACTGAGAATGATAAGCAGTCATACCATTTTTAGGCACTACAGAGACAAAGAATTAGTGCAGGAAGCTATAATATGCCTAAGAGGTGAAAACTCCAATCAAATTTACAGGGTTGAAGAGCCAGAGTTCTCGAGGTCAATTTCTTAGGTTAATTGGCTAGACTTTGTGGGGACCTAATGGATTAAGGCTGGCATTTTATTGTCTTTCATCTGAGCTTTTAGTTGGTGCTCTAATTATCTAATATTCTGTATTATTTTAGTTTTCCATGGATTTATTGAAACATCCATTTATGCAAAAGCCAACAGGTACTTGTTACTTGTACCAAGGTATGGTGAACATTTTTTTTTCTGTTCTGAAAGCACAAGGAAGCATGAATTTCAAAGGATTGTTTAGATTGTGTGAGATCTTAATCAATAGCAAACTACGGGCTAAAAGAAAGATGCAACTGGATTCGTGACTGTATGAGTCACAGAAGGCAAACAAGAGAAGAAATCCTGTTCAAAAACTGTTACTATAACATATATTGCCCCTGTAAAGGGATGGAAAATTGTTTTTACATACCTTTTATTATATCCAATCCTCATTGGAATCCAAGTCAGCAGAGAAATGGCTGTTTGCTGAAGACTAAAGAGACTGAGCTATTAACGTGCACCTGACTGAAATGGCCAAGGATAGGAAAGATCAATACCCATCTCCTTCATTCCTGAAGTAATAACTTTTCTACGGGAAAATCTATTTACGTTTATTTACTGCTATTTTATTCCATTTTGTGTTAAGCAACTCCAATCCAGGGGGAGGACTAAATTCCCAATCAGTAGCTGAGAAACACTGATGATTTGCCTAAAACATGGGTTTCTGGGTAAGCCAGTAATTTTCAACAATTTCCAACAATCTCAAAATTTGAAATAAAGGCATCAAACATGCTCCTACTGAACAGAGCTCTGGAAAATGAGTAAGGCAAAGTCACTTTCAAAGAATTTCAAACCAATTCTTTAATCTTTTTCAAGTGTCATGTATTCTTAAGATTTGTTTCTGATTTCATTATAGGCCACATCTAAAGAGTGTTGTGACTGCTTCCTGTGATTAATTAAGAAAGCCTTTTCTTTTGACTTAGTGTAATAGTGAAAAATGTTCATAGAAGATGCTGAGCTTGTGTATCGCAAAAGTAGGTAAATTTATGTTTCAAAAATGAATAAAATATTACTGAAGCATTTTTGGTAAAACTGCAAAATCAGTGCATATCAAAGGAATAAATCAGATAATGATGTCATTAATATTGTACACCAAATAAATATTTTCCCATGACCTTCTGTTGGTTATATTTTCTATTTATCTTATTTTGCTTCAATGATTATAATTGAATTATTTTAAATGTTGGCTATTTATTCTGCAAAGTCCTTGGGAAACAATATGACAGCTTGGTATAAATCACATTACCTCTTGCATTCCGCTATTGTAACCCAAGTCTCAAATTTAGCGTCTCAAATCACTTACGATTAGAGCTCCATGTAATAACTCTTCAGGGGCTACATTGTCCTCCTCTCATGTGCTGTAGCTTCAGAAGCAAAAAAAACTACTGATGTTCAACAACCCTTTTTTGAGGTTTGTTTTTATGTTTCTGAGAGACTATCACACATGCATTTTTAATCTGTATTAAGTTTCACACAGATCTATAATCAGTGGAAAGGGCAGGGATGTCAGTTCTGACAGACGCTTAAACATCATCTCTCCAGCCTTGCTTAAAACTATTTTTCAATACCCTCAGCATTTTTAGAAAATCTCAAAAATATAACTTATAAAAAATGGTTTTATTTTAAAGTTTTATTCAGTTACTAGGGGGAGAAATCAAAGAGCTCACTGCAATTTAACTGGTGGAAATTCAAGCTGTATGCTTTGTGTTTCCTTGGCTCCTCTTCACCATTCTCATTATGGTGGTACATTAAGAAAGAGCATTTATAAACTGAATACCTCCAACTTGAATTGAAGCAGCCAGAATCTACTAGATCAGTTTGCAGGAACCCTGCTTGACATTCCACTAGCTTCAAATTAACATCACCCACGCACTGGCTGAAATGGAAACATGGAAAGTGCCAGCAGATAGACTTCAATCACCCCATTAACACATAAAAATAATACCTGTAAACTTCATTGCACATGACCAAAAAAGGCAGAAGATGCTTCATACCCACTCACTCTGGAATTATTTCCATTGATAAACAGAGACCAAAGCTCTTTAATTCTTTTCATTTGAGGTCTACAGCAAATCATAGATCATGTTACACTGCAATTAAGATCCAGGATCCTTATTTTTTTGGCTAATTGTGAAGTTTTCTAATAAAAAACACAAGTGAAAATTAGGAATATGCTGCCTCTGTATCTCTCTGGGTCTGGGTGCAGAGTGGGCAGTGTAGGTGTGGGAACATTTTCAATTGTATAAATATGCATATGCCATAACCATGGGGAGGGATTCGAATGGAAAACAGCAAAAATGGGAAACTGCCACAATCTTTCTAAAAGGAAATGCTGCAGCAGACCAATTTGATTTTGGAGAAGACAAGTTAAATTATAGTTCATATGTATTTGTTTTTATGTCACCACTTTAGATTTTTTGAAAGTGTTCCTGAAAAGAGTTTATAGGCAATGTATGTTTTTTAACACCTATGTGCAATATTCTGTCAGTAACTGTAGATTTAAGGAGTACTTCCTTTCTGGAGGGCTTACCCACACCAAAACTAGAAAGCCTTCGTGAACTATCTTCACAAGCCTTGAGGCATCCATTTGCAAGACCTTGACACCATCTCGATACTCTCACTTTATCAAAATACAGCATAAATATTCCTTCCAATTCCTACTTACCAACAAAAATGGATTTCAGTTATCCAACTATGAAAAACAGGGGATTCCAACAGAGTCACAAGTTCTCAATTAAGTGAGTTGTCTAGAAATTTTGAATAAGCAGACAAAGCTTATTGTCACAAGCCACTTAAGGATCCCCTGGTTCCTGCAGTTGCTAGAGCCCCACTTTTACTTTTAAACTATTTGAAGGAGGAGGCAAATGGTTATTTCCTTTCAGTTTTTACTGCTCAAGGTGAAAAGGCACATTTTCCAGCTGTTTGTAATTGTAAAACCATATACAGGGTGTGTTACATGATGAAACATTAGACAACAGCCATTTCTTGAAATTTAACATCTAAAAAAAGCATCACATGGCATATGCTGTCTAAGCCATCGTAACGCAAACATCACTTCACCATGTAAAAATGTAACACAATAAAGCCTTTTTTAAAAACGCTTGCAGCAGGGATCAGTTTATAACTGGCATTGCTCTGAAAAATTCACACCACAGTCTTAACTATGGAAAAGTACTCACAATGAGTAACTGGATCTATGTATTGTCAGGCACATGGTCATAAAAGCAAATAAAAACTTCTCTGCAACAGTCAAGGCATTTGATATATGATATTCATAGTCTATAATCAGAGAGCTAATACCCATAAACAAAAGAACAAAATCTACTGTAGATTTTTTTTGTCATGATATCTCTGTAATTTTCCCTTTGACTGTTTTTGACATTGACAGACAGACTTGAAAAAGCATAAGTTTTATTATACGTATCATGCGTCTAAGAATTTGACTCTTCACGTCCCTTTTGGAATAGCCCATAGAAGTTTGTGCCCAGTGAGGTACTTCGAAGAGGTTATTGGCATTGTTTTTGTTCAGGCAATTTTTGCAGATCAGGCTTCAGAATGCAACAAAGTAATAATGATCACAGCTCTCCAAATCTCACCCCATCTTCTCCAGGACCTTGAATATATCATTAATATTTAACAATTGTTGTCAGACTTTTACCAATCTCAGATATTCTGCAACCCTGTCTTCTACAATCTTCAACCTCAGAGAAGACAAAGCCTTCCCCTGCCCCCAAACCTCTACACAGCCCATTTCTATCTTCTTCCCAGAGCCTACTAGCTACCCCAGTGAATGCAAATCAGCTGAATTTCTTCCGCAAAATATACTTCTTTCCACTTTCTGTTTATTCTTGTTTATTTGTTCAGTCCCTTCAATTTCCAGACATTTTCCAATGCTCTTTCACAGTTTAACAATCCCCACTTGCTTCTTTACACCATAGAAGCTCAACTACTCTATACTTCCATCACGTACAATAGACACAGAATCCAATCTTTTCCATAAATCATACATCTGGCTCTTCACCTTCTACCTGAAAGCTATTACATTCAACAGTTTCTCCCTGAATTCCACTCGCTTCCTTCAAATAAAGGACACTGCTGTTGAAATCACAGCTAGACATGACTTATTGTGGGACACGTGGAATATTTCTTCCTTTAATTCTTCAGAAGACCTTTCCCCTTATCTCTTCGAGCAAAACATTGATAGTTGTAATTTACATTTCCCACTGTCATAGTGAATTAAAATTTAGATGAAATGCTTCTAAGAATATTTCCTCTGGATGGGGAATCTCGGACTAGGGTTCATAATAAGGGGCAGGTACTTAGGAACTAGATTTCATCACTCAGATGGTGATGTATCTTTGAATTTCTAAGGGCTGAGTTCGTTCAATCAGTGACTAAGTCCAAAACAAAGACTGATAACTTTCAGAGTATTGAGGGAATAAATAGATATGGAGATGTTGTAGGAAAATTGTGCTCAGATAGGAGAACAGCAATGATCATGGTGAATATTGGAGGAGGTTCAAGGAGCCTTAGGACCTACTCCTGATCCTAGTTCCAATAATTTTATGTAATTTCAGCATTCACGCCTCATCTTCCCAATCCTCAGCCTCATACTAACTATTTTTTTTATGAAATATGCCTGCAACATTTCCCCTTCCCTTCCTTGTATTCCCCATTTTTAATTATTTTAAATGTTTGTCTTTTCTTTATCTACCACTACTAGCTCACTGAGTTCCATTGTTAAGACCTTCTAATCAAGTACTTTCAATATCTTCCTAAAGGAAGCTTCCCCCGACCGTGGCTGACAGAACTCATAGATGTCTGTTCTACTTTCTACTCTTCTTGTCTTCACCCATCCTGTTTACAGAACTCTTCATTGGAACAGTGTATTGGAGTAGAGTACAAGGGCAGAGTGCAGAACCAAGTGTTACAGTTACAGAGAAACAGGAGTGCAGATAACCAGTGAGGTGCAAGGCCACATGGAGTAAGACTGAGAGGTCAAGTACTAGTACTAGTGGATGGTTCCATTTTCTTAACGGTATCAGCATGGAAGCTGTTCTTGAACTAGGTGACACAAGCCTTCAGACTTTTTTTTCCACCTACAGGGGAGGGGAGAAGAGAGTATGCCTGAGGTGGTGGGCTCTTTGATTATGTTTACTGTTTTACCAAACCAGCAAGAAGTGAATGCAGTATCCATGGAAAAGGGAGGCTGGTTTCCATGATAGCCTGAGCTATGTTCACAGCTCTACAGTTTTTTTTCTGGTCATGAGTAGAGCAGTTGCTGTATCAAATAATAAGATGTTTTCTATAGTGCATCAATAAAAATTGGAGATGGCCAAAGGTGACATGTAGAATAACTTCAGTTTTCTGAGGAAGAAGAGGCATTGGTGAGCTTTCTTAATCATGGCACCATCATGGTTGGAGCAGGACACGCTGTTGGAATATGAAGCTCTCAACAACCCCCCTCCCCCCACCCTATCCCAATCTCAGCATCGTTCAGGTAAGAAAGAGTATGTGCATTGCCCCCCCCCCGCTTCCTGAAGTTAATAAGCAGCTCTTTCATTTTCCAGACAAGAGAGAGATTGTTGTCATGACACTATAACACTGAGCTATCTCATTCCCACCCTCCAACCAACCAGTAGTTACTGGAGAATTGGTTCAACACTGTGCATGATCTGCAATCTTGTAGATAGAGTCAGAGCAGAATCTGGCCACATAGTTATAAGTGTATAGAAAGTAGAGTAGCGAGCTGAATAGGCAGGCCTGTGGGGCACCAATATTGAGGATAATAGTGACAGAGGTGTTTCTGCCTATCCTTATTGATTGCAACTGTTGGTTAGTCAGTCTAGGAACTCAGTGATAAGGTTACTTGGAATTTTAATATTGAAAGGGGTGTTGTAGTCTATATATTATTGTCTAATATATGTGCCTTTAATGTCCAGATGCTTCCGAGATGAGGCCCAGGATGATTATATCTGCAGTAGATCTATTACGGCAGTAAGCAAATTGCAGTGGGTCAAAGTTGTCTAGGAGGATGGGGTTAATGTGTACTGTAACCCACCTCTTGAAGCACTTCATAATTATTGGTAGATGTCAGAAACATTGGGCAGTAATTATAAAGGCACTTTGTCTTATTTTCCTTCAGTACCAGTATGATGGTGGTCTTCTTAAAGCAGGAGAGAACCTAAGATTGAATCACATTGAGGTTAAACTGTCTGTAAATACCTCTGCTAGCTTATCTTCACACTTCTAAGGACACAGCCAGGGATACAATCTGGGCCAGATGCTTTCTGTGGGACCATTTTCAGAAGACTGATCTTTCATCTACAGCTGTGACTGTGAGGTAAAAGATTATTTACTAAAATGGTAACTCTATTTTCCCTGTTCACAGATACTGCCTGACCTGAGCTTTTCTAGTATTCTCAGAATTGTATACAAACAAGTGCATCAGATACATTGTTCACCCTGGTGTTTCTTCTGTTCCTATTACTCCATTCAGACTGTACTGTCTTCATCAGTACCCATCAGGAAATTAGTACCTTCTATACAACTAGCTGAGAGAAACAAGTAAGTTCTATCCACTTATTTCAATATGCACAAGTCAATGTCCTGCCTTTATTAATCACACCTTATATCCCAATTGATCTCCCTTTTTGTTCTTGGCATTTACACCTCGCTACCTAAAATTCCATAAGCTGGCAAAATGATTAGCTTGACTGAGTTTGATGAAATAATTGTCTCTTGACTTCGGTTGATGGACCGAAACCCATCTTCCTATTGATTGGATTTGATATCAGCTTCCCATTGATTGGATTTGATATCAGCTTCCTATTGATTGGATTTGATATCAGCTTCCTATTGATTGGATTTTATATCAGCTTCCTATTGATTGGATTTGGTATCAGCTTCCCATTGATTGGATTTGATACCATCTTCCCATTGATTGGATTTGATATCAGCTTCCCATTGATTAGATTTTGTATCAGCTTCCCATTGATTGGATTTGATACCATCTTCCTATTGATTGGATTTGATATCAGCTTCCTATTGATTGGATTTGGTATCAGCTTCCCATTGATTGGATTTGATATCGGCTTCCCATTGATTGGATTTGATACCATCTTCCTATTGATTGGATTTGATACCATCTTCCTATTGATTGGATTTGGTATCGGCTTCCTATTGATTGGATTTGACATCAGCTTCCCATTGATTGGATTTGGTATCAGCTTCCTATTGATTGGATTTGGTATCAGCTTCCTATTGATTGGATTTGATATCAGCTTCCCATTGATTGGATTTGATATCAGCTTCCCATTGATTGGATTTGATATCAGCTTCCTATTGATTGGATTTGGTATCTGCTTCCTATTGATTGGATTTGGTATCAGCTTCCTATTGATTGGATTTGATATCAGCTTCCTATTGATTGGATTTGGTATCAGCTTCCTATTGATTGGATTTGGTATCAGCTTCCTATTGATTGGATTTGATATCAGCTTCCCATTGATTGGATTTGATATCAGCTTCCTATTGATTGGATTTGATATCAGCTTCCCATTGATTGGATTTGATATCAGCTTCCTATTGATTGGATTTGGTATCTGCTTCCTATTGATTGGATTTGGTATCAGCTTCCTATTGATTGGATTTGGTATCAGCTTCCTATTGATTGGATTTGATATCAGCTTCCTATTGATTGGATTTGGTATCAGCTTCCTATTGATTGGATTTGGTATCAGCTTCCCATTTGCTGGCCTTGCCTCACGCACTGAAATATTGAGGGAAGCTTATGGAAGACTCAGCTTCTCACATCAAATTCAATTAACTGTGGATTGGTGATTTCAACAATCTGTTATGTCGTTGGGATTTATATGGGCCCAGAAATGTCAACATACACTGTACAACAAGAGCCATATACTAGGTGAAAGACATCCAGTTCCTACAAAATTGACAAGAGATAGAACTCATCACATTGAACCTATTTCTCAGCTCACGGATATTTGGTCATTAAAAGCTAAAGGAAAATTTTCTGATTGAGGTAGAAGGGGGCCCAACCAAAATTGATTTTTAATTAAACTAGATGCTACCAAGTTATCAATCAGAATTAACTAGATACATCTTCAGAATGACTTACCTCCTTCAGCTGAAGTTCATTGGCAAGGCAAATTGAAGTAAGGGTGGTTGGTGAGGTTTGAGGACTGAAAAAAAAAGCTTGATTTCACATTAACACACACAAAATGCTAGAGGAACTCAACAGGCCAGGCAGCATCAATGGAAAAGAGTAAACAGTCGAGGTTTCAGGCCGAATCCTTTCATCAGGACTGGAGAACCAAATATCAGGAAACAGGGTTAGAGGGTGGGGGTTAGAAGGTGCCCCAACTTCTAACTCTGAGTCCTCATATTTTTATTCTCCAGTCCTGGTGAACAGCCTCGGCCTGAAACGTCTACTATACTCTTTTCCATAGATGCTGCCTGTCCTGCAGAGTTCCTCCAGCGTTTTGTGTGTGTTACTTGGATTTCCAGCATCTGCAAATTTTCTCTTGTTTTTGATTTCACATTAAGTCATCTCACAATAGCAGTAGAATGCTTGATCCTCTCTGTAACTCCTAATTTTGCTCACTCTGTTGTTCTCATGTTAAGAAATATTTTGATTAATGAATATGCTTCGAAATGATTCTTATGTAAAAAAATAAATATTTGATAGACAGTTCGTAATTAATGTCTTGAAATGATTGGTTTCCTTACTTCATTATAAATAGAAAATAATCATAGGGATGGTTAAATTGCAATCGATCATACACATTTGTGATCTGACTTCTCAGAGATGCTCAGAAATTGCAGCCTACAACTGAAAGACTTTTGAACTATCTACTGCAAAAATTGACCTGCTGGAGGAATTCAGCAGGTCAGGCAACATCTGTGGTAGAAAATAGACATCTATGCTTTGAAACTAGGAAATCTGCAGATACGGGAAATCAAAGCAACACACACAAAATGCTGGAGGAACTCAGTAGGCCAGGCAGCAACTATGGAAAGAGTAAACAGTTAACGTTTCGATCTGAGACCCCTCATCTGGACTGAGGAATATATGTTTTAAGTTGCGATACTGTGCTTCATCAGAATTGAAGGGATAGAGGAAGATCGCCAGTATAAGGAGATAAATGGAGGGGTGGTAGGCAGATGAAGTTACACGGAGGCGAAGGGAAGGGATAGCAACAGAGGCTGGGAGGGGACACGTGGAGAAAACAAAAATGGTAGGATAGAATTAGAACAAAGGTGAAGAGGAGCCAAATAAGGGAGGCACGGTGGAAAGCAAGGGGAGGCAAACCAACTAAGTTTACCCAAACAAGATTTTTCTGAAAAAGAATTTTGAACTTACTTTAAATTATTTTTTATTGAAATTATTTTCCATACAGAAGGATAAAGTCCACATTTATTTACCATAGATGTTAACAACAGTTTGAGTTCCTGAGATTGTCAGATTGTTGTCAATACTGAGTCCATGAGTTGTGGCAGGTCTGTGCCCATGTGAACCCTGGCACACTGAGGAAGAGGGGGAGGAAATAGCAATTTATGATTCCCCACAAAAACAGTCAAAAGACTTTGAAAGTCAGTTAAGATACATACTGTATATCCCTAACTTAACTGACTACCAAATCTGACCAACAGATTTGAATTTCTTCGAACGCATCTTTTAAAGTTAAGAACTTGAAGAAATCTATAAAAATAAAATACAAGTACGTAACTAAATCAACTACATCAACTAAATCAACTAAATCAAATACTTTTGGAAGCATCTAAATTAACTACAATGTATGCTGGAATGTTTCAACTGTACCTCTCCATGCAGAGCTAGTTTTCTAAATAAAATCTTAAAAAATATTTGTGAACAGACTGAGAGTAACTGCAGGATTCCATTGTTAACATGGAAGTCTGCTATAGCATGTGAAACTTCCAATATTTTCTTGCAAAATGCAATACTGTAATCTGGGTTTCCAATATCCATTGTATACAATGGTGGAAATATTTACACAGAAAACTAATGGTTGTATAGTGATGTCCCTTATACTATCTATTTGTGTTTCTTTAGAAATCAGAATCAGGTTTAATATTTCCAACCAGCACATGTCGCAAAATTTGTTGTTTTGTGACAGCAGTAATTGTAATACATAACAATAAAAATTATCAATTACATTAGGAAGTATATGTATATAATTTAAAAAAAATTAA
Source organism: Mobula hypostoma (assembly GCF_963921235.1). Classification (NCBI taxonomy): domain Eukaryota; kingdom Metazoa; phylum Chordata; class Chondrichthyes; order Myliobatiformes; family Myliobatidae; genus Mobula; species Mobula hypostoma. Next base: position 111,160,264 of record NC_086100.1, on the reverse strand, counting down.
ATCACTAGAGCAAACCGAGAGGAAACATTTAGTGAAGTGGTCTTCACGGGTTCATTAACCTGATAGCGGAGGGGAAGAAGCTGTTCTTGCTACAGCTTGTATATGCGAGGACTGGGCCTCAATTCCACGGTGTTGCCTAGTGGGCATCAGGGGCTAGTTGACAGATGATGTCGATGGGCTGGAGGGCTGGGGGGTTCTGGAGTCTATATGCCTGCATATTCTGCGTCGTTGTATTTTTACTGATATTCTATATGGGTTTTTTGACTTGTATGTGTAAGGAATGGCAAGTTGCAGGGGTGTGGGGAGGTGGGCGTCGGGTCTCGGGACTCCTACACAAGATCTTGGTCGTGGTGTGTGCTTATTGTGTGTGACTGTTGGTAATGTGCCTTTGCACCTCGACTCCATAGTAACACTGTTTTATTTGGCTGTATACATATATGTTTAAATGACAATTAAACTTGATTTGAATTGAAATATTGACTGTGTGTCTTCAGGGTCTAGTACCTCCTCTCTGATGGTAGCAATAACAAGAGGGCATGTCCTGGCTAATCGTGGTCCTTGCTGATGGATGCCATCTTTTTGAGGCATCACCTTTTGGACGTGTGTTTGCTGCTGGAGCGGCTAGTGCCCATGATGGAGCTGGCTGAGTTTACAACTTTCTGCAGCTCTTTCCAATCCTGTGCAGTGGCCCCTCTGTACGAAGTCAGTGAGGCAACCAGTTAGAATGCTCTCTATGGTAAATTTGAGAGTGTTTTTGGTGACATACCAAGCCTCCTCAAACACCTATTGAAGTATAGGCACTGTCACGCCTTCTTCGTAACTGCATCTACAAACGTTTGTATATGCTGGGCCCAGGATAGATCAGAGATGTTGACACCCAGGAAGTTGACACTACTCACCCGTTCCACTGCTGATCCCTCAATGAGGACTGGTGTGTGACCTCAGCTTCCGCTTCATGAAGGCCACAGTCAATTCCGTGGGCTTACTGACGTTCAGTGCAAGGTTGTTCTTGTGACACCACTCAGCCAGCTAATCTATTCCACTCCTATATGCCTCCTCATCGCCATCTGAAATTCTACCAATGATAGTTGTGTCAACAAGGGCATTTCTGAGGAGCTTACCAAGAAGTTGATGAAGGAAAGAGCAATAATTCTTTCTCATTAACTCTCTAATCAACCCAACAATTAATATGGTGCTGCCTGAGTTGCTGAATTCTTTATGTGTATTGTCCTGCCGAAGGGTCTCGGCCCAAAACGTCATCTGTGCTTTTTTTCCATAGATGCTGCCTGGCCTGCTGAGTTCCTCCAGCATTTTGTGTTGTGTGTATTGTTCTGGATTTCTAGTATCTGCAGAATCTTCTGTGTTATTTATGCACTAAATATGATTGCCTTTTAATCTCTTATTTCAGAACTTGTTCTGAGCCATATGAGGGCTTCCCAGGAGTATGTAAGAGCAACAGAAAAGCAAGGGACAAAATTTGTCCTCTTGAGGGTCGGTGTGGTCATCTATGACCACATCTATGCATGGAGCCAAAAGAGATGTAATTTTTGAATCTGTATTTACTTGGGAAATGGACATAGAGTCTATTGAACTGATGAAAACCAACACTGAGGTCATGGACCATATACAGATTACAGATGTTGAGGTCTTTGATGTCTTGAGGGAAATTAGGATAGATAAGTCCCCAGGGCCTGACATGGTGCCCCCTCAGACCTTGTGGGAGGTTAGTTCAGAAATTGCAGGGGTCATGGCAGAGGTATTTAAAATGTCCTTAGCCACAGGTGTGGTGCCAGAGTTCAGGATGATAGCTAATGTTGTTCCTTCATTCGCAAAAGGTTCTAGCAATAGGTTAGGAAATTATAGGCTGATGAATGGTGGGTAAATGCAAACACGAGGAATTCTGCAGATGCTGGAAATTCAAGCAACACACATTAAAGTTGCTGGTGAACACAGCAGGTCAGGCAACATCTCTAGGAAGAGGTACAGTCGATGCTTCAGGCCGAGACCCTTCGTCAGGACTAACTGAAGGAAGAGCTAGTAAGAGATTTGAAAGTGGGAGGGGGAGGGGGAGATCCAAAATGATAGGAGAAGACAGGAGGGGGAGGGATGGAGCCAAGAGCTGGACAAGTGATTGGCAAAAGGGATATGAGAGGATCATGGGACAGGAAGCCCAGGGAGAAGGAAAAGGGGAAGGGGGGTGAAACCCAGAGGATGGACAAGGGATATAGTCAGAAGGACAGAGGGAGAAAAAGGAGAGTGACAGAAAGAATGTGTGTTTATAAATAACGGATGGGGTACGAGGGGGAGGTCGGGCATTAGCGAAAGTTAGAGAAGTCAATGTTCATGCCATCAGGTTGGAGGCTACCCAGACGGAATATAAGGTGTTGTTCCTCCAACCTGAGTGTGGCTTCATCTTTACAGTAGAGGAGGCCGTGGATAGACATGTCAGAATGGGAATGGGATGTGGAATTAAAATGTGTGGCCACCGGGAGATCCTGCTTTCTCTGGCGGACAGAGCGTAGGTGTTCAGCAAAATGATCTCCCAGTCTGCGTCGGATCTCGCCAATATATAGAAGGTCACATCGGGAGCACTGGACGTAGTATATCACCCCAGCCGACTCACAGGTGAAGTGTCGCCTCACCTGGAAGGCCTGTCTGGGGCCCTGAATAGTGGTAAGGGAGGAAGTGTAAGGGCATGTGTAGCACTTGTTCTGCTTACAAGGATAAGTACCAGGAGGGAGATCAGTGGGGAGGGATGAGGGGGACGAATGGACAAAGGAGTTGCGTAGGGAGCGATCCTTGTGGAAAGCCAGGGGGGGGAGGGAAAGATGTGCTTAATGGCGGGATCCCGTTGGAGGTGCTTAGTAGTGGGATCCCATTGGAAGTGCTTAGTGGTGGGATCCGAATGGTGGGTAAATTACTGGAATGTATTCCAAGGAACGGGAAATATAAGTATTTGGATAGACGGAGCCTGATTAGTTAAAATGGCTTTGTGCACTGTAGGTCATGTCTAACTGCCCTTACAGGGTTTTGGGAGGAGATTACCAGGAAGTTAATAAAGGAAAGGCATGAATGTTGTCTATATAGACATAAAACAAAATCCCACATCGGAGGCTAGACAAGAAGATTCAGTTGCTCAGCATTCAGGATGAGGTAGTAAATTGGATTAGACATTGGCTTCATGGGAGAAGCCAGAGAGTCGTAGTAGATGGTTGCCTCTAATTAAAGGCTTGTGATTCTTGATGTGCCATGAGAATCGTTGCTGGGCCCATTGTTGTTTGTCATTTATATTAATCATTTGGATAATAATGTGGTAAACTGGATCAGCGAATTTGCGGATGACACTGAGATTTGGTGGTGTAGTGGACAGTAAGGAAGGCTATCAAAGCTTTCCGTGGGATCAGAACAAGCTGAAAGAAAGGCAGATGGAATTTAATGTAGATAAGTGTGAGGTGTTGCACTTTCTGAGGGCAAATCAGGGTAGAACTTACACAGTGGGCAGTACAGGCACTGAGGAATGTGGTAGAACAGAGGGATCTGGGAATACAGATCCATAATTCCTTGGAAATGACTTCATAGGTCCTAAAGAGAGCTCTTTGCATGATAACCATCATAAATCAAAGTTCAGAGTATAGCAGTTGGGATGTTATGTTGAAGTGGTAGAAGATGTTGATGAGGCCTAATCTGGACTATTGTGTGTAGTTCTGGTCACCTACCTACATGAAAGTTATCAATAAGAGTGAAAGAGTGCTGAGAAAATTTACAGGGATGTTGCTGGGACTTGAGGACTTGAGTTATATGGAAAGGTTGAATAGAACACAGAACATAGAAATTTACAGCATATTACAGGCTCTATGGCCCAGAATGTGATGCCGACCATGTAACCTACTCTACAGACTGCCTAGAATTTCCCTAGCACATAGCCCTCTATTTTTCTAAGCTCCATGTACCTATCTAAGAGGCTCCTAAAAGACCCTGTTGTATCCGCTTCCACCACTGCGGCTGGCAGTGCATTCCACGCGCCCACCAATCTCTGTGTGAAAAATTTACCCCTGACGTCCCCTCAGTACCTATTTCTAAGCACCTTAAAACTATGTCCTCTCGTGTTAGCCATTTCAGCCCTGGGAAAAAGTCTCTGGCTATCCGCACGATCAATGCTTCTCATCATATTATACATTAGATTATGAAGACAAGTGGTTTTCTTTTATTGTCATTTAGTAATGCATGCATTACGAAATGATACAATATTTCCTCCGCTGTGATATCACAAAACACAGGACAAAACAAGACTGAAAAAACTGACAAAACCACATAATTGTAACATATAGTTACAACAGTGCAACAATACCATAACTTGATGAAGAAGTCCATGAGCACAGTAAAAGTTCAAAATCTCGAATGTCCCACATTTCATGCAAACGGGAGAAGGAAGAACTCTCCCTGCCATGCCGACCACAATCTGACTCTGAGTCATCCGAAAACTTCGAGCTCTGATCAACTCTCCAACACCGAGTACTGAGCTGAACGATTCGATCTCAACCTCGGTCGCCAACAGCAGACAAAGCCGGGGATTTGGAGGCCTACCCTCTGAAAGATTCTCGACCACGCAGTAATGACAGCAGCGAACGAGCGTTTCAGACATTTCTCCAGATGTTCCTCTGTGCTTTCACGTCCCTCTCCATCAAATCAGATTTGTCAATAGACAATAGGTGCAGGAGCAGGCCATTCAGCCCTTCGAGCCAGCACCGCCATTCACTGTGATCATGGCTGATCATCCACTATCAGTATCCAGTTCCTGCCTTATCCCCATAACCTTTGATTCCGCTACCTTTAAGAGCTCTATCCATCTCTTTTCTGAAAGCATCCAGAGACTTGGCCTCCACAGCCTTCTGGGGCAGAGCATTCCATATATCCACCACTCTCTGGATGAAAAAGTTTTTCCTCAACTCCGTTCTAAATGGCCTACCCCTTATTCTTAAACTGTGGCCTCTGGTTCTGGACTTACCCATCAGCGGGAACATGCTTCCTGCCTGCACCGTGTCCAATCCCTTAATAATCTTATATGTTTCAATAAGATCCCCTCTCAACCTTCTAAATTCCAGAGTGTACAAGCCCAGTCACTCCAATCTTTTGACATATGACAGTCCCACCATCCTGGGAATTAATCTTGTGAACTTATGCTGCACTCCCTCAATAGCAAGAATGTCCTTCCTCAAATTCGGAGACCAAAACTGCACACAGTACTCCAGGTGTGGTCTCACCAGGGCCCTGTACAGCTGCAGAAGGACCTCTTTGCTCTTATACTCAATTCCCCTTGTTGTGAAGGCCAGCATGCCATTAGCTTTTTTCACTGCCTGCTGTACTTGCATGCTTGCTTTCAGTGACTGGTGTACAAGAACACCTAGATCTCACTGTGCTTCCCCTCTTCCTAACTTGACTCCATTTAGATAATAATCTGCCTTCTTGTTCTTACCACCAAAGTGGATAACCTCACATTTATCCACATTAAACTGCATTTGCTATGCATCTGCCCACTCACCCAGCCTGTCCAAGTCACCCTGCATTCTCATAACATTCTCCTCACATTTCACTCTGCCAGAGCCCCTATTTAACAGATACGATATCATTTTTCATCAGAGGGCTGCACACGCGCAAGTGCGCTACTCTCTCTTCTCCTGCCTTCTTCTCTATCAGTTCGCCTCTCAACCTCTGTCACTCCAAGAAGAAAAGGCCAAGTACACTCAACTTATTCTCATAAGGTACGCCCTCCCATCCAGGCAACATCCTTGTAAACCTCCTCTGCACTCTCTCGATAGTATCCATATCTTCTCTGTAGTGAGGTGACCAGAAATGAACACAGTACTCCAAGTGAGGTCTGACCAAGATCTTATAAAGCTGTAACATTACTTCACAGCACTTGAACTCAATCCCACAGCTATTGAATGCCAACACACCATACGCCTTCTTAACAACACTGTCCAACTGCGCAGCAGCTTTGAGTGTCCTATCAACACAGACCCCAATATCTCTCAGATTCTCCACTCTGCCAAGAGTCTTACCATCTGTCTTCAATTTGGATCTACCAAAATGAACCACTTCACACTTATCTGGGTTGAAGTCCATCTGCCACTTCTCAGCCCAGTTCTGCATCCTATCGATGTCCCGCTTAACCTCTGACAACCCTCCAGAATATCCACACCCCCAACTTTTGTGTCATCAGCAAACTTACTAACCCCCGCTTCTACTTCTTCATCCAGGTCATTTATAAAAATCACCATGAGGAAGGGTCCCAGAACAGATCCCTGCAAAACACCACTGGTCACCGACCACCATGCAGAATATGAACCATCCACAATAGATAGGACTTTAGTCCAGGGTGCATAGGAGAATGAAGGGAGATTTGATATTGGTACACAAAATCATGAGGGGTATGGAGATGGTAAATGCAAGCAGGCTTTTTCACTGAGGTGGGATGAAACGAGAGACTTGATGGGACTCAAATTGATGGTACAGACTAGATGGGCCAAAGGGCCTGTTTTTCTGCTGTTGTGCTCTATGACTCTATATGACATTGAGGTTCACCTTTACTGATAAAATCCAGGCCATTATTAATCTCCTTACAGTGGTAAATTATTCCTTCAGGTAAACTGGCAAGATTTCATCTCCATGGCTTAACAACTGTGGCAGATCACTACATGTGAGAGCATGTCTCAGCAGTCCCTCTGCCAGCTGATACTGACAGGAAGCTGTATTCTGCAGAGATGAGGGTCACAACAGCAATAATGATACTTTACATTGAGATAGCTGCTTTAAAATAACAAAACCCCCTGGAGCAATTTTATCAAACAAAGATGATATCTATCGGTTTGGTTGTACAACAAGTTTAAGAAATGTCCATTACAAAGCTGTGCCTTTAGCGGCCAAATTCTAAACTTAGGAATACCCTCACTAAACCTCTGAGAAGTAGAAAGGTCTAGCTTGGCCATTCACAACCCGAAGCCTTGGCAACTGAATTTATAGTGATAGAATGATTAATTTGATGCATACTTGTGAGGCTAGGACTGGACATTGTAGTGACAGGGAATTACAGAAGGAGTAAAGGATGAGGTCATGGCAATGTCTAATATTCTTGTCCATTTGACAGATGAACATGATGGTGCGAGTTCGGACAAAGGTTGAAGTGTTCTGAGTGATCATGTTTATGAAGTGCCAGGACTAGATCTGGCCAATGTCATGGAGGTGAAAATGGAGAATTTTAATAATGAAGAGAATATGCCATCCAAAGATTAATTCAAGGCCATGTAAGACAGTGTATTTGCAAATTGTCTGGTGCAAAATCAGGCAATTGCAAGGATGAGGGAAAGGCTCTTCTTCAAGATATTCATAGTGTCATTCAGCATGGAAACAGGCTTTGCAGCTCATTGAGTTCAGCCCCATGGGCAGAATGTTGGAAGCACCAAGTGAGATGGGAGAAGGACCATAAAAGTGCCAATTCAAAGATACAATTCTTTCTTAAACTTCACCATTCTTAAACTGCAGCTTCCTCATCGAACTAACTCCTGTAGTGTAGTGCAGGCCAATTCATCAGCCTACAATGGTTCATCCATTCTCTTCAATCATTTTGAAGCATTTTAATTCTAATTAATTGACTATTTATGGTTCACAAATGCCCAGCATTCAGTTGAGGTTAAATTGAATCAAGGACCGTTCATTTTTATCCTGTTGTTAACAGCGTTAGGGTACACTGGGAGAGGACTAGCAGATGCACACTTTGAGGGATTTGTCGGACGGTCTGCAAATTCTGGGATGTGTGGGATGCACAAACTTTCCCATCAACCAACTGCCCCATGAAAACTCATTGATGATGATGGTGAACTCACTAAGTATGTTCATCCATGCTCTGATCTGGTCCTCAGTAAATACTTAAGCAATAACGTTTCATAGAAACATAGAAACATAGAAACATAGAAAATAGGTGCAGGAGTAGGCCATTCGGCCCTTCGAGCCTGCACCGCCATTTATTATGATCATGGCTGATCATCCAACTCAGAACCCAGCCTTCCCTCCATACCCCCTGACCCCTGTAGCCACAAGGGCCATATCTAACTTCCTTTTAAACATAGCTAATGAACTGGCCTCAACAGTTTGCTGTGGCAGAGAATTCCACAGATTCACCACTCTCTGTGTGAAGAAGTTTTTCCTAACCTCGGTCCTAAAAGGCTTCCCCTCTATCCTCAAACTGTGACCCCTCGTTCTAGACCTCCCCAACATCGGGAACAATCTTCCTGCATCTAGCCTGTCCAATCCCTTTAGGATCTTATACGTTTCAATCAGATCCCCCCTCAATCTTCTAAATTCCAACGAGTACAAGCCCAGTTCATCCAGTCTTTCTTCATATGAAAGACCTGCCCACCGCCTGCTGTACCTGCATGCCCACTTTCAATGACTGGTGTATAATGACACCCAGGTCTCGTTGCACCTCCCCTTTTCCTAATCGGCCACCATTCAGATAATAATCTGTTTTCCTATTTTTGCCACCAAAGTGGATAACTTCACATTTATCCACATTAAATTGCATCTGCCATGAGTTTGCCCACTCACCCAACCTATCCAAGTCACCCTGCATCCTCTTAGCATCCTCCTCACTGCTAACACTGCCACCTAGCTTCGTGTCATCCGCAAACTTGGAGATGCTGCATTTAATTCCCTCATCCAAGTCATTAATATATATTGTAAACAACTGGGGTCCTAGCACTGAGCCTTGCGGTACCCCACTAGTCACCGCCTGCCATTCTGAAAAGGTCCCGTTTATTCCCACTCTTTGCTTCCTGTCTGCTAACCAATTCTCCACCCACACCAATACCTTACCCCCAATACCGTGTGCTTTAAGTTTGCACACTAATCTCCTATGTGGGACCTTGTCAAAAGCCTTTTGAAAATCCAAATATACCACATCCACTGGTTCTCCCCTATCCACTCTACTAGTTACATCCTCAAAAAATTCTATGAGATTCGTCAGACATGATTTTCCTTTCACAAATCCATGCTGACTTTGTCCGATCATTTCACCGCTTTCCAAATGTGCTGTTATCACATCCTTGATAACTGACTCCAGCAGTTTCCCCACCACCGACGTTAGGCTAACCGGCCTATAATTCCCCGGTTTCTCTCTCCCTCCTTTTTTAAAAAGTGGGGTTACATTAGCCACCCTCCAATCCTCAGGAACTAGTCCAGAATCTAACGAGTTTTGAAAAATTATCACTAATGCATCCACTATTTCTTGGGCCACTTCCTTAAGCACTCTGGGATGCAGACCATCTGGCCCTGGGGATTTATCTGCCTTCAATCCCTTCAATTTACCTAACACCACTTCCCTACTAACATGTATTTCGCTCAGTTCCTCCATCTCACTGGACCCTCTGTCCCTTACTATTTCTGGAAGATTATTTATGTCCTCCTTAGTGAAGACAGAACCAAAGTAATTATTCAATTGGTCTGCCATGTCCTTGCTCCCCATAATCAATTCACCTGTTTCTGTTTGCAGGGGACCTACATTTGTCTTTATCAGTCTTTTCCTTTTTACATATCTATAAAAGCTTTTACAGTCCGTTTTTATGTTCTCTGCCAGTTTTCTCTCATAATCTTTTTTCCCCTTCCTAATTAAGCCCTTTGTCCTCCTCTGCTGAACTCTGAATTTCTCCCAGTCCTCAGGTGAGCCACTTTCTCTGGCTAATTTGTATGCTACTTCTTTGTAATTGATACTATCCCTAATTTCTCTTGTCAGCCACGGGTGCACTACCTTCCTTGATTTATTCTTTTGCCAAACTGGGATGAACAATTGTTGTAGTTCATCCATGCAACCTTTAAATGCCTGCCATTGCATATCCACCGTCAATCCTTGAAGTGTCATTTGCCAGTCTATCTTAGCTAATTCATGTCTCATACCTTCAAAGTTACCCCTCTTTAAGTTCAGAACCTTTGTTTCTGAATTAACTACGTCACTCTCCATGTTAATGAAGAATTCCACCATATTATGGTCACTCTTACCCAAGGGGCCTCTCACGACAAGATCGCTAATTAACCCTTCCTCATTGCTCAAAACCCAGTCCAGAATAGCCTGCTCTCTAGTCGGTTCCTCGACATGTTGATTCAAAAAACCATCCCGCATACATTCCAAGAAATCCTCTTCCTCAGCACCTTTACCAATTTGGTTCACCCAGTCTACATGTAGATTGAAGTCACCCATTATAACTGCTGTTCCTTTATTGCACACATTTCTAATTTCCTGTTTAATACCATCTCCGACCTCACTACTACTGTTAGGTGGCCTGTACACAACTCCCACCAGCGTCTTCTGCCCCTTAGTGTTACGCAGCTCTACCCATATCGATTCCACATCTTCCCGGCTTATGTCCTTCCTTTCTATTGCGTTAATCTCTTTTTTAACCAGCAACGCCACCCCACCTCCCCTTCCTTCGTGTCTATCCCTCCTGAATATTGAATATCCCTGAACGTTGAGCTCCCATCCCTGGTCACCCTGGAGCCATGTCTCTGTGATCCCAACTATATCATAATCATTAATAACAATCTGCACTTTCAATTCATCCACCTTATTACGAATGCTCCTTGCATTGACACATAAAGCCTTCAGGCACTCTTTTACAACTCTCTTAGCCCTTTTTAATGCTTGCCCTGGATTTGTCGGCCTGCCACTTTTACTTTTCCCCTTTGTACTTTTTGCTTCTACGCTCACTTTACACCCCTCTGTCTCTCTGCACTGGTTCCCATCCCTCTGTTGTGAACTAACCTCCTCACACCTAGCCGCTTTAATTTGATTCCCACCCCCCAACCATTCTAGTTTAAAGTCTCCTCAGTAGCCCCCGCTAATCTCCCTGCCAGGATATTGGTCCCCCGAGGATTTAAGTGTAACCCGTCCTTTTTGTACAGGTCACACCTGCGCCAAAAGAGGTCCCAATGATCCAAAAACTTGAATCCCTGCCCCCTGCTCCAATCCCTCAGCCACGCATTTATCCTCCACCTCATCGCATTCCTACTCTCACTGTCGCGTGGCACAGGCAGTAATCCCGAGATTACTACCTTTGCGGTCCTTTTTCTCAACTCCCTTCCTAGCTCCCTATATTCTTCTTTCAGGACCTCATCCCTTTTCCTACCTATGTCATTGGTACCTATATGTACCAGGACCTCTGGCTCTTCACCCTCCCACTTCAGGATATCTTGGACACGATCAGAAATATCCCGGACCCTGGCACCAGGGAGGCAAACTTCATGTCAGAGAAGGAGAAATCTTACTTCTGTAAGTCAATAATCCGTCATGCAATAATCTGTGCACATGTATAGAAGAAATTCAGCATTGCAACAATACCATCAATAAAAGTAAGAGTTTAAATTCATAGTTTAGTGTCCAAAAATAAATTTACTTCTGTTGTAATTCTAATTGCACCATCCATTCTGTATTGATAGTTTTTTTCTAATATCTCAGCTGGTTTCTTTCTATGGCTTGTGTTCGAAGTTCAAGTTATAGAGAGACATACAGCAAGAAAACAGGAACCTTGCCCCATTAAGTCTGCACTGAACATCAATCATCCATTTACACAAACCCTGAATCAACCCCATTTATTTGTAACACTCACATGCTCATCAACAACATCCAGATAGTACTACACATCTACATACTAGGGAGAATTTACAGTGGGTGAACAACCAACAACCCACAAAGCCTTTGAAACATGGAAGGAAACCCATACAGTCACTGGGTGAACATGCAAACTACACACAAGGTGCACTCGAGCTTGAGAGTCAGTCCGAGTAGCTGGTGCTGAGAGGCAGCAGTTCTATCAGCTGCTTCACTCGGACATTGTCTTGTAATGAAACCTTAAGGAGTCTTGGATTCATCTTTCTTCTGATTTAAGTATAGCTGGAAATTAGCTTCCGTAGCAACTCTCAAATTCTGCTGTGTTTTCTGTGCTTGTAGAATACAAAGTTCATTGACTATCAACAAATTAGCACAGCACTGTACAAGACACATCCTACAATTCCAGCAGTGTGTATGTGATTTGAAGTTCAAGTTCACTTTATTGTCATTCAACCATACGCACGTACACTGCCAAGTGAAGCAACGATCCTCCAGACCAAGGTGCATAATGCAATATATACAACTCACACACATAACATATACAGTTAAATATTACCATTAGGAAACTGACAAATAATAAGGTGCATTTATGACTCAAGTTAAAAAGTAAAGAGTATAATGCCACTGGCATTTCATGCTTGATGGGACCTTGGTGGTGGCAGGGAGTTCAGTAGTCTCACAGCCTGGGGGATAAAGCTGTTTCCCATCCTAACAATTTTTGTCCTAATGCTATGGTACCTCCTACTTGATATTAGGAGGTCAAAAAGACTGCTGGGCAGATGGGAGGGATCGTTGACAACGCTAAGGGTCCTTCATATACATTGCTCCTGATAAACATCTCTGGTGGATGGAAGAGATACTGCAATGCTTTTTTCAGCAGCCCTCGCAATCCTTTGTGGGACTTGCAGTCAAATCTCTTGCAATTCCCATACCAGACAGTAATGCAACTGGTGAGGACACTCGCGATGCTGCTCCTGTAAAAATTGGTTAGAATAGCAGAGGGAAGGAGGGGGGTGAAACTCATTTGCCTCAATCTCGTCAGGAAGTAGAGATGCTGTTATGCTGTCTTGAACAAAGAGACAGTGCTGAGGGACCAGGTGAGATCATCCATTGCGTGTACTTCCAGAAACTTAGTGCTCCTAACTCTCTCCATGAAGGAACTATGCATGTGCAGTGAGAAATGGTCAGCCTGCTCCTTCCTAAAGTCCACAATCACCTCCTTAGTTTTGTCCATGTTGAGACTGAGGTTGTTGTGCTCACACTATTCTCCCAGCTGCTCTACCTCCCCTCCGTACGCCGTCTCGTCGTCATTGTTGTATCATCAGCAAACTTTATGATTCACATAAGGAATCTGACAATGTGAGATTGTCAGATTCAGTGAATTCTAGTCTTTATTCATATACTGTACTTGCATGCTTTAAATGCTGATCCATGGGAGCCAATGGACCAAAATGACAGCACCTGTATATTTTCACTTGCTTGAAGCCTGAATGCCAAGGAAACAGTGTCATACTGGAAGATTAACAATCTCAGAACGAATCCACCATAAGCCAGCTGCACTTCTTTCCATCAGTTCAACTCTGTGGAACAGGAAAAGCAACCGTCTATGGAATGTGTTTCAAGAACAAAAAGAGGAAATGTAAAGGAATCAGTGGCAAATAGATCAAATTTAACTTGAAGACACTACGTTATAATAGAAGAATATTTCACTGCAGAATGCATTCTGGATGTCTACAAACAAGAAAAAAATAAATGACCGCAATGCAAAAGTGAGTTGTATTAATAGTTAAAGCATGGAATAAACAAATGTTATTGTGGAATTTAAGCCTAGTTCTGCTGACAGATCATATTTTTTTCCAGTCAAGATGTTGCTTGTGTACAATGCTCCCACGGTTGACAATATCTGGATAGACCATGAAACCATATATTACACTTCTTTTACGCCTTATATGTTTGTTTTTTGTCTTGAATGTGCTTCTGGAACTGTTGGAGCCTGTGATTTGCAGTTTGGAGATCGTTTGGGTGTTTCAGAGCTCTGCAGTCTGTGAGAGGATTCTGGGAGGCAGAGGGCGGTGTGTGCGAACCTCATGGCGAGTGGGAAGCAGGACAAGGCATGAGCCAATGTTCGACTCCATTCCCCTGATTAAAGCTCCCATTGTCCTCTGATTAAAGCAACGAGGGAGGTTGAAACCTCGAGGTGAATGCAGAAAGTGAGAACCAGCTGCCTACTCTTGATCAACAGCAGCATTGCCCTGTTTCTGGAGAGAGGAGGCTGCCTTCTGATTGCCGGTGGGATCGCACTGCTGCCAGAGAGAGGAGACTGGCTTCTGATCACCGGTGGGATCGCACTGCTGCCGGAGAGAGGATACAGCCTTTTGATCACTGGTGGGGTCGCTCTTTTGCCAGAGAGGGGAGAGGCTGCCACTATGCCTGAAGAATTTTACATAGGTTTTTCTGCATTTTGGATATGGACTTGGACTATGGATTTTTTTTCAGTCATAGTTATTTTACATTCTGTGCTTTTCACCCAATCCTTCTCATTTTTTTTGTGTGCAGGGTGGAAGTTTCAGGGGTCAATGTGCCTGTTCCATTTTTGTTCTTTTTTTTTGTGCAGGGAGGGGGAATTTGGGGATTGATGATCATACTGCCATTCTCTTTTTTGGTTTTGTGGCTCTCTGGACAAGAAGAATTTCAGAGTTGCATACTTTGATAATAAATGAACTTTTGATATACAATCGGTACTCTTAATGAATTTGTTTAACCTTCAGTGAGCAGTTGAGAAGATTTCAAAAGAGATGACACTTTTGAGAATTTCTCCCTGGCTTCAATAGGCAACAAATGATAAATTTAGAATATCTAATTTTCTGGCGCAAACTGTTCACATCTGATAAGTTCCTTGCCACCAGTATCAAATGCATGTTGTAGGGAATAAAATTCCACCATCCCTTCAGCGCCTCTGAGGTGACTAAGACGTCATCTTGAGCTGAAATGTTGGTTTAGCTCATGGATGGAATGCCATACATGTGCAATCACTGGCACTCCACTCTTGTGGGAAACCAGCCAGACATATTTCCACTCTTTGCTTTAGCAACCAGTAAAGTTCCTGCACTGATTATCAAATCTCATTGTACCTTACTAGTCCTAAAAGTACGGTGTGGATATATTCAAGCTGATCAGAATGGGGGAATTTAATATTATCTATGTGGCAAAATTGTTTATCTTGGTATGACATGGAAATTTCTGAACATTACAATATAGTACTCTGTTGCATTAATGCTATATGGCAGAGTTACCATATATCCTTTAAATTTTCATCATGTCTCTGTGGTCACCAACTTTTTTGAAGCTGCAACTTTCGAACACTCTGTAGCAGTTTGCAGCATTTAAGTGGGAGCTGAAGTTGTATTGAATAAACTTACAGCGTTCAAAAGACTAGTTATTTTAGTTCCCACAGGTCCGCCTTTAATGCCTTACTGAAATGATCATCCTCTGCATGTAAATCTCAACAGTCGCTGCCAATTGGTAATATTACCCATCAGAGGAAGGGAATGGAGAATTTGAACTGACCCTAACCTCATGTTCACCTGATGTTCACGGATAAACATTTCCAACACAGTTCTGCCTGGTAATCAGGGTAACAACTGTGACCATCCTTCCCCTCAAAGTAATGCAAGGTGCTGAGGCCTATTTTCAAAGTCTGTTCAGCATACTTGCCAAAACCAGTTAAGTCAGCTCACATGGGGGATTCAATCCAACTGTCCTGTTTTGTACAGCCCCTCTCAGATGATGTTAACCATCTAAGACAAGAAGGGGGTCGTTTCATTAGTGTGGCCTGTTTCAGTATATGCACACACAAAGTCATAAAGTCTGTCCCACAAGCTGATTCTTACTGCCATAACTGTCAGAATTTACTTTTTTTTTGGGAGGAGATTTTGTCAGTGGAGGAACTCACCAATCGTCAAACAACAGACCTTCAGACCACTCCACGTGCCAATCAAGCCACGTCACTGGGATGACTACCCTTCTTGCCAATTCACACACTGCTGAAATCTGTTGACACACAGGGCAGTGAAAATGATATGGAGGTTGCCCTGCTTGCTGGTAATCACTTGCTGCTCTCTGGTAGTTTAGGTGCATGCGATTCCAACCTTGGTTTTATTTCCCCTTACCAAAAACTGCAAATAATGTATGGTTTTGCATAAGCAATCATTTTCATCCATATTTAGATATGCTCTTATATTGTACATAACTAACTGGGAATAAAGTTTTGCAATGAATTCTTTTTGCTCTACCTGCTTCCATTTTAATTTGCCAGTTCGAAGGAAGGAAGTTAGTCATTGGGTACGCTTTACTGTTATTAAGATTGTTAAGAATTATTCAATAATAGTATGTTAATAACAGCAAAATCTTGATCAAGCTAATGCACACAGAGTAGGAGAACGTGTAAACAGAGGAGTGAAATATGCCATTTAATCTTCCAGACCCATTCCTGATTTAGCAAAGTTGTGGCAGTTCTGTGAATTAATTCCATACATCTGCTTCTTCCCCGCATTTCTATAAATCTTTTGTTAACAAAGATCTGTTGACTTCACATTCTAAATTATCCATTGGCAAAGCATCACTTGCCATTTGTAGAAACATTCCGACTCTTTACTATTGTCTGCGTGTGGAAGTTATTTCTCATTTCAGTTGGAAACACCTGGCTCCAACTTTCCGACTTCCCTTTCCCTCCCTCCATGTCACTCAACAAACAACTATCTACTCTATCAGTTCTGCTTCATACAATGAGAGCTTGAATCAAAGCAAACCTCAATCAGTGTGCATGAAAAATCACTGATGAAACTCAATCCAGGCATTTCCACAAGAAGCTTTAGCGACCTGTGAAAATCAATACAACAACGGAGTGAAGATATGAAAATCTAAAATTTGGAAAAAAGCTGGAAATACTTGGAAGGCCAGGCTGCATCTGTGGGAAGTGAAGCACAAGCAATTCTGCAGATGCTGGAAATCTTGAGCAACACACTTAAAATGCTGGAGGAACCTCAGCAGATCTTGCAGCATCCACGGAGGGAAATAAAGAGTTGATATTTTGGGTGGAGACTCTTCATTGGGGTGAGGGATGTGAAGGTGTCACAGATCTGGTAAAGCCAGGTAACCATAGAGATAAGCTTTAAATAAGGATATATGGTCAGGGAGTAAGTAGGAAAATCTTGCAGGTGACAACAGTGAGGCTGACAGGGGGAATGCAAGGGGTAGTACTGGAGGAGCCTCAACCCATGGGCTTGCTCTGCAATTCTGAAATTTGTCTTCTCCGGACAGCTATAGAATACAGAAAACCATGTAAGTAATTGAATGAAAAGCATCAATCCACAGCCCCACACACACACAAGAACAACAAAAACTCGCAAACCCAAACACCGTCAACCCCCGCTCACACAAAACCTAACAAATCACCCAAACTCCTGCTCACTGATCCGCAACAAGAAAGAATGGGTGAGAACATGAAAAACAATTTAGAACTGAAAGAGGCCAGTATGAACTACAGTCCAATCCATAAATCTCAGAACTTCAATAACATTTTTAGGAGCATTAGGACCCAGCAGCCTCTCCTAGGGAAGTGACTTGAACCAACAGCCATTCTGAGGGAGGCAGCTCAAACCAGTGGCTCCTCTGAGGGCAGTGACTCGAACCAGTGGCTCCTCTGAGGGCAGTGACTCGAACCAGCGGCAGAGAAATGAACCAACAGCCTCACTGAAGGAAGCAACTCAAACCAGCGGCCTCTCCAAGGACAGCGACTAGAACCAGCAGCCCCTCCGAAGAAAGCTACATGAACCAGCAGCCTCTCAGAGGGAAGTGACTTGGACCAGTGGCAGAGATACAAACCAGCAGCCTCATCGAGGAAAGCAACTCGAACCAGCGGCCTCTCTGAGGAAAGTGTCTCAAACCAGCAGCCTCTCTGAGGAAAGTGACTTGGACCAGTGGCCGTGATACAAACCAGCGGCCTCTCTGAGGAAAGTGACTCAAACCAGCAGCCTCTCTGAGGAAAGCAACTCAAACCAGTGGCCTCTCCGAGAACCACTCGCTCTCTACCTCATTTGCCAGGAAGTTTAATTCTTTCTCGAAGTTTTAATCAGTGAGAAATGTGGTCAGTCACAGCCCCTCATCTCATCTGTGAGTTTCTCCTTGTGGTAGGCCGTGCTCACATTTCTCTCCTGGTGCTCTTTCAGGGAGAGCTCAGCACTAGCTCACCTGATCAAACTACAGACTGTAAGTCACAGGCTCCAACTGTTTCAAAAACAAAATTAAGATAAAAAGAAAAAGTAGAAGATGTAGAAAAGCTAAAATGATTGACTATCTGGAAGATGTTGCCCAGAGAATCATTGTTCACTGGCGCCGTCTTGACCAGATTTTCTACAACAACTTGATGTAGTTTTATTAGGGACAGTACAGTCAGGGGATGAGGTGCAATTTTCTGTCGCAAGGATAAAAAGTTCTGAAGGCTGTGTTCTCTGCCTGTTGCCAGGGTTCAGGACATCTCATCTGATCTGCAGAGGAACTTGGAGTGGGAGGGGTGAGATCCAGTTGTCATGGTCCATGTGGGTAGCAACAACATAGGAAGAACAAGGATGGCATGTCATCCAGGTACCCTCCAATCTGACAGCATGCCATCCGGGTACCGTCCAATCTGACAGCATGCCATCCGGGTACCCTCCAATCTAACAGCATGCGATCCAGGTACCTTCCAATCTGACAGCATGCCATCTGGGTACCCTCCAATCTGACAGCATGAGATCCGGGTACCCTCCAATCTGACAGCATGCCATCTGGGTACCCTCCAATCTGACAGCATGAGATCCGGGTACCCTCCAATCTGACAGCATGTGATCCGGGTACCCTCCAATCTGACAGCATGAGATCCGGGTACCCTCCAATCTGACAGCATGAGATCCGGGTACCCTCCAATCTGACAGCATGCCATCCGGGTACCCTCCAATCTGACAGCATGAGATCCGGGTACCCTCCAATCTGACAGCATGCCATCTGGGTACCTTCCAATCTGACAGCATGCCATCCGGGTACCCTCCAATCTGACAGCATGCCATCCAGGTACCTTCCAATCTGACAGCATGCGATCCGGGTAGACTCCAGTCTGACAGCATGCCATCCGGGTACCCTCCAATCTGACAGCATGCCATCTGGGTACCCTCCAATCTGACAGCATGCCATCCAGGTACCTTCCAATCTGACAGCATGCGATCCGGGTAGACTCCAATCTGACAGCATGTGATCCGGGTACCCTCTAATCTGACAGCATGCGATCCGGGTAGACTCCAATCTGACAGCATATGATCCGGGTAGACTCCAATCTGACCGCATGAATATCGATTTCTCCTTCTGATAAATGAGCTCCACCTGCCTCTTTCTCTATTCCCCAATCTCACCTTTGACCTCTTCTCACCTGCCTATTACTGTCCCCTTGGGTCCTCTCCTCCTTCCCTTTCTCCTATGGTTCACTTTTCTCTCCTATCAGATTCCTTCTTCTCCGGCCCTTGACCTTTCCCACCCATCTGTCTTCACCTATCATCTTTCAGCTAGCCTTCTTCTCCTCCTTGGACCTTTTTATTTTGGTATCCTTGGCCATTTTGGTACCCATTGGGAGCTGAACATCCAACGGTATACAATATATCAGAAAGATAGATTAGTAGGCAGAGGGGGTGGTGTGGCTCTGTGTATAAGAAATAATATTAAATCATTGGAAAGTGATGACATAGGATTGGAAGATGTAGAGTCTCTATAGGTTGAGTTAAGAAATGGCAAGTATAAAGGACCCTAATGGCAGTTGTATACAGGCCTCCAACAGCATCCGGGATGTGGATTGCAAATTACAACAGGAGACAGAAAAGGAGTGTCAGAATGGCAATGTCATGATAATCGCTGGAGATTTTAACATGAAAGTGGATTGGGAAAACCAGATCAGTACTGGACCTCAAGAGAGAGAATTTGTAGAATGTCTAAGGGATGACTTTTTAGAACAGCTTGTTGTTGAGCCCACTACGGGATCGGCTGTGCTGGATTGGATGTTGTGCAATGATCCGGAAGTGATAAGAGAGCTTAAGGTTAAGGAACTCTTAGGGAACAGTGATTACAATATGATTGAGTTCACACTAAAATTTGAGAGGGAAAAAATAAAATCCAATGTGTCGGTATTTCAGCGGAATAAAGGAAATTACAATGGCATAAGAGGGGAACTGGATGAAGTTGACTGGAAAGGGACATTTGCAGGAAAGACAGCAGAGCAGCAATGACTGGAGTTTCTGCAAACAATGAGGGAAGTGCAAGACAGATGTATTCCAAAGAAGAAGAAATTTTCAAGGGGAAGAAAGACACTTCCATGGCTGACAAGTGAAGTCAGAGCCAAAGTAAAAGCAAAACAGAGGGCCTATAAGGAAGCCAGAGTTAGTGGGAAGTTAGAAGGTTGGGGAGCTTTTAAAAACTTGCAAAAGGAAACTAAGAAGGTCATTCGGAAGGAAAAGATGAATTATGAGAGGAAGTTGGTGACTGATATCAAAGAAGATACTAAAAGATTTTTTAAGTATATAAAAGGTAAAAGAGAGTTGAGGGTAGATATAGGACCAATAGAAAATGGCGCTGGAGATACTTCAATGAGAGATGCAGAGATAGCAGAGGAACTGAATGCATATTTTGCATCAGTCTTCACAGTGGAAGACATCTGCAGTATACCAGACATTCAAGAATGTCAGGGAAGTGAAGTTTGTGCAGTGAAAATTACGACTGAGAAGATGCTCAGGAAGCTTAACGGTCTGAGGGTGGATATATCTTCTGGACCTGATGGAAGCACCCTTGGGTTCTGAAGGAAGTAGCTGAAGAGATTGCAGAGGCATTAACAATGATCTTTCAAGAATTGATAGATTCTGGCATTGTACCAGATGATTGGAAAAATTGCAAATGTTACTCCGCTATTTAAGAAGGGTGGGAGGCAGCAGAAAGGAAAGTATAAACCTGTTAGCCTGACATCAGTGGTTGGGAAGTTGTTGGAATCGATAGTTAGGGATGAGATTACAGAGTACCTGGAGGCACATGACAAGATAGGCCAAAGTCAGCATGGTTTCCTGAAAGGAAAATCCTGTCTGACAAACCTACTGCAATTTTTTGAGGAAATTACAAGCAGGGTAGACAAAGGAGATGCAGTAGACGTGGTGTACTTGGATTTTCAGAAGGCCTTTGACAAGGTGCTGCACATAAGGCTGCTTAGCAAGATAAGAGCCCATGGTATTACGGGGGAGTTACAAGTGTGGGTGGAGCACTGGCTGATCAGCAGAAAACAGACAGTGGGAATAAAGGGATCCTATTCTGGTTGGCTGCCAGTTACCAGTGGAGTTCCATAGGGGTTGGTGTTGGGACCGCTGCTTTTTACAATGTATGTCAATGATTTGGAATATGGAATTAATGGATTTGTGGCCAAATTTGCTGATGATACAAAGATAGGTGGAGGAGCGGGTAGTGTTGAGGAAACAGAGAACCTGCAGAGAGACTTAGATAGTTTAGGGGAATGGGCAAAGAAGCAGGAAAAGAAATACAATGTTGGAAAATGTATGGTCATGCACTTTGGTGGAAGAAATAAATGGGCAGACTATTATTTAGATGGGGAGAGAATTCAAAATACAGAGATGCAAAGGGACTTGGGAGTCCTTGTGCAAGATACCCTAAAGGTTAACCTCCAGATTGAGTCAGTTGTGAAGAAAGTGAATGCAATGTTGGCATTAATTTCTAGAGGTATAGAATATAAGAGCAGGAATGTGTGTTGAGGCTCTAAGATATTTGTGAGACCATACTTGGAGTATTGTGTGCAGTTTTGGGCTCCCTATTTTAGAAAGGATATACTGACATTGGAGAGGGTTCAGAAAGGATTCACGAGAATGGTTACCATATGAGGAACTTTTGGCAGCTCTTTGGCTGTATTCCCTGGAGTTCAGGAGAATGAAGGGGGATCTCATAGAAACATTCTGAATATTAAAAGGTCTGAACAGATTACATATGGCGAAGTTATTTCCCATAGTAGGGGATTCTAGGATAAGAGGGCACGACTTCAGGATTGAAGGATGTCTTTTCAGAACTGAGATGCAGAGAAATTACTTTAGTCAAAGGGTGGTAAATCTGTGGAAATTGTTGCCATGAGCAGCTGTGGAGGCCAAGTCATTGGGTGTATTTAAGGCAGAGATAGATAGGTTCCTGATTTGCCAGGGCATCAAAGGGTATGAGGTGAAAGCAGCAGGGTGGGGATGACTGGAAGAATTGGATCAACCCATGATTGAATGGCAGAGCAGATTCGATGGGCCAAATGGCCTACTTCTGCTCCTATATCTTATGGTCTTCCTTCTCAATCCTGAGGAATGATTTTAACCACAACATTGACTATCTACTAATTTCCATCAATGCTGCCTGACCTACTGAGTTTCTCCAGCATTTTGTGTGTGTTGCTTTGGACTTCCAGCATCTGCAGGAATTCTCATATTTAAGAACAAAGAAAGATGTTCTGCTGTGGAAATATGAGCAGATCAGGGATGAAATAAAATGCAGAACCAAAACGGGATTGTTACTTAAGTCACATGCAAATTGGCAAAGGGTTAACAGAATCAGAGAGCTCAATGTGTGGCTCAAAGATTGGTGAGAATTGGACTCTAATTGACGGGATGTTGGCACCGGTATTGTGCAAGGAGGGAGCTGCTCTGATGGGATGGGCTCCACCTGAACCATGCTGGGACCAAGGTCCCCATGAATTGCTTCACTCGGGCTGTGAATAGAGCTTCAAAGTAAATAGTTCAACAGCTTGGGAAGGTATGGATAAAGGGAAAGGGACGCAGAGTGCAGGAGGGGTTACAGAAATCTACAGAAAAAAAAGTTTAGAAAGGGATAAGAACACAATTTCAGGTAAAATGGAGATAAAATAGAAAAGGTTGGTGAATATAGGATTGAAGGTGTTATATTGCAATGTACACAGTATGTGTAATGAAGTAGATGATCTTGAGCACAGTTAGAAATTGGCTCGTATGGCGTAGTGGGCATCGCCGAGTTGTGGCTGAATGACTATCAGAGCTGGGAACTTAACATCCAAGGACGCACATCATCTTGAAAGGACAGACAGGTGAACAGAGGGGGTGGGGTGGCTTAGTTGGTAAAAAATGAAATCAAATCCTTAGAAAGAAGTGACATAGGATCAGAAGATATAGAATCCTTGTGGGTAGAGTTAAGAGATGGCAAGGGTAAAAATGGTCCTGATCAGAGTGAGATACAGCCCTTCAAACAATAGCCAAGATCAGGGGTACAAGTTACATTGGGAGATAAAAGAAGCATGTAAAAAGGACAATGTTACAATAGTCATGGGGATTTTAATAAACGGGAAGATTGGGAAAATCAGGTTGGTGCTGAATGCCAAGAGAGAGGATTTGTAGAATGCCTATAGGTTACCTTTCTAGAGCAACTTGTGGTTGAGTCCACTAGGGGAACGGCAACTCTGGACTGGGTGTTGCATAATGACACAGATTTAGTTAGGGAGCTGGAGGTAAAGGAACTCTTAGGAGTGGTGGTAGTGATTGATAGGACTCATCATGCAGTTTGAGAAGGCGCTAAAATTATGTATTAGTATCACAGCGTTAGAGAGACATGCAAGAGGAGCTGGCTTAAGTTGATTGGAAGGAGACACTAGGAGGGATGACAGCAGAACAACAATAGCAGGAATTTCTGGGAAGATAGGAAGATATGTGGAAGTGCGGTTAGAGGAAGCAGGGAGTCTGCAGAAGGTCCAGGAGAGATTAGGAAAAGGGACAAATAAACAGCAAATGGAATTCAGTGCAGGGTCATGCACTAAAGTAGAAGGAATAAAGGTGTAGACTATTTGCTAAATGAGGAGTGAATTCAAGATTGGAGGTGGGAAGGGACTTGGTGCCTTGTGCAGGATCCCCTGAAGATTAACTAGCAGGCTGAGTCAGTGATAAGGAAGGCAAATGCTCTGTTAGCACTCATTTAGAGAGGACTAGAATGTAAGAGCAAGGATGTAATAATGTAATACTGCAGCTTTATAAGGCATTGGTCAGAGCGCACTTGGAGTATTGTGAGCAATTTTTGGTCCCAGAAATGATGTGCCAGCATTGGAGAGGGTCCGGAGGAGGTTCATGAGAATGATTTCATGAATGAAAGGATTAACTTATGAGGTGCATTTGATGACTTGGACTGTACTCACTGGAGTTTAGAAGGGGATCTCAATAAAACATACCTGGATGCCCTAGATGCAGTGGAGGTGGAGAGGATGTTTCCAATAGTGGGAGCATCTAGGACCAGAGGACACAGCTTCAGAATACAAGGACGTCCCTTTAGAACAGAGATGAGGAGGAATTTCTTTAGCCAGTGAGTGGTGAATCTGTGGAATCTATTGCCACAGGCAGCTGTGGAGTCCAAGGCTCTGGGTATATTTAAAGCAGAGCTTGATACTTTTTTCATTAGTCTGGGAGTCAAAGATTATGGGAAGAAGGCAGGAGAATGTAATTAAGAGAGAAAATAACTCAGCCATGATTAAATGACTGAGCGGATTCGATGGACTGAATGGCTTAATTCTGCTCCTATTTCTCATGGTCATAATATATGCAAAAAAAACGTAGATAAAAGAATGTTGGAATTGTAAAATACAGGGAGAAAAACATGCCTAACAGATCAGGCTGGGCAAATGCCCTACTCCCAGCTGAGGGAAAAACAAACAGAGGCCTATCCTGCAGGGTACATCTTCCTGGTTTTCACAGCTCCTGCATTCTTATGTCCATGTTCTCACCCTTTGACTGCTCCACTTCACACATTGACCAGACAACATTTTTTATTGTTTATCTCTATGGTTACTCTAGTTTTATCTCATCAGAGACATGTCTTCTCTACTGTCTCTGCAGCTCCAGAAGCTTCTTTCACCTTCTTCCCAGTTTTAGTCATAGTCATAGTCATAGTCATACTTTATTGATCTCGATGGAAATTGGGTTTCATTACAGTTGCACCAACCAAGAACAGAGTATAGATATAGCAATATAAAAGCCATAAATAATTAAATAATAACATGTAAATTATGCCAGGAAATAAGTCCACGACCAGCCTATTGGCTCAGGGTGTCTGACCCTCCAAGGAAGGAGTTGTAAAGTTTGATGGCCACAGGCAGGAATGACTTCCTATGATGCTCAGTGCTGCATCTCGGTGGAATGAGTCTCTGGCTGACTGTACTCCTGTGCCCACCCAGTACATTATGTAGTGGATGGGAGACATTGTCCAAGATGGCATGCAACTTGGACAGCATCCTCTTTTCAGACACCACTGTCAGAGAGTACAGTTCCATCCCCACAACATCACTGGCCTTACGAATGAGTTTGTTGATTCTGTTGGTGTCTGCCACCCTCAGCCTGCTGCCCCAGCACACAACAGCAAACATGATAGCACTGGCCAGCACAGACTCGTAGAACATCCTTAGCATCGTCCAACAAGATGTGAAAGGAACTCAGTCTCCTCAGGAAATAGAGACGGCTCTGACCCTTCTTGTAGACAGCCTCAGTGTTCTTTGACCAGTCCAGTTTATTGTCAATTCATATCCCCAGATATTTGTAATCCTCCACCATGTCCACACTGACCCCCTGGAAGGAAACAGGGGTCACCTGTACCTTAGCTCTTCCTCAGGTCTATCACCAGCTCCTTAGTCTTTTTCACATTAAGCTGCAGATAATTCTGCTCACACCATGTGACAAAGTTTCCTACCATAGCCCTGTACTCAGCCTCATCTCCCTTGCTGATGCATCCAACTATGGCAGAGTCATCAGAAATCTTCTGAAGATGGCAAGACTCTGTGCCGTAGTTGAAGTCCGAGGTGTAAATGGTGAAGAGAAAGGGAGCCAAGACAGTCCCCTGTGGAGCCCCAGTGCTGCTGATTACTCTGTCAGACACACAGTGTTGCAAGCACACATACTGTGGTCTGCCAGTCGGGTAATCAATAATCCATGACACCAGGGAAGTATCCACCTGCATCGCTGTCAGCTTCTCCCCCAGCAGAGCAGGGCAGATGGTGTTGAATGAACTAGAGAAGTCAAAAAACATGACCCTCACAGTGCTCACTGGCTTGTCCAGGTGGGTGTAGACACGGTTCAGCAGGTAGACGATGGTATCCTCAACTCCTAGTCGGGGCTGGTAGGCAAACTGGAGGGGATGTAAGTGTGGCCTAACCATAGGCCAGAGCAGCTCCAGAACAAGTCTCTCCAGGGTCTTCATGATGTGGGAGGTCAATGCCACCTGTCTGTAGTCATTGAGGCCACTGGGGCGCGGTGTCTTCGGCACAGGGACGAGGCAGGACGTCTTCCACAGCACAGGAACCCTCTGGAGACTCTGGCTGAGGTTGAAGACATGGTGAAGTACTCCACATCGCTGAGGGGCACAGGCTTTGAGCACCCTGGTGCTGACACCATCCAGGCCTGCAGCCTTGCTTGGGTTGAGACGTTTCAGCTGTCTTCTCTCTTGTTCAGCTGTGAAGCCCACCGTGGTGGTTTCGGTGGGGGAGGGGTGTAGCCATGAGAGCAGGGTGGGGTCTGTGAGGAGGGGTAGGAGGGGAGAGTGGAATATGTGTTGGTTGGGGGCCGACAACAGACGAATCATGTGGGGGATGTCGAATCTGTTAAAGAACAGGTTAAGTTCGTTGGCCCTGTCCAAACTGCCTTCAGCTCCTCTATTGCTAGTTTGCCAGAACCCAGTGATAGTCCTCATCCCACTCCAGACCTCTCTCATGTTGTTCTGCTGGAGTTTCCACTCAAGCTTCCTCCTATACCTGTCTTTCGCCTCCCTGATCCTGGCTTTCAGGTCCCTCTGTATTGCCCTCAGCTCCTCCCTATTTCCATCTCTAAACGCCCTCTTTTTAGCATTCAGGATGTCCTTAATGTCCTTTGTTACCCACGGCTTGTTATTTGAATAACAAAGGACAGTTCTTGCCGGAACATTGCAGTCCACACAGAAGTTGATGTAACCAGTGATGCACTCTGTGAGCCCATCAATATCCTCTCCATGTGGCTCACAGAGTGCCTGCCAGTCTGTCACCTCAAAACAACCCTGGAGCGCTTCATAGGCCTCCTCCGACCATTTCTTCACTGTCCTTGAGGTTGCAGGTTTACTCTTCACCAGAGGCACGTAGCAGGGTTTGAGATGCACCAGGTTGTGATCTGACCTTCCCAATGGGGGGAGGGGAGAGGAGCTGTATGCATCCTTAACATTAGCGTACATCAAATCCAGAGTCCTCTCACCCTGGTTGTACAGCTCACATACTGCGTGAAGTTGGGCAGTGTTCTAGCTATGGTAACATGGTTGAAGTCACCCGAGATGGTAATGAGGGCACTCGGGTGCTGGGTTTGTAATCTGGCTATGACGGTGTAAATGATGTTTCACGCTGACATATAGGGTTGGCAGAGGGAGGGATGTACACAACAACCACAATTGCATGTGAGATTTCCCTTGGCAAATAATATGGCCGGAGTCCAACAGCCAAAAGTTCAATATCCGGGCTACAAACACGTTCCTTGATCATAATATGACCAGGATTGCACCATCTGTTGTTTACCAAAACAGCAAGCCCCCCTCCTTTATGTTTACCAAGGGTCTCAGCCCGAAACGTCGGCTGTACCTCCTCCTGGACTGCCTGGACTGCTGCGTTCACCAGCATTTTTTGTGTGTGACAGCAAGACTGTGTCTCATATTATGTTTAATAAAATATTTGGTGATTTTCCCAAGTTTGGAACCAAATGTTTGAAAAGAATTTCCTTCAAACCAATCTGCTGCGTTGATTGGATTAATATTGACATTGATTGGTTGCAAATAATTGAGCTTAAATATTCTATGCTTGATATTCTAATTCTGAGAGAAGATCAAGGGTATCTATAGAACGGTATATTAACAAAAGATCTATATTATAAAACCAAAGCTAGTTAACATTAAAATTACGGAGACTGTGGTTCATTTGTATTTCGACACTGGAATAACATTCAAACTTGCAGCAAACTGCTATGAACTGAATTGAGTGCTGTTGTCAGACACAAGCATTTCTGGCATCTCAAAGCAGCTGAAGATATGCAGCAGCTGTTGAACAGTAGCCTCAGTCATTGTTGAATTCATTGGTAATACTTCCAGCCATTTGGAATAGGGTGTTAACCAAGACAAGGTAGTTAAACCCATTGACTGAGCCAGCAATGTGAACATCTACTCAATATGTTGGAAATAATTTGGAAACTGTGTAGCTTGATGGTGATGGAGGGTTGTTCTCCAATCTTGGCAATTTACTTGCAAGCATTTCATCACCATATGAAGAGATATCGTCAGTGCACTGTTGATTGTGGTGTCCTTTGAATGCGTGGCCTTTATATACTAATCAATCAGTTCCATAACGATGGCCTTTCAGCAGATTGATAAGTATATAAAGGCCAAACATTTGGAGGAGACCACAATTAACAACACACTGACGATATCTTTTTGTATGGTAATGAAACATTTGTAAGTAAATTGCCAAGATCGGAGAGCAACTTAACCTAACCCATACGCAATATGTACTTGACTCCAAGGTCTGGTAGTCTGAGGCTATAGTTGTGGATCAGCTCCACTGGGATTCTTTGCTGTCATAGAGCACTGAGTACACTGTTTGCATACGAACATTGATATCTTCGTCTCTGCCCGGCCTGTACACAAAGATTCTTGCCAGAGCTTTCATTCGGTTGATACCTGGGTGACCATGGGTTGGAGAGCAATATATGGACGAGGTATCTGGAAATACACTGAAGAAGAGGATCTGCAGCTGTTTTGCTCTGATCTTGTCAACTGTCACTAGAAAACCTTTAGCAGTATCCGAAACAACCCGGTGGACTTCGCGATCAACTAAAGTTGCAGCCACAAGCATATTTTCATTTTCAGGACCCTACTGATTCACAAGACTGGAGAGGACATCCGTCTGACCATGTTCCTGGGTTAGTGTGTACTTGATTTCAAAATCATAGGCTAATAACATCATTGCCCGCCTTTATAGATGGTTAGCTGTATACACCAGGATGTCCTTCTTAGACCCAATAACGGACTAGTGATCAGTAAGGAGAGTGAAACGTTTGCTCTAAAGCATCTTGTGGAGTTTCTACACAGCAAAGATGATTCTCAAAGCTTCCTTTTCAATTTACCCACCATTCCTTTCTGCTGCAGAAGGTGATCTTGCTGCACGCATGACAACCTTTTGGGATCCATCAGGAAATATACAGGATATGGGATAACCATCCCATCGTTGAACGTATCCATTGTGACAACGATTGGCAGCTCTGGGTTGGAGTATGCCAATTCTTCACCTGATCAAAAACCTCTTGCCATTGTTTGGACTGATCTCATGTGGCACCCTTGTTGAGCTGGGCACTGAGTGGTTCATTGCCAGGAGGAATGCTGAATAATGACCGATCATGCTCAAAAATGATTGTAAGGTGCAGACAGCTGATTGTGGCGGTGCCTTTAAGATAGCAGTGATGATTTCAAAATCTGGGTGATGACCATGCTCATCTATGATAAATCCCAGATACTTGATTGAGGACATCAGGAGGCCTCATTTTTCTGCCCAATGTCACAGTCCAAAGTCATGCAGTTTGTTCAAAATGTGGTCCAGGTGTTGACATAGTTCTGTCTGATCCCTTTCCATGGCAATGATATTGTCAAGGTAAGCAGCAACACTTAATACCACTGTCAATATCACTCAGTATGGTGTCAGTAAGCTGTTGAAAAATTGTAGGAGCTACCTATACCTCGAAAGGCTGATGGAGAAAGGAAAACAATGTTCTGTAATAGTGAGAAGCAACTTTGATTTTTTTGCCTCTTCTAGCAGTAATATGCTTCCATCAACAGCAACCATTGTTCAATTTTACAAAGAGATCTGCAGGTACTGGTAATGGGTACTGGTGTGTCTCCAGAGTCGCAGTGATACTAATTGAGAAGCCTGCAAACAACCTCACTGTACCATTACGTTCTTGATAATGACTACTGGAGCCGCCCAACATGAGTAGTTGACAGTTTTGATCACACTATCTTTGTTGCAGGCAATCTAGCTCTTGCTCCACCATTGGTAAGACAGTGTATGGCACTGGTGTTTTGGGACAGAAGACTGTCTTTGCATCTGGATGGAAATGGTGTTCTGCTTGCAGTTTGGTGCAGTAACCAAAACCATTTTGAAACACTGCTGTATGGCGCTGTTTCAGTTGTTGTATGGTCTCATGTACTGATGGTGGTATGGCATCAACTGTCATGATTTGAATGTCTAATGTCCTCATAAAGACCTCATCTAGAGGAATGCTCCGGAGATCAAACTTGCCTATCCAGTCAATGCCAAGGACATTCAGATCTGGCTGGTCTTCTAAGTAACACAGACCATTGATTTGGTTACCATTCAGTTTCACCATGCAGTACAATTCGCCATTCAGCTGAAGGCTTCCACCTAATGCACTGCAAGTAAATTGATGAGTTACTTTGACTGATGAGGACCAAAGTGCCTGCTATGTACATTTGGAGATAATAGTGATGTCTGATGCCATATCGAGCTGTAGCTTGACCAACTGATTGTTGATAAATACATTGACGTATCTTCCGGTGGCGAAGTCAACTTTGAACGTAACCATTAAACTCTGTGCGGATTTTAATGGCTTTTGAAACATCTTGTCCTTGTGTTTCACTGGCCAATAAGACAGTGAAGGATGGCAAAAACTTTTTTGGTGACCAGGGCATTGGCAATTGCTTGCAAACGTGTTTCTTGTATTGGCAGCTTCTTGCAAAATACCACACTCCTATTTCACAGCACAGCTTGTTCCAACAATCTGTGGTTGGCTGCTTGGAGTTCTGCTGAATGACAGTGCCTGGGCCACTGGAAATTGCTTTGACACAGATCTGTTCGACCAGGTTGGAATCGTGTTTCGGGTTGATCAACTGTTGACCTTATTGAGTGACAACATGTAGAGTCATATCAGTGTCTTGCTTCAGTTTGGCAGGGAGTTATTTGCAAATGTTTGCATCACCAGGTGCCTAACGTCCACAAATAAAAATCAGACATTTGAACTGTGACTCAGTCACGTTATCCAGTTTGAGCTTTTCACATTCGTGATTGACAGCACTGGCATATGTGATGAAGCCTTGGCATTGTGTTTTGCAAGTTTTAGGCAGTGGTAGCCAACACTAAAGAGAAATGACTGCTCTCTAAAAATACTTGTTAGCTGTTGGACGCATAGGTCACATGCATCTGTGGGCAGAATGAACTTGAGATTACACCCATGTTTAGCAGTACCCGATTTTTGTAGCGAAGTGCATGTCTTCCATGAGTTGTCTTTACTGGCAAACTCAACCCGGAAGATATCTTCATAAAATTTGAATCAGGGTTCAAACATAACTCCTGGAGTGGCATCAAACTGGAAGTTAGTAATAGACATAATAACTGATTCACGAGTTCCGTTCAGTGTTTGACACCAATGTCATTGGACTCACTGATAACCTGCTTGACAAGGTTTTGATTAACTTCAGCTGGGCCACCTTAAATTGAGCTTACTGCTGTTTTAGAATTGCACTTAAGTCTTCTGCTGAAATTGCCATGCTGATATAATAGAGCACCTTGTCACCAATTTGTTGTGTTCACCTGCATGCCTATTGGTTGGCTGACAAACCATTCGCAAGCGGACTTCCATCGATTGGTCATTGTTCCAAACAACACTTCCAATGTTCTGGAGTAGACCACTGAAGTAGTTGTCCTTTGAGGTGCACTATTAGGTGTTTGGAGCTGTATGGTTTTACTGAATGAAAGTTTATTTCCAGTTTAGTTTTATCTCCTTGGATCAGGTCTTCACAGTAGTTACAGATGAGTGAACACAACATTTACCACAAAATAAAAATTGTCCCCATTGACTCATTTGACTTCACTACAACTTTGCAATGTTATTCAACTCACTAAGATTTCCTAAACAACCCATCACCAAATATCATGTCTCTATTGTTCAAAATATTTATTCCTATGACTCCACCTATTTGGAGAACAGCATACTCTTCCTTTGTACCATGATCTGTGCCATGATTTTACTCCTGGTTTTGGAATTCCCTCCTTAAAGCTATTTCTTCCTTTATCACTTTACTTTCTTAAAGACTATCCTTGAAACCACTTACTGACCAAACTTTTGCAACATGTCAGTAGTATCAAATGGGTGTGGCTTGCTCTCATTTGGGTGGGAAGTAGGGGCCATTACCTTGAAGGGGGAAAGGGATCACCTTATTTGAAATGTTGATCAATCTGGCAGATCAGGAAGGACAATCCTTCTGCAACTTGACATTCAGATAAGCTAATTGTTGGTTTTCCCTTCATAGTTGCAGCCAAATAACAGGTCCCTTTACAGACCATTTGCCAGTCTGCATTAATACCTGGAGTTCCTGAGTGAACTTGGCTGTCATAGGGGAGTCAGTCTTGGAGAGTAAGCCTGAAAAGAGACCCCCTCACTTCATCTGAAAATTAGCAGCATACTTCTGAACTGTAATGAAAATACAGTTTCCTTCTGGGAGAGTTAATATATTGGAAGCCATTGAACAGAGAAAGCTAAAGCTTCTAAACCTATTGGAGCTGATTATCATTGAGTGCATAGGGATTGGTTTTAGAGATTAAGGGGGAGAAATGATGTGGAACCAGGGCTAATTGATGAAGCATTATAAATGGCCATAGCATCCTGGAGTTTGTGAGCCTGTCTGAGGGATTCAAGGGGGAATTCCTTGTTTTCCCGAAATGGTTGCACCATATCACTCATCACCCACTACTGGCCCAGGAGTTATTAGTACCTGCAGTGAGGAGATTGATCAGATAATGCATGGACTGCACCTCACCGAGCCTGCGAATCTTTTTTGACTTCTTCTTCTTGCCACTTCTTCATTTGTCATTTGTGAAAGCATATAAATCACTGATACATGATACAGAGCATCAGGAGTTACAGCACAGAGTCTGTGATTCTGCTGTCGTTAGTCGCCAATTAATAGCCAGAATCTGTATCACTAAAAATTTATAAGCCTTCCCAGTTGTACTCATTTTCCCACCATGCAGCCATCTAGAGCCAGCACCATATCGATATCTCTGATGAAGCAGCTGCAGACTTTATTCTCATCACACAGAGAGAAGCAAGAGAACTCCGAACATCTAAAATCCGCCTGTTTTCTTTTCTTCCTTGAGCTACTTCAAAAGCAGAAAACAGTTTGCAGTGAGAGGCTTAATAAGGGTGAAAATGTTACGCAAAGGTGATCTCCAGAGCCAGGCTCATTTTCACACAGAATGAAATCCAGTCTCCATTGTGTTGCACACAGACAAGATGGCAAACTCCCAAAATAAAAAATAATCGAGAGTAGGCATGTTATATTAAAGTTCAGTAGGAAAAAGCAACACAGGTTCTCCGTTCTTTTGTTGAAAAGTGTATGGGATTCAAATAAAGTGTACTGGTTCCCATTTATATAAGAACATTGTACACACTAAATTCACACAGCTGCCGATTACTATTTGTCTTGTTGATTCCTCTTATTTAAAACAAAGCAACAAACTTCCTTGGAGTACAACAATCTGCTAGCCTCTCTAAGCTTCAGAAATTTTACAAAGGATTAAAGTTGTGGTGGTAATTAGATGGATTAAAATACAAAGGCCTGAAAGTTCTTACCCCAGAGGAACAGAATGCCCATTCAAGTCCAAAGATGCTGATTCCTCCCAAAATTGTGGGTGTGGAGCTTGATGACAAATCGGGTCTAAGTACCTGCTCACAGTACTCAAGAGGGTCTGTTACACATAAATGGAGAAAGAAGAATTCTACCTGTATTCTACAATAACTTTTATTAAGCTTCTGTGTCAAATGGAGTAAGTGGGCTTGTAAGAGAGCATGTGATCCAAAACTACTCACAATCCAAACATCATGAAGCAAGAGGTTTTCAAGAGAGATTCTAGAATATTAACTCAATGGGCCCAAATGGCCTAAGTCTACTGCTATCTCTTATTAATTCATCAAGTTAATAAATAATGTTTTTAAGAAAACGATTAACGTCTTAGTATTTATTCACCTGAAAAACATAAAATAACAATTTGCAAGTTGCAGAATAGATTCATTCCAAAGAAAAATATTCTAAAGGGAGGACTAGGCAATTGTGGTTGTTATTTTTTATCAGAGTTTTGACATACATTTGGTAAATAGATCTGAATCATAAACCTTGACAGCGAACAATCCATCTAGGTCACCTCCTTCTTCAACAACTTACTGTATAAGTGCCATTTACTACTCTTCTCCCAAGCAACTTACAGCACTATTACTTAAACCTGCCATGGTCACATCTTGCTTTCAAGAAAATTGTTGACAGATACATCGTAATAGCATAGTTAGAGTAAGCAGATTCTTTGCATGTGCACTTACCAGCTCCATGTGTTTGCTTCCACATCAATAACTCCCAGCACATATCAAAGTTATGGGTTCTGCCTGGTTAACACTCTGAGACCTCACCAGTTAGAGTCACAGAGTCATAGAAGAGTGAAGCACAGAAACAGACCCTTCAGCCCATCCAGTCTGTGCCTACTTCCATCGACCTGCGCTGGGATCATAGCACTCCATACTCCTACCATCTATGTGTAGTACGTATCCAAACTTCTCTTAAACATTGAAATTGCGTTTGCATGCACTACTTGCGCAGGCAACTCGTTCTGCACTCTTGTCATCCTCTGAGTGAAGAAGTTTCCCCTCATGTTCTCCTTATTCTTTTCACCTTTCACCCTTAACCCACAGCATCTAGTTCTAGTCCCACCCAACCTCACTGGAAAAAGCCTGCT
Organism: Mobula hypostoma; assembly: GCF_963921235.1. Taxonomy (NCBI): domain Eukaryota; kingdom Metazoa; phylum Chordata; class Chondrichthyes; order Myliobatiformes; family Myliobatidae; genus Mobula; species Mobula hypostoma. The sequence continues at coordinate 111,125,705 of NC_086100.1, read as the reverse complement.
TGCATTTACCCTAACTATCCCCTCATAATTCTGTGTACTTCTGTCCCCTCATCTTCTACGTTCCAAGGAGTGAAGTCCTCACCTGTTCAATCTTGTTGTTGCAGATCCTGTGCTTACTTATCCACCATTTCCATTGCCTGGGCAAAGCAGATGCCTGCATGAAATTCAGTTCCTCTCTTTGAACAGTTTCCTTTGAGTGAGCACCTTGTTGATTACAAAACTTGGATTGCAAACTCAATTCATTATCCACATTCCATTGCTTCCTCTCTCGTATTGAGCAATCCATTCTAAATCTGTCACAATATCTGGAAGTGTTTCACCTTGGTATTGGTTCATCTGTCAAATATCTTATTGCAGAATATGTTAGCATGGGTAACTCATGTTGTTCATCTATATGTCTTCAAATGTCAAGTCATCTGGTTTGGCTGGGATAAGATTTTTTTTTATATACTTCTATGCTCTAGCAGCTACAGACATAAGCAAAAGCAGCCTTCCAGGCTGCAGTGTTATTTGCTGTAAAGACATGTTCCATTCTTCTCAGATCTTCAACCTCACTGTAGCAAGAATGTAAAATGGCAGGTGTGCTTATCTTGGTTTTTATCACCCCTCAACACAGTTGAAGCAACTACAAAGAAATGGAATTAATGAACTCCAGCTGGATCTCAGTAAACTGTACTGTTCTATTTATTAAAAGGCAAGTAACCTTTATTCTGTAAGCAACCTCGTTAAATTTTGTTTTCATCTTCTTTGGCAATTATTCTAATGGCACTGGGCAAAGCGATGCAAACATCAGGGAAAACTATACCTACAGTTCAGAAGTGTTCACCATCTGCTTCCCCATTTGAGGAGCCATTTTTAATTTGTGTTATCAGTCTTCACGTCAAGGCAAAGGGATGGCCAACATTTCTCCTCAGGATGCTGGATCAGGAGGGCTATTGACTTCAAGAGAACACATCTTACTCACACCCTTCTTTAAATCAGTGACACAGCAGTGGAAACTGTGGGCAGTTTCAGTCAGTACACATCTTGCACAAACTCTCATGCTCCCAGAACACATTCTACACAGTCTGAAAAGCTTACCCATGCCTCTACTTTCTGAGGGGGCTGAAGGGAGCTGGACTTTGCACATCTATGCTCACATCATTCTACAGATGCACAGTAGAGAGAAAGCTGCATCATTGCATGATACAGAAACTGCACTCTGATAGACAGGAAGGCCCTACAAAATGTCGTCCAAACTGCCAGACAGCTCATCAGCACCAGCCTACCCACCTTCAAGGACATAGATAGAGAAAGGTGCCAGAGAAGGGCCAGTAACTTCATGGAAGTTCCCACCCTGCTCATAGACGGTTTGTCCCACTCCCATTAGGGAGGAGGCTATATAGCATCCACGTCCAAAACAGTTACTTTCCCCAAGCAGTAAGGCTGATTAATACCCCCAACCTCCAACCCACCCCTCCTCACCACCCGTCCACCACCACTACTTTATCATCTCTTGTCAGACACCTTATTTACAGACACTGCTGTGCCTAGAGTCACTTTATGGACATAAAATCAATCTATGAATATGTTATCTTATGTATTTATATTTATTGTGTTTTAATTATTATGTTTTTTATTATTTTTTTATTATTGAGTTCTTTATCTTTTTTTTCGCAGTGCATTGGTTCCAGAGTAACAATTATTTTGTTCTGCTTTACAGTTGTGTACTGAAAATGACATTAAACAATCTTAAACTTAAATGGGAAATGTTGACTTTCCTTTTGCTCAACCCATTCAGTTCTTCAAGCAGTTCATTTTGTACTCCATATTCCAGTATCTGCAGTCTTTCATAACTCTATAAGAGGACATTTTAGAGCAGTCCTTGAGTTATTCATTACCCAGGATTCACAGTGCTCTGGATAAAGAAATATCAGTAGATTACTCACTTTTTTAACGATAAACTTATTTTCTTACTTGGCCAATTATGAGGACAGCCTGGGACCTGCTATCCAAGGAATTTTCCTCGACTGTTCCCCTTAACTGAATGAGGGTAACCAAGGTGGGAATATTCATTGCTTTTATAACTGCAGACCAATTTGTACACATGTGCAGTATAATGAGTTCCAACAATGTCTAGTAGGATGAGGAAAATTCGTTCATATCTCTTAAAGTTTATTATGACTCCAAATGCAAAATAAGCATCTGGTACAAAGACAAACTGCTGTTATCGGTTCAGTATAACCCATAATCAGGCATTTATTGCCGTGGTAGATCAGAGTACATGTAATAATTGATTAGCAAGACTAAGAGAAGCTAAGGAGTAGTGGATTATTGAAACAATAGTGCTCTTACACGTTCCAGCGTTTGTTCTTCACAAAGGGTTTAAATCAGAATTCTTGAAGTAACCTAAAGCTATAATTATCCTGCTTGAAAAATGAGTGTCTAGGAAGAAAATTTCCAGGGGTCTCTCACGAAGTAAGTATTTGGTCAGGAAATCACAGAGCTACAACATGTGATCACCCCTATATCAACAGATGAGCCACAACTGACAGCAATTCACAGCAAAACTCAGCACTCCATCAGTAATATGGTATCTCAGAAGCATTGCCAGGTAAGTTAATTGGTCATTTTAAATTGTCCTGTGATAAGGCTAGGATTAAATCGGGATTTGCTGGGCAGAGAGGCTCGAAGGGCCAGAAGGCCTATTCCACACTGTGTCTCAATAAATAAATAACACATAATTCCCATTTATGAGGGAAGAAAAGTGTTGCCAATTGCCTGATGCAACTATCTTCTTTCACATTTTCCAAAGGCAGTTACATTCGTTAAATTAAGCATTGAATTTTCAGCAGCAGTCCTCAGACTTAAAATTACATGAAGATGCAATCAACAGGAGAACAAGTGAGAGGTGGACAATAGTTAGTTAAAATACACAAAGAGAGAGGGCCAAGATCATCCATAAATTGGTCTCAGGCCTTTCCCAGGATCAGCTGATAGTGTTCTTCGAACTTCTACAGTCAACTCGTCCACAAAGGCAGCAACAGCCTGGCAGGGGGTGGTGGAGGAAAACTCCTTGATGAGACTGAGGCGGAAGACCTGATCTCCAACTTTATGGAACTGAAGGACTGGGGGGAACATGATGACTTTTTAAATGCACAAGAAGATTTATTTCATTATCAGCTATCAGCCCCAGGTGGCTACCAATGAATTCCTGGTGGAAGAGAACCCACAGCTACTCTGTTCAATGGGAAGATGTTCTGTTGAGTTTTCCCTCAGCAAGCATTAACTTGTCCAACAGCAGGTCCAAGCCACCAAGTCTCTGATTGCAAGAGTGGACCAGAATACCTAGAAGGGAATCTATGAGTGAAACAGTAGCAGCTTCTACAAGTTTATAAATCTCCAATCTGACTTGGGCAATGACATGACACCCGCTGCAGTGCTATAATAAATCTCATCACTTTTTGTGGAAGATATTGCTTAAAGAAAATGTTATTTGTTGTTCCTATATCATGTCTTTTTTAATGATTATAATATCCCTGTTGAAACAATTCACAGTCAGATAATCCCTGAAGTTTAATATACTCATGGATCAGCCTTGAGGGAAGTTGGCATCTTTAAGGGAAGGTGTGTTCTTTGTTAGTGTCCGCTGGGTTTTACTTTAATCCTGAAGAAGTAGCTTGCAAACAAATAAAGGCAGCCTCAGGCAACTAGTCAAAGGATTTACCCGTCCAGAGGACAACTGTCCAGATTTGCATCCCCTCACAATATTGTTGGCTTGTGGAAATACAAGGCTTTTCACAACCAGGACAGATAACCTTATAATGCACAATCAATCCATACTATTATATAATTGTGGAGACTGAATAAAAACATTTCTTCTCAGCAGATGCTTCTCTGTCAGGACCTTCTGATGGCAATAAAGGAACACTAGTCAGACCAAGAAAATGACTTACTTTAATTAGCTTTCAAGCAGTTTTTAATGGGTCAGTTTCTTCAGGGGTGAAGGCTTGAGGTGATGGATAGTTACGGGAATGCTGTGCTTCATTACCACCCTTGTATACAATTAATGAATGAATTAATCTATCAACCAATCCCTTTCCCTACTACATGCTGCTGATTATGAAAAATAATAAAAACTATTTATTTATTGCAATTCATTTTCTATTGAAACATTCAAGAAAAATGTGATTTGGTCTCCGCACTGTCTTTTTTTCCCCGCAACATCTGATTTAAGGAACATTAACATAAAACCACATATTCACATTCTCAGCAACAAGCCCATCATTATAACATGCTTGTTATAGCTTTCAAAGGCAGGCTTTAATAGGATTTGTATGCTTGCCATAACTGATCTTTGCCCGATACACCCCTCTGACAGTCAGTGAGACTTTCAAATGGTTGGAAGAAAAATTGATGTATTTTTGCACTTTCATTTTGTTGTAGGATAAATTTAAACAAATGCAAGATACTTTGTTAGACCGCTGTGCCTGTGGGCCATCCTGAAGACTCTGTGTGATTACTCACCACTGAGTACCTTACCATGCTGAAAAATTTTGACAGCTTTGATGACCAGTGACATTTAAAAATATATCAAATAGAATTTCATAATTCAAGTAACAATTTTAAAAAATATTTAAATAAAAAACGGCTTTGAAGCACATTTACAATTTACAAATTATTTTTATTACGATTAACTAAATAAAATAAGCAAGCCATTAATGTGCATTTATGTTTCTGTCTGGATTCAGACCTCATTCAAGTCAATAGGGTATTGTTGTACATGACTGTAGACCTGGATTAAAACAGAGGCCATGTGCGAAGTCTAATCTGCACCCTCAGCTCACTATTTATGTTCTGTTCCCGAAACATAAACCAGTATATCCGTTCTGATACAAAGGATTCCCAGCCACATCTGCCTTACCAGATAACATACTGGATCTTTTCAATTCTAAAATCACTATTGCAAATCCTTTTTTTTCTGCATCTTCTTCAGCATCTCCATCTATTGTCATTTCTGAATAATATGGAGAACAGAACTACACACAGGATTCCAAGTAGCCTCAACAAAGATATCAGGCAATTTAAAAGCACATGTGAAGCCCTGTTTTTGTCCATATATTTGATTGAGAATCAGATGTCCAGAGTGGAACTCCACTTAAATCACTTCCAACCGTTCCTTCCACAGCTCTAGCTCCCACTATGCAGTCCTGAGTAATATCTTCCCACTGCACTACCACAAGACCCTAACAGGCCTACAATCCACCAGCCCTTTTACCATCAATTTCCTCCCAACAATTCTGGATCCATCATATTTTCATTTACCTGCTCCCTTGCCCATAGGGAAGTGAGGAATCAGCAAGCAGCCCAGGACTCGAGCAGTTCAGACCTACAGCCTGAACCATCTAGCTACATTGTACTAGGGCTTTTGAACACTCCATCAGCAGAGAATTTTAATGCCATGATCTTCAGTTATCTGTCTCATCCTTCTGGAACTGAACTTGCATTTGGTTTGTATTTTTCACTTGCAGTCATTTAAAAGAATGGATGTCACATGAGTTACATCACTACATTTGGCTGATATTCCCTGAGGATGAGCAGACAGCTTAACGACACTCACTGCCCAGCTTCACACATGACGAAAGCATCTCAGTGAACTGTCATTCCCCGGAGACCATCACTCAGCACAATCCTGTAATCTACTTCTCTCAGCAGGGAACATGGAGCATGGACTCAGCATCAGCAATTTGGCAAGGACTGCTGCCTGTGAAATGTGGGAATGTTGATACAGAGAAGCATAAAAAGATAGGGTGGGAGATTTTGGGGAGGGGAGTATATGAGGGGGTTGCAAGTGGCAGTTTTATGGTGTTAAGTTCCTCTTGTGCAAAATGTGTGATTTCAAATCAGCAACTTTGACAATGCCTGATCTCCTTCTCTGCTGAAAACTCTGGAGGGTTGAGAGCGAAAAACATCAACATTTGTTCCATTCAGGTGACAATAAATGAGATGGAAAGAAGGATGAAATCTTGCAGACAACTTTTAAACAGTTAGGAAACAGATTAAGAACAGGACATCAAAGGTTGTAATCTTGGCCTACAGAAGTGTCCAAGAAGATCTAAACACAAGAAAGTTTACAGATGCTGGAAACCCAAAGCAACACATGCACATAATGGTGGGCAGCTCAGCAGGTCAGGCAACATCTATGCTGAGACCAAGACCCTTCTAAGAAGATCCAAGACACCTTTAAACTCATGTACATTCAGGCAAAGATTCACATTAATCAAAGTTGGTGAACTGCAAACGTGCTATAGCAGAGACCTGTCTTCCAAAAACTGCTTGAATAAGTTCTAAATATTCCTAGATACAAGGAATTCTAGAAAAAAAAAGGGAGGAAAAGAAAAGTTTGTGAGTGGCAGTGTTAAGGAATATACTAGGGGTGATTGATAAGTTTGTGGCCTAAGATAGAAGCAGTCAATTTTCGAAAATCTAGCACATTTATTTTTCAACATAGTCCCCTCCTACATTTACACACTCAGTCCAGCGGTTGTGGAGCACACGGATCCCTTCTTTGTCGAAGTGGTCTGCAGATGGGTGATTGATAAGTTTGTGGCCTAGGGTAGAAGGAGATGAGTTATACAACTCTTGTTACATGCACATGCAGGTCAATGTTTTGAGTGATTACACAGAAAGTTTGAAGTTAATAACTCATCTCCTTCTACTTTCGGCCACGAATTTATGAATCACCCTTGATGATTTATTAACTTCAAACTTTCTGCATAATCACTCAAAGAGTTGAACTGCATGTGCATGTAATGAGACCCGTATAACTCAACTCCTTCTACCTTAGGCCACGAACTTATCAATTACCCCTGCTGTGGACACTTTCTGGAGGTCCAAGATCCGTATGCTCCACGACCGCTGGACTAAGTGTGTAAATGTAGGAGGGGACTATGTTGAAAAATAAGTGTGCTTGGTTTTCTAAAGTTGACTCCTTCTACCTTAGGCCACGAACTTATCAATCACCCCTAGTATTGCAATGCCAGAAAATGGAAAAATCCTGAAATGATCAAGGACAGAATCCCTTTATTTAGAGATAAGCAACGATAAAATGTTACTAGACTCCTGGAAAATCAACATTCAGAGGAACTACTGTATGGAAAAGAATACATGTGTGCAAGCGTAATGTATACATTTGGAGGACCGCCAATTATAGCAGGATGAGAGCAGGGTAAAATGAAATCAATGGATGGCAAGCAAAACTGTAATTGAACAATGGGTGGCCTTTGAAGTAGAGGTGTTTCAGTGTTTAATTTTCCACACATAGGCTGGGAAGCCCATTCTGTAAAAGGGCTGGATGGTTTGGAGTTTGTCAAATGTGTGCAGGATAGTTTTTTGCAGCAATACATAGAGGTACCAACTAGAGAAGGGGCAGTGTTGGATCTCCTGTTAGGGAATGAGATAGGGCAGGTGACGGAGGATTGTGTTGGGGAGCACTTCAGGTCCAGTGATCACAATACCATTAGTTTCAATATAATTATGGAGAAGGATACGTCTGGACCCAGGGTTGAGATTTTTGATTGGAGAAAGGCTAACTTTGAGGAGATGCGAAAGGATTTAGAAGGAACGGATTGGGACAAATTGTTTTATGGGAAGGATGTAATAGAGAAATGGAGGTCATTTAAAGGTGAAATTTTGAGGGTACAGAATCTTTATGTTCCTGTTAGGTTGAAAGGAAAGGTTCAAAGTTTGAGAGCCATGGTTGTCAAGGGATATTGGAAAAATGGATCGGAAAAAGAGAGATATCTACAATAAATATAGGCTGCATGGAGTGCTCGAGAATATAAAGAATGTAAAAAGAATCTTAAGAAAGTAATTAGAAAAGCTAAAAGAAGATACCAGGTTGCTTTGGCAAATAAGGTAAAAATAAATCCAAAGGGTTTCTACAGTTATATTAATAGGAAGAAGATAGTGAGGGATAAAATTGGTCCCTTAGAGAATCAGAGTGGACAGCTATGTGTGGAACCAAAAGAGATAGGAAGATTTTGAACAATTTCTTTTCTTTGGTCACTAAGGAGAAGGATATTGAATTGTGTAAGGTAAGGGAAACAGGTAGGGAAGTTATGGAAACTATGATGATCATAAAAGAGGAGGTACTGGAGCTTTTAAGGAATATAAAAGTGGATAAATCTCCGGGTTCTGACAGAATATTCCCTAGGACCTTGAGGGAAATTAGTGTGGAAATAGCAGGGGCTCTGACAGAAATATTTCAAATGTCATTAGAAACGGGGATGGTGCTGGAGGACTGGGGTATTGCTTATGTTGTTCCATTGTTTAAAAAGGGTTCTAAGAGTAAACCTAGCAATTATAGGCCTGTGAGTTTGACGTCAGTGGTGGGTAAATTGATGGAAAGTATTCTTAGAGATGGTATATATAATCATCTGGATAGACAGGGTCTGATTAGGAACAATCAACATAGATTTGTGTGTGGAAGGTCATGTTTGACAAATCGTATTGAATTTTTTTGAAGAGGTTACTAGGAGAGTTGACGAGGGTAAAGCAGTGGATGTTGTCTATATGGACTTCAGTAAGGCCTTTGACAAGGTTCCACAGGGAAGGTTAGTTAGGAAGGTTCAATCGTTAGTTATTAATATTGAGGTAGTAAAATGGATTCAGCAGTGGCTATATGGGAGACGCCAGAGAGTAGTGGTGGATAACTGTTTGTCAGATTGGAGGCCGATGACTACTGGTGTGCCTCAGGGATCTGTACTGGGTCCAATGTTGTTTGTCATATACATTAATGATCTGGATGATAGGGTGATAAATTGGATTAGTAAGTATGCAGATGATACTAAGATAGGTGGTGTTGTGGATAATGAAGTAAGTTTTCAAAGCTTGCAGAGAGATTTAGGCCAGTTAGAAGAATGGGCTGAAAGATGGCAGATGGAGTTTAATGCTGAAAAATGTGAGGTGCTACATTTTGGTAGGACTAATCAAAATAGGACATATATGGTAAATGGTAGGGTATTGAAGAATGCTGCAGAACAGAGGGATCTAGGAATAATGGTGCATAATTCCCTAAAGGTGGAACCTCATGTGGATACGGTGGTGCAGAAAGCTTTTGGTATGCTGGCCTTTATAAATCAGAGCATTGAGATTAGGAGTTGGGATGTAATGTTAAAATTGTACAAGGCATTGGTAAGGCCAAATTTGGAGTATTGTGTACAGTTCTGGTCACCGAATTATAGGAAAGATGTCAACAAAATAGAGAGAGTACAGAGAAGATTTACCTGAATGTTACCTGGATTTCAGCACCTAAGTTACAGAGAAAGGTTGAACAAGTTGGGTCTTTGTTCTTTGGAGCATAGAAGGTTGAGGGGGGACTTAATAGAGGTATTTAAAATTATGAGGGGGATAGATAGAGTTGACGTGGATAGGCTTTTTCCATTGAGAGTAGGGGAGATTCAAACAAGAAGAAATGAGTTGAGAGTTAGGGAGCAAAAGTTTAGGGGTAACATGAGCGGGAACTTCTTTACCCAGAGAGTGGTAGCTGTGTGGAACGAGCTTCCAACAGAAGTGGTAGAGGCAGGTTTGATGTTGTCATTTAAAGTATAATTGGATTGCTATATGGACAGGAAAGGAATGGAGGGTTATGGGCTGAGTGCAGGTTGGTGGGACTAGGTGAGAGTAAGCGTTCGGCATGGACTAGAAGGGCCAAGATGGCCTGTTTCCATGCTGTAATTGTTATATGGTTATATGATTACAGTACAGGTACAATTACATGAGGGATATAGATATGAAAATTAAAGCCAGAACTCGATGGATGATAAACAAAACAATGAGGAAAACTGAGCAAAGAAACAGAACATATGACAGATGCCATGTGTTTAACATGTGACAATGAGGCTGATTGTAAAATGTTCAGAAGAGAACCCAGAGGAAGAAAGAAGGAGCACGAGGAAAGGCTGGAAGTAAACATCAAAGGAAATCGAAAAATATTGCATAAGCACCCTGAACAGGTAACTCTTTCTCAAAGGAGAGGAATGGTAAATCAGAGAGCAAAATGTAAGTGTACTCAAGAGGCAAAGGACAGGGCTGAGGAACAAATAAACGTGCTTTATATCAATCTCCATCAAAGAAAAATTTCCCTCTGGGATCTCTGCAACTGAGATTGTGGATGGGTTAAAAAATCAATAAAGAGAAAGTACTGCAGATGGAGGTTTAACTTAAACTCGTTCTGGCAGATTCTATCCTTGGGTGTGGAGGAAAGTAAGAAAGAAGATTGCAGATGAGTTCATGAGTGGAAAAGGAGGCTGGAAAAGTTCAAACCTTATCCTTCTGTTTCAAGGAGGATTTGACCAACAAATTTGGCAAATGCAGAGCTGCCAGTTTAATCTCAGCATGGGGAAGGCTTCCAAAATAAAAAATCAGAGATAGAATTAGAAGTAACTTGGGCAAGTATGGATTGACTAGAGAAAGCCCATATTAAAGGTAAATCATGTCTAAATAATTTGATCACATTTTTAAAGAAGTTACAGAGAGATTTGATGTAGGAATCATAGTTAATGTGGTTCATATGCACTTCCAGACAATATTTGGTAAATTGGTACATAAAATGTTCATCATTTTGAAAGTTGGATATGATTAAATTAAAATGGCCGCAACAGCAAAATTAGAAAATGGACAAATAGAAATATTTCATAGGAAATAAAGAGTAGTTCTTTTATAAGGGACGTCATAAAAAATGAAGCTGATGAAAACATGAAATAAAACCAGAAAGAAGTTGGAAATACTCTGCAGCTCAGGCAACACCCATGGAAAGGGAAAGAAAATTAACAATTATCTTTCATTTTTTACAGATTCTGCCTGACTTACTGAATAGTTGAGAAAGGTTGCTTTTTGTTCTGGATATAGGTGTACAGTTGATTTCCCCAAGACACATTTTCCAAATATACAGATGACACAAAAAATGAAGACATTGTGAACCACAAGAAGTGTATTAATAGGCTTCAAAAAAAAGATAGATAGTCTTGTAGAATGAGAAGATAGGCTGCAGGTGAAATTCATTGCTGACAAGTGTTATATTTTAGTTGGAAGAATGAGAAATATAGACTGGAGGGCATGGTTCTGAAGGGAGTATCAGAGCAGAAAGATCTAGATGGATAAGCACATTATGCATTGAAAATGGCAGGATGGATGAGAAGTTATTTAGAAGTAAAAAAAAACACTGGATCCTGGGTTTTAAATGTAGAGGCAGAAAATCTAAATCAAACAAGAAATGAAGAGGCAGCAAAAAACGTGCTGGGGCATCTCAGCGGTTGAGCAGGATCTGTGGGAGAAAAGAAATTGTCGACGTTGTGAATCATTATAAAAATGCTGATCTGACCACAACTGGAGTATTATATCCAGTTCTGGGCACTGCAGTTTAGGGAAAATGGGAAGGCTTTGGAGAAGATGATGGGCTTTAGTTATTTGCATAACTGGGGAAGCTGGGATTGTCCTGTTTGGAACAGATGCTATGCTGAGGGGATCTGATGGAGTTATTTACAATCATGATCAAGAAAAGCTATGCTCGACTTTGATTTGAAATATCAAAGTATAAATACTTGGATTGGAATAACATCGCTTCTCATTTTCATGCTAGTATCATTTACACTTTATCTTTTTGAGTGGAAGCAGCTGGGAACAATATCATAAGAAATCAATGCTTTTCATTTTGTGTTTGAAGCCACTAATTGATTCTGTTTCCATCACCTCTGAAGAAAATAACATCTCTCTGTCTTAAAGAAAATGTTTACTCTCACATTCCCCTGTATATTGTGTGTATATTGTAAATATGTGTACCTTGCTCCTTGAAGTCATTACTGGTGGAACAACTTTCCTTTAAAGATTCCAAGTACATTTATTCTCAAAGTACAGTGTATATGCAGTATATAAGACAACCCTAAGATTCATCTTGCCACAGACATCCATGAAACAATGAAGGAAAGCCATGGATCCCATTCAAAGAGAAGCATCAAACCCCCAATGTGCAAAAAAAAGAACAAATCACACAAATGGCAAAAATATGAATAAGAAACGCAGAATATAAGACACTGAACCACAGATCATCGAAGCAATCCAGACATACTCAGTACAGTTTGTTCAGTTCATTTGTTGACCGGAGGCTGCAGATCCCAGTCTGGCCCCCGATCCAAATCACATCAAAAGCAAAAAAAAAGAGCACCAAGAAACCAGAAACACATCATAATGTGAACTAGAGTCCAATCCACAAACCTCAGCCTTGCTCAAGTCCCAGGTCTCCAGCACCATCCTCTGTCAGCATCAATCAAGAGGGAGAGAGGGACCCTTCGTATGCAGGGACCTTCCTCTGGAAGCAGCAGACAACAGGGGTAGAGAGAGACCATCGCACACACAGAGACTTCTTCCAGCGGCAGTGAGCGAGAGGCTGGTGGATGGTGCTGTTCACCTTCAGCTTTTGTCTCAGTGATTTCTTGACACTTTAATCTGAGTGACCGGTGAGAAATGGAGTCGATCATGGGCTCACACTCCCTCCAGCATCTTGGCCTCTAGGCCTCACACTTGCTCGAAACTTCGCGGAACCGCCTCGGAGACAGCAAAGCACAAGGCTACTCAATCAGCCCAAAAACACACCACCAAAATGTAGGTCACAGGCTCCAACAGCAGCAGAACCACATTTTAAAGAAGAAAAAGTGAAAGAAGTAGTTTCACAAACAGTCTGAGGGATGTCGCCCTTAGTTGTGTTGCTTGCTGGCATCATCTCGCAGCAGGGTACCTGCTGTCTACCTTCTAGGACAATCATGACCTTGTGCACTGTCAAATCCACAAACTCCTTTGCTACAAGAACAAGCTTATCTTCTCTAGTGGGTAGGGTTGTAGCTGAAGTTCCTTCCTCCAGAATAATTCCAGTAAATCTTCCAGCTGTTCTGGGATTTTATATTCATTTTAACATGAGCTAATTAGTGATGGGTGCAATACCCCGGATGAGGACTGGCAAGTATTTCATTAAAATTCAACATGAATTCCACGTTTTTGTACTCTATACTCTATAAATGCATGATTAGCTGCTCTCTCAACAAATCGTGTCATAATCTAGAATCAATCCAACCATAACTCTGGATTTTTCTGTTCTTGCATACTCTTTAGAATAGGGGTAAAAAACTTGGGATCCTCGGAACCCTCAGTTAATGATAGGGGTCCATAGCACAAAAAAAGTTTGGGAACCCCTGCTTTAGAATGTTTAGTTAAGATTATTTCCCATTGTTTTCATTTGCTTCTTCCTGAACAGGGACCTGTGTCTCTGTGTGGCTGGGCACAGCTCAAGTGCCATCTATAAGTTTGCTGATGAGACAACCATTGGCAGAATATCAGGTGGTGATGAGAGGGCGTACAGGAGAAAGATATACTATCTAGTTGAGTGGTGATGTAGCAGGACCAAAGATCTGATTGTGGACTTCAGAAAGGGTAAGATGAGGGTACACAAATCAATCCTCAAAGAGGGATTGGAATTGGAGAGAGTGAGCAATTTCAAGTTCCTAGGTGTCAATATCTCGAGGACTTAACTTGGTCACAACTTATTGATGCAGTTATAAAGAAGGCAAGACAGCGGCTATATTTCATTAAGAGTTTGAGGAGATTTGGTTTGGCATGTAAAACACTCGAGAACTTCTACAGATGTACCATGGAGAGCATTCGAACTGGCTGCATCACTGTCTGGTATGGGGGATGCTACTGCACACGATTGAAGTAAGTTGCAAAAAGTTGTAAAATTAGTCAGCTCCATCATGGGTAATAGCCTCCATAGTATCCAAGGCATCTTCATGGAGCAGTGTCTCAGGAAGTTGGTGTCCTTCATTAAGGCCCTCCATCACCCAGGATACGCCCTCTCCCTCATTGTTATTGTCAGGAAGGAGGTGCAGGAACCTGAATGCACATGCCCAGCGATTCAGGAACAGCTTCATCACCTCTGCCATCCAATTTCTAAATGGATATTGAACCCATGAACACTACATCACTACTCTTTTTATTTCTGTTTTTGCACTACTTATTTTAACTGAAATATTTAATATACAAATATATATTTACTGTAATTCAGTTCTTTTTTTCATACTGATCATGCACTGTTGCTGCAAAGTTAGCAAATTTCATGACATATGCCGGTGACGTTAAAGCTGATTAAACCTTCGTCCAGGAGAAGCAAATGAGAGGGAGAGAGAGAGACCGTCACACACAGACATCTTCCTTCGGCATCTGTGAGCAAGAGGCTGTTAAATAGCACTGAACACTCTTGCCACTCTTGCCTCAATGAATTTATAAGCCCTTTGAGGAGTTGGTCAAGTAACCAACTCCTCCAGCAAATCAGTACTATCCTCGTCACTCATTATCAGATTTCAAGCTTTATGTCAAATGCAATTATCTTTTTGTCTGTATCAGGACTGTTAATCTCTCTGTCACCCATTCATTTCATCTTGTCTGTTGGGTATATTATGCAGGTTACGTCGAAGCATAATGTGTTTGTAGCTTCTAGGAGACAGACACTATAAAAGAAGTTACAAACAAGAGAAAATCTGCATATGCTGGAAATGCGAGCAGCACACACAAAATGCTGGAGGAACTCAGCAGGCCAGGCAGCATCTATGTGAAAAAGTACAGTCAACCTTTTGGTCTGAAACCCTTCGGCCCGAAAAGTCAACTGTACTTTTTTCCAGAGATACTGCCTAGCCTGCTGAGTTCCTCCAGCATTTTGTGGGTGTTGCAATAAAAGATCTTTCCTCTTGAGTGTTCATCTCTTACCCCACTATCTTTTCTACTGAAAACTGGCAAGCTTTTCTCTCTTTTCTTTTTGACAAATGATCCCACACTTGAAAAATTAACTATTTTACTTTCTACAGATGCTGTTGGCCTGCTGTTTCCAGCACTTTCTGTTTTTATTTCATATTTAATATTGCTCTTGAGAAACTATATGGTACCACCTTCGAAGATTATGTAAATAGATAAATTTATTGTCATGTTGTCCATTCGAGTTCGTAACACTGTGCTCAATGAAGCTCCTATTACTAGTATATTCATCATTTCCTTGTATTAAGGTTAGATGAATTCACATCTGGATTTTGAACTGACATTGACAGTGATTCTCTCATTCTACAGTAAATATAGACAGACTCTGGGATAATAACAATACTGTATGACGTGTAGCTTAACACCAGTGGGTAATCCAAGCTTCTTGGCAAATCACTTTGGCTGCTAGAAAATTATGGATACCATGAATGAATTAATTTATCTCAAATAATTTCAGCTTCTTTCAAAACCCCAGAAGTATCACTAAGGCAAGAGAATTGGAGCAAGAGTAGTTACTGAAAGGATTTTGTCAAATTAAAAGTTTGTTTCCCAGAGGTCATAATTAGTCCTTTAATCTGCTCTACATATGAGTTACAGCTTAACTCAAATAAGATTGTTTGATTATTTTTGATTAAATTACACTCAAATACCATAACTTAGACCATGTCCTTTCTTTCCCTCCATTTTGGAATTTAAGGAATCCGAAAACGTCAAACTGGTGTATATATATAAATATATATATATATATTTCAAATATTTCAAAAATCTCTAAAGGGCTTTTGTTGGTATTGAAGCTGATATGGGAAATAGATACGAGTATAAAAATAGCTGGTTGATGAAAAGCTATTCCAAAAAAATGTAATCCTTGTATCGATAATGGAGATAATTACGTTACTTTGCTGTCTATTCCAATAAATTTAATTAAAAAATAATAGGCCTTTGAAATTAAGGACTAACCCTTTATCTCCTTACTAGTCAGCTCCAGTTTTACAGAAGTTTCCAAACAATACTATTTACCTTTAAAGTTAGATTTGTTCCTGTTTCTTTGCTCTGCTGTTTCACACTGTGGGCTGAAGGGCCTGTACTTTGCTGTAATGTTCTATTTGCTTGGGTCTAGAGACATTTATGAGGTCTTATCAGAATGATGTAACTATTCTTGGTGTCCTGAAATAGTGTCTGATGAGACGTTTCTATAATGAAAAAAAAAATCACTTTAACTTTGACAGGGAATGTTAGGATCTAAGCTGTTCAATGTGCCCACAGATTTTAAGAAACAACTTCTCTCTCCTGTCCCTTTTAGCCAAGAAAACACACACCTGGTGTTTACTGATGCAACATTAAAATATTGTTAGTCAAATACAATCTAGCTTAACATTATACTCAACACAAAAAGTTTACCATTTATGCCCAGTGAAGCAAAAACAAAGTGTGTCCTGTGGGAAGGGCCTTAAGAAAGGCTTATTGTCTGTCTGTGGAGTGATACACTAATCAAGCTCTATTAACCAATCATAAGTATATCAGCAGGAGCAAAGGGGACTTATAACATCAAACTAATTTGACATCAGGCAGTGAAATAGGAGCTGCCCAATAAGCACAACTGGCTTTTCGCACTAAGCCTGATAACCAGTTACCCAAGCCTCACACCAATTATACTTCCTTAACATATAGAAAGATGAGAACAAAATATTTTAAAAATGTTCAACAGTGGGGTTAATACAAACGTTTTGCCAATATAGTAGATTTTTTAGCTGTCAGATTCAGTCAAAACAATAGGAATGTTAACAAAAGACGAGCAGAGTGTAACAAAACATCAGATGAAATAGAAGCAGGAATGCAACATCTGGCCCATCAAGTCTGCTTATTTATCCAATAGGATAGCGGATGATCCTATACTTTGTCCGCTTTCTCACCCAATCCCCTTCATGTTCAAAAATTTCTTTCATCTTGGCCCTGGATTTGGGAGCATAGGGCTCCATGAGAGGGTAATTCAAAGATGTACAAACCACCGAGGAATAAAAATCTGCCTCATTTTAGTCCTCATCATCTAACACCAAATATTGAGTGTTTAACCCTCAACTTCAAGACTCTCCAGTCAGGCCTTTTACATCTACTTTGTCAATCCCTTTCAGGATTCTACATCTCAATGAGATTGTCCCTCCTTTTTCTAAACACCAGAGCGTGTAGGCCTGACTTATTTACTCCTTCCCCATTGGACCAATCCTCTCATCCCAAGATCGATCAATTGTGAATTTACAGTGCAGTGATGTTGTGCATGCTATCAAGTTGTGTTTATGAAACTCACAAAAAAAATTCCCTTCCAAAAAAGACTAACCATTTGAAATGAACAATGCATCAAGTAGTCAAGATTCACAGGACTAAAATTAATCACGTTTATCAACATGTGGTGAATAATCCAAGTGTGCATGATATTGATCAAGCAGATATTTTATCTATTATCATAATGTTTATACAACACAGTCTGCAGACAATTACATTCACCAAATATGTTCTCCAAATATTTCAGAGATGTCATGCATTTGGCGAATATTAAATTCAGTGATAATTAACTCAAATAAATGAGGAATCACTTTCATCAGAAACATATAGCTGGTTAATAAGGAATTTATTGACTCAATTTGTCATGTTATCACTGCAGGTGATAAATTCTGTTCTCTTACATGAGGAGGGAAGAGATTTATTAGATTAACAAAGCAATTACTTCATTGTATTCAAAACACAATTAATAGGAAAATTTCTTTGCATCACACAACCACCAAAATGCTGGAGAAACTCAGCAAGTCAGGCAGCATCTATACAAATGAATAGATAGTCGACATCTCGGGCTGAGACCGTTCTTCAGGAGCTTCCTATTGACCTAGTCACTCAAGTAAATCAAAAAGGATGTGAGTTGGGTGAGATGTCATTTTAAGTTACTGGAGATGAACTGTTTAAGGATCTACTGATTTTATCTGAAGAGCAGCAAATGAAAATAAATAACTTTGTCACAAGTAGTGACGCTGTTTTTAAGCACTAATAATGCGTACGACAGTTTTACAGTAATTTACTGGAATAGCAAACAGAGTTCTGGACTATGATCCAGAAGCCCAAGTTCAAATCCCACCTTGGCAGATGGGGCATTACTTCAAGTAATTAACAAAATATACATTAATAAAATAGTTTCATTAAGAGGTGCCATGAAACCACTAGATTATTGTTCAAACTTATCCACTTCACCTAACCCTTCAGGGAAAGAGCACCACACAAAAAAATGATGAATCCTTGAAAGTCTCTTCAAATCAGAAAATGGGCAATAACTGCTGACATTGTTAGTTGTGTCCGCATTCTGTGAACATACAAAGGAGAATAACCTGTGAACAAAGAAAAGAAAATGAGGTTGCTTGAATTCCATCAAAGGCATTCAGGACTCTGTCAACTTTCAAATAGAATTTGGGAATGGAAAACACTGCATTTATAATTTGAGAAAACTTCTGTCAGCCAGCCCAGTACCCAGTTATTGTCTGAGTGAACATTCTGCCTCCCTCTATTCATGGAATCACAGTGAAGTGATGGCCGGAGGAGGTTATTCACCCATCATGGTAAAAAAGCTCTACCCAGTTTAATCTACCATTGGCACTAGGGACTGTATATGTAGAGGACCAAGTGCTGTTTAAAAGTGTGAGGGTCTTTTCCTTCTCCATGCTCTCAGTTTTAGAGCCCAGTCAGCCTCTGGGTAATAAAGGATTTTCCTAGTACCCCTTTCTAATCCTTCCACCAATTCCTTTAAATCTATGCTTCCTGGTTTTGACCTCTGTGCTGAGATAGATAGCTCATTCCTATTTACTTTGTCTAAGCCACTCATAGATTTATATATTCCCTGCTGTTTCTGATCAAATCAGAGCACTCGCACCCATGAGAAACTCACCAGTATCAATAACTTTGCTACTGGCTTACACCCTGCCTTCAAATTTACAAAGTCCATTTCTTACACCTCTCTCCCCTTGATGATCTCTATCTGCATCTCAGGAGATAGGCTATCTAATGGTATTTACTAGAAACGTACTGACTTCCACAGTTAAACCAGACAAGATGCTGGAGGAACTCAGCAGGTCAGACTGTATCTATGGAGAGGAATATCTAGCCCATATCTCTGCTCATCCTGTTACTTGTAAGGAAGCCATTGCTCTCTCTCAGTTCCTCTGTCCCTGTCACATTTGTTTTCGATATGTGCCTTTCCACTCCAGGACATCTATTTTCAGAAAACAATGTTTCCCACCCACTGTTATTGACAGAGCCCCTCAAACGCATCCCCTCTGTTTCCCATACCTTTGTTGTCATTACACCACCATCAGAGAGAAAAGGGACCTGCTCCCTACTCTAATCACTTTATGCTTCTGTCTGTAAGGCTAAGCAGAGCTCCAATGCCTTATTTATGTTTGCTGATGACACCAGTGTCGTTGGCTGAATTGAATGTGATGACGAATCAGCATATAGAAAGAAGATGTGCACAAGGCAGACTGGATGAGGAAACTGCTTGAATTGAAACTTCGTTCTTCACACCATGTTCACTGATTCAAATTGAAAATAAAAGCCTACAAGTACTGAGACTTGGAAAAAAAAAGAAAATCTAGCTGAATGTTGCCACAACAACAACCTCTCACTCAATGTCCGCAGGACCAAGGAGATGATTATTGACTGACCCAAGGAGGAAAGCAGTAGTCCGTAAACCACTCCTCATCAGAAGATCAGAAGTGGAATGGGTCAGCAACTTTAAATCACTCTGTGTTCTCATTTCAGGATCTTCTCCTGTCGGTGTGAGATGTGGGACTTTCAAGAGACTTTGAACTTTTTTACCGTGCCCATGGCCTGTTCTTCATCAAGTTACGGTATTGCTTGCACTGTTGTAACTATATGTTATAATTATTGTGGTTTTTGTTAGTTTTTCAGTCTTGGTCTGTCCTGTGTTCCTGTGATATCACACCGGAGGAATATTGTATCATTTCTTAATGCATGCATTACTAAATGACAATAAAAGAGGACCGCGTGTCCTCATAATCTAAATCTAAATCTATTCTGGGTTCATACAGTAAATGCCATTGTGAAAAAAGCAAGGCAGCACCTCTACTTACTTAGAAGTCTGCAATGATTCAGCATATCATCTAAAACTTTGATAAACTTTTGAAGGTGTGTGGTGGACAGGATATTGACTGGTTGCATCATGGCCTGGTACGGAAACACCAATGCCTTGAATAGAAAATTCTACAAAATGTAGTAGACACAGTCCAGTCTGTCATGGATAAAGCCCTTCCCACTATTGAGTACATCTACATGGCAGTGAATGTCATTTACTTGGAATTTCAGAAAGCATTTGATAAGGTACCACACATGAGGCTGCTTAGCAAGATAAGATCCTATGGCGTTACAAGAAAGATACTGGCATGGATAGAGGAATAGCTGACAGGTAGGAGGCATAAAGTGGGAATAAAAGGGGCTTTTTCTGGTTGGCTACCAGCGACTAGTGAGTGATGTTCCTTAGATTAGCTTATGAGGACACGTAGTCCTCTTTTATTGTCATTTAGTAATGCATGCATTAAGAAATGATACAATATTCCTCCGGTGTGATATCACAAAACACAGGACAGACCAAGACTGAAAAACTAACAAAACCATATAATTATAACATATAGTTACAACAGTGCAACAATACCATAACTTGATGAAGAACAGGCCATGGCACAGTATAAAAATTCAAAGTCTCTTGAATGCCCCACATCTCACGCAGACGGGAGAAGGAAGAAAACTCTCCCTGCCATGACTGACCACAGTCCGACTCTGAGTCATCTGAAAATTTCGAGCCTCCGATCAACCCTCCGACACCGAGTACCGAGCACCATCTCTATCTGAATGATTCGACCTCAGTCTCGGTCGCCAGCAGCAGGCAAAGCTGAGGATTTTGGGGTCTTCCCTCCGGAAGATTCTTGATCGCCCTGTAACAGTGGCAGCGAACCAGCATTTCAGAAATTTCTCCGGATGTTCCGCTGTGCTTTCACGTCTGTCTCTATCAAATCAGAATTGTCCACAGCCCCTATTTAATGGATACGATATCATTTTCACCAGAGAGCTGCACGTGCACGGCGCGCTGCTATCTTCTCCTACAAAGTACGCAGAAGTCAGTATTGGGACCGTTATGTTTCACATTGTTTGTCAATGATTTGGATAATAGAATTGATGACTTTGTGGCAAAGTTTGTGGATGACACAAAGTTAAGTGGAGGGGTAGGTAGTGCTGAGGAAACAATGCTATTGCAACAGGACTTAGATAAATAGGAAGAATGGGCAAGAAAGTGGCAGATGGAATACAGTGCTGGGAAATGTATGATAATGCTTCAGACTATTACCTAAATGCAGAGAAGATTCAAACATTGGAGATTGCAGAAGGACTTAGGAGTCCTCGTGCAAGATTATCAGAAGGTTAATTTACAGTTTGAGTCTGTGGTAATGAAGGCAAGTGTAATGCTGGCATTTATTTCAAGGAAAATAGAATATAAAAGCAAGGAGATAATGCTCCTTGTTGCAGAACCTGGGCCTCGGTACCTCCCTCTGCAATTAGATCCTTGACTTCCTAACCGGAAGACCACAATCTGAGCAGATTGGTGATAACATATCCTCCTTGCTGATGATCAACACTGGCACACCTCAGGAGCGTGTGCTTAGCCCACTGCTCTACTCTCCATATACACATGACTGTGTGACTAGGCATAGCTCAAATACATCTATAAATTTGCTGACGATACAACCATTGTTGGTGGAATCTCAGGTGGTGATGAGAGGGCATACAGGAGTGAGATATGCCAACTAGTGGAATAGTGCCACAGCAACAACCTGGCACTCAACGTCAGTAAGGTGAAAGAGCTGATTGTGGACTTCAGGAAGGGTAAGATGAAAGAACACCTACTAATCCTCATAGAGGGATCAGAAGTGGAGAGAGTGAGCAGCTTCAAGTTCCTGTGTGTCAACATCTCTGAGGATTTAACCTGGTCCCAACATAGTGATGTAGTCATAAAGAAGACAAGACAGCGGCTATACTTTATTAGGAATTTGAAGCGATTTGGCATAGTGATGTAGTCATAAAGAAGACAAGACAGCGGCTATACTTTATTAGGAATTTGAAGCGATTTGGCATGTCAACAAATACACTCAAAAACTTCTATAGTTGTACTGTGGAGAGCATTCTGACAGGCTGCATCACTATCTGGTATGGAGGGGCTACTGCACAGGACTGAAAGAAGCTGCAGAAGATTGTAAATCTAGTCAGCTCCATCTTGGGCACTAGCCTACCAAGTACCCAGGACACCTTTAGGGAACGGTGTCTCAGAAAGGCAGCATCCATTATTAAGGACCTCCAGCACCCAGGTCATGCCCTTTTCTCACTGCTACCATCAGGTTGGAGGTACAGAAGCCTGAAGGCACACACTCAGCAATTCAGGAACAGCTTCTTCCCCTCTGCCATCTGATTCCTAAATGGACATTGAAGCTTTGGACACTAATATGTTGTTGTAGAAGGGTGGGTTGGCAAGTTTGCAGACGACACAAAGGTTGGTGGTGTTGTAGATAGTGTAGAGGATTGTCAAAGATTGCAGAGAGACATTGATAGGATGCAGAAGTGGGCTGAGAAGTGGCAGATGGAGTTCAATGCGGAGAAGTGTGAGGTGGTACACTTTGGAAGGTCAAACTCCAAGGCAGAGTACAAAGTAAATGGCAGGATACTTGGTAGTGTGGAGGAGCAGAGGGATCTGGGGGTACATATCTACAGATCCCTGAACGTTGCCTCACAGGTAGATAGGGTAACTAAGAAAGCTTATGGGGTGTTAGCTTTCATAAGTCGAGGGATAGAGTTTAAGAGTTGCGATGTAATGATGCAGCTCTATAAAACTCTGGTTAGACCACACTTGGAGTACTGTGTCCAGTTCTGGTCGCCTCACTATAGGAAGGATGTGGAAGCATTAGAAAGGGTACAGAGGAGATTTACCAGGATGTTGCCTGGTTTAGAGAGTATGGATTATGATCAGAGATTAACGGAGCTAGGGCTTTACTCTTTGGAGAGAAGGAGGATGAGAAGAGACATGATAGAGGTATACAAGATATTAAGAGGAATAGATAGAGTGGACCATAGAAACCATAGAAACCATAGAAACTACAGCACAGAAACAGGCCTTTTGGCCCTTCTTGGCTGTGCCGAACCATTTTTTACCTAGTCCCACTGACCTGCACACGGACCATATCCCTCCATACACCTCCCATCCATGTATCTGTCAAATTTATTCTTAAATGTTACAAAAGAACCCACATTTACCACCTAGTCTGGCAGCTCATTCCATACTCCCACCACTCTCTGTGTGAAGAAGCCCCCCCTAATGTTCCCTTTAAACTTTTCCCCCCTCACCCTTAACCCATGTCCTCTGGTTTTTTTCTCCCCTTGCCTCAGTGGAAAAAGCCTGCTTGCATTCACTCTATCTATACCCATCATAATTTTATATACCTCTATCAAATCTCCCCTCATTCTTCTATGCTCCAGGGAATAAAGGCCTAACCTATTCAACCTTTCTCTGTAACTGAGTTTCTCAAGTCCCGGCAACATCCTTGTAAACCTTCTCTGCACTCTTTCAACCTTATTTATATCCTTCCTGTAACTTGGTGACCAAAACTGAACACAATACTCCAGATTCGGCCTCACCAATGCCTTATACAACATCATAACATTCCAGCTCTTATACTCAATACTTCGATTAATAAAGGCCAATGTACCAAAAGCTCTCTTTACGACCCTATCTACCTGTGACGACACTTTTAGGGAATTTTGTATCTGTATTCCCAGATCCCTCTGTTCCACTGCACTCCTCAGTGCCTTACCATTAACCCTGTATGTTCTACATTGGTTTGTCCTTCCAACGTGCAATACCTCACACTTGTCAGTATTAAACTCCATCTGCCATTTTTCAGCCCATTTTTCCAGCTGGTCCAAGTCCCTGTGCAGGCTCTGAAAACCTTCCTCACTGTCTACTACACCTCCAATCTTTGTATCATCAGCAAACTTGCTGATCCAATTTACCACATAATCATCCAGATCATTGATATAGATGACAAATAACAATGGACCCAGCACTGATCCCTATGGCACACCACTAGTCACAGGCCTCCACTCAGAGAAGCAATTCCCTACCACCACTCTCTGGCTTCTTCCATCGAGCCAATGTCTAATCCAATTTACCACCTCTCCATGTATACTTAGCGACTGGATTTTCCTAACTAACCTCCCATGCGGGACCTTGTCAAAGGCCTTACTGAAGTCCATGTAGACAATATCCACTGCCTTCTCTTCATCCACTTTCCTGGTAACCTCCTCGAAAAACTCCAATAGATTGGTCAAACATGACCTACCATGCACAAAGCCATGTTGACTCTCCCTAATAAGCCCCTGTCTATCCAAATGCTTGTAGATTCTGTCTCTTAGTACTCCCTCCAATAACTTACCTACTACCGACGTTAAACTTACCGGCCTATAATTTCCCGGATTACTTTTCGATCCTTTTTTAAACAACGGAACAACATGAGCCACTCTCCAATCCTCCGGCACTTCACCCGTAGACAGCGACATTTTAAATATTTCTGCCAGGGCCCCCGAGTCTTAGACAAGACAGCTACCAAACCTGATGCCATTCCACAGGTCCAGATGTACTATCCTGAAAGAATCAGAGCGCCACCCAAAAGAATGAAATGTTAGAACTGTGAAGTTAGTTATGGACTCCTACTGTGAAAGCAAGTTTATTTAGAATATGGGTTTATGAAAGGGTAATTGAATGGTTTTGTACATATACACTTTTATGTTGAATTAATCTAAAGGGGAAGGAAGTGTAATGTACGGATCTATTTCTTTTAGAGCAATAACCACCTCCCCTTAGCACTATATATTGATCAGTTGGCTGCAGATGTGCTGTTGTATATGCATGTGCATTGCTTCCTCTCTCCCTCGCTGCAATGTGAAGACACCAGTTAAAGCCATTTCCCGTATGTGTGCTTTTATTTAATATATACGTAGTTGTGCACAGACACATCATAAAGCACAAAATCAAAAAGACGCATTTCAGTTAAAAAAAAGTTCAGCTCAGTGTCCGTTATCTGCAGGTCGCCCCATTCAAAAATCGCCCAAAATAGCAGCAAAAATATAGAAGTTATTATACTTCTTTTGTATTTTAGCACATCCATTGGAATGCATAAGCAATTTCACTAATTCTGCTCTCCTGCATTTATGTACATTATCAATAACAACTTGGAAATTGATTTAAATGAATTCTATGAGCTCATCTATTTACCCAGATATTTCTAAAATAAATACAATTAACATGTTCATCATTGTGTCATTTCCACAAAAGACTCACAGAATTAGAAAATTTCACTTCAATGCTGAGGTACTTCAGATCATTGGAAAAATCACAAAGAATAAGGAAGTACATTGCACTAATTGGATGAGAAGTACCCTTCCAAAAAGAAGCACATGGTCAATATGACAAAACCAGTTGACTCTCCCTAATAAGTCCCTGTCTATCCAAATGCTTGTAGATTCTGTCTCTTAGTACTCCCTCCAATAACTTACCTATTACTGACGTTAAACTCACCGGCCTATAATTTCCCGGATTACTTTTCGATCCTTTTTTAAACAACGGAACAACATGAGCCACTCTCCAATCCTCCGGCACTTCACCCGTAGACAGCGACATTTTAAATATTTCTGCCAGGGCCCCCGCAATTTCAACACTAGTCTCCTTCAAGGTCCGAGGGAACACTCTGTCAGGTCCCGGGGATTTATCCACTTTAATTTTCCTCAAGACAGCAAGCACCTCCTCCTTTTCAATCTGTACAGTTTCCATGGTCTCACTACTTGATTCCCTCAATTCCATAGATTTCATGCCAGCTTCCTTAGTAAATACAGACGCAAAAAACCTATTTAAGATCTCCCCCATTTCCTTTGGTTCCGCACAAAGCCGACCACTCTGATCTTCAAGAGGACCAATTTTATCCCTTACAATCCTTTTGCTCTTAATATACCTGTAAAAGCTCTTTGGATTATCCTTCACTTTGACTGCCAAGGCAACCTCATGTCTTCTTTTTGCCCTTCTGATTTCTTTCTTAAGTATTTTCTTGCACTTCTTATACTCCTCAAGCACCTGATTTACCCCCTGTTTCCTATACATTTCATACAACTCCCTCTTCTTCTTTATCAGAGTTGCAATATCCCTTGAGAACCAAGGTTCCTTATTCCTATTCAATTTGCCTTTAATCCTGACAGGAACATACAAACTCTGCACTCTCAAAATTTCCCCTTTGAAGGCTTCCCACCTACTAATCACATGTCTGCCAGAGAACAACCTGTCCCAATCCACGCTTTTTAGATCCTTTCTCATTTCTTCAAATTTGGCCTTCTTCCAGTTCAGTACCTCAACCCTAGGACCAGATCTATCCTTGTCCATGATCAAATTGAAACTAATGGTGTTATGATCACTGGAACCAAAGTACTCCCCTACACAGACTTCTGTCACTTGCCCTAATTTGTTTCCTAACAGGAGATCCAATATTGCATCCCCTCTAGTTGGTCCCTCTATATACTGATTTAGAAAACTTTCCTGAACTCATTTTACAAACTCTAAACCATCTAGACCCCTAACAGTATGGGAGTCCCAATCAATGTATGGAAAATTAAAATCCCCTACCACCACAACTTTATGTTTCCTGCAGTTGCCTGCTATCTCTCTGCAGATTTGCTCTTCCAAGTCTCGTTGAGTATTGGGTGGTCTGTAATACAATCCCACTAATGTGGCCATACCTTTCCTGTTTCTCAGCTCCACCCATAAGGACTCAGTAGACAAGCCCTCTAATCTGTCCTGCCTGAGCACTGCTGTAATATTTTCCCTAACAAGCAATGCTACTCTCCCACCTTTCATTCCTCTGCCTCGATCACATCTGAAACATCGGAACCCTGGAATATTAAGCTGCCAGTCCTGCCCCTCCTGTAGCCAAGTTTCACTAATTGCTACAACATCATAATTTCACATGTCAATCTACGCCCTCAACTCATCCGCCTTCCCCGCAATACTCCTAGCATTGAAATATATACACCTCAGAAGATTTTTACCACCACTCACAACCTTTCTATCAGCGGATTTGCTTAAACCTTCAACATCATTTATTTTCACCCCAGCCACACTGTCAGCTCTGGCACTCTGGTTCCCATCCCCCTGCAAATCTAGTTTAAAGCCTCCCCAATAGCACTAACAAACCTCCCTGAAAGGATATTGGTCCCCCTGTGGTTCAAGTGTAACCCGTCTCTCTTGTTCAGGTCCACCTGCCCCAGAAGAGGTCCCAATGATCCTGAAATCTGAAACCCTGCCCCCTACACCAGTTCCTCAGCCACTTGTTCCTCCTCCAGAGCATCCTATTCCTACCCTCACTGGCACCTAGCACAGGTAGCAATCCTGAGATTACCACCCTTGAGGTCCTGCTTTTCAACTTCCTACCAAGCTCTCTATACTCACTGTCCAGGACCTCTTCACTCTTCCTTGCTATGTCATTGGTACCGATGTGCACCACGACATCTGGCTGGTCACCCTCCCACTTCAGAATGTCATGCAATCGATCAGAGACATCCTTGACCCTGGCACCCGGGAGGCAACAAACCATCCTGGATTCTCTGTCACGACCACAGAACCTTCTATCTGCACCTCTAACTATCGAGTCCCCTATCACTACCACTCTCCTCTTTCTCCCCCCTCCCTTCTGCACTGCAGAGCCAGACTCAGTGCCAGAGATCCGGCTACTGCAGCTAGTCCCAGGTAAGTCATCCCCCCCAACAGTATCCAATGCAGTATACTTGTTGTTGAGGTGAATGGCCACAGGGGAACCCTGCTCTGCCTGCCCTTTCCTCTTCCCTCGTCTGACAGTGACCCAATTTCCTGTCCTCTGCTCCTTTGGCGTAACTACCTCCCTGTAGCTACTATCTATAATCTCCTCATTCTCCCGAATGATCCGCAGGATAGCGCCTCTTCCCCAGGGCACCACTGCTCAATACAAGAGGACATGGCTTTAAGGTAAGGGGTGGGAAGTTCAAGGGGGATATTATTGGAAGGTTTTTTACTCAGAGAGTGGTTGGTGCGTGGACTGCACTGCCTGAGTCAGTGGTGGAGGCAGATACACTAGTGAGGTTTAAGAGACTACTGGACAGGTATATGGAGGAATTTAAGTTGGGGCTTATATGGGAGGCAGGGTTTGAGGGTCAGCACAACATTGTGGGCCAAAGGGCCTGTACTGTGCTGTACTATTCTATGTTCTATGTTCTATATATAGTATTTCTGTTTTTGTACATTTTTTAAAATCTATTCAATAAATGTAGTTGATTTACTTGATTGTTTATTATTTTATTATTATTAATTTTTCTCTCTGTTAGATTATTTATGACATTGAACTGCTGCTGCTAAGTTAACAAATTTCACGTCACATGCCAGTGATAATAAACCTGATTCTGATCCTTTATAAGACACTAGTCAGGCCACATTTGGAGTATTGTCAACAGTTTTGGGCTCCATATCTCAGAAAAGATCTGTTGTCATTGGAGACAGTCCAGAGGAGGTTCACGAGGATGATTCCAGGAATGATGGAATTAACATATGAGGAGTGTTTGGCAGTTTTGGGCCTGTACTCACTGGAATTCAGAAGAATGCAAGGGGATCGAATGTTGAAAGGACTAGATAGGGTGGATTGGAGAGGATGTTTCCTTTGGTGGGCTATCCAGAACTAGAGGGCACAGCGTCAAAACTGAGGGGCAACCTTTCAGAACAGAGGTAAGGAGGAATTTTTTTAGCCAGAGAGTGGTGAATCTGTGGAATGTTCTGCCACAGACTGTAGTGGAGGCCAAGTTCATGGGTATAATTAAGGTGGAAGTTGATTGTTTCCGATCGGTCAGGGCATCAAAGGATATGGCGAGAAGGCAGGTGTATGGGGTTGAGTGGGATCCGGGATCAGCCATGATGAAATGGTGGAGCAGACTGGATGGGATGAATGGCCTAGTTCTGCTCCTATGCCTCATGTTCTTATATGGAGCGCTGGCTCAAAAACCCCTACCAGACTAGTGGTTTAAAGAAGTGGGGTTATAGATCGCAGTAAGTTTAAAGGGAGTTTGAGGAACAGCATCTGGTGTGTTTCAAAGAAACATGAGAACCACATCACAATGTGAAGAGAGTTTAAGAAGAAGAGACAGCAGGTGGAAAGGTAGTCCGGGACTAGTGGTCCCATTAAACAGAAAGGAAATGTGGAATTTGCCAGTCTGGTGTGTGTTGCCATTTGCTGTATTATTGACGCATTGCTGTTTTCTCAGTGGGGAACGTTCATGCTATGGTCAATTCCTCATAGAGCAGTATCAACTGCACAAATTAATTCTACTGCCTCAACTAGAAAGTTCAGCAACTCCCACTAGTTCTTGTTGATAGTTGTGTCACTGAAGATATATAAAAGAAATTTATGTTAGATACATCAAGATTATACATGGGCTGTCGTTGTGACTTCTTACAAGAAAGTAGCTTTCCCTGAGTTGGCATTGAATTAAGTGTAGATTTCTTATTTGTTACTTTGTTCCAATTTACAGTCCCAGTGATTAAACATTTGTTCTGACATGAGTAACACTGGAACTTTTTAAAGGACAATTGTGTATGGGAAAAACACCAGAAGATCCAAAACACCATTTACAGTCACATGATGCTGTCTCAGTTTCTGTATAAAAGCGTCAGAATTTGTCCTTCGACTGAAACTATCATCTAGGCTGCGGTTCATAAGGGACAGAAATAACTGATGTTTTTGGCTGCCATTACCAGAGATGATCTAACCCTACAAGCCAAGTTAAACAAGAGCTGTCTAATGCTTTGCAGTTAAGAACACATTTTATTGTTCCTTGGATGATACACAAACCAGCCTCTCATGCTGCATTACATGTGTTATCTCATATGACTGTGGTTTGAAGTATACTTTTAAATCTACCTCAACAGGTTAGCAACAAGCAACACTACTTTTCTGAAGTGGTGCACTGCATTGTAAACTGTAATTGTATGTCTTGCTTTAATTTTATTTTAAAATCATTGGTGAAGATTCAACATGCACTGCCACTGTTTACAGTGTTCTCATTGTGCTCTCATTGAAACTGATCTGCCACAGCTCCTACAGAGTTATCTGTCTATGGGGTGGGGTGGGGGGGTGGGGTGGGGGGGGTCAACATTTGAACTCGAGATGCTGGAGCAGGTCAGGCAGTATTTACGGAGGAAAATGTACAGAATCTATGGAGCTTTCGTACTTGAAGAGAGCTTGTACCACTTCTGTTGGTTTTACCTTGTAGCTCCCAACTTTTCCCTGGTGATCAATGATGAGCAAAGTGTAGGAGAAAGTTTTTGGAGAGATGTATTCCGTGGTGCCAATGCATATCAGAACTTAATTCTATCCGGCCGTCGATTGTAATGTATCTTGCAATGGACCTGGACAATGACAATTCTGCTGTTCAGCTGTAACCACAACAATATCTACTAGGTAATAAAGAGTTTCAGATTATAAGTCTGTTCTTTATTTTAACAGCAAGAGATCAGGATGGTGCTTGAACTCAAGAGAGAATTTGTAAAATGCCTACAAAATGGCTTTTTAGAGCAGCTTGTGTTTGAAATCAGCAGGGGAACAGCTGTTCTGAATTGTGTGTTGCGTAGTGAACTCAATTTGATTAGAGAGCCTAAGGTAAAGGAACCCTTAGGTGATATGATCATAATATGATAGAGTTCATCCTGCAATTTGAGAGAGTGAAGCTGAAGTCAGATGCATCAATATTACAGTGGAGTAAAGGGAATTATAGAGGCATAAGAAAAGAGCTGGCCAGAATTGATTGGAAGGGAACATGAGCAAGAATGGTGGAAGAACAACAATGGCTGCAGTTGATGGGAGCAAATTGGAAGGTGCAGGATATATACATCCCAGAAGAAGTATTATAAAGGCAGGCTGATGCAACCATGGCTGACAAGTAGCATAAAATGGAGCAAAAATTAATGAGATGTTAGAGGATTGGAAAGTTTTTAAAAAGACAGAGGCAACTAAACAAACCATAAGGAGGGAAAAGATGATATATGAAGGTAAGCTAGTCAACATAATTGAAGAGGATGCCAAAAGTTTTTTTAGATATATAAAGAGTAAAAGAGAGGCAAGAGTAGATTTCAGACCACTGGAAAATGACACTGTAGAGGCAGTAATATGGGACTAATAAATGGTAGACAAACTAATTAAGTATTTTGCATCCATCTTTACTGTGGAAGACATGAGCAGTATGCCAGAAGTTCTAGAGTGTCAGGGGAATAATTGTGTGCAATTTCTATTAGTAAGGAGAAAGTGAAATATCTGGAGGTCACCTGGACCAGATATACTACACCCCAGGGTTCTGAAAGAGGTGGCTGGAGATACTGCAAAGGCATTGGTAATGATATTTCAAGCATTACTAGATTCTGGCATGGTTCGGAAAGACAGCAAAATTGTAAACGTCACTCCACTCTTCAAGAATGGAGAGAGGCAGAAGAAAGAAATGAAATTATAGGCCAATTAACACACACAAAATGCCGGAGGAACTCAGCAGACCTGGCAGCATCAATGGGGAAAAAGTAAATTGATGTTCTGGTCATACACATTGGTAGAAGGAAAAAAGTTAGTTAGTTAGTTGCTGCCCATTATGCAGATGGAATTTAGGGCAGCAATGAAGGTCCTTCATCTTTGTCTGTCCATGGCCATCTTCTTTACTGTGCCCCAGGTATGGTTCAGGGTCCTCATTTCTGCCTTTACAGTATGACACCCAGGAGCTCAAGAAAAACTATGTAACGGACTTTTGACATCACAAACTAGCGAGTTGATTGCTATGCCTCCCCTCTTGCTGTGAAATGGAGACACCTCTTTCACCCTTATTAGAGAGCACCTGTGGTATGTCGAATACCGGGTGAAACATGAAGTCTCTGGGGTAACTGCAAGTCGATGTCTTTGCTATTGCTTTGCTCACGCTTGAGTTCTCAGTGGTGGGTGTCAATGCTTTTTTTTGCTGCTGGGGGGGTTCTTTGGGGTTGTAACATTTGAGTGTCGTTCATTCTTTGAGGCACTCCTTTGTTTTCATGGATGTTTGCAAAGAAAAAGCATTTCAGGATGTATATTGCATACATTTCTCTGACATTAAATGTACCTATTGAAACCTTCGAATTGCCTTTAGTCTCCTACATTTCTTCCACCCTTCAGGGGTCCAATGAGGTGCTGTTTGATGATGAAGTTGCTCTCTCTTTGCATCACAAGCCCAGTCCGTCTCCAACATCTCCTCATGATGATTGTGGCCATGTTGTCTTGATGACACTGAAGGAGAAGGGCATGGTCAGAGATATTTCTTGGCCAGAAATTACAGAGGATCTTCCAGAGGCTCATGCTATGGAATGACAGCAGCTTGGCAAGGTCATTCTCTGTCACGTGCCAGCATTCTGACCCACACAAGAGTGTAGTCAGAGCACAGCTTTGGTATGGCCTCACCTTGGTGTAAAACTGTTCCACCAGTTGCTGCCGTTAGTCTGCCAGACCCTGTCGATCTGCTTTCACTGATGTACAGTATACCTAGGTTGCAATGATATATTTCTGCAGTTACTTGTGCTAGCTTGCCAGTGTTGTACATGGTTCATATATTCCAAAAAGTAATTTTGGTCTTGGTCTTGGTGGTGCTCATTGCTTCCTTCATCATGCCAGTGGCTTCCTCTCAGTTTTCATGAATGTCTGTCATGCAAATCTCAGATGGAGACTCAGGAATACTGCCACACACAGATATAGAAGGATTCTTCATTGCTGATTCCATAAGAATTTTATTAACAGTTAGGGTTGTTAGCTGTGACATGAACCCTCAAACCATGAGGACCAGTGGACCACTCTTAGTCTGGCCTCCACCCTTTGACCTGTTAGGCATGGGTGGCACTGCTAAGAGTTAAAGGCACATAAGCCTCAGAAACCCTACAACAAGATTGTGGTTCTCTTGGAGGACAAGGAAGAAAAGTGTAGATTATTTTCTAAACTTGGAGAAAATTAAAAAGTCTGAGGTGCAAAGGAACTTGGAAGCCCTGGTGCAGGATTTCCTAAAGGATAAATTGCAGGTTGCGTCAATGATGAGGAAGGTATTCATTTTGAGAGGACTAGAATATAAAAGCCAGGGTGTAATACTGAGGATTTGTAAGGCACTTGGAGTATTATGAGCAGTTTTGCGCCCCTTATCTAAGTAAGGATGTGTTGACATTGGAGAGTGTTCAAAGGAGGTTCACAGGAATGATTCCGGGAATGAAAGGGTTATCATATGAGAAGTGTTTGATGGCTCTGCACATGTACCCACTGGAATTTCAAGAATGAGGGGGGACCTCATTGAAACTTATTGACTGTTGAAAGGCCTGGATAGATTGGATGTGGAGGGAAAGTTTCTTATAGTGCGTGAATCTAGGGCACGGCCTCAGAATAGAAACATAGAAACATAGAAAATAGGTGCAGGAGTAGGCCATTTGGCCCTTCGAGCCTGCACCGCCATTTATTATGATCATGGCTGATCATCCAACTCAGAACCTCGCCCCAGCCTTCCCTCCATACCCCCTGATCCCCGTAGCCACAAGGGCCATATCTAACTCCCTCTTAAATATAGCCAATGGACTGGCCTCAACTGTTTCCTGTGGCAGAGAATTCCACAGATTCACCACTCTCTGTGTGAAGAAGTTTTTCCAAATCTCGGTCCTAAAAGGCTTCCCCTTTATCCTCAAACTGTGACCCCTCGTTCTGGACTTCCCCAACATCGGGAACAATCTTCCTGCATCTAGCCTGTCCAATCCCTTTAGGATTTTATACGTTTCAATCAGATCCCCCCTCAATCTTCTAAATTCCAACGAGTACAAGCCCAGTTCATCCAGTCTTTCTTCATATGAAAGTCCTGCCATCCCAGGAATCAATCTGTTGACCCTTCTTTGTACTCCCTCTATGGCAAGGATGTCTTTCCTCAGAGTAGGGGACCAAAACTGCACACAATACTCCAGGTGTGGTCTCACCAAGGCCTTGTACAACTGCAGTAGTACCTCCCTGCTCCTGTACTCAAATCCTCTCACTATAAATGCCAGCATACCATTCGCCTTTTTCACCGCCTGCTGTACCTGCATGCCCACTTTCAATGACTGGTGTATAATGACACCCAGGTGTCGTTGCACCTCCCCTTTTCCTAATCGGCCACCATTCAGATAATAATCAGTTTTCCTATTTTTGCCACCAAAGTGGATAACTTCACATTTATCCACATTAAATTGCATCTGCCATGAATTTGCCCACTCACCCAACCTATCCAAGTCACTCTGCATCCTCTTAGCATCCTCCTCACAGCTAACACTGCCACCCAGCTTCGTGTCATCCGCAAACTTGGAGATGCTGCATTTAATTCCCTCATCCAAGTCATTAATATATATTGTAAACAACTGGGGTCCCAGCACTGAGCCTTGCAGTACCCCACTAGTCACCGCCTGCCATTCTGAAAAGATCCCATTTATTCCCACTCTTTGCTTCCCGTCTGCTAACCAATTCTCCATCCACATGAATACCTTACCCCCAATACCGTGTGCTTTAAGTTTGCACACTAATCTCTTGCGTGGGACCTTGTCAAAAGCCTTTTGAAAATCCAAATATACCACATCCACTGGTTCTCCCCTATCCACTCTACTAGTTACATCCTCAAAAAATTCTATGAGATTCGTCAGACATGATTTTCCTTTCACAAATCCATGCTGACTTTGTCCGATGATTTCACCACTTTCCAAATGTGCTGTTATCACATCTTTGATAACTGACTCCAGCAGTTTCCCCACATCCATTTAAAACAGACATGAGGGGGAATTTCTTTAGTCAGAAAGTGGTGAATCTGTGGAATTCATTGCCACAGGAAGCCGTGGAGGCCAGGTCATTTTGTGTAATTAAGGCAGAAGTTGATAGATTCTTGTTTAGTCCAGGTGTTAAAGGTTACAGAGAGAAAGCAGAAGAATGAAGTTGAGAGGAAACATCAATCAGCCATGATGAAATTGCAGAGCACACTCGATGGGTCAAATGGCCTAATCCTGGTCCTATTTCTAATGGTCTTATGGTCTAAATAACAACATATTGTGTTTACACACACCATTATGTTTAATGTCTGAAAAAGCTATTAAAAATTATATAGAAATGCACCACAAACGTTACCTACATCTATTAATTTACCAGCAGTGAATTCCACATCATAATAACTCAATCACTATATAAAAATTGTTGTATAGATTGAAGTATAGATGCCACGCCAAACATTATCATCGTCATATGGGGGCAGCAGCTGGAGTGATCACGTCTGCGGTTAGTTGCTTTTTTTGAATATGGGTGGACATTCACTGGTGTATTCTGCCTGTGTCCACAGATGTTTGTGTGTGGTCAGCCATGAGAGTAAGCCTTGTCTCACAATTGCATGGTTGCTCTCCTCTAGGCAGCTAATTTCAGAACCCATACTGAATGCGCCCTGGTGAGGTTTGTCATTTTGGGCTTTCTAAAATGCAAAGGCCTCTTTAAACATTGTTGTGTTATTAGCTGTGGAGATGAGAGATTTGGGTCGTGACCTCTCTGCAATGACCTTGTTAGTGCCATTATTGTCTCTTGTGGTTGAAAGTTCGGATGGTTGTATATCATTTACTCCTCAATTTAGTCTATGATTAATGAAACTCTGAAAGTGGGTTGGTTCACTTGGGAGTCTTTGGTCTCCTTCTCTGAAACGAAGGCTGACCACTTCTGCACGGTAAAGGTTTCTGCTTGTATTAGTCTCTTTATCTACTCCCAGTTGATCATTGCTTTAAGTTGAACAGTGTGTAGATAAATATAGAAGGACATTTTTTTAAGAGTTGCCATGTGTATGTTTACATAGTCCATGTGTTATACTGCAAAATGCACAACGCGCTACAAATGATGACATCTAACAAACACACGTACTGAACCTCTTTTTCAGTTCAGTGGCACTGCTTCTCAGCAAAAGTCAAGGAAGTGTAATGCAGAGATCAATATCAGGGTATCCTTTCCAGGAATATCAAACCAAAGTTGGTGAAAGGAGTCAAGGTGCAGATAAGCCATGATCTAACAGGATGGCATGATGTTTCAACTCATTAGATAGCGTAATCTACTCCCTTTCCTCATCCCCGTGGAACTTGCATCTGGCATAAAAGAGCAGACAAGAGGATGCTACAGAGGTCGTGTACTATCCATCTAATGTTCTGTTCATTTCTGCTGTGCCAACATGTAAATAAAGGCTACAACTCATAGCCTAGGCATACCCCCAGGTTCTTTGAGGGCTTGTACATTCATCGGTGTCCTGGGACCATTGCAGTTACAGCTAGCTCAGTTTGTCAAGAAGGCATTCACTATAGAAAAAACAATCTGCCTTCATTCTATGGGGTCTCTTGTTTCATGGATGTCTGAAAAGAGTAAGAATGTCAGGTTTTATACTGTCTCCATTCTCTGATATTAAATTGAACCATTTGAATCATCTTCCACAGCTTCAGAATATCCCAAAGCATTTCAACAATGAATATGCCCTTTCCTGTGCTCCTCATGGTCATATGTCACAAACAAAAGCAGTAAGTACTGTATAGGTGGGAGAAGACAGGTAGGGGGCGGCAATGATGCGAGGAGCTAGGAGGTGATAGAGGACTGAAGAAAATGGAAATAAACTGCTTTTGTTTGAAGGTAGGGCTAGTTAAAATATGCAATGTATCCTCTTTCCAACTCGAGGAAATTGAACAGTGCTGGGTCCTGCACAGGAACAAAAATGATTCCTCATGGAATGTCATGGATTCTCAGCACACTAGAGTATTTTTCCTGGTCTTCATGGGGATTCCAGCGACAGAGCATTCCAGGCTATCTGTTAGCAACTTTGCCACAAAATTGACACTCTGGCAAATTCTCCAGGGGATCCCTGGTATCCAGCAACAATTGTGTCATCAATGAAGCTAAGGAGCAAATCATAGTGAACCATACTCACAAAAGAATAGCCACACGCACAGACCATGTTGCTGTGGTAAATATAATAACTAGTTTATAGCAGTAATGTCCTAGAATCAACCATAAAATGCATTAATGTATTGAAGGTTAAGGATAACAGGATTACCTAGGGAACCAAAATGCACAGAAAATGACCATACTTTTTGTGGCTAACCAGGAAAGCTTCTACAGACACTTAACATCTATGGTCAACAGGAGAACTTGAAGCTGAAAATCTTTACAATTGAATTAGTAGGCCAAAGAGATTTAATAGGTGGATTTAAAATGATGAAAGGTTTTGATAGGGCAATCCACAAACAATTTCCAGCAATGGCAATGAAGAATTGAGTTGTCTAAATGAAAACTCACTCACTTAAGCTTGAGCAAGACTCAAAACACCCAAGGAATAGAAAGAATCCTCATATCATTGAACTGATTTTCAACATTAGAGAGGTTAGAGAGGAGGATGCTGGAACACAGGTGAGGTTCCAGCAGACTGGAGAGTAATCAAGCAACACACATCAAAGTTGCTGGTGAACGCAGCAGGCCAGGCAGCATCTCTAGGAAGAGATACAGTCGACGTTTCGGGCCGAGACCGTTTGTCAGGACTAACTGAAGGAAGAGCTAGTAAGAGATTTGAAAGTGAGAGGGGGAGGGGAGATCCAAAATGATAGGAGGGGGAGGGATAGAGCCAAGAGCTGGACAGTTGATTGGCAAAAGGGATCTGAGAGGATCATGGGAGAGGAGGTCCAGGGAGAGGGAAAAGGGGGAGGGGGAAAAAAACCCAGAGGATGGGCAAGGGGTATAGTCAGAGAGACAGAGGGAGAAAAAGGAGAGTGACAGAAAGAATGTGTGTGTATAAATAAATAGCGGATGGGGTATGAGGGGGAGGTAGGGCATTAGCGGAAGTTAGAGAAGTCAATGTTCATGCTATCAGGTTGGAGGCTACCCAGACGGAATATAAGGTGTTGTTCCTCCAACCTGAGTGTGGCTTCATCTTTACAGTAGAGGAGGCTGTGGATAGGCATAATCAGAATGGGAATGGGATGTGGAATTAAAATGTGTGGCCACTGGGAGATCCTGCTTTCTCTGGCGGACAGAGCATAGGTGTTCAGCAAAACGATCTCCCAGTCTGCGTCGGGTCTCGCTAATATATAGAAGGCCACATCGGAAGCACCGGGCGCAGTATATCACCCCAGCCAACTCACAGGTGAAGTGTCGCCTCACCTGGAAGGACTGTTTGGGGCCCTGAATGGTGGTAAGGGAGGAAGTGTAAGGGCATGTGTAGCACTTGTTCTGCTTACAAGGATAAGTGCCAGGAGGGAGATCAGTGGGGAGGGATGGGAGGGACAAATGGACAAGGGAGTCGCGTAGGGAGTGATCCCTGCGGAAAGCAGAGAAAGGGGAGGAGGGAAAGATGTGCTTAGTGGTGGGATCCCATTGGAGGTGGCGGAAGTTACAGAGAATAATATATTGGACCCGGAGGCTAGTGGGGTGGTAGGTGACGACCAGGAGAACCCTATTCCTAATGGGGTGGAGGGTGGATGGAGTGAAAGCAGATGTGCGTGAAATGGGGGAGATGCGTTTGAGAGCAGAGTTGATGGTGGAGGAAGGGAAGCCGCTTTCTTTAAAAAAGGAGGACATCTCCCTCGTCCTAGAATGAAAAGCCTCATCCTGAGAGCAGATGCAGCGGAGACGGAGGAATTGCGAGAAGGGGATGGCATTTTTGCAACAGACAGGGTGAGAAGAGGAATAGTCCAGATAGCTGTGAGAGTCAGTAGACTTATAGTAGACAAATCTCTTACTAGCTCTTCCTTCAGTTATTCCTGACGAAGGGTCTCGGCCCGAAACGTCGACTGTACCTTTTCCTAGAGATGCTGCCTGGCCTACTGCGTTCACCAGCAACTTTGATGTGTGTTGCTTGAATTTCCAGCATCTGCAGAATTCCTCGTGTTGGAGAATAATCAGCACACATCTAGAGTAGAATGTGAGGAAGCTCATGTCTTACAATCTTGACGGAGTTTTGTGAGGAGGTGACAAAAATGATTGTTGAGGCCAGGGCAATTGATGTTGTCTACGTGAACTCCAGTAAATCATTTGACTAGGTTCTTCATTGCAGACTGATCCAGAAGATTAAGGCTCATGAGATCCATGGAGATTAAATTCAATATTGGCTTAGCCATGGAATACAGAGGGTACTGGTAGAGGGATGTTATCGTGATTGGAGGTCTGAGATCGGTGGTGTTTTCAGGGATCAGTAATAGAACTGCTGAAGCCCAGTGACTACTTACTGGTGGTAAACAAAACAAAGAACACAACTAATACTTTATTAAAATACTTTTTCTTGTACAACTTATGGAAAACAATCACTGCAAACAATGGAGAGGCAAGCAAAAGCAAGACTGAGATAATGATCGAAGCATGCGGGTGCAAGACAAAATCAAAGTGAGTTTGAGGCATACAGTATTTGAGGCAAAGTCAGGGCGAGTGGAGTGGAGCAAAGTCAGAGCGGAGGTGAGGCAGATCTGAGCTCCATTCACCTAAACTGAGAGCGAGGTTTGATTGGTATAACCACCAGGCAGATTTGGAACGGTCAGGTACATTCTGAAACATGGTGGTGGGATCCAGTCCCAGAGCACAGCAATGCAACTGAGCCTGGGTCCTAGTGCACGAAATGACCCAATGTCTGGACAGCCTAAGTTCTAGGCCAGATGGATTAAAATGACAGGGCGTTGGGACAAGAGGTGAGAGTTGGGCCAGTTCTGCTCCCTTCTCTGCAAAACTTACTCGGCTCTGCGCTGAACTGAGGTTGAGCCTGTGGCCTGCTCCAGCTGCTCTGAGCTTCATGTCCATGGACTTCCATTTGTTCTGAATGCTATTAGCTTTCCTTTATAGTTTCCACAGTTTGTGTTCTTCTCTTTCAGCACATTAGCTATTTAACAGTCTTTTTAACGAGTTCTTTTGTGTTTCTTTGTTTTGTGGCTGCCTGTAAAGAGATGAACCTCACGGTTGTATAATGTATACATACTTTGATAGTAAATGTACTTTGAGCTTTGAGATTTTGAACTTTTAGAATATCTGTTGCTTGTGATATATTGCTAGGCTGATAAGTTAGTTTACTGATGGCATAAAAGTTGGCAGACTCATATATAGTGAATAAAGTTGTCAGAGGATGCAGCAGAAAATAGGTCAGTTGAAATATTGGTGGAGAAATGCCAGATGGACTTTAGACCAGACAAGTGTGAGATGGTGTAGTTTGAGAGATCAAATGTAAGAGGAAAATATACAGTAAATGTCAGGACCCCAGGAGCACTGATGTACAGAGGGATCTTTGTATTCAAATCTACTGCACCCTGAATGTGGCAATACAAGCAGAGAGGTAAACAGAGGTGTATGGTATTACACCTTATTTTCACCATGGATGTCCAGTCCCTATATATTTGTATCCCTCATCTTAAAGGGCTAAATCTCTCCACTTCCTTTTTGACAAAAGACCCAACCAGTTCCCCTCCACCACGACCCTCCTTTGCCTGGCAGAACTGATCCTCACCCTCAACAAATTTTCCTTCGGCTCCACCCACTTTCTCCAAACTCAAGGTGTAGCCAATGGCACTTGCATGGGCCCCAGCGATGCCTGCCTTTTATTGGCTACATTGAACAATCTATGTTCCAAGCCTTCCCCGGTAATGCTCCCCAACTCTTCTTATGAGATATAGACAACTGCTACTGGCGCTACTTCATGCACCCATGCAGAGCTCCAATTTCATCAACTTTGCCTCTAACTTTCACCCTTTCCTTAAATTCACTTGGTCCATTTCTGACACCTATCCCTTCTTTCTCAATCTCTCTGTCTCCAATGCTGGAGACAAACTGTCTAACACTATCTTTTATAAACCTACCACTTCCCATGGTTATCTTGACAATACCACTTTCCATCCTGTCTTCTGTAAAAGTGCTATTCTCTTTTCTTAGTTCCTTTGTTTCTACTGCATCTGCTCCTAGCATGAGGCTTTCCTTTCCAGGATATCAGAAATGTCCACCTTCTTCAAAGAGTGGGGCTTCCCTTCCTCTACCATTGATGCTGCATCTTTTCCATTTCCCGGACATCCACACTCAGCCTATCTTTCCACTCCCTTAACAGTGATAGAGTTCCTTTTGTCCTCACCTACCACCCCATGTGCCTTTGTATGCAACAGTTCTTTCTCTGCAACCTCTGCCATCTTCAACATGATCCTACCACCAAGCACATCTTTTCCTCCTTCCACTCTCCACTTTCCACCATGATTCCTCTTGATTCCCTTGTCCATTCATCCCTCCCCGCTAATCTCACTCTTGGCACATATCCCTGCAAGTGGCAGAAATTCTACACCTGCTCATTCACCTCCTCCCACTCCTCCATTCAGGACCCCAAACAGTCGGTCCAGGTGAGGCAAAGCTTCACCTGTGAATCTGGTGGGGTCATCTACTTAATCCAGTGCTTCCAATGTGGCCAACTCTATATTGGTGAGACTCAATGTTAACTGGACGACTGCCTTTTAAGCACCTTTGTTCCATCTGCAAAAAGTGGAATTTTCTGATGGCCAACCATTTTAATTCCTATTCCTGTTCCTATTCCGACATGTCGTTCCATGGCCTCCTCTTCTGCCACAATGAGGCCACTCTCAGGGTGGAGGAGCAACATTTCATAATCCATCTAGGTAGCCTCCAACCG
Organism: Mobula hypostoma; assembly: GCF_963921235.1. Taxonomy (NCBI): domain Eukaryota; kingdom Metazoa; phylum Chordata; class Chondrichthyes; order Myliobatiformes; family Myliobatidae; genus Mobula; species Mobula hypostoma. Next base: position 111,084,014 of record NC_086100.1, on the reverse strand, counting down.
AATGCATGAACATTGATTTCGCCTTCCGGTAATTATTATCCCTTCCCCTTTCTTTGTCTTCTATTCCCCACTCTGGCCTCTTATTTCTTTTCCTCAACTGCCTATACCTGCCCCTCTTCCACTTTCTCCCATGGTCCACTCTCCCTTCCTATCAGATTCCTTCTTCTCCAGCCCTTTACCTTTCTTACCTACCTGGCTTCAGCCATCAATCTTGTAGCTTGTCCTTCTTCCCCTCCCCCACTTTATTATCCTGCCATTTCCCACCACCCCCCTTGCAGTCCGGGTGAAGGGTCTCAACCTGAAACGTCGACTTTCTATGGTTGCTGCCTGACCTGCTGAGTTCCTCCAGCATTTTGTGTGTGTTGCTCTGATTTTCCAGCATCTGCGGAATCTCGTGTGTGTATGGTGCTTTTAATACTCAGGGCATTGAGTATAAAAGTTGGAAAGTCATGTTGCAACTAGGTACATCTTTGGTTAGGCCAATACTTGGAGTAATGTGTGCAGATTATAATCATCACATTATAGAAAAGGTATGGAAAATTACAGAAACCTGTCATTTCTTTGGCCCCGAAGAGATAGTATATCACATGTACATGGAGTGCAAGAGGTTGCAACCTCTATTCAGATATATGAAGGGGCTGCTTTTTAGGTTCTAGATGCACTTCAATTCCACACCACACTCCTGATCCATGGTCACCCGATACAGAGGGATGTGGGTATTTGGGGGATTTCCTGGTCGGTTTTCTCCTCAGTCTGGGTAAGCTGGCCATTCATCGGTCTAGGTTGTGGGAAGTCAGACTGCTGCCTAAGCCAACTGCCTTCCCTCTTTCAGGATTACATCTGCGCTCAGCCATTCCAGAAGAAGGGGCATGTAATGTCCATGGGTACAATAGGGGATTTCTAGGAATGGTGGTCCCCTCAGGAGATCAAATTTGTTGTAGATATTGATGACTGTATTTAAATTTGAAAATGTTACTTATGTAGTCCTGAAAGTTGCATGGTTGTGTTGTTGTTAGAACATCAGAACGTTAGAAAGTTTTTGACAAGAACAGGTCATTCGACCCATCAAAGTTTCCCAAATTTCTCAAGTGTTGAAATACAGTGCCTTGAAAAAGTATTCAGCCCCCACAACTGTTTTCACATTTATCTGTCTCATTTTCTAAATCTAAAATATTTTGAAGTAGAATTTTTGAGCTAATCTACAAAACATTGTGCTTCATGTCAAATCAAAAGAGAATTTCCTAAACCTGTCAAGAATTTACTAAAAATTAAAAACCAAAATGTTGACGCTGAAAAAGTTTCATCCCCCTTTGTAATTACTATGCTAACTTTCCTCAGGTGCAATATACTATTACCTTACTAACTCACCAAATTTGTTGATGTAGAAAATTGGAGGATCACCTGTTTTCAATGAATTCATAAGAATGATTATCCTCTTTCTCTGCAAGGTCCAACAGTATAATAAATATTCAACAGACCAACCCAAAATGAAAATAAAAGAACATCCAAGGTAAGTCAGGGAAATGATAATAGAGAAGCACAAATCTGGGGAAGGGTAGAAGACCCTCTCAAAGGCACTGAAAATACCCTGGAGTTCAGTGCATTTCATAGTGAAAATTGAAAAAATATGAAACCACATCCACGCTGCCTAGGTCAGGATGCTTCTCTAAACTTCGTCACCAGAGAAGAATGGCATATGTAAGAGAGGCTTCTAGGACACCAACAGTCATTCTAAGTGAGCTGCAGAAGTCAATGGCTGCAACTGAAGATGAAGTTCATGGCTCCATAATCTCTAAGGCCTTGCACAGAAAAAAATTATGGAAGAGTGGCAAGCCCTAGCTAAAAATAACATGCGCTTGCCTGTAAAAACTCTGCAAAGCGTCATTTAGAAGATACTGTAAAGATGTGGTAGAAGGTCTTCTAGTCAGATGAGACTGAAGTGGAACTTTTTGACCTCAACACTAAGTGGTATAAGTGGTGTAAATTTAATACTGTATATCAGCCAGGTAACACCATCCCTACGGTAATGTATGGTGGAGGTAGCATCTTGCCATGGGGATGTTTTTCAGCAGCAGGGACTGGAAATCTGGTCAGGATTGATGGGAAGATGAATGCTAAATATTGTGAGATCCTGGATTAAATCCTGTAGCCTCTACCAGAAAGATTAAACTGGGGAGTAAGCTTGTTCTTCAGCAGGGCAATGACATAAAGCACAATGCCAGAGCAACCATGGAGTGGCTTCAAATGAAGAAAATTGATGTCCTTAAGTGGCTCTGTCAGAGACCTGGCCTTAACCCGATCGAAACGTCCCTGGCAAGACCTCAAGATTGTTGTCCACCGCTGCTCCCCAACTAACCTGGCATAGCTAGAAAAATTTTGCAAGCAGTAATAGGCAAATCTTGCCCCATCACATTGTGCAAAGCTAATAGAGACTTATCCAAAAAGACTATTGGCTGTGATAGTTGCAAGAGGTGATTCTACTAAGAACTGAACAAATGGGAATGAATACTATTGAACTGCTGACATTTCAGTTTTTAAACTGTTGGTTAGAAACATGGAAACATAGAAAATCTACAGCAAAATACAGGTCCTTCGGCCCACAAAGTTGTGCCGAACATGTCCCTACCTTCGAAATTACTAGGCTTATCCATAGCCCTCTATTTTTCTAAGCTCCATGTACCTATCCAAAAGTCTCTTAAAAGACCCTATTGTATCCGCCTCCACCACTGTTGCTGGCAGTCCATTCCATGCACTCACCACTCTCTGAGTAAAAAACTTACCCCTGACATCTCCTCTCTACCTACTCCCCGGCACCTTAAACCTGCGTCCTCTTGTGGCAACCATTTCAGTCTTGGGAAAAAGCCTCTGACTATCCACACTATCAATGCATCTCATCATCTTTTCATGCTTTACAATTTTCACTGTGTTTGGGGGGCTGTACTGTGAAGAAAGAGGCATTGGATTCACAAATAAAAATTCTCAGTTACTTTGATCAAAATCCTGGTTGTAAAACTCATTTATGTGAGCAAAGGGTTGGGGGTTGAATACTTTTACAAGGTACTGTAACTATCGAGTGTCAATTTGAAAGTCTCTAAGGTACTACTCTCAACTACTCAACTAGGTTTTTAGTTCCATGTGTCAACAACTCACTGTGTAAAGAAATGCTCCCTGATGTTACTCTGAAATCTCCCCTTAACCAGTCTCCACCAATGTTCTCATGTCCTCGTTGATGGATTAATTTTGAAGTAGCAGCTGGCATCCACCTTACTTATACCCTTAATGATTCTGAGCACTTCTATCATGTCTCCTCTCATTCTGTGTCTGCTTAGGCTAAAAAGATGTACTTCTTTCAATCTTTCTTCAAATCTCATACCCTACAGACCTGGAATGAATCTCATCACCCTTCCCTGGACTCTCTCTAGTGCCTCCACGTCCCTCACACAATATGGAGATCAAAATTGTATACAGTACTCAAGGTGTGGCCTCACAAGTGTATTAGAAGTTATAAAAATTTGTAAAATTAGTCAACTCCATCTTAGGTACTAGCCTCTGTAGTATCCAAAGCATCTCCAAAGAGTGGTGCCTCAGAAAGGTGGCGTCCATCATTAAGGACCCCAGTCACCCAGGGAATGCTCTTTTCTCACTGTTACCATCAGGCAGGAGGTACCAAAGCCTGAAGGCACACACTCAGCGATTCAGGAACAGCTTCTTCCCCTCTGCCATACAATTCCTAAAAGGACATTGAACGCATAAACACTACCTCACATTTTAAAATATATATTACTTCTGTTTTTGCACTATCTTTAATCTATTTAATATACATATATATTCTTACTGTAATTGATTAAATTATTTATTTTTTTCTTTCTATATTATCATGTATTGCATTGAACTGCTGCTGCTAAGTTAACAAATTTCACATCACAGGCCTGTGGTAATAAACGTGATTCTGATCCTGATTCTGTTTCTGATTATACAGCTGAAGGAGAACATCTCCAGGCTTGAAATCTATTGAGCACATTATATAGTCCAACATACTATTTGCCTTCCCAATCGCTTCTGTACATTGTCTAGATGACAATAGTGATGATTCTACCAGGACTCCCAATTCCTTCTCATACTTTCTAACCATATTTATATCTAATATATCCACTTCCTACATGTAATACTTTACATTTACTTACATTAAATTTCATCTGCTATCTATCTGCCCACATTGGATTTTGTTTGGATCTAACTATGTTGATTCTGTTGCCTGCATGTTATCAGCCCATCCCCCTAATTTTGTATCATCTGCAAACTTTACGAGTGTACCTGTTACGTGCTTATCAAAATCATTAATGTAAATTAAAAACAGCGGAGGCCCCAAATCTGATCCCTGCGGAACCCCACTTTTAACATCTCCTAGGTGTGAAAATGATCCTCTCACCATAACTTGTTGTCTTCTGTTTTTGTGCCAATTCTGCATCCATTCACACACCTTACCCTGAATCCCTACCTCCTGTAATTTGTCAAAAGGGGTACCTTATCAAAAGCCTTCTGAAAGTTCAAGTAAATGATATCAACTGCTCTGTTGTTATCATAAGTTTTAGTTGCCTCTTGATAGAACTCCAGCATATTAATAAAACATGATTTCTCCTTTCTGAATCCATGCTGACTTTCTGCTAACATGCCTGTTCTTATCACCTTCTTTTCCATCTCATTCTTTATTATTGTTTCCTGTGATACACATTAAGCTTACTGGATTATAGTTACCAGTGTCAGTACAGTCAGATACCAGGACAACGTTAACCCACTTCCAGTCCTTAGGGATTTCACCAGTCTTGAAAAATACATGTTAGAGGTTTGTATATAAGTTGGAGGTTTGTCTTTAAGTACCCTATATTGTCTGGCCCTGTGGATTTATTAACTTTCAGCCTTTTCATCTGAAGCAGGACCTTGCTTTCTAAGATCTCTAAGTCACGTAAAACAACCTTATTTTTCTCTACACTTGCTGACATACTGCTAGCATCTTCGCAGGTGAATACTTCAACAGATTATGAGTTCTGAGTACCTGCTATGTCCTTTTTTGCATAATTTATCACCCCACTATTATTACTAATATACTTTATTTCCTCCTTGACTTTTCTTTTACTACTCAAGTATTGGAAAAATCTCTTGGGGTCAGTCTTTGCAGTATTAACAATATCCTTCTCAACCTGCCTTTTGGCAATCTGAATTTCCCTCTTGACTATAGCTCTCATATTTTCATATGCCCTATGGTTAATATCATTACTTTTTTTTGTATTCCTTATATAGCTGTTTTTTCTTCAGTAATATTATGATATTATATTCATCTAAATAAACATTTGTACATACAAATATGTATGGATGCTTTGGAGATGGTGCACAAGAGGTTCAATAATACATTGCCCAGATTAGGGAGTATTAACTATAAGGAGACACAAAATGCTCTGCAGATGCTGGGTCAAAGCAACACTCATAAACACACTGGAGGAACTCAGCAGGTTGGGCAGCATCCATGGAAACGACCAGTCAACGTTTCGGGCCGAAACCCTTCGTCAGGCCTGAAGAGGGAAGGGGCAGAGGCCCTATAAAGAAGGTGGGAGGAGGGTGGGAAGGAGAAGGCTGGAAGGTTCCAGGTGAAAAACCAGTAAGGAGGAATTCGGCGGAGAATGAAGTGTAGCAGAGGTCCATGGCAGACGGTGGAGAGCGAGGCCCGGAGTGGTGGCAGAGAGAGGGACAGGGCCCATAGGTATCTCTGCATGGCAGCAAGCGTGGCACGGAGAATCCGGTGGGAGCAGCAGTCAATAAAAAGGAGGTACCTGGGATCTTCGCTGGGCCCGAACTGGAATCCCTGCGGTACAAGATGGCGGCGGAGACACGTTCCCAGGAAGGAAACGTGGCTGTGGTAATGAGTCTGAGTCAGGATGTGGTCGAGAGAGGAGGAGATCACAGTGGGGATCAGTGAACTCCTGTCGAAGGGAAGATTTAAACTTCTTCAGGGTAGGCATACCTCAAAGAGACTTTACAGTGGAATAGCGAATCGTAAACAAAAAATACTCATCAGATGCTAGGGTCAAAGCAATACTCACAACATGCTGGACAAACTCAGCAGGTCGGACAGTATCCGTGGAAATGATTAGTCAACCTTTCGGGTTGGAACCCTTCATCAGGACTGAAGAGGGAAGGAAAGAAGCCCTATAAAGAAGGTGGGAGGAGGGTGGGAAGGAGAAGGCTGGAAGGTTCCAGGTGAAAAACCAGTAAGGAGGAATTCGGCGGAGAATGAAGTGTAGCAGAGGTCCATGGCAGACGGTGGAGAGCGAGGCCCGGAGTGGTGGCAGAGAGAGGGATTTCAGAGGCATAAAGACAGGCACATAAACAGGCAAGGAATGGAGGGATATGGTATGTGTGCAGGCAGGTATAGTTGGTAGAGTAACGATGGGCTGAAAAGCTTCTTCCTGTTCTGTTTTATGTTCAAGTTATTAAGTTTCAATTCCATTAGTACCAATATTAATGGTCAAGAAGTTATGTTGCAACTTTATAAAACTAGTTCTGCTACATCTGGAGCATTGCATACTGTTCTGGTCACCCCACTATAGGAAAGATGTTGAGGCTCTGGAGAGGGTATGGAAGAGGTTTTTCAGGAGGCTGTCCAGTTTAGAGGGCATGGGGAATCATGAGAGGTTGGACAAACTTAGGTTGTTTTCTTTGGAGTGGAAGAGGCTGAGAGGAGATCTGATTGAGGTTTATAAGATTATGAGAGGCATAGATAGAGTATACAGGGAGTATCTTTTTTCCCAGTGCAGAAGAATCTAATACCAGAGGGCATGCATTGAAGGTGAGGGGAGATAGGTTCAAAGAGGATATACGGTGTAAGTTTTTTTATTCAGTGAGTAGTGGATGCCTGGGATGTACAGCCCGGTGTGGTGGTGGAGGCAAATACACTAGAAGCTTTGAAGAGATGTTTAGATAGGCACATGAACATGAGGAAGATGCAGGGATGTGGACATTGTGCAGGAAGGAGGGATTAGTCTTTGATTTGCTTCTTAGCAGGTTCAGCACATCGTGGACCAAAGGTTCTGTTCTTGTATTGTAGTGTTCTATGTTTTATGTTTTATGTTCTAATACTTTGTTCTCTTTAAAAAATTAGCCAACTGTGTGATTTCTCCTAGACTCGCCCCACCCCCCATGACATCTGCAGTCATGGCTTCTTTCCAACCTGCTACCATTTTCAACACCAGTCTAAACCTTGTTGCCAGCAGCAGATTGCAGCTATCAACAACCTGACCCAATCCCTAATGACCTGGCCTAAGGCCCTGACTTCCCTCTCTCATCTAACAAATGACTTTCCCTGCCAAGCATACATGGTCCAATCTATGCTGTATTATACTTTGGTAGTAGGGCTTTAAAACATTGTTAGTTCACCTGCCATATATTGCCAAATATATTTGACTGTACAGAAATCAGTCATCCTGTGTATGAAATACACACCCCTATTTGGTGCTGTCTGTAATATTATTACAGTTGAAACTCAAAAAGCACATTCCATTATGTTACCAATAGGGCTGACACAGTAACGTGGTGACACAGCACTTAACAGCATAGTAACGTGGTGACTGCCACAACACTTTACAGCACAGCAACGTGGTGACACAACACTTTACAGCACGGTAACGTGGTAGCACAACAATTTACAGCACGGTAACATAGTGACACAACACTTAACAGCACAGTAACGTAGTGGCACAACACTTTACAGCACAGTAACGTGCTGACACAACACTTTACGGCACGGTAACATGGTGGCACAACACTTTACAGCATGGTAACGTGGTGGCACAAAACTTTACAGCATGGTAACGTGGTGACACAACACTTTGCGGCCCGGTAACGCAGCGGCACAACACTTTACGGCATGGTAACGCAGCGACACAACACGTTATGGCACGGTAATGCGGTGACACAACACGTTACAGCACTGTAATGTGGTGGCACAGCACTTCACAGCACAGTAACGTGGTGGCACATCACTTTACGGCACGGTAACGTGGTGGCACAACACTTAACAGCACAGTAACGTGGTGGCACAACACTTTACGGCACGGTAACGTGGTGGCACAACACTTAACAGCACAGTAACGTGGTGACACAACACTTTACAGCATGGTAATGTGGTGACACAACACTTCACAGCACAGTAACGTCGTGGCACAACACTTTACAGCACGGTAATATGATGACACAATACTTCACAGCACAGTAACGTCGTGGCACAACACTTTACAGCACGGTAATATGATGACACAACACTTAACAGCACAGTAACGTGGTGACACAACACTTTACAGCATGGTAATGTGGTGACACAACACTTCACAGCACAGTAACGTCGTGGCACAACACTTTACAGCACGGTAATATGATGACACAATACTTCACAGCACAGTAACGTCGTGGCACAACACTTTACAGCACGGTAATATGATGACACAATACTTTACAGCACAGTAACGTGGTGACACAACACTTTACAGCACGGTAATATGATGACACAATACTTTACGGCACAGTAACATGGTGACTGGCACAACACTCTACAGCACAGTAACATGGTGACTGGCACAACTCTTTACAGCACAGTAACGTGGTGACTGGCACAATACTTTACAGCACGGTAACCTGGTGACCAGCACAACACTTTACAGCACGGTAACGTGGTGGCACAACTCTTTACAGCACAGTAACATGGTGGCACAACACTTTACAGCACAGTAACGTGGTGACCAGCACAACGTTTTACAGTACAGGCGACCCAGGTTCAATTCCCTCCACTGCTTGCAAGGAGTTTGTACGTTCTCTCCGTAAGCATGTGGGTTCCTTCCCAGAGTCCAGCGACGTTCCGGCTGATCATTGTATACTGTCACATGATTAGGCTAGCATTAAATCAGGGGATCGCTGGGCGATATGGCTCGAAGGGCAGGAAGGGCCTATTCTGTGTCATATCTCAATAAGTAATCAAATAATACAAAGGCCTGCAGCAAGGGTCACAACTTGTAGACAAGTTAAACAATATTATTTCAAACACAAGGACAGCCATGAGAATACATGCAGAGCTGAAGTCGTTTGGTGAGTGGAGTTTTTATATTCAACTCATTAAAACACACATGCAAAACGTTGCCACGATATCAAGCATTGCTAACCTTTTGGCAAAGGCTCTGACAGCACATACCAAGTAGTAAAGTCAGGATGAAAAGACAAAAAAGTGAAACAAACTTGCTAACCACAAATATTCACCAGTTAGTCTGCGAACTGGACTATTAAAAGAAGGCGATAAGTGAGCTTATTAAGCTGTTGATTAATACCAAACCCTATAATTATTGGCTAGACTCTAAGTATAACCTAGCTGCAGATGGGATACACCAAAAGCTCAGTTATAATTTAAACATAATCCCTGTGTTTTACTCTGTTTCTGATAGCTCTAGTGAGAAGTGATTCCGTTTATACTGTTGTGACAGTCCATGTTAATTGACTTGGGACATATCTATGAAGTGAATTTGGACCTTTACGTAAGCCCATTCGGACAATGTTGAATTAGTATTTCATAAACAGCCATATTTTAGTAAAAAATCCAATTTATACATATTTGAATATAAATAACAGGGATCATTTCAACATCTCTGAAATATTCACCTTGTATCAAAGTGCCAAATATAAATTCCACTGGCCTAACTTACATTATATTATCAACCTGCATTGTTTTTAACATGTCAACTCGCACCAAGTAGAACCCATCAGCATTTTCAACAAGAGGACTCATACTTCCAGAAAATACATAAGATATTGACTCCTTTGTAATTCATTTTAATTACTGTCTTTCTTGACATGGTGGTCTCAGTATTTTCAGTTTTTATTTCATATTCACCATTTAAGTTTTTCTATCATCAGATTTCTTCTAGATTAGATTTGGTTCTGGAGTTTAAGTAACAATACAGAAACATTATATATAAAATGCTAGAGGAACTCGCCAGGTCAGGCAGCATCTATGGAAAGGAATAAACAGTCGACATTTCGGGCCAAGATGATGCTGAAAAGTCTCAGCCCGAAACCTTAACTGTTTATTTCTCTCCATAGATGCTGGCTGATCTACTGCTTTCCCTCAGCATTTTGTGTGTGTTACTCTGGGTTTCCAGAGTCTGCAGAATCTCTTGTGTTCATAAAATATGGTGTATGCTTTGTTAACTCCTCACCTGCGGGCACTACATTGACATCATCACAAAATACCTGGTGTCGCAAGTAATGAAGTAAAGTTTCTTTCTGAGCTGATGCTGGGCTATCACACAAAGTTGGCAAGACAAACCATGTTTCTGGGTGAGGTTGAGTTTGACAGTTTATTAGTCTTACAGGTGCAAGTCAAGTATAATGGATCACCTCACTGTCTCTGGCTCTATACTGTACCACTGAGAGGCTTGGTCTGGTTCCTTAAATTAGGAATGCAGAAGGGCATTTCTGCTCCAGAGTAGTAGTGCTTCTGCAGTCTCCGAACATAGCTTCAGTACTACTTCTAGCTCAGCTGCCAGCTGCACAGGGTTCTGAATGCATGGTACACATTTATGTTGCTTTAAAATTACAGTCAATCATATTGACGGTGATTCAATCACCATCTGGTATGGGGGTGATGGGGAAGCTACTGCACAGGATTGAAGTAAGTTGCAGAAGGTTGTGAAGTTAGTCAGCTCCATCATGTGTACTGGCTTCTGTAGTATCCCAGACATCATCAAGGAGTGGTGCCTCAGAAAAACGGTGTCCATCATTTTGGACTCCAGCACCTAGGACATGCCCTCTTCCCATTGTTACTGTCAGGAAGGAGGTACAGAAGCCGGAAGGCACAAACTCAGTGATTCAGGAACAGCTTCTTCCCCTCTGCTACCCAATTTCTAAATGGACATTTAACCTATAAACACTACCTCACTACTTTAAAAAAAAATTTCTGTTTTTGGACTACTTATTTTAACTTAACTATTTAATATACATATGCATACTTAGGGTAATTCCACTTATTTTCTACATTTATCATATATTGCATGGTACTGCTGCCACAAAGTTAACAAATTTGCCGACATATGCTGGTGTTTTTAAACCTGATTCTGATTTCATTTAACTTCCATGTTCAATGGTGTTTTTCTTTCAGGGTCACCATAATGCCTCTTATTCTGGGAACCCCAGTCTGCTGGAAATGCCCAAATGTCAATGACAGCAGAGTGACAGGTGATTCTATATCATTTTAAAGGCAGAATCAGAATCAGAATCAGGTTTATTATCACCGACATGTGTCATGAAATTTGTTAACATAGCGGCAGCAGTTCAATGCAATACAGGTGTCCCCGGCTTTTCGAACGTTCACTTTACGAAACTGCACTGTTACGAAAGACCTACATTAGTTACCTGTTTTCGCTAACAGAAAGTGTTTTCACTGTTACAAAAAAAGGCAGCGCGCGAAAAAAATAGCGCTCGATAAAAAGTAGCGTGCACCCTGAGCAGCCACTCTCCCCTGGATTCGGAACTGCATTCTAGCTGGCATTGCTTAAGAACGTACCTGTGAGCAGTCGTTTGCAAGATGAGTTCTAAGGTATCGGAAAAGCCTGAAAGAGCTCATAAGGGTATTACACTTAGCGTAAAACTAGACATAATTAAGCATTTCGCTCGTGGTGAACAAAGTAAGGACAAAATGAGTTTGGCTTGTGGAAGCTGACGAAGATGATGTTAAAGAGGTTTTGGCATCCCATGACCAAGAACTGATAGATGAAGAGCTGATGTAATTGGAAGAGGATGAAAACTGAATACAGTAGTGAACGGACGGAAAGTGAAGTCATCCAGGAACTGAATGTGAAGCAACTGCGTGAGATTTTCACTGTAATGATAAAGTACAACTTTAATTTTGAAAGGGTACGTCGGTTTAGGGCATATTTGCAGGATGGTTTGAGTTCTTACAAAGAACTGTATGATCTAAAAATGAGCGAGGCTGAGCAGTCGAGCAAGCCTTCCACATCAGATGACGAACCTCGACCTTCGACATCGAGGCAGGCAGACATAGAAGAAGATGACCTGCCTGCCTGACCGATGATGAGATGACACCCCAGTGTCCCACCACCCCAACCCCCGGGCTGCGGACAGATACCGATTCACGGAGAATGCAGCAGTAACCATGACGCACCCAGCACATTTTTAAGAAAAAAAGCCAAAATAAACAAGCTAATTAATTAGGTGCCACCCGGCACATAAATGTCGGCCCAGATCAGAGTCGATTGCTGACTGCGTTGCCTCTGATCTGGGCCGACATTTACGTGCCGGGCGACACCTAATTAATTAGCTTGTTTATTTCTGCTTTTTTCTTAGAGATGTGCTGGGTGCGTCCCGGCTACCGCTGTACCCCTGCATGCTTCGTGGATCGGTATCGGTTCGCGGCCCGGAGGTTGGGGACCACTGCACCACTCCAACCTCCGACTCAGCCTAACACATCATCATCAGTGTGCTCGCTGTCTGCCCGATTCCAGTAAGTGATACTACACTGTACATACGTTATTTCTACTTTATATCGGCTGTATATTTTACATGTTATTTGGTATGATTTGGCAGGTTCATAGCTTAAAGGTTACTGGAGAGAGTGTTTCTGCCGAGACCGCTTGCGCCATGTTTTTGCCGATGGCGCTTGCGTGAGATTTTCGCTACAGAGAATAGTGCAGGCAATGATTGTAGAAAAGTATTTCTACTTTATACAGGCAAACACAAGGAATTCTGCAGATGCTGGAAATTCAAGCAACACACATCAAAGTTGCTGGTGAACGCAGCAGGACAGATAGCATCTCTAGGAAGCGGTACAGTCGACGGTTCGGGCCGAGACTGTTCGTCAGGACTAACTGAAGGAAGAGTGAGTAAGGGATTTGAAAGTGGGAGGGGGAGGGGAGATCCAAAATGATAGGAGAAGACAGGAGGGGGAGGGATGGAGCCAAGAGCTAGATAGGTGATTGTCAAAAGGGATCTGAGAGGATCATGGGACAGGATGCCCAGGGAGAAGAAAAGGTGGAGGGGGGGAAGAAAACCCAGAGGATGGCAAGGGGTATAGTCAGAGGGACAGAGGGGGAAAAAGGAGAGAGAGAGAGAAAGAATGTGTGCATACAAATAAATAACAGATGGGGTACGAGGGGGAGGTGGGGCATTAGCAGAAGTTAGAGAAGTCAATGTTCATGCCATCAGGTTGGAGGCTACCCAGACGGAATATAAGGTGTTGTTCCTCCAACCTGAGTGTGGCTTCATCTTTACAGTAGAGGAGCCCGTGGATAGACATATCAGAATGGGAATGGGATGTGGAATTAAAATGTGTGGCCACTGGGAGATCCTGCTTTCTCTGGCGGACAGAGCACAGGTGTTCGGCAAAACTATCTCCCAGTCTGCGTCGGGTCTTGCCAATATATAGAAGGCCACATCGGGAGCACTGGACGGAGTATATCACCCCAGCCGACTCAGAAGTGAAGTATCGCCTCTCCTGGAAGGACTGTTTGGGGCCCTGAATGGTGGTAAGGGAGGAAGTGTAAGGGCATGTGTAGCACTTGTTCCGCTTACAAGGATAAGTGCCAGGAGGGAGATCAGTGGGGAGGGATGAGGGGGACAAATGAACAAGGGAGTCACGTAGGGAGCGATCCCTGCGGAAAGCAGAGAGAGCGGGGGAGGGAAAGATGTGCTGAGTGGTGGGATCCCATTGGAGGTGGTGGAAGTTACGGAGAATAATATGTTGGACCCGGAGGCTGGTGGGGTGGTAGGTGAGGACCAGGGAAACCCTATTCCTAGTGGGGTGGCAGGAGGTTGGAGTGAGAGCAGATGTGCGTGAAATGGGGGAGGTGCGTTTGAGAGCAGAGTTGATAGTGGAGGAAGGGAAACCCCTTTCTTTAAAAAAAGGAGGATATCTCCCTCGTCCTGGAATGAAAAGCTTCATCCTGAGAACAGATGCGGCGGAGACGGAGGAATTACGAGAAGGGGATAGCATTTTTGCAAGAGTCAGGGTGAGAAGAGGAATAGTCCAGATAGCTGTGAGAGTCAGTAGGCTTATAGTAGACATCAGTAGATAGGCTGTCTCCAGAGACAGAGACAGAAAGATTTAGAAAGGGGAGGGAGGTGTCGGAAATGGACCAGGTAAACTCAAGGGCAGGGTGAAAGTTGAAGGCAAAGTTAATGAAGTCAACGAGCTCAGCATGCGTGCAGGAACCTCCTCTACTGTAAAGATGAAGTCACACTCAGGTTGGAGGAACAACACCTTATATTCCGTCTGGGCAGCCTCCAACCTGATGGCATGAACATCGACTTCTCAAACTTCCGCTAATGCCCTATCTCCCCCTCGTGCCCCATCCATTATTAATTTATATACACACATTCTTTCTCTCTCTCTCCTTTTTCTCCCTCTGTCCCTCTCTCTATACCCCTTGCCCATCCTCTGGGGTTTTTCCCCCCTCCCCCTTTTCTTTCTCCCTGGGCCTCCTGTCCCATGATCCTCTCATATCCCTTTTGCCAATCACCTGTCCAGCTGTTGGCTCCATCCCTCCCTTCATCTCTTACTAGCTCTTCCTTCAGTTAGTCCTGACGAAGGGTCTCGGCCTGAAACGTCAACTGTACCTCTTCCTAGAGATGCTGCCTGGCCTGCTGCATTCACCAGCAACTTTGATGTGTGTTGCTCTACTTTATATAGGCTGTGTATTCATCATATCATTCCTGCTTTTACTATATGTTACTGTTATTTTAGGTTTTATGTGTCATTTGGCATGATTTGGTAAGTTATTTCTGGGTCTGCGAACGCTCACAAAATTTTCCCAGATAAATAAATGGTAATTGCTTCTTCGCTTTACGACATTCCGGTTTACGAACCGTTTCATAGGAACGCCCTACCTTCGGATGGCGAGTTAAACCCGCATATAATATAAAAGAAGAAAATAAAACAATAATAATAATAAATAAATTACATTATACGTGTATTATGATTAAAAATCGCGCAAAAACCAGAAATCATATATATATTTTAAAAAGTGAGGTAGTGTTCAAGGGTTCAATGTCCATTTAGGAATCGGATGGCAGAGGGGAAGAAGCTGTTCCTGCATCGCTGAGTGTGTGTCTTCAGGCTTCTGTATCTCCTACCTGATGGTAACAGTGAGAAAAGCGCATGCCCTGGGTGCTGGAGGTCCTTAATAATGTACACTGCCTTTCTGAGACACTGCTCCCTGCACCATCTCTGCCAAGCGCTTCGACCCCACCCCGCCCGCCGAGCAACAAGCAAAGCCGAAGACTTGGGGCCTTCCCCTCCGGAGATTCTGTATCACACAGGAGCAGCGGCAGCGAAGTAGGCATTTCAGAAGTTTCACAGATGTTACTCCGTGCTCTCACGTCTGTCTCCATCAAATCAGGATTGTGCACGGCACCCTACTCGACAGATAACAGATATAATTCACCGGAGTGGCTGCTGCAAGCTGTGTCACGCCGCCATCTTCTCTTCCCAAAGTTTTGAGTGTATTTGTTGACATACCAAATTTCATCAAACTCCCAATGAAGTATAGTCACAGAATTATCCTAATTCTGCTGCCTTAAGAATCCACCCTATGATGTAAACCTTCTGTAAGTGGTTAAAATGCCTATTGGATGATTTAAGTGTCAGGCCAGACTGAAGTGGTCGGGATGTTAGTGTCGATGGTGAGAGACGGGTTGGTTTGGCTCACTGCTCTAAGGGACTTGCTCATCTCTGTGCTGGACTGAGGCTCTGGCCAACAACGAGTGGTTTTTTGGATCATTTGCAGTGATGCCTGGAGTGAACTTCAGTTCTGAATGCTATTTACTTACTTTTATTGTTTTGCATAATTAGTTTTTTTCTCTCTTTGCACACTGGGTGTTTGATGGTCTTCATTTGTTTTTGGTGGGTACTTGGTTTCGTGGCTGCCTGTAAGGAGACCAGTCTCAATGCTGTATAAAGTATACATACTTGGATAATAAAATGCACTTTGAACTTCACACACAAAATGCTGGAGGAGCTCAGCAGGCCAGGCGGCAACTATGGAAAAGAGAACAGTCAACGTTTTGACCCAGGACATTTCGTCAGGAGTGGAAAAAAAAGATGAGAAGTCAGAATAAGAAGGTGAGGGGAAGGGAGGAAGAAGTACAAGGTAGTAGGTGATTGCTGAAACTGGGAGGGGAGAGGGGTGAAGTAAAGTAAAGAATCGACATCCCAGCTCTTTACTTCACCCCTCCCCTCCCTTTCTCCCAGTTTCACCTATCACCAATTTCCTCCCCTCCCCCCACCTTCTTACTGTGACTTCTCATCATCTTTTCCAGTCCTGATGAAGGGTCCTGGCCCAAAATGTTGATTGCTTACTCTTTTACATAGATGCTGCCTGGCCTGCTGAGTTCCTCCAGCATTTTGAGTGCATTGCTTTGTTTTCCAACATCTGCAGATTTTCTCTTGTTTGCACTTTGAACTTTGTTCAGTCCAGATTCATATGGGATTGCATCATTTTCATGAAACAGTTACAAATCTGCCAACATTGCAATGAAATGAACTTTGGGGTGAGTGAACTAGAACTTACTAGACTCCATTGATAGTAATATTTGACTGCAGTTAAAAATT
The DNA here is from genome assembly GCF_963921235.1 of Mobula hypostoma. Classification (NCBI taxonomy): domain Eukaryota; kingdom Metazoa; phylum Chordata; class Chondrichthyes; order Myliobatiformes; family Myliobatidae; genus Mobula; species Mobula hypostoma. The sequence goes on along the minus strand of NC_086100.1, from coordinate 111,067,357 downwards.
TGGATCTTTTGTTTCCTCCATTGTGCTTATAAAATAAAGTGTGATTTTACTTGCAGACACAAAGACATAAATCCTCCAAGTCACTGCTTTCTGTATTCTTCCATGGCTTTAGCAGGGCTTAATAACCAATAAGAATATGAAAAAATGCCATGAGTATCCCATGTGTAATCAAAGCTTACCAGGCCTGAATAACTTATGAGAGTATGATACTTTTTTAATATAAGGACAAAAATCCATTCTTAGCTAGTCACTCTTTCAGTATATTTTTGTGTGTATTTTTTATAGTTTAATAATATGCCAAAGACTGAAGAGAAAATTTCATGCAATCACATGGTTATGGTTTCAAATTTCCAAATACTAACAACTTTTAAATTTTAGGCAAGCTTTGAACTGGGAACAGAGGCACCTGCAAATCTTTACAATGTTTGCGGATCTCAAGGCTGTGATGAAATCTTTACATGGTGCTCCTTTGACCAGTTCCATTCCCGGAATACACATCCTCTTCAGCCAGTTGTATAACAGGCCAGAGCAGGATCAAAGGAAATAAATCCAAAAATCATTTAGACAGGCAGGGAATGGTGGGGTATAGACAATGTGCCATTTAAATTGGAATCATGAACAACACAGGTATTGTGTTCTGAACAACCTGTTTCTGTACTGTCTTCTATAACTAGCACATAGGAAACACCTTGCCTGAGTCTACAGTCTGTAGGAGAGAGGAAATGTTTCCAGCTTTTCTGCATCAGGTTTATAAAGCTGACACTGAAATTATTATTGCAGCAGGTAATTTAATCACACAAGTGGTTTAACGTAGCACACACAAAACTGCGGGGGAGGGAATCTCAGCAGGTGAGGCAGCATCTATAGAAATGAATATAAACAGTTGATGTTTCAGGCCAAGACCCTTTGTCAGGACTGGAAAGGAAGAGTGAAATGCTGGAATAACAAGGTGTGTGGAGGGGAAGGATTATAGGTGAAGCCAGGATGGGTGGGAGTGGTCAACGGCCGGAGAAGAAAGAATCTGATTGGAAGGGAGCATGGACCATAGGAGAAAGGGAAGGAGGAGAGAACCCATAGGCAAGAGAGAAGAGGTAAAAGGCCAGAGTGGGGATAGAGGAAGAGGAAAAGGGGAAGGAAATTCTTATGCTGGCGTCTTCCCTCTTCCTTTCCAGTCTTGAAGAAGGGTCTTGGCCTGAAAATTCCGACTGTTTATTTCCACAGATGCTGCCTAGCCTGCTGAGATCACCCAGTATTTTGTGTCTGTTGCTCTGGAATTCCAGCATCTGCAAAATCTCTCACATTTAATGGTTTCATGTTATTGTGTCATCTTTTGTTTGCTATTTTAATGGAGCTACTGGACTCTACAAAGTGAGCAGATTCATTCTTTGTTATAGACAATAGAGCATTTGATACTAACACATTAAGTTTTCATACCAGTTTATTGCTCCCAAAATTACCTAGATTAAAATTACCTGTATTGATCCACAACATGGATTATTCTCTAATAAATATTATTATTCAATATATACAGTATTTATAATAGTTGCGTTTGTTACTTATTACATGTATTAAACGATTGAAAGTACATTTATTATCAAAGTATGTGAGCAGTATACAACCCTGAGATTCATCTTCTCCATAGACAGTCATGAAACAAAAAAAGAAACATGGAACCCATTCAAAGAAAAAATATCAACATCCCCTCCTCCGCCCCCCCACACAAAAAAACAGATCACACAAACAGCAACAAAAATAAAGAGTGAGAAACACAGAACATAAAGTGTAATGTATGGATCTATTTCTTTTAGTGTAATGTCTCCCTCCCCAACTTAGCACTACGTATTGATCTGTTGTCTGCACATGTGCATTGTTCTCTCTCTCTCTCTCTCTCTCTCTCATTCACACATGCAAAGGGCATACACCAGTAAAAGCTACCTCTTGAGTCTGTGCTTTTATTCAATTTATATGTAATCGTGCACAGACACTACGAATTGGCGACGAGTACAAACCTAAATGTCAGAAAATATCGCAAACTGCACCGAAAGTTATGGGATGGAACAGCAAGCATTAAACAGCACAAGAACGCCATCACAGACACTAACAATTGCATGAGTAACAGTGCGAGACGCGCTGAATTTAAAGTGAAAGGAACGTGCTGATGGCTTCACTCGGGAAAGTTGACATATTTGATAGCGCTAATGAAGGCTGGGAGTCATATGTCGAGAGGGTTAAATTGGATTATAAAGCAAACAGTGTGGAAGTGTAAAAGAAAGCCCCTACACTTAGCTTACTGAGTACAGGAATGTACAGACTCTTACGCAACTTAGTAACCCCTGCAAAGCCGGTGAGCATGATGTCAGATGACATTGTTACAAATTTACAAAATCACCTGAGCCCTAAACCTCTAGCAATAGCTGAGAGATGTAGATTTTCAAAAGGAAAGCAGGCAAAAGATGAAAACATTTCTGAATATATTGCAGAACTGCACCAACTTGCCCAGTACTGTGACTTTAGAGATGGACTTTCTGATTTATTAAGGGATAGGCTTGTATGTGGCATACATAGTCAAAGCACTCACAAGAGGCCTTTGACAGAAAGAAACCTAACCCTAGAATAGGCATTGACCATTGCAAAATCATTAGAAGCTGCAGCAAAGGATGGGCAGAACGACAGAAAAGAAGGCTAGAATGTGAAATTCACAGAATGCTCCTGAATGGTGCAAAAATCCCAAGATGTTAACAATGTGGTAAATCCTCCCACAATGCAAGTGACTGTTGGTTCAAAGAAAAATTCTGCAGAAAGTGTCACAGAGAAGGTCACATGGAGAGAATGTACAAGGCAAACAAAAAACACAACCAAGTGAAAAGTCTGAAACACAAAACTAAGCAAATGCATAAAGTTACTGAATGTGAAACAGAATCAGACAACACAGAGTGTGAGAAAGCTGAAATTTCATGCCTAGAACTGCATAGTACAACTGAAGCAGATCACAAAATCATTTGGATTAAAATAGATGTGTCTGATGTAAAACTGAAAATAGAACAGGACACAGGGTCAGTTTTGCCTATAATTTCAGAGGCTAACTACAACAGACTATTTTCTAAGATACCATTAGAAAAGACCTCAGTGATGCCAAAGACCTACACAGGTGAAAAAGCATCTCCTAAAGGCAAACTGAAGGTAAATATGACATATGGAAGCCAAACATAGCAGTTAGAGCTTTATGTATTGACAAGTGGAGGGCCAGCACTTTTTGGATATGACTGGTTGAGAAAAATCCAACTAGACTGGTGCTCAACCAAAGCTCTTAGTGTGACATCAATCCCAAATGGTAGCACTAAGCAGAGGTTGCCACAGCTGCTCAATGCTAGTAAGAAAGTGCTTGAGAATGGAATAGATAAACAGATTGAAGACTTGGCCAAAAGCTATTCAGGATGCCAGAAAGTTCAAAATGCACCCCCACAGGAAGTGTCACACCCATGAAAGTGGCTGTCATCACCATGGCAAAGAGTACATATTGAATCTGCTGGGCCATTCATGGACTCCATGTTTCCGATTGTTGTGACTGCTCATTCGATGTGGTCAGAGGTTATACCAATGAAGTCAACCTCTTCAGCAAAGACTGTCTCTGCTGACGACTATCTTTACCAGAAGTGACTTTCCAGAACAAATTGTGAGTGACAATGGACCACAATACATGTCAGAAGAATTCCAACTGTTCATGAAGAAAAATGTCATCAGACATTTCAAGTCAGCGCCTCACCAGCCAGCAATGAATGAGTTAGCGGAAATGTTCATCCAAACCTTTAAGAAGTCTATTAAAGCGATGGACAAGAAGGACATTTCTTTACAACACAAGGTGGACAACTTCCTTTTTATGTATCAGAACTCTGCTCATGTGATAATAAATCAAACACCTGCAATGCTGTTCATGAGCAGGAATCTGAGATCTCACATAGACCTCCTGAAACCAGATCTATTGGAGGAAGTACGGGATAAACAGTTCAACCAGTTGCCAAGTGAAGCAGCAAAGAATTTCGAGATTGGACAGGAAGCCCTAGCGCGTGATGACCGAGAAGACAAGTGGACACCAGTAGGATAGCTACAAAAACTTGACCACTGATGTACACAGTACATGATGGAGATCAGACATGGAGATGTCATGTGGATCAGATACAGGATGTTCAACTGAAGAGCCCACCTGAGTCAACTGCATCCAACAAGACGGACACATTACAGCCACCAGACTTGCCTCTCAGTGACGATGTCACTGATAGCAACATGACACGGGAATCCATAGAACCATAGAACCATAGAAATAGAAACTACAGCACAGAAACAGGCCCTTTGGCCCTTCTTGGCTGTGCCGAACCATTTTCTGCCTAGTCCCACTGACCTGCACACCGACCATATCCCTCCATACACCTCCCATCCATGTATCTGTCCAATTTATTCTTAAATGTTAAAAAAGAACCCGCATTTACCACCTCGTCTGGCAGCTCATTCCATACTCCCACCACTCTCTGTGTGAAGAAGCCCCCCCTAATGTTCCCTTTAAACCTTTCCCCCCTCACCCTTAACCCATGTCCTCCGGTTTTTTTCTCCCCATGCCTCAGTGGAAAAAGCCTGCTTACATTCATTCTATCTATACCCATCATAATTTTATATACCTCTATCAAATCTCCCCTCATTCTTCTATGCTCCAGGGAATAAAGTCCTAACCTATTCAACCTTTCTCTGTAACTGAGTTCCTCAAGTCCCAGCAACATCCTTGTAAACCTTCTCTGCACTCTTTCAACCTTATTTATATCCTTCCTGTAATTTGGTGACCAAAACTGAACACAATACTCCAGATTCGGCCTCACCAATGCCTTATACAACCTCATCATAACATTCCAGCTCTTATACTCAATACTTTGATTAATAAAGGCCAATGTACCAAAAGCTCTCTTTACCACCGTATCTACCTGTGACGACACTTTTAGGGAATTTTGTATCTGTATTCCCAGATCCCTCTGTTCCACTGCACTCCTCAGTGCCTTACCATTAACCCTGTATGTTCTACCTTGGTTTGTCCTTCCAACGTGCAATACCTCACACTTGTCAGTATTAAACTCCATCTGCCATTTTTCAGCCCGTTTTTCCAGCTGGTCCAAGTCCCTCTGCAGGCTCTGAAAACCTTCCTCACTGTCTACTACACCTCCAATCTTTGTATCATCAGCAAACTTGCTGATCCAATTTACCACTTTATCATCCAGATCATTGATATAGATGACAGATAACAATGGACCCAGCACTGATCCCTGTGGCACACCACTAGTCACAGGTCTCCCCTCAGAGAAGCAATTCTCTACCACCACTCTCTGGCTTCTTCCATCGAGCCAATGTCTAATCCAATTTACCACCTCTCCATGTATACTTAGCGACTGAATTTTCCTAACTAACCTCCCATGCGGGACCTTGTCAAAGGCCTTACTGAAGTCCATGTAGACAATATCCACTGCCTTCTCTTCATCCACTTTCCTGGTAACCTCCTCGAAAAACTCCAATAGATTGGTCAAACATGACCTACCACGCACAAAGCCATGTTGACTCTCCCTAATAAGCCCCTGTCTATCCAAATGCTTGTAGATTCTGTCTCTTAGTACTCCCTCCAATAACTTACCTACTATCGACGTTAAACTTACCGGCCTATAATTTCCCGGATTACTTTTCGATCCTTTTTTAAACAACGGAACAACATGAGCCACTCTCCAATCCTCCGGCACTTCACCCGTAGACAGCGACATTTTAAATATTTCTGCCAGGGCCCCCGAGTCTTAGACAAGACAGCTACCAAACCTGATGCCATTCCACAGGTCCAGATGTACTATCCTGAAAGAATCAGAGCGCCACCCAAAAGAATGAAATGTTAGAACTGTGAAGTTAGTTATGGACTCCTACTGTGAAAGCAAGTTTATTTAGAATATGGGTTTATGAAAGGGTAATTGAATGGTTTTGTACATATACACTTTTATGTTGAATTAATCTAAAGGGGAAGGAAGTGTAATGTACGGATCTATTTCTTTTAGAGCAATAACCACCTCCCCTTAGCACTATATATTGATCAGTTGGCTGCAGATGTGCTGTTGTATATGCATGTGCATTGCTTCCTCTCTCCCTCGCTGCAATGTGAAGACACCAGTTAAAGCCATTTCCCGTATGTGTGCTTTTATTTAATATATACGTAGTTGTGCACAGACACATCATAAAGCACAAAATCAAAAAGACACATTTCAGTTAAAAAAAAGTTCAGCTCAGTGTCCGTTATCTGCAGGTCGCCCCATTCAAAAATCGCCCAAAATAGCAGCAAAAATATAGAAGTTATTATACTTCTTTTGTATTTTAGCACATCCATTGGAATGCATAAGCAATTTCACTAATTCTGCTCTCCTGCATTTATGTACATTATCAATAACAACTTGGAAATTGATTTAAATGAATTCTATGAGCTCATCTATTTACCCAGATATTTCTAAAATAAATACAATTAACATGTTCATCATTGTGTCATTTCCACAAAAGACTCACAGAATTAGAAAATTTCACTTCAATGCTGAGGTACTTCAGATCATTGGAAAAATCACAAAGAATAAGGAAGTACATTGCACTAATTGGATGAGAAGTACCCTTCCAAAAAGAAGCACATGGTCAATATGATCTTAAACACTAACTATTTAATGAGGAAAATGTAGAAAAACATGTTTAATTTTAAGAAAGTGCCAAAGAAACATTGTGGATTGCTTGTAAATAATTTTGCATTTCTGCATGGCCACCTAGTGCATCACTTCATTATAGATGGCTATCACTGACATTACATTACACCCAAATTCTTATTGAAATGTTACCCACATTTGCCTGCATTTTTACCATTCTGTTAGTAAAAGTGGGAAGCAAGAAATCTTGAGGTGTAACAATGGAAGTGCTAGAATATATGAAAAAACAATTGAGAAAGCTATACATCAAATATCCTTTTCCAAGACAGAATTTCCATCACAGTGACAAAAGAAAATGTAGGACCCTGCACATTAAAGGGAGTCCACCAAGAGAATACATTACTTAACACTAATATTTGTTAAAAATTACATATCAGGTTGCATTTGGCATTTCAAAAAGAAACATGGCAGTGAAAAAAAAAAGTTTGATCAATGTTCAGAGCAGGTGGCCAGTTGAAACAAGAAGAGGACGTGCCTAGTAGATTCTGCTGAATATCATTTGAATACATAAACAAATTGTTTCCTTGTGCAGGTGCTCAGTTATATCTGTGAGACATGAATCACCTTTGAAAAGAATTTATATATGTATATTCTGCATTTTTGAAATGAAGTGTCAGAAAAGTTTCAGAGTTGAAGCTAGTAACTGGAGAATTATTGGTGTCTATTCAATAGTTTCAGTACAATTCAATTCACACAAATCTGAATTTGATTTGACTCTTTCTGTAATTGGAAATCAAAAAAGTAACCTGCAAAATATAACTATTAATTGTGCTAACAATTGCTTCTAAAGTTTACTAAAAGGAGAGGCAAGTTCTTCTGATCTACAAAGCAAGTGGATTTACCAGCTGTATAGGAACTTGAACTGCAGACGTGAATGTCAGAAAGACTGTTTGCAGAATAAATGTTTGGAAACTGGGAGCCTTCATACTTAAGCAAACCATCTGCCTGTTCTACAACATTCTAACAGCTCTTACACATCACCTTTCATTGATCCTCTTTGCAGGTTTAATATTAATGGAGAAGGAACACAAACATTTCTTCACAGCCACACTCCATTCTAGTGGACAGTGTAAATCTCAGCACCACCATTATGGAGGTCAAAGTGCTGACATTGTAAATGATGTCCTTGTGCTTAAAACTGTACTTACCGGGTATTATAGATAGCACTAAACTGTAAACAAGGCATATACATATAAGTGCTGCTGGCAGTAACAATTTAAACTATTGTCTCTCGCAGTTTCCATCCCATTCGGTTCTTGCTTTGTACATTTAAAGGGGCAGTGTTCTTAGCGTATGTGTAGAATAGTTAGAGAGCTTATCCCAAAGTACTGAATCACAGAATTGTTCCAGCATAGCAAGATGCTATATTAAGTCAGAACTGATTCTAAGTTGGAGCAATCCATGTAGCCTCCACTTCGGCTCAATAAATCCTATACTTTCAGAGCAACGCATTCTTTGGCTTATTTTGAATATAACAATTTAATCTATTTTTACCACTATCCTGGCAGCGTGTTCCACATAAGCACTCACTCCATTGAAATGCTTTTCCTTACTTTAGCTACTGATACAAAACTGTTTTATTCGAGCTGCCTAGCTAATGAGCCTTCCACCAAGAGAAACAGCTCCTCCCTATCAACTATATCTATGCTTTTTATGATTTTAAATATCCCTATAAGATCCATTAGCAAGGATGGCAGGCTCATCTTTTCTTTACCTGTTAATGTAGCTAAAGTCCCTCAACCCCACCATGTCTTTACCCCTCTCTAAATTATCTACATCATTGCTAAACAGTGGCACTCAGGACCACACATAACCTTCTGTGATAGAGTCACAGCACAGAATCACCCACAGACCCTTGGATTCTCCAAGGACAATTAGGTTGATAGGATTATTACTTGCGTACTTGGGCCCTTAGCTCCTAAGTAAAGCACAGGCCATCGATGACCTCCCATCTCCATCGTCCTTTGAGGTTGCTGGTATGTTTGGAGTTCATCAGCGCTTGAGCAATATATGGGGATCAATCACGTACAGCGTCCACACCAAGGTGAATCTCCACCAGAGCTGTGTTTTCTCCACAAACCCGTATAGACAGGGAACAACCCTGCCAGGCTGTTGTCATTCCACACCATGAGCCTCCGAAAGGTCCTCAGTATTTTCTGGCCAAGAAATATCTCAACCACACCCTACTCCTTCAGTGTCACCAAGCAGACATGGTCACAATCATCATGCAGAAACGTTGGAGATGGATTGGGCACGTGATGGGGAGAGAAGCCAACTCCATCATCAATACAGCACTTCATTGGACCCCTGAAGGGCACAGGAAATGTGGGACACCTAATGCATCTTGGTGCCACATCGTAGAGACGGAAAAGAGAACCCTGAACCACCCCTGGGGGACAGTAGAGAAGATGGCCAAGAACAGACAAAGATGGAGGACTTTCATAAACACAAAATACTCTGCAGATGCTGGGGTCAAAGCAACACTCTTTTCCCCCTATTCCTTCTTCACCTTTCCTGCCTATCACCTCCCTGCTTCCCCTCCCCAACCCCTTTATCTTTCCCCTTACTGGTTTTTCACCTGGTACCTACCAGCCTTCTCCTTCCCACCCTCCCCCCACCTTCTTTATAGGGCCGCTGCCCCTTCCCTCTTCAGTCCTGACGATGGGTTCCGGCCCGAAACGTCGACTCATCATTTCCACGGATGCTGCCTGACCTGCTGAGGTCCTTCGAGGACTTTCATTGCTGTTCTAAATGCCAGCAGCATAACAGGCAGTAACTAAGTAACTAACCCATCAATGATGCTGCAATCCATACAGGCGATTGGCCTATACAGCTTCACCAGAGCCCTGTTGGCCCTCCTTATGCATTTCCACCCCTCACAACGGGAACGTAAGGGTGGACTTTGAGAGGCTAGTAGGATTATTGATCACTATAAGTTGCCTCTGTTATGTGAATGATTGGTAGAATCTGAGAGTCTTCAGGAGAATTTGAGTGAATTGAAAACAGGATTAAAGTAAAGTGTATTTAATTTGGTGGTTGATGATTCATATGGAGTGGACTGAAAAGCTCAGTTCCATGTCTCTATGAATCTATGAATCTACACTAACTCATTTTATTTCCCCTAGATTGTGGTTGAACCAACGATCGTCATTATCGCTCCGCTCCATTCTTCTGTGCCTTTTTTTAACTACTTTCTTAACCTGCCTTGTCACTTTAACAAACAATGTATATCTTTCTTGACATTTTAGTTTGTATTGCCTGTTCTCATTCTTCTGTCAGAAACTTAACACTTCACATTTCCCGGCATTAAACTTCTTTGGTCACTGTTTCATATCAAAATGTCACAACGTACATAGAGAGAAAAGGATTACTTTTACTAAAGCAATAATCAGCATCAGCCAGCATTATGGCTGAATTTCCTTGTATTCAATACAGGAAATTTTTATTTTAACTGTGTGAACAAGATAGATTCTGGTAAGTCAATACTCCTCTCCCCACCTTTTTAATCTGGCATCTCCCCCCTTCCTTCTCAGTCCTAAAGAAGGGTCTCGACCCAAAACAACAATTGTTTATTCATCGCCATAGATGCTGCCCGACCTGCTGAGTTCCTCCAGCATTTTGTGTGCGCTACTTTGGATTTCCAACATCTTTAGACATTCTCATGTTTAGCATATATTATATGTTCTCAAATAGGAAAAAAAATTCTCAGTTGTTTTTCAATGTAAATCACCTCTAAGTGCAATCCCATGGCTGCAACATTTTTACCAACTGGACAAAGACAGTTCTGCAACAATTGCAGAATATCTCTTCCTGTTTCTCCATAAAGATAATCTATATAACTGAGGGTTTTTGAAAGATCCACAAAATCTTTGGAAGAATAAGCAAACCAATAACGGTGTCCTGTCCTGGTCTAACATCCACTGCACTGAGACTTAACTGTAAGGCCCACGTCCACCGAAGGAATAGAAAAATAATATTCCCACACACTCAGGGGCTGTGATGACTTAAAGTGGAGGAAGAACTTTGAGCATGGCTCTGAGATCTAAAGATCACAATTCGGGAGCATCCTGAAGGTTTGCAATAGCAGTGGAGGGAGTGCAACAGCTCACAAAATGTCCAGCCACACAACTACCCGCCCTGTCACCTAGCCAAGGTGCTTTTACATTGGCTGCATGAGCAACCTGGAACCCACAAAGCTAGAGAGGAAGATTAATCAACCTCAGCTCCAGGGATATCTCAAGAAGGAGAGGGAACCTCTGGTTCACAGGCGATTTTGCATCACACTTTTCAGGGTAGCATTTTGTTCTGCTTTCCGGGCAATCTAACATAAGGGGAACATTGACTGAAGAGACACAAGGTGGCATGAGAGTGACCATAATGATCTCATCATTTAAATTGCATCATAGTCACAGGAAATACAATAGAGACTTTCTGATTTACTAGCTAAAATAAACTGCTCCCAGAAGAAAAACCTTTCTAATTTAATAATCTAATTTCACTAAATAGAGCACGCATGTGAACAAGGCAGCTACTGCTTGCCTTGTTAACGTTCCAAAGATAAGTTTAGCTTTATTTGTCACATATACATTGAAACAGACAGTGAAACACGGCGTTTGCACCAAGAACCAATTCAGTCCGAAGATGTGCTGGAGGCAATGTGCAAGTTCGCCGTGGCTCCAGCACGAATATAGCATGCCCACAACTTATTAACCCTGACCCATACATCTTCGGAATGTGGGAGAAAACCAGAGCCCGCAAACATGGAATTGAATTTAGGTTGCTGGCACTGCAAAGCCTTATGCGAACTGTAAACTCACCATGACGCCCATTGGAAGATCCATTCAAATCCAATGAATATCAGGCTGGGGAATCTTGGCACTCTGATGTCCAGTCAGTCATAAGAAAGAAGAACAAGCTATACATCTGTATAAATTTAAGTTATTACACTCACAGCCTGCACCATTGATACAATCACAGGAGTTCAAACTCACCCACGCCAGCCGGGGAATTTAAATTCAAAAATGTAAATAAATCTGGATTTTATTTAATGTTACTTTTAATAATGGTAAACATGAAATTACTGGATTGGTATAAAAACCAATGGGGGTCACTAATTATCCTCAGGGAAGAATATCTACCATTCTTACCTGGACTGGGCTATATTTGACTTCAAAGCTGCCATCCTTTAACAGCTTCCTCAGCTTGGTAGCAATTAGAGATGAGTAAACACTAGTCTTGCCAGACATCCACATCCTGTGGACAAATTGCCACCCAACATGTTGTCGGTATCAACCACATCATCATGAGTGGGTGCAGTTAAGGAAAGATCAGTGCAAGGGGTAGGTGCTGAATCCATCCAGTCAACAGAATTCATGCTTTGCAACACCTTGAATGGTGTCCATGTCTCCTCCTGTTGCAAAGTGGTTAATATATTCGTGTAAATTTCTGTGTTCTATACAGCTCATTAATTCAATATGATCTGCCAGTTAATAATGGAGTTTCAATTTATGGACAGCCTGTCAACATTTGCCTGAAATGTGTGGATAATGCCCCGATTCTCATTCACAAACGCCATCTGGAGTTCTCATTCACTGACAAAGAGTAGCAGTCTCATACCCTTACACTGGACAGATACTCATTGAGTAAGATTGAGTAGGGTCCTCATTTAATGCTGAAATCACACAGCGTCTTCTATCTCACTGATAAAAGGTCTTATGTCACATGATTGATACACACCCAGAGTGGGTGAGCTTCTCACTCCCTTACTAAGATCCTCATTCTTAGAGTAGGAGGAGGAGGAGAAGATGGTGGCATGACGCAGCGCGCACGGTCTCTCCGGTGAATGAGATCTGTAATCTGTCAAGTAGGGGACCGTGCACAATTATGATTTAATGGAGACAGACGTGAGAGTACGGAGGAACATCTGGAGAAACTTCTGAAATTCCCACTTCACTGCTGCTGCTACTGTGTGGTAACCGGAATCTCCGGAGCAGAAGGCCTCAAATCCTTGGCTTTGCTTGTTTCGGTGGCTGGGGCAAGATCGAAGGCACTCAGCAGAGGATGGCGCTCGGGAGGCTGTATTGGAGGGGCTGTTCGGAGGCTCGAAATTTTCGGATGGATGGACTCGGTGTCAGCTGTGGTCGGCTGCTTCCAAGGTATCGGCAGTTTTCGGTGCCTTGGAGGTTTATGGCAGGGAGTTTCTCCCTTTTGCCGCCTGCTATCGGGGACTCGGGAGTCGATCGACTCAGGACTTTGAGACTGTATTTTACCATGCCCATGGTCTGCTCTTCATCAAATTATGGTATTGTTTTGCACTGCTGTAACCATATGTTATAATTATCTGGTGCTGTCAGTGGTTTTTGGTTTGTCCTGTTTTCTGTGATATCACTCTGGAGGAACATTGTATCATTTCTTAATGCATGTATGCATTTCTAAATGACAATAAAAGAGGAAATAAAAGAGTGTTCTCATAATCTAATCTAATCTAATTCACATCTGACTATCGTTACACAGAAGTTTGTGTGCTCAACTAATTCTATGCTTTAGTTTCTTGTGTACTTCTTAGTGTACTACAAATGTATTTGGTAGAATATACAGAATCAAAGTTGTTCTACTTTCCATAACATTGAAATCAAGTGTTAATTTTACTGAATACTAAAAGAAACAGCAACTTCTGGAGTTGACAATTTTGATTTATTTGTGTGTTCATCTGTACAAAAACATCCATATCCATTGCTACACTTCCACTGGGGGAAATAGCTTCTAGTGGTCTGTCTCTCCAGGAGTCTTATAACTTTCATACCTCAATTTTCCTCTAGTCTCCTCCCTCATGAACGAAACAAGCCCAGCCCATCTAATATTTTAGTTTCCCAATATATTTGAAGCTATATTTTAAGCATGTCTTTGTTGAAAAAAGGTGCCATGCCAAAAGCCAGTTCTTTGTCACGTGCCCCTTTCCCATTCTACTCCCTTCCATGGCCTTCCACCTCCCTGTAACTATCTCGTGACTCTTGAACCCTGATGCTGGATGTGATGTTTGACTACTAATAGACCAAATAAGCATCTGTGCAATATCAACACTGCTAATCTCAAAAATGAACCAGAACAAAATAAAATGGTGCCTTTGCTAAAATAAACCAGCTTTTAAACTAAATAACCTTTAAATTTAGTTTTGGAAAGGCTTGGCATATGCTGTTAAAGTTTGTATGACCATTACTACAGGACCTCTGCTGCTGCTGATCTTTGTTTATTTACAATTATAAACAGTAATTTGTAATAACCTAATAGATTTTGATCGTTCTCATGCAAATATTTAAACTCTTGAAGATGGTTGAAGTTCCCCAAACAAACAAAATATTTCAGTTATGTCTTAAAGATTTGATGCAAATCAATCATTTTAATGATCAAATTTAGTGAAAGAATAACATTAAAATTATTCTAATGTTGTGTAATATTTAATTCCAATTCACTGTTTGCTGTTTTTGTACACAATATAGCATGCAATGCTTCAAGAGGACCACAACCTTGTCACAGGGTTTCGAGGCTTGTGTGCCTCGAAACCTGGAGAGCTATGTTGGTTAAAGTCCGGGGCTTGTGCTTTGGCTCTTGGTAGGGTCACCTATGCCAAACAGATCAAAGGGTAGGGGCCAAACAAAGAGTAGCCCACCGGCCCTCCAGGTTCAGGAATTCAGCTCAGAGCTAACAACCTTAAGTGGTAAAATAAAATTGTTACAGAAACGGCAATGAAGAATCCCCTACAGCTGTGTGTGACAGAGACGGAGTGCCTTCATTACTGCCCTAAACACCAATGGCCTAACGGGCTGTAATGGTATACAGTAGAATGAAGCATTGTGCTTGGTAGTGTGATGAATTGAACTTGAAATGGAGGCAATCATAAACACCTGATGTACCTTATTAGATACTTAATAACTAGCAGTTAGGCCTACATTGTAATTCAGATCCAGTTCCAGGGATCTGCCCTATTCTTAGTGAAAGTTCTACTCGCAAGTAAACGAAAACTTTCTGTGAAGTTCATTGTGTGGAATTAAGTTGAAACCAAATGGAGATGGCGATTCGGGGTTGGTTTTGGGGTGAAGTAAGGTCTAGGTTGGAATTCAGAAAAGAAGAGAGGATAGCAGATCCTGTGGTGCTTGGCTACAGGCAGATCTTAATTTAACATACTTGATAGTTGAGGGAAAGGTTACATATTTCTAACCTTCAAACAACTCTTGTAACATGGCATAGTTGGTTATCTTTTGAAAGACTGACTCTTCCCTCATGCAGAACAGCATTCTAACACTACATTCGACTGTGGAGGATGAGACTAATGCCCTGCCCACTAACATACCTTATTTTGGGGTCTGGATTGTTTGCAAATGAGGAACAGGGGATAAATTCCACAGACTATTGTCTTTGTTACCAGTATTCCCACCATGCCTTCACTTCAGTGATTGTTGATCTGAAACTATTCCCAGCCAACATACTGTCACAAAGCTCTTGATGTCGTTGGAGAATACTTAAAGTACCAGATGCTGTATCATTCTTTCCAATAGAATTCTGCTTTCCCACAACCTGTGCATTATCCATATGTCTTAAATGTGAAAACAAAGTCATATCCGAAGTTTGGAATTGAAAGGAGATTGAAATCTTTTAAAATCACCATCTAGTGATGAACATTAATCTATTTCATGCTTTCTTTTTTAATTTGTTCTTCACATTTTTATGAAAACAAGTTAACTGTATTGAAGAGTTAATGACTGAACCACAGGAAGGCTTTAGATGATATTCATACTTTGACAGAAAAGGGTAAATTATGCTTTCCAAACAGGTATAGGTTATGTAAAACATCTTGTTTATTAGCCTTCCATGTTTGGATCTAAATGTCCAACTACAACTTCATCAGTATCCCACAAGAACTCATTTTCATTATTCTTGAATATAATTACTAATAGATACCATTGATAAAATGAGGTGAAGACACATTCATATACAGATTTTTCATAATGTTATTTAGAACAGGGTCTGTTTCCCTTTCCACTTGTATTGTGCAGTATTCATCTACTTTCAAACTATTTGTTCTTTTTTGGAGCAAATATTCCAACATAGCTTTCATTAAGCAAACTTCAGAGCTGATGTCAGCACTATTTATTTATCTATTTACTGAATGAGATACAATACAGAACAGGCCCTTCGGCCTTTGAGCCACACTGTCCAGCAACCCCTGATTTAATCCCAGCCTAATCACAGGACAATTTACAATGACCAATTAACCTACTAGCTGGTATGTCTTTGGACTGTGGGAGGAAATTGGAGCACCTGGAGAAACCCGTGAGGTTATGGGGAGAACGTACAAACTCCTTTCAGGTAGCAGTGGAAATTGAACCTGGGTCATCTGTATTGTAAAATGTTGTGTTAACCACTACACTACAATGTAGTGTAGATGTAAGTTTTCTCCAGAGCAAAAAAAACATCTATTTGTTGTAAAGTCAGGTTGCTTAAGGGTTGTCATAGCCAGGTGAGGAGGTCGGTGGTGGAATTAGTGGGGATATATTCTCCCACTACCTATTAGATGCTCCCGATGGAACGCATCTCTTACAACTGTGACAACCAAGTCCAGTCCTTGGCCTTCATGTGTGGCTTTGCTACTTAGCCTGTTGGAACCATTTCTACCGTCTGCCAGAAGAAGCCGTATCTCCCAGTGGCCACAAATTTTAATTCCACTTCCCAGTCTCATTTTGCTATGTCAATCCATGGTCTCCTCTACTGTCGTGATGAGACCATGCTCAGGTTGGAGGAACAAAGCCTTATATTTCATCCAGGTATCTTCCATCCTGATGGCATGAACATCAATTTCTCGAACTACCAGTAATGTTCCCCCCACCTCCCTTCACCATTCCCCATTCCCTTTTCCCTCTCTCACCTTATTTCCTTTCCTGCCCATCACCTCCCTCTGGTGCTCCTCCCCCTTTTCTTTCTTCCCTGGCCTTCTGTCCTCTCCTATCAGGCTCCCCTTTCTCCAGCCCTGTATCTCTTTCGCCAATCAACTTCCCAGGTCTTTACTTCATCCCTCCTCCTCCAGGTTTCACCTATCACCTTGTGTTTCCCCCTCCCCTCCCCTCACCTACACATCATCTTTTTCTCTCCAGCCCTGCCAAAGTGTCTTGGCCCGAAACTTCCACTGTACTTTTTTCCACAGATGCTTCCTGGCCTGATGAGTTCCTGCAGCATTTTGTGTGTGTTGCTCGGATTTCCAGCATCTGCAGATTTTGTATTGTTTGTGAAGCAGGGGCAAGGGCAGGTTACTGGTGATGATACCAATTACTTTGAGGAAATGGGGATCATCAGCCATAGTTGGCAGCTCATCTAGAAGGAAAACTCTGATCTCAAACCTCAGCTGCGTTGCAACTATACCCACTCATGGGGAAAGCAGGAGTAAAACCCAATGAAAAATCTGGAGCCGGAGTCCCTAAGGCAGCCCTACCTTGAATTCAACACTGTCTGGAAACTCCTGTGATGCTGCTGGTGTCAAACTCTGTTGGTCTCTACCATTCCTTTGGATTCATCGGCTGAGTGGAGAGGGGCAGCCTGCTGCCTGGGCAACAGCTTGCTCTTCATATCGTACTGCCCTGGCTTGTGTGTCAACGATGACAGCAAGGATGGAACAGTCATGGTCAACCCTGGCCAACAGAGGGTTATGGAATGCAAGGCCAAATGAACACTGAAACTCATGGATGGCAAAAAGGATAAAAAAGTGTGGCATGAGGTATTTCCATGCCATAACCAAAATGTGCTCACAGTATTTCCTTCAAGAAAGCATTAAAAAGTTACTCAGATATAGTGCAAGTTGTGTTCAGATATGCCAAATGATAAATGCTTAAGCCAAAGAGACTGTTTATCTCCAGTTACTGTGACACAGCCAAGCAAACTCCTCAATAACTGCAAGAGTAGCAGGAGGGCTAGAACTTAATTCATTAGTTCATCTCGCAGTGAAAATTAAAGATATTGACAAAAAAATGAAGTAACATCTGAAAAATAATATCAGCAGATAATCCTTTGCTAAATCTTTCTATTTGGTAAATACTGGTTCAAAATCTGGACTGTAGGAGCCTGCCAACCATTGTTTGAAATATCCTGCTGATACTCACTTTCGTCGTGATTTAGATACTGATTTAGCTGCAACCTGTTCCCCATGGTCAGCATGTGAGAAATATTGAAACTGCCAAAACAGGAAGCAGATCATAAGTTGCTAATGAAGATATCATAATCTTGTAAATTACATGACAGGGAAAAATGATCAAGGATAGAATGAAGGCTTAGGGGTCTTGCACTTTACATCCCAGAGAAACATCAGGAATAAATTTATTTCTGTGCTTCGTCATTCCAGGTACATGAGGATATCGACCACTAACCATGTTCACATTACTGAGTCTGCAGAGATGATTAAAAATTACAATAATGCATGAGAGACATGCACCAAGGATAAATCCCTCCTATATTTTTCTTTAAAAGATGAGAAAGTGGTTGCTGTAGAGGAACTAAGGACTTGGATTCTTAAGTACATAAATCTACAATAAATATATTGCTAGAAATAATAATTGGAAGCGCTGTGAAGATATGCTTATGTTTATGTCATTGTAACAATAATGAACTGGTGCTTCCAAGTATCACCCAACTACCGTTAGAAAACTAGGTTCAGTTTTCCACAGTGAACCTTGGAAGTTTCATCAGCCTCGGCAAGGATGCAAAGTGCAGTCACCAACTATTAGACCATGGCAGATGCCATACAATTATATAGAATCCTTTAACTAACTGATAGTGATCTCACTGAGGAATTTCATGGGACAATGGAGTTGAGGAAATTAGGTTCAGTAAAAAAGCTAGAGCAAAGGCATAATCTTAAAATTAGACCAGGACATTTAATAGTTATCTCAAGAAATAATTTTCCCAAACAGGGTTTACAGTCTCCTAAATGTTTGTTAATATTGGGCTAACTGAATGCTTATAAATGGCCTCAATAGATTAGTTTGATAGGGATGTGGTTGCAAAAGTAAGTGGTGGCATAAGCTGAAAGGTGTAAAGGCCTGCTATTATGTCCCTGCCGCTACAATATATATCCCCATTCAGCACCAGAAATTCATGAATTCTTGAACATAAAAAAATTTATGATAATACTCCTATCATAATATATGATAATACTTTAAAAGTTTCAGACTCTTTTAGATATTTAGGTATTGTAATTACTAAAAAATATAAGGATCTTTATAAAGTTAATTTTGTTCCCTTAGTAGACTCTATGAAGTATTTATTTCATAGATGGAGTCCATTTACATTTTCACTTGTTGGTCGTACTCATATAGTTAAAATGATGATTCTACCAAAATTTTTATATTTATTTCAGAATATTCCTGTTTTTTTGACAAGGAAGTTTTTTGATCAGATTGATTCTATTATTTTACCTTTTATTTGGAATAATAAAAGACCAAGAATTAGTAAATGTCATTTACAAAAATTGAAAAAGGATGGAGGTCTTGCTTTGCCTAATTTTAGAATGTATTATTGGGCTGTTAATCTGTGCGATATATGTCTTTTTGGTTATACTGGGTTGATAAGACTGATCGGCCAATTTGGGTAGATCTGGAACTAAAAGTTGTAAAACAGTTTTATTTAACTTCGTTATTGGGGGCTCCTTTACCTATGCAACTAGGTAAAGTTCTTAATTTAAACTTATATCCTGTGATTAAATATTCTTTACAAATTTGACTTCAGTTCCGCAATTCTTTTAATCTTACAAAACATGAAATTTGTAGTTTAATTTACCGAAATTACTTTTTTAAGCCTTCTTTGAGTGATCCAATTTTTCTACTTTGGAAAAATAAAGGTATGAATTCTTTTTTGGATTTATTTAAAGAAGATAGATAGATGTCCTTTGAAAAATTAACTGGTAAATATTCTCTTTCATAATCACACTTTTTGCAATACCTTCAAGTTAGACAATTTTTACAAAAATATTTAAGTAATTTCCCTTACATATTGGAGGCTGACCTGTTAGATACTATTATGAGTATGAATCCTTTGATTAAGGGTTCTATTGGAAGGATTTATAATTTATTATTAAAATGGGATAAGCGTCCTTGGTCTAAGATTAAATAGGATTGGGAAAAGGGACTTAATTTGACTTTTATGATAGAGGATTGGATGCGGATATTGAAGTTGGTTAATTCTTCTTCTGTTGGTGCTAACCATTCATTGATTCAATTTAAAATTGTACATCATTATCATTTGACAAAGGAGAGACTTTCTAAAATCTTTCCTAATGTTGATAGTCATTGTGATAGATGTACAACTGAGATAGCTACACTGACACATATGTTTTGGTCTTGTTCTATATTGGAACAGTTCTGGAAGTCGGTTTTCTCAACAATTTCTAAAGCACTTAAAACTAACTTACAACCTAATAAATTAACTGTGCTTTTTGGAATAGTTCCCCAAAATATTCATGGTATTTCTATGTCTGACCAACATGTTATTGCATTTGTTACATTGATAGCTAGGAGGGCCATTTTGTTGAAGTGGAAGGAAACATCAGCTCCCACTTTGTCACAATGGCTCTCTCAAGTGATGCTATGTCTTAGTTTGGAGAAAATTAGAAGTCGAACCTTTGAACCTTTATTTGATTTTGAGAAAATATGGGGCTCATTTGCTCGTTATTATCATTTGAGTTAATTGATATAATTTTTCCACGATCTAATTGTAAATTCTTATAGTATATTTTCTTTTCTTGCTGGCGGTTTGATGTTTATTTTTAGAAGCTTTTTGTACGACGCATGGCTCCGGGGTTGTACACCTAATGGGTTCTCTTTTTTTTCTCACTTTCCTGCTTAGTAGGTTTTTTCTGTTATCACAAAATTTTGTTTTCAATCTTTAAGATGATGGGTTTTTTCTGAGGCATCGTAAGTGTTACTTCGATGTACTCGTTATTTTTCCTATATATACAATAAAAAGATTTGAAAAGAAAGAAGATAGAAAGAAAAAATTTGCAAGTGCAGAAAATACTTCCAAGCCTTTCTCCATATTTGGGATCTTATCCCTTTGATGTGCCTGGGTGACATTATCCCAGGTTCTTTATGGCTCTGTGCAATTGCTGCAAGAAATTGTTCATTGGTGAGGCAGCCCGAAGTTTAAAAAGTGCTCGGGACCCTTCGAAACTTTTCTCTGGGCTGCAGTCATAATGAACTATTAGGCACTCTGCAGGAGCCAATATAAAGAAGGGAGCTGTAAGTGGAGTGGCTATTGTTGGAGAGGACCAGTTTTTGAGTGGTCAGGCTTTGTCTCAGCAGGCTGAGGCGAGAAAAGGTGCAGGCTATAACTTAAGTTAGAGAAGTTAGAGGTAAAACAAATGTAATCAGGATGGTAGTTAATGCTGGAAATGCTCCTCCACCAGGAAACGTAAGGGCAGTAAGCATCCAGGGCATGGTTTTCTTGTGTCCATCCCCCTCAGCAATAAGTACACCCCGGGTTAAGATACAGCTGGGGGAGATGATCTATAAGGACAGAGCATTAGAAGTTAGGCTCATAGCATTGTGGCTGGCTCTGAGGTTCAGCAAGGAAGGGTAAAGTCAGGCAGAGCAATAGTGATAGAAGACTCGATAGTTAGAGGGATGGACAGGAGATTCTGTGGCCAAGAAAGAGAAGCCAGGATGGCATGTTGGCATGTTGCCTCGAGGTGCTTGGGTTCAGGATATCTCAAGATTCTCAAAAGGGAAAGTGAGCAACCAGACGTCATGGCACAGATTGGCACCAATGACAGAGGTAGATTGGGGGAAGAGATCCTGCACAGTGAGAATAGGGGCTACGGAAGAGGTTGAAGTACAGGACATCCATGGTGGTAATTTCTGGATTACTCCCAGTACCATATGCCAGGCAGGGCAGGAATAGGATAATACTACAGATGAATGTATGGCTGAGGAAGTGGTACAGGGGGCAGGGTTTCAGATTTCAGGATCATTGGGGTCTCTTCTGGGAAAGGTATCACCTGCACAAAAGGGACAGGTTACACCTAAACCCAAGGGGGACCAATATCCCCACAAGCCAGTTTTCTAGAGCTGTAGGGGAGAGTTTAAACTAATTTGGCAGGAGGATGGGAAGAGGACTGATAGGGCTGAGGATGGGGCAGTTGCTGTGCAAGTAGATGCAGTGTGTAGTGAGACTCTGAGGAAGGACAAGCAGAGTGGGTGGGTGGCTCTGTTGGTTAAAAAATGAAATCAAATCCTTAGAAAGAGGGGTCATGAGGTGCAAGTTGTAGAATCCTTGTGGGTAGAGTTATGAAACTGCAAGGGTAAAGTGACCCTTGGTGTCTGAACAGTAGCCAGGAGGCAAACTATTAATTACAGAGGGAGATAGAAAAGGCATGTAAAAAGGGCAATGTTACAATAGTAATGGAGGATTTCAATATGCAGATAGATTGGAAAATTCAGGTTGGCATTGGATCCCAAGAAAAGGTATTTGTAGAATGCCAACGAGCTGGCTTTTTAGAGCAGCTTGTGGTTGAGCCCACTAGGGAAAAGATAATTCTAGATTGGGTGTTGTGTAATGAACCAGATTTGATTAGGGATCTTAAGGTAAAGGAACCCTTAGGAGTCAGTGATCATAATGTGATAGAATTCATCCTGCAGTTTGAGAAGGAGCAGATAAGACCAGATGTATCAATATTACCATGGAGCAAATGGAATTACAGAGGCATGAGAGAGGAGATCACCAAAGTTGATTGGAAGGGGACATTAGCAGGGGTAACAGCAATGGCTCAAGTTTCTGGGAGTAATTTAGAAGGTGCGGGATAGATGCATCACAAAGAAGAGGTATTTTAAAGAGAGGATGAGGCAACTGTGGTTAACAAGGGTTGCCAAAGGCAGCATAAAAGCAAAAGGGAGAGCATATGATGTAGCAAAAATTAGTGGGAAGTCAGAGAACAACAGAACAACAGAAGGCAACTAAAAAGGAAAAAGGAGAGGGAAGATGAATTATGAAGATAAGCTAGCCAATAATATATAACAGTGTGTCTATATATACGAGAGAGAGAGTAAAATAGAGGTGAGATTAGCTATGGGACTGCTGGAAAATGACACTGGAGAGTAGTAATGACAGACAAAGAAATGGCAGAAGAACTGTGGAAGACACCAGCAGTATGCCAGAAATTTGAGAGTGTTAAGGGGCAAACGTGGGTGTAATTGCAATTACTAAGGAAAAGGTACTCAAAGGTGTATAGGTGGATAAGTTTCCTGGACCAGGTGGACTACACCCAGTGCTTTGAAAGAGGTAACTGAAGAGATAGTGGCGGCATTAGTATTGATCTTTCAATAATTGCTAGATTCTGGAATAGTTCTGTAGGAATGGAAAATTGCAAATGTCTCTCCACTCTTCAAGAAGGAAGGGAGGTAGAAGAAAGGAAATTATATGCCAGTTAGCCAGACTTCAGTGGTTGGAAAGATGTTGGAGTCCATTATTAAGGATAAGGTTTCAGGGTAATTGGAGGCACATGATAAGCTACCAAAGTCAGCATGGTTAAGGGGAAATCTTTTTTGATAGATCTGTTGAATTTTTGTGAGAAATAACAAGCACAGTAGACAAAGGAGAGTCAGTGAATTTGCTTATTTGTATAGTTAGGCCTTTGACAATATGCCGCACGTGATGCTGCTTAACGAGATAAGAGCCCATATCGTAAGGAAGGAGAAATACTAGCATGGATAGAGAATTGGCTGACTGATAGGAGGCAAAGGCGGGGAATAAAGGGGACCTTTTCTGGTTGTCTGCCAGTGGCTAGCGGTGTTCCACAGGGACCTGTGTTGGGACCCCTTATTTTCACATTATATGTCAAGGATTTGAATTGCTGTGTGGCCAAATTTGCAAACAATACAAGGATAAGAGGAGGGGCTGGTAGAGTTGAGGAAGCAGGGAGTCTGCAGAAGGACTTAGGCAGACTGAGAGAATAGACAAAGAGCAGGCACAGTATATGGAAAATAGTGTTAGGAAATGTATGGTCATGCACTTGATAGAAAGCGTAAAAGTATGGACTATTTTCTAAATGGGAAGCAAATTCAGAAATCAGATGTGCAAAGACACTTGGGCATCATTGTGCAGGATTCACTAAAGCTTGAGCAGTCTGAATTGGCAGTAAGGAAGGCAAATGCAATGTTAGCAGTCACTTCGAGAGGACTAGAATATAAGAAAAGGATATGACGCTGAGGCTTTATAAAGCATTGCTCAGACTCCACTTGGAGTATTGTGAGCAGTTTTGGACCACTTATCTATGAAAAGATGTGCTGGTATTGGAGCTGATTCAGAGGAAATTCACAAGAATGATTCCAGGAATGAAATATATGAGGAGCATTTGATGGCTCTTGGCCTGTACTCATTGGAGTTTAGAATAATGGTGGCTGGGGGGGACTTATTGAAACTTATTGCATAGTGAAAGCCCTAGACAGGGTGGATATGGAGAGGATGCTTCCTATGGTGGACGGATTAGGACCAGAGAGAACAGCCTCAGAATAGGGGGATGTCAATTTAGAACAGAGATAACAAGGAATTTCTTTAACCAGGGTCTGGTGAGTCTGTGGAATTCATTACCAGGAACAGCTTGGAGGCCAACTCATTGAGTATATTTAAAGCTGAGTTTGATAGGTTCTTCATTAGTGAAGGCATCAAAGGTTACAGAGAGAAGGCAGGGGAATGGGATGAGAGGGATAATAAATCAGCCGTGATGGAATTGTGGAGCAGACTCTATAGGTGGAATGGTCTAATTCTGCTCCTATGTCCTGTGGGCGTATGGTCTAAAATATTCTAGCTTCTGGCATCATGTATTAGGCACTAGTGCACAAGGATTCATTGTTTCCATTATTGGATGTGAGCAATACTAACAATATTAGCATTTCCTACCCATCCTTAGTTATCCTAAAATTGTGATTGGTGCTGGAGTGGATGAGTTTTTCACCTATACCAGCACCAATTAAATGACTATGGTTTGGGCTAGTGCCCCTGGCATGCCAAGCCGGTTAAAATGAGTTTAAAGGACACCTGGATAACCAGCTGTGCATTAATGGGAATTTGATGTCTTCATTGTTCTCATTGTCTCTTTATTTTGATTGAATTTAAATTTTCAATTTGTCTTTGGTGGAATTTGAACTTCTGCTGTCAAATTATCAATCCAACTTCTGGTAAATTCAAGCTCAAGTGCAAGTTTAACTTTATTGTCATAGGTAAAGACACACAAGGTACAGATGCCTTGAGAGTTTGATTTTTACAGCAGTAGCACAGTACATTTCACTAGAGTCATAGAGTCATAGAGAAGTACAGCACAGAAATAGGACCTTCAACCCAACTATTCCATGCCAAAAACCATTTAAGCTGTCTACTCCCAATGACTTCCACCAGGACCCAAGCCCTCCATATCCCTTCCATTCATGTACCTATGCAACTTACCTTAAACATTGAACTCAAGGTCTCGTGGACCACTTGTGCTGACAGCTCATTCCACCTTCTCACGATCCTCTGAATGAAGAAGTTTCCTCTCATGTTCCCCTTAAGCTTCTCAACTTTCACCCTTAAGCCATGACCTCTGGTTGCAGTCCAATCCAACCTCAGTGAAAAAAGCCTGCTTGTACTTACCTTACCTGTACCTCTCAACATTTTGAAAACTTCTATCAAATCTCTCCTCAATAATCTACATTCTAAAGAATACAGTCCTAACTTATTCAATCTTTCCTTATGACTCAGATCCTCCAAACCCGGGAACATCATTGTAAGTTTTCTCCGGACTCTTTCAAACTTATTTACATCTTTCTTGTAGGTAGGTGACCAAAACTGCACAGAATACTCCAAATTAGGCCTCACCAATGTCTTGTCCAACTTCAACATAACATCCCATCTCCTGTACTCAATATCATTGTCATCGTCATAGTCATACTTTATTGATCGCGGGGGAAACTGGTTTTCGTTACTGTTGCCCGTAACTAATAAATATTAATAGAACCATAAATAGTTAAATAGTAATACGTAAATTATGCTAGTAAATTATGAAATAAGTCCAGGACCAGCCTATTGTCTCAGGGTGTCTGAGCCTCCAGGGGAGGAGTTGTAAAGTTTGATGGCCACAGGCAGGAATGACTTCTTATGACGCTCTGTGCTGCATCTCGGTGGAATGAGTCTCTGGCTGAATGTACTCCTGTGCCCACCTAGTACATTATGTAGTGGATGGGAGACATTGACCAAGATGGCATGCAACTTAGACAGCATCCTCCTTTCAGACACCACTGTGAGAGAGTCCAGTTCCATCCTCACAATATCACTGGCCTTATGGATGAGTTTGTTGATTCTGTTGGTGTCTGCTACCCTCAGCCTGCTGCCCCAGCACACAACAGCAAACATGATAGCACTGGCCACCACAGACTTGTAGAACATCCTCAGCATTGTCCGGCAGATGTTAAAGGACCTCAGTCTCCTAAGGAAATAGAGACGGCTCTGACCCTTCTTGTAGACAGCCTCAGTGTTCTTTGACCAGTCCAGTTTATTGTCGATTCGTATCCCCAGGTATTTGTAATCCTCCACCATGTCCACACTGACCCCCCTGGATGGAAACAGGGGTCACCGGTACCTTAGCTCTCCTCAGGTCTACCACCAGCTCCTTAGTCTTTTTCACATTAAGCTGCAGATAATTCTGCTCACACCATGTGATAAAGTTTCCTACCGTAGCCCTGTACTCAGCCTCATCTCCCTTGCTGATGCATCCAACTATGGCAGAGTCATCTGAAAACTTCTGAAGATGACAAGGCTCTGTGCAGTAGTTGAAGTCCGAGGTGTAAATGGTGAAGAGAAAGGGAGACAAGACAGTCCCCTGTGGAGCCCCAGTGCTGCTGATCATTCTGTCGGACACACAGTGTTGCAAGCACACGTACCGTGGTCTGCCAGTCAGGTAATCAAGAATCCATGATATTATGAAGGCCAGTATGCCCAAAGCTTTCTTTATGAGTCTATTAAACTGTGACACCACTTAGACTGAATTACGTACCTGTATTCCCAAATCCTTTTGTTCTACCACACTAATCAGCTGCCCAACCATTCAATATGCAGGACCTATCCAGGTTGGTCCTACTGATGCTTAAAACCTCGCACTTGTCTCCATTAAATTCCATCTGCCATTTTTCAGCCCATTTTTCCAGCTGATGCAGATCTCTCTGCAACCCTCAAAACCCCTGTCCACTACATCCCCAATCTTGCTGTCATCCCCAAATTTGCTGATCCAGTTAACCACATAATCACAGATCAATATAGATAACAAACAACAAAGGACCCACTACTGAGCCTTGAGGCACAACACTAGTCACAGGCCTCCAGTCAGAATGGCAACCCTCTACGACCACTCTCTGGCTTCTGCCAAAACAAACCCAATGTCTACACCAATTTACAACCTCATCCTGCAGACGCAATCGGCAATCACCTCTGATCTAGACCGACATTTATGTGCCAGGTGGCACCTAATTAATTAGCTTGTTTAGTTCGGCTTTTTTCTTAACGATGTGCTGGGTGCATTCCGGATACCGCTGCACCCCTGCGTGCTTCGCGGATCAGTATCGGTCCGCGGCTCGGAGGTTGGGGACCACTGTTCTATCGTGTTTTCAATTGACTGCACGTTTACCAGAAGGATTTTGTGTGGGGGGAGAGGTGGGGTGCTCTCAGCCCTTGATGTTTTAGTTTTACCTGAAGTCTTTCTCAGCACCCATGTTTCTGGCAATGTGGAGGTCTCCCCAACACTTCCATGTGCTGAACATTCTTTCCAGGTTGTCTATTCTGCTGAGTCCGTCAGGCATGCCTAGCAGTTTCTAAGTTGCTAATGCACTTAAATGGCTTGAAAGATCACTTGTTACTCTGGTCGTTGTACAGCAGATTTCAGCTTTTAAAGTTAAGAATTGGAATATTTTATTGTTCCCTTAGGAGCTTCAAAATGTTGCCAGTCCTTGGCGTCATCATGTGATCACGATCATGTCAGTGCCATCTCAACACTGTTGTCCATACTTTAACACGTGTGGTCAGGTGTAACAGGAGTTGTGCTTAATGATGCTGAGGCTACATTATTAACTCCAGCAGAACATGGTGTACAGCATCTCAATAGTAAAGATAGTTTAAAATACACTATTTGCACACAAAAGGGATCTACGTTTTCACGTGGGTTTAGAGAAATATCTTGGCACAGTTGTACAATGTAATTCTTCATCAATGAAAAAAAGTCCAAGGACATCGAGATGTCATACCTTAAACAGCGCAGCAAAATGATATGCTTGATAGATTTTGCAATCTGAACTTCTCAGAATGCAATCGTGCATTGAATTTCTCAAGCATGGATACCGGTTATAAACCGTATGAACCTTACCATGTCCAAAATATAGCAAATTCTTAGCGAGCGGTATTAGCATTCACATTACAACAGCAGTAAAACTGTCATAGACGTGGCCACAAAAGGCTTAAATACACGATTCCTTCTTGTTGAGCCTGCCACATGTACATAGTTTGCTCAATGTCATAGAAAATATAGATTGAATATTTTAAGCAAATAAAAATGGTCTCGAAAGCTAAGCTTGTTCCAAAATTCCTATCTCCAGCCTTGTGTGCATAGCGGGTGAGAGTGAGTTTCTCAGAGAAAGAAAAAAGCACTAGATCAAAGGTCTTCAAATCCATAGGCCAGGTACAGCAGCTAAGCATGATTTGAAATGCATAAGGAAACAGTTTTATATTAATCTTTGCAGCCAGCAGGCAATGGCCAGGAATACATTGAGAAACTGAAATCGGTTTTGGCTTTAGTATTACCCCCGTGGTATGATGTTAAATTACATCAAATATTTTAGCAGCGCAAATCATTTCCTATATTTACATCAACCATGGTACCAATCTGCAGAAACATTGTGTCTTTATTGTAGAAAATTATTCCAGGGTGCTTCACAAAGAAAAAAGTTGGATACCAAACTGTTATGTTATTACAAGATTAACAGGGATCTATATTGTTGTACATGGCTCATTAGTATGGGCCTACATTGTATCTTTTAGACCATAAGATATAGGAGCAGAATTAGGCCATTTGGCCCTTGGGTCTGCTGCACCATTTCATCATGGCTGATCCAATTTTCCTCTCAGCCCCAATCTCCTGCCTTCTCCCTGTATCCCTTCATGCATGACTAATCAAGAATCTATCAAACTCTGCCTTAAAAAGACTTTCCCTGTAGAGACTTTTAGCTTCACATCATCTAGTTCAAGAATACACACAATGGAAGCCTCAGATTTAAGCTTCCAGGTACAATTAAGAAACAGAAAATGCATTGCCTGGTGGGTGGTTACGGTCAGTGCTTCTGCTGGTGCAAGTCAGGGAGAGGGGGGTTTGATGCTTTTGCTGCGGAGGGTGGGGGGCTTCAAGACTTCAGTGTTCTCTCATTTATTCAATGAGGTCTTTTGTTTCATGGATGTCTGTGAAGAATACGACTTTCAGGTTGTATACTGTATACATTCTCTGATATTAAAGGAACCAAAATGAAATGACTGGCAAAACAAGGCCAAAGCTAATAAGAGTGAACTGCATTAACACGACAGAGGTTAATCTGCTGGAGGAACACCTGAGTCACGCGGTGTCTGTGGGGAGAAAGAAATCATCAGCAATTCCTTTCACTCCACACATCCCACTCAACCAGCTGAGTTCCTCCGCCGGTCTGTTGTCCCAAGTTCCAGCACCTGGAATCCCTTGTGTTAAGAGCTTAAGAATAGTCTTAACAAAAAGAATGCAGAGGGAGTTAGGGAAAAAGTCCAAAAGCTTGAAACATTTTTATTGAATGTGCAGCTGCGGATGACGGGGTGAACCAGAGGAAAGGATATTCACAAGGATCAGAGACATCGAGAGATAAGAGGGCTACCTTATCTAATCTCAATAGCATTCATTCCCAATTCACTTAAAGACTAAAGAGACAAAAGTGAGATTTCATACAAAAGAGACACACAAGAGATTTTGCAGATGCTGGAAATCCAGAGCAACACACACTAAATGCACGCAAAATACATGGTGCCCCAATTAGCTCAATGTGTCACATGTACATTGAAACATCAAAACATCCAGTGAATAGTGTTGTTGCACATCAACAACCAGCACAGTCCGAGGGTGTGTTGTGGGCAGCCTGCAAGTATGGCCATGTTTCCAGCAACAATGCAGCATTTCCACAACTTACTAACTCTATCGTGTACATATTTGGAATGTGGGAGGAAACCAGAGCACTTGGAAGAAACCCATGCAGTTACAGGAAGAATGGACAACTTCTTACAGATGTCGGCAGTAATTGAACCCTGTTCATTAATCACTAGCGCTGTAGTGTTGCACTAACTGGTATGCTACGATGCCACCTTTATGAGGAAAGGAGTTCCTTTCATCATAATCTTTGCAGTGTGTTGCATCATAAGGTACAGGCTAGCATGAGTGTAAGACAGTCAGGCACTCTGCATAAGTGACTGGTATCATTATAACTATTGCTTCTACTTCAACACACACAAAATTCTAGAGGAACTCAGCAGGTCAGGCAGCGTCTATGGAAATGGATAGATAGTCGATGTTACTGGCCGAGACCTTTCTTCAGGACTGAGAAGGAAGGGGGAACATGCCAGAATAAAAAGGTGAGGGGAAAGTGAAGTAGGCTAGCTAGAAGATGATAGGTGAAGCCAGGTGGGTGGGAAAGGTCAAGGGCCGGAGAGGAAGGTGGACCATAGGAGGAAGGGAAGGAGAAGGGGACGCAGGGGGAAGTGATAGGTAGGTGAGAAGAGGTAAAAGGCCTGAGTGAGGAATAGAAGAGTAGGAGGGAAGGGGGAAACTTGTTTATCAGGTTAGAGGCTACCCCGATGGAATACAAGGTGTTGCTCCTCCACCCTGAGAGTGCTTCTACTTGTTTGGTACAGAAGCCTAATGACCAGCAAACAGTATTGAGCTCATTTCTCTGCACTGGGGAGAACCATGCAGCCACAAAAGGAGAAGGGGTGGAAGCTGTGTTGACAGAAACCATGGGATCCTGTCATCTGACACCAAATGGAGCCGGTACTACCAGTCCTCGGAAATGAGTGCCAATGTACAGCCCTGAGCCACCACTCAGCTCTTGGTGGCCACACCATTTGCCTCATCTCACCCAACATCAGTTCTAGTAGGCCTCTGACAGGCCATCACTCACTTAACCATGAGATAATTCATCCCTGAGAAGCATCCGCAGAGAGCAAGGATTTGCTCCGGGTTTCCAGTACCTGGCTTCCCAGCACAGCAGTGCCAAGCTTGAATCTTTTTTATTACATTCAGGTTAATATACAGCTGTAAGTATTTTGACAGGAAGATCAAGAATGTGACAGCAAATCGGTGTCCTGCAGGAAACCAGTGTGGAGTAACTAAGTTCCTTGAAAGAACCATATTGATTGTCTGGAAACAAAACAAAGATTATTATTACTAGATGGAATGAAGTGATTCCTAAATTAGTTGCGGGTTTCTAGTAATATCAGCCTAACAGTTTTATATCTGAAAGAATAGCACACATGTGTTGCAAACATATACTCTCCTCCTAGTTCAATTGCATTTTGGGAACAAAGGAAAGGTTGAAATTACGAGACGAATCCAACTTTTGATAAGAGTGTGTAGAGGTGCAGTTGGGCTTGTCTATCACACCAGGTTTTCCAGCTCTGAAATTTCACTTGTAGCTCCAAAGGAATTCTAAATCCTTTACATTCTCATCATCCTGGCCTCTGTCCCAAAAGAGTTGCAATCAAAGCTACAGAAAACGTACATGCACTGTGGGATCTTAGATCCTCAGAGTGTTGTGACAGGTGCAGGCTGCAGCCAGAAGTATGGCTTGGTTATTCAAGACTACAGCAGAAAGTTGAGCAGTGGTCTCATTCACAGCATGTCCAATATGAAAAAGCCTACAGCTGTCACTAAGCCCATTGGTGTTGCTCTGTAATCATGAAACAAAGAATTATGTTATTCCTGCATGCCAGAAAAACTGCAGGAAACAGGAATCAAATGATGACATTAGAATCTGGACGTCCCACCCTGATCTGATTTCCACATACTCTGTACTCAATCATTGCCACTCTTCACAGATTTCATGGTACACAGTTAGAAACTCATATCAAGGCCATATCAAAACTGTAGAAGCAAATGCTACAAATAGACATGACGGTCATCTTAACATTAGCTTAAAAGATTCAATATTTTCTTTTGCAAACTAACTTAGTTCCAAAGATATATCATAGAGATGCTGCTTATTTCATCATCAAACATTAGCCAGCAGCTTTTCAGATTTCATCTCAGTAATAGTCCATTGAAAGGCATGCTTTTGTAAAGTGGAATTCAAGTTTCCTGAATACTTTTCAAAAATAAACATGACTTGAAGTTTAAATTGTGCTTATAAAATGCTTTTGGAAATAAATCAATTTAGACTGTGATTATGTGCCGCAAAAACTTTCCATATATTGTTGTTTACTCACTGTGAATTTATTATCTCCTCACCATACTAGAATAGGAAATCCCAAAAAATAGCAGGCACTACATTTCATGTTTCTGTGTTTTGTTTTGTTTTTGTTTTTATGCTGTATTTCTTTCTAAATTAAGATGCATACCAGATTCAGACATTGAGATTTGAAATGTCACTGAGTTGAATGAATGCATAATTTAGTTTCTTGAATGCCTTTTGGACTGACCACAAGCCAGTCAGGTGGAGTAGCTTAGAGGCACAGCTGTGAATTTATATCTACTAATTATGGCTTTAGCTTCTTTACACTGCTGGTTAGTTAGCTTCTCAGTCCCGTGGTCATTCTCATTGGACCATCCCTGGTTCTTCTTGGTGGAGAAGGCTCGTCACATGCAGCAATCACAGCAGACTTCAAGGGCAGCTCATAAATTGTGGACATTTTACAGCTCTCTTAGTCTGAGATTGACCTTCTTTTGGCACTGCTTCTCTGGATGCTGATAACATGATGATGCAGTACAGTACCGCTCATGCAAATGCTTTTATGGTCCCTTGCTTGGATGATGGTGCAATATTATCTTACGAATATTATAACCTAATAGGTGACAAAGGTTACCCAAGCCTTAGATAATGGGCTGCAATACACAGACAGCACAACTATTCGGGTTTATTGGGAGCCCAAGCTCTGAGAAGTCATTGATTCACTCACTGAAGTGTGCAAGAGGTTGGCAGCCATATTCACCATGCACATGAAAAGGCACCTCTGTTATCTGACCCTTGAACCACAATGTTTTCAGATGACAAAAGTTGCTGGCAAAACTCTGGAACAATGGATCATTTCCTGTATTTTGAGAGCCACCATTTTTGGGGGTGGGGGGGGTGGTAACAGAACTTAATAAAGTTCACTAGTGCCTACTGTGTGCCAGCAGTTTCTGGTTGATTGAAGGACAGCAGCTGAAGATATCAACCTCAAACCTGGCACAAAAACCATGACCTGGCAGGCAGCAATGATCACTGTTCTGCAGAGTTTTACTGAGATGTGGGCTCCCCCTTCAAGTAACTGGAAAATACCAGCACTGGTGTCTCTGCAAGATCCTTCAAATGTTCTAGAAGGAATAATTGACTGTGTGGCCAGATCCTGTTCTAAGTGCATCTACAAGTTTGCAGATGACACCACTGTTGTGGGCTGAATCTCAAATAATGGATCAGTATTCATTAAGGAGCTAGGGACCTTATTGACATGGTGGCATGGCTCAACCTTTTCTCAAAGTCAACAAAAAAAGAACAGGTGATTGACTTCAGGAAGAATAGTGCTGAGATCAAAAGGGTTGAAAGCTTCATGTTCCTAGGAGTGAGCATTATCAATAGCCTGTTCTGGTCCACCCACAAAGATGTCACAGCCAAGAAATCTCAGCAGTGCCTCTACTTCCTCAGAAAACTATAGAAATTCAGTATGTCCCCACTGATATAAAAAAAAATCCCCCAATTTTCATCAATGCACATTACAGCTTGTTATCATATCTGCTCTGCCTATGGCTGCAAGAAATGGAAGAGAGTTGTGAACGCAGCTCAGCACACCATGGAAACCAACCTCCCCTCTGTGGACTCTATCTATTCTGCATCAGTAAAGCCAGTAGCATAATCAAAGATCCCATCCATCCTAGACATTTTCTCTTCTCTCCCTTCCCATCAGGCAGAAGATACAAACACATGAAAACAGGCTTAAGAACAGTTTAAGAACAACTTCTATCCTGCTGATATAAAATTACTGAATGGTTCTATTGTCCGATAAAACGGACTCTAGACCTCACATCTACTCTGTTATGGCCTCTGTTTGTACTACACCTGCTCTTCGACTTTAACAATTTATTTTACATTCTGTAATTGTCCTACTTTGCACGAATGGACTAATATAATGAAGTTTAAAAACGCAAACAACAGGAATTCTGCAGATGCTGGAAATTCAAGCAACACACATCAAAGTTGCTGGTGAACGCAGCAGGCCAGGCAGCATCTCTAGGAAGAGGTACAGTCGACGTTTCAGGCCGAGACCTGACGAAGGGTCTCGGCCTGAAACGTCGACTGTACCTCTTCCTAGAGATGCTCCTGGCCTGCTGCGTTCACCAGCAACTTTGATGTGTGTTGCTAATATAATGAAGTGATTTGTACGGATGTTATTCAAGGCAATTTTTTCACTATACCTCGGTACGTGACAATAAAAGAAAAAAATTTCAATCAAGTTTAATGCCAGTGCCTCCTTCCCAGCCAACATACCCTGCATTAACACTCTGATCATTCTCAGTGAGTGCGCCTGAAACTAGACTACCAAAGAAACACTCGATTCCAAGTTCATGGGAAGATGGCCAGGCAGACACAGAAAGCGACCTCTGGTGATGGACTCTGCGTGTTCAGCAGAATCTGTGGGGGGGGGGGGGAGGAATTGTCGAAGTTCTGGACTGAGAGTGGAGAGGGGAGATGGCCAATATAAAGGGGAGAGGGCAAGAAGTAAGATAGGAAGGAGCCCAAGGTGCCAGGTGGACTGAGGAGAGACAGAGGATGATGAGCATTGCTAACCAGGTGGTGGAGTGGGATGGGTGCAATTGGGCTTCAGGGGCTACAGAATGATACTGTAGGTGAAGGCAGACAAAGCAAAAAAACAAGAGATAATAGGAGGGAGGTGAAGCAGAGGAGGGTGGACGTGGGAGACAGCTGCTCAGCATGTGGCAAAGCAGGAATACCAGAATGGGAACTTGATGTGGGAGAAACTGATTCAGAAGTGAACCAGGGTCAGAATCAGCTTTGTTATTGTGGATATATGTTCTGAAATTTCATCGAAGAAATGCAATGTCCCAATTAATTCCTGCAAATGCCTGGCCTGGGATCACTTGAAGTACAGAAGGATTATCTGGGATGGGACTGAGAACCTCACACCTTGGCACTGGCAGCACATGGAGCCCTAGTGTATACATTAAAAGAAGTACACCATTCCACAACACTATCAACCTACATGTCTGTTAGGTGTCTTCAACCTCATTAGTGGAAGAGTCGGCATGCTTATTGGCTCTGCAGAAACTATTATATGAAATGAAGCAAGTCATCCTTAATTCTGAGGGATTCCCAAGAAGAAGAAGCGACATCCGTTCATCACCCACCATTGTCCTTGCTGGCTGAATAGCCCAGCAGTAGGATCAGGAATGTGGATTCAGTCAGCTGGATTCTGCCCTCTTTCTTTCCAGTATTGATGAAGGATCTCTGTCCAAGATATTAACTGCTTATTCCCCTCTATAAATGCTGTCTGTTTTGCTGAGCTCCTCCAGCATTTTTTGTGTATTGCTCAAGAATTCCAGCATATGCAGAATCTCTTGTGTTAACGCATACATGAGATGCTTGCTATCAACCTGTATGTCTTAAGAAGGAAGTACCCATGGCCAGGGCAGATGTGCTATAGTATGTCTGACCTGGGAAACACTGACAAGTGTCACAGACCAGGAGAAAGCTGCCTTGTTGCCTGGGAGCACTCCTACTTCCTTTCTTTAACCATACAGCACAGATTACTGGGATCTTCCGGCCCTTCAAGCCACACAACCCCAGAAATCCCCCAACCCCAATTAACCCTAACCTAAACATGGTACAATTTACAAAGACCAGTATGTCTTGGGACTGTGGTAGGAAACCAGAGCACCCAGGGGAAACCCATGCATTCCATGGGGAGGACGTACAGAGACTCCTTACATAATGATGCAGGAATTGAACTCTGAACTCCAGAATGCTCCGAGCTCTAATACCGTCCTGTATAACATAGCCATCTTTATTAATGTCCCATTGATTATTTGTATTGATACTCAACAATTGCTGCAGTGACTCTCCTGTACATCTTCTATACAACATCAAAACTTACAGGTGAAACAGGGACATGAGATCAGCACTGCCAGCAATTTAATTTCAATGTCATGTAATCATCTGGAATGAACTGCTCCTCCATTATTGCCACGGTTTCGAGGTGCTGGTACTCAGATCTCTAGGAGTACAGAATAACTTCAGCAGTACTTTCTGAAAGGCAATAACTGGCAGCCTCGCCAGTGATGTCTTTCCCTATAACTGAAAGGATTAAGAATAAGGCTGCTGGGATAACTGCAGAAAGATCACTGTTTTCACAGAGCCATCCCAATAGAGGTACAGTAATTTAACATTTTATTTTCACCTGATATTCAAATTAGGAAAATTATACTCTGAATTTTGAGTCCACTACTCATCCCTTCTGCTTCCTCCTCCTCCTCTTCCAGCAGTTCACATTATTCTGCCCACCTCAGTGCCTTTCAGGAGGAATGCCTACTCACATAATGGTGGCTGAGGACAGCTGTCTCATAAAAAATCCCCTGCAGTTAGGAAAATTACTTTTATTCAGCACAACACTCCTTGATGATTCAAAACAACTTTTGAAAGCATCATATACATTGGATTGAACAGTAGGAAGAAACCAACTGGAAACTAACCCATAATTTGTGGTTGATCCCTTTAACTAGCATTTGACTGGTCTCCTTCCTGCCACTGAAATACAGTCAGCCTCGATTGTTTAAAGGAGGATGCAAGACAAAGCGCTAACATCCAAACTGCCATTACTGGCTTCAAATCTGCATTGCACACAAACCAATATCAAAATCTGCCTGAACTATATAAAGGACTTCCATAATCAAGGACCACTCAATCCAGGCCATGCTCTCTTCTCACTGCTACTATCAGGAAAGAGGTACGGGAGCCTTAGTCCCACACCACCAGGTTCAGCGGCAATTATTACCTTTCAACCATTAGGCTTCTGCACAACTTAACTCACCACAACACTGAACTGATCACTGAACACAACCTATGGTCTCATTGTCAAGGACTTTGCAACTCATGTCAGATGTATCAATATTACAGTAGAGTAAAAAGGCATGACAGAACAGTTGGCCAGAATTGATTAGAAAAGAACACTGGCAGGGATGACAGCAGAGCAGCAATTGCTGGAATTTCTGGAAGCAAACCAGAAGGCACACGATTTTTACATCCCATAGAGGAAGAAGTATTCTAAAGGAAAGTTGACACAGCTGTGGCTAACAAGAGAAGTCAAAGCCAACATAAAAGCCAGAGAGAGGGCAAATAATAGGACAAAAATTAATGGGAAACTAAAGCATTGGGAAGCTTTTAAAAACCAACAGAATGCAACTAAAATTGTCATTAAGAATGTAAAGATGGAATACGAATGTAAGCTGGCCAATAATATTAAGGAGGATACCAAACGTTTCTTCAGATACATAAAGTGTAAAAGAGAG
This sequence comes from Mobula hypostoma, assembly GCF_963921235.1. NCBI lineage: Eukaryota > Metazoa > Chordata > Chondrichthyes > Myliobatiformes > Myliobatidae > Mobula > Mobula hypostoma. Next base: position 111,029,776 of record NC_086100.1, on the reverse strand, counting down.
GCAAGAGTGGGTATCGGATAACTTGAAAAGGATGCTGGATAGGTAGTAATGGGGGAGGGAACAAAATGGTGGATGAACAGAATAAGCATTTTGCATCAGTTTTCACTGTGGAAAACATTAGCAGTATGGTAGAAGTTCCAGGTGTCAGGGTGTCATGAAATATATGAAGGTAACATGAGTAGGGAGCTGGTTCTTGGGAAACTGAAAGGTCTGAAGGTAGATAAGTCACCTGGACTAGATGGTGTACACCCAGGTGGCTGAAGAGATCATGGAGGGATTAGTAATGATCTTTCAAGAATCGCTAGATTTTTGAATGGTTCTGGAAGACTGAAAAATTACAAATGCCACTCACTCTTCAAGAAATGTAGAGAGGCAGAATAAAGGAAATTATAGGCCTGTTAATCTGATCTCAGTGACTGGAGTCAATTATTAAGGATGAGGTTTCAGAGCACTTGTAGGCACAAAATAAAACAGTCCATAGTCAGCATGGTTTCCTCGAGGGAAAATCTTGCCTGACAAATCTGTTGGAATTCTTTGAAGAAATACCAAGAGGATGGATAAAGGAGAATCAGTTGATGTTGTGTACTTAGATTTTCAGAAGGCCTTTGACAAGGTGCCACATATGAGGCTGCTTAACAAGCTATGAGCCCATGGTATAACAGGAAATATTCTAGAATGGATAATTACTTTCTATATTCTAGAATGGTTGATTGGCAGGAGGGAAAGCAGGGGAATAAAGGGAGCTTTTTCTGGCTGTCTGCTGGTGACTAGTGTTGATCCACAAGGGTCTGTGTTGGGACCAAATCTTTTTATGTTATATGTCAACGATTTGGATGATGGAATTAAAGGTTTTGTTGCAAAGTTTGCAAACGATATGAACATAGTTGGAGAGACAGGTGGCTTTAAGGAAGTAGAGAGACTACAGAAGGACTTAGACAGTTTAGGAGAGTGGACAACAAATGGCGAATGGAATATAGTGTCAGGAAGTGTACGGTCATCCACTTTGGTAGAAGAAATGAAAGTGTTCACTATTTTCTAAATGGAGAGAAAATACATAAAAACTGAGGTGTAAAGGGACTTGTGAGTCCTTGTGCAGGATTCCCTAAAGGTTATTTTGCAGGTTGAGTCTGTGATGAGGAAACCAAATCCAATGTTAGCATTGATTTCCAGAGGACTAGAACATAAAAGCAAGGATGTAATGTTGAGACTTTATAATGCACTGGTGAGGCATTCCATGGAGTATTGAGAGCAGTTTTGGGCCCCTTATTTAGGGAAGGATATCCTGAAACTGGAGAGGGTTCAAAGGAGGTTCGTGAAAATGATTCCAGAATGTTTGATGGCTCTGGGCCTGTATTCACTAAAATTCAGAAGAATTAGGGGTGACCTCATTGAAACCTATCGAATGGTGAAACACCTCAATAGAGTGGATGTGGTGAGATTGTTCCCTATGGTAGGAGAGTCTAAGACCAGAAGACACAGCCTCTGAATACAGAGGTATCCTTTTGGATCAGGAATGAGGAGGAATTTCTTTAGCCAGAGAGTGTTGAATCTGTGGAATTCTTTGCCACAGGCAGATATGGAGGCTAAGTCTTTATGTCTATTTAAGGCAGAGGTTGATTGGTTCTTGATTGGTCAGGATATGAAGGGATATGAGGAGAAGGCAGGAGATTGGGGCTGAGAAGATAATTGGATCAGCCATGATGCAATGGCAGAGCAGACTCGATGGGCCAAGTGGTGTGAGTCTTATGGTCGTATACTCGGTATTATTTATTTATTTATTTACTGTATATAATTACTTGTTTTTTTTGTGTTTGCAGTTTGCCTTCTTTGGCACTTTGCTTGCTTGTCAATCTTTGTGTGTAGGTTTCTTTGATTCTCTTCTATTTCTTTGTTCTACTGTGAATGCCTGCAAAAAATGAATCCCAGGTTAGTATTTGGTGACTTATACGTACTTAGATAAAAAATTTACTTTGAACTCTGAAATCTGGTGAGTGCTTGTCTGGTAAGTCTTTTAGCAACATGGCACAAACAACAAACACTAATTTGGTGACCTGATTGAATTTTGCAGCAGTCATTGTTTGGGTGCTAGCAAACCAAACTTTAACCAAACTGCTTAGCAGAGGCTTCATGACATTCCTCTGCAAATCAGTTGAATGCAATTGATGAATATGAAATAAAAACTACAGGGGATGCTAAATTGCTGGAGTTCCCTGCTCTGGAGAGTTGTGCCATTTAAATTGCAGAAGGTATTTTAGGACAAGATATAATAAACCCCTAAAATAGAAATGAGGAATTGAGGGTTTCGTGGACCTGGAAATGAAGAGGGGTTGAGAAAAATGCTAGAAATCTGAAATATCAAAAGAAAATAGAAAACATTGGAAAAGCTCAGTAGTTAGACAGTATCTGTAGAAGGAGAAACAGTTATGATGCAGGTCTGGGACCATTCATCAGAACTGAGAAAAAAAGGGAAATCAAAGTGGCAGGAGATGGTAATCGGTAGAACAAAAGAAATTACCCTGATCAGTGAAATAACGAGGCTAGTAAAGGGCAGTTACGGTAGGTTAGATAAAGCTTCTTTGTTTGTGTGATGTGTTGCTAATCCTGCAAGATTGTGGAATGCTGTTTAGTCAAGGCCTCTTGGGAAATTCCCAGCAGAATAAAAAAAAATGGCCATATTCCATGCAAGGAGAAAGCTATCTAAACTTGGAGAACAACATTCAACAAGATCTACGTCAGAAACACATTATATAGACAAAGAAGCTTAGATTGATTTTAACTGTCTGTTAACTGCTACATTATTTCACCCTGTAGAAGAAACTTGCTTTGTTTCAGAGGGATTGAGTCCTGGGACAGCCCAAGAAATGGCGAGGCAGTCCGAGGGGCTGAATGGCCTACTCCTGCTCCTACGTTCTTGAATTTTTGTGGGGAATCTGAAAAATCAAATAAAAATGGAAAATGTTGGAAGCACTCAACAGGTCAGGCAGCTTCCATAGAAAGAGAAAGAGGATTTATCTTCAAGGTCAACAGTCCTTCTCAGAACTGAAGAAGAGAGAAAGCAAGTCAATTTTTTACAATTAAACTATTTAATGCAGTTTACTGCCTGTTTTAACTACAACACACACGGAAAAAACTGTAACACGTTGTGATTGCATTCATTATACAACATATGATGCAAAGTCATCAGAAAGGGGAGAAGATACCAATGGCCATGCCATTTCTTGCCATCTGGTTGATAAGGAACAGGCTATTTTATGAGTTTGCATAACTAACTCACCATGGGAGTTTGAAATTTACCTGCTCAACTGCAAGATAAAATAAAGCAAAAACAGAAGAAGTAAATTATTGTCTGTTTAAGATCTTATGGATTTTTAAGTTTTATATGTAGTCTAATGTTATTTTCATTTTTGTAAAGTTTAAACATTCAGGTTAATAACTAGTATATTGCATTCTCATGCTTCTTGATATATGTCTTAACTGTAATCTATTATATGTAATTTGGTACAAGCCACTTATCCTCCCACTGTGTGGCTACGTACAGATTATAGTCATACAGTGCACCAAGATTTAACAAGGTGGCATTAATTAGAGTGCAAAATCTCCCCATTATACCTACACAAGCTCCCACACTGATTTGCTGATCATAGAATAATAGAGTTCCTTATTACTAGATTTTCCCAAGCATTCACACAGACTAGATCTGTTTATTTTCCACAATATATTGAAGAAATTTCAACATTTTCATCAGAATCACTCACGATAGAAAAAAGCTCAATCACAGCTAAATATTTTGGAATAAAAACAAGTCAATACAGTATACTTCATTAGAAAGGACACAAGAGGGATGATTTTCTTTATTTGCATATTTCATTGAGTAATTTTTCATAAACTTTCTGGACTTCCGGCTTTTCAGTGTATATATTCAATTAGAAGCTTTAACCATCAGTATTTACTGAGAACATTGTGCCCTTGCACTTGTCAGAAAGTCTGTACTTCATCTGAAGCAAGTTTTACAAGAAAATACTTTGCAGACAATGTTTTCTTTTTATATTTAACTGTTTCTTTCTCATATATAAAGAAACCAAATTTTTGTAATCACCTACCTCAGAAAAAGTGGAAAATGCAAGCCATGTATCCAATGATGAAATGATTATTTACCACATTCTAAAATTAAAATAATTATCAGCTTAATTTATTTTACATTCATATATTTACATAATAAGAATTTCCAGAAAAGGATTAGTGCTGTTCTTGCAAGACTTGTGTGGAAGGTGGAAGACATCAAACCTCACAGCTGAATTTTTGAAAATGTCATAAAGTAACACTGATCTCTTTTTAAGACAATCTACACCATTATAAACAGTAGCATGAAAGTAAAATAAATAACATCCGAGCAGCAGTTCGAAGTGCATTGACACTCAAATCCCGTTCCATGTATTCCACTATCCATAACAATAGAGAAACAATTTGCAATGAACAACAGCTTTTTGAGGAGTATGTACTTCTTAAAGCACTTTAATTCTGAGCAATTTCTCACTGCTGCAAAGGACTGAGGCAAAAGAATTCTAAATGATACACATACCTCATTCTATTGAAACAGCTTGTCACTTGGTAACAATTATAACAGCATAATATTTGCTTCATTACCAATTAGGCAATGACCATTTGACTTCATATATAACATTCACAAATAACTATGCGTCGTTTTCAAAACTCAAAAGACATAATTAAATTCCATTATAAAAAGAATTTGTTTTCAAATTATTTTTAAAAAGGTGCTGATTGTCTCCACTATTAGCATTTATATTTATTGACCAACAGTTCTGTCTGCAAATTCATGTAAAATGCACTAAAGAGACTGACCAACATATTGTTCAGGAGCAGTTCTTTGGAAACATAAGGCAATTGCTTTAATTGAATAATGTCTTATTTTCAAATCAGCAAAAATGTGACTTGAAATCTGACAATAAGAAATCACATCATCCTTTTAAGTGCATTAAAATTTCATAACTAAAATAAATCATCACTGCATCTCACATTCTGTTTTTTTTAAACTTCTATGTTTGCATGTCAACTTCAGGGGTCTCATTTGATTTTAAAGATATTGATAAATGCATGTATTTCTTCTGCTCATATTCACACAACCTCATTATCTTAAATATCCCATTTTGAGAAGTCAAAAGCTCTTCTGTATCTTTGATGAAATCTGTAATTTGTTTTGGTTCTGTTATTGTTTGTGATGACCAGTTCACAATAACCCATTTTATAAATAAAACTTAAGTATTTTCTTGAAGCAGCATCAACATATTTTTATGTAAGCAATACAAGAGATAATTATGGTCCACCAGCTTTCATATTCAAAAACAAGTTTAAAAGAGTGACACTGTTAGACAATAGTGTTGCACAGAACTCTAGGCAAACTTTAGGCAAATTAACCAAGCTAGGAGGCATGCCATTAATATTTTAATATTTTTTTCCTTTCACATAAATTTCAATTGTTACAATGCTTTTGATATGAAAGAATATCCCTTAATCCACTGACTAACTTTGACTGTAGTTTTCAAATCAAATGGTTCTATTATTACAAATGACTTCCTTATTTCATTCACCTGCATCCTTAGAAATAGAGAATCTTGAAATGGCTTTCCTCACGTTTGTTCAAGAGCAAACAATGGAATTCCCAGAGAGGCTGTTACTTTTCAGCACACTGAATGGAAGACTGAAAAACAGATATAAGTATTTTACTGACAGTTCACTGACAGTATTTTACTGACAGTTCAGCATTAAGAACAGTTTTTGTTTTCTTTATAAGCTTTCAGTTGTGTAGTTTTGCTTAATCTCTGCTTTATCATTTCTCTTCAATTACTTTCCACTTTCCACTTGCTGCATCCTCAAAATTTTATAAGATGGACTTCAACAAATTGCCTTCATGAAGCTTTTTCATCTTTATTTAGAAAATAAACTTCCACTGAAGAAAACAACTATCTAAACACCATGAGATTTCAAAAGGTAGATGTATGCTTGGATAAAATCTTCAAAACAAAATTGAAAGTCAAGAATAATTCAATGAAGTTCATTCCTATACAGCCTTTGCTTATCATTAAGAATGGCAGGAGACAAGAAGTAACCTGTATGATAATTTCCTAACAAGTATCAATCTGGTTATGGAGTTGTCTTCCTGAAACAGTTCCAACATTAAGGTAACGTGAGGTGCCATGGTAGCGTAGTGGTTAGCACAACAGTACCAGCGACCTGGGTTCAATTCCCACTGCTGCCTGTAAGGAATTTGTAAGTTCTCCCCGTGACCATGTGGGTTTCCTCCTGGTTCTCCAGTTTCCTCCCATATTCCAAAGACATGTTGGATGGTAGGTTATTTGATCATTGTAAATTGTCCCGTGATTTGGCTAGGATTAATTTAAGGGATTGCTGGGTGCCGCAGCTCGAAAGGCCGGAAGGGCCTATTCCACGCTGTACCTCAACAAATCAATAGATATTGTGCTGATTGGCAAGGGATTTACTGAATAATGCTGGTGTATACTGAAGGGGAAGAAATGTGCATTTTTAATTGATATGTGAAACTGGTAAAATCAGTACTGTTGCTTCATGTTTGTATAGTCTCGTTAAATGTATTGCAGCTTTCCAAGAAAATACTTAAATTATTCGTGTTCTTTCCTTTAGTAAAACAAGATTTGTAAATACCTAATCTTGTGTCTATTCAGAGAAACACTACCCCAACCATAACACCTGCTGTCTTACTATTATATTCCAGATTCCAATTTCAGAACAATCTCGGTTGCTGCATTGCACACATTCTAATTTCTATAGGTTTTATATGTGCATACAGACGCGTGCTTTCATGTGAACATAGCTTTCCAATGTAAATACAAACCAAACACAACTTTTCCAAGTTTTTAAAGAATGAAAGCTTCCGGCACCCTTTCCTCCCTGGTTCTAAATCTACTGTCTAGCTGCAGTGGCGGGGGGCGGCGGGGGGGAGAATCTTAGTGGACAGCTGTCAATCACTCAACCAAAAACTTACCCTGCTGGGCCACCTGTCAATCTCACTACACTTTCCCAGAGAGCTTTTAGTGTGGTACGTTTGTTCTGTTTTTAGATAAACAGATCCAATTTCTTAACAAACAGGCTGCTACAGTCCTTTTGATAACATTGTAATAATTCAAAACAAATGATTCCTCCCTTTGATGATAGCAGTTTTATGGGTCACAAAGAAATCCTCCCACAAACATCTGTTTGATTTTATCTACTTGAACTTTATCCTCCCATTTGAAGATTTATAAGCTGAAATCATCCCAGGCTATTAAAGTCAGCCTAATGTCGGGACACTAAAAGTAAAGAATGAAAGTGCATTTTGTCGGTTGCTTTGCTTCTTTGCACATCATGTTTCAAGTCAAAAAGACAATCTCTTCTGCAATCATGGCATTCTGTTTCTTTTTGGCACCTCAGTCTCATGGGGAGGAGAACTTGAGTGTTATAGAAGGTAAGAAATCTAGATGGCATACTAAAAATGTGATCTAAGCAAATGAACTAAATGCATTTTTTTCTAAAATGCAGGTACATTACTTACATTTTTAAATTTAATTAATAAAGCAAAATCTGGCACTTCTGCACAAAAAAAGTGATTTAATTTATTCTTTCATAATCATTTATCCTTGAATGAAGTGAAACAAGAATATTATTTCTACAATTTCTTATTGTAGAGTCTAAATTAGGAATGTGGGACAAATGAAGTTACCCAATAGAATTTATATAGATTTTGGTTACCCTTGAATTAAACTTACAAATGTAAACTTCTTAAATGAAGAAAGATTTAAACAAATAAATCATTATTAAAGCTCTTTTTGTTCATAATATGAGCACAAATTTTAAAGTTTTTATTTAAAACACCACTCCTATAGACAAGACCATCTGCAAAGACTCCTTCCAGTAGCTAAATATCAGGCTTTTACAAAATGAAACCAGAGTAAAATGGGAATTGAACCTGTGTCGCTGGTACTGTAAAGCATTGTGCTGATCACTATGCTACCGTGCCGCCCTACAGGGGGTAATGGGTACCTCCTGCACCTAATAAAATGGCCTCTGAGTATACGTTCTTGGTCTTCTTCAGCCGTAGCCCATCCAGTTCAAGGATCGGCATGTTTGCACATCCAGAGATGCTCTTCTGGACAACATTCTTGTAACATGTAGTTATTTGAGTTACTGTCGCAAACCTATCAACTTGAACAGTCTAGCTGTTCTCCTCTGACCTCTCTCATTAAAAAGCTGCTTTAGCCCACAGAACTGCCACTCACTGGATGATATTTGATTGGCTGATTAGATATTTGCATTATTGAACAGGAGTTCAGATATATCTACTGAAGTGGCCACTGAGTCCACAATTGTATTGTAGGGTAAAATAATTCACTGAATGTGAAGTATTTTATAGCATGCATTGGACCTACTGAAGGTTTCAGCTGCAGTTTCCCATGCAAGTGACCCACTTATATTTTGAAAACACTGACAATATGCGAATGGCATCAAGTTTTGTGCAACACAGCTTTAAAATTATTGCTGCTTTGGTTGACATTGGATGTGAAAAGAAACAGGAAAAGTCACAAACAGTAAACGGGGGGCTCTAGCAAAAGGAAGCAGGCCATTTATTGTGTCCCTGAAGTGACACACCTTACTTGCATCTTAGCTGAATGTGTTATAGAAAATATCAAGTGGTTCAGATTACACTGCTACACTGATGGGTGGGAGTCCTGATCTTTGTTGGGTGGGCCCATCTACCTGTTATCAAGAGGTGATGCTAATTGATGCAATCATCTCTCTGGATATCAACCTCCACTTTAGAGAAGACAGACTTACATCTCCATTTCCACCCTAGCGCTGTTCATAGCCACTCACCTCAAGCCATCCAAGCAGCTGCTCTGGTTAGGTCTGTGATTTTAAGAGCTCCAGCTGCAATGGGACATAATGTAGATTAGTCTGAGACTTGCCCATGACTCTCAAAATTATATGCAGTTAATGTGCAAAATACCTCAAAAGATTTTATATCGCACCATTCAACTTGAATGACATGAACATAAAAGTCTTTCTGCAATAGAAAAATTACAAGTTCCCACAAGCTCTCCATGCAACAGAATTTTAGCATGTGTTTTTAAGTGGGACAGTATTTCAAGCTGGCATTTTATGATGTTGTGGCTCTGTGATATCACAGTTATTAGTTTGAGACCAGTTTGAGTACAACTCTACCACAATGCAATAATGCTTACTATGGCATTCTCTATTACCCCTCTACTATGGTAAATGAAGCCATACACATGCATTTTTATACATACATGCAAAGCTCTTGCCACAGGTATTTGAGTACTAGTTGAATTTGTAATGACATGGAAGAATCAACAGGCAAATTAGCTTCCTTATAATATTAATTTCAATACATAAATATCACACTATATTGCTTTATCAATATACTCGTGCTGTTGTCAAGCTCCGCACTTGAACCAAAGCTTGTTGCATCAGGATATAAGCAACTGCATTACTGGTGCACAGGGCATCAAGGATTAGACTAGCTGCTAAAGAAAGGAAAATGGAACATGATTGCAAAATGCAGTAAAAATAGTAAAAAGAAATCGGGTCCATGATGGGTAAATGTTCACAAACCACTGACATGACAAACCTCAGGAATTGGCTTCTAGTACATCACAGCCGTGCAGAATGAGTAACTGACAGAACTTGTGTGCTAAGTCAATACGACGGGGCAATCAATATATGATACATAATTCTTCGCAATACTGCCTTCACTTTAATATTGATCAGATATTTTTCATTTGCCTGGAAATTATATTGTATCATGGCCTGAAAAAGGGTCTCGGCCCAAAACGTCCATTGTTTATTCATTTCATAGATGCTGCCTGCTGCTGAGTTTCTCCAGCATTTTGTGTGTGTTTCTGTGGATTTCCGGCATCTGCAGACCTCCGTGTTTGCATCATGGCAATAGCTTTGGTGCGCAATACTGCAAGTGAAAGCGTTCCAGGTGTACACTTCCTTAATCATTTCTAATGATTGAAAAATCAGAAGCCATGTGAGAGTTCCCTGATGCCCTCATCCCAATTTTTGATCCCCCCACTTGTCCTGTTATTCAAAATGAGCAAAAAAGCTTTAGACCATTTATCCTAAGCTGCACACATTATTGTACTCAATTCAAACAAAAGCAAAACATGAATGAAATCCCTGTTTTTGTCCTTTATATTCTTGCATGATTTTCATTCAATCCTTATATATGAAATGCTATTTTTTTCATTAAATGGGTTGATATAAAATTGTCCACCTAAGGAAATTGTAGTCATGTAAATTTAGAGAACTTGTTAAAAATCTTTTATTTTGCAGCATGGTCTCAAAATAAGACCAGAAGACCAGAAGACTTGGGAACTGAATTAGGCTATTTGGCCCATTGAGTCTGCTCTGCCATTTCATCACAGCTGATTTATTTTCCCTTTCAACCCATTCTCCTGCCTCTTTCCCTTAACCTTTGATGCACTGACTAATAAAGAACCTATTAACCTCCGTGTTAAATATATCCAGCGACTTGGATTCCACAGCTGTTTGTGGCAATGAATTCCACAGATTTACTACTTTTTGGCTAAAGAAACTCCTCCCCACTTCTGTTCTAAAGGGATGTCCTTCTATTTTGAGGCTGTGCCATCTGGTCTAGACTCTCCTACTACCGGAAACATCCACAACACTCTGTGTAGGCCTTTCAGAATTTGGTAGCTTTCGATGATATCAGCTCTCATTCTTCTGAACTCCAGTGAGGACCTGCTTAGAACCATCAAACACTCCTTACGCATTAACATTTTCATTCCCTGAATCATTCTCAGAAACCTCCTCTGGACCGTCTCCAATGCCAGCATATCTTTTTTTCAGATGTGGGGGCCCAAATCTGCTCACAATGCTTTACATGTAGCCTGACAAACACCTTATAAAACCGCCATATTACATCCTTGCTTTTATATTCTAGCCCTATGGAAATGAAAGCTAGCATTTCATTTGCCTTCCTTACTACGGACTCAAGTAGCAAGTTAAACTTCAGGGAATCCTGCTCTAGAACTTCCATAGCACTTGCCAGCTTTGAATTTGCTTCCATTTAGAAAATAGACTATGCCCTTAGTCTTTCTACCAAAGAATATGACCATACACTTCCCTATACTTTATTCCGACTGCCACTTCTTTGCCTATTCTCCTAATTTATACGAGTCCTTCTGTAGACTCCATGTTTCCTCAACACTACCTGCCCCTTCACCTACCTTTGTATCATCCACAAACTTGGCCACAACGTCATCATTTATGTCATCCACATCATTATTAACATGCAATGTAAAAATTAGCAGACCCAACTCCAACCCTGCAGAACACCACTGGTCAATGGCAGACAACCAGAAAAGGTCCTTTTATTCTGATTCTTTTCCCCCCTTCCAGTCAGCCAATCTTCGATCCATGGTGGTATCTTTCCCGTAGTATCATGGGTTCTTATCTTGCTAAGCAGCATCATGTGCAGCACCTTGTCAAAGGCCTTCTGAAACTCCAAATAAATAACATCTATGACTCTCCTTTGTCTATCCTACCAGTTATTTCCTCAAAGAGTTCCAAAATGTTTGTCAGACAAGATTTTTCCTCAAGGAAACCATACTGACTTCGGCCTACTTTATCACGTGCCTCCAAGTAACCCAAAACATCATTCTTAATAATGGACTCCAACATCTTGCTAACCACTGAAGTCAAGCTAGCTGGCCAATAATGTTCTGTATTTTGCCTCTGACCCTTCTTAACAAGTGGAGTGACATTTGTGAGTTTCCAGTCCTGGAATCATTCCAGAATCTAGTGATTCTGAAAAGATCTTTACCAATGCCTTCACAATCTCTTCAGCTACCTCTTTCAGAATCCTGAGGTGTGGTCCATTTTGTCCAGGTGACTTATCTACCTTTAGACCTCTCAGCTTCCCAAGCATCTTCTCCTTAGTAATAGTGACTATACTCACTCCTGTCCCCTGATGCATTCAAATTTCTGGCGTACTGTTGAAGCCTTCCATAGTGAAGATTTACACAAGATACTCACTCAATTCTTCTGCTAATTTCTTTGTTCCCTCCTAAATACCCTTCTGGTGTCATTTTCCAGCAGTGAAATGTCCATTCTTGTCTCCCTGTTATGTTTTATATTTTTGAAAAATCTTTTTGTATCCCCTTTTATATTATTGGCTAGCTTACTTTAATTATTGTTTTTTTTAGTTACTTTCAGTTGGCTTTTAAAAGCTTCCAATCCTCTAGCCTCCCAGTAATTTTTTTATATGTTGTATGGCCTTTCTTTTGCATTTATGCGGTGTTTGACTTCCCATGTCAGCCACGATTACCTCATCCTCCCTTTAGAATGCCTCTTCTTTGGAAGGAACTGATCCAGCATCTTCTGATTTACTCCAAGAAACTCCACCCATTGCTGCTCTACCATCATCCCTGCTAGTGCCCCCTTCCAAACAACTTTGGCCAACTCGTCTCTCATGGCTCTTTAGCTATTTTTACTCAACAGTAATACTGATACATCAGACTTATGCTTCTCCTCTCGTATTAGAACATAGAACATAGTAATCTACTGCACATTACAGGCCCTTCGGCACAACATTGTGCCAACTATATAACCTACTCTAGACATTGACTAGAATTACCCTACCACATAGCCCACTATTTTTCTAAGCTCCATGTACCTATCTAAAAGGCTCTTAAAAGATTCTATTGTATCTACCTCTACCACCTTCGCTGGCAGTGCATTCCACACACCCATCACTCTCTGTGTGGAAAACTTACCTCTGACATCCCCCTTGTACCTACTTCCAAGCACCTTAAAACTGTGCTCTCTTGTGCTAGCCATTTCAGCCCCGGGAAAAAGTCTCTGGCTATCCACATGATCAATGCCTCTGATCATCTTATACACCTCTGTCAGATCACCTCTCATCCTCTGTCGGTCCAAGGAGAAAAGGTGAAGTTCACTCAACCTATTCTCATGAGGCATGTTCTTCATTCCAGGCATGATTATGATCACTGCCTTCTAAGGATTCCATTACCTTAAGCTTCCTAATTAAATCTGGTTCATTACATAACAATCAATCTGGAATTCCCTATTCCCTAGTGGGATCAACTGCAAACTGCTCTAAAAATATTAGTTTTCAGCTGCTGACAGGTTTTATACTATCACTTTTTCTTTGATCATGCCTTTCTGCTCTAGTGAAAGTCATCTCCCTGACACGACCAGAAGTTGTTTAAAGTATTAAACTCGGTCATAAATAAATTTAGCAAACACTTTACGTGAATGTACAGTGTTGCGTCTCATAAACTGCTGGCAAGTTGAGATTCCTCAGCTTGATGGCAGGTCTTGGAGTGGGATTTTGTGTGCTCCTGCTCCTTCAGATTCAAGTTCAGACTGCAATTAGAGGATCAGTGGGAGACAATTACAAAATAGCAGTTGGAAGCAGCAACCCTGACAAAATGTTAGGGCTAGTTAATTGAACTCTTACTGTGCAATCATGTGATCTTTTGAAAGGGGCACAAAATCACGATCCAGATGTCTTCAAATGGAGTTTAACACGGTAACAGTTGATGTTCATGAATTATGAGATCAAAGGAGCCAAAGGGCATTCGTGATTGAAACTTCCAATATGAAGAAGCAACCAATTATTTCACCACGGGAGAGAAAAACATTAGCAAGTAGAAAGAAAAAGTGGCATAAACTGTCATTACTAATACTGAATAATTATTATTCATTGGTACAAGTTGCCATTCATGGTACCATAACAGCAAGATATGCATTTATTCTTAATATGTAAGAGTTTTTTGCATATGATTAAAGAAAAATGAGCTGCTGAAATTTAACCATTCAGTGAAAATTTTCACCTGATATAAAATACTAAGAATCTGCAGAGTAAAAATCAACATCAATTGCCAGAATCTCCCCATCAAGTCGCTGGAGTGAGGACCACCGCCCACAGGTGGTCAGACAAACATTCGAAATGGAGACAAATTTGACCACTTAGCTCCTCTAGTCTCTTCACACATTTTATAAGATCTTGGCAAATCTTAAACTCACTTTCATGTTGTTATTGATACACAGAAATCTTCCACCTCCTTTCTTATCAAGAATCTATCTACGTCCTTTCTGTTAGCTATATTCATGGTCATTCACCGCCCTTTCAGAGAAGAGTCTCAGAGACTCACAGACTAAAAGAAAACAAAATTGCTTTAACTCAGTTGTAAATGAGCAACCTCTTATTTTAGAATATTTCAGAAATTACAAACCTTGATTTTTAAAATATTCCTTGTGAGTTAATGCTATAGGCCCCAATTAACTGGCCTGTATTAGAACTGGCTTTGAAGAACAGATTGAGACAAGTATTTCCACTTAATTATACGAAAATTAAATCCATTATATATTTAATTATAAACACAAGAAATTCTGCAAATGCTGGAAATCCAAAACAACACATACTTGTTACTTGTTACATACACCTGTTAGGGTGCATTCTCCAGTTACCTTATAGGGTAACCGTAGCCTTCAGCCATGAGCAGATGTCATCAGGTGGTTCCCAACCTTCACCGAGTGTTTCGACCCTTAACCACGACACTCTCCAGTCGGTGGGCCAGCAGTGGTGGCCAAATTACTGCCCATCTGCTCCTGGCTTCCAGCTTCCCTCCTCTCGCCTACTCCAAATCCAACAAGAGGCTCATTCTGCCTCTTTCTCCATCCTATGAGCTGCTTGTTTTTCGCTCCTTTCATCCAGGCCCAGGTCTGACAACAGTCGCCGTACTGATTTGTCTGGGAAACCTCTGCAGCCGATCTCCATAGGGAACAACCATGCCTGCCATCCTTTGTCTTTACACTCCTGCACTAAGGGCTGGTACTTCAAGGTCTTTCTCTCGTGGGTCTCTTCCCATCCCTCCTCCCATGGCACAGTCAACTCAACCAGAATTATTTTCTTGTCTTCCATTGACCACAGTACAATGTCTGGGCATAAGGTTGTGTGCACCACATCCGGGAACTGCAACCTCCTTCCCACACCGACCCTCATCTCCCAGGACCTGGCCGTTAGCAGCAGATTGGGCTTTGGTTGTTTGGTTACGAAAGGCCTAGCTCCCTCTTTGATGAAGGTGATGGCCTTCCTCAAATCTGTGCCAGCCGTCCTCTTCTTGCATCTCTCCCGCTCTAGTGTGTCAGCAAGGGCCAGAAGCACCTTATCATGGCGCCACCTATACCGTCCTTGAGTTGGAGCTGTTTTACACCCGGACAGTATATGAGCCGATGTCCCCTTTTGACCACAGAGCTTACAGTTCGGGTCCTCTCTCATCCCTCATATGACGAACCCAGGTCAGACAGCATCTATAGAAATGAGCAAACAGTTGAACTTTTTGCTCCGAGACCCTTCTTCATTGTACTTTCGATAAAGTAAATTTGGTCCCCTCATAGAAAAGATTTATTTGATCACCTTGGTGGCCATTATTTTTGTGATTTCCTGCATTTCAGGTATTGCAAATAATCCAGAAAGTCACAGGAATATGCCACAAATCAACAACAGATTTTCCTCTGTTTCATTTTAATATAAATATTTATAAGTTTGGACTGTATTTGGAAACATACACTGAGCAATTGAATTATTGAGTCTACTTCAAAGTTCAAAGGTCAAAGTAAATTTTAGTGAATGCAAAATTGAATATTTCTTTTAAGGAGCAGGTGCCTGTTTTTTTCCCTGTGACTGCTCCAGTCATTGAAGTATATTCAAGCCAAAATGAAAAAAAAAGTGTGCAGGACATCTTTGTAATTTATTAGAGCATCTTCATAAACTTTGAGGCATTAGCTTATAAAGGAGCTAATGACTATTTTAAATTAACAATTGTCCTCCAACAACAGGTCCAACAATTGAGCAGTAACTCTTGCAGTTTAAATCCATGCCCAGTTACACCTGTCACAGATTCAGTGACTTAATTCTTCTCAATGAAGAACAAGGTAGAAAACTTAAGGATAATTTACAATTTTTGTTTCTAGTTAGTTGACTTGAGTACTTAGTTATTTTTAGATATGGTCAAGTATCATCAAGTGCCCTCTAATTTAAAATTTAATAATATTTCATTTTTAATAGTTATCAACTGTTTTTGTATGTCTTCTAGCTTCTTATGGGATTTCAAAGTTGGTGTCACACTGTGGATGTGGCTTAACCAGCTATCAAAGTATTTCAGTAAGTTTGCTTTTTGGTGAGATTTGGCACTGCTCATGGTCTCCCCAATCATCTCATGAAGGCTACACCATGAACTGACTGAAGGAAAAAGGGAGTTAAACAGCAATAGTTCCTGAGAACGTCTTAGCCAAAATTTCTGACCTATTTGTTAAATTGTTTGATGAATTGTATTATTTAGTTGTAACACACTGAAAGAGATTATTCAGCCTATCGAGTCTATGCCCTCTTTCCGTATTTCTCTATCCCCTGCAATATTTTCTCTTTCACACAGGTTTATCAATTCACCTTTGATTATTTTTGCCTTTGTGTACTCCATAGTGGCCATATATTCTACTAGAACATTTTTGTTCTGGAGGAAACCAGAGCAATGAGAGGACACCAATATAGTCACAGCGAAAAAGTGCAAACCCAAGGTCTAGATCAAACCCAGACCTTGCAACTTCAGTAACTGCTTCAAAATTCAAACTGATCCACCTTGAGACCAAGAATGCAATAATACCCTGAAGCATTTTAGATATTTAATGTCATGATCCCCCTTTGCAACATACCCTACTGGTCATTAGGTATTTGGAGCTCAAACCCTTGACTAAAGTGGCATCTGTTGCACTTTCAGTTGTGAGGGGAACCATTGGCGTTCAGCCACTTACAGCTCAGGATGTCTCAGAAATCAGTGGTCTGCCTTAAATCCAGGACGGGTTGTTGTCCAGGATAAGCCACCACACAGTGGTCTACCATTAGATTCCAGAAGGCCATTGAACCAGATATTGCAGGGCTTCCCCAGTGTTTGCCAGTATTACCAGAAATACTCTGAGCAAATTCTCAAACCGCTTGTAAAGAGACTTTTGACTGGGGATATGAAAGAAGAAAGATAAACTAGGTTATTTTATTTTTAATTTATTTTACTATACAAAAGTATACCATGCTATTCTCTGACTTACAGGAATCCAGTGTCATGTAAGTTCTCCCATACATCGTAAAAGTATTTTTTAAACTCAAAAAAATAATAATAATGTTCTTTTGTGTCCATTGATGACTGGATACATTATATATTCCATTAGTTTAATTATAGATAATAGACAATAGACAATAGGTGCAGGAGTAGGCCATTCGGCCCTTCGAGCCAGCACCGCCATTCACTGTGATCATGGCTGATCATCCACTATCAGTATCCAATTCCTGCCCTATCACCATAACCTTTGATTCTGCTATCTTTAAGAGCTCTATCCATCTCTTTTTTGAAAGCATCCAGAAACTTGGCCTCCACAGCCTTCTGGGGCAGAGCATTCCATATATCCACCACTCTCTGGGTGAAAAAGTTTTTCAACAACTCCATTCTAGATGGACTACCCCTAATTCTTAAACTGTGGCCTCTGGTTCTGGACTCACCCATCAGTGGGAACATGCTTCCTGCCTGCAGCGTGTCCAATCCCTTAATAATCTTATATGTTTCAATAAGATCCCCTCTCAGCCTTCTAAATTCCAGAGTATACAAGCCCAGTAGCTCCAATCTTTCGACATATGATAGTCCCGCCATTCCGGGAATTAACCTTGTGAACCTATGCTGCACTCCCTCACTGGCAAGAATGTCCTTCCTCAAATTTGGAGACCAAAATTGCACACAGTCCTCCAGGTGTGGTCTCACCAGGGCCCTGTACAGCTGCAGAAGGACCTCTTTGCCCTTATACTCTATTCCCCTTGTTATGAAGGCCTTGTTATAAGTAGTATTTGGGTGATTATTCAGTGAAATAAAAGAATTAGAGTAAGTTTATGTAGAACAATTCAATATTGGGTACTACAGAAAATAGATGGTTCTGCTTGATGGAGAATTGATGTATAGACAGTTCTCAGGAACCCCTATGTAACCCAGGAACTGCCTGTATTTTAATATGTTAAAATTATGAAATTGTATTTTAAAATGTGTTTTCTTTTAAATCATTTTATCAATAAAAGACATTTGTGTGATCAACATAACTTAAACTCTCTTACCAGACTCAAAGACTGGCACAGAATTATCAAGTGGTGTAGTGCTGAAATGTTCCATCCTGGAAGAGGATAGTGAACAATGTTCACCCAAGACGCCTGCCCCCTTTCACACCAGTGCCTTGTAGGAAGGGAAGGATCAATATTATCAACTGTCATTGAGATACCCATCATGCTTTTCTTCAGACCTGAACTAGATCATGTGATGGAAACCTTCCAAGCTTCAGTGGGTGTGCTCCCTGAGAACGTCCATCCTTGTTGTCAAAAATGAACTCATGGAATAAGTCCCTCTATCCCCAGATAGTTCCTGGACCAATTCCATAAACAATTAAGAAAATGATTATTAAGATACTAATACACAATTGAAAACCGTGAAAATATAGTAAAATAAAGCTTACCCCTTTCTTCCCAAACACTTAGTCATGTGCATGTATCTTCACAACTTCTAACAGAACTTTTATAAAAGTGACAAATAATCAGAATAGTTTTCATTAAAATTGCCCTGATCTGCTTTTATTACATTTATATTAAAATTTTTAAATTGAACTTTTCAGATTGATAGCATAATTTGAACCATGATCATATATAGATTTGATTTTGTACTCATTAAATAGAGACTCTGCTGACTAATGAAAGGGATAATTTTTTATTACTTAGAATTACTACATTTTTCTGAATATATTGGAAAGTTCAAACCTTGCTCTATCTTTGATTTGGTATAAAATGCATCTCTGTACCTATGAGATTTAAGAATTAGCAATCTAATATGTACTTTCACTTCAGCTGTGCTATTTGGTAAACTGAAAATATAACATGTTTTATGCACAGCTATGGCTAAAACTATTCATATTTAAGATTAGTCTTACATCTGTTCCTAAAGATTAAGATGAAACCAGCCCTCTCCTGTTTTCATTGCAAGGGGATTGAGAGGATCCAGTGATACATATAGACCCTAACACAGGCACTGAGATGCTTGTTTGGTGAGAAAGAAGCAAGGATTTGAAACAGATGCTTTTAGATCTATGGACTGATACTGCTGACATGAAATAAAGGCTACTCCTGAGCGAACAGTGTGAAAATAATCTTCCAAGGCTCACTTGAGTGAACAATGCTGTTACAATGCTTGGGAACAACAGTCAAAGATCAATGAGTTCTCCAGCCCATCTTCACAATTTATTCACACTTCGAAATGTAAAAAGATAACACTGATATCGTAACTACAACATGTACAGATCCAGGCATTGAATAAGAGTTAAAACATGTAACAGCCACTACAGATTGGTAAAACATAAATTCCATCCTCAAATCTCTGGAATGAGCTCTGGAAAACTGACTCAGAAACGCAAGGTTCCCCAACTGAGCCAAGAGTAACATCATTTACAGTGGCTTCCAAGTGCGGTCCCTTACAACCCAGTCAGATAACAGTGTGTGACAGAGAGAAGCAGCGGACAGAGCAGAGGATCAGGGATGGAAATGACAAATTATATCAGAATAATTCTAGTCAGAATCAGAATCAGTTTTAAAGTCTTTAATGTCACCAGCACATGTCATGAAATTTGTTGTCTTTGTGGCAGCAATGCAAATCAATATATAATAGGGAAATGTGAATTACAGTAAGTACATTTATTTATTACATAGTTAAATTAAATAAGTAGTGCAAAAATAAAAGTAAAAAGTAGTGAGGTAGTGCTCACGGGTTCAATGCCCATTCAGAAATCAGATGGCAGAGGGGAAGAAGTTGTTCCTGAATCGTTTTGTGCATTTCCCCTAAATAGTTATTAATACTTGGCATTGTGTAATTAAAAAGTATTTTATTTTCTGATGATTATTTCATAAGTTCTGAGCTTATAACAGAAAGAAACCAATCCACCAGTTTAAGCCTATCTAATTTAGCAATGGATTACTAGTTAACCAAGGAGAATGGGATTCTTTTCAGATGGATCTACTCTTTGGTGGCATATGAACACATTCTTCTTTTAAATATTTTATCAAACCCTTTGTGCTAGTATTTCATGTCTCTAACAGACATGAGAAGTGCACTGAAATTCTGGGCTGCTTTTGAAAATAAATGAAGCATTTTAAACTTTAGATGTACTGTACCTACACCATAACAAATTCCATCTAGTCACATGCAGTGACACTATTTTCAACAGAAATTACAAGCAGCTGTTTTGGCCCCCATCCTGTGAATTAACTATGCTTTTTACAGAAGTAAAAGCTTAATTTTTTTTTTGGATTTGTCCTTCAGTGTTTTTGGGAAATGCTGAACAAGAGTGGGGCATGGTTTTGTGACATTGGTGAATCTCAGCCGTATGTCCTAGATGGCTTTTCTCTCTGTCTGAATATTGATATACCAAACCATCACTGTTCAATCCAACTGGCCCAATTGAAACTGGATTCAAAAATGTTCTTGTTCTTACTGTATGTCTATAAAGTTTCCAGCAGAAGAGTAGCATGGTGGCTAGCACAACACTTCACAATACAGGCAATCCAGGTTCAGTTCTCACCATTGCCCGTAAGGAGTTTGTATGTTCTCCCTGCTACCGCGTGGATTTCCTCCGGGTGCTCTGGTTTCCTCCCACTGTCCAAAAATATATCAGTTAGAGGTTAATTGGTCATTATAAGTTGTCCCATGATTAGGCTAGGATTCAATTGGGGGATTGTTAGGTGGCGTAGCTCAAATGGCTGAAAGGACCTATTCCAAGCTGTCTCTCAATAAATAAATAAAGTTTTCATTGTTCAAGAAGGGTTACAGAGTGGCTGATATACGTCCTTATCTTAGCCAAGAAGTGCTGGGACCATATGTAAGAATTGAAAACCTTCTAGAATCAGTTTCTCTGCATAGATCAAAGCTGAAAACTGTAGTTTTTCTTACCCAAATTTTTAGTGTATAAGCTTCCAACAAAGCAAGAGATAGAAAACAAGTTGCTTACTGAATAAATCACAGCTAACGGAAACAGTCCCTTTCGACACCCAAAGCTCTCATTGCCGTTTCCAGTCCCTTACACTCTCCAGAACTGACTTCAATTGACTGTAGCTCAGGACTCACCATTCTGACAAGGACAAGCTGTTTCAAAATTCCGTAAGTATCCTCACTGTAGAAACACATTGACCAAGCAAGGTACAGGGCTCAAGGTAGAAATTTACCCTGCACTTTCCTAAATGTTGGTTGTTAAAATTCAAATTTCAAAGTAAATTTTATTATCAAAATATACAAACGTATAAACATCACCATATACAACCCTGAGATTCATTTTCTTGTGGATATACTCAATAAATTTATAGAATAGTTTCTATAACAGGATCAGTGAAAGATCAGCCCCAGAGTGCAGAAGACAACAAAGCAATTGCTTCTAAATAAGTAGCAATAAATAACAAGAACATGAGATAATGAGATAAAGAGACCTTAGAAATGAGTTGTAGGAACACTTCAAAGATGGGGCAAGTGAGTGCAGTAGTCCCCTTTTGTTCAAGAGCCTGATGGTTGAGAGGTAGAAACTGTTCTTGAATCTGATGGTTTGAGTTAGAGGCTCTTGTTCCTTTCATTTGTTGGCAGCAACGTGAAGAGAGCATGGTCTGGGTGGTGGGGATCTCTGATGATGGACGCTGCTTTCCTATGACAACGTTTCACTTAGATGTGCTCAACAGTTGGGAGGGCTTCACCCGCAATGTACTGGGCCGAATACATTACTTTTTGTTGGATTTTCTATTCAAAGGCAAAGGTGCCTCCATACCAGGCTGTGATGCAGCCAGTCAATACACTCTCCACTACACAACTATAGAAGTTCGTCAAAGTTTCAGATGTCATGCTGAATCTCCACAGGCTCCTAAACAAGTAGAGGAGCTGCTGTGCTGTCTTTGCAATTGCACTTACGTGCTGGGCCAGGAACAGGTCCTCTGAAATAGTAACACCGAGGAATTTAAAGTTGTTAACCTTCTCTACTTCTTATCCTCCAATGAGGACTGGCACAAAGGCCCCTGGTTTCCCTCTCCTGAGTTTGCCAGCAATATTGGAAAAATACTCTTATAAAATCTCTTAGAGTTATACAGACATAACAGAAAGGAAACAGCCCTTCAGCCCATCAAAGTCTATGCTGACCATCAAACTCTATTGCTAAATTCTGGCTAAAATATTCTAAAATTTAACTTCATATACAACAATAAGGAACAGACAATATCAGAGGTATAGTAGTGTTTGCTTATGAACTATTTGAGGGATGTACTGCAGCATGAGTTAGTCCAAATAAATGAAAGGCTGCTCCAGAAGAAGTGAAGTTGAGGTGCCATGGGAGTGTAGTGGTTAACGCAACCCCCTTATATTTTGGGGCATCAGAGTTTGGAGTTCCTCTGTGAGGAGGTTGTACGTCCTCCCTGTGGAATGCAAGGGTTTTCTCTGGGTGTTCCAGTTTCCTCTCACAGTCCAAAGGCATTCCATTTAGAAGGTTAACTGGTCATTGTAAATTGTCTGGTGATTAGGTGAGCATTAAATCGGGGATTCCTGGGCAGCGAGGCTCAATGTGCCAGAAAGGCCGAATCATGTTCTATCATTAACTAACTAATCAACTAACTAAATAAATAAATAAATAAACAAATGAATAAATAAAAGAGAATAATTATAAGTAAATACTCCCACACACATTTGAAGAACTAAAAGAATAAATCTCATAAAAATAAAAAAATTTAACAACTTTATAGCAAGCATGAATCTCAAATTTCTGAGAAATGTAAATTATAACATCAAAGTCACATCACCATCAATGCACAGTAATTCATATTTATTTGGTGCAGTAAATATCAATAAAAGGAATCAATGGCATATTTTTAATCTGAAACAGTTAACCTATTTTTGGAAGTGGATATCATTTAGGTACTTCCTTCACAGTATTCAGAAGAAAATAATTTGTTAAATAAGTAACAGGTAAAAATACAACAACAGAATAATGGTAACTAAACTCAGCTTCATTTGTAAGTTGACTGATAGGAACATGGTACCCTTGAGCCCCACAGACATGCACAGCTCAGATTTAAGCTCTGGTCTGTGCTGACTCAGCTGAGTTGGATTATTGTAGGTGGAAAATAACGTTCACTCATCATAAATGCCAAACCAAGACCAAATCCAACAATAGGAAGCATAGCCCCCTTACTTTGAAATTAAGTGAGATTATCATCTTAAAATAACCATCATCAGCATGTTCAGGGTCACTATTAATCTGAAAGTCAACTGGATCAGTAACCTAAGTACTGTAGTTTCTTACAATGAATGATCGGCTTGCTGAATCCCCGATTAACATAATCCATCATGAACAACACTATTCATGATAAAGAGATCTACTTGATTGGCACTCCGTTCAACACTATAAACACCCTCTCCCTCCACCACAGACATGCAATGGATATGGTGGTTACCATCCACGTCAAGCAACACAACATCTCACCCAGGCTTTGACAGCACACCCCAGCTCGGTGATCCCTGCTGCTGGGTAGATTTAGTGAAGAAGGGTACTGGGTTTTTGGGACAGCCACCTCCATCAGGCTTTCTTTCAAGGCACAAAAACAGTGTTAGAAATGCTGAATATCATCAATCCTTCCTATGTGTTGATGCAAGATTGTAAGATTCTCTGCCTGATTGCTCTGCGGGGCAGCACGGTAGCATAGTGGTTAGCACGACGCTTTACGACACCAGTGACGTGGGTTCAATTCTCGCCACTGCCTGTAAGGAGTCTGTACGTTCTCCCGGTGACCGTGTGATTTTCTTCCAGTTGCTCCAGCTCCAATTCCCTCACACATTCCAAAGATGTATCGGTCGGCAGTTCAGTCAGACATTGTAGTTTGTCCCATGATTAGGGTTAATTTAGGTATTGCTGGGTGGCATGGGTCGATTTGTATTGCAATAAACAAATAAAATAACAAAATATAAAAGAACGTTGGGATTTGGGAACATGGCGTCCTGCTACTTCCTCAAAGATAGTTCAGGGCTGGCTAGCAAAGAAGGTCCTTATCACTTAAATGAACTGAAAGGAGAAACATATGTTTTTAATGAATATAGATGAAATTTATCTACATGTTGTGTTAACAAAAATATTTATCCACTTAAATTAATGGGCAAAATGTTAGAAATTTTCAGGCAGAATGTCCGGGCTTAATCCTGTTCCTAGCTCGACTTCTGGATACGTCAGCTATGTCCTGGAACAGAAATGTGGGTGACCTTCCTCCTACACAAAGAGATCATAGACTGTCTTTATAGGGTAGGAAAGGTACTTGCCACCTAACAGCCCAAGCCTGGATACTATACAAGTCTTGGTTCGTACAGGCACAGACTTCAAGTAACTGGAGAAGGAGAGCCTGCATATTATGTACATAGATATCAGAGAGACCGGCCTTTCACTGCACGGAGGCAGCCCACCCAGCAGCACGGGCATAAATGTGGTAAAAACTTTTGGTGCTAATTCATGAACAATGAGGGAAACAAATTCTTTATATTGCCACAGGGAGTGTGGAGCATTCTATACTTCCTGACTTATTTTTTCTGGTGTTAAGCTCAGTTGCACTTTGCCTGACTTACCATCAAGTAGCAATGATAATGTTATTTATATTGAGCAGTCTTTGGAGCTCCCAGTTTCCCATCTTGAAGTGTTTATTCTGAGTCCCCAGTGTAGTAACAACTGCTTAAGGTCTCTCCTCTGCCTACATCAGAACCAGACCACTTCTATTTTTTTTAACAATTTGCTTCTCAGGTATCACTCATTCTAAGACAGCTGTTCATCCGCTGATTCCTCCAGCTGACACTGGAAGAAGTTAACCCACATACCGTGATATTTCCGTGCTGAAAGGTATGGCTGCTGCAGGCTATTTAAACAGAGACACACAGCAATCTTGTAAAATGGAAACTCAAGGTAAGACCACACTATAAATGCTGGGGCAGTAATGACTATGGCAACAGGTCACAAAATAAAATATGTATTTACATAAAACATAAACATGTTTGCTTTTTTGTACACTTGGTGCACTCCAACAATAATTGGCATTTATTCATCCTCTTAAATGTAATAAAAAGTCTGGAGGCCCTTCATAGAAAGGCAATTAGTCAAGCACACCCTTTCAGATCAAAGCTTTTGAATATGCACACTACAAAACTCCAACAGAGTAACATGGTTGGCTGCTATCAGTGACATTGTGTATTTCACCAAATCATTTTTTTAGATTAGATTAGATAATGAGGACATGCAGTCCTCTTTTATTGTCATTTAGTAATGCATGCATTAAGAAATGATACAATGTTCCTCCAGTATGATATCAGAGAAACACAAGACAAACCAAGACTAAAAAAACTGACAAAGACCACATAATTATAACATATAGTTACAACAGTGCAAAGCAATACCATAATTTCATAAAGAACAGACCATGGGCACGGTAAAAAAAAGTCTCAAAGTCTCCCGAAAGTCCCATCATCTCACGCAGACCGTAGAAGGAAGAAAACTCTCCCTGCCATGAACCTCCAGCGCCGCAAACTTGCCGATGCAGCACCCTGGAAGCACCCGAGCACAGCCAACTCTTGAGTCCGTCCGAAAACTTCGAGCCTCCGACACCGAGCACCAAGCACCATCTCTGCCGAGCGCTTTGACCCTGGCCCCGGCAACAGGCAATAGGCAAAGCCGGCGATCTGGGGCCTTCCCCTCCAGAGATTCTCGATCGCATAGTAGCAGTGGCAGCGAAGCAGGAATTTCAGAAGTTCCTCCAGATATTCCTCCGTGCTTCTCACGTCTGTCTCCATCAAGCAACACACATAAAAGTTGCTGGTGAACGCAGCAGGCCAAGCAGCATCTATAGGAAGAGGTGCAGTCGACGTTTCAGGCCGAGACCCTTCGTCAGGACTAACTGAAGGAAGAGTGAGTAAGGGATTTGAAAGCTGGAGGGGGAGGGGGAGATCCAAAATGATAGGAGAAGACAGGAGGGGGAGGGATAGAGCCGAGAGCTGGACAGGTGATAGGCAAAAGGGGATACGAGAGGATCATGGGACAGGAGGTCCGGGAAGAAAGACAAGGGGGGGGGGACCCAGAGGATGGGCAAGGGGTATATTCAGAGGGACAGAGGGAGAAAAAGGAGAGTGAGAGAAAGAATGTGTGTATAAAAATAAGTAACAGATAGGGTACGAGGGGGAGGTGGGGCATTAGTGGAAGTTAGAGAAGTCGATGTTCATGCCATCAGGTTGGAGGCTACCCAGACGGAATATAAGGTGTTGTTCCTCCAACCTGAGTGTGGCTTCATCTTTACAGTAGAGGAGGCCGTGGATAGACATGTCAGAATGGGAACGGGATGTGGAATTAAAATGTGTGGCCACTGGGAGATCCTGCTTTCTCTGGCGGACAGAGCGTAGGTGTTCAGCAAAGTGGTCTCCCAGTCTGCGTCGGGTCTCGCCAATATATAAAAGGCCACATCGGGAGCACCGGACACAGTATATCACCCCAGCTGACTCACAGGTGAAGTGTTGCCTCACCTGGAAGGACTGTTTGGGGCCCTGAATGGTGGTAAGGGAGGAAGTGTAAGGGCATGTGTAGCACTTGTTCCGCTTACATGGATAAGTGCCAGGAGGGAGATCAGTGGGGAAGGATGGGGGGGACGAATGGACAAGGGAGTCGCGTAGGGAGCGATCCCTGCGGAATGCAGGGGGGGGGAGGGAAAGATATGCTTAGTGGTGGGATCCCGTTGGAGGTGGCGGAAGTTACGGAGAATAATATGTTGGACCCGGAGGCTGGTGGGGTGGTAGGTGAGGACCAGGGGAACCCTATTCCTAGTGGGGTGGCGGGAGGATGAAGTGAGAGCAGATGTACGTGAAATGGGGGAGATGCGTTTAAGAGCAGAGGTGATAGTGGAGGAAGGGAAGCCCCTTTCTTGAAAAAAGGAAGACATCTCCCTCGTCCTAGAATGAAAAGCCTCATCCTGAGTGCAGATGCGGCGGAGACGGAGGAATTGCGAGAAGGGGATGGCGTTTTTGCAAGAGACAGGGTGAGAAGAGGAATAGTCCAGATAGCTGTGAGAGTCAGTAGGCTTATAGTAGACATCAGTGAATAAGCTGTCTCCAGAGATAGAGACAGAAAGATCTAGAAAGGGGAGGGAGGTGTCGGAAATGGACTTGGTAAACTTGAGGGCAGGGTGAAAGTTGGAGGCAAAGTTAATAAAGTCAACGAGCTCTGCATGCGTGCAGGAAGCAGCGCCAATGCAGTTGTCGATGTAGCGAAGGAAAAGTGGGGGACAGATACCAGAATAGGCACGGAACATAGATTGCTTCACAAAGCCAACAAAAAGGCAGGCATAGCTGGGACCCATACGAGTGCCCATAGCTACACCTTTAGTTTGGAGGAAGTGCGAGGAGCCAAAGGAGAAATTATTAAGAGTAAGGACTAATTCCGCTAGACGGAGCACAGTGGTGGTAGAGGGGAACTGATTAGGTCTGGAATCCAAAAAGAAGCGTAGAGCTTTGAGACCTTCCTGATGGGGGATGGAAGTATATAGGGACTGGACATCCATGGTGAAAATAAAGCGGTGGGGGCCAGGGAACTTAAAATCATCGAAAAGTTTAAGAGCATGAGAAGTGTCACGAACATGGGTAGGAAGGGATTGAACAAGGGGGGATAAAACCGTGTCAAAGTATGCAGAAATGAGTTCGGTGGGGCAGGAGCAAGCTGAGACAATAGGTCGTCCAGGACAGGTAGGTTTGTGGATCTTGGGTAGGAGGTAGAAACGGGAAGTGCGAGGTGTGGGAACTATAAGTTTGGTAGCAGTGAATGGGAGATCCCCTGAGCAGATAAAGTCGGTGATGGTGTGGGAGACAATGGCCTGGTGCTCCTTAGTGGGGTCATGATCGAGGGGTAAATAAGAGGAGGTATCCGCGAGTTGTCGCTGTGCATCGGCAAGGTAGAGGT
This sequence comes from Mobula hypostoma, assembly GCF_963921235.1. Taxonomy (NCBI): domain Eukaryota; kingdom Metazoa; phylum Chordata; class Chondrichthyes; order Myliobatiformes; family Myliobatidae; genus Mobula; species Mobula hypostoma. The sequence goes on along the minus strand of NC_086100.1, from coordinate 111,001,606 downwards.
CAGTACGCCAGACTACAACAGCAACCCCCTTGTCGGCGGGTTTAATAATAAGGTTAGGATTAGTGCGAAGGGAGTGGAGAGCAGAGCGTTCCGAAGGAGTGAAGTTGGAATGGGGACAAGGTGCGGTGAAATCGAGACGGTTGATTTTTTCCTGTTGCTTCCATCTCCATCAAATCAGGATTGTGCACGGTACCTACTTAACAAATACTGACATCATTTTGGAGCGGCCGCGCGCGCTGCATTGTGCCGACATCTTCTCCTCCCCTCCAATATGTGAATGCTGATAATTTTTATTTTGGCAGGCTGCGATCAACACAAGAGGTGATTTGTTGGTGATGCAGCACAAAGTTTAAAAAGAGCTCAGGTGCTCTTGGCTATTTTTGTTGGGCTGCAATCAATGCAAGACCAATAAAATAAAGTAAGCAGAGTGGTCAATGTGTGAGTGGACAGTGTTAGAGTGGCCTGGCTTTGGTTCAACAAACTAAGGTGAGAACAGCCTTGGACAAGCACAGGCAGAGGTTTTAAGTAAGTTTCTAATATGTTTTCTTTTCTGTTAGTACATAGTTAGTGCACTGAGAATGGCTCCAGAGGTAGTAGTACGTTCTTTGTGTGAGATGTGGGAACTCTGGGAGACCTCCAGTCTTCCTGATAACTACATCTGTGTGGAGTGCATCAAGTTGCAGCTCCTTTGAGACCATGTAAAGGAACTGGAACCACACTGCAATGATCTTCAGCTCATACAGGAAAATGAGGAGGTGATAGACAGGAGCAACAAGGAGGTAGCTACCCATAAGTTGCAGGAGACAGGTACCTGGGTGACTGTCAGGAGAGGGAAAGGGAAAAGACAGCTAGTGCAGAGTACCCCTGTTGCTGTTTGGATACTGTTGGGAGGGTACAACCCACCAGGGCAAAGCCACAGTGTCCGGATCTCTGGCACTGAGTCTGGCGCTGTGGCACAGAAAGGAAGTGGGGAGGGGTAGAGGAATTTAGTAGTGATTGGGGATTCCATAATTAGAGGAGCAGAAAGCAGATTCTGTGGGCGTGAAAGAGATAGTCAGATGGTATGTTCTGGGTCAGAGGTGTCCCAGATCAGGTCCACAGCATTCTGAAGGGGCTGGGTGGACAACCGAAAGTTATGGTACTGTAAATATTAGAACCGATGGCATAGGTAGGAAAAGGGAGGAGGTTCTGAAGACAGAATACAGCGAGTTAGGTAGAAAATTGAAAAGCAGGGCCTCCGGGGCAGAAATCTCTGGACTATTGCCTGTGCCACTTGCCAGTGAGGATGATATGATAGATGAGTGTGTGGCTGAAGAATTAGTGCAGGCAGCAGGGTTTCAGATTTCTGGATCATTGGGATCTCTTCTGGGGAAGATATTGCTATGTTTTGCAACTTCTAAACATTAAACTAATTCAAAGGAAGACACGCCAGTCCGAAATGCAGGTCTAACTTCGTGTTTACTTTAAGCGAGACACACACATATCACATGGTAGTGAGATGATGTATTCAATTCACATATTTATACATATAACACATAATGAATTACTGAAAAAACAAGAATGCTTAAAAACAAGGTGTTCAAGATGATGAGAGGCTTTGATCGTGTGGATAGTCAGAGGCTTTTTCCCAGGGCTGAAATGGCTAGCACGAGAGGGCACAGCTTTAAAGTGCTTGGAAGTAGGTACAGAGGAGATGTCAGGAGTAAGTTTTTTTAGACAGAGAGCAGTGAGTGCGTGGAATGGGCTGCCGACAATGGTGGTGGAGGAGGATACGGTAGGGTCTTTTAAGAAACTCCTGGACAGGTACATGGAGCTCAGAAAAATAGAGGGCTATGGGTAACTCTAGGTAATTTCTAAGGTAAGGACATGTTCGGCACAGCTTTGTGGGCCAAAGGGCCTGTATTGTGCTGTAGGTTTTTTATGTTTCTATGCTTACTAAAACAATGTATTTACAATATTGCTCAAATACTACTGAAATATTAAATACACAACAGGTATGACATGTACAAAAAGGATGGGTTACACCTGAACCCTAGGAAGATCAATATTCAGTGGGCAGATTTGCTAGAGCTCTTTTTTTTGGGGGGGGCGTTAAAGTAATTTGGCAGGGGGGTGGGGGGCTATAGTGATAGGGCTGAGGAGGGGGCAGTTGGTATGCATCTAGATGCAGTGTGTAGTGAGACTGTGAAGAAGGACAATCAGATGATGGGGCAAAATTGCAGTCAGTGGGATAACCTGAAGTGTTACAGGGGTACAAAATCAAAAAGGGTGATGAATACAGGACTCAAGGTGTTATACTTGAATGCACAAAGTATATGGAATAAGGTAGATAACTTGTAACACAGTTAGAGTTTGGCAGGTATGATGTTCTGGGCATAATTGAGTCGTGGCTGAAAGAAGTTCATAGCTGGGAGCTTAAAGATACACGTTGTATCAAAAAGACAGGCAGGTAGATAAAGGGAGTGGTTTGGCTCTGTTGGTGAAAAATGAAAACAAGTTCTTAGAAAGAGATCACGTCAGATCAGAAGATGTAGTATCCTTGTGGGTAGAGTTAAGAAACCTGATGGGAGTTATATACAAGCTTCCGAACAGTATCCAGGATGTGGGCTACAAATTACAAAGGGAGATAGAAGAGGCATGTAAAAAGGGCAATGTTATGAAAGTCATGGGGGATTTCAATGTGCAGGTAGCTTGGGAAAATCAGGTAGGTGATGGATCACAAGAGAGGGAATTTGTATAATGCCTAAGAGATGCCATTTTTGAGCATCTTGTGGTTGAGCCCACTAGAGAAAGGCAATTCTGGATTGGACGTTATGAAATGACCCAGATTTGATGAGGGAGCTTAAGGTAAATGAACCCTTAGGAAAAAGTGATCATGATATGATAGAATTCACCCTACAGTTTGAGAAGGTGAAGATAAATTTGGATGTATCAGTATTACAGTGGAGTGAAAGGAATTGCAGAGACATGAGAAAGGGGCTGGCCAAAGTTGTTTGGAAAAGACACTAGCAGGGACGAAGGCGGAACAGCAATGGCTGATGTTTCAGAAATTTGGAAGGTGCAGAAAAGATACATCCCAAATATGAAGAAGTATTCTAAAGGGGGGGAGAAGAAGTTAGGCAACCATGGCTGACAAAGAAGTCAAGGGCAGCAAAAAAGCTAAAGTGAGGGCATATAATACAGCAAAAATTGGTGGGAAGCTGGAAGCAACTAAAAAAAGCCATAAAGAGAGAAAAGATGACATATGAAGGTAAGCTAGCCAATAACATAAAAGAAGATGTAAAACGTTTTTTCAGATATATAAAGAGTAAAAGAGAGATGAGAGTGGATATCGGACCGCTGAAAAATGACATAGGAGAGGTGTTCGTGCGGGACAAAGAAATGGTGGACAGATTGAATAAGTATTTTGTGGTGGCCTTCACCATAGAAGACACTAGCAGATTGCCAGAAATGCCAACGTGTCAGGGGGCAGAGTGAATGCCATTGTTATTACCCAGGAACACCTGCTTGGGAAGGTGAAAGGTCTTAAGGTAGATAACTCATCTGGACCAGATTGACTACATCCACTGTTCTAAAAGAGGTGACTAAAGAGATTGTGGAGGCATTAATAATGATCTTTCAAGAGCCATTAGATTTTGGAATGGTTACGGAGGACTGGAAAATTGCAAATGTCCCTTGACTCATTAAAAATGGGGAGGCAGAAAAAAGGAAATTATAGGCCAGTTAGACTGACTTCAGTGCTTAGAATGATGTTGGAGTCTATTATTAAAGATGAGGTTTCAGGCTACCTGGAGGCACATGATAAAGTAGGCCAACGTCAGCACGGTTTCTTCATGACATATCTATTGAAATACTTCGAAGAAATAACAGACGGGATGAACAAAGGAGAACCAGTGGATGTTGCATACTTGGATTTTCAGAAAGCACTGGACGATGTACCACACATGAAGCTACTTAGCAAGATGAAAGCCCATGCTGCTATAGGAAAGACACTAAGATTGGCTGACTGGCAGGAGGCAAAGACTGGGAATATAGTGGGTATTTTTTGATTGGTTACCAGTGTCTAGTGATGTTCTGTAGAGGTCTGTGTTGGAACTACTATTTTTCAAGTTATATGTCAATGATTTACATGAAGGACTTGGTGGCTTTGTGGCCAAGTTTGCAGGTGATACGAAGACAAGTAGAGGGCCATGTAGTGTCGAGGAAGCAGAGTATCTGCAGAAGGACTTAGAACTGGGCAAAGAAGTGGCAGATAGAAAGTAGTGTAGAGAAGGGCATGGTCATGCAGTTTGACAGAAGGAATAAAGGCATGGATTATTTTCTAAATGGAAAGAAAATTCTAAAACGAGAGGTGCAAAGGGACTTGGGAGTCTTTATGCAGGATTATCTAAAGGTTAACTCGCAGGCTGAGTCAGTGATAAGGAAGGCAAATGCAATGTTAGCATTCTTTTCGAGGGGACAAGAGTGCAAAAGGATGGATGTGATGCTGAGGCTTTATAAGGCATTGGTCTGATTGCATTTAGAATATTGTGAGCAGTTTTGGTCCCCTTATCTAAGAAAAGATGTGCTGGCATTGGAGAGGGTCCAGAGGAGGTTCACAGGCATGATCCCAGGAATAAGAGAGTTAACATATGAGGAGTGTTTAATGGCTGTGGGCCTATATTTCGCTGGAATTGAAAAGAATGAGGGGGTTCTCATTGAAACCTAGTGAATATTGAAAAGTCTAGATAGAGTGGAGAGGATGATTCCTATAGTGTGGGAGTCTAGGACCAGAGGGCACAGCCTCAGAATCGAGGGTTGCCCATTTAGAACAGAAACGATGAAAAGTCTTTAACCAGAGGATGATGAATCTGTTGAATTCATTGCCACGGATAGATGTGAAGACCATGTCATCGGGTATTTTTAAGGTGGAGGTTGATAGGTTCTTGATTAATCAGGGCGTCAAAGGTTAAGGGGAGAAAGCAGGAGAATGGGGTTGAGAGGGATAATAGATCAGACATGATGGAATGATGAAGCAGACTCGATAGGCCAATAGCCTAATTCTGCTCCTACGTCTTATGGTATAATAAGTTTGCTGATTTGCGGCAAATATACAAAGGAGAGTGGATTGACCAGGATAAGTAATGAAGCTACATGGCACAGAAAGAAACAGGCTAAGGTTAAGATCTTGCTGCAAGCTATCAATAATATGCTTTAAAAAAACTTAAAACCCAAAACATCCAGCCACTGCAGATCTTCAGCTCTTTTACCTATTGGAAATAGCTGACCTGCAGACAAACAGGGGTGTTTGGCTAAAAAGTCAGTTTTATTTTATTTCATTTTTTTCTTGAATGTAATCCAGGAATTTGCAGTAACTGAGCTATGTTTTGTAAATCAGCTGTTTTGCTTGCCAGAGATTAAGGTAAATTCTGCTAAGGACTAAAAGTTGACTTAGAGCATTAAGAAGGATTAATGTTTAGCTGATCTGTTGCCGGCATACTAGGTTAGAATGTTTACGCAGTGGAACAGCTCACAATTAATCCAAAATTAGTATAAAAGATCAGCAGCAACTGTTCTGGCATGCTACATTGGTTTAGTCCTGTAATCAAAACACAGTGGGACACGCTGCATACAAGGTCGCAGTACTCTCATTCAAACTGTTGGTGTTTCAAGCCATCCCCCACCCCATCCCCCTGAATATTTCACTTTGCTACTATATTTATTTAAAGAGTCTGTACTATGTCTGCCTGCTTCTCTCTGTGTTACTGCCATTAAAAAAAGAGGTCAAGTCACTTTGCCTACTACTGAAGCAGGTAATAAAATAAGCACTGATTTAAGAAACTGAGCACTTTATATGCTGAAGGATTCCTAAAATATACAACATTCTTTGCCGTTTATGGGAAACATCCAAGTTAATGCATGTCAAATAGGAATAAAATGATTAGGCTCTAAAGTGGTGGGACCTGCCCTGCTGTCTGATAAATGTGAACTTTCAGTACACTCCCTTGATTTTTTTTTATATGGCAGTCTTCGTTTGCTTTGTTTTTAATGACTGTATCAGTTATCTTGAAGTGCAGGACTCAAACAGACTAGGTCACCTAATTTTCCTTGGCTAACACTGAACTTTCTTCTGTGCAGATTCCTCTTTTAATCTTTATTATCAAGATAAGATGGTAGTATCTTCCCAGTCCAGAGTCTGCCTTGAAATCTTTCTGTGGATGCAATGAAATCTATTTTATGTACGCAGTCATGATCTTTCTGTAACCTGGCAGTCGGTTTAATTTAATCTTTTGCTAGGTTGCGTTCGACTTTTGCAACTTACTCTCACTGGAAAATGAGTGAAATAAAATATTTATACACAAGTCTGCCTTAGAAAGAATCCAGATAAAATAGGAAATGGAAACACTTAATGCTCTCCTGCAGCCCTGAAATGAAAAAGCATTCTCTCCCAGCTGACTATCTTTCCTATTCACTGTTTAACAAAGAAAAATCACTTGCCAATTAAAAAAACTGAGGAAGCCTAACAGAAAATATCAACATCATTCCATCCCTTTCTTTAACTATCTTAAGGAATGAATTTGAGAAAGACAAAAAAGAGAGACCGGATTGCTGAGGAAAGCCATGCACACTGGTAAATGGACCAGAAGACTTGCTGTAGTGCTATTCATTGCACTAGTTTTGACTGAAATACAATTAAAACAGCAAGGTAAGGCTCAGACTATGTGAAATATTTGCCAAGGGTTTGATTCTCACCAATAAACCTTGCTCTAGACAAGTATCAGGAACAAAAACACAAAAAGACCTTTTCTGGTGGGATCCTTGAAATTTACCCTGCAATGTCGTCTTGTGGACTATTAACTACTTTCCATTAAAAAGGTGCAAAAAAGTACTTTCACCTTGTCAGAAGTGTAGTTTTACCTGGTCTCCCCGTCATTGAGTGCTACCACGAGAAACTAGCAGTCATCATCAAGGACCACCACCATTCAGGGCATGCTCTCTTATTACTTCAGCTATTGGGAAGGAGGTACGGGATATGAAGGTCCCAAATCAGCAGGTTCAGGAACAAGTAGTACACTTCGACTATCTTGAAGCAGCGTGAATATCTTTACTTCCCTCAACATTGAACTGATCACTGAGCAGAACCTATAGACTCAGTTTCAAGGACTCTACAGCTTGTGTTCTCAGTATTATTTACTTAATGTTTTTTATTATTACTGTATTTGTTTTCCTTGGTATTTGCACAGTTTGCCTCCTTTTGCACATTGTTTGTCAGTCTTAGCTTGTGTGCAGCCTTTCATTGATTTTATTGTATATCAATGTTCTACTGCAAATGCCTGCAAAAATTGAATCTCAGGGTAGTATATGGTAACATACATGTACTGTGAACTTCGAACTTTGAATTATCTGAAGACTTTGACAAGGATGATTTAGGCCATTTGCATGTTTGAAGCACACAAAAAACTCCCCTTACTATTTCAATTTAACTGTGCCAATGGAACTTTAATTATTTTATGAAAATACTAATGAAGATATGGAAAACATATTTAAGTTTTTGTTTTTATGGAGATGCAGTGTGGAATAAGCCCTTCCAACCCTTCAAGCCCCGCTACCCAACAATCCCCCAACTTAATCCTAGTCTAATCACAGGACAAGTTACAATGACTAATTAATTTACCAACCAGTATGTCTTTGGAATGTGGGAGGAAACCGGTGCACCCGGAGGAAACACATGCGTTCATGGGGAGAACGTACAAACTCTTTACAGGCAATTTGCATAACAAACTCCTTATGGACAATATCACAGCTGTCAACTTTCCTGCTGAGACTCAACTGCCAGGATCTAATTTGACACTTGCTGACTGAAACCCACCACTAGTGCTGTGTAACAAATCATTGATATTACTACCTGGCCGTGGACTCCAGAAGCTGATGTCTCCATCCACGACACATGGTAAAGCTGAGATGAGGTGGCAACCTTGTGGAACTGTCTGCCACAGAAGGACATGGAGGGAAACCATCAGTTTACTTAAGAAGGAGATGGAAGGATTTCCAGACACAAAGGACAGCAGGGAATATGGGAAAGTATTTGGAATATAGTACTGAGACAGTGTATCAGTGATGGTTGGAATGAATGACTCAGTGGGCTCAAAGCCCTGATTCATATTCCTGACTCAGCTCTTCTGTCTCCAAAAAGTAGACTGCCTCTGAATAAGGATTATTTCAGCAGGCATGAATTGCAGTATTGCCCCAAAGCATATTTGTGTGTCGAAACGCTTGTGTTTAGTTATCAATATTTTCCATTGTTCTCATCGCAAGTTGTAAATATCTTAAAAGTTAGTGGTTTCTAATATTATCTATATTTGCCTAGAATTCTTACATAGGCACAATCATCTGACTGAAGGCATTAGGAAAGAAATGGAAAACAGATCTGATGAAGGGTCTTTAACCTAAAATATTAACTGTTTTGTCTTCTCACTGAAGCGGCCTAATCTTTTATGTATTTGCAGTATTTTCTGTTTTTATTGATATTTCCAGCGCCTGCAGTTTTAATTTCTTCACACTGCAAGTTTTCTGTCATGGCATCATCTTCATCACTCTGCTCTGCACCCACTCCAGTGCAATAGGATCCCTCTGTAATCTGTAACTTGAGTTCTACTCTGTACTCACACAGTAGTTTAACCAGTGTTGAATTCAGTTCTTGTATGACTTCGCTATTTTTATATTCTAACCTTCAGAAAAGGAAGGATATCATTCTGCATATCGTTTTAACCAATTTATGGACCAACATTTATGGATCCATGGACAAACACTCCAGGGTGCTTCCATATCTCTACACCTCATGGGATGCTCCCTTTCACTGTGTATGCTTTTGCCTTGTTCTGCCTTGCCAAATGTTACAGTTCTCCAATTGCCATTAGTCTATCCAACCTACTAATGCATCAAAATCCTGCTGCAAAAAAAAAGCTTTCCTGCTTGCTGCAGGAAAATGCAGATACAACATTGTATTATACACAGACTTTATAATCTTCTCCTTCACATCTGAGTCATAATCATTACAAAAAGTACAAGCCATATGGAATTCCAATGATAACAGCCTGTTAAAGAACAAAAACACCTATTAACCACTTTGCTTCCAGTCACTAAACAAGCTTTGGATCCAATTGCCACTCTCCTTTGGATCCTAAGAAACCTTATGTTTTGTCTGGCCTTCCACATGACACAACTAAAGTTTTGCTTGAATCCATAGGATGCAAAACAATGTCATTTACCTCCTTCAAAATAATCAGACAGTTCGCTTCACAAATCCATGCTGAATGTCTTTGATTAATCAATGCTTTTCTGAATGAAAATTATATTGATCTAATTTATCTATATTGATCTATACTCACGCGACAGTGAGCAGAGTAAGAGAGTGAGGTGGAGGATAAATACATGGCTGAGGGATTAGAGCAGTGGTCAGGGATTCAGATTTCAGAATCATTGGGACCTCTTTTGGGACAGGTGTGACCTGTACAAAAAGGACGGGTTGCACTTGAATCCCAGGGGGACCAATAACCTGGCGGGGAGGTTTGCTAAGGCTATTGGGGAGAGCTTAAACTAGAATTGCTGGAGGGTGAGAACCAAACTGAAGAGATGGAGGAAGAGGCTTTTGGCTCATAAATAGAGAAAGCTTGGAGGATAGGCAGGTGGTAGAGAAGGGACATGCTCAGACTGATGGTTTGAGGTGTGTCTATTTTAATACGAGGAGTATCATGAACAAAGCGGATGAGCTCAGAGCGTGGATCAGTACTTGGAGCTATGATGTTGTGGCCATTACAGAGACTTGGATGGCTCAGGGGCAGGATTGGTTACTTTGAGAGCCAGGCTTTAGATGTTTCAGAAAGGACGGGGGGGGTGGGGGGGACAGAGATATAGTCACGGCTGTAGAAAAGGAAGAAGACATGGATGGATTGGCTACGGGGTCTCTGTGGGTGGAGGTTAGGAACAGGAAGGGGTCAATAACTCTACTGGGTGCTTTTTATATATCGAGGAGCAGATAGGGAGACAGATTCTGGAAAGGTGTAATAATAACAGGGTTGTCGTGGGTGGAGATATAATTTTCCAAATATCGATTGACATGTCCCTAGAGCGAGGGGTTTAGATGGGGTGGAGTTTGTTAGATGTGTTAAAGAAGGCTTCTTGACACAATATGTAGATAAGCCTACAAAAGGAGAGGCTGTGCTTGATCTGGTATTGGGAAATGAACCTGGTCAGGTGTCAGATCTATCAGTGGGAGAGCATTTTGGAGATGGTGATCACAATTCTATCTCCTTTACCATAGAATTGGAGAGGGATAGGAACAGAGAAGTTAGGAAAGCGTTTAATTGGAGTAAGGGGAAATATGAGACTATCAGGCAGGCACTTGGAAGCATAAAACAGATGTTCTCAGGGAAATGTACAGAAGAAATGTGACAAATGTTCGGGGATATTTGCGTGGAGTTCTGCATAGGTACATTCCAATGAGACAGGGAAAGGACGGTAGGGTACAGGAACCATGGTGTACAAAGGCTGTTGTAAATCTAGTCGAGAAGAAAAGAAGAGCCTATGAAATGTTCAAAAAGCTAGGTAATGACAGAGAGCTAGAAGATTATAAGGCCAGCAGGAAGGAGCTCAAGAAAGAAATTAGGAGAGCCAGAAGGGGCCATGAGAAGGCCTTGGCGGACAGGATTAAGGAAAACCCCAAAGCATTCTACAAGAATTTTAAGAGCAAGAGGATAAGATGTGAGAGAATAGGACCATCAAGTGTGACAGTGGGAAAGTGTGTATGCAACTGGAGGAGATAGCAGAGTTACTTAAAGAGTACCTTGCTTCGGTATTCACTACAGAAAAGGATCCTGTTGGTGGTAGGGATGACTACAATGAACTGAAAAGCTTGAGCATGTAGATATTAAGAAAGAGGACATACAGGAGCTTTTGGAAAGCATCAAGTTGGATAAGTCACCGGGACCAGACGAGGTTTACCCCAAGCTACTGTGGGAGGTGAGGGAGGAGATTGCTGAGCCTCTAGCAATGATCTTTGCATCACCAATGGGGACGGGAAAGGTTCCGGAGGATTGGAGGGTTGCAAGATGCTGTTCCATTATTCAAGAAAGGGAGTAGCGATAGCCCAGGAAATTATAGACCAGAGAGTCTTATTTCAGTGGTCGGTAAATTGATGGAGAAGATCCTGAGAGGCAGGATTTATGAACATCTGGAGAGGCATAATATAATTAAGAATAGTCAGCATGGCATTGTCAAAGGCAGGTCATGCCTTACGAGCCTGATTGAATTTTTTGAGGATGTGACTAAACACATTGAAGAAGGTAGAGCAGTAGATCTAGCGAATATGCATTTCAGCAAGGCATTTGATAAGGTACCCCATGTAAGGCTTATTGAGAAAGTAAGGAGGCATGGGATCCAAGGGGAAATTGCTTTGTGGATCCAGAACTGGCTTGCCCACAGAAGGCCAAGTGTGATTGTAGACTGGTGATATTCTGCATGGAGGTCGGTGAACAGTGGTGTGCCTCATGGATCTGTTCTGGGACCACTACTCTTCGTGATTTTTATAATGACCTGGATGAAGAAGTGGAGGGATGGATTAGTAAATTTGTTGATCACACAAAGGTTGGAGGTTTTGTGGATAGTGTGGAGGGCTGTCAGAGGTTACAGCGGGACAGTGATAGGATGCAAAACTGGGTTAAGAAGTGATAGATGGAGTTCAACCCAGATAAGTGTGAGGTGGTTCATTTTGGTAGGTCAAATATGATGACAGAATATATTATTAATGGTAAGCCACTTTGCAGTGTGGAGGATCAGAGAGATCTTGGGGTCCAAGTCCATCGACACTCAAAGCTGCTGCACAGGTTGACTTTGTGGTTAAGAAAGCATACAGTGCATTGGCCTTCATCAATCGTGGGATTGAGTTTAGGAGCCGAGAGGTAATGTTGCAGCTGTATAGGACTCTAGTCAGACCCCATTTGGAGTACTGTCCTCAGTTCTGGTCACCTCACTACAGGAAGGATGTGGAAACTATCGAAAGAGTACAGAGGAGATATACAAGGATTTTGCCTGGATTGGGGAGCATGCCTTATGAGAATAGGTTGAGTGAACTTGGCCTTTTCTTCTTGGAGCAATGTAGGACAAGAGGTAACCTGAGAGAGGTGTATAAGATAATGAGAGGCATTGATTGTGTGGATAGTCAGAGGCTTTTTCCCAGAGCTGAGGTGGCTAGCACGAGAGGGCACAGGTTTAAGGTGCTTGGAAGTAGGTACAGAGGAGATGTCAGGGGTAAGTTTTTTTACGCAGAGAGTGGTGAGTGCGTGGAATGGACTGCCAGCGATGGTGGTGGAGGTGGATATTATAGTGTCTTTTAAGAGACTCCTGGACAGATACATGAAGCTTAGGAAAATAAAGGGTTATGAGTAACCCTTGGTAATTTCCAAAGTAAATACATGCTCGGCAGAGCTTTGTGGGCCGACAGGCCTATATTGTGCTGTAGGTTCTCTTTGTTCTCTATGTTCTAATTCTAAGAGTTTTCTCAGTACCCAGTAACCAGCTTGTAATCAATTACTTCATCCCTTTCTGTATTATTTAAACAATGGCAAGTGTTAGCATCCCTGATATCATCTTGTTGCCAGACAGACTATAAAAATTATAGTTGGAACCTTTGCAATTTCATCCCTTGTTTTCTTTACCACCTTGGAATATATTTCAACTGGCCCCAATCATGTGGCTGTTTTTAAAGATACTACATTTCAAATACATTTTCATCTACTTTATTCATCCTGTTCAATGTTTCACAACATTCCACCTTAATGTCAGCATTGATATGTTCTCCCTATTTTATAAAAACACCTCAGACTATTCATTAATAACTTTACCAAGCTCCATACTTTGCTTCCACACGTAGATTATCTTCTGAGCTTTAATTAACCCCACTCTTTCCTTAGGTTTCCTCTTTCACTTTGTATTTATAAAGCATCATTATTCTTTGTTTGATTTATTTGCCAGGTTCCCAAGCAGACGTTGGATTGCATAATGGGAGAGAGAGTTCCAAAGGAGCAAGCAAGGCAGTCGGGACATTTTGCGTTACACAGTTCCCAAGTGCATTGTGCGTAATTAGGCACTTTGCAGTGGTCAATAAAAAGGAGTTAGGTTTAAGCGGAGAGGCCATTGTGTAAGTGGGCCAGTGAGTGAGGAGTTCAGGGTATGGCTCATAGAGGCCTAGGCAAGGAGAGATGAAGACTGCAGGTAGATTTTTTTCGTTTAATTTTTCTTTCTTTCTTATTGCACAGTTACAGCAGTGGGGATGTCGGGCAGGATAGTGGATTGCTCCTCGTGCAGGATGTGAGAAGGCAGGGAGACCTCCAGTGTCACTGACAACTACACCTGCAAGAAGTGCAGCTTCTAACAAGCCACACTAAGGAGCTGGATCTGGAAATGGACGAACTCCGGACCATCCGGGAGCCTAAGGGGTTGATCAACAGGACATACAAGGCGGTAGTCACAGCCAAGGTGCATGACTTAGGTAAGTGGGTGACTGTCAGGAGGGGAAACGGGATAGGCAGGCAGTGCAGAATACCCCTGCAGCCATTCACTCAACAACAGGTAGATCACTTTGGATACTGTTGGGTGGGATGGCCCAGCAGAGGAAAACCACAGTGGTCAGGTCTCTCACACTGAGTATGGCTCTGTGGCTCAGAAGGGAAGGGAGGACAAGAGGTAGGCTGTGCTGATAGGGGATTCATTGGTTAGAGGAACAGACAGGAGGTTCTGTGGACAGGAATGAGTTTCCCAGATGGTATGCTTCCTCTGAGGTGCCATGGTTATGGACATCCCAGATCAAGTCCACAGCATTCTTAAGTGTGAGGGTGAACAGCCATGTTGGTTCTAATGGGTAGGAAGGGTGATGAGGTTCCTGCAAAGTGAATTCAGGGACTTAGGTGCTTTGTTAAAGGACAGGACCTCCAGGGTTGGGATCTCAGAACTGCTACTCATACCACATGCTTGTAAAGCCAGAAGTAGGAAGATCATACATTCTAAGACACCACTAAGGAGATGGTGCAAGAGGGAGCGCTTCAGAATTTTCCCAGGAAGGTGGGACCTGTACGGAAAGGACAGATTGCACCTGAACTGGAGTGGGGTTAATATCCCTGCTGGAAGGTTTGTGAGTGTTGCACAGAGGGCTGTGGTGAGGGGTTAAACTAGAGTTACAGGGGGATGGGAATGAGAGCACCAGAGAAAATTGTGGAGAGGTTATGGAGAAAGAAGCCGTTTAGCTTACGTACAAAGTCAGGAATTGAAAGGCTGAGCACGATGGGACTAATGTTCAGAGCTGTGTATGTTTCAATGCAAGAAGTATTGTAGGAAAGGCAAATGAGCTTAGCAAATGGATCAGCACGTTGTAGCTATTAATGAGACTTGGTTGCAGGAGGGGCAGGGCTGGCAGCTCCATGTTCCAGTGTTCCGTGATAGAGGGGGAGGGATGAAAGGAGGAGGATTGCCATTACTAACCAGAAAAAATGTCACGATAATGCTCAGACAGGAGAGCTCATTTACTGAGGCTATATGGAAGTAAGGAGTAATAAAGGAAGGACCACGTTAATGGGATAATTTTATAGACTACTCAACAGTCCGTGGGATTTAGAGGAACAAATTTGTAGAAAGATCACAGACTGTTGTAAGAAACATAAGGTTGTGATAGTAGGTGATTTTAACTTTGCACATATTCACTGAGACTCCCATATGGTAAAAGGGCTGAAGGGGATAGATTTTATCAAATATGTTCAAGAAAGTTCCTTAATCAGTACATAGTGGTCCTAACCAGAGAGAGTGCAATATAATATATCCTACTAGGGAACACAACAGGGAAGGTGGCAAAAGTAGTGGAACACTTGACATCTAGTGGTCACAACACCAGTATTGTCAAATTCATAGGTTGAGATTCTAAATGTTGATGGTATCAGAAAGGAACTGGCAAGTGTGCATTGGGATAGGCTGTTTTCTAAAAAGGTGTACTTGGTAAGTGGGTGGCCTTCAAAAGTGAAATTTTGAGAATGCAGAGTTTGTATGTTCCTCTCAGAATAAAAGGCAAGGATAACAGGTTCAGGGAACCTTGGTTTTTGAGGCCCAGGTTAAGAAAAAGAAAGAGGAACTGAGGTACAGTACTTGAGGAGCACAAGAAATGCTAGAGAACATTTAAGAAGGAAATCAAGGGGGCTAAGGGGATAAGGTTGCTCTGGCAGAGAAGATGAAGGAGAATCCCAAGGGCTTCTACAGTTATATCAAGAATAAAGGGATAGCAAAGAACAAAACTGGTCTTCTCGAAGATCAGGGTGGTCATCTATGCATGGAACCAGATAAGACAGCGGATAATTTAAATGGATTTTTTGTGACTGTATTAATTCAGGAGATGGACACAGAGTCCATATAAGTGAGGTGGAGGAGCAGTTAAGGCATGGACCCTATACAAATTACAGAGGAGGAGGTGTTTGCTATCTTGAGGCCAATTTGGGTGGATATATCTCCAGGGCCTAACAAAATGTTTCCTCAGACCCTGTGGGAGGCCAGTGCAGAAATTGCAGGGGCCCTAGCATAATATCCTTAGTCACGGTCGAGGTGCTAGAAAATTGGAGGATAGATAATATTGTTCTTTTGTTTAAGAAAGGCTCTAAAAATAAGCCAGGAAATAATAGGCTGGTGAGCCTGATATCAATAGTGGGTAAGTTATTGGAAGGTATTCTAAGGGACTGAATACGTAAGTACTTGGATAAACATGCACTGGTTAGGGATAGTCAACATGGATTTGTGCATGGTAGGTCATGTCTGACCAATCTTATAGAGTTTTTGAGGAAGCTGTCAGGAAAGTTGATGAAGGCGAAGCTGTGAATGTTGAATACATGCGCTTTAGCAAGGCTGTTTACCAGGTCCTGCAGGGAAGGTGGTCAAAAAAGTTCAGTCACTTGGCATTCAAGATGAGGCAGTAAATTGTATTAGACAGAGAATGGTGGTAGGTAGCTGCCCGTCTGATGGGAGGCCTGTGACTAGTGGTGTGCCGCAGGGATCAATGCTGGGTCCATTGTGGCTTCTCATCTGTATCAATGACTTAGATGATAATATGACAAACTAGATCAGCAAATTTGTGGATGGCACCAAGATTAGGGATGTAGTGGAAAGTGAGGAAAACAAAACTTATAGCGGAATCCGGACCTGCAGGAAAAATGGGCTGAAAAAATGGCAGATGGATTTGAATGCAGAAATGCTTTTTGGAGAACAAGTCAAGGTGAGTGATAGGGTGCTGATGAGTTTGGTAGAACAGAGGGATCTGGAACACAGACAGATAATTCCTTAAAAGTTCCGTCACAGGTAGATAGAATTGAAAAGAAAGCTTTTGTCACATTGGCTTTCATAAATCAAAGAATTGAGTTCAGGAGTTGGGCTTTTATGTTCGATTGTATAAGAGATTGGTGAGACCTAATTTGGAGTATTATGTGCAGTTTTTGTCACATGGGGTGCTGGGAACAGACCCAAATGCAAGACACAGACACTGAAGTACAAGGAACAGGACTTGACTAGAGTAGGGATGTGACAGGATTCAGGCAAGGAGCAGGGACAAGAAAGCAGACTTGGGCTAGGAAAAGCGGAACCAGGACTAGGAACCATGCACTAGGAGACAAGGCTTGGACTCCGAGCCCGAGACTGGATAAGGACCCAGAACCTGGGTCTTGCCTCGGGCTCGGACCCCAGAACCAGGCAAGGACATGATGTGGCTTCAGGACAGGACGTGGCTGGGGTCTAGAGGCCTGAGCTTGGAGACCGGCTGGGGTCATGGGTCTTGAGCTTGGCTTGGGATCCCTGAGGCTTGGGTTCTTGAGTCTTGAGCTTGGCTGCGGGACCTTCGAGGCTGGGGTTCTTGGAGCTCAGAGACAGACTGGGAACCAAACATCAACATAGAGCCAGGACTCATCTTTCGACAAGCTGGGACTCATCTTTAACATGACACTAACATGAGACAGGACAGAACATAAACATAGATCTAGGACTTATCCTAAGACAAGCCAGGACCCAACTTCATCTCCACACCAAGGTGGGAAAGGTCTCTCCGTCAGGTAACGGCAGAACGGCCGGACTTACCCAACAGAGGCAAGGACAAGACAAGACAGGTTCCCCCGCAGGGCAACGGCAAAACGGCCTGGCTTACCCCACAGAGGCAAGGACAAGACAAGACAGGACCCCCCCCCCATAGGGCAACGGCAAAACAGCCTGACTTACCCCACAAAGGCGAGGACAAGAAGAGACAAACACCAAAGAACAACAGACAGTTCCATCTCTGCTCCGGGGTAGCTCCAAGTCTCAGTTCGGCCAGCAACCTCAGCTGGCTACAGAAACAGCGAGATCCCTACCTAGCTCAGAGTGGCAGGCAGCCACTCAGCTGGCCCGGGAAACAGCCGAATCCATACCGCAAAGACCACTCCAACAAGTGGCAACAAGGCTCCATGAAGCAGTGGTCCTCCAACCAGACCTAGAGATCACAAATGGTTTCACTAGCCTTCCATCAGCAGGTTGCTCCAAGGGGGACTGACGAGACAAACCAACAGCCCACACTCAATCCCAAGGCTACTTATATTGCAAACCCAAAGATGCGAATCAGGTGCCTATGATTAACTCAAACAAGGGACAGCCAGACTGGGCCGTGAACAGGAATGCGGACATCACGGACAGGACCATGACAGTTTTAGTCACCTACCTACAGGAAAGACGTAAATAAGATTGAAAGAATGCAGAGAAAAATTACAAGGATATTGCTAGGACTTGAGGACCTGAGTTATAGGGAAAAGTTAAATGGGTTAGGACTTTATTCATAGAATGTAGAAAATTGAGGGGAGTTTTGATAGGAGTATACAAAATTATGAGGGCTATAGATAGGGTAAATGCAAGCAGGCTTTTTCCACTGAGGTTGGGTGAGACGAAAACTAGCAGTCATGGGTTAAGGGTGAAGGGTAAAATATTTAAGGGGAACATGAGGGGGAGCTTCTTCACTCAGTGGGCGATGAGGCTGTGGAAAGAGCTGCCAGCAGAACTGGTGGATGCAGGTTCAATTTCACCATTTAGGAGAATCCTGGATAGGTACATGGATGGGAGGGATATGGAGGGCTACAATGGATGATAGTAGGCAGATTAATAGTTGGGCATGGAGGACCAGATGGGCCAAAGAGCGTGTTTCTGCACTAGTTTTTCATGATGCTTTCTTTTCATAATTTCCCATGTAATTTTAATTCACACTTCCTAAACTCTTCACAGCTTTCAGACATAATATGCCTTCATTGTGTGACATGTACTTATCCAATCCTCTATGCCCTTCTCATTTGGGAAGCTCTGTGTTTGGCCTTTGACTGCTTTTATATATGTGAGCATATTTACCTTGAATTCATTTATCACTAAGTCTGTATCTTCAGTCCAATTTCCTCTTTCACCATACCTCTTGTCTTTAGGTATATTCCATTAAACATACCTCAGTTTTTTTATCCTGTCTATGTTACTGTCATTGTTTATTTTGTCTTCCGATAGCTAATTGTTTATTTGCTGACATACAGCATGGACTGGGCCCTACCAGCCTTCGAACGTGCTGTCCAGCAATTCCTCAATTGCACCCTAGCCTAATCACAGGACAATTTACAATCACCAATTAACCTACCAACCTGTAGGTCTTTGGACTGTGGGAGGAAACTGGAGTACCTGGGGGAAACCCGCGTGGTCACGGGGAGAAAGTACAAGCTCCTTACAGGCATCGATGGAAGTTGAATCCAGATCGCTGTTTCAGTAATGCATTGTGCTAACCACTACATTACCATCCCTTACTAATTGCTCCACCTTCCCATGCCAGCTCTTTTCTCCTCTCTCAGTCCAAGTTCAGCATCCCTCCTTCCTGTCAGGTTAGTATGACTTGTCTCCGATACCATATGCAAACCCACCAAATCTCTGATTGTAAACAACAGGAATTCTGATTGTATTGATTTTAAGGGTGTCACATTCTCTTGAACAGATCTCAGTGCCTCAAGAACCTAAAACTCTTGTTGGTCCATTTATTCAATTGGACCACTCCTTTATATAGCTGTTACCTTATTTATTTCTTGTTAGGCAGTCTTTAAGATCTCATGCTCAGTGAATTTTGCTTTTGCTTGCAGTTGGTAGAATCCATACATGTTTGTTTGTAAAGTGCTGCTGCTATTCCATAATTCTGAATTTTAAGACAGTCCATTGAACTGAAATATGAAAACTTGCATGTGAGACACCAAATTTCACAGCCAAAAGAGTGCATGTAGATTTGATTAAACAAACCTTCGAGGCTTTACCTCTATTGAATTTACTTTGCTGCATTTTCTCAAGGTACAACATTCCTTCAAACATATGATCTGAACCTTGCAAAAATCTGAACTACGTCATTATTGTTTCTAGCGCAGCTGTTCTGGAAAACTTCCTTCTGTCACTCCAGAGGTACAGCAGATGTTTAATCTGATTTTTAGCACAACAATCATATGTTTACCAAGCTTTCCTATTAGTTTATTGTCATTTTATCTGCTGTTTACTTTAAAAAAAAGGCATGAATAAACACAAAAGATTGTGTAGATGCTGGAAATCCAGAGTAACATGAACAATAACTAATAGAATCCTGTTGATGGATCTCGGCTCAAAATGTTGATTCTTTATTCCACTCCATAGATGCTGAGTGAATGGCTGAGTTTTTCCAGCTTTTAATGTGTGTTACTCTAGGCATGAATGAATTTTGCTTGCACAGTGAACCCAGCTTAGCTCTTTCTTACAGAGTGTTTATTTTGCTACCCATCACTGAGTTGATTTCCTGCTATTGAATTTGTGTTCCACAAAATAATTCTGTACTCAGAATACAAAATAAACAGTATATTGTAATTATTGTTCTAATCCTGTTCAATAGATCTTCTGTCTCATCTTCTGAGAATTGAACATGAAACACACCAAAATAAAAGTGCAGATAAAAACTTGCATGTTATTCAGTATAACAATTATTCTAAGAAAATAACAGCACATTACTATGATAAACACATGCAAGTTACAATTAACGGTTGCCTTCCTGATTTGGATATCAATGCAATCTTTTCAATTTTAGGTTACAGGCAAGACTACTTTTGTAAACCTGCTATTTACTAAATTTTTGCTTCTGAAAAATTTCTATTTTACACTTCTTAATGTTTTTCCATTTACATACTTTCCAGTTAAAAACCTGAAAATTGTTGTACTACATGTTTTAGGGGCTAACTATAGGTTATAAAAATACTTTGCAAGAATTTTTCTCAGCTTTATACTCTCAGGATTCCTGTTTACAGCTGGATGTGCAAAACTGGAAAATTCACATGGAGATCTGGCCCATAAAGCTTGGGTTTCAATTGTTGAGCAGTATTTACATGGTATCAACAAGTAATAAGGACTTGAAAAGAAACATTTAATATTAACTTTGTTAGTCCCATTTGAAGTGCGAGTGAACTATGTAAGAGTCACTACGTTTAGTGACCAGGTCTTGATGCTGCTCCTCTACTGAATATGGAAAAGGTTCTTCTATATGAGATTGAAAACAAGCTCGTCAAAATCAGTGAGCATGGTAGCAGCTCCAGGATAATCAGATATGATGGGATGGCCTGGTAGCACAATGCTTTACAGTACCAATGACCCAGATTCAACCCCCACCACTGCCTGTAAGGAGTTTGTGACTGTCTGAGTTTCCTCCGGGTGATCCAGTTTCCTCCCACAGTCCAATGACATACTGATTGGCAGGTTAATTGCTCATTGTAAATTGCCCCATGATTAGGCTAGGGGGTTAACTCAGGGGGTCACTGGGCGACCCGGCTTGAAGGGACGGAAGGGCCTATTCCACGCTGTATGTCAATAAATAAATAGAGGTAACAGAACAAGGAGAAAAAAGTATTACTAAGATTTTATTTTGATTTCTAACTCTGACTCTCAAAGAAGTAGCACAGAATGCGACTGACCTGGAACTATATCATCTACAAGGATCATTTACATCTGTATGTAGGTCATTAGATAACAACGAAAGAACCATGGAAAGGTCCCTAAACTCCCTTCATGCATTCACAGGTGATAAAACTGTGATTTGTTCAGTTATAAATCTCCCTTTCATGATGCCTGTGGTGTATTAATAAAGAACAAGTTGGTTAGAAATATGGTCAGAGTACCACATGGATGGGATTAATCAGGGATACACATTGCCTCAGTTTCTGAACACCCATCCTGGCACAGAAAATAAATTTGAGATGAAAAAAAATCATTCTTATTACTGGGGAAACAGAGTATTTCCTGCATACGTGGCATAACCCAACATGTCAACAGTCGCAAGGTAACGCGTCCTCCATGTGTGTGCAGAATATCTGGCTGGTGTGTTTACGGACATTTTTAAACTCTCCCTCTCCCAGTGTGCAGTGCCCTCTTGTTTCAAGCTATCTATCATTGTCCCTGTACCTAAGAAATCTAAGGTAGAATGCCTGTATGATTGGCGTCCTGTTGCACTCACCGCCCCGCCTTGTGCAGCTGGATCCTAGACTTTCTATCGGATCGCCAACAGGTGGAAAGGATGGGTTCCCTCACCTCTGTCCCTCTGACCCTCAGCACAGGTGCCGCCCAGGGTTGTGTCCTGGTCCCCTCCTCTACTCCCTTTACGCACATGACTGTGCTGCCACACACAGCTCCAATCTGCTGATCAAATTCGCAGATGACATGACATTGAAGAGCCTTATTTCTAGCGGTGACGAGACAGACTACAGAGGAAAGGTTGACACCCTGACACAGTGGTGCCAAGATAACAACCTCTCCCTCAATGCCCAAGAACCAAAGAGCTGATTGTGGATTACAGGAGGAACAGAGTCAGGCTCACCCCAATCAACATCAATGGTACTGCAATTTAGAGAGTGAGTAGTTTCTAGTTCTTCGGTATTCACATCACTGATGATCTCACCTGCTCTGTATACACCGGCTGTGTGGCAAAAAAAGCAAATGCACAGGGAAGGAACCTGGAAGTGCCTCCTTACTAAACCGAAGCATTTTCAGAATGATTGCCATGAAATGGGGGAACGCATTGCATAGATACAGCTACTGTCACCTTGCAAGCCTCCATTTACTACAGGAAAAGCAACAAGGAAAAACTGAAATTAATTCTCTTCTCTAGAAACTTTCCTAAACTCTATGAAACTGCTGCATTGGCCCTAGAATCACCTCAGCACAAACTATTCTTTTACATGCATGAGATTAGCACATCGGGGATGAAAATCATTAGGATATACGATGCATTGAGTTTGCAATTTTGCTTGCCTTTCCCAAGTAATAATCCTTGAATTATCAAGTGTAACAAGGCCAGTACATTTGCTTGGCACCAGCAACTTAAAGCAATACCACTCTTATCCAGGCAGGAATTGAAGAAAATGCCCTCCGGACAGATGAGGGATGCAGACAAACTGCTATTCTCCATTGATCAATTGCTAATGGTGCAAAATTTAACTTGATAACAGATTCTATGATATTGACTTTATGTTAACATTCTCTTGGATGCCAAGTTAATTTTCTGGCCTGGTTTAGGTTAAGTCTTGATTATATTCCCTAAGTGCTAAACACCCCAGATCAACTGGAGTTAGTCAAAAACATTGCCTGAGTGGAAATTATGACCATCTTCTCAGTATTTTCATTTAGCAAGAGCACGGTATAGTTCAGATCCTGCACTGAAATCTTAATGTACTGGAACATTTTGCAATTCTTGTATTTATATGAGGGCTGACAGGTATCTTTCATGGTACAGAAAGCCAGAAACTGCATCTCTGATGAATTCGTGTCATATGGTGGAGACTAAACATAACAAAAATGTCACATTCTGTAAAATGTGGTGCTTCAGGTGTGCAAGTAAGAAAGATGAGTTGTTAAATAAACTTTACCTCAATTCAGAATCAGAATCAGGTTTATTGTCACTGACATGTGCCATGAAATTTGTTAATTTAGCAGCAGCAGTACAATGCAAGACATAATATAGAAGAAGAAGAAAAATAATAATAATTAAATGTAAATTAATTACAATATACATATATTGAATAGATTACAAATCATGCAATAAACAGAAATAATATGCATTAAAAAAGTGAGGTAATGTCCAAGGGTTCAATGTCCATTTAGGAATCGGATAGCAGAAGGGAAGAAGTTGTTCCTGAATCACTGAGTGTGTGCCTTCAGGCTTCTGTATCTCCTACCTGATGGTAACAGTGAGAAAAGGGCATGCCCTGGGTGCTGGAGGTCTTTAATAATGGACGCTGCCTTTCTGAGACACCGCTCCTTGAAGATGTCCTGGGTACTTTGTAGGCTAGTACCCAAGATGGAGCCAACTAAATTTACAACCCTCTGCAGCTTCTTTCGGACCTTTGCAGTAGTGCCCCGTACCAGACAGTGATGCAGCCTGTCAGAATGCTTTCCACAGTACATTGATAGACGTTTTTGAGTGTATTTGTTGACATACTAAATCTCTTCAAACTCCTAATAAAGTGTAGCTGCTGTCTTGCCTTGCTTATAACTACATCAATATGTTGGGACCAGGTTATGTCCTCAGATATCTTGACACCAGGAACTTAAAACTACTCACTCTCTCCACTTCTGATCCCACTTCTGATTAACTCTGAAATTGCAAAAAAAGTTATGACAACTACAAATGTACAAAATCGCTATCAATTTATAATATGCAACTAACATACCAAGGATAGGAATGCTTAAAAATTACTGCATGTAGGCTTCCAGACTCCATTTTGTAAAATCTGTATTATTGAAAATTATAGGATAAGGTGCATGTTTGTAGCACACCTAATATATAGATATTGAACGGGGCTTGGTAATTTAAGGGTTAATATTTCACATGTGGCTGTGTTGATAAATTTTGCACCTACTGTAACTGCTAAGGTCTCAAAATCACTTTCAATCCCTTGCATTACTACAGGGATTGAGGGGGAAACTAGAACAAATATTCTGTACTTGATTTTCCCGTCGAAAATGCTGAGCTTGGTGACATGCTTCACAACAATTCTGAAAATGAACAGGATTTATGAGAAGGAAGAATTGAGGTCTATACACTTCACATGATCAATCAACATAATCAAACTACCAAATTAACTCTTCAGTTACCTTTCTGTTTTCCAGTTTACCAGCAAACCAGTACACTTTCCGCCAACTTCCACCGGGCAGTTAACTAGGTTACCTTCTCACTTCTTCGGTTGTCTGCTTGTTAGATTAGAAATCCCTTCCTTACAGGTCTACAATTAAAAAAAAATTGAAATGCTAAACTTCCAATAAGTTCCAATAAGTTATGTACAGAGGAGATGTCAGAGATAAATTTTTTACGCAGAGTGGTGAGTGTGTGGAATGGGCTGCAGGTGATGGTGGTGGAGGGGGACACAAATAGGGTCTTTTAAGAGACTCCTGGATAGGTACATGGAGCTTAAAAAGATAGAGGGCTATGGGTAACTCTAGATAACTTCCAAGGTAAGGACATGTTCGGCATAGCTTTGTGGGCCAAAGGACCTGAACTGTGTTGTAGGTTTTCTATGTTTCTAAGTTCACAATGCAATATGCAGCTAATTAAAATGTTCCATTCTCTAACACAGGGGTTCCCAATCTGGGGTCCACGGACCCTTTGCATAATTATATTAATCTGTGACATAAAATGGGTTGGGAACCTCTGCCGTAATAGAAAGGGAGCTAAAAAAAAGGTTGATCCATGTTGCAATTTAACACTAAAAATACAAAGCCACCATCTTACTGCATTTTCTAGGCACTGGGACTTTGATCCATTATTCATTGCATCCTCCCACCCAGGAAAACAAATGGGCAGAGTTTCATTCCAGCATCCTGGAGTAAAAAACTCAGAAATGAAAGGACTGTGCTTTAGCCACAGTACTACACCGTCCCTCAACATTATTTTAAAGCAGGTTGCATCCTTCCTACACTATCTACCATGGATTATATATTTAAAATAAGATTTCACTTTTAAAAACAAAAGTACATATAAATAACTTACAAAATTTCAAATCTGATGTGAATTGCTTTAACAAACATGCTAATTAAATGCCTTTACCAGACGTTATGAAGCTTGGTCTTTTATTATCCTCTGACTTGAAGATAAGGCAAATTAAAAATTGTATGGCATTTCCTGCCTTTTTCTTGCACTCTTTTTTAAGTGGTTTCTGTTTTATTTCCAACATAATCATTGTAGTAGAGCACTAACATATCCTGTCTCAGAACTTGCTTTCAGAATAGAAGTTTAAATAGTGAAAAACAATGGTATCATTGAGTTTTTCTTTCTGACATTAAAAGTATCCAGAGTTTTACAGAGCATTAAATTATCATGTGACCTTTTTTTATGTACCTCCTTCTCCCTTATTTTCATCGCAAATGAGCATAGATATGCTTCCTGTTGGTATATTGACATACTTCAAAGACTCCAGGTTGGAAACTAAGGATTAATTTGCTTATCTTCAAAGTTCAAAGGAAACTTGTTACCAAATGTCACCATATACAACTCTGAGCTTCATTTTCTTGTGGGCATACCCAGTAAATCCAAGAAAAACAATACAATCAATAAAAGAGCACATCTTTTTATATAGACAATCAACCAAAGTGCAAAAGACAACATATTGTATAAATAGTGAAGATAACAAATAATAATAGATACAGTAAGTAAGCAATAAGTGAGATGCAGAGTCCTTGAAAGTGATTCCATAGGTTAGGGGGAACAGTTCAGTGATGAGGCGAGAGAAACTGAGTGAAGTTATCTCCACTGGTTCAAGAGCCTGATAGTTGAGGGATAATAACTGTTCCTGAACCTGTTAATGTGAGTCCTAAGGTTCTTGTACCTTCTTCCTGATGGCAGCAGCAGGAAGTGAGCATGACCTGGACGGTGGGGGTACTTGATGGACGTTATTTACCTGTGACAACGCTCCACGCTCAATGGTGGGGAGAGTTTTACTCGAAATGGGCTGGGTTGTGTCCATTACATTTTGTAAGATCTTTTGTTCAAGGACATAGGCGTTTCCATACCTGGGCATGATGCAACTAGTCAATATACTCTTCACCACGCATGTCTGCAAGTTTGTTAAAGTTTTAGATGTCATGCCAAATATTTGCAAACTTCTAAGGAGGCAGCCTTTGCCATGCTTTCTTCGTAATGGCATTTACGTGGACCCAGGACAGATCCTCGGAAGTGATAACACTGAAGAGTTTAAAGTTACTGACTCTTCCATCTTTGACCCCGTGATGAGGACAGGCTCATGGGTCTCTGTTTTCTCCCTCCTGAAGTCAATGATGAATTCCTTGGTCTTGCTGTCATTGAGTCAGAGGTTGTTGTTGTGGCACTGCTCAGCCAGGTTTTCAGTGTTGATTCCGCCTACCACAGTGGTGTCATCAGCAAACTTAAAAACGGCATTGGGCCCGCACTTATCTTCTACATTGATGTTTATTTTTTGGGAAGTTTATCAAGTACAGTCGACCTTCACTAATCTGTAATCCGATTCCTTTGATAATCCGGCACTGACTTAAAATTTTCCGCGCAACTGTAATTTCCAATTTCCCGGGCCACCGTACCAATCTGCTGCACATTGTTTTGGTTGCACTAGATCTGTTCATGTGTTTACACACTCTTGTAAGCACAGACAGGCGATTCCTGCTTGCTTTCCTGCATTTATTAATATGATTTGCGTGAGGCGCAGCTGCCCAGCACCCGCCAGCGGCGGCAGAGCTGGCGCGCGCTGGGTCGGTCTGCCTTCTGAACCCGCTGAATTTAAGCATATTACTAAGCAGAGGAAAAGAAACTAACAAGGATTCCCTCAGTAACTGCGAGTGAAGAGGGAAGTGCCCAGCGCCAAATCCCAGGCCGCCTGGCAGTGGTGTGAAATGTGGCATATAGAAGACCTCCTTTCTTCGACTTCTGCTTCTGCTCACCCAGATGTGCTGCCACCAACATCAACAGTTTCTGAAGAAGCTGTTGTGCCAGTTTCAGCACCAGTTCCTGATGTCTCACTCATTTTTCAAGATGAAGATATTGATGGTCCTGACAACCCCACACTTGCAGACATGTAACTTTGCCTGAAGGTATGTTAAACGTCTCACTTTAAAAGCGGAAGTGCTCAACTGTTCTGTATAAGTTAATTCCTGTACATTTACCTGTACCCTTTATTTTATCTGTGCCTGTACAGTATATTACTTTATTAAAATTTCACTTGCTACTCATTTAATATTTCTGTTTCATTAGTATCTAACTTGTACTGATTTACATGATATTTTAAGGGTATGATGAGGCAGTTAGCTACTGCTTAATGTGATCCTTCTGTAGTTCGGCATTTTCACTAATCCGGCACTCCTCAGGTCCCAATGGTTCTGGATTAGAGAAGGTCGACCTGTACATCGATATCGTGACTAAATCATTCTTAGCTTTTTGGACCAATCGCAAGATCTTTCAACATTAATACTTCCATCAGAAGTTCGCCAGAGCCTTGAGCTGAGTACACTGGAAGAAGAAGCCTTGAAAACGTGTGGCCCTTCTGGCAGAATTGTATTGTTTTATAAGATCCAAGATGCAGAGAGAATAAAATTGAGCTTAACACAGATGGTTGTCTGATGGCGACAAGGAGACATTGGGCAAAAGTTGTTTTTATGATTCTCCATGATTCTCTAGGACTCTGTGACCTTTAGTTGGTTAATGTGGGACTCCCTCGGTAATGTTTTGTAACTTCAAAACATCGAATTGATTCAAAGGAAGACACAGGAGTCCAAAATACGGGTGTAATTTCGTCTTTGCTTTAAGCAAGGCCCCCGTATCACGTGGTACCATGCTGACGTATGCAGTTAATTTTACATAACACATAAATAATGATTTAAACAAACAAGAATGCTTAATCAAACAATATATATACAAGATTATTTCAAATGTTATTGAAATTTAAATATTGAACACACAACACTCTCCATGACCATCAGGGTCAGCAGCAAAGGTTCCTTTCAGGTATCTACTCTGTTGTTCCTTACGATGGATTTCTAGGGCCTATATTTTTTAAAATATTGAATATTTATTCCATGCTATTGCTTGTTATTCATAAAAATGCTGCAAAAATGTTCTGAAAACTCTTTTTTATCTGACCTCTTCTGTGATGTCTTAGGAAGAGAAAATTTAACAAAAGGTGCAATGTTTTTTTCAAATAAAGAACTGAATTCCATCTCTATCTTTGAATATTTTCACTAATACTTCACTTGGAGTATTATGAGCAGTTCTGGGCCCCTTATCAAAGAAGGGATGTGCAAACATTGGAGAGGGTTCAAAGAAGGTTCACGAAAATGATTCCAGGATTGAAAGGCTTGTCATATGAGAAGCGTTTGATGGCTCTGGGCTTGTATTCACTGGAATTCAGAAGAATGAGTGGTGTCCTCATTGAAACCTATCTATGATGGCTGGCCTCAACAGAGTGGATGTGGAGAAGATGTTTGCTATGGTAGGAGAGTCTAAAACCAGGGAACACAGCCTCAAAATAGAGGGGCATCATTTTAGAATGGAGATGAGGCAGAATTTCTTTACACAGAAAGTGGTGAATCTGTGGAATTTGTTGCCACAGACAGCTGTGGAGGCCAAGTCATTGACTATATTTAAGGCAGAGTTTGATCATTTTTTTAATTAATCAAGGAATGAAGGGATACAGGGAGAAGGTGGGAGATTGGGGCTGAGAGGGAAAATGGTTCCAGCAGACTTGATGGGTCAAATGGCCTAATTCTGCTCCTTTATAAAGTAAAGCATTAAAAAAATCAATTCAGACGTCATGACACTGCACTTAATATTCACAATGCACTGCCATTCTTTGAGCATCCACCTCCCGCTACAAAACAATGCAACCTTCAACACAATACATGCATTCAATGGTGAATTCATTGGTATAATAATAGGTTCAGCATCCTGATCAGTCGCTGGTTGTACCTAAATGCATATTATCAACTTTCCACTCTCCTGTGCTGTGGTTAAAAATGCACTGGCGGTACTATGTTTGTGGCAGTCACATCTGATTCCAGAAGGCTACATTCCCATTTCAGGATGAGTTTTTGTACCTATCCAAAAGTCTCTTAAAAGACCCTATCGTATCTGTCTCCACCACCATTGCCGGCAGCCCATTCCACGCACTCACCGCTCTCTGTGTAAAAAACCTACCCCTGACATCTCCTCTGTACCTACTCCCCGGCACCTTAAACCTGTGCCCTCTTGTGGCAGCCATTTCAGCCCTGGGAAAAAAGCCCTTGACTATCCACATGGTCAATGCCTCTCATCATCTTATACACCTCTATCAGGTCACCTCTCATCCTCCGTCGCTCCAAGGAGAAAAGGCCGAGTTCACTCAACCTATTTTCATAAGGTATAGGCTTTTCTTTTCTTCTTGACTAGATTTACTACAGACTTTGTACACCACTGTTCCTGTACCCTACCATAACTTCCCTGTCTCATTGGAACGTACCAATGTAGAACTCCACATAAATATCCCCTGAATGTTTGCCACATTTCTTCCGTACCTTTCCCCGAGAACATCTGTTCCCAATTTAAGCTTCCAAGTTCCTGCCTGATGGCCTCATAATTCCCCTTACTCCAATAAAACGCTTTTCTAACTTGTCTGTTCCTACCTTTCTCCAATGCTGTTGTAAAAGAGATAGAATTTTGATCACTGAAAGCCACCTCAGCTTTCAGTGGAAAATGGGACATCTTCCTTGAAGTGGATCAGCTCATGACTGAATGGCGGGGCAGACTCAATAGACCGAATGGCCTACTTCTGCTCCCATATCTTTTGGTCTTATGGTCTTATGCATCACAACATTCATGTTCAATTGAAGTGCCAAGCGGTTGGCTGTATCATATCTGTTTGCTCCTACAGATGCTGCAAGATATCAGCTTGACAACTGTCAGAAGCAATTTTTGATCCCTCTCTCTTCTGCTAAGCAGGCCACCAGAAGTTTGAGCCCACAGGGTCAGGAGCAGGAATCTGACATCAGTTCCCCATGTCAGGTCCCTTTTTATCCTTTGACAACAACGTGTTAAGGAATTCTGGTAAAAAGTTTGCACGGTAAACTATTTTGGCTGCTGTGAAGAGATTGTGATATTCACTAGTTCACTGCGAAAGGACCCTAAAATTCACTGACATGCCACCTCCCTCAATAACATGGCTCTGCTTATACGATGAATGTCAAACTCTCACCACCAAACAATGCAACCCTAAAGGTCACTTCTGTACAAACAGATTCAGCATGTTTAATATTTCTAGTGTTATTCAATCTGGTTGCTTTTGTTATCATCCAGTTTGTTTACTTCATCATTAAATGTGTTTTTAAGAAATGTCATGTTTACACCTTGTCATTACATTATCATCTCTCCTCCAACTATTTTCTGCACCGTCCCACATTCTTATCTGTCCTTCCCTCTCTCTTTATCCATATTGCACTCCCAGTTCTCCATGGGGCCTCTCCTCTCTCCGGCTCACTTGTCAAAGCTCCAAAGATGGCGAGGACAGAAAATCTAGAAGTTCCACTTTGGGTCCGACCTTATGTTGAAATGATTCCCTTGACATCAAATTCCTGATCACGCAACCAATCAATGATGGCAGAGTTTATTTGAAGATTCTGTTTATAAATAAACAAATCTCAGAATGAACTGCCACAACTGTTCCTTTCTGGTCAACCACCATTATTTGCAGAAACAGGAAAGAAAGAATTTTCTGGTAGATGCTAAACGGGCCATTGAAGAAGCAAACAACAGGAATTCTGCAGATGCTGGAAATTCAAGCAACATACATCAAAGTTGCTGGTGAACGCAGCAGGCCAGGCAGCATCTATAGGAAGAGGTGCAGTCGACGTTTCAGGCCGAGACCCTTCGTCAGGACTAACTGAAGGAAGAGTGAGTAAGGCATTGAAGAAGCAGCTTTGTTCATTCCGATTCCCATTCCCATTCCGACGTGTCAGTCGATGGCCTCCTCTTGTGCCAAGATGAGGCCACCCTCAAGGTGGAGGAGCAACATTTTATGTTCTGTCTGGTTGGCCTCCAACCTGGTAGCATGAATATCGATTTCTCCTTCTGGTGAAGAAATATCTCATCCCCCTTCCTGTATTCCCCACTCAGAGCTTTAATCTCTTCTTACCTACCTATTACTTCCCCCTGGGTCCCCTCCTCCTTCCTTTTCACCCACGGTCCACTCTCTTCTCTTACCAGATTTCTTTCTGTCCAGCTCTTTACATTTTCTACCTACCTTCTTCACCTATCACCAGCTAGCCTCCTTCCCCTCACCCCACCTTTTTATTCTGGCATCTTCCCCCCTCCTTCTCAGTCCTGAAGAATGGTCTCGGCCTGAAACGTTGACTGTTTATTCATTTCCATAGATGCTGCCTGGCCTGCTGAGTTCCTCCAGCATTTTGTGTGCGTGTTGTAATGCAAATGCTAGATCTGCTCAACTATTTCTTTCTTTCTCACTTCTGTAAACAATTGTAGCTTTCCATAAAGCACGATGTTTGGATCACAAAGCTGCTTGTTCAATTGCCCATTTAGCATTTAGTCAAACACTGTGCAACCAGTACGGGAAGTCTTTGGCAGGGCTTCCTCCAACCCCTAAGATAAATCAACACTCAAGCCAACTGGCTGCTGACAGATGGTCTTGTTAGGATTTTATGGCCTTGGGATGTCCCAAATTACTTAATAACAAACTAAGTACATTTGATGTATAGTCAGTGCTATAATGCAGGAAACGCAGCAGGCGATTTGCACACAACAAAGCCCCACAAACACCAATGTGCTAATCGTGTGATAATCTATTTTATTTTTAGATGTTAATTGAGGGATAGATATTGGCTAGAATGCTGGCAAAAACTCCCCTGTTCTTCTTTGAAATGGCATTATGGGATGATTAGTGTCAACTTGAGGGATAAGTTGTCCACAAGGACTATTGCGGGTAATTGTAGGAAGCCCTGTCAGCTGTGGGTCAAGCAGCATCTGTAGAGGCTGAATGATCGTCAACGTTTTGGGTGAGGACCTGCATCCTGACTGAAATGTTGATTTTCCTTGTGGCCTTCAAAGTTACTGCCAGACCTGCTGAGTTCCTTGAACAGCATGATTTTTGTTTCAGATCCCAGTATCGCCAATCTCTTGCATTGCCATTCAAAGCAGTTTGAAAGTGGCAGAGGCATTTTCACGGCCACTTGAACTGCAGGCATTAACATTTTAAGAACTGATAATTTCTATAAACAAAGTTGTGAACATATTTTACATTTAGCTGTAAATATAGTGTTTGTAATAAATATTTATTAGGAGGAGGAGAAGATGGCGGCGTCACGGCAGTGCGCGCGGCCTCTCCGGTGAATGATATCTGTAATCTGTCAAGTAGGGGACCGTGCACAATTCTGATTTGATGGAGACGGACGTGAGCGTACGGAGGAACATCTGGGGAAACTTCTGAAATGCCCACTTCGCTGCCGCTGCTACTGTGTGGTAACCGGAATCTCCAGAACAGAAGGCCCCGAATCCTTGGCTTTGCTTGTTTCAGCCGCCAGGGCAAGGTCGAAGGCACTTGGCAGAGGATGGCACTCAGGAGGCTGTATCGGAGGGGCTGGTCAGAAGCTCAAAGTTTTCGGACGGACGGACGTACTCAGTGTCGGCTGTGGTCAGTTGCTTCCAAGGCATCGGCAAGTTCACGGTGCCTGGAGGTTTATGGCAGGGAGATTCTCCCTTTTGCCGCCTGCTATCGGGGACTCGGGAGTCGGTTGACTCGGGGACTTTGAGAATTTTTTTACCGTGCCCATGGTCTGTTCTTCATCAAATCATGGTACTGCTTTGCACTGCTGTAACTATATGTTATAATTATGTGGTTCTGTCAGTGTTAGTCTTTGGTTTGTCCTGTTTTCTGTGATATCACTCCGGAGAAACATGGTATCATTCCTTAATGCATGTATGCATTTCTAAATGACAATAAAAGAGGATTATGTTCTCATAATCTAATCTAATGAATAAACTTGTAAAATAGATCTTTAAAAAAATGTTTTCCATCTCTGTGTGGAATGTTTGGAGTCTAGTAGAGCCAGCTGCCGTTAATATAAGGAATTACTTCCTTCGAGACTGGTTACATCTGCTTTATTCTCAGAGAAAGAAAGAATGCTGTCTGGTGCAATGTGTTAGTGGCCTTCATTAGATCTTCCTTGTTACTGCACCTGTGCTACCACCAGGGTTTAGAAATGGAATGAAGGGCTGGGTGGACACAGTTTTGGGTTCTATTTTACAACTTGCACAGAAATGTCTACATTTACAATAATATTAGGCAACACTAATGCCATTTGCAATACCGACCTCTGATCTGCTTATCAGTGAATAATAGCACCTGGTTGTGTCTGTAACCTAGAAGGCTGCTTCAGTCTTTTTTCTGCATGGTCAAGATAGATATCATGTTGTTACCATGGACTCACTAAAGGACGTCAAAAAACATCAGGAAACAAGAAGAACTACAACATAATATGGCGTCCAGACCGAGGAAATTTGCTTGGGCTACCACAAAGCTGAAAAGCAGCTTCACCTGCCTGTTCCTGCAAACTCCATTTTCATGAATTCCAGTTGTAATTTGATAATTTGAATGATTTAAGTGTATAACTATCTTTAGTTCATATATATCTGGAAGCATCTGCTAATGGTGCAAATGGCAATAATGTGAGATTTTTCTGTCCATTGCTTGTACAGAACAGTAAACTGCAAAATTAGAATTGTAATGATATCTTTAGAAAATTTGTATTTTCAGATTTTAAGTACTTGCAGTTCTCCAAGTGTTAATTTATTTTGTTTGTAACATACAATTGTATTAATGTCAAAATTTAGCCAATATACAAGTCACCCCCACTTCAGTCAACTAATACGATCATCAAATTTCAACATTGAACTTCAGTAATTCTGGATTCCATTCTGCTGAAAAGTGCATTTTTGCCAATTTCTATTGTTTTTATTCCCATAAAATGTTTAGTTTCATCTTACCAAGTCTATATCACACCACACCTGGAGTCCAAGTCTGCAAGGAAATGTTTTTACCATCTGGCATTCTCAGTAGATAGCAAGACCTGCAGAGAGAATACGTCAGGATCTATAGGAATACAGACTGAGATCTTCCAGTCTTGGCTTCACATGCTCTTGACCTCCATTATATTAGCATCTTGTGGTGCTGGTTCATTTCTAGAAATGTTCGAGCCTAGTATCAGCTATTGTACTTCTTCCACTTGTCACTGTTTCAAAACTGTTGGGGAAATTTTATTTGCACAACTTAGTGAGATTACATTCACCACTGCCTGCACCACAACCCTCCCTACAACTCCAAACCCCTTCCCACAATGTGCCGTATGGTCAGTGTTACATTTCATTGTGTCTTATGATACAAGACATTCGGCCCATCTGCTCCATGATTCCCATCTGAGCTAGTCTCATCAGCCTGCATAAAGCCCTTATCCCTTTAAAGTTTTCTATCCAAGTAACTATTCAGGTGCCTTTTAATAGTTTTTAATGCACCTGCTTCAACCACTTCCTCTGCAATCTCGTTCCACGTATTGACTGCTTTCAGGGAGGAAAATGTGGCTCAGGTACCTATTAAATCTCTCTCCTCTCACCTTAAAAAATGTCCCCCTACCTCTTGATTCCCCAACCCTGGAATATAGTCATTGAGAAATAGAGAAATATAGCACAGAAACAGGCCATTCAGACAACAGGTCCATGCAGACAACACCATCCTCTCTGTTCTTCCAATTTGCCCCTGTTCAGCCCATAACCCTCCAAGCCTTTCCCCTCCAGGTATCCATCAAAATTCCTCTTAAATATTGCAACTGAACTTACCTCGACCACTTTCTCTGGCAGCTCACTTCAAGTCATCACTACTGCTTGTGTAGAAGTTACTTCTCAGGTGTCTTTCAGTTCTCTTCCCCCACCCCCCATCTTGTGTGTCTGTGCCCTCTCGTTTTTGATTCCCCAGCCCTGTGGAAAAGAGCACAGCCATCCACCTTAACTGTTCCACTCATGATTTCATAAACTTCTGTGAGGTCATCCCTCATTTCCCTACACTCCAGAGAGTAAAGATCCAGTGTGGCCAATCCCTCTCTATAACCTAGACCCTGTCCTCACAAATCTCTTCTCCACCGTCTCTGGACGGACAATGTCTTTCCTAAATTAGGGTGACCAAAACTCTACACAATACTCCAAGTGTGGCCTCAGCAACGCTTTATATAACTGCAACATTATGCGCTGACTTTGAACGTTCACCTCATCTATGCCCCGTAATTTTATAATATTTTATAATTTTTCTTTGTGAGATGGAAGTCTGATCCAATCTTGCAAGTTTCCCATCAGGTTGGTAAGGTTAACATTATTTCTAGTCAGCAATTTCAAATCTTCCAAACTGACGTATAAATTGTTCAGAATTCCAGTATTTACCTTAAGCTTCATTTGTCCTTCAATTTCTGATTTCCTGTAAAGCTCAGGCATCATGACGTTTCTTCACCTCTTTGCATTCTTGTCCAAATTCACAGTTATGTTCCTCTGCAGTATTCACTACTTTATGCTGTGATCTATTTGTCATTTGACCTTTGCCTGTTATTGATGGAAAGATAGTGGTTTGAATGGGTTTATCTGAACATAAACCAGCTGGGAAATGGTAAATTTACAGTGCACTAATTCAGTAGATATTGTTTCAAATTATATACCTGGGTGAAACAGAATGCTTCATTACAGTTCATTTGTGGGATAATGTCTGTAGGTTTCTGCATGACTTAAAGTTGAGCTCAATTGTTCTTGAGCCACAAGCCCTGTGGTCACATCATAACTATTCCTCCCTTCACTGATCTTGGTGGTGCTTGTATACCCAGAAAGAAGATTCCTAATCTGCACAAGGTGTGGTAAAGGAGCTGTTGCCTCATACCTACTTTAAAGGATGAGACCATTTCTTTGACTTGCACATTTCCTCTCCCCCCAGGTGGGCCTGCTTGTGGCCTCAGTTCATTGTCAGTTTGTCTGATATGAGATAATCACTATTAATAAGAACTTATAGGTATTTACATACCAGTCAGAAAAGGGAATAAAGGGTTTCCTGATGGGAAGAAGAAGTTTCAAGGACATTCGAGTCCTTCAAGTGCATAACATCCATTCATGATCAGAATATTGAAATGATTATAACATTCTAACATCTCATGATTATATATTGCCTCAACTTCATCTCATTCCTGAGACCAAACCCTAGAGTCTATCTAATAATTCAATAGTTGTTTCACTAAACCAAAGGACCAATTTAGTATGTGACATCTTCTATATCGTAAGCACAAGTTGCTTGAACAGGGCATTTAGAAGCAATCCCAATAGGCCCTCCTTAAAAAAGCACTTCTATTTTCCTGACAGAACAATAATAGCACTTTATAAACATGAACAATAGACGTCTTTCATTTAAAAGTTTACCTCATCACATTGTTCGAGCATAAGCAGCCATAAAAGCCTACCATAATCATCTGCAGATGATGAGAATTTGTCCACTGGTGCCTTTATGGTAAACTGCTGATGAGGCCAAAGGAGGAAAAATTTGTAAAAATAAAATTACCTTGACAGTGAAGAGCAAGGGTCAAAAGCAAAGTAAAGTCCCTGCTTTCAGCAGTAATCGAAACAGTATGAACTGTCATCACCATAACACTTTTACACTTGAGAACAATGCACACTGCGAGCTCCTGCTGTGTTTAATTTGATTACAACCAAACCAAATGTGATATATATCCAGCAATTAGAAAGAAATAAGCACTTACGTTTTTTTCAAGCATCAAAAAACCATAGTTCAGTAAAGCTTACAGAATATGGTGCTATGAACAAAAAAGAATTGAAAATGATTGAGAATGGTAAATTCCTAAACATGTTCTTCACCGTTATGAGGCATGATTAAATATGTTCACAAGCTTTAGCTGGATTTCCTCTTCTGACCTGAGTCTTCTTACTCACAATTGCAGGATGTGGGAATCACTGGCAAACTCATAATTTATTGCCCATCCCTAATTGCCCTGGAGGTGGTGGGCTGTGCCAACTTCTTGAGCTGTTATGGTGTAGCTGGGAATGAGCTGCAGAGATTAGATCTCGTACCACTGAAGGAGTGCACTCTAGTACCAAGTCAGGTTGGCGAGTGACAGGGAAAGGAACCTGCAGGTGATTGCATCTGCGTGGGCTCATGAAGCTTGTGAATTTGAAAGATCCGGTCAAAGTCGCTTTGATAAGCAACTCCTATTTTCCCAAAAAGAAAGACAAAAACTTCAGTAGCAGGATCACTTTTACTATGAAAGCTAACGCAGAATTACCCAGTACAATTTAGTGGCAAGGAATGAATTAACAGAGAAATGATTAATGGTAATCTAGTTGGGGTTTCAGTACCTGTTTTTTTATTCACTGATAGGATGTTGGCAGCCAGTTGAGCACAACTGGCCAATTTGCGATCTTCTCCTAGCTGCCAGGGAGGGAACAGTAGCGAGCTGACCACTACAACCATGGCCGTCTGTGACACGAGGGTACTCACACATTACTGCTTGGCCATGAACTTCAGAATTTTTACCCCATGATAATAAAAGAACAAGTACTTCCAAATTCCTGTCCAGTGAGCAAACACAATATACAGCAAAGATATTTTGTTGTCTATAAGTGAGTTGTAGTTGAGTAATATTGTAAAGATATTGTTTGATTAAGCATTCTAGTTTGTTTAAAGAATTTATTAAAGTTCAAAATTCAAAGTAAATTTATTATCACAGTACATGTATGTCATCATATACAACCCTGAGATACATTTTCTTGTGGGCATACTCAGTAAATCCAGGATAGAATAATAACCCTAATAGAATCAACAGAAGACTGCAACAAGTGTGCAAACAAAACTGAGAAAATACAAAAAGAAAGGAGTAATAATAATGAATAAATAAGCAATAAATATTGAGAACATGAGATGAAGAGTCCTTGAAAGTGAGTCCTCAGGTTGTGGGAACATCTCAGTGATGAGGCAAGTGAAGTTGAGTGAAGTTATCCCCTTCGGTTCAAAAGCCTGACGGTTGAGGGATAATACCCATTCCTGAACCTGGTGGGGTGATTCCTGAGGCTCCAGTACCGTCTTCTTGAAGGCAGCAGTGAGAAGAATCAGCATCACTGAATGGCGGCTGAAGGATGGTTGTAGTTGGGAGCTAAATGTTCAAAGTTACATGTTGTATCGGAGGGATAGGAAGGTAGGTAGAGTGGATGGCATGGATCTGCAGGTAAAGAATGGCATTAGATCAGTAGAAAGGTGTGACATGGGATCGGAAGATGTTGAATCCTTGTGAGTTGAATTAAGAAACTGCAAGGATAGAAGGACCCTGATGACAGTTATACACAGGCCTCCCAACAGTAGCTGGGATGTGGACCACAGATTAGGAAATAGAAAAGGCGTGTCAAAAGGGCAATGTTGTAATAGTCATGGAAGATTTCAACATGCAGGTCGATTGGGAAAATTAGGTTAGGAACGGATCTCAAGGGAGTGACTTTGTTGAATGCCTATGAGATGGCTTTCTAGAGCAGTTTGTTGTTGAGCCTACATGAGGAACATTTATACTGGATCAGGAGTTATGTAATAAACCAGAGATGATTATGGAGCTTAAGGTAAAAGAGACCTTAGGAGGCATATGATTGAGTTCAACTTGAAATTTGATAGGGAGAAAGGAAAGTCTGATATGGCAGTATTTCAGTGGAGTGAAGGAAATTACAGTGGCGTGAGAAAGGAGTTGGCCAAAGTAAGTTGCAAGGGTTGACAGCAAGGCAGCAATGGCATCTGTTTCTGAGACAAATGAGGAAGGTGCAGGATAAATGTATTCCAAAAATGAAGAAATACTCTATGGCAATATAGTACAACTGTGGCTGACAAGGGAAGTCAAAGCTAATGTAAAAGCAAAAGAGAGGGCATACAACAAAGCAAAAATTAGTGGGAAGGCAGAGGATTGGGAAGCTTTAATACCCTACAGAGAGCAACTAAAAGAATTATTAGGAGGGAAAAGATGAAATATGAAAGCAAGCTAACAACCAATATCAAAGTGGATAGTAAAAGCTTCTTCAAGTACGTAAAAGTAAAAAAGGGATAAGAGTGGATATAGGACCACTAGACAATGAGCCAGAGAAATAATAACAGGAGACAAGGAGATGGCAGATGAACTAACTGAGTATTTTGCATCAGTCTTCACTTTGAAAGACATAAGCGGAGTGCCAGATGTTGCAGGGTGTGAGGGAAGAGAAGTGAGTGCAGTTACTATTAGTAACCTTGAGAAGGTGTCAAAAAGCTGAAAGACCCAAGGGTACACAAGTCACCAGGACCAGATGAACTGCACTGTAGGGTTCTGAAAGAGGTAGCAGTGGAGATTGTGGAGGCATTAGTAATAATCTTTCAAAATCTTACGATATATATTAATGATTTCGATGAGGGAATTAAAAGTAACATTAACAAATTTGCCAATGACACAAAGCTGGGTGGCAGTGTGAAATGTGAGGAGCATGTTATGAGAATGCAGGGTGACTTGGACAGGCTGGGTGAGTGGGCAGATGCAAGGCAGATGCAGTTTAATGTCGATAAATGTGAGGTTATCCACTTTGGTGGTAAGAACGGGAAGGCAGATTATTATCTAAATGGAGTCAAGTTAGGAAAAGGGGAAGCACAACGAGATCTAGGTGTTCTTGTACATCAGTCACTGAAAGCAAGCATGTAAGTACAACAGGCAGTGAAGAAAGCTAATGGCATGCTAGCCTTCATAACAAGGAGAATTGAGTATAAGAGCAAAGAGGTCCTTCTGCAGCTGTACAGGGCCCTGGTGAGACCACACCTGGAGTACTGTGTGCAGTTTTGGTCTCCGAATTTGAGGAAGGACATTCTTGCTATTGAGGGAGTGCAGCATAGGTTCACAAGGTTAACTCCCGGGATGGCGGGACTGTCATATGTTGAAAGATTGGAGCGACTGGGCTTGTATACTCTGGAATTTAGAAGGCTGAGAGGGGATCTAATTGAAACATATAAGATTATTAACAGATTGGACACGCTGGAGGCAGGAAGCATGTTCCCACTGATGGGTGAGTCCAGAACCAGAGGCCACAGTTTAAGAATAAGGGAAAGGCCATTTAGAATGGAGTTGAGGAAAAACTTTTTCACCCAGAGAGTAGTGGATATATGGAATGCTCTGCCCCAGAAGGCTGTGGAGGCCAAGTCTCTGGATGCTTTCAAGAAAGAGATGGATAGAGCTCTTAAAGATAGCGGAATCAAAGGTTATGGGGATAAGGCAGGAACTGGATACTGATTGTGGATGATCAGCCATGATCACAGTGAATGGCCGAATGGCCTACTCCTGCACCTATTATCTATAAAAATCATTAGACTCTGGCATGGTAGCAAAGGACTGGAAAATTGAAAATGTCACTCTACTCTTTAAGAAAGGAGGAAGGCAGCAGAAAGGAAATTATAGACCAGTTAGCCTGACCTCAGTGGTTGGGAAGATGTTGGAGTCAATTGTTAAGAAGAGGTTATGGAGTGCTTGGTGATACAGGACAAAATAGGATAAAGTCAGCATGGTTTCCTTAAGGGAAAATTTTGCCTTATAAAACTGTTGGAATTCTTTGAGGAGAT
Organism: Mobula hypostoma; assembly: GCF_963921235.1. Taxonomy (NCBI): domain Eukaryota; kingdom Metazoa; phylum Chordata; class Chondrichthyes; order Myliobatiformes; family Myliobatidae; genus Mobula; species Mobula hypostoma. Next base: position 110,960,867 of record NC_086100.1, on the reverse strand, counting down.
TACAAGTAGGATAGATAAAGGTGATTAGATTAGATTATGAGGACATGCAGTCCTTGTTTATTGTCATTTAGAAATGCATGCATTAAGAAGTGACACAATGTTCCTCCTGTCATGGTCTGGATCGGGGTCTCTTTAAATTTACTTTGTTTATGTTACGATCTGGACCGGTGACTTCCTGTTTCCCTTTGGTTCCCTGTTTTCCCATGTCCCTCAGCCTTGGTGATTAGAGGCAATTTACTCTCGGCTGAACCAGTAGTTTATAGTCTCCGGCTTTCAGCTGTTCGGCGCGAGAGCGTCTGCAAAGTCACTGAAGGAACAGCGTGCCAATGTCCTCTGGCCGGAGCAAGCCTAGTCTCCGCCCGAAGCGAGTGCCGGTAATTCGCCTTTCCTCACTGGAGCACTCCTGTCAAGATACCTCGCCAAAGCGAGCCTGCAAAGTTTCCTCACCGAGGTGGGTCCGTCAGTTAACCCGCCGAAGGGAATCAAGAACCGCTGTCTACTGTTCCCGGGCCGAGTCGTGAGCTCGCCACTACCCGGAGGCTCCAAGTCAAGTCCTGGCTCCGGGGGCATTCAAGTACCAAGTCAAGTCCTGTCCCTGGCGGCATCCACGTTCCAAATCGAGTCCTGGCCCTGGCGGCATCCACGTTCCGAGTCAAGTCCTGTCCCTGGCAGTCTGTGATTCCTGTCCTATCGCCCCTGTCTGAATCCCTTCTCTGCCCCTCTCACCTCTAGACCTCATCTGCAGCCCCTGTCTGCACCTCGGTCTAGTTCTACCACCGGACCTAGAGAGGTACTGTCTGGTGTTCTTTCGTGTTGGTCTTGTCTTGTCCTCGCCTCCGTGGGGTAAGTCTGGCCGTCTTGCCGTTGCCCCGTGGGGGGTTATGTCTTGTCTTGTCCTGTCTTCGCCTCCATGGGGTAAGTCAGGCCGTCTTGCCATTGCCCCACGGGGGGTCATGAGTCCCAGCCCTATGTCCTGTACCCAAGGAGGGGTCCCAACTCTGTGTTCGGTGTATGTGTCCATGGTTCCATGTACCTGCTGTCCTGAGACCGAGGCTCTGTTTTTCCATGTTCCTCCTCTCCCTAGCCCATGTCATGTCCATGCCTGGCTCTGGGGTCCGAGCCCGAGGCAAGACCCAGGTACTGGGTCCTTGCCCAGTCTCTGGCTCGGAGTCCATATTCGGAGTCTTCATGTCGCCTCTAGTTCTGGGAGCAGATTCCGAGTCCCAGCCCAGACCCCTTGTCCCAGCCTAGTCGTAGTCCTGAGTCCTTGTCCAGTTCGCTATTCCTGCTCCTGCCTTGCTCTCCTGGTATCAAACAATAAACTCAATTTATTAACCTCACAAGATGTGTCTTGCATTTGGGTCCACCCTTGCTCCCAATGCTCCCAATGCTCATTGTGACACCTCCAGAGTGCTATCACAAAATAAACAGGACAAACCAAACTAAAACTGACAAAATCACATAATTATAACATATAGTTACAACAGTGCAAAGCAATACCATAATTTGATAAAGAACAGACCATGGGCATGGTAAAAAATAGTCTCGAAGTCCCGATCGACTCCCGATAATCCCGATAGCAGGCAGCAGAAGGGAGGAACTCTCCCTGCCATGAACCTCCAAGCGCCGACAACTTGCCGATGCATTGGAAGCACCCAACTGCAGCCGACTCTGAGTCAGTCTGAAAACTTTGAGCCTCCGACCAACCCCTCCGATACAGCCTCCCGAGCGTCATCCTCTGCCGAGCGCTTCGACCCCACCCCGGTTGCCGAGCAACAAGCAAAGTCAAGGACTCGGGGCCTTCTCCTCCGGTGATTCCAGACCACACAGTGGTAGCAGCAGCGAAGCAGGCATTCCAGAAGTTTCTCCCAATGTTCCTCCTTGCTCTCACGTCTGTCTCCATCAAATCAGGATTGTGCATGGCACCCTACTTGAAAATATCAGACATCGCCACCGGGGTGGCTGCTGCGAGCTGCGTCGCGCCGCCATCTTCTCCTCCGATGCAGTGGATATTGTATATTTGGACTTTCAGAAAGCCTTTGACAAGGTGCCACACATGAGGCTGCTTAAAAAGTTAAGAGCCCATACTATTACAGGAAAGTTTCTGGCATAGTTAGAGCATCGGTGATTGGTGTGTGAGAATTAAAGGATCCTTTTCTTGTTGGTTGCCATTGGTCAAATGGCCTAATTTTGCTCCTAAGTCTTATGACTAGTGGGTATTCCACAAGAATCAGTGTCAGGACCCTTGCTTTTTATGTTGTATATCAATGGTTTAGATGATGGAATAGATAATTTTGTTGCCATGTTTTCAGTTGATAGAAAGATTGGTGGAGGAGCAGGTAGTATTGAGGAAACAGGAAGGCTGCAGAAGGACTTAGACAGATTAGGAGAATGAGTAAGAGAGTGGCAAATGAAATACAACGTTGGAAAATGCATGGTCATACACTTTGGTAGAAGAAATAAATGTGCAGACTATTTTCTAAATGAGGAGAAAATACAAAAATCTAAGATTCAAAGGGACTTGGGAGTCCTTGTGCAGAACACCCTAAAGGTTAACTTGCAGGTAGAGTTGGTGGTGAGGAAGGCAAATGCAATGTTAGTATTCATTTCAGGAGGTCTAGAATACAAGAGCAAAAATGTGATGCTGAAGCTTTATAAGGCACGGGTAAGGTCTCGCTTTGAGTATTGTGAACAATTTCGGACTCCTCATCTCAGAAAAGATGTGCTGGCATTGGAGAGGATTCCTGAGGAGGTTCACAAGGATGATCCCGGGAATTAAAGGATTATCATACGAAGAACATTTGATAGCTCTGGGTCTATACTTGCTGGAATTTAGAAGGATGCTGGCGGGCGGTGGATCTCATTGAAAAGCCTTTCCAATGTTGAAAGGCATAGACAGAGTAGATATGGAAAGGATGTCTCCCATGGTAGCGAGTCTAGGACAGGAGGGCACAGCCTTGGGATAGAGAGGGGTCCATTTAAAACACAGATGCAGAGAAATTACTTTCACCAGAGAGTGGTGAATTGGTGGAATTTATTCCTACAGGCAGCTGTGGAGGTCAGGTCATTGAGTGTATTTAAATCAGAGCTCAATAGTTTCTTGATTACACATGACGTCTAAGGTTTTGGGGAGAAAGCCAGGGAGTGCTGCTGAGGAGAGGAAAGAAAGATCAGCCATGATTGAATGGTGGAGCAGACTCGATGTGTCAAATGGCCTAATTCTGCTCTTCTGTCTTACGGTCTAAGAGAGCATGACCTGGGATGTGGGGTCCCTGACAATAGTTACTGCTTTCCTTCTACAATGCTTCATGTAGATTTGCTCAATGGTGGGGAGGCCTTTACCCATGATGAACTAAGCCGTATGCACAACTTTCTGTAGGGCTTTCCGTTCAAGGATATTGGTGTTTCCATTCCATACTGTGATGCAGCCGGTCAATGTACTCACCACCACACATCTATAGAGGTTTGTCAAAGTTTTGACTGCCATGCCAAATCTCCGCAAACTCCTAAGGATGTAAAGATACTGCTGTGCTTCCTTCATGATTGTATTTATGTGCTGGGCCCATGAGAGGTCCTCCAAAATGACACCACCGAGAAATTTAAAGTTGCTGACTCTCTCCACCTCTGATGAGGACTGATTGATGGACCACTGGTTTCCTCCTCTTAAGATCAATAATCAGCTCCTTGATCTTGCTGACATTGAGTAAGAGATTGTTGCTGTGGCACCATGTAGACAGATTTTTAACCTCCTTCCTATATGCTACTTCATTCCCAACTTGAATTCAGCATGTGACAGTGGTGTCATCAGCAAACTTCAATATGGCAATGAAGCTGTGCTTAGCCACATGGTCATAAGTGTAAAGCGAGTAGAGCAGGGGGCTAAGCACACAGCCCTGTGGCACACCTGTGCTGATAGAGATTGCAGAGGAGATCTTGTTGCCAATCCGAACTGATGGGGGTTTGCAATGAGGAAATCAAAGTCCAATTGCACAGTGATACATTGAGGCTGAGATCTTGAAGCTTATTGATTAGTTTTGAGGGGACAATGGTATTCAATGCTCAGTTGTGGTTGCTAAAGAGCATCCTGATGTATGCAACACACATCAAAGTTGCTGGTGAACGCAGCAGGCCAGGCAGCATCTCTAGGAAGAGGTACAGTCGACGTTTCAGGCCGAGACCCTTCGTCAGGACTAACTGAAGGAAGAGTTGGTAAGCGTTTTGAAAGTGGGAAGGAGAGGGGGAGATCCAAAATGATAGGAGAATCCTCCCACCACCCCACTAGGAATAGGGTTCCCCTGGTCCTCACCTACCATTCCACCAGCCTCCGGGTCCAACATATTATTCTCCGTAACTTCTGCCACCTCCAACGGGATCCCACCACTAAGCAAATCTTTCCCTCCCCCACTCTCTCTGCTTTCCGCAGGGATCACTCCCTACGCGACTCCCTTGTCCATTCGTCCCCCCCATCCCTCTCCACTGATTTCCCTCCTGGCACTTATCCGTGTAAGCGGAACAAGTGCTACACATGCCCTTACACTTCCTCCCTTACCACCATCCAGGGCCCCAGACAGTCCTTCCAGGTGAGGCAACACTTCACCTGTGAGTTGGCTGGGGTGATATACTGTGTCCGGTGCTCCCGATGTGGCCTCCTATATATTGGCGAGACCCGACGCAGACTGGGAGACCGCTTTGCTGAACACCTACGCTCTGTCCGCCAGAGAAAGCAGGATCTCCCAGTGGCCACACATTTTAATTCCACATCCCATTCCCATTCTGACATGTCTATCCACGGCCTCCTCTACTGTAAAGATGAAGCCACACTCAGGTTGGAGGAACAACACCTTATATTCCGTCTGGGTAGCCTCCAACCTGATGGCATGAACATCGACTTCTCTAACTTCCGCTAATGCCCCACCTCCCCCTCGTACCCCATCCGTTATTTACTTTTATACACACATTCTTTCTCTCACTCTCCTTTTTCTCCCTCTGTCCCACTGACTATACCCCTTGCCCATCCTCTGGGTTCCCCCCCTTTGTCTTTCTTCCCAGACCTCCTGTCCCATGATCCTCTCATATCCCCTTTGCCAATTCCCTGTCCAGCTCTTGGCTCCATCCCTCCCCCTCCTGTCTTCTCCTATCATTTTGGATCCCCCCTCCCCCTCCCACTTTTAAATCTCTTACTCACTCTTCCTTCAGTTAGTCCTGACGAAGAATCTCGGCCCGAAATGTCGACTGTACCACTTCCTAGAGATGCTGCCTGGCCCGCTGGTTTCACCAGCAACTTTGATGTGTGTTGCTTGAATTTCCAGCATCTGCAAAATTCCTGTTGTTTGCATCCTGATGTATGTATCTTTGCAGTTCAGATGTTTCGGGGGTTGAGTGAAGACCCATTGAGATGGCATCTACTGTGGACCTGTTGCAAATTGCACAGAATCTAAGTTGCTTTTCAGTTAGGGCTTGATATGTTTCATCAGCAACTTCTCAGATCGCTTCATCACTGTCGATGTTAACCCTGTAGCACACTAGTCCTTCAGGCAGGTTCCTGCACCCTTCTTAGGCATCAGTATAAATGAAATCTGCTTGAAGCAGGTGGGTACCTCAGACCAACTAAGCGAGTGTGGACATTCCAGCACGTTGATCAGCTCAGATCTTTAGTCCTTGGCTAGGTGCCCCATCTGGGCAGGATGCTTTTCGTGGGTTCACCCTCCTGAAGGCTGCTCACATGTTGGCCTCAGAGACTGAAATCACAGGATCATCAGCGGCTGTGGGAGTTCGTGATGGTTCCTTCATGTTCTGATAGTCAAAGCGAGCATACAGGGCATTGAGCTCATCTGGAAGCGAAGTCCTATTGTAACTTGTGTCACTTCATTTTACTTTCTAGGAGATGATATTATTCAAGCCCTGCCACAACTATCAAACATCCTTCGTTGATTTGGTTTTAGTCCAGGATTGCCACTTTGCTCGTGAGATGACTTTCTGGAGGTCATACCTAGATCCTTTGTAATTTTCTTGGTTATCGGATATGAATGCCTCTTCTTTGGCCCTCAGCAGTCTGGATCTTATGGCTTATCCAGGGCTTCTGGTTGAGGAAGACGCCGAATGATTTTGTGAGGACACACTTGTCTACAACTGTTTTAATAACGTCTATGACTACCATGGTGTATTCATTCAGATCCACAGATAGAAACATAGAAACATAGAAAATAGGTGCAGGAGTAGGCCATTCGGCCCTTCGAGCCTGCACCGCCATTTATTATGATCATGGCTGATCATCCAACTCAGAACCCAGCCTTCCCTCCATACCCCCTGACCCCTGTAGCCACAAGGGCCATATCTAACTTCCTTTTAAACATAGCTAATGAACTGGCCTCAACAGTTTGCTGTGGCAGAGAATTCCACAGATTCACCACTCTCTGTGTGAAGAAGTTTTTCCTAACCTCGGTCCTAAAAGGCTTCCCCTCTATCCTCAAACTGTGACCCCTCGTTCTAGACCTCCCCAACATCGGGAACAATCTTCCCGCATCTAGCCTGTCCAATCCCTTTAGGATCTTATACGTTTCAATCAGATCCCCCCTCAATCTTCTAAATTCCAACGAGTACAAGCCCAGTTCATCCAGTCTTTCTTCATATGAAAGACCTGCCATCCCAGGAATCAATCTGGTGAACCTTCTTTGTACTCCCTCTATGGCAAAGATATCTTTCCTCAGATTAGGGGACCAAAACTGCACACAATACTCCAGGTGTGGTCTCACCAAGGCCTTGTACAACTGCAGTAGTACCTCCCTGCTCCTGTACTCGAATCCTCTCGCTATAAATGCCAGCATACCGTTCGCCTTTTTCACCGCCTGCTGTACCTGCATGCCCACTTTCAATGACTGGTGTATAATGACACCCAGGTCTCGTTGCACCTCCCCTTCTCCTAATCGGCCACCATTCAGATAATAATCTGCTTTCCTATTTTTGCCACCAAAGTGGATAACTTCACATTTATCCACATTAAATTGCATCTGCCATGAGTTTGCCCACTCACCCAACCTATCCAAGTCACCCTGCATCCTCTTAGCATCCTCCTCACTGCTAACACTGCCACCCAGCTTCGTGTCATCCGCAAACTTGGAGATGCTGCATTTAATTCCCTCATCCAAGTCATTAATATATATTGTAAACAACTGGGGTCCCAGCACTGAGCCTTGCGGTACCCCACTAGTCACCGCCTGCCATCCTGAAAAGGTCCCGTTTATTCCCACTCTTTGCTTCCTGTCTGCTAACCAATTCTCCACCCACACCAATACCTTACCCCCAATACCGTGTGCTTTAAGTTTGCACACTAATCTCCTGTGTGGGACCTTGTCAAAAGCCTTTTGAAAATCCAAATATACCACATCCACTGGTTCTCCCCTATCCACTCTACTAGTTACATCCTCAAAAAATTCTATGAGATTCGTCAGACATGATTTTCCTTTCACAAATCCATGCTGACTTTGTCCGATCATTTCACCGCTTTCCAAATGTGCTGTTATCACAACCATAGAACCACTGTCTCAAAGCAATCCCACAGCCAAACCTTTGCCTCCTGTGACTATCTCTCTGTTGTGCTAATCTCTGGAGCTTTGCTCTTTAGCCTCTGCCTGTATACAGGTAGGAGAAGGACAGTCAAGTGATTAGACTTAACAAAATGCAGTCTGGGCATGGAATGGCAGGCATTCCTTCTCTTAGTATAACAGTGGTCTAGTGACCTTCAATGCTACAGGTTATATGCTGTTGGTAATTGGGGAGGGTTTGCTCCATCCTGTGAATCAAGATGCCTTTGGGTATGATTGTAGTTTCTGGCAAGCTGGGAGTAAGCCATGGCTCGATTACACATCGAACACAACAATCTCTCATTTCCCTCCGATACAGCAATCTTGCCCTCAGGGCCTCAATTTTATTCTCCAGTGACTGCACATTTGCTAACAAGGTGCTGGGTAGTGGGGGCCTCACCCCTCTGCTTTCAGCCTGGCTTGGACTCTGCCCCTCCTGCCTCACTTATGGCCATGGCATTGAACCTTCATCCACTTAAAGATGTCGTACCTGCTTGTTTGAGAGTTAAGTCCACCAAGTCATAAGAAGATCTGAAATTTGTAGTTAATTAAGTTGATTTAAAAGTGCATTGCTTAGAGGGAAATTACATGCTGTGGATTGCCATTGGAGTAATATTTTAAAAAAGTATATTTAGAAGTGTTGTATGTAGCCCACAGAATCTCATCGTGGTTCACCAGCACCATCTTCTCTTCTAGTTCATTATGAAAAAGAAAAAGGAAATTGCCTTGTAAACTCACGAGAGAGCATAGGCCATCAACTTTTTTGCTGTTGATGTTTTTGTAGCAGGCAATTTCTTTTTTACGAGGTCGAGTTGCCAGCTCAACGCTCAACCCAGCACGGATGGAAAGTGTGCCTGGGGAGCCAGCTGGGTTCGAACTCGGGAGCCTTCACTCCGAAGTCTGGTGCTGATGCCACTACGCCACCAGCCGGCAAAATCATTATGGGTTAAATGTGAAAACACATGAATTGCAGACATCACGACAAGTGATACGCACATTCCTCTTTTAAAGCAAGACTTAACATACACAAGTTATCTCTTATCTGCCTTGATTTCCTTTCAATCAGTTTAATGTTTTAGAGTTACAAAACATAACACTTGCATCACACATATGAAAGAAATTGAACTTCAGAAGTGGAATGCAAAATATTGCCATTGGTTCTGGATCTTCCTTCTCAATTGCTGAGTTAGTCATCCACCATTGTTCTCAACTAGATGCTATAAGCTGTAGAGCTTCAATTAATGACTTGTAAGATTACTCGATCCTATCTGTAGCATGCTATTTATTCTGCATTGCAACTCCACCAGGTTGGAGTACATTTTAGGTACATTGGGTGCTGTTCTGTTTTTCTATACTCATTGAACCAAGAACTGGCCACTTGGATCTCAAATATTGTAGAGTGAGAGGTTGATAGACCACGAAGTCATACACTGTGTTGGAAAACAATCCTTATGGTCCACTGCACCACATAGATGCTGAGTACTGAACAGCTGGCTCTATTCTGAAAGCATCTTGATTAATATGATCGCAAACACGAGGAAATCTGCAGATGCTGGAATTTCAAGCAACACTCATAAAAGTTGCTGGTGAACGCAGTAGGCCAGGCAGCATCTCTAGGAAGAGGGACAGTCAACATTTTGGGCTGAGAACCTTCGTCAGGACTAAACAAAATAAGAGCTAGTAAGAGATTTGAAAGTGGGAAGGGGAGGGGGAGATCTGAAATGATAGGAGAAGACAGGAGGGGGAATGATGGAGCCAAGAGCTGGACAGGTGATTGGCAAAAGGGATATGAGAGCAGCATGGGACAGGAGGCCCAGGGAGAAAGATAAGGGGGAGGGGGGAAAAGCCCAGAAGACGGGCAAGGGGTATAGAGAGAGGGACAGAGGGAGAAAAAGGACAGAGAGTAAAAGAATGTGTGTACATAAATAAATAACGGATAGGGTACAAGGGGGAGGTGGGGCATTAGCAGAAGTTCGAAAAGTCAATGTTCATGCCATCAGGTTGGAGGCTACCAAGACGGAATAGAAGGTGTGGTTCCTCCAACCTGAGTTTGGCTTCACCTTTACAGTAGAGGAGGCCGTGGATAGACGTATCATAATGGGAATGGGACATGGAATTAAAATGTGTGGCCACTGGGAGATCCTGCTTTCTCTGGCGGACAGAGCGTAGGTGTTCAGCGAAACAATCTCCCAGTCTGCATCGGGTCTCACCAATATATAGAAGGCCACATCGGGAGCACCGGACGCCGTATATCACCCCAGCCAACTCACAGGTGAAGTGTCGCCTCACCTGGAAGGACTGTCTGGGGCCCTGAATGGTGGTGAGGGAGGAAGTGTAAGGGCATGTGTAGCACTTGTTCCACTCACAAGGACAAGTGAAACAAGGAAAGGGGCTTCCCTTCCTCCACCATCAATTCTGCTCTCAAACGCATCTCTCCCATTTCACGTACATCTGCTGTCACTCCATCCTCCCGCCACCCCACTAGGATTAGGGTTCCCCTGGTCCTCACCTACCACCCCACCAGCCTTCAGGTCCAACATATAATTCTCTGTAACTTCCGCCATCTCCAACGGGATCCCACCACCAAGCACATCTTTCCCTCCCCCCACTGCTTTCCGCAGGAATTGCTCCCTACGTGACTCCCTTGCCCATTCGTTCACCCCCATCCCTCCCCACCGATCTCCTTCCTGGCACTTATCCTTGTAAGCAGAACAAGTGCTACACATGCCCTTATACTTCCTCCCTTACCACCATTCAGGGCCCCAGACAGTCCTTCCAGGTGAGGCAACACTTCACCTGTGAGTCAGCTGGGGTGATATATTTGCGTTCAGTGCTCCCGATGTGGCCTTCTATACATTGGCGAGACCCAACGCAGACTGGGAGACCGTTTCGCTGAACACCTATGCTCTGTCCGCCAGAGAAAGCAGGATCTCCCAGTGGCCACACATTTAAATTCCATGTCCCATTCCCATTCTGATATGTCTATCCATGGCCTCCTCTACTGTAAAGATGAAGCCACACTCAGGTTGGAGGAACAACACCTTATATTCTGTCTGGGTAGCCTCCAACCTGATGGCATGAACATTGACTTCTCAAACTTCTGCTACTGCCCCACCTCCCCCTCATATGCCATCCATTATTTATTTATGTACACACATTCTTTTCTTCTCTCTCCTTTTTCTCCCTCTGTCCCTCTCTCTATACCCCTTGCCCATGCTCTGGGGTTTTTCCCCCCCTCCCCCTTTTCTTTCTCCCTGGGCCTCCTGTCCCATGATCCTCTCCTATCCCTTTTGCCAATCAACTATCCAGCTCTTGGCTGCATCCCTCCCCCTCCTGTCTTCTCCTATCATTTTGGATCTCCCCCTCCCCCTCCCACTTTCAAATCTCTTACTAGTTCTTGTTTCAGTTAGTCCTGACGAAGGGTCTCGGCCCAAAACGTGGACTGTACTTCTTCCTAGAGATGCTGCCTGGCCTGCTGTGTTCACCAGCAATTTTCATGTGTGTTGCTTGATTAATATGATCACTGGGTTTTAGGAATTGTGACTAGAAGGTGACAATATGGATCCCTCTTGAACCATTACAGTCCAAGATGGCAGACATCTCATGTATTTCCATGTAGATTTTTGTTACCACTGTGCTACACGAGTCACATACGTCCAAGACTCTGCAGACCGTAATCAATTGATTTTTTTCAACCATGATCTGACATCTTAGATCCAGAATCAGAATATCACTGACTGAAGTGATATAACATTTGTTGTTTTGTGGTGAGAGTACAAGGTAAAGACATAAAATTACTATAAATTTGTGAAAAAAAGAGTGCAAAAAGAAGGAATGATAGGTCAGATTTTTAGGAATCATCCAGAAATCTAATTGTGGAGGGGAGGTGTGGGTGTTCAGGCTCCTGTACCTCCTCCCTGATTGGAGAAATGACAAGAGGGCATGTCCCAGATGCTGAGGGTCCTTAGTGGTGGACGCTGCCTTCTTGATGCATCATTGGTCCTGTTGGTGCCAGACAGGGTAGTGTGAGTATCTTTGAAATTGCTGATTTCCTGGGATTTTTACACTTATCAATCTCTAGAATTTATAGAGAATGATGCAAAAAAAAAACAAAAACAGAGAAATCCAGTGAATAGCAGTTTTGTGGGCAAAAATGCCTTGTTAATGAGTGAGATCAGAGAAGAATGGCCAGACTGGTTCAAGGTGACATAAAGGAGACAGTAACTCAGGTAATCGTGTTTTACCACAGTGGTGTGCAGAAGACCATCTCTGAAGGCACAACATGTTGAACCTTGAAGTGGATGGACTACAACAGCAGAAGACCACAAAGGTACACTCAGTCACCACTTTATTAGGTACAGGAGGTAACTAATAAAGTGGCCACTGAGTTTAGACACTACATGAGATACAGTACAACCCCTCATATGCTACCATAAAATTATTCCTTAATATAATTCCTAACCTTTCCTTTTCGTGGCTGGCTTTCTTACTCTTTTGAGGCAGTCCTTTAGGATCAAAGATATTTTGTTTCTGCTCTGTACCTATGGATACTGGGGAGAGTAATGACAATAATGTGGGAGCCATAGACTCATTCACAGATCGGATAGAGGATAGAGGGGTAGGTTATGAGGAGATGCATTCTTTCCACTGGTTATCCTGCATTACTGTATGCTCCTGATAGTTGGGGTCATGGTCTCAGTGTCTTTCCAGAACCTCCCTCTCCATTTGGACTGGTCATGGTCTAAGGATTCCCAGGAAATAGTAGTGATACTGCATTTTTATAGAAGTTTTGAGCACATTCTTGATTTTTTTATTATTAGATGATATGATATGTGTACCTGGAAGCACTCTGTCTTCTCACTCCATGCTAATCTAAACATTGTTTGTAAATTTCAATATTAATGTTGGATTAAGGATAAAAAAATAAGATCAAGGACTGTAAAATGATGAATAAGCAATATTAGACTTAAATTACTGTAAATTTGATAGCAGTCCAGAAAGACCCAAAAGATACAATGCAACAGCTTGTGGCTACCAGAAAATCAGGAGAAGCCCACAGAATCCTTGTTTATCTTAATTAAACATTTTGGTGTCTGGTCACTTGACCTAATGGACAAAATAATTAAATGTATCCGTTGGCCAGAGTTATGAATTTTCTCTTCTGTAGTTTAATTCTATGAAGCAATTATTTATAGCATTAATGTTCCTTCAGATGACAGTTCATGACCTGTCACAGACTCAAGCCACTGCCCCGCTGCGATGGTGTAGTTCTCTCTTTCAACTATCCAATGCTTAATTGTAGAAGAGTTAACTCCTCAAATATGAACTGGATTGAAAACACAAATCATTGCATAATATTTAAAGTATTAGTAGCAATTGTTGTCCACTTCAGAAAGAATTAAAATCATCCGACCTACAAGAGGAAAGCTTAGTATTATTACATACCATAAAACTGACTACAGGATGACATTATCTTTATACTGCTGTTAAAAAATTACATTGCACGATGTAAACTAAATTCTTCAAGGAAACCAGATGGAACTTGTATTCTGGCTGGCATATGTTAAAAGGTACTGTTGTGTAAACTTTTGAAGGTTTTGAAATATAGCCTAAATGCTGCTGACAAAAGAGGTGCTTTGTCCCTGTAAAGAAATAGTATTCTCTTTGTTAGACTAAGAATAGGCTGTTTGTTTTAAGTCAGTGTAGTCTGTTATTTATCACAGTGTTGTCCTTAAACTTAATGTAATTCTTTAAGCCAGTCAAGTAAGATGACAGTAGCAGTAATCAAAAAGAAACGAATGCTATATTTATCAAATCATTTTGGGGAAACAACAGTGAAAATCTTACTTCTGTGAGATTAATGTCTCTGTGGGGAATTAGCAAAATGACCTGGCAAGCCAGTTTCTACTAATTTTCTTGGGCAGAAATGTCTTAGGCACATGTAAAAAAATTCTGTCGAGTGAAGATGCTTTCAAAAATAATGAAATGAAAAGTTCCTAAGTATCAAAAAAATGACTATGAAGAGCAGTAATCAGTAAAAAGCTAAATCAAATCAATATCTGGTGTGACCACCCTTTGCCCTTCAAAGTGTCTCAGTTCTCTTTGGTATAGGTATACTGTTGTGCAGTGTTATAACAAAATCAGCTGGTAGGCTGTTCCAAGCATCTCGGAGAACTTGCCACAGTTCTTCAGCAAACTTTGTCTGTCTCACTTGTTTCGCCTCTTCAGGTAATCCCAGACAGCCTTGATGATGTTGAGATCAAGGCCCTGTGGAGGCCATACCATCTGCTGCAGAACTCCTTGTTCTTCTCTTCGCTGAAGATAGTTCTTTATGTACTTGTCCATGTGTTTAGGGTCATCGTCCTGCTGCAGAATGCAGTTGGGACCAATCCGACGCCTCCCTGGTGGTACTGAGTGATGGATGAGAACCTGCTTGTACTTCCAGCATTGGGCATTCCATTCATTCTGACCAATTCCTTTTCCTCCTTGGAATGACGGAGGATGAGAGGTGACCTGATAGAGGTGTATAAGATGATGAGAGGCATTGATCATGTGGATAGTCAGAGGCTTTTTTCCCAGGGCTGAATTGGCTAGCATAAGAGAGCATAGATTTAAGGTGCTTGGAAGCAGGTATAGCACAGCATTGTGGGCCGAAGGGCTTGTGTTGCACTGTAGGACCCATTTGCAGAAATGTAATCCCAAACCTGCAGGGAACTTTCACCGTGCTTCACCGTTGGTTGCAGGCACTCATCTATGTAACACTGTCCAGCTCTTCTAACGACAAACTTACTCCTGTTTGAGCCAAGAATTACCAGGTCAGAAATGGTCTGCATTGAAGAGTTGCTGCCAAAAAGCCATGTCTGTAGAAGAGCTAGAGAGCACTACATGATGAGCGTCCATTCCCATTCAGATATGTCCATACATGGCCTCCTCTACTGCCATGATGAGGCTAAACTCAGGTTGGCAGAGCAACACCTCATATACCATCTAGGTAGTCTCCAGCCCCTTGGTATGAACATAGAAATCTCCAATTTCCGGTAATTCCCTCCCCCTTCCTTCCCCTATCCCAATTTCACTCTGCCCCCTCCCACAGCTGCCTATCACCTCCCTCATGGTTCCGCCTCCTTCTACTACGCATTGTGTTTTCCCCTATTCCTTCTTCACCTTTCCTGCCTATCACCTCCCTGCCTCCCTTCTCCCACCCCTTTATCTTTCCCCTTACTGGTTTTTCACCTGGAACCTACCAGCCTTCTCCTTCCCACCCTCCCCCCACCTTCTTTATAGGGCTCCTGCCCCTTCTCTCTTCAGTCTTGAGGAAGGGTTCTGGCCTGAAACGTGGACTGATCATTTCCACAGATGCTGCCCGACCTGCTGAGTTCCTCCAGCGTGTTGTGAGTGCTGCATGGTTGAGTGTCTGCAGTCAAAGGCGAAGCATGCCGGAGGTTCCCCTCAGGTTTGGGGCTGAATTTCTGCAAATGAATTTGGTGAATTGGTCAGAATTAATGAAATCCCAATGCTGGAAGTACAAGCAGGTTCTCATCCATCACTCAATACCACCAGGGAGGCATATGATAGAAACATAGAAACATAGAAAATAGGTGCAGGAGTAGGCCATTCGGCCCTTCGAGCCTGCACCGCCATTTATTATGATCATGGCTGATCATCCAACTCAGAACCCCGCCCCAGCCTTCCCTCCATACCCCCTGACCCCTGTAGCCACAAGGGCCATATCTAACTCCCTCTTAAATATAGCCAATGAACTGGCCTCAACAGTTTCCTGTGGCAGAGAATTCCACAGATTCACCACTCTCTGTGTGAAGAAGTTTTTCCTAATCTCGGTCCTAAAAGGCTTCCCCTCTATCCTCAGACTGTGACCCCTCGTTCTGGACTTCCCCAACATCGGGAACAATCTTCCTGCATCTAGCCTGTCCAATCCCTTTAGGATCTTATACGTTTCAATCAGATCCCCCCTCAATCTTCTAAATTCCAACCAGTACAAGCCCAGTTCATCCAGTCTTTCTTCATATGAAAGTCCTGCCATCCCAGGAATCAATCTGGTGAACCTTCTTTGTACTCCCTCTATGGCAAAGATGTCTTTCCTCAGATTAGGGGACCAAAACTGCACACAATACTCCAGGTGTGGTCTCACCAAGGCCTTGTACAACTGCAGTAGTACCTCCCTGCTCCTGTACTCGAATCCTCTCGCTATAAATGCCAGCATACCATTCGCCTTTTTCACTGCCTGCTGTACCTGCATGCCCACTTTCAATGACTGGTGTATAATGACACCCAGGTCTCGTTGCACCTCCCCTTTTCCTAATCGGCCACCATTCAGATAATAATCTGTTTTCCTATTTTTGCCACCAAAGTGGATAACTTCACATTTATCCACATTAAATTGCATCTGCCATGAGTTTGCCCACTCACCCAACCTATCCAAGTCACCCTGCATCCTCTTAGCATCCTCCTCACTGCTAACACTGCCGCCCAGCTTCATGTCATCCGCAAACTTGGAGATGCTGCATATGATTGGTCCCAACTTCATTCTGCAGCAGGACGATGACCCCAAACACACGGACAAGGTCATAAAGAACTATCTTCAGCGAAAAGAAGAACAAGGAGTTCTGCAACAGATGATATGTCCTCCACAGAGCCCTGATCTCAACAACATCAAGGCTGTCTGGGATTACCTGGAGAGACAGAAGCAAGCAAGACAACCAAATTCTGCAGAAGAACTATGATAAATTCTCCAAAATGCTTGGAACAACCTATTAGTCAATTTTCTTGTAAGACTTCACAACAGTGTACCTAAGAGAATTGATGCAGTTTTAAAGGCAAAAGATCATCACACTAAATATTGATTTGATTTAGTTTTTTTTACTGTTTACTGCTCTTTACAGTAATTTCTTCTCATCATATAATTACATGTAAGTATTTTAGGTTAAACTTTCTGCCCTATGTAATGCCCTGGTTGAGATTTTCACTACTATGCTGTAGGTATTTCATTTTAGCAGTTCTGTAGGAGCAGTCTGTTCTGCTTTCAGTCTGCTTGGGTTTGAGCTAAAGAATAGGGCTTTGTTGCTCAACTTCAGCCAGTCAGGATGGTGGAATTGAGAGAAGGTTCTAGAGAATGCTGGGCAGAGAGGTTTTTGTGATGGACACTAGTGTGGGTCCAGGTCATTTTGGGGGATAACAGGAGGGAAGATGGCTGAGGATGCTGTCCCTCTTGTACAAGGTGCATTGCGCAAATGAACGACTTCAAGGAGAAAGGACTAATGCTCCCCTGGGGGAGCCTGCTTGTTTGCATTGGATTTCGAGCAACATTTGGAAGATGGTATGGGCTTTCATGCAGACCGAGTGTCCAGCACATGAGTTAAAGACAGCTTCAAGATGAGCTCCAACTTACAGCATGTGCACATTTGGACTGGGTTATCTGTAATGGGTCTTTTTAATTTTTTTTTCCTACTAGCTGTTCGATGAAGCTGACATTTGTAAATATACTTTCTTTATAATTGTATGCAGTGTTCGATCTGTTATTTCTTGCTGATGGCCAAATGCATGGGGGGTAGTATTTACACAGTATTCACCTAGATCGGTGTTTGGGTGGGCAAGACATCCCAATTTCCCAGTTTTGGTGGGACCCAAGTCATACTGACCCTAGACATACAGAGTTTAGTAAAGGTGGTTTACTCACCGCTGAGTGTAGTGGCTGTCAGTGAGGGGCTAACAAGCCGTGTTTCTGGAAACGCCCGGTAAAAAGAGGTTTCACCTATAATAAATGGATTAAGCTGCAGCAACAAAGCGATATGATAAAGGCAGTTACTTATAAAACATTTATGATTTATCAGGCTTGTTCCAGGTTGGGGGATATTTATTATGCACTTACACTGCTTTAAATATTAACAAATTCAGCTGGTGTTTTATACCCTACCAGCTGCAGCTCAGTGGCTAGCACTTTTACTTCTGACTCCGAAGGTTATGGATTCAATTCCCACCCCGGGGACCTCAGCACAGAAATCCAAGCTGACACTTCAATGTTGCACTAGTGAAAGCATCTCCTCTCAGAGGAGGCACCAAGTTTACCCTCTGGCTGGCCTCGACATGGGAGTAACAGATCCCATGATACCAAATTGAAGAAAAACAGGCAAGTTATGCCTGGTTTCCTGGTTCATGTTTACCCCTCACTCAGAGTCAGTAAACTCTGTCCATTCGGCACGACTGCAACTGTCTAAATTACTGTTTCCTAAGTTATTTCAATTATGAGTTATTGATATAGCTCGATACTCTTTAAGTTGACTTGAAAGAATGAAAAACACTAAATAAGTGTAAATCTTCCTTTATTACAGCATCTCTGAAAGTTACTCCTGCCTCAATCAGGTATATACATTCTTGCATCTCTGAAGTGCCTGAAAGGAGTGAATTCAATGGTGACTACTTTAACTTGTGCCTGCTCCTTCATTATTGAAACTTAATCAAAAACTAAACAGAAGTTACTGGACTTGAATTTAATATTCTAAGTCAAACCAGTCCTTTTGAACAGATCAAAGGTGGCAATTATATCAAATTCAAAATGAAATGCTTTGAAAAATGCAAAGCTGATGTTGCTTTAATTTTAAGGGTATCGCCAGAATTATTCTGAATTCAAGTTTATTTGGACATGATCATTGGATCTCTCCTTCTTTACTTTTATGTGGATTATTTTATTTATATTAATCTTACTACAGTCTCCTTCAGTCAATTTATAAACTATTCAGCAACCGACAACCATTTGGAGAATATTGTTATTTGCTTATATGTGGATTTTTATAACCACTGTCTTTCAGTCCCGAACTCTAAATTCCTTCATTGTCACCTTTTCTACCTCTGATCTCAATTTTAGCTCATTTTTGCCCTCAGTAACCTAAATCTGACCTTTCATATAATTAGACAGGAATACAATAATAAACATACATTTTGTACAAACCATCTTAATCTCCATTTCCCATCCATCTCTTTTCACCACTTTTCAATCCTTCATGAGCCCTGACTCCCAACCTCAGAAGATTCCCCACAGCTTTTTTTAACCCTAAACTACTTCTCCTACCATAGTTCCTGTTCAAGCCTTCCATCCTATCCAAGAGCATGCCCTGGTCTACTCACTTTATACCCAAATGACTGTGTGGTGACGTACAGCTCCAATGCCATATTTTATTTTGCTGAAGACACCACTTTATTGGCCAAGTCAAAATGGTGATGAATCAGCATATCAGAGGGAGATTGAAAACCTGGTTGGGTGGTGCCACAGCAACATCTCACATTTCAGCAAAACCAAAGAGCTGGCTATTGACTACAGGAGGAAGAAGCTAGAGGTCCTTAAGCCAGTCCACATTAAGGAATCAGAGATGGAGAGGATCAGTAAATTTAAATTTCCTTGCATTATCATATCAGAGGATCTTTTTTTAGATTATGAGGACTTGCAGTCCTCTTTTATTGTCATTTAGTAATGCATGCATTAAGAAATGATACAATATTCCTCTGGTGTGTTATCACAGAAACACAAGACTGAAAAACTAACAAAAACGAAATAATTATAACATAGTTACAACAGTGCAACGATACCATAACTTGATGAAGAACAGGCCATAGGCACAGTAAAAAAGTTCAAAGTCTCTCGAAAGTCCCACATCTCATGCAGACGAGAGAAGGAAGAAAACTCTCCCTGCCATGCCCGACCACAGTCTGACTCTGAGTCGTCCGAAAACTTCGAGCTCCGATCAGCCCTCTGACACCGAGTACCGAGCACCATCTCCGCTGAACACTTTGACCCCAGCCTCGGTTGCCAACAGCAGGCAAAGCCAGGGATTTTGGGGCCTTCCCTCTGGAGATTCTTGATTGCACAGTAGCAGTGGCAGTGAACCGGGCATTTCAGAAATTTCTCCAGATGTTCCTCTGCTTCTCACGTCCGTCTCCATCAAATCAGAATTGTGCACGGCATCCTACTTACAAATATGATATCATTTCACCGGAGAGCTGCACGCTGCATCGTGCCGCCATCTTCTCCTCCCGCCTGGGACGAGCAGTCAATTGCCATCACAAAGAAGGTACACAGCACCTATATTTTCTTAGATGTTTGCATAGACTTGGCATATCACATAGAACTTTGACAAACTTCTAGAGATACACAGTAAAGAGCATCTTGATTGGTTGCTTCATGGTCTGGTATAGAAACACCAATGCCCAAGAATGGAAAAGTCTACAATAAGTGGTGGATGCAGCCCAGTCCCTCACAGGAAAAGCCCTCACATCATTGAGCACATCTACAGGGAGCACTGCCACAATAAAGCAGCATTCATCATCAAGGACCCTCTCGATCTGGGCCTTGCTCTCTTTACACTAACTCTCATTGGGAAGGAGGCTGAGATCCCACACCACCAGATTCAGGTCCAGTTATTACCGACAACCATCAGGCTCCTGGACCACTGTGGATAGCTTCACTCACCTCAATTCTGAACTGATTTTACAATCTATAGACTCACTTTCAATGACTATTACAACTCATGTTCTTAGTATTACTTATTTATGTACTTATTTATTTTGCAGTTTGTCTTCTTTTGCACTTTGATTGTTTGTCAGTCCTTGTGTGTAGTTCCTCATCGATTCTGTTGTACTTCTTTGTTTCCCTGTGAATTCTGCGTGAAAATGAATCTCCAACGTACTATACATGTACTTTGATAGTAAGCTTACTTTGAATTCTTTGTTAAGCAGAAGTTCTTTAACTACCAGTCTACTGTACATCTAAGGTCTTTGGCATGGCAACATTGGTTAGTAGTGCTTTGGATTACCAACTGGCATCCAGAATTAATGCCTGAACTATGTGAACTATGTCACTACAGCAACAAAAGACTTGTTTGGGAGAATGGTAGGTTTGGGAAATGGTTAAACAATATTGCACCAAGGCTGTAAAAGCAGTCTCCATTGATAACTAGCATAAAAGCAATAGTTTTTGAGTTGCTCTGAAGAGTTAAATTCCTTTCTGCTGAGACAGAGCATGAAGGTGATGGACTAAAAGAGGATGCGCAGGTTAGCGGTACTGGCAAGAATTGAAAGGAATGTTAATTTGTGCTACGGTATTTGGACAGATATTCAAATCGCCTAGGAGCTGAAGGTGCTAAAAGGAGTGGAAATGAATCATGTTAAAATATTGTAGGAAGATATGTGGACTTGCAGCAAGGGAGCCAACAATGAAACCAGAAAGGAAAAGATCTAGGAGGTAAAGGCAGGGAAACTAGCAGCCAAGTGGAAATGAGTGGCATTAGAACACCAAAGAACTCATGGGCACTAGCCTCAAGAGTATCCAGAACATCTTCAAGGAAATGTGCCTTGAAAAGACAGCATCCATCATTAAGGACCCCCATCACCAAAGAACCCTCTTCTCATTGCTACAATAAAGAAGCCTGAGGCACAAACTCAACATTTCAGGAACAGCCTTCTTCCCCTCTGCCAACAGATTTGTGAATGGATATTGAACCCATGAACACAAATCACTACTTTTTTTATTCTCTTAGTGCATTACTTAATGAATTTAACATTTTAAAATATATATACTTCTTACTGTAATTTATGCTTTTTATTACTATGTATGCAATGTACTACTGCAACATAACAGCAAATTTTATGACATACCAGAGAGATTAAACCTGATTCTGATTCTGTAGAGTTCTAACAGAAGATGAAAATTGTAGAACCATTAGAAAAAAGTGGAATAGCTACAACTTTAAACTCAGTGGCACCAATGTAGATTCACAGACCTAAGGCTTAAATCATTACCAATCCTCTTAACCATGAGGCACTTGCTAAATATCTGTTAGAAAGCAAGCTGTGTAATGATGCAAGAGGTAAGAACTTAGTTGACTTACAAATAAAATATGAAGCATGATATTAAGATGAAATAGCAAGTTGAAGATAAGGCAGCAGTTTAAGAAAATTTGATTGGAATTTTACTTGTGTCAATAGTCTTATACATATAGTATATATATATAAGGCCTGCACTCTTAACACAGCCATTTTAGCTTCATTTCATTTCATTCAGGCATTTTTCATTTAAGTTAATTAGGAAAAGTGGATAATTTTGCATGCTTGGCATTCAAACAATAATTTATAATCAATTACATTTACTAATGCAATTTTGTCACTGATAGGACATTAAACCATTCATTTGAATGTCAGATAGAATTATGCAAACTGAACAGTTTAATAACATCAGGAAATGAGGCACTTAACCTCTGTTAACAACCGATTTAATTTGAGGAGGTCACAACTTAAGTATAATAGCTTACCGAATGCTTCCAAGGGATAAGCTATTTTTAAGGGAGTATGAGCTTTATATATTCATTAGAGAAATGCTTAAGATGAAGGAAGCATTTATGAGGCTTGAAAAGCCATTGGCTTTTAGAGCGTGAGGCTCAGATGCCTAAGGTAAAAGGGAGAAAAGTGTATCAGCTGCTGCACATATAAATGGGATGTAAATGAATAATATTATCCATGTGATGACTTTAAACATATGAAGAGGTTCAAGGATAAACTATGCCACAGAAATAAAAGACTGCGGTACCTATAACATGGTCTGGATTCCCTGTCCAATGAATTAAATAATTCAGATCACTTTCTGATTGTACATTTTTTATGTTATTCTTGTATCTGCAGGAAAATGATGCAGTCACCACCATTGAAATAGAAAATCCATCCAATTAACAAGAAGGTGATTTGTGCTTTAGCATTCTGAATATTTGTGGGATACTTAAGTCATTTCATCGATCGGCCGAACTAAGCCAATAGAAGTTACATTTTTCTTCTTGCTCAGCCTACCATTGCTGTCATTTTTCTGTTGCCATTATCTGTACAGGAACCACTTAGTCTTAAAATCAAAACAGTGCAAGGGCAGGGTATTGATGTGATTTACGGGCTTCACGTGATCCAACCCTGGGTGGCAGAACAGGGATCATTAAAGCCATAGGTATTCACCTTAAAATTGTCATCAAAGGTTTCCTTTTACTACTTCGTTAGTTTTGACAGATTCTATAATGGGTCTATTTGTACCTAAAGGCTTAGAAGCCTAATGCCATCCTTTCAAAACTATAGGATGGCAAATCAAGCCCAGCCAGGAAAACAAAGCTCAACAAAAGAAATGCAGATGCTGGAAATCTGAAATAAAATTAGAAAACTCTGCAGGTTAGGCAGCATATGCGGGAAGAAAAGCAGAGTTAAGGCCTTGTGCGATGAGCAGCACAGTGTGTGTGTGACGGTCTCTCTCTCCCTCTTGCTCACTGCTCCCAAAGGACTGCCCCTTCATTCAAATGGTCTCTCTCCCTTGATGCTGTCGGAGGATAGTGCTGGAGTTCGGATTTTGGGCAAGGTTTAATCAATGCAGTTTGTGGCTTAGACTCTGTAGTTCATGTTATGACGTGTTTCTGGTTCCTGGCCACTCTTTCTTTCTTGCTATTTCAGGTGATTTGGAATTGGGGGAGCCTGGAGATAACAAACACTGAGATGAATTGAATATGCCCGGACTTTTGATTTCATGTTTTATATTCGGTGTTTTTCGCTCATTTTGTTGGTGCTGTTTATGCAATTTGTTTTATTTTGTGCATGTGGGGAGGGGGTTTGCCATTTCAGCAAGCAAACATCTCAATGCCTCAGATTTAACCCAGAGTGTAATAAAGAGTTCATGTCACTCCTTCGACATGAACTGGGTGAGAAAATCATCCAGCAAATGTACCACCAGTTTCTATAATTTCCATAGAATGGCAGGCAGGGCTCAAGGAGAAATACTGGAGATTCACTCCATTGTTTCCCATCTTAAGGGTTGAACATGATTGTGGCAGGGTTTTTTTAAAACTTCCTAGACTTATGACCATAAGGTAAAAATGTTACAGGAAATGATGCAGTACATAGCTCACATCTCAGAGTGGGGATGGAAGAAAGGGGTGCAGGAGATAGAGACAGAGATAGAGATGGAGAGAGAGTGAGAGAGAGAGAGAGAGAGAGAGAGAGAGAGAGTGTGAAAGAGAGAGAGAGAGAGAGAGAGCCTGTGGATGCGTCTGCCTATCTTTCTGTGGTAAGGGTGTGGGAGAGCACCACAAAAGATGCACAAAAGGGGAACAAGTGACCTGCCCTCTTTGAGGTTTGGGATTTAGTTTTGGTTTCTTGAATTAAAGACTAGCCCTTGCCTTGATTCACTATACTTTCCAAATTTTGATTGTGAACATTATCACACCAACTCTCTCTCTCTTCTTCCTACTGTGTATTTAATATTTCAGTGTTAGTTGAGTAATGTTCTAAATATATTGTTTGATTAAGCATTCTTTATGTGCTTAAATATATCATTTCAGGTTATGTGTAACAAATAAGTGGGTTGCGTATGTCATGACACTGACATGTGATATGCACACCTCGCTTAAAGAAAACACGAAGTTCGACCCTCATTCCTCATCCCGTGACTTTCTTTTAATTAGTTTAATGTTTTGGAGTTACAAAACATAACAGTGGCAATGAGGGAGTTTTCAAATGAATCCGAATCGACTACCTACCTGTTGGAGTGCAGCGAGACATTTGAGTTTTAAAAAAGCAGCACAGCATGTGTTCTCTGGAAGGGAAGACTTGATCAAGTTTAAAAAGAGGCAGAAAATGAAAGAATTCATGGGTTCATAAACAATGAGTACCGGGTGATATTAATCATTAAAAAATATCAGGAATGGCTCACTGCACCAGAAGAATATATGCATTCCATTACACAATAGATAACTGAATGTTGTATACTGCATGGATTGAGCAGTGATTTTAAAGCAAATGGAATAGCCAATGAGAAGCAAGTGCCAATTTTGCTGAGTGCATTAGATTTAAAGGCATACAGTTTGCTTCAAAGTTAAACTGCTCCAACCAAACCAGCCAAAATGTGCTTTGCTGAGGTCGTGGAAGTAATGCAGGAATATTTAAAACAAAATCCCATTGT
The DNA here is from genome assembly GCF_963921235.1 of Mobula hypostoma. Taxonomy (NCBI): domain Eukaryota; kingdom Metazoa; phylum Chordata; class Chondrichthyes; order Myliobatiformes; family Myliobatidae; genus Mobula; species Mobula hypostoma. The sequence continues at coordinate 110,936,300 of NC_086100.1, read as the reverse complement.
TGATTGCAGAATGCTTTAGGTTTCATCAGCAAGTTCCAAAGGAAGGGGAGTCCATGTCAGCTTATGTGGCTGAATAGGAAGTGGAGTCCATTTCAGCTTACCTGAGCATTGTCAGTTCAATAATGGGCTTAATGATGCACTGAGAGATTGTTTAGTTTGTAGAATTTTACAAGAAAGCATTCAAAAATGGCTCCTAAATGAAGCACAGCTTACATTTAGAAGAGCAGTTGAAATAGATGTATCAATGGAAACCACAGACAGAGATGCAATCGAGTATGTAATTGTTGTGGCTGGGGCTCACATACACCAGATCAATAAAGAATTAAAGGTCAAACCTGCAGAAAATGCAACAAAGTAGGAAGCATACAAAGACTAAGTTGAGCAGATAAAAACAAATAGACTGCACAGTGTCAAGAAAAGCATAAAGAGTCAAGTTGCAGTTCCAAATAGAGCACTAATCTGCACACTGGTGATGAAATGTCTGATAATGATGAGAGTGACACAGAGTTGAGTAGCCTTGAGATCTACAATGTGAAAACTAACCAGAGATGAGCAACATGACTTACACCAGAAGTGAACAGCAAATTAATTAGAATGGAATTAGACATGGACACGGCTGTTTCAGTCATTCCGCAAAATGAGTTTGAACAGCATTTCAAAGATATTAAATGGAAGCCTGCAGATATCCAACTAAGAACTTATACTGGAGAAAAGATGACATCTGTGGGAATGACATTTGTAACAGTGAAATACAACAACCAACAAACCACATTGGGCTTGTACGTGGTAAAAACAAGAAGACCAGCATTGTGGAAGCAGGATAGGCTGAGACAATACACCTTGATTGGAGATCCATCCACCATTTACACATACCCCTACAACAGAGCCAACAGAAAGCAAATTAAGTAAGGTACTAGATGAATCCAGAACTGTCTCCATACTCTACACTATGAACTGCAGTGCAACAGAGGGCATACAGGTTTTGTTTCCATCCCTATACACCTGGTTGGAAAAGATATTGAACCAAGGAAGGACCATGCTTTTCAGAGGAAGCATGAAATACAACAGTTTTTGCAGGCAACCAAGAAAACTTCTGATATGTTAATCGGGCAGTTAATTTTGAAATATGGGTTGATTTTAAGCTGGAAGAGAATTCAAGGAGCTGCAGGAAAGTTACCAGCAATTGGCTGTCGTGAGTATAAAGAAGCAGAACCTACTCTACGTACATTAAGGATATTGCATGAACTTCAAGTGGGAGACAAAAAGCTGCTTGTAAAAGTAGATGCAAAGACCATATCCTAGTTGGAGGAATGGAAGGCCAAAAAGAAAGGAGTTAATGGAGATACAAAAACAGAGGATTCATCAGATGATGTTGTGGATGAGGAAGCTAAGAGGGGAGATTAGATCATAAAAGGAGCAATGGAAGGAATAATATGTCAAATAATTGGATGACGGAATTGATGGCTTTGTTGCCAAGTTTGCAGGTACAACACAAAGATAGGTGGAGGGAAATCTAGTGTTGAGGAAGCAGGGAGGCTATTGTGCCTTTTAAAGCCTCGACACTAATCCTTCCTTTTATATTCTAGTCCTCTTGATATGATTGCTAACACTAGAGTTGGACAGAATAGGAGAATGGGCAAAGAAGTGGCAAATGGAATACAGTGTCAGGAAGTGTATGGTCATGTAGTTTGGTAGAATAGACTGTTTTCTAAACGGGGAGAAAATTCAAAAAATCTGAGGTGCAAAGTGTCTTGGGAGTCCTTGTGCAAGATTCCCTAAAGGTTAATTTGCACGTTGAGTCAGCGGTGAGGAAGGCAAGTGCAATATTAGCATTCATTTTAAGAGGACTAGATTATTAAAGCAAAGATGTAAGGCTGATTGCTTTATAAAGCACTGGTGAGGGCTCACTTCGAGGATTGTGAGCAGTTTTGGGCCCTTTATTTAAGAAAGGATGTGCTGACATTAGAGGGGTTTCAGAGGAGGTTCTCAAGAATGATTCCAGGAATTAAAAGAACGATTGATGGCTCTGGGCCTATACTCACTGGAATTTAGAAGAATTGGGGGGATCTCGTTAAACTTATGGAAAGGACTGGATAGAGTGGATGTGGAGAAGATGTTTCCTAAGGTGAGAAAATCTAGAGTTAGAGAACACAGACTCAGAATACAGGGATGTCCATTTAGAATGGAGATGAGGAGGGAATTCTTTAGTCAGAGGTTGGTGTATCTGTGGACCTCGTTGCCACAGATGGCAGAGGAAGCCAAGTCATTGGGTGTATTTAAGGCAGAGGTTGCTAGATCCTTGACTAGTCAGAGCATGAAAGGTTACAGGCAGAAGGCAGGAGAAAGGAGCTGAAAGGAAAATGTAACAGCCATGATGAAATGGCAGAGCAGGCTTGGTGGGCTGCACAGCCTAACTCTGCTCTTATGTCTCATGGTCCCAAAGTTCAAAGTAAATTTATTGACAAAGTACACATATGTCACCATATACAACCCTGAAATTCATTTTCTTGTGGGCATACTCAGTAAATCCATGATAAAATAACAACCATAATAGAATCAATGAAATAGTTCACCAGCATATGTGCTTAACCAGTGTGCAAAAGACAACAAACTGTGCAGATACAAACAAACAAACAAATAAATAAATAAACAAACAATAAATATCAAAAGCATGAGATGATGAGCCCATGAAAATGCGTCCATATGTTGTACGAACATTTCAATGATGGGGTGAGTGAAGTTGAGGTGAGGTTATTCCCTTTGGTTTAAGAGCCTGATGGTTGATGGGTAATAACTGTTCCTGAACTTGGTGATATGGCTCCTGAGGCTTCTGTACCTTCTTCCTGATAAAAGCAGCAAGATGAGCATGTCCTGGGTGGTAGGGGTCCCTGATGTTGGGTGCTGCTTTCCTGAGATAGTGCTTCTTGTAGATCTGCTCAATAATGGAGACGGCATTACCAGTGATGAATTGGCCCGTATCCACAATTTTTTGTAGGATTTTCCATTCAAGAGCATTGGTGTTTCCATACCAAGCTGTGATGCAGCCAGTCAATACACCATCCACTGTATACCTATAGATGTTAGTCAAAGTTTTAGATGTCATACAGAATCTTCACAAACTTCTAAGGAAGTAGAGGTGCTGCCTTGCTTTCTTCATAATTGCACTTACTTGTTGGGCTCAGGGCAGGTTTCTCCGAAATAATAACACTGAGGAATTAAAAACTGCACACAGTTCCACCTCTGATCCTCTGATGACTGGATCATGGACCTATGGTTTTCTTTTCCTGAAATCCTCCTGAGGATCATCGGGGCTGTTGAACTTCTTGATGGTTTTTCTATGTTTTTTAGTCAAAGCAAGCATAGAAGGCATTTAACTCATCTGGAAGTGAAACCCTGGTGTTTGCCTATGTTACTTGATTTAACTTTATAAGAGGTGATGGTATTCAAGTCATGTCACATCTGTTGAGCACCCTTCATTGATTCAAATTTTGTCTGGAGTTGCCACTTCACCCATGGGATGGCTTTCCAGGGATCATACCTGGAACCCTCCTAATTTTCTTGGTCACCAGACTTAATTGCCTCTGATCTGGCCTCAGCAGATTGTGGATCTCAGGGTTCTTCCAGGGATTCTGGTTGGAGAGGACTCTGAATGATTTTGTGGGGACACACTCATTTATAATTGATTCAATAAAGTCTGTGACAAACATGGTGTATTCATTCAGATTCACAGATGAGCCCTTGAACCTGGCCCAGTCCACTGACTCGAAGAAATTCCATAGCCACTCCCCTGCCTTCCACAACTATCTCTTTGGTGTCCTACTCTCCAGAGCTTTGCTCTTTAGCTTCTGCCTGTATGCAGGTAGGAGAAGGACAGCCAAGTGATCTGATTTACTGAAATGCGGTCTGGGCATGGAACAGTGGGCATTCTTTATCGTAGTATAACAGTGGTTTAGTGTGTTGGGACCTCTGCTGAGACAGGGTATTTGAGCAGGGTTTTCTTCAAACACACTTGGTTAAAGCACTGAACTATGATTTGAAATGTGTCAGGATGGATTGTTTCTTATGGTCTTGAGAGAATACTATAATGAACTAAAAGCAGCTTCGCAAGATCAAGGTGCACAAACTAGAAAGAAGAAGGAAACAAAAGAGGAGGATGACGTAAGTGTGATGAAAATGGAGGAGGATAAACGAGACTTAATTTCTCAAGAAATTATCAAATTCAGACATACAAGAAACTAGAAGAAAAAGGAAGATAAGAAGGGGAAAGACAAGAAGACAAAAAGAAGCAAGGCACAAAGAGATCAGAGAGAAAAGCCAAGAGAAGGTTTCCAGAGCCGTCAGAACCACTTCCTGAAATCTCATAGTCAACTCCTACAACCACCATGGAAGACACTCCAGAACCTGAGATTGTTTCACAGCCACAAGTCTCACCAACCAAACAGAGTGATCCCCCTCGTCAGGAAAGATGTTATCCCACAAGAGTAAGAAATCCTCCACAGCGATTAAGTCTTTACTTTATTGTCGCTAAACAATTGATTCTAGAGCGTACAACCATCACAGCGATATTTGATTCTGTGCTTCGCCCTCCCTGGAGTACAAATCAATAGTAAATATTAAAAACTTAAATTATAAATCATAAATAGAAAATAGAAAAGTGAAAGTAAGGTAGTGCAAAAAAAAAAGAGGCAGGTCCGGATATTTGGAGGGTACAGCCCAGATCCAGATCAGGATCCGTTCAGCAGTCTTATCACAGTTGGAAAGAAGCTGTTCCCAAATCTGGCCATACGAGTCTCAAAGCTCCTGAGCCTTCTCCCGGAGGGAAGAGGGACGAAAAGTGTGTTGGCTGGGTGGGTCGTGTCCTTGATTATCCTGGCAGCACTGCTCCAACAGCGTGCGGTGTAAAGTGAGTCCAAGGACGGAAGCAACAGGAATTCTGCAGATGCTGGAAATTCAAGCAACATACATCAAAGTTGCTGGTGAACGCAGCAGGCCAGGCAGCATCTATAGGAAGAGGCGCAGTCGACGTTTCAGGCCGAGACCCTTCGTCAGGACTAACTGAAGGAAGAGTGAGTAAGGGATTTGAAAGCTGGAGGGGGAGGGGGAGATGCAAAATGATAGGAGAAGACAGGAGGGGGAGGGATGGAGCCGAGAGCTGGACAGGTGATAGGCAGAAGGGGATACGAGAGGATCATGGGACAGGAGGTCCGGGAAGAAAGACGGGGGGGGGGGTTGACCCAGAGGATGGGCAAGAGGTATATTCAGAGGGACAGAGGGAGAAAAAGGAGAGTGAGAGAAAGAATGTGTGCATTAAAAAGAGTAACAGATGGGGTACGAGGGGGAGGTGGGGCCTAGCGGAAGTTAGAGAAGTCAATGTTCATGCCATCAGGTTGGAGGCTACCCAGACGGAATATAAGGTGTTGTTCCTCCAACCTGAGTGTGGCTTCATCTTTACAGTAGAGGAGGCCGTGGATAGACATGTCAGAATGGGAATGGGATGTGGAATTAAAATGTGTGGCCACTGGGAGATCCTGCTTTCTCTGGCGGACAGAGCGTAGATGTTCAGCAAAGCGGTCTCCCAGTCTGCGTCGGGTCTCACCAATATATAAAAGGCCACATCGGGAGCACCGGACGCAGTATATCACCCCAGTCGACTCACAGGTGAAGTGATGCCTCACCTGGAAGGACTGTTTGGGGCCCTGAATGGTGGTAAGGGAGGAAGTGTAAGGACGGAAGATTGGTTTGTGTGATGTGCTGGGCTGTGTTCACAATCTTCTGCAGCTTCTTCCGGTCATGAACAGGACACCTTCCATATCAGGTTGTGATGCACCCTAGAGGAATGCTTTCTACGGTGCATCTATAAAAATTAGTGAGGGTTTTAGGGGACAGGCCAAATTTCCTTAGCTTTCTCAGGAAGTAAAGGCACTGGTGGGCCTTCTTGGCAGTGAAATCTGCTTGGTTGGACCAAGTCAGGTTATTTGCGATATTGACCCAGAGGAACTTAAAGCTTTTGACCTGTTCCACTTGTGCACCACTGATGTAAATTGGATCGTGAGATCCACTACTCCTTCTGAAGTCAACAACCAATTCCTTCGTCTTGCTGATGTTGAGGGATAGGTTATTGTCTTCGCACCATGCCACCAGGTTCTTAATTTCCTCTCTGTACTCAAACTCATCATTACCCGAGATATGGCCTACAATTGTTGTGTCATCAGCAAACGTATATATTGAGTTTGATGGAATCTTGGCTACACAATCATGGGTGTACAGTGAGTACAGCCGGGGGCTGAGTACACAGCCTTGTGGGGCACCGGTGCTCAGAGTGATTGTAGAGGAGAGCTTGTCCCCTATTTTTACAGCCTGGGTCCAGTCTGTGAGGAAGTTGAAGATCCAGCTGCGGCTTTAGACCTGAATGGGAAAATTTAAAAATTGATTATGCAATGAATGTCTGTATAGTAACTGTAATATATAGTACACTGCATATCTAGTTGAGATGCATTCTCTATTGAGTTGGAGTTTTTAGCAAGGCAGGGAGGAGTGTTGTGTACTTAATATTTCTGTACTATTGTAAATATATTGATTGATTAAGCGTTCTTGTTCATTACGGGTTATATATAAAAGTACATTAATTGCATACATCATCATACTACCATGTGATACATGGATGCCTTGCTTAAAGTAAACACAAAGTTAGACCCACATTCCTGGTCCTGTGTCTTTCTTTTAATTAGACACACTCAGAGATTTTTTTTTTTAATTACACAATAGATAGCAATTATATTTTACTCACCAAATTATGTCATCGTGTTCAAAATCCTAATACCATGGTTATAAGGAATTTTGTAGTAATATTTTAACATTACTAATAAACACAAATAATGATACTGTGGCGACCCACTTTCTGGCACACACGAACCGGCTCACAACAGCGCGCACAGGCAGAGGGCCGGCAGCAAAAAGGGCGCCAGGCCATCTTCACCAGCAGGGGGAAAATCCCGCGTGGAAAGGGTCTGGGAATATACATTCCCCACAGTATTCCCGCCCAGAGAGGGCGGGAACGTGAAGGCTTTAAAGCGGGCCGCGAAGTTTGAATAAATCTCTTTCATCGCAACTCTAACTCACCGACTCCGTGTGGTTATTCTAGCGCTGTGTGTAGCACATCGCTACAATTGGTGACCCCGACGGCCCAAACGATATTTGGACCAGAGATGACCGACGCTGCATCTGTTCATGCAGTTTCGTTAAAACTGCCAAGCTTCTGGATGCTGCTACCCCAATTATGGTTCGAACAAGCAGAAGCACAATTCCACATTCGGCAGATAACCTCGGAGTCCACTCGCTACTACTACCTGCTGAGCTCACTCGACCAGGAGACAGCTGCACAAGTTGAGGAGTTTATACAGTCGCCCCCGGAGGACGGTAAATACACAGCATTCAAAACCCTGCTCATAAGGACTTTCGGACTCTCACGGCGCGAACGAGCACACCGCTTAATGCACCTGGATGGTTTGGGAGACAGGCCGCCGTCAGCATTAATGAACGAGATGCTGGCCCTTGCTGAAGGGCACAAACCCTGCCTCATGTTTGAGCAGGCGTTCCTAGAGCAACTGCCCGAGGACATATGCCTGCTGCTGTCCGACGCAGATTTCAGCAACCCCCGGGAGGTGGCGGCCCGAGCAGATGTGCTGTGGAATGCCAGGAAAGAGAGATGGGCATCCGTCGCACAGATCACCAAGCCGCGAGCCCTACAAACAATAGTGTTTCTACCACCAGCGGTGGGGCACAGAGGCCCACCACTGCAGACCGCCCTGCAAATTCCCGGGAAACGCCAGGGCCAGCCGCCGCTGATGGCTACGGCGGCTGGCCATCAGGACAGCCTCCTGTACGTCTGGGACAAGCAGTCAGGACGCCGCTTTTTGGTCGACACCGGAGCGGAGATAAGCGTCTTACCTCCAACGAGTTACGACACCCGCAACAGAGAACCGGGACCCACCCTGAGGGCCGCTAATGGCAGCACAATACGAACCTACGGCCCCCGCACGGTGCGGCTACAGTTCAGCTCCAGCCGGTTCACGTGGGACTTCACACTGGCCGCCATGGCCCAACCGCTGCTGGGGGCAGATTTTCTACGAGCCCACAGCCTGCTGGTCGACCTGCAAGGGAAGCAATTAGTCCACGCCAAGACTTTTCAAACGTTCTCCCTGGGTGAAGCACAGTTGCCAGCCCCACACCTGGACTCCATCACGCTGTCCGACGACGAATTCACCAGGGTCCTGGCGGATTTCCCATCAGTACTGACACCGCAGTTCACAGCAGCCATGCCCAGACACGGAGTACAGCACCACATCCCGACCCAGGGACCACCCCTTCACACCCGTGCTCGAAGGCTTCCCCTGGACAAGCTCCGACTGGCGAAGGAGGAGTTCAAGAAGATGGAAGAATTAGGGATCATACGACGGTCCGACAGCCCATGGGCCTCCCCCCTTCACATGGTGCCCAAGGCAATGGGGGGCTGGAGACCATGCGGTGACAACCGCAGACTGAACGAGGCTACAACGCCAGACCGCTACCCTGTGCCGCACATTCAAGACTTCGCAGCAAACCTACACAGCGCAAGGATCTTTTCCAAGGTAGACCTCGTCCGGGGATACCATCAAATCCCTGTACATCTTGACGACATCCCCAAAACAACACTTATCACCCCGTTCGGATTTTTCGAATTCCTCCGAATGCCGTTTGGTCTAAAGAATGCCGCACAGACTTTCCAGCGGCTAATGGACGCAGTGGGTCGCGACCTGGACTTTGCATTCATCTATTTGGACGACATCCTCATAGCCAGCAGTAGTCGGCAGGAGCATCTGTCCCACCTCTGCCAGCTCTACTCCCGCCTGAGCGAATTCGGCCTTACAATCAATCCAGCCAAATGCCAGTTCGGACTCGACACCATCGACTTCCTGGGCCACAGGATTACTAAAGACGGGGCAACCCCGCTGCCCGCCAAGGTAGACGCGGTCCGCAACTTCCCCCGACCCAACACATTCAAAGGCTTGCAGGAATTCATGGGTATGGTGAATTTTTACCACCGTTTCCTCCCCTCAGCAGCCCGAACCATGCGCCCCTTGTTCACTCTAATGTCGGGTAAGGGCAAGGACATTACCTGGGACGAAGAGGCCGCAACCGCTTTTGTTAAAACCAAAGAAGCCTTGGCAAACGCCGTGATGCTAGTGCACCCCAGAAAGGACGTTCCTACTGCCCTCACGGTGGACGCATCCAACACAGCAGTCGGTGGAGTGCTGGAACAACTCATCGAGGGTCGCTGGCAACCCCTGGCGTTCTTCAGCAAACACCTACGACCACCCGAACTCAAATACAATGCCTTCGACCGGGAGCTATTGGCACTATACCTGGCAATCCGGCATTTCAGGTACTTCTTAGAAGGTAGGCCCTTCACCGCATTCACAGACCACAAACTGCTTACCTTTGCGTTCACTAAGGTGTCCGACCCCTGGTCGTCCCGCCAGCAGCGACATCTGTCCTACGTCTCCGAGTACACGACGGACATCCGGCATGTCTCTGGAAAGAACAACGTCGTGGCGGACGCACTTTCCAGACCTACCATACCGGCCCTGTCCCAGGGGGTGGACTATGCAGCGCTGGCAGAGGCACAGCAGGCAGACGCTGAGATCCCCAGTTACAGGACTGCAGTCTCCGGTTTACAGCTTCAAGACCTCCCCGTAGGCCCAGGTGAGAGGACCCTACTATGTGACGTAGCTACCGGCCAACCCCGCCCCGTCGTCCCAGCAGCCTGGCGCCGGCGGGTTTTCGAGTCCATTCACAACTTAGCGCACCCCTCCATCAGGACAACCGTCCGGCTGGTCTCCAACAGGTTCGTGTGGCATGGACTTCGTAAGCAGGTCAGTGAATGGGCCAAAACGTGCATGCAGTGCCAAACGGCCAAGGTGCAGCGGCACACCAAGGCTCCACCGCAGCAGTTCGAACCCACCCGCCGGAGGTTCGACCACATCCATGTGGATATCGTGGGGCCCCTGCCAGTGTCACGAGGAGCGCGGTACCTCCTAACTATGATAGACCGGTTCACCAGATGGCCAGAGGCAGTCCCGCTCAGCGACACCACCTCCGAATCCTGCGCCCGAGCACTGATCGCAACCTGGGTAGCACGCTTTGGGGTACCGGCCCACATTACCTCCGACAGGGGCGCCCAGTTCACCTCCAGCCTGTGGTCGGCTATGGCCAGCCTTTTAGGAACACAGCTACACCACACAACTGCCTACCACCCACAGTCGAACGGACTAGTGGAGCGTTTCCACTGTCACCTGAAATCGGCTCTCATGGCCCACCTGGAGGGGCCTAACTGGGTGGACGAACTTCCCTGGGTCCTGCTCGGAATCCGCACGGCGCCCAAGGAGGATCTACACACCTCGTCGGCCGAGTTGGTGTACGGCGCGCCCCTGGTCATCCCAGGAGAGTTCATACCAGCCCCAAGGGGGAAAGAGGAAGAACCCACAGCAGTCCTGGACAGACTATGAGAGAGGCTCGGTAACCTGGCCCCCATACCCATTTCACAGCACGGACAGAACCCGACCTGCGTACCCAAAGACCTGCAGAACTGTAAGTTTCTTTTTGTACGACGGGGCGGACACCGGGCACCGCTACAGCAGCCCTACGAGGGACCGTTTAAGGTGATCAGGAACAACGGGTCCACGTTCGTGCTGGACATTGGGGGGAGAGAGGAGGTATTCACGGTGGACCAACTCAAACCAGCCCATGTGGACTTGGCGCAACCGGTCCAGGCTCAGGCACCGCGGCGCAGGGGCAGACCTCCCAAACAGAGGCCGATCCAGACTGTGGACATTGGGGGAGGTATCGCCGGTTCTGGGGGGGCGGGGGTGTTATGTGGCGACCCACTTTCTGGCACACACGAACCGGCTCACAACAGCGCGCGCAGGCAGAGGGCCGGCCCCAAAAAGGGTGCCAGGCCATCTTCACCAGCAGGGGGAAAATCCCGCGCGCAGAAAGGGTCTGGGAGTATGCATTCCTCACAGCAGTCCCGCCCAGGGAGGGCGGGATCGGGAAGGCTTTAAAGCAGGCCGCGAAGTTTGAATAAATCTCTTTCATCGCAACTCTAACTCACCGACTCCGTGTGGTTATTCTAGCGCTGTGTGTAGCACATCGCTACAATATTTTGAAGATTTTATATTGTAAACTGATCAAAGTTCTGTGTGATTTTCTTTCATTGTTGAAACCCTGATTTATGACATTTAATTTTTGCTTTTCCAGTCATAGCCAAATTTCTTTGGGATTTCACAGCATTTATTTACAAATTGGCTCAAAAAGGGTTGAGAGGTATGTTCCTCTTAAATCAGACCTCATGGATACAGCTCCAGCTTTTCTCCGAGTCACACTGAAAATTACAAGGCAAGATACTGATAATGAAGATGCTTTATTCCATTATGAGGAACTGAAAGTATGATCAATTGCCTTCCCCTTGGGGTGTGTAGATTGACTGCATTATTACAAATAAAAGCAGAAACTATTGGGGATACTCAGTAAATCAGACAGCATGTAAATGAAGAGAGAAACAGATACATACGTACATTTCTGGTCAAGGTCTTTGCATCAGAACTGGAAAAGTGAAAAAGAAGTGAGCGTTAAGTTACAGGGAAGGGGAGGACTGAGGAGAACAAAGGAAGCATCTGTGATAGTGTATTGGTTGTCCAGGTGACACGGTTGCGTTAGGTGCCTTGGCAGAGAGGGATATTAATGCAGATTATATCATGGTTGATATTTTTCAATAAGTGCAAATAGAAAAACAGAAATAAGGACAGCAAGAGAGAGAAAAACACAACAACATGTGGGGAGCATGAGATCCAGAATACAATCATTGCTGGAAATGTAGAAAAAACTGAATGATGGAGACACTCATCAGATTAAGGAGCAATTCTGAGGGGAGAAAAACTAAGTTAATGTCACAACTGAATGACATTACATCAAAATTGACCAGTTGTAGCACAAACTGAATGTTTGGAAATTGTTAAATAATGTTCTGACTGCCACAATCTCCATGTTATAACACCGGAGGCCATTTGAACATTGCATCCATGCCATTTCCCAGCAGAGAAATCAGGGTGGATACTGATGTTTTTGATCTGAGGTTCTTCAGACGTCAAGAATGAGACATAAAACGTGTTGCTTATGATCATTTATTAAGCATTACAAGAACAAAATGAGAACAAAAAAGATGAAGCATGGAGGGAAGGGAGAGGGAGGGGAAAGAGGGAGAGAGGGGAAGAGGGGGAGGGGGGTGAGGGAACTAACCAAGGTGGCTCCTTTTATACCAGTTTGCTATCCATTGAATTTCCATAGATGTCAGTTAACTAATCAGATAGCCCCTATTCAAGTAATGTTATACTCACAACTGCAACTAAGAGGTTACATATACATAGGTAAGGATATAAAAATACAAACAAGCGTAAGAAATTTAAACTACAAGGAAAATAACAATTATACTCTCTGATCCAACATCATCCTTTTACTTTCATCCAGACCTACCTCTCACGTGTACTTTAATTCCTTTCTGATTCTTTGAAAATTTCATTAACAGTAGCCCCTTAAACTATGAGCATATCTTTGCGGTGTTGGAGAAAACCAAGATCACCCAGCAGAAATCCATATGGTGAACGTGCAGACTCCACACAGGCCAGAATGGACCAAGGAACCTGGTCTTTGTGGCAGCCTACCCGAGCTTTCCCGTTTTGGGAGAGAGGTCTGCAAAGGAACTACCCCCCACCCCTTCCGATAACATGTCTGGATGGGAGATGAGGTTTTGTGTTCATCAGTTTATGCTGAGCTGCATCAGAGTAAGGTCAGTGGCCAATTTTGGAGGGGATAGAATAGAGAATTAAAATGATAGGTTGGAAATAATTCTGAAGATGCGTAGCTCGGGTGGTTGATGGTTGGGTGGAGTTGGTCTCTGATCTTGGCAATGTACTGGCAAACGTATTGTCACCATGCGAGGAGACATCAGTGCACTGTTCATTGTGGTGTGTCCTTTATATACTTTTCAATCAACTAATAGGACATCAGTTTGGAAATAGTAGGTGACTGGAAGCTGGGAGTCACCTTTGTGAATGGAATGAATGTGTTCTGAATGTAATCACTGAATCTGCACTTGGGTTCTCCAATGAGAAGGAGGATACATATTGAGCACTGAGTGCAGTGGTCCAGTTGGAAGAAATGAATGGACTTCTGCTTCACTAGGAAGGAATGTTTGTGTGGCTGGCTGGTGAGAAAGGAAGAGGTACAAGAGCTGGTGTTGCCGAATGATTGCACTTTTCCCACTGTTCAACCTTAGCCTACGCGAGCTCTCAGTGGAGAGGTGTGAAGTGCGTTTTGCCGAATCAGATGTTTCTCTGCCACTTTTAAAAATAAGAGCCATGGATTTTCATGAACTGGTGAGGAAGCTAGATTTTTCAGGGATGTTGCCAGGATCCATTCTTCTGGAGATGTTTTATTATGCCAAAGCACAGAGCAGAGCACTCGCTTCAGTAGACTTGTATCAGACACGTGGAAGATGTGGCTCACTTACCAGAGGTAATTGAGCATATCAGAGCCTTACTGTTTCTGGAGATGGCCTGTAAAGTCAGCCTAATGCTGGTGTACCTATCCTGTGAATGGATTAGAAGGATTTTGCAGAGGTAAATTTTGGAGTTACTGTTAATTTACTATTAATATTAAGGGAATGACTATGATGGATTGTTGAAGACACCCCCCCCCCCACACTATATTCCAGATCTCCTTGGTATGTAGGGCTCTTATGAGACATTAGGGCCTCTAGTTTTACTCTAAGGTAGAAATAATATATTCATGTCTGGTAGCAAGTGAAATAAATAACTTCAGAGAAATGCCTGACATGCATCCAGACAAACTGAGTAACAGGCTGGAGAGGAGCTGGAACTTGGCAGCAGAATTCCAGAGCCAAGGGAGCGGTGAAGGAAGAACAATGCATCATGACCGAGGGAATCAAGAGGGTCTGCCAATGACATGGCACAAGGCTTCCATGTGAGACTCCAGAAATGGAAATTAATCTCTAAGTCTTTGCTGTATCTGTCTGAAGTACACTGTAGCCTAGAAATACAGATATGAATCACTATTTCTATCAGTTTTATGCATTAAGAAGTCTTTTTTTCTAGCATGGAATGCAAAAGCAATCAATTTCAGGGTAAATAACAATGCCAAAGAAATTTAATTGGGCATTTAAATCAAGAACACTCTTACGCAACTGTCATTATTTGAAAAGCAGTGCACAGTGCAGTTAGTGTGCTTTGCTCTAAGCAGTATGTGTCATTGTTCACTCCCAGAATGACTAGGTTTAAGTGGCACTCGAAGCTCTGGCTCTGCTCAATGAAGTCCTACCACAATTTCCATTCCTTCACCCACTAGCTGAAACGCAACGTTTACCCCATGTCTCAATTATCTCTCTGGAGAACCCCTCCAATCCAGGACCCAACCATTAACTCCACAAACAGGTGCCATTATCCTCAACTTAATGAGGTGCTGAGTCTGGCTAGCCACCAGCGCTAAACACCTCCGATTAACTGGGGACGTCTGGGGAATACACAGTGTGCATCTCACCTTCTTAGTATTATTTATTTTTACACTTATTTGTTTGTGCAATTTCCCTTCTTTTTCACATTCATTGTTTGTCGGTCTTTGTTTATGTAGTTTTTCATAAATTCTATTACATTTCTTTATTTCCCTGTAAATGCCTGCAAGAAAATGAATTTTGGGGTAGTAAATGGTGAAATATACATGCTTTGATAAAAATATTTATTTTGATTTTGACTTTGAAATCTAATTTAGAGAGACAAGTGCAGGTATAAAGTTTTACCTGGCAAATGCACGTGTGCATCTCTCCACAATGTTATTCTTCTTTTATATGATTATTGCAGTGGGGTGCAAGGGTGCTGATGACAGGGTGAGAAACAACTCCCTTGCAGCTACCAGAAACTCTACACAATACCCAGTACCTACTTAGCCTTTGATGTACGTTCTCCATTGCCCGTAGTGTTCTGGATGGCATATGTTCCTTCACATGCAACAATCATTTTGTTCCCTTCATGTCAGTTTTAAGGTCCCTGTGTTGAGTTGACCAGCAAATAGGTTCTTTTAGATTAAATACTTCAAAGGCTGCACCTGGAGACTCTTGGTAAAAAAAAACCTGCAGGAGTATACAGGGCTTTGAGACACAACATTTAAACATAACTCAACCCTGAACAAACGTACAACCCCATACCCAGGTGGTGACAACTGGCAAGGGTTATTTCTTGACTGAAAAATGACAGTGATAGGGCAAAGAAAGACTCAAACAATAAAAAGTTTAAATTAGCAGATTACCTGTAATAGAGTAACACCATGCTTGGTTACTAATTTCAGTCCAGCTTAGTGAACTACAACAAAGTTACGTAAATTGCATGCAATATTCAAATGTTTTCTAAAAATAAAAAATCTAAGTTCAAACTGCTAATGTTCTGCAAATAGATTCCATATTTTATATTGGATTTCACCATTGTTGAAGTTAAATTCTTGTACATAATATGCAAAACTCACTTCTAACATGAGCAATATCCTCCTTCATAGCACGCTTCAACTTAGTCACACTTTATGACTTTAAAAGGACAATGAATTGTTTCTACCTTATAATGCATCTTTTACTTTATTAGTGATGTCACGTTGTGATAAATATAAAAAAAAACATTGCCAGCTTATTTTCTATCATTCCATCAGCAGTACATGATTTGTGGCTTTCTGGAGCAATATGATATCAAGGGCCTCAAAGCATCTGTTTTTATGCTTCCTTTTCGTTTTCAGATACAATTAAATACATATATTATCCCCGGTAGCCCAGGTGACAGATGCTTGCCAACCAAATCAGAAGACCACAAGGCAAAGTTCCAGGACTGTCTGACACTGAAATTCCAAGGTTATCAGTCATTTAAATAACCCTGAAATTGAATATGTTTTGTATGCTCTCTGTCTGGATAATAGATAAATTGTCCTGTAAGAACAAAGCATTTTATCTTGTTGCAGGAAGAGAGAGAGAGAGAGAGAGAGAACAAGAAAGAGAAAAAGGAGGTGGGAGGGGATGCAGCAGGGTGTGGGGGGAAGGAGAAAACATATTAATGTTAACTGTCTTCTCGACTTCTCAGTCCTAAGTACTGGCAGAAAATCTCACTGCCCTTTCCTGTTCACAGAGAATAAACAGAACTTCCAATTAAAATCAAATTCTTTAAAAAATAACAGTATCTTCTGTATTGTTTGAGTGACTGTAATTGCTCAGAGAAGTTATAAATAGTTTAGTCCTGTCATAAAATCATTCATTCTTATTTCCAATTTTCTAATGCATTGTACTTGCAGATATTTGATCTTTTCTTCTAGTATATTAGCAATGGAGGGATTAATGTTATCTCTGAGGTCACTGTATGAGTTCATCAACATATGTATGCATCAGTGCAGTATTTAATATAGTAAATACCTGTGCTGAGGCCAATTTCAGTAGCAGATTAAAATATAAACAGCAAATAGAGTTATTCTATACAATGTATAGAATACTTAAAGCTTGCAGAAATACTTCAGATCAATTACATTTTAATTGAATGATTGTCCATATGTTTTATTAAAAATAATTATCTTTATTTTAGAGCTGAAATATACTTGCTTAATAATAATAATGAGGCCAGTTTGTTACACTAAGTATTTATCTTTATCATTGATTAACATAATGGAAATAGATGAAATTTAGACAATGAAAACATTGACAAATATGCTCAATCGTGTATGAACATTTTACACAATTGGATCTAGAATAACATAGGCAGTAACTTTCAAATTTTAAAGGTAGAATGGTAGAATTAAACAGCATAAATTGAATTAAAGACAGAAGACTGATTTATAAATGTAAAATTGTTTAACCATTTTGGAGGATAATGCTCATATCAATTTGAATCAGCAATTTCAAGTGTTTCACCGATTACAGGGAGAGAGAGAGAGAGAGAGAGATGAGAGAGAAAAAGATTTCAAGTGATTCACTGATTACAGTGTCACACTTAAAAAAACATCACTTGAAATCCATAGGTATTTACCGCCACGTAAAACTAGATAACTTAAAAACATTCAATTTAAACCAGTGTGTTCATAAGCAAAAATAAAATCAAAAGTAAATATCTAACATTTCTATGCAATTATCTGGTTGTCATTTTAGGGAGTGAAAGGGAGATCAGGGCTTAGGCTGCATCAACCATTACAGTTCAAGCTGAAAGTTCAAACACTATCTGTAGAAGCAGCAGAATATTAACTGGATAACAACATTTCAAGGAAGGGGTTTCACTTCAGGAAAATTCATGTTATTTCATAGCAAGAACACTCCTAATGGATTAATTAATAAAAAGGTTTGACAAAATCTCAACTTGAAATTTATTCCGTGTATGTAGTGTTCATTGCTTCCTTATAAAAAGACAAGTCTGAGGAAATGAAAGCAAGAAGAGAATAACCACAAATTATTTTAAGTTTAAAAACTTGAACTACAATATCCACTCTTCTTATTTTATACAAATAAACTACCAAAATTTGAAACCGGTCCACAGGCATTGTTTTGCAATTCTAATGCAAGGAAAAGGAGGGGCTATTTTTTATTTTCCCCCACTTTTCAATAACATTCACAAACGCTTGTAAGGCTTGTGATTCTCTATTCTGTGCACCAGGATCACTGTAGCAGGAGCCCGGAGTGAGGCCACTCATACCAAGTTTAATTTCATTCACAAGTAGAGTTGACAAAAGATCACCACCGCTAAGCCCCTGGAATTACCCTATATATTGCCCTCTGTGCTCTGCAAATGAAATCCAACAGAAGACTTCTTGGAAAGGAAGGACAAGATGGTTAACACAGAGAAATCCATTTTGCACAGCGCGAGGTTGGTACAGGAGTGGTTTGACTGACAGACAGATCTGCCTTTTCCTAGATGAGAAAAGTCAGATGCTTAGCATTACATTCTCTCATGCCCTTGATTGACTACCAGGTCAGATAAGAAATTAAGACCATTGAAATCAGAACCAGACCGCACCTGTCCCCAGTGCAGCCAGAAAAGAACTGAAATAAAGCACTTATGAAACTGCTGTGATTATAACCTTCAAACCCTGAACTCTCCCAGCTGTCTGATTTCCCCAAAGCAAATCTCTTCAAAACTGGCATCAAAAGCCAACAATCAAAATACTATATAATGCTGTCTTTTCAGGGAGTTATATTATTTGGTAAGTAAAATATTTCTTTAAATAGCAAAAGATAAAGCTCCTATATTCAGAGCTGAACAAATCCTTTTAAATGAGCTATTTTTTTCTCAGTCTACAACACAAGGAGATAATCAGATTTTTAAAACAAAACTTGGAGCATTGTATCAGATATTTTTGATTGTGCTCTTTAAACTGGTATGAATAATTAAAGCTCCAATAGTTATTTTTGTAAGTTGGTTAGTTTATATATTTCTTGCTTATATTAGATATCATACTGTATATCAGTAATATTCTTTCAAAATTGTTTTAAAAGTGACCAGTTCAAATGATCTCTCTTGATTCATCACTACATTAGGTGCAATTTTTGCAACTTGTAAATAGTTCATATCAGCTCACTAAAGCCCAGAAATTTACAAACTGGTTAGCTGTTAGTCAGACAACAAGATTAAAGACAGCCAAATAATTCCATAAACAGTAGACTAGGTGGTGCTTGATTAAAAACACCCAAAAGGGACTTACCAAATAGGTTGCTCGTCAGTAATGTATAAATGCTATACAGAGTAAACAGCTGTGTTATATTTTCATCAAACAATATTTTGCCTCAAACTTATGCCAGGCATATTTAAATTGACCTTTGCGTTTCTGCAAAGAAAATGTTTAAACTTCTGTAACATCAGATTTTAATCCGCATCCTTCTTAATAGGTTTGAATTCTTTTTAAATTCTTTGGTGTCTACCCACTTTTTTTATTATATTAACTAGTAGTCACCATTACTGACAATAAAAGGTTCTAAACATTTCCCAGTGTTAGTTCAGTATATTCATTGTAAGTAATATTCTTGAGTATTATTTTCTTCCCTTTATAATCAGTGATAGTTTACTGCAACATTCAGTCATTCTTGAACCTTGCATCAAAACGTGGAAACTGATACTTCACGGCAAAGTGGCTTTGAAGTCAGTGAGATACAACAGCATGCTTCAAAATATGGCCCGTACTGTACATCAGAACTTCACATAAATGTTTGCAAAAATTGACTATAGTGTTATAGCAAAATTAATACTTCTATATCATTCATGGAGATTGCTAATCTGATTGAAAATACATAAGAATAAAACAAAATTAGTAATAAAAGGCTATCCAAAACAGTGAAGTACATGAATTAAATGACAGCACTTTACTCAATGTTATTAAAATTCATATCACTATATTTCTTTTATTATCAGAGGTTTAATTTGATACAAAATAGAACAATATCAGTCAGTGATTACCATCAATTCTTAAATAGTTAAATACTTGTAAATTTATCAAAATATGTAGCATGAAATCTAAAATCTGTATGGAGCTAGTTTTAAAGTTGCTCTCAAAAATCTATTCACAATCATCATATTTCTGAAGCATTCCATATGAATATTGCTTTTAATAATCAGTCTGATCTACTAAATTCAGTATAAAAAAAACATTCTGATCATTCCCTCCTTGTCAGCATTAACAGGATCAGTTTTTTAATTGTGGCACATATCAAACTTCAAAGCAGTATTTGTTTAACACCACGAGTAATATAGCTGATTAACTGCATATGCAATGTTTGATACCTGGGTTTAATAATGATGGAAACAACGTCATGATGTTTTAATAATGGTGAGAAAAATGGGTTACTTATCTTGAGATTGAAACTATTATATCTTATGCCACCTAACTGCAGTAGTCAGAAAAGATGAAGAAAGTGGAAAGATAATATTTGTCTTTCTTTTTATTTCTGATTCTATAATGTTAAAAACTATTAGTACAATACAGACAGTTTCATGTACAAAATGTCAAACCCATACCAGTCGAGTAACAAATGTAAAGACTATAAAAAGTGAAGGAAACACACCAATAATACTGGCCACCCTGCACAGCCGAACATTTTGTAACTTAAATATAGAAAGGAATGCATAAGCTCTCCAATGTTTTTGCAACTGACATGCAGAAGCATGACGCTCCTTCAGCCCTGGGTTTAATGGGACTGATTTTTAGGACTGATGCAATACCAGAGAGAAGGGGGTCATTTGCTATGGATGTAAGCCTGAAGGGGCCCGTAACATTTTGATGATCACATCTCATTTTTTTTCTCAACCAAGGCAATTAAACTGTCAATGCTGTACAAGTCTTAATGCCTTAATGGATATGATTTTCACTGAACCCAATGCTTAGTTATTGCCTTTGCGCTTCGTAAAGTGAAAAAGATTTTGTCTGTGGTTCAGAAATGCAATGGTGAAAGTTGTAGTTCTGCAGCTAAGGGCCTGACAATCACTGGACAGATGGGCTGCAATGAGGTGGCAGATTAATTTTCTCCAAAATGCAGAGTCCAATAACCTAACCTAACAATTTTCCAAAATCAACACACATACAAAATGCTGGAGGAACTCAGCAGGTCAGGCAGCCTCTATGGAAAGGAATAAAGAATTGACATTTCAGGCCGAGACCCTTCTTCAGAACTGAGAAGGAAGGGGGAAGATTCCAAGATCCCAAGATCAGTTGTCTGTCCACACAAAGCAATTCACGTTCTGTTTTACTGAAATACTTTCCTATTGCAACATGAAGCTGCTTTCTTCCAGACAATATCCTTTTAATTTTGCTAACAATTTATGGTGTCTCTCTGAATTCATGTGTATGATAATACTACACACATCAACATAAAAAGAACCACACAATCGTTCATTAACTTCTTTTCCAGCAGGACAAAACAATTCACAAAAAGAATAAAGTTGAATCATTTAAAAATGTGATTTTCTGTTTTTCCCATTCCAATCAAAAACCTCACATTTTTCATATTATATTTCATCTACCTCCTTTCCTGCACATCTAGACTTCCTTTACAAAATTCTTGGATCGTTTTCCTCAGAAAGCTATGTGTTGTCAACTAAGCCTGAATATATTAAACTTGATCACTTTAATAAATTAATAATGGGTGTTGTACTTGAGGTTTTAGTGAGGAACAAGGTGACATCCCACTAATCACAGCCTGCAAAGCTGATAACTAGCTTCAGTCCTTAGCCATGGTTTCAGTTCTTCAACAAATCATCTGTCATGCTAACATTTTACTTTAAAACATAAACCCCCTATTTTGTGTGGTTCTTTGACAAGTGCTTTTAAATATCCCGATATATTACATCAAGAGATTCCCATTTGTTTATCCGACTAATTACACCTTCAAAAACCTTTATACGTGTCAAGTATCATTGCCTCACGTAGTGGACTACATCAGAGTGAATAGCTACTTACACCTGAACATAAGTGTTAGCAACAGGATTTGGATATTTAACCTGCCAATACATTTGTCGTTTAATAAGATTATAGCTGATCTGATTGTACTCTCAACTTCACATTCTTACATAACCATGGTAACCCTTCATTATCTTACTTATCAAGAATCCTTCTGCCTCAACCTTAAAAATATTTGAAGATTCTGTTTTCACCACCCTGTGACAGAAGTTGCTTATCCTTGTCTTAACAAGTATCTTCTTGTTTCTAACAGTAACCACCAATTTTAAATGATCTCACAAGAGAGGAAACTCTACTCCCTCTGTACTCATAACTGTGATGCTAGATTCTATTCCAATTTCATCCTCAATTTTGCCATAGTGGACTGAATGTCAATGAATTATGATTCAGAGTACAGGAAGGAGAAACAGAGCCTAGTAACACGCTGTCATGACAACAAACTTTCCCTCAATGTCAGCAAAATGAAAGAGTTGGTCATTGACTTCAGGAATGGTGGGTAGTATGCATGCAAGTTCCTAGGAGCCTGTTCTGGTCTAATCATATTGATGCCATAGCAAAGAGAGCTCACCTATGCCTCTACTTCCACGGGAAGCTAAAAAATTTAGCATGACCCTTTGGATTTTCACCAAATTTTTACTGATGCATCATAAGAAGTGTCCTATCATGGCTTAGTATGGCAACTGCTCTACCCATAGCTGCCACAAACTGGATTCAGTACAGCACGTCACTGGAACCAGCCTCTCGTCAATGGACTCTGTCTACTCTTCCTGCTACCTCAGTAGAGTAATCAAAGAACACAAGGCATTCTGTAGTTGCTGGAAATCCAGAATACCACACACCAAATGATGGAGGAACTCAGTAGGTCAGGCAGCATCTAAGGAAAGGTCTGATGTTTCGGTCTAAGACCCTTCATCAGGACTGGAAGAAAGAGGGAAGAACCCAGAATAAAAAGGTGCGGGAGGGGAAGAAGTACAAGCTAGAAGGTGATAGGTGAAGCCAGATGAGGGGGGAAGGTACCTGGGTGGGGAATGGGGGATGAAGTGAATAGCTGGGATGTGATAGGTGGAAAAGGTAAAGGGCTGAAGAAAGAGGAATCTGATAGGAGAGGAGAGTGGACCACGGAAGAAAGGGAAAGAGGAGAGTGTCCAGAGGGTGGTGATAGGCAGGTAAGATGAGGGAAGAGGAGAGCCAAAATGGGGAATGGAAGAAGAGAGAATGGGGAGTGGGGAGAAATTACTGGAAGTTAGCGAAATGAATGCTCATGTCAACAGGTTGGATGCTACCCAGACAGAATATGAGGTATTGCTCCGCTAACTTAAGAGTGTCCTCATTCTGGCAGCAGAAAAGGTCATGGACTGACATATCAGAATGGGAATGGGGAATGAAATTAAAGTGGTTGGCTACAGGGAGAACCTGGTTGATGCAGATGTAGTGACCCAAAATATTGATGCAATTACAAAGAAGGCATAGAGGGAGTACAAAGAAGGTTCACCAGATTGATTCCTGGGATGGTGGGACTTGCATATGATGAAAGACTGGATCGGCTAGGCTTATACTCTCTGGAATTTAGAAGATTGAGGGGGGATCTTACTGAAACGTATAAAATTCTAAAAGGATTGGACAGTCTAGATGCAGGAAGATTGTTCCTGATGTTGGGGAAGTCCAGAATGAGGATAAAGGGGAAGCCTTTTAGAACCGAAATGAGGAAAAACTTCTTCACACAGAGAGTGGTGAATCTGTGTAATTCTCTGCCACAAGAAACAGTTGAGGCCAGTTCATTGGCTATATTTAAGAGGGAGTTAGATATGGCCCTTGTGGCTAAAGGGATCAGGGGGTATGGAGAGAAGGCAAGTGCAGGGTTCTGAGTTGAATGATCAGCCATGATCGTACTGAATGGCAGTGCAGGCTCGAAGGGCCAAATGACCCACTCCTGCACTTATTTTCTATGTTTCTATGTTTCTAAGGAATGACAGCAGCTATATTTCATGAGGAGTTTTAGCAGATTTAGTATGTTACCAAAGATTCTAGCAAATTTCTACAGATGTACTGTGGAGAGCAGTCTAAATGGTCTGATATGGAGGGGCCACTGCATAGGATCATGCAGAATGAAACTACAGAAAGTCTGCAAGCAAACAACAGGAATTATGCAGATGCTGGAAATTCAAGCAACACACATCAAAGTTGCTGGTGAACGCAGCAGGCCAAGCAGCATCTGTAGGAAGAGGTGCAGTCGACGTTTCAGGCCGAGACCCTTCGTCAGGACTAACTGAAGGAAGAGTGAGTAAGGGATTTGAAAGTTAGAGGGGGAGGGGGAGATCCAAAATGATAGGAGAAGACAGGAGGGGGAGGGATAGAGCCAAGAGCTGGACCAGACGAAGGGTCTCGGCCTGAAACGTCAACTGCACCTCTTCCTACAGATGCTGCTTGGCCTGCTGCGTTCACCAGCAACTTTGATGTGTGTTGCTAGAAAGTCTGCAAGCTGAGCCAGCTCCATCACGGCCATTAACCTCACCAACATTGAGGACAGCTTTAAAAGTCACTTCCTCAAAAGGGTGGCAGCCATCATTAAGGACCCATCACCCAGGGCATGACCTCTTTTCATTGTCACCATCAAAGAGGAGGAAAAGGAGATTGCAGACACACACTCAACATTTTATGCACAGCTTCTTCTCTTCTGCCATCAGATTTCTGAATGGATAATGAACCCATGTACATGACCTCAGTCATTTTGGGGGCGGGGGGGAGTGTTCTCTTTTTATACTATTTATTTAATTTAATTATTTAGTAATTTAATATGTAATTAATTATATAAGTAATCTAAAAATTCTGATTCTGATGGGGACAAAGCAGTCCCCCAATCTACATTGGGTCTCACCGATGCAGAGGATACTGCATCAGGAGCACCAGATGCAGTAGATGACTCACAGGTGAAGTGATGCCTCTCATAGAAGGACTGTTTGGGGCCCTGAATGGAGCTGAGGGAGGAGGTGAATGGGCAGGTGTAGCACGTGCTCTGCTTGCAAGGATAACTACCTGGAGGCTTATCAGTGGGAAGGGATGAATGTACAAGGGAATCATTGAGGAAGCAATCCTTGAGGAAAGTGGTGAATGGGGGGAGAGGTAAAGATGTGTTTGGTGGTATTCTTACCCCCCCCACCCATCATCTTATTCTAGCTTTTTATCCCTTACCTTCCAGACCTGACGAAGGGTCTCAGCCAGAAATGCCAACTCTTTATTCCTTTCCAAAGATGCTGTCCTAACCTGCTTAGTTCCTCCAGCATTTTATATGTGTTACATTTGATCAAAGATCTCACTTATCCCTGACATTCTCTAGTCTCCCACCTCCCATCGGGCAGAAGATACAAAAGCCTGAATGTAAGTACCACCAGGCTTAACGACAGCTTCTGCTGAACTAAGACTATTGAAGGTCTTCCTAGTAAGACGAGATGGACTCTTGACCTCGCAATCTACCTGTTTGTAACCTTGCACCTTCTATCCACCTGCATTGCACTTTTTCTGCACTGTAACACATGATTCTGCAATCTCTTACTGTTTTACCTTGTACTACCTCAATACACTGTTGTAATGAATTTATCTGCAAGTACAGTATGCTAGACAAGTTCTTCACTGCACCTTGGTGCGTGTGACAATAATAAATCCAATTACTGTACCAATCTACCTGTCTTCTCTACATCCAAACCCTCTCAGAAACTTTTCTCAAACAACTTTCTTCTCACACTTATAAGCTCCAGTGGATAAAACCTTACACTGTCCAAACCTTTCTCATAGACAATCAATACATTTCAGTAAGCCTTCTCTGAATTGCCTCTTTTGCATTCACATACTTTGTTAAAAATGAGACAAATAAAGGGCCCAGTGCTCCAGATTTAGTTTTCCCTACATAAGTGAAGCATACGGCCAACCCTTATATTCAGGGCCTTGGCAATAAATGGCAACAATCTGTTAGTTTTCCTAATTAGCTGCTGTGCGTGCAAGCTAGCCTTTTGGTAGTCAGACACTCTGATACCGCTACAGCTCAGAGATCTGCAATCCCTTATTATCCACTTTGATAGTACGCTTCCTTCTTTAATTTTTCTTTTCACACATTATATTCTATTTACCAGATTTTTGCTCACTTTACAACCAATTGCGTTTCTTTTTTAACCACTTTACACCTTATTTTCCGACCCATCTTTCTACATCATAGATACTTGCAGACTGTGTGGCAAACTGTTGTTACACACTCTGAACTCTGTAAACCTCCCCAGCTTAAAGTCGCGGGCCAAGTTTTCCTGGGTCCATTCAATACACTACCTGTTACAATATTAAAAATTGGAACAATACTACAGAATTTTAAAAAATCTCATTAAAACAGCAAAAACATGAAGATAAATTAATGATTAAAAATACACCAATTCAGGTAAGAATTCCCTTTGAAACAAAAGGGATCCACATTCCTACACAGTTCATCCTTGTGTAGAATCAGGGATTCCCAACTTCGTCCTGGAGAATCCCACCAGGACTGAGCTCCAACTTGCAACTCCGTAGGAGGCAAAAAAACAGATTTCTCATTTAAGACAAGGATGTGGAGCTTCCATCTCAGGGTGGTGGAGGTAACTGCCACTTAGTAAATCGCAGACCTATGCTTAGCCTGTGTAATTCTGGGACTTGCTTCCACCAGAATGTCTGATTCTTTGAATTACACAGCACAGCAGAAAGCCACCTGGTGTGCCAGATTTTTGAACCCGCAATTCAATTACAGTAGATGGACCGTCCACTCCAAATTCCTCCTTTTCAAATACATATTCAATTGCCTTCTTAAACATCTTTCAAAAGTCATACATTTATTTCAATCCAGACTTGTCAACTTGTTACATGTTGTGTGAAATCAGGTTTGTGAGTTCAGTGAGAGAGGACAGAAGACAATCACTACCAGTAAGCAAATAAAGAACAGGACACTATAGATATTAAACATTCAGCAACCCCTTCAGATTACACACAGTGGGAAACACTAGAGCCTATAAAAAGTATTCACCGCGCGCCCCCCCCCCAGAAGTGTTCATGTTTTATTGTTTCGTAACATTGAATCGCAATGGATTTAATTTGGCTTTTTTTAACACGGATCAATGAAAAAAGACTCTTTTGTGTCAAAGTGAAAACAGATTTCTACAAAGTGGTCTAATTTAATTACAAATATAAACTACAAAATAATTGATTGCATTAGTCTTCACCCCCTTGAATATAACACACCAAATCATCATTGGTGCAGCCAATTAGTTTTAGAAGTCAGATAATTAATTAAATGGAGATCACCTGTGTGCAGTCAAGGTGTTTCAATGATTGTAGTAAAACCACCCCTGTGGCTGAAAGGTTCAACTGCTGGTGAGTCAGTATCCTGGCAAAAACTATACCATGAAGACAAAAGAACACTCCTAGCAACTCTGTGAAAAGGTTATTGAAAAGCACAAGTCAGGAGATGGATACAAGAAAATTTCCAAGACTGAATAGCCCTTGGAAAGAAAATAGCATGGCTGTAATCTGCCTGGAGTAGGCCATCCTCTAAATCTGAGTGACTGTGCAAGAAAGGGTCTACTGAGGGAGGCCACCAGAGGCCGATGACAACCCCGGAGGAGTTACAAGCTTCATTTGCTGAGATGGGACAGACTGCACATACAACAACTGTTGCCTGGGTGCTTCACTGATAATAGCTTTATAGGAGAGTGGCAAAGAGAAAGCCACTGCTTGGAAAAAAAACTCAAATGAAATCTTGGCTTGAGTATGCCAGAAGGTATGTGGGAGATTCTGAAATCAGCTGGAATTAGGTTCTATGGTCTGATGAAACCAAAACTGAGCTTTTTGATCATCAGACTAAATGCTATATTTGGCCCAACCCCAACACCACACATCATCAAAAATACATCAGCCCTACTGTGAAGCATGGTAGTGTCTGCATCATGCTGTGGGGATGCTTCACTGCAGCAGGCCCTGGAAGGCTTGTGAAAGTAGAGGGTAAAATGAATGCAGCAAAATACAGGGAAATCCTGGGGGGAAACTTGATGCTATCTGCAAGAGAACTCTGACTAGGGAGAAGATTTGTTTTCCAGCAAGACAATGACCCCCAAGCATAAAGCCAAAGCTATTGTGCACAAGAATGGCTTAAAAACAACAAAGTTAATGTCCTGAGTGACCAAGTCAGAGTCCAGACCTCAATCAAATAGAGAATTTGTGGCAGGGCTTGAAAAGTGATCCCATGTAGTTTGACTGAGCTTGAGCAATTTTGTAAAGAAGAATAGGGGGGAAAACTGTAGTGTCCAGATGTGCAAAGCTGATAGACACCTAGACACAGACTCAAGGCTGTAATTGATGCCAAAGGTGCTTCTACTAAATACTAACTGAAGAGGGTGAGTAATTATGCAATCAATTATTTTATGTTTAATAATTGTGATAAATTTAGACCAATAGGTAGAAATTTGTTTTTGCTTTCTCATGAAAGAGTTTTTTTCTGTTGATCGGTGTCAAAAACCCAAATTAAATCCATCGTAAGATAATAAAACATGAAAACTTCCAGTGGGGGTGAATACTTTTTATAGACACTGTATATAAAGTGTGGATCTGGGCCCTTTTTACTGCATTGTTCTTCCACTGTTTCTATTGCACTGGTTATGACTCCCAGCCCGTGGTAACCCAATTAGCAAAGGGTGCGTGTTCTCAGCATGCTAAATTTATATCCTATGGGCACTGTGATGTCATCAGCTAAACAGTAGTGAGTGGAAGGTCTGTAGTGCTCCTTAACTGGGCTGATCCTCGGGGGAAGCAGCTTTCAATGAGTGGGTAGGTTTGACACTTACTGCAATATACCACCCCTTGAAAGACACAACATCCTGACACTTGGCCCACAGGATAGTATAACACACACAGACTACAAACAAAACATAATACTATAATACCTAGAATTATCAACTGACCAGTTACCATCCAGTGTCCTACAGTAGCCCATTGTCCCTAAAAACCACCAACTTCTCCCTGGGGTGTAGATGCTATGGAGCTGGTATCCATCACTACCAAATGCCGGGACATGGGGGACCTTCCTGGGTTGCCCTGGAATTCAAGTTGTCCACCGACTGCTGCAGTACAGTCAGCCACCTCAGAAAGGTGGGGGTCAATAACTTAATTTGCTGTCTCAACAACCCATTCATACTGTTGTTCAGCCCTGCTGACTGTGGGTATTTGGGAATGTGGAACATCCTGTTTTCCTGGTCAACATGGCCACACGGCATGCCACCAGGACCATTGTGAGCACTTATCATTTCTTGGGACAAAGGCCCCACATAATCTTCTTGCCTCCGTGTCCCTGTAGATGCTTCCTGAGGGACCTGCTGTTCACCCCCTGGATTTAACCTTCTGGCAGGTAGGGCAGCTCTCAGCCACCGCCCTGGCCTCAACAAATGTCAATGACACCTCTGGGGCTTCTGCCCACTTCCTTGTTCCTTTCTCTCCCCCTCCCCGTATGCCTACTTCAGATGCCCTCCATAGGGGTCACCCGTGCACCTCCCAGTTCTGCCCATGCTAATGAGGCAACAAACTGTGATGACCTTAGCCACTGCTCAGGAGTCAGTGCAGATCCTCACAGGTCCTACTACTTCCTGGAGGGGCAGGGTTGCAGCCAATAGCTCAGGAATTCGCTAGGTTCCCCCACCCCCCACCACCTTGCCCTCCTGGTTAATGATCCTCCCTTATGCAAGGTAGAGAGCAGCACCCTTCTGCCACTGTTTACCAATCTGCCAACGATTTGAGCCATCGGTAAACCTGGCTTGCTGCTTCTATTTAGCTGTTGGATCGCTGTAGGGTTTACCCCACGGTATGGGTGAGGGGTTGATGGTGGGAACTTCTTCACGGGTGTAGTGGTGATTATCATGGAGAGCTATGACCTGCTCGTGGAGGCAGCTCACCCCAACGGGACTCTTCTCTGCTTGGTCTGAAAGGTGCCACCTCCACTTGACTATGGAACACGGCTGGCCACGACTCTCTCTGTTGGTCATATGGTCAGACTTTACCAACTGAACGATAGGAAGGTGTGGTTGCAGCACGACTGACTCAGAGGTGGAGAGATATTCTGTGACTAAGACAGCCCAGTAGTGGACTAGCCTGGAGGTAGATGGAACTGGCAGTTCAGACAGCACCCAACTCTGTCCAGGGGGCCAAGGGGAGAGCCTGATCTACCACCTGCTTGCCAGTTTCAAAGGCCACCTGTTGCTTGGGACCCAACAGGAAGGTGGGAGACCCTTTACAGGAGGTGTAGTATCATCATCAGGTGGCGGATAGGCTGAAACAAATACCACAGGAGCCCCACAAAGCTCTGCTTCCATTGTTTGGAGGCTGGGACTTCAGCACCCGAAGTTTTGCACTTGGCCTTGTCAGGTATCTCCTGCTGCCCAGGAATATGATATTCTGGCTGGGTCCCTGTTCCTTGTCAGGGTGTATGGACCAACTATGTTCCTGCAGGGAGGTGAGCACCTTATCCATGGCCTGAGAAGGTCCCTGTAGCAGCACATCATCAATGTAGAGTGATAGAGACGTTTGGGTCCAACAGTGTTCCCTGCAAATCTCAGGAAATCATGCTGAGGCACAAGGTGGGTCAGTGGACATATTCTCGTGGGAGGTGGTAAGAAGTGTACTGTCTTCCCTTCCATGTAAAAGTAAACTGGTCCTGACACTCCAGACTGAGGAAGATGCAGAAGAAGTACGTCCTCCATCAGCTACCACATGCCAATGCTTCCTCTCTCTACTCCCAATATCCTCAACTGGGATTACTACGTACGGGACAGCCACTGTGAGAGGAGGTGTGTACTTATTCAGTATAGTTGATTGTCTATGTGCTATCCCACTTCTGCACCACCTCCCCAGGTAGGGGGAGATTGCAGGGGGGATGACTGTCTCCTGCAACAGGGCCTCCAAAGTTTCTCCGATCTCCTTGGTGTTTCCCAGGATCCTGTATTCCTTTGTGTTAACTACCTTGGGGGAAGGTGGGGGCAGCATCACCAAGGCTCCCACTTGGCCAAATCCCACCAGCTCTTTCCCTCATGCCACCCCAAAGGTAAAACAACCCAAGCTTGTTTGTTAGGATATCTACCAACACTAGGACAGTCATGGGTCCAGGCTGCCCTGGTCAGATGGTCACTGTCCCGGATGGGTAGAAGTGAGCCCCCTAACCCCTCAGTGATCTTCCTGGGACCCCACCGGCTGTCCTGTCTAACTTGTGCGCCCCATGTACTCTAATCCCTCCAATAACCTGTGGCGATGTCAACTGTACTCCCTAACATTGATGCCAATAAGGGCAGCACCTCTTCCTTTAAATGAGGAGCTGCTGCTTTAAATAAGTATCCTATCATGGTGAAGGCTAATCAATGACCCTCCAGTGGGTCATCTCTGTGGTGATAGGCCCCTATGATCAGAGCTCACTGGTCCATTCCTTCATTGTGTTCCACTCAATAGGTACATTTAATGTCAGAGAAATGTATACAACAGATATCCTGGAATTCTTTTCCTTTGCGAACATCCTAGAAAACAGAGGAGTGCCCCAAAGGATGAATGACAGTTGAAATGTTAGAACCCCAAAGCCCCCTCCAGCTCCCCCCTCCCATGTACAAGCAGCAGCAAAGTAACACCCCCCTCCCCCCCACAAGCAAAAAAGCATTGGTGCCCCCCCCACCGAGCACTCGAGTGTGCAGCAAAGCATCAATAAAGACACAGACTTGCAGTACCTCAAAAACTACATATTCACCCAATAATTCGACATACCATGGGCCCTCCCCCTCTGTCCACATTTCACAGCTAGAAGGGAGACATAACAAAACAACTTGCTGACTTGCGATGTTAAAAGTCTGTTGCATTTCTTTTTCCAAGCTCTGCACCCCGACTCTCCTGGGTGAGCAGAAAGGCACAGCTCACCGGGCCCACAACCCCGGCAGCTAACCCTCTGCTCCTGTTGTTCTGCGTCCTCCCGTGACGCTTCAGGCAGGGGCACTGGCCTAGAGTCAGCACACCCCCAGAGCCTGGGGCTTCAAACCCCATTCGAAGCGTGACTTCAACCATGGGTCACGTGAAGCAGGTGGCATTTTTAAGGCATTATTCATCAGGTGGTGGGATGATAGCCCTCCCAAGGGGGCTGTTGGATAAACTCACTCCAGCAATCACCGCATGCCAGATCCTCAGCAAACACATGGGCGGAGGTTCTCCAGCAGCTGCCCAACTCCGCCAGTTCCTTAGCACAGAACTTTCTGATGGTAGTCATCTCACTGAGACCCAATGCTTTAATACCTCCCCTCATGCTATCCTCCAGCTCAGCCTGTTGCTCTCCCTCACCCTTTTCCATGGAGGTTGGAGGCCACCTTAGGGGTCTGGGTCTGCATAACCATCAGTCTGGCCTGTACCAGTGCGGCCGCATAGGGTGCAGGGTGCTCACTTAAAGTGGAACCACGGGGGTCCCTTCTAGCCTCTTTCCCCCATCCTTTGCCATCTAACAAAATGTCCCCATCTCCCACCTACATGTCAAGGTCACCTTCCCCACAACATCAGGGCTCAGACCTTAATGGGGGCCGATCACCAGTTAGCTCTGTGGGCAACCTCTGACTGCTGCACCTGGACCAGCCGACAGGCCATCTCTGTTCTTTTATCCGCCAGCCGGAGTCTGTGTTGGCTGGGCTAACCAGCCAGTAACACATCATTGGTGTAGCCCTTTTGTTTCATTTCTCATCTCTTCCTGCTCCTGTGAGATTGTCTCATAAAGCTGCTTTTTACTGTGTCTGCCAGCACCAAGAAAGCAACCTTCTGGCTCCCCTCCCTTTTAGGAAACCCTATTTCGTTAAGTACAGACATGATGTGGCATCCCTTTTTCATCCCACAGGACTCCAACTTGTCTGATCCGTCTACTGGCATTCTGTGGCCCACCAGAAAGTTGGCAAGACTCTCAAATCCCACACCTTTGTCATTCCACCCAGGGAGTCAGCACTCCTCGTATGGGGTTTATCTCTCTTACTTTGCCTTTTAGAGAAAGTCATCTTCTGTTCAGTCACCGAACCCTGCTCGCAGCACCAATTGTGGGAACTCAGGTTCACAAGTTCGGTGAGTGGGGACAGAGGATACTCACTACCAGTAAGTAACGTAACTATTTATTTACAGGACAAGACAGACACTAAGCATTCAGTAAACCCTTCAAGTTGTACTCAGTTACAATACATACAAACGTTGTACCTAAATTAAGCGCTCAAAGTGGCAGGACGAGACAGGCACCAAACATTCATTAACCTATTCAAGTTATCCACAGTGGCAAATACTCATCTAAAATGTGTGCGCAGGCCCTCTTTGCTGCAGCACACCTCCACTGCTTACAGTTTCCACAGCATTGATCACAACCCCCAGCCTGTGGTGACTCAGGGAACACGCTAGTTTTATCCCTTGCCAGCATCGTGACATCATCAATAGCGAGTGGAAGGGCTGTAATGCTCCTTAAACACTCCCCCACATGGGAGTGGATTTCAGTGGGCAGGTAAGTTTGACACTTAATGCAACACTACATGTATCATTACTTCTCATGTGCCCTTCATATTTTCCACAATTACCTTAAGTTGGTGCTCGCTGACTACTGAACAGTGACCCTTCGTCTGTTTTCACTTGTTATAGAGGGCATATCGTAATTTGACGATGTGGTGGAATATGGGAGCAGCTTCACAAAGATCTACTCCCACAGATTACTCAGATTTTGGCCCAAACTAACCGTACCTACTGTTTTATCTGATCTCCACAGAGCCAGAGTCCCAAATGTCAGAGCTAGTTCAACCCTCAACACATGGTACTCAGCTTGAGATACATTTCACAATTTCAAACGGAACAGCAAGTACCACAATAATGACCGGATATAACCATTGTGACTGCTGCCTGGTAAATAAGAACATACTTGCTGGAGGAATTGCCAGTCTATGCCATAACACCAGGGACTGAAACTCCTTGTGGTTCAAGAAAGAATTAGCTCATTCCCCTGAGATTCATAATTCTCCAAATGGCTTCCAGTTCTCGAAATTGTCGATATTCTGCAGGGGGGCTGAAAATCCCACATCCATTTTGTGCTATGTCTTGGGTGACCCTGACCCTGACCCTTACACTTACACCTACATCTGATAACCTACTCTAAATAGCAAGGTCTTGCTACTTTGTTGATGTTCCATTTCTCCAGCTACTGCCTGAAATTTCTATGAGACTCTGGTTGCTTTAAGAAGGACCATATTTTCTCTGTCTAACTGCCAGAGTAAATCCATTTCCTTGATAACCTTGTTTACAGATTATCCATAGGATTATCCTGACCTCATCCTATTGGAAATATTCTCCTTGTTCTATTCATCCCTTCCTTGCCAACTCTTCAACTTAATGTTACTTTATTTTTCTCCTTCCCAATTCTGATGAAGAGACTGTGACTGAAAGAGTAGTTTACTTCTTCTCTCTCCAGATGCTGCCTGACTGCAGTGTTTTCTGCAATGCCAGCTGTGATAGTGATCTGCATTCCTATTGTACCACCTAGCCATTTCCTGCAATGTTGACAATTAACAATTTGCAAGCCAGAGTCTCCTTTTCCACTTCTCTCTGCTTACAAAAACATGGTTCAATCTACATGCATGCCCACAAGGTTCAGATTAAGGTATACTAACTGTCTCCACTGGACTCTGAGCAGAGACACAAACTGATACATATCCACATTGCTGCTGTTCCTGCCTCTTGTTCCTATCACTCATAGCTGATCATGGCTACCCAATCTCACTCCCATTCTCCAAAAGGTCATGATGGCTAAAATAATGGTTGAAATTGTAAAAGAAAGAGGAAATTAACATACTAACTTCAGTCGTTAATGTCTTCTGTAATCATATTTGATTCTTTAGAAATACACCAATGATCTCCATTTGTGCTGATGACTACCTCTTCAATTACAGCTAGGTTTATGATTTTTTAAAAAACACCTTTCATTTCCCTGCTCCATCACAGCTTTATGATTCCATATTTGAATATGTCACAGTATACTGTGATTTTTGCTGAAGTGCCTTTTGTCTCCACCTTGATTTCCACCCCAGATAGTCTTAACATTTCAAATGGAGACTTTTAAATCAGGTAAATGTAGGATTTATCTTACTCTGCCAATTTTCAGTATTGGTTCGAGTGGAAGATTTTGCATCATGTGGAAGAGATTAGTTCAGGTGGATAATGATGGATTGGCTGACTGTTATATACCCTTACTGATTTTTTTTCCATTGCACTCCTAGAGCAGGTTGGTTAATAGGCAAACTGAAAGTTCTGCTTACCCAAACTTGGAGCATTTCCCTTCCTTTTTATTATTCTTATAGTTCAGCATTCATCCTGCAGTACTGTTCATTCTTAAAAATGTTGCCACAAGACTCTTTTGTCCATGTGTATTGTTGAAAATGGTGCCCAGTCTGTTTTCAATCTTTCACCACTTTTATAACTTCCCTCTTATCAGCTTTCTCAAATATGAGATTAGACTAACAGTAAATTCTAACTGTACCAAAATACTGTTTTAAAACTTTTCACACCATTAATAATTGGTCAAGGAAAAAGGCCATAATATTGTTTGTACATTTGGGGTTTGGTTCATTTCAAACAGATTATTTCATGAATAAACAATTGACCCAGTTCAAATCCAACTACTGCTTTTTGTTTTTATTACAAAACTAATGACCATGCTGAAATAAGGCAGTGATTGTTTGTGAAAATATATCAAATATATCAATGTTTCTGAATGTGCTAAAAGCTGTGTGTGATGAGTGAACATGTTATAAGCCTAAGCAGATCGAGCTTTCAATTTTGCTCTTGAACCAAACTACTCTAACAGTTGCTGGTGAACACAGCAGGCCAGGCACCATCTCTAGGAAGAGGTACAGTCAACGTTTCGGGCTGATACCCTTCGTCAGGACTGACTGAAAAAAGAGCTAGTAAGAGATTTGAAAGTGGGAGGGGGAGATCCAAAATGATAGGAGAAGACAGGAGGGGGAGGGATGGAGCCAAGAGCTGGACAGGTGATTGGCAGAAGGGATATGAAAGGATCATGGGAAAGGAGGCCTAGGGAGAAAGAAAAGGGGGAGGGGGGAAAAAACCCAGAGGATGGGCAAGGAGTATAGTGAGAGGGACAGAGGGAGGAAAAGGAGAGAGAGAAAAAGAATGCCATCCCCTTCTCGCAATTCCTCCGTCTCCACCACATCTCTCAGGGTGAGGCTTTTCATTCCAGGATGAGGGAGATGTCCTCTTTTTTTTTAAAGAAAGGAGCTTCCCTTCCTCCACCATCAACTCTGCTCTCAAACCTATCTCCCCCAGTTCACACACATCTACTATCACTCCATCCTCCCACTACCCCACTAGGAATAGGGTTTCCCTTGTTCTCATCTACCACTCCACCAGCCTCCGGGTCCAACATATTATTCTCCGTAACTTCCGGCACCTCCAACGGGATCCCACCACTCAGCACATATTTCCTTCCACCCCACCCCGCCCCGCTTTCAGCAGGGATCACTCCCTATGCGACTCCCTTGTCCATTCGTTCCCCCCCCCCCAGCCCTCCCCACCGATCTCCCCCCTGGCACTTATCCTTGTAAGCGGAACAAGTGCTACACATGCCCTTACACTTCCTCCCTTACCACCGTTCAGGGCCCCAGACAGTCCCTCCAGGTGAGGTAACACTTCACCTGTGAGTCAGCTGGGGTGATGTACTGCAGCGGTCCCCAACCACCGGGCTGCGGACCGGTACCGGGCCACAAAGCATGCGCTACCAGGCCATGAGGAAACGATATGATTTGGCGATATGAGTCAGCTGCACCTTTCCTCATTCCCTGTCATGCCCACCGTTGAGCCATTACGCATGCGAGGTTATTATCCGCACGTCATCCATGTCAGCACGGGAAGGAGATCAACTCCTCGAGCTTACAAATGACGGCGGGCTGAAAAGTATGTTTGACATAACATCTCTGCCGGCATTCCAGATCAGAGTCAAGGCTAAGTATCCTGAGATACCCACGAAAGCACTGAAAATATTGCTTCCAACATATTTCTGCGAAGCGGAGTTTTCTGCAATGAATGCAATGAAAACTAAATTGCGGAATAGACTGATCATAAGGAACCCCCTTCGAGTATCACTGTCTCCCATCACCCCTCAATGGGACCGTCTTGTTGCAGGGAAACAAGCCCAGGGCTCCCACTGATTCAGCAATATTGGTGTGTTGCAATGATTTTATATGTTCATACAGGGAAAATATGCGCTGTGTGTTTAATAACCAAACTTAAAATGTTATGATGCTATTGACTTATATAACCATATAACAATTACAGCACGGAAACAGACCATATCTGCCCTTCTAGTCCGTGCCGAACGCTTCTCTCACCTAATGCCACCGACTTGCACTCAGCCCACAACCCTCCATTCCTTTCCTGTCCATATACCTATCCAATTTTTCTTTAAATGATAATATCGAACCTGTTTCTGCCACTTTTACTGGAAGTTCGTTCAACACTTCCTTCAAGCTCCCCTGTCCTTCCCTGAAAATCTGAAAATTGACTTATCACTGTATTCATGCGAGGAAAATATGTGCTGTGTGTTTCATATTAAATTTGTTAGATAAACCCTTTTAGAAACGAAACTGAATGTATTAGCCATTTATCACCGATATTCCGGTTGCGATTAACACCCCCCCCCCCCCGGGGGAACAGAATCGCCAAAAACGATTTGCGGGGGGGGGGGGGATCAGCAGGCGCACACATGCGCACTGGTGCCCGCGCAAGGCTTCATGGTCATTGTAGTCTTTCCCGGGGTAAACACAACGTATTTGACTGCTACTCTTGTCTGTTGGCAATCCTCCACCCCCCCCCCCCCCAGGTCAGCCGGTCTGCAATACTATTGTCAATATTAAACCAGTCCGCAGTGCAAAAAAAGTTGGGGACCCCTGATATACTGTGTCCGGTGCTCCCGATGTGGCCTTCTCTATATTGGCGAGACCCGACTCAGACTGGGAAATCATTTCGCTGAACACCTACACTCTGTCCACCAGAGAAAGCAGGATCTCCCTGTGGCCACACATTTTAATTCTACGTCCCATTCCCATTCTGACATGTCTATCCACGGCCTCCTCTACTGTAAAGATGAAGCCACACTCAGGTTGGAGGAACAACACCTTATATTCCGTCTGGGTAGCCTCCAACCTGATGGCAGGAACATTGACTTCTCAAACTTCTGCTAATGCCCCACTTCCCCCATGTACCCCATCTATTATTTATTTATTTATTTATATACACACATTCTTTTTCTCTCTCTCCTTTTTCTCCCCCTGTCCCTCTCACTTTACCCCTTGTACATCCTCTGGGTTTTCCCCCTTCCCCCTTTTTCTTTTTCTCTCGTCCTCCTGTCCCATGATCCTCTCGTATCCCCTTTGCCAATCACCTGTCCAGCTCTTGGCTCCATCCCCCCTCCTCCTGTCTTCTCCGATCATTTTGGATCTCCCCCTCCCCCTCCCACTTTCTAATCTCTCACTAGCTCTTCTTTCAGTTAATCCTGACGAAGGGTATCGGCCCAAAATGTCGACTGTACCTCTTCCTGGAGATGCTGCCTGGCCTGTAGCGTTCACCAGCAACTTGTATGTGTGTTGCTTGAATTTCCAGCATCTGCAGATTTCCTCGTGTGAACTCTAATAGTTGAATGGAAGAGAATCAGCCAGGGTATGTGACTGGCACCCAGTTCACTACCGTCAGTCCTCCACCCCAAACAATGCTGGGAATGGCTGTAAAAATAGTGAGGTTGTGTTCATGGACAGTTCAGAAATCTAATAGTGGAGGGGAAGCTCCTGTTCCTAAAAGGCTTCAAAAACATCTTCAGGCTCCTGTACCATCTCATTGGTGGTAGTATCAGAAGAGGACATATCCTGGACGGTAAGACTTTTTCATGATGAAGGCATTGCCTTTTGAAGATGTCCTCGATTGTGGTAAGCTTTGTGCCCACGATGGATCTGGCTGTGTTTAAACCCTCTGCATCTTTTATCAGCACCAGTCAGAATGCTCTCCATGGTAAGGAGGAAGACATGGAAGGATTGTCTACTGAGTCTCTGTGGGTGGATGTTAGAAACAAGAAAGGGTCAATAACTTTATTGGGTGTTTTTATAAACCACCCAATAGTAACAGGGACATCGAGGAGCAGATAGGGAGACAGATTCTGCAAAGGTGTAATAATAACAGGGTTGTCGTGGTGGGAGATTTTAATTTCCCAAATACTGATTGGCTTCTCCTGAGAGCAAGGGGTTTAGATGGGGTGGAGTTTGTTAGGTGTGTTCAGGAAGGTTTCCTGACACAATATATAGATAAGCCTACAAGAGGAGAGGCTGTGCTTGATCTGGTATTGGGAAATGAACCTGATCAGGTGTCACGTCTCTCTGTGGGAGAGCGTTTTGGAGATAGAATTGTGATCACTATCTCCTTTACCATAGCATTGGAGAGGGATAGGAACAGACAAGTTAGGGCAACGTTTAATTAGAGCAAGGGGAAATATGAAGCTCTGGGCATGAACTTGGAAGCATAAATTAGGAACAGATGTTCTCAGGGAAATGAACAGCAGAAATGTGGCATATGTTCAGGGGATATTTGCGTGGAAATTTGCATAGGTACCTTCCAATGAGACGGGGAAAGGATGGTAGGATACCGGAACCGTGGTGTACAAAGGCTATTGAAAATCTCTTCAAGAAGTGAAAAGTGTACAAAAGGTTCAAGAAAACTAGGTAAATAGATAGAAGATTATAAGGCTAGCAGGAGAGAGCTTAAGAATGAAATTCGGAGAGCCAGAAAGGGCCATGAGAAGGCCTTGGCGAGCAGGATTAAGGAAAACCCCAAGACATTCTGCAAGTATGTGAAGAGTAAGAAGATAACACGTGAGAGAATAGGACCAAACAAGTGTGATAGTGGAAAAGTGTGTATGAAACCGGAGGAGATTGCAAAGATACTTAATGAATACTTTGCTTCAATATTCACTACGGAGAAGGACCTTGGCAATTGTAGAGATGACTTACAGCAGACTGAAAAGCTTGAGCATGTAGATATTAAGAAAGAGGATGCGTTGGAGCTTTTGGAAAGCATCAAAGTGGATAAGTCACCAGGACCGGATAAGATATACCCCAGGCTACTGAGGGAGGCGAGGGAGACAATTGCTGAGCCTTTGGTGATGATCTTTGCATCATCAATGGGGACTGGAGAGGTTCTGGAGGATTAGAGGGTTGTGGATCTTGTTCCCTTATTCAAGAAAGGGTGTAGAAATAGCCCAGGAAATTATGGACCAGTCTTACTTCAGTGGTTGGTAAGTTGATGGAAAAGATCCTGAGAAGCAGAATTTATGAATATTTCGAGAGGCATAATATGATTAGGAATAATCAGCATGGTTTTGTCAAAGGCAGGTCATGCCTTATGAGCCTCATTGAATTTTTTGAGGATGTGACTAAACACATTGATGAAGGTAGAGCAGTAGATGCAGTGTATATGAATTTCAGCAAGGCGTTTGATGAGGTACCCCATGCAAGGCTTATTGAGAAAGTAAGGAGGCATGGGATCCTAGGGGACATTGCTTTGTGGATCCAGAATTGGCTTGCCCACAGAAGGCAAAGAGTGGTTGTAGAGGGTTATATTCTGCATGGAGGTCAGTGACCAATGGTGTGCCTCAGGGACCTGTTCTGGGACCCCTTCTCTTTGTGATTTTTTTTTAATATAAATGACCTGAATGAGAAAGTGGAGGGATGGGTTAGTAAGTCTGCTGATGACACA
Source organism: Mobula hypostoma (assembly GCF_963921235.1). Classification (NCBI taxonomy): domain Eukaryota; kingdom Metazoa; phylum Chordata; class Chondrichthyes; order Myliobatiformes; family Myliobatidae; genus Mobula; species Mobula hypostoma. The sequence continues at coordinate 110,895,896 of NC_086100.1, read as the reverse complement.
AAGGTTGGAGGTGTTGTGGATAGTGTGGAGGGCTGTCAGAGGTTACTGCGGGACATCAATAGGATGTAAAACTGGGCTGAGAAGTGGCAGATGAAGTTTGACCCAGATAAGTGTGAGGTGGTTCATTTCGGTAGGTCAAATATGATGGCAGAATATGGTATTAATGGTAAGACTCTTGGCAGTGTGGAGGATCAGAGGAATCTTGGGGTCAGAGTCCATAGGACACTCAAAGCTACTGTGCAGGTTGACTGCATGGTTAAGAAGGCATATAGTGCATTGGCTTTCATCAACTGTGGGATTGAGTTTAAGAGGTGAGAGGTAATATTACAGCGATATAGGACCTTGATCAGACCCCACATGGAGTACTGTGCACAGTTCTGATCACCTCACTACAGGAAGGACGTGGAAACCATAGAAAGGGTGCAGAGGAGAAATACAAGGATGTTGCCTGGATTGGGGAGCATGCCTTATGAGAATAGGTTGAGTGAACTTGGCCTTTTCTCCTTGGAGTGGCGGAAGATGAGAGGTGACCTGATAGAAGTGTATAAGATGATGAGAGGCGTTGATAGTCAGAAGCTTTTTCCCAGGGCTGAAGTAGCTAGCACGAGAGGGCACAGTTTTAAGGTGCTTGGAAGTAGGTACAGAGGAGATGTCAGGGGTAAGGTTTTTGCATAGAGCGTGGTGAGTGCATAGAATAGGCTGCTGGCGACGGTAGTGGAGATGGATATGATAGGGTCCTTTAGGAGACTCCTGAATGGGTACATGGAGCTTAGAAAAATAGAGGACTATGGGTAACCCTAGGTAATTTCTTAAGGAAGTAAATGTTTGGCACAGCATTGTGGGCCGAAGGGCCTATATTGTGCTGTAGGTTTTCTATGTTTCTATGGTACAACTGTAGAAGTTTGATAGTCCCAATTTTCTCAACCTCCTAATGAAATGTAGCCACTGATGTGCCTTCTTCATAATTGCATCAATAGGTTGGGTTCACCACAGAGAATGGTGAATTTGTGGAATTCTCTGCCACAGGAAACAGTTGAGGCCAGTTCATTGGCCATATTTAAGAGGGAGTTAGATATGGCCCTTGTGGCTAAAGGGATCAGGGGGTTTCTAATAGATCTTCAGAGGTGTTGATACCCAGGAACTTGAAGCTGCTCACCCTTTCCATTGCTGACTCTTCGATGAGGACTGGTGTGTGTTCCATTGACTTCTCCTTCCTGAAGTCCACCAATAATTCCTTGGTCCTACTTACATTGAGTGCAAGGTTGTTGCAACACCACAGAACCAGCCAATCTATCTCACTCATGTACACTTCCTTGTCACTATAACACATTCTGTGAACAAGAATTGCAATTTTATAGATGATATTTCATTATATTTCACTTTTATTATCACTGACATATTTATGGATGGCATTTGAGCTGTGCTTCTCCACACAGCCATGGGTGTAGGGAGTTCAGAGCAGTGGCCTAAGCATGCATCCTTGAGGTGTGTCTATGTTGATTTTCAGTAAGGTGAAGATTATTCTGCCAGGATAATCAAGGACACGACCCACCCAGACACTTTTCCCTCTGGGAGAAGGCTCAGGAGCTTGAAAACTCATACGGCCAGATTTGGGAACAGCTTCTTTCCAACTGTGATAAGACTACTGAACGGATCCTGACCTGGATCTGGGCCATATCCTCCAAATATCCAGACCTGCCTCTCAGTTTTTTTTTGCAATACCTTACTTTCCCTTTTCTATTTTCTATTTATGGTTTATAACTTAAATTCTTAATATTTACTATCGATTTGTACTCCAGGGAGCACGAAGAGCAGAATCAAATATCGCTGTGATGATTGTACGCTCTAGTATCAATTGTTTGGTGACAATAAAGTATAAAATATATTCAATTTCTGATCACACTTACTGTGGTCTCCCAATGAGGAAATCAAGGGTCAGGTTGCAGGGGAGGTACAAAGACCCAGGTTTTGAAGCTTGTAGATTAGCACTGAGGGGATGATAGTGTTGAGCACTAAACCATAATAAATAAACAGCAGCCTGACATGGGTATTGCTGTTGCCCAGGTGGTACAAGGCCAGTGGAGAGCCAAGGAGAGCGCATCTGCTGTAGACCTGTTGTGGTCCACATTCTTATTTAGGCAGGAGTTAATTTGAGCCATGACCAATCTCTCAAATGGCTTAATCACAGTAGATATGAGTACTTCTATGTGATAGTCGTTGAGGCAGCTTACACTGCTCTTCCTGAGCACTGGTATGATTGATGCCCTTTTAAAGCAGTGGGAACCTCCAAATGCAGTAGTGAGAGATTGAAGATGTCCTCGAATACACCAGCCAGTTTGCTGTTCAGGTTTTCATTGCCATCAGGGCCTGATACCTTTCAAGGTTCATGCTCTTGAAAGATATTCTGATGTCGGCCTCTAAGACAAAGATCAGAAGATCAGATTTTGCAAGGATTCACACAGGTATGGTTTTATTCTCCTTTGAAACTGTTCATAAAAGCATGCATACTGACAGGACACCAAGGTTCATGATGCAATTTGTCTATCAAACCCAGTTCTCTGGCATCAAGCAAGAAACGAATGGCTAGGGTTAATGCATGCTGAATTTTAGATTTACCCTGCCTACAGTTTCAAACAGGAGGCATATCTTGCACACCAGAATCAACCTGTTCAATTCACTCCCTTGAAAGATGATTATGGAATACCTTTACAACGCACAAATGTGATGCATTTTCCTCTGCATCCAGGCTTATGACATGCCCATCCATCATATGAAGAACTCTGCACACTGAGGAACACCAATTCTTTGCTTCTGGCAAAACTGCATCTTATTTTATCCTGCAAATCTCTACACAACTAGCACTCAACAATCAGGTTGGTGAGGTCCTATGCTTATCAAAATATGTTCTATTCTTAAAATAACAGTATGAAGGATACTGCATTAAATCATCAATGTATCAATTGTAATACAACATTCCAATTAACATAGCAAATCTAAAATTGCTTATGGTTAAATATGGTGGAATTTCAAGATTTGAACAAGTTCTACCAAATTATCCTTCACATACCAATAAAATGCAAGAGAAAAGGGAAAAGATCCAAAGGTTAACTTCAGCATGAAAGCCTGCAGTGACATGAAATTGGGCAGTCACATGTCAGAACCCATTCAGTTACAGTGTGATTGTCCAGCATACAGGCTTTGCAAGGATGTGAATTTTAGTGTCAATTACCATATTTTATTCATATTGATTACGTGTTTGATTAGAGAAAACCCTGTGTACCTAAATGTGGAACATATACAGTATCTCTGCCTAATGATTTGGGCAACAGAAACTTGCAAGGATCCAAGTGGTAGTTTCAAGTGTGCTCTGGTAGAGTGGTTCCTGTTATAAATGCACTCTCGAGCACAACCAAGATCCCGGATTAGAACTAAGAAATGGGGTAGTAGGTTGGGGGTACAGACTTTGAGAGTGTTAGCTGGACTACAGTGAGTACAGCTTTAGGATGACCATGTTATATAATTTTCTCTGATATTTGATATTTCTTCTGAGGGGCCTTTTCTCTGATGGCCGTGTACAATCTGTTTGGTCAGGGCCTTCATGAGGTGCTGCTGACTTGCATGCAGAGTCCACAGTGCCCTTTTGATGTAAACCATCAGTCCCTGAAAATTTGCGAAGCTGTAGTACCCTCTGTCAAGGGGCATGGAAATTTATCCTTCGCATCCTGAATGCAACAAGCTACAAGCTGGAGAAAGTGACAGCTGATTGTCTGGAATGGTCTGGAGATCTTCACAGTGACTTTCATCCCTGTAGGCAAAGAAATCTTTACTGTCCTAGAAAGCCATTCTCTATATGCATTGGTTCTCAGGCAGCTAGAGGCATGTGTGGTTTCTGAAAGACTCAGAGTTTAAAGATGTTCTTTCCAGGAATCTTCCCTCCCTCTTCCTTTGCAGTGAGGCAGATCTTGACTTTGGCTCCTGGTTATGTTGGAGATACAGCAGATCTGCATCTAAAGTTCCTATAATTACACCAAGAGTCAACTGTGACCTCCATACTCACCCAAACCAGTGCCAAGATTTTCAGTGCTATTCAGCCCAAAGAGCTCTTGTCAATGTCATTCCCTGTCAAACCACATTAAATAGCATAAGAGCAAATGCTTGACCCTGCTGCTTTGATCAGCTTGCCTGTAGTTAAAGTTTCAAACTGCGAATCAGTTTTGCTGGGGTGTTATTAATCAGTAATTACAAGTAAATTGATGGCTTCCATGCATACTTTATATCCTTCATGTGAAGCTGCAAATACATACACAGAAGTTCACTGCCAAAATTTACAAACTTCCCCAAGTCCCCTGAGAAGATATCAAATCAATGTCTGACACCCCCCCCCCACCCCGGCCGTCATCCCCAGCACCAAAGCTTTACACTTTGATGCCTTCATTGTACGTGCCACATCTTACACATTTCCATCTCCAGGCACCTGAAACAGAAACTCCATTCAGAGCTCTGTGACGAGAATAGAAGAATAGATACTCAGAGAAAAAGATTCAAGGATGCTTTCAAAGCATCTTTGAAACCATGCAACATTGCCACAGAACTCCAGGTTAAGAAATTGTGATAACACTGAACAAACTAATTTTTTCTAAAGTGTTGTTTTCTCATAATTTGTTTTGTTTATGATAGACCACTTGAAGCTGAACACAGATATATTTTCAGACTACTTGTATCACGTAGGAATTTGGAGAAACAAGAAATTAATTCTTATTGACTATAATGCATTTAATTGCATAACAGTGCTGGCACTTTGCAATAGTTCAACTAAGCTAAAAATGTTTTGTTGATGACTTTTATTTATATTCAGTGTCTGAGGCTTTTTGCTTAAGTGTCCAACAACGATCAGCCAGCATTGATGGATTCCAGTTGCCCTGATACAGTTTCTCCATGACTGCAATATCCTAGTGAAACCTTTCACTGTGCTCATAAAAGTTGCTGCCAGCATCTGCAGATTTCCTCGTGTTTGTGACTGTGCTCATCACTGACAGCATCAAGATTTGCAGGGAAGAAGACTAAATAGGAATGCAGAAAATGAATCTTCAGTGACATTTTGCACTTCATGGTTTTGTGAGTTTGTAGCGCATTGTCAACCAGCTGCACATAATGCTCTGTAGTTGAATGCCTTCTATGTGATTTTCCCCAGTCCCACTAGAAGTTCTTCAAATTTTCTGTCATTGATGACCTGTTTGATTTGAAGACCAACAAAACTGCCTTCCTTAATCTTGCAATCAGTTAATCTGACTGGAGTTATGAATTGAAATAACAAATATAGGCGACTTCAAAAAAAAATGGAGCATGATAGGAAAATTTCATGGTGGTTTTCATGATCAGCAGCCCAAATTCCATAAGATGCACCCAAAAGTATTCAGGAAGCAATATCTTTGTTGACCAGTGTTAGCAGGGTGCTGTAATGACTGGTTCACAATTCATACCAGTGGTTTGAATCAGGTGATCAAATTTAGTTTAGCCAAGCTTACTTCTGATAAACAACTAAGTGGCTGCTTGGGGCATGGGGAGGAGCCAGAGAGGCTTCAAGAAAGTATAGACAGGTAGTGAATAGGTGAGAACGTGGCCTATGGGATATAATGTGGAAATTCTGAAGCCATGCACTTTGGGAGGAAATAAGAAAGCAGAATACATTTGTAATGGTGAGAAATTAAGAGCTTGGTGTTTAGTGAGATCTTTATATCCCTTGTACATGAAGATCAGCATGCAGGTTCATCAAATAATTAACCTTGTCATAGGGTTTGGAAGCTTGCATGCCTCAGTGACCTGCAGATCTATGTTGAGTGGAGTCAGGGCCTCGTGCTTTGGCTCTTGGTAGGGTCACCCATGCCAAACCAGTCAAATGGTAGAGGCGAGACTAAGAATGGTCTACTAGTCCTCCAGGTTTGGGGGTTCAGCTCAGGGCTAACAACCCTGGCTAGTCAAAAAAAATTGTTATGGAAACAGCAATGAAGAACCCTTCTTATTTGTATTCAACTCAGGAGCTGAGCCATGCTTGGAGCACAAGGAAGGACATAGCCAGGGATAGACAAAGATAGAGGAACTTAATTGCCCTAAACAGCAGCAGGGTAATGGGCAGTAAGTAGGCAAGTATAGCCCCTTGAGTTTGAAAGAATGGATGTTAGAAAATTCTAAAGGGGCTTTAGAGGGAAATTGCAAGCATGATGACTCCTCTAGATGGGCTGATTAAAATCGAGGGTCACAGTCTCAAAACAAGAGATCAGTAATTCAACATGGAAGGAAATTAAAATCAACATGGAAGGCAAATGAAATATGTTCCCCTGGAGGCTAGTGAATCTTTGGAATTTTCTACCCCTAGAGGGCTGTGGAAGTTCAGCCTCCCAGAGTGTGCTTGCGGTAAAGACTGATAGACTTTTAGAAAATAAGCAAATCGAGAGATATAGGGTTGATGTGGGAAAGTGGAGCTGAGGTTAAGAAAAAAAATCAGCTATCATCTTACTGAATGCCAGAGCAGGTATGAAAAGTTAAATGCCATATTCCTGCGTCTGCTTACAAATTTTCAAAATAGATTTATTACTAAAGTTCAGTATGTATGTGTTACCATATGCTACAGTGAGGTTCATTTCTACAGGTAAAAAAATGAAATACAATAGAATTTAGAAAAAACTCTACGTTAATATAGACTGACAAACTACCAATAATCAAAAGATAAATTGCAAATAGAAAATACTAAGGGCATGAGTTGTAAAGAGTCTTTGAAAGTGAGTCTGTAGGTCTCAGAATCAGTTCAGAGTAATGATTAGACATGCTGGTCAAGGAGCCTAATAAAGAGTCACAACCCCTTGCATTTGAAGTCTGAGTGCTGGCCAGCCATTTGGATATAGAGGGCCTGAAATATGCACCGGAATGATTTAACACTCTCAGGTTATGGAAGAATGTCCTGGAGGGGCAAAGAAACCTCTAAAAGTGTGTTAATGTTTCCAAGGGATTTTCCACAATTTTTTGTTGGTATAATTTATAAGGTCTTGTGAGCAGTTGTTTATTTTGGCCAATGATTTAGGAATCAGCTTTCAAACCAGAAATGTTAATTCTGGTCTGTGGAACAGACAGCTACTTTTTTCCAGCTTCATACAATATGCATAGCAATATTTCTTGCATGCTGAGGACAGGGTTCTGCAACTTGATTATGGTTTTCTTAGCCTGGCAACATAAATTTTTCATTATGAAAGGAGACAAGGCCAAGTTCTATCTGACCTCATTTTCACAGACTGCAACCGTTTTAAATAAAAGGGAACTGGTGGGAGGGGGAGCCTGTTACTCAGATGTAAATGTAAATCAGACACCTGTGGGTTGTTGTCTTTTACTGGCACATGAGTAATAAAAAAGGTAACAATTCCATTTTGTTTGCTGGAAAATCATTCCCTTAAACAGTAAATTCAAATTGTGGATTTAACACTGGCTGATGGATAACAAGGAATGCTTTCCTGTTCTAAATATATATTGTATAAGTATTTCGACCACCAGTGATGATGGGTTCTATACTGCCTCATGTTTACCGAGCTCATCCCATACAAAAATCTATTGAAGTAACGGACTGGGTTATACACGCTTTGGAATGGTACTGCAGGTTTTGGAGCTGCATTTTGAAAGACACAAGTCAAAGAGGTGCCAGCGATCAAATACTGGCACATATGACCCCCATTTCACCAAAGGAGTTGGCAATCCCAAAAAAGCTGAACTCACCAATTATCAACCAGCCCCACTACCTTAATGGACAGCCTTACATCCACTCATCTATGATCTGATTCCATGATCTTCCAATGACCATCCCTCAGCCAGAATCAGACCTATACCTGTCAGCCAAAGTCACAGGATCAAGGCTCAAATGCCATATTGCCCTTTAAGTATCACACAGCACAGAACACTCAGTGCAAAGGAAGATGTGTAACAGCAGATCACTAATTCCACATAACAACCAATCAGGAATCAGTGTGAATGAGTTGTGAAGCAGTTCAGTGACAGGAATTTGCTCCAAGAACTTTGAATCAGCATGGAATGAAGTTCGACTATCCAGAAAATCAGTGAATCTTTGCACAGTAGATCCTACCAACTGGATGTTTCATATTGTTCACTTACCCCCTTCAACCAACTACCAGCAATTAGTCAAAGTGTCCAATTCTTCAATACCTTCACCTGACTTCACCCTCATCCATTTTGATCTGTTATAGAAAATCATGGCGTAATATAGCACAGAGCAATCTTAAGGATAACCATAGTTAGGGGAATAGACACTATCCTCTGTAGCAAAGATCGTCCTGAAGGCTGTGTTACCTGGCTAATGCTAGATTCAGGACATCTCCATTGGGCACAGGAAGAGCCTGAGTGGAAGGGTAGATTTGTCATGGTCCCTGTATGTACTGATGACAAAGGTAGGACTAGGAAGGATAATGCTGAGGGATAATGAAGAGCTGGAGGCAAAATTGAAAAGCAGATTCAGTTTCAGATTCATTTGTCGTACTTGCATTGGAGGATACAGTGAAACATGTTGTTTGTGTTAACACACCCAAGAATGTGCGTTGGCAACCCACAAATGTTGCCAGACATTCCAGCACAAACATAACTGCCCATTATGTTCAACAGAACACAGGCAGCAGCGACAAAAACATCAAAACAAAACGAGATGACAACAGCAAAATATTCCTCCCACCCGCCAACTCAGTACAGACCACCACTGGGTCTCCAGTCTTAGTCCCTTGACTCTCACACTCGCGTACATCAGCCTCCAACTTTAGACATCGCCCCAGAGCTTTGCCAATCATGGGGATAACTTTCTAGCCCCAAATTCCAGACTCACTCAAAACTCTGACACTGATCACCTGGGCCCTCATCACTATTTTTAGCCCCTACCTTCGGTCTTCAATCTTCAGGCTTCTACTCCTGTCATCCTGCTCTGAACTTCAACCTAGGGCTTTGCCTGCCGGACTTCGCCGGGTTTGAACTTAGGAACTTAGAAACATAGAAAACCTGCAGCTCAATACAGGCCCTTTGACCCACAATACTGTACCGAACATGTTCTTACTTTAGAAATTACCTGGGGTTACCCATAGCCCTCTATTTTTCTAAGCTCCATGTACCTGTCCGGGAGCCTCTTAGAAGACCCTTGTTTTGGGGGTACGATACTAAAGCAAAATGGAGGAAAATGTAATTCATTATATATTCCGTATTGTGTCATTCCTTCAATAAAAATAAAATTTAAAAAAAGACCCTATTGTATCTGCCTCCATCACAGCCACTGGCAGCCCATTCCACACACTCACCACTCTCTGCGTTTTTTTAAAAAAAACAAACTTACCCCTGACATCCCCTCTGTACCTACTTCCAAGCACCTTAAATCTTCAGGCCTTGACTTCTGGAATCCAATAACCTGGGGAACATAGAACACAGCGCATTACAGGCCCTTTGGCCCACGATGTTATAACCTACTCAAGACACTGCCTAGAATTTCCCTACCACATAGCCTTCTATACTTCTAAGCTCCATGTACCTATCTAAGAGTCTCTTTAAAAAAAAAACCCTATTGTATTCACCTCTACCACCATCACTGGCAGTACATTCCACGCACCCACCGCTCTCTGTGTGAAAAACTTACCTCTGATATCCTCCTTGGACCTACTTCCAAGCACCTTGAAACTATGCCCCCTCATGTTTGCCATTTCAGCCCTGGGAAAAAGCCTCTGGCTATCCACACCATCAATGCTTCTCATCATCTTATACACCTCTATCAGGTCGTTACTCATTCTCTGTCACTTCTAGGAGAAATGGCCAAGTTCATTCAACTTACTCTCATAAGGCATGCTCTTTAATCCAGGCAACATCCTTGTAAATCTCTTCCGTACTCTCTCTATAGCATCCACATCCTTCCTGTCGCGAGGTGACCAGAACTGAACACAGTACTCCAAGTGGAGTCTAACTAAGATCTCATTTAGCTGTGTAAGTGTGGGGAGTCTTGCCCAAAGCCAGGACTCGCCATTTGTATGAACCTCCAACCTGGGGCTAATCTCCAACCAGGGATCTCTGACGTTTAACCACAGAGTCCTTTGATCTGGACTTAAGCTCCAGCCAAGACTCTTCATTTACAGTACTAGCCCTGATCTCTAAGTCCCTCTCACCCCTGTCCCTAAACCTTCACCTAACCTAACCTAACCCTACCCTAATTTAACTCCCTGCATTGTCCTCAAAGCCGTACCTATGAACCTAAAAACAACAGCTAAGTATGAGCCAGGACATGAATGGACATTGCAGCTCAGCACTACAAGGGTGATAATCTCTGGAGTATTATCCAAATCAAGTACAAATTGCCAATGGGTAAATAGGATGAGAGAGGTAAATGTGTGGCTCAAAGTGTGGAGTGGTAGAACTAGGTTCTGATTTTTGAGACAATAGCATCAGTAGTGGGGAAGGAGAGTGCTGACCTGTTGGGAATGGCTTTACCAGAATAATGCTGGAACCAGTGTCTTGTCCCAGTGAAACACATAAACAGGGAGACAAATGGACAAATTTGTGTCTCTAAGTGGACAAATAAATCTGTCCAGGGTTTCAAGGAAGAAGAATTTGTGGAGTACATCGGGGATTACTTTTTAGAGCAGCATGTTATGGAAACTACCCAGTGGCACAAGAGAGTGAGGGAGAAATTTACAAGCAAAGTGTGACAGGCTAGGGCAAAAAAATATGAACTATGCAGCACAATGCAAATCCAGAGTTAGTAAAAACTATTTAAAAATTAAACTTAAACAGTCTGCATTTAAATGCATGTAACATTCGTAATAAGAGTTGACAGCAACAATATGAGTAGGATCAAATAACTTTTGCAGACATGGGGGTGCAGGGTGGCCAGGACTGGGAACTCAATATTCCAGGTTCTACAATGTTCCAAAAGAGCAAGTGAAAAGAAGGAAGAGGAGTACTGTTACTCAAGGAATACATCAAAGTGATGTTAAATGATGATATAGGGTCAGTGGGTAGTTGGGTTGAATAGCAGGGGAAAGAAGACCATAAGACAAAGGAGCAGAAGTCATCCATTCGGCCCATTGAGTTTGCTCTGCCATTTTATCATGAGCTGATCCATTCTCCTATTTAGTCCCACTCCCCCGCCTTCTCACCATAACCTTTGATGCCCTGGCTACTCAGATACCTATCAATCTCTCCCTTAAATACACCCAATGACTTGGCCTCCACTGCTGCCCATGGCAACAAATTCGATAGATTCACCACACTCTGACTAAAAAAATTTCTTCATATTTCTGTTCTGAATGGGCACCCTTCAATCCTTAAGTCATGCTCTCTCGTACTAGACTCCCCCATCATGGGAAACAACTTTGCCACATCCACTCTGTCCATGCCTTTCAACATTTGAAATGTTTCTATGAGGTCTCCCCTCATTCTTCTAAACTCCAAAGAATACAGTCCAAGAGTGGACAAACGTTCCTCATATGTTAACCCTGTCATTCCCGGAATCATTCTAGTGAATCTTCTCTGTACCCTCTCCAACGTCAACACATCCTTTCTTAAATAAGGAGACCAAAACTGCCCACAGTACTCCAAGTGAGGTCTCACCAGCGCCTTATAGAGCCTCAACATCACATCCCTGCTGCTATACTCTATTCCTCTAGAAATGAATGCCAACATTGCATTCGCCTTCTTCACCACTGACTCAACCTGGAGGTTAACCTTAAGGGTATCCTGTACGAGGACTCCCAAGTCCCATTGCATCTCAGAACTTTGAATTCTTTCCCCATTTAAGGACATGGGTCTCCAACATATGATCTCTAATTGGAGCAGTGTATGAATGGGAAAATATCAATGGCATGTTCAAATGTGCAAACATTATGGAATACTTTATTGCATATTCTGAGTGGTCAAATAAATCGGTCCAAGGTTTCAAGGAAGAAGAATTTGTGGAGTGCATCAAGGATTGCTTCTTAGAGCAGTCTGTTTTGGAAACTACCCATTGCTAGGCTATTTGGATTTGGTCATGAGTAATGAGAAAAGATTAATAAGAGATCTTGTGGTTCGAGGTGCTCTAGGAGGTGGTACCAACAGTATATAGGATCCCAGACATGGTTTGAACACCACAGGACCAAAACCACTGTCTTCCAATGTCTCCTGAAGGCAATTATGATAGTACGAAGGTAGAGTTGCCTAAGGTGGACAGAAAAAAATGTCAAGAGACAGTTCAGTAGCAGATTTTTGAATAGATGGCCCATAATGCCCAGCATGAATTTATCCCAATTAGAAAGATGGATTCCACAAGCACGAGTCAAAATCGGTGCTTAACAAAGGAGGTCAATAATAATGTTGAATCGAAAAGTGGGGCTTACAAAATGGCAAATGCTGCTGTTAGGCTAGAGAACTGAGAAGTTTTTAAGCATCCAGCAGTGAAAAACTAAAAAACTCATGAGGAAGAAAGTTGATTTTGAGAGAAACCATTTGTATAATACCGAGTCAAAACATTAGGAGTTTCTATGTATATTTTAGTAGGAAGAAGGCAGTTGAAGTAACCTGAAATTACTGAGATAGCAAATACATCATATCAGTTTTTGCATCAGTTTTCACCACAGACACTGTAAGTATCTCTAAGATAACAGGTGGGCTACTTTCAACTAACATGGATGAAATTGTGAAAATCCCAACCACGAGCGATAAAATATAGAAGAAACTCATAGAAGTAAAAGTGCTTAAATTACCAGACCAATGGCCTGTACGCAGGGGTTTTATGAAAACTGGCTGCAGAGATAATGGACGTATTGGTTTTTTTTTTCCAAAACTTACTAAATTCCAGTCAGAATCCAGGGAATTGGAAAGCAGCCAGTGTCACTCCCTTACTTAAAAAGCTCGTAGCAGCAAAATCAACCCAGAATGAAAACAAAGCAATGCAGATAGAGAACAGACACATGGCTCCTACAAGAAAGAAGACAGGCTCATTAATTGAACATCTGCTGTTGGTAAGATACTAGAGTTAATAATAAAAAAGTAAATAGATAATCATTCAGAGAAGCAAAATATAATCAAACCTTGGCTTCATGCAAGGTTAATAGTTGTTGACAAATTTGTATAAATTCTTTGAAGATGTGAAAAGGAGAGTCAATGGAGTGGGAACTGTAAACGTAACATATTTACTTTCGGGAAGTATTTGACATGCTGCCACAAAAGGGTTTGCTGCATAAGTTAAGAACCCAAAGTACTAGAGGAGATGTGTTAGCATGGATTAAAAACTGAATGTCATATAGAAATCCAAGAATTGGAATAAATAAATCCCTTTTGGGCTGGGGGTAGTGAGGGGATGTAGCTATTGGAGCACTCCAAAGATCAGTTCTTGGCCCTCAGTTGTTAACTATTTACCTTCATGATCTGGAGATCATGAAGTTAAACAGTAAAATATAGGATATAAATGTAAAATGTCAGGTGTCCAAATTTGCCAATGATACAAAAATAGGTGGAAAGGCATATTATGATGGGACATTGATTGTAAAACAGGATATGGGTAGATTGATTAATTGGGCAAAAATGTGGCAAATGCAGTTTAATATGTAGGACAATGTAATGGGTGGACACATGCTTAATTCACAAACTCTGACATTAAGTTGGAGATCACTTTAAGAGGCTGGTCTGACATGTTGACATAACTACGTTAAGTTTTTTACCTTGCTTTATGTTCAATAAAGGAGTTTGTTATAATTTTGTTTAAACTTCAAACACTTCTGCCATTTTATTTGGAAAAATCTACAATTGCAGGGAAGTTAAAGGTCATGCACTTTAGTAAGATGAATTAAATGAATGTTTATTTTTTATCTAAATTGTGGAGACCATAAATGAATAAGAAGGTCAGAGGAGTCTAGGTGTTCTAGTGCATGAACCGTAAGTTTTCAAGTGGGTCAAATAAGCAGTTAATATGGCAAGTGCTGTTAGCCTTTATGGCAAAGTGGTTGGCTTTTCAGAACAGGGAGATTTAAGGTGTACAAGACATTGCAGAGGACACACAGGAACACTGTACAGTTTTCTCTCCGTATTTAAAATGAATATATCGTAGTACTGTTGGCAGTCCAAGGAGAATTTATGAGAGGGTTGTCACATCACAAGTGGTTAGATTGCATGGGTCAGTATTCCCTGTAATTTAGAATGAGGGATGACTATATTCAAACATATAAAACCCTTCAAGGTTTGGCATGGTGAATGTTACTAGTGGGAGAAATATGAATAAGGAGACATAGCTATGGAAGCGTTGGTCATTTAAAATTGAGTTGTTGGGAAATTTCTTCTCTCAGATAGCAGTGAATCTTCAGAATGTTCTGCCAGCAAGGGTAGTGGAGAATCGATCAATAAATATGCTTTTAGATATATATCTGAAGTACTGAGGAAATGAAGATTATGAGGAGTTGGCACAGAAAAGAATTTGAGGACATATAGATTAGGTATACCAAATAGTAAATGGGATTATTATTGTCACGTGTTCTACAGCTCAGTGAAAACTTGCCTTGCAATCTGCTCTTACAGATTAATTCATTACAACAGTGCGCTGAGGTAGTACAGGATAAAACAATTTCAGGGTGTTAGTGTTTAAAGTGTTACAGTTGCAGTGCAGATAGGCAAGATCATAAACAGGTAGAATGTGAGGTCAAAAAGTCCATCATATCATACTAGGAACCATTCAGCAGTCATATAATAGCATGATAAAAGCTGTCCATGAACCACGTGGTTTGTATCTTCTGTCCAACGGGAGAAGGGAGAAGAGAGAATGCCCAGGATGGGTGGGATGTTTCATTATGTTGGCTACTTTACCAAGGCTGCAAGAAGATATTGGGCTGGTTGGTGTGTGTGTGTGTGTGTGTGTGTGTGTGTGTGTGGGGGGGGGGGGGTGTTGGCTGGCTTCCATGTGTGCTGAGCAGCGTCCACAAATCTGCAGTTTCTTGCAGTCAAGGCAGAACAGTTGCCACACCAACCTGTGATACATCTAGATAGGATGCTTTTTATGGGGCAAAGATGCAAGTTAATGAGATCAAAGGTGACATGCTAAAATTCTTTGCCTCCTGAGAAAGCAAAGCTGAGCTTTCTTGGCTACGGTGTCACGTGGTTGGACTGGACAGACTATTGGTTATGTCTGCTCCTGGGAATTTGAAGCTCTCTATCTCCTCACATTCAGCACTGCTGACATCAGGAGCTTGTGCATCAATCCCTTCCAGAATTCAACAGCTCTGGTGGTTTGCTGACATAGAGAGAAAGGTTCTTGTCATGTCACCATTCCACTAGGCTCTCCATTGTCTTCATGTGCTCTGACTCATCATTATTTGTGATATGGCCCATTGCAGTGGTAACACCTGCAAAATTGTAACTGGAGTTAGAGAAGCGTCTAGCCGTACAGTCACAAGTATAAGGGGAGTAAAGCAGGGGGCTGAGGACGTAGCCTTGTGGGTCACCAGTATTGAGGATTATTGTGGCAGATGCCAACCCTTACTGAATGGCAGAGCACCTTGAGTGCCTGACACCCAACTCCTGCTCTGATATTCTTGTTTCCTGTGGTCTTGCCAGAAAACTAAAATTTATTCAGGTATGCCATAGCATGTTTACAAGCTGATATTTTTACAAAATACAGAATTACCAAACTAAACAATAGGTGCTCAAAATGTAAAAAGGAAAAAATGAATACCAGTGCAGTCTTTCTTAGAAACTTGAGGAAAACCAGTGATCTAGAATGTCATTAGCTCTGCACCACGGAACCAGGCCCTTCGATGTCTTGACAACCTCAAAGAAGGCAGTACTGGACTTCAAATTGAGTGATTTCGCTGAGGCCAAGGAATGTCAGGAGATAGTTGCTAAGAAATCTGTATGCCAAATCCACACTCTGACTGCCCTTTATCTTGTAAGCTCTCCTGCCTCAAAAACTGACAAAGATATAAGGGAATGTCTCTTATGGTCTCCTCTTCTTTCATAACAGTCCAATCAGTGTGTTTTTCCATTCAGTTACCCAAAAATGTGTACCTTCCCATGAGGAAGATGAAGAAGAAGATAGTGAAGGAGCACCATTTTATACTAGTCGAGCAAGCCAATGGGATCTACCTAGTGATAGGGTACTAGGAAAAAAGTACATCATAACCAGAAAAGTAGTAAATACATATTGCAATGCCAGCTATTTGGAGGTGGGTTTCAAAGGAAGGGACTCAGTGATTCCATAAGAAACCTGATGGGTATATACAACCAAACATGAACTGCTTCACAAATCCCATACCAACTGGTCTGGAGCAAGGTAGAATCCAACAACAATGTGGAGCCCTTTACTTGCAAAATAGCCAACTCCATCAGCTCACTTAATCCCAAGTCTTGATGGATAATGTCACGGCTTCCATCAATGGTCTGAGTAGGTCAGCAACTACTTTCAGCTATATCTCTGAATACAAGGGTGCTGCTGTTCAAGAGCACTGTAATCTGCCTTCCAAAGTCAGCTCTCTCAAAGCACCAGCCTACTGAAGTGACATGGCTCCTTTGACCATGGTCCTTCTCTCCTCTCTCAGGTTAACTGCAGTCCTGCAATCACATAGCCAATGCCCTTTGTCAGCCAGTCCAGACTACTGCTGCCCATCTCAGAATTGTTAGTCCCGGGGGTGATCTCCCAAGGCCATTCAGAGTCTCTTCAGTTACACTCTATTGTGACCCTAATATCTTACTGTGCCCATTTTATGCATGCTTAAGAGAAGGTACATAGGGAATGAACAACTTTGGTTAGAAAACTAAGTCACTGTCAGCTTGGGGGTCACAGACTATTTGTTCATACGCTGTTTTGAGGCTTCAGAAGTCACTAATGACCTTACTGCCAAGTGAGAAAGTATCACATATCAATAATTAGTGACAATAAAAAAAATTAACCCTTTCCCCCCTTCCTAATATATCATGCTGTTCTGCATCGACGATCTTCCAGTCATATTTAATCACCCAAAGGAAAGCTTATGAGAAACTGGTTTGAGGGCAAGATTTAAATGGTCAAAAATCTGCTTCAAGAACAGCCAGTCTGCATTATAAGCTATTCCAGCATTAATGGAATAAAAGAAATAATCATGCAACAGACCTGCAAGATGTTCTCAAATCTTTCAAATAGTGTTCGTTAGTACCCTCCCTTACTTTTAACATTTTGTTCAGGTAGGCAAGGTATTGAGTGGAGCACATTGTATTAAGTTTGCAGCTATGGTTTTGCATATTAAATTACATTAATGG
Source organism: Mobula hypostoma (assembly GCF_963921235.1). Taxonomy (NCBI): domain Eukaryota; kingdom Metazoa; phylum Chordata; class Chondrichthyes; order Myliobatiformes; family Myliobatidae; genus Mobula; species Mobula hypostoma. Next base: position 110,878,622 of record NC_086100.1, on the reverse strand, counting down.
CTTAGAATTTATAGTTTGGCAGCAATCCAGGCATTGAGTATTAAAGTTGGGATGTTATGTCGCGAGGGCAGTACAAGTTATGAGAGAGGTTGAGCAGATTGGGACTGTGTTCGTTGAAGCATAGGCGAATGATGGGTGGTTTTACAGAAGTGTATAAAATAATGAGGGGCATAGTCTCTATCCCAGGGTTGAGGAATCAAGAACTAAAGGCCATAGGTTTAATGTGAGAGGGGAGAGATCTAACAGAAACAGGGGACAACTTCTGCACACAGGCTGGTCTGTACATGAAATGGAAGAGGTTGAAGCAGATACATTATCAACATTTAAAGGGTACTTGGACAGGCACGTGGATGGGAAAGAATCAGAGGAATATGGGCCAAGTGAGGCAAGTGCATCCAGCTTGGATGGGAATTTTGGTTGGCATGGACCCGTTGGGCCAAGAGCCTGTTTTGGTGCTGGTTAACTACTAATCACTAATCTAATGCCTCTGATTATCTTGCATAGTTTCAAGGCAGGAAGTGGAATTGGAATTCCTTTATTTTTGGTACATGTACCAAGGTGCAGTGGAAAACATTGATTTGCATGCCATGCAGATCATTTCATTACAAAAATAAATTGATGTTGTGCATTGAGATAGTAGGAAACAGTAACGGAATGGAAAATAAAGAGCTCTGATTACAGAGGAAGTACAGTACCAGCAGACAATAAGGTGCAAGGACACAACGAGGTAGATCAAGAGTCCATCTTCAATAGGCTTACAGAAGTGTGATAAAAGCTCTCCTTGATCCTGGTGGTATGTGTTTTCAGACTTTGTGTCTTCTTCCCGATGGGATGGAGGGAGAAGAGAAAATGTCCAGGTGGGCCAGGTCTTTCACTATGTTGGCTGCTTTACTGAAGCAGCAAAATGTGCAAACAGAGATCATGGAGCCAAGGTTAGTGTCCGCAACGTGTAGAGGTGTCCACAACTCTCGGCAGTCACAGGCGCAGTAGTTAGCATACCAAGCATGATTCTTCCAGATAGAAAGTTCTCTTAGATATGTCAATAAAAATTTGTGATGGTCAAATGGGATGTGTCCAATTACTTGAGCATACTGAGGAAGTAGAGGCACTGGTGCACTTTCTTCTCTATGGCATCTACATAGTTGGACTAGGACAGATTATCACTGGTGTTCACTCTTAGGATCTTGAAGCTCTCAATCCTGTTAACCTCAGCACTGTTGATGTAAACAGAAGTGTATGTGACACCTTCCTTTCTGGAGTCATGATCAGCTCTTTTGTTTTGCTCACATTGAAGGAAAGCTTGTCATCGCAACACAAGGTCACTCGGTTCTCCATCTCTTTCATATTCTCCAACTCATTACTGACCTACTATGGTGGTGTTATCTACAAACTTGTAGATGGAGCTAGGGCAGATTTTGGTCATGAGGTCCTGAGTATATAGTGAATAGAGCAGGGGACTGAGGACACAGCCCTGTGGGGCACCTATGTTGAGGATAATCACGGTAGAGGTGTTCCTGCCTATCCTTACCAATCTTACTTAATGACACACAGCATGGAGTAGGCCCTTCTTGCCCTTTGAGCCGTGTTGTCCAGCAATCACCCAATTCAATTCTAGCCTAATCACAGGACAACTTGTAATGACCATCCGATACATCTTTGACAGTGGGAGGAAACCAGAGCACCCAGAGGAGACACACACAGTCACGGGAAGAACATACAAACTCTTTATAGGCAGCAGCGGGAATTGAACCCGGGTCACCTACGCTGTAAAGCTTTGTGCTAACCACTACGCTACCTTGGCATCCTTTACACTGTCAATTACAGCCTTCTTGCCAAGAAGTCAAGGATCGTATTGCAAAGGGAAGTGTGAAGTTGCAGGTCTAGGAACGTGGTAATGAGTTTGCTTGGAATTATAGTATTGAAGGTCGAGCTGCAGTCAATAAACCATGACCCGCCATGACATGCCTTTAGAAGAATTTCATCACAGGTAGATGCCAGAGCCAGCAGGCAGTAGTTAAGGCAAATTACATTGTTTTTCTTAGATACTGAGATGATAATGGGCTTCTTAAAACATGTGGGAATCTCTGATTTAAATAGAAAGAGATTGAAAATGTCTGCAAGTGCCACACCGCCCTCCCTCCCAGCTAATATGTGCAGAAATATCATCTGGGGCAGATGCTTTCCAAGGGTAACATACACTAAATGCTGGAGGAATGTACAGCAGGGCAGGCAGAACTTATGGAGAAGAATAAAGAGTCAATGTTTCAGTCAGAGACCCTTCGTCAGGAACAATGAAGGGCCTCAGCCCGAGACATCAACTCTTTATTCCTCTCCATAGATGCGGACTGACTTGCTGAGTTCCTCCAGTATTTTGTGTGTTACTCTGGACTGCCAGCATCAGTGGAATTTTTCCGTTTATGCTTTCCATGGGTTGCCTCTCCAGAAGACTGACCTGACATCGGCAACATTGACTGTGGGTTTGGGTGGATTGAAAACTGCTAGGGCAAGTAGTAAGATGGCCCAATATTTAGCGGGAAAGATCCATGCAGTAAAGCATCTTCCAAAATATAAAAAACTTCATATGGTGACCAAAACAAGCCCAATCTGTCGAGCAATTTAAAACGTCGATAGCCAGCAAAACACATCTCCTTGGCTTTGCCAGCAGTCGAAGTCTTCAGGTATTTCTCAGTCAGAACTTTATAAACAGAACATTTTTTTAAAATGTATTAACTCAAAAAATATATAATCAAAGCACATAAAAGCATTTACAGAAACTCAAGCAACCAAGAACATTCTAAAATTACTTCAATTTAGCTTAATCCCAATGGAAAAAAAGACTTTCTGGATCAAGTCATGATTGTACGTGAGCATTTGTGCAGTCATGTATTTCGTTCCCACTTTCTACCTTCTACATATGTAAATACAGTCAATTATGTATGGATCTACCACAAATTCCCTCTCCCCCACCCCTACTTCCCAAGAAATTGGGGCATATGTTTGCTGGTGGAAGTTAGTTGTGTGCATACATAAGAACATAAGAAATGGGAGCAGGATTCGGCCATCTGACCCGTCGAGCCTGCTCTGCCCTTCAATAAGATCATGGCTGATCATCTCCACCGACCTGCCTTTTCCCCAGAACCCTTAATTCCCCTACTATGCAAAAATCTATCCAACCTTGTCTGAAACATATTTACTGAGGTAGCCTCCGCTGCTTCATTGGGCAGAGAATTCCACAGATTTTCATAGCTTTATATGCACTTCACATTCCGTTTTACTCTTGCATCTGTAGCCTAAAAATTGGGTTCCCTTGATTTGCAAGACTGTAGGTTTGAGCCGCTAAAATTTCAAGAGCACAATATGATTTTAAAATTACTTTCAAAGTTACAACACTGAAAATTAACTTGTTGTCATGAAGAAAACAAATGAAGGATAAGCATGTGAGCACAGCCATCATTTGTGTTAATCATTTCCATTACATATTTTATACAGTGACGATAAGGTAATAGTTTACAAATTGATTGAATGATAGGTGCACAGTAGTATACCACAACACTTTACAGTACAGGCAACCCAGGTTCAATTACTGACGCTGCCTTTAAGGAGTTTGTACATTCCCCCTGTGACTGCAGGGTTTCCTCTGGGTGCCCTGGTACTGTGGCATTAGCTTCTGGACCCCACAGCCAGATAAGTGATATTAGTGATTTGTTACACAGCATTGGTGGTGGAATTGGATCTGCAAGGGTCAAACTAAATCTGGCAGTCTCAACAGTAAAGCTAATGGGCGGTGATATCGTCCCATAAGGAGTTTGTACCTTCTCCTTGTGAATGCATGGGTTTCCTCCGGGTGCTCCGGTTTCCTCCCACAGTCCAAAGACATACTGGGTGGTAGGTTAACTGATCATTGTAAATTGTCCTGTGATTAGGCTGGGGTTAAATCAGTGGGTTGTTTTGCAGCATGGCTCAAAGGCTGGAAGGGCCTACTCCACAGTTTAGTTTACTTGGATCAGCTTGAAAAAAAGATGTAATTTTCAATTAATTAATTAAATATCCCCTGTGCTGTGAAGTAAGGTGACCAGAAGATATATGTAGCTAATACAGAAAATATTAATTAAACATAACTGCCTCATGAAATGTACTTTGGCAAGGAACTACTGACAATGAATTTACAAAGTATTTGATTTGAGAAAATAACTGTTGGAGACACAAATGATATTTAATAGTATTATCATTAAAGCCCGATCTGAATGCCTCTGCAGATCATATCTGCTTACCATATGCCCCAGGATTAAACTCTGGAAAACTACCTTTAGATACAGAAGAAGCAGTACCACTGGCACTGTGCCTTATTTTAAAGATCAGCAATTTCAATGGCTCACTGATTTGACAAACTATTGGCAGTCAAAGGCCAAGCTAAATACTATGATTATGTTGACAATAAATTACCAAGATTTTTTTTATTATGGCACATTGATTTGCAGACACAAAGCTTCAATGGAGATAGATGAAGAGCACACATATTGTAGAGGGATTCTGCTGACACCAATAAACGGGGCAAACAGAAAAGAAGACATTGCAATTTGCAAACTTCAGTTTAGCAAAGCCATTAGAATCAATTCTCAGAATACTATTTCATTTAAGACAATAAATAACGCAACATGTTAAAGCAAATAGTTGTAAATGTCAATTTGACACTCTTATCTCAAACTAGATTTTAACAACTTACTATTGACATCCAACACTGTAACCAAGCACATTCCAAAAAGGTATAATGGTACAAACATATCTCTACATCATTAGCACAACTGAACATTAAAGATGTTTATATAGTCTTCTATTTCACTAAAAACATTTAATGAAACAATTACATTTTGGAACTGCTTTGTTCTAAAAGGCAGACATCTATAAAATGCTATTCTCCTTCCCCTCCCCCCACCTTTTTATTCTGGCATCTTCCCCCTTCTTTTTCAGTCCTGAAGAAGGGTCTCAGCCCAGAACATCAACTGTTTATTCATTTCCATAGATGCTGCTTGACCTGCTGAGTTCCTCCAGCATGTTGTGTGTGTTGCTCTACAATAATCAAATTTGGAATGCCTTTCCTGTGCTTATGGACCTAATGTAAAATTGTCCATGGTGAGTAGTCAGTGCTTTTTTTAATGATGCTGGAGCTGCTATCAAAGTATGACAAAGTATTACAGAAAATAAATATGACATTCACAGGAAGTTTTTTCATGTAAAATGTTTAAAACATTTAATTGGCTCTATCAATAAATATGCTATGTGTATGTTAGCAAAACACACAACTCAAACAGGCAGCTTGATCCAGTGTGCTGAGTTAGCTATTGTAGGATAGACAAGAACTTGGGGAACTTCAGGAAGGATAAGATGAAGAAACACATATCAATCCTCATAGAGGGATCAGAAGTGGAGAGAGTGAGCAGCTTCAAGTTCCTAGGTGTCAAGATATCTGAGGATCTAACCTTGTCCCAACATATTGATGCAGCTATAAAGAAGGCAAGATAGCGACTATACTTCATTCATTAGGAGTTTGAAGAGATTTGGTATGTCAACAAAAACACTCAAAAACTTTTATAGATATACCATGGAGAATATTCTGACAGGCTGTATCACTGTCTAGTATAGGTGGGGGGGGGGGGGCTGCTATTGCACAGGACCAAAAGAAGCTTCAGAGGGTTGTAAATTTAGTTGGCCCCATCTTAGTACAAGCCTACAAAGTACCCAGGACATCTTCAAGGAGAGTGTGTCACAGAAAGGCAGCATCCACTATTAAGGACGTCCAGCACCCAGGGCATGCCCTTTTCGCACTGTTACCATCGGGTAGGAGGTACAGAAGCCTGAAGGCACACGCTCAGCGATTCAGGAACAGCTTCTTCCCCTCTGTCATACGATTCCTAAATGGACATTGAACCTGTGATCACTACCTCACTTTTTAATATATATTATTTTTGTTTTTGCACAATTTTTAATCTATTCAATATATGTATACTGTAATTGATTTACCTATTTTTTCTTCTGTATTATGTATTGCATTGAACTGCTGCTGCTAGGTTACCAAATTTCACGTCACATGCTGGTGGTAAGAAACCCGATTCTGATTCTGACTTGTTAGTGGCATCTGTCTTTTGAATGTGAGGAGAGTGTGTGATAATCAGCCAGGCTTTTCATAGCCCATTGTCAGAATAGCTTAGCAAATTAAAGTCGTCATTCAGATAGTGCCAGCAGTTCCAGTCTTACTTCCATAAGAGAAAAAGCATGCAATGAGCAGGATTGAGCTGACCCTCACTTGTTCTGTACTGTCCAATCTTACTTTATTTTCAATGTCCAGAGGTCAGTTCAAGGTAGACTAAGTTAGCACTGAGAGGAGGAATCATTCAGAATAGAGAAAAATGGCATGACTCACAAGTTTCAGTTAGTTCATCACAGATCTGATAAGAGCATAGACTGGAGGAAGGCGTAGCTTACACAAAACGCTGTAAGAGATGTGTTGTAATCCAGCAAGAAGAGAATATTGGAAAAGAAAGGGATAAAATAAGGTAGAGCCCAGACTTTGCATTGAGAACTCATCAGCATATCATTAGTGTCCAATACATTAGACTGCAAATTACCGGATTAAATACAGAAATCCATGGTTTATACAAAGCAAAATGAGGAATATCATATGGTCCCTCGGGTCTGCTCTACCTTTTAATAAAGTCATGGTTGGTCTGATCTTTGGCCTCAACCCCACTTGATTGCTTGTTTCCCATAACTATTGACTTCCCTGTAGACCAAAAATATTTCTCTTTTAGCTTTAAATATATTCAGTAATTCAGCCCAATTAGTTCACTGAGACAGAGGATTCTGAAGTTCGGTGACTGCTGGGAGAAGAAAGGACTGCTCAACTCGACCCTTGTTTTAAAACTATGTCCTCTAGTTCTACATTACCCCATGAGGATACCCTGGTCATAAATTGTTTGTCCCACTCCCATCAGGGAGGAGGCTAGGTAGCATCCACACTTGGACAACCAGTTAGTTTCCCAAACAGTAAGGCTGATCAATATCTCCACTCCCTAACTGCATGACTACTTTATTACTGCAACAGACATAAAGTGCTGAAGGAACTCAGCAGGCCAGGCAGCATCTATGGGGAAAAAAGTACAGCTGACATTTCGGGCCGAAACCCTTCAGCAGGAAAGCAGATATACTTCACTACTTTATTATTTCCTGTCAATTACCTTATATACAGCCTCGAGTCACTTTAGACTGTACACTTTAGATTGTACAATCAATCTATGTATATAAGCTATCTTGAATCTCTATTATTATTGTGTTTTTTATTATTATTCTGTTATTTCTGTGTTTTTGTGCTATCCAGGATAACAATAATTTTGTTTGCCTTTACACTTATGCACAGGAAATTACATTAAACAATCTTGAATCTTGAATCATTCCAGCATCTATTTTCATACAAGTCTTCTGTTTCAGAAAAGATTACTTCTCATTTTTCTAAGCTCCTATGAAATGTAGTCTCCACCTACTCATCCATGTTCAGAATCTATTCCCTTCATATCAAGAATGAAGCTAGCAAAACAATTCTGAAATGCTTCTGTTGCAGGAATATCCTTAATTAAACATGGAAACTAAAACTGTACACAGCACTCCAGATATACGGGAAGGGAGAAGCTAAAATCAGATGTATCAGTATTATAGTTGGTAGCTAAATGATTGGGAAGCTTTCAAAAACCAACAGAAGGAAAGCAATAAGGAGAGAGAAAAATTAAATACGACAGAAATTTAACCAATAACATAACAGAGTATACCAATTTTTTTTCAGATATACAAAGTGGAAAAGAAGGGCAAGAGTGGATATTGGACTGCTGGAAAACGAAGGTGGAAAGGGAGACATTAAGTATTTTGTGTCAATCTTCACTGTGGAAGATATCAGCAGTCTGTTCAAAATTCAAGGACGTCATGGGATAGAAGTAAGTATAGACCAACCTTCTCTCTGACCTTTTTTTTTACAGCTGCGCAGAACAAACATTGCCCAAAACAGGATTTTTTTTTACATGGCCTGAAAACTGTGTGGTACTTTGAATTTTTTTTATAATATGCATACAATGAATACTTAGAATGAATAGCTGCACCGCAACGAAGTTCATGTGTGCGGGAGCATTTCGGTTACTCTGAGGCCACGCACACATGCAGCTTAGAAGGAACAGTGGTGTAGACGCTATTCTTAAGGAGAAGGTGCTTGGGAAAGTGAGAGGTCCGACCGAATGTAGGTAAGTCACCTGGACCAGATAGACTACACCCACCCAGAGGTCCGAAAGAGAGCTAAAGAGATTGTGGAGGCATAAGCAGTGCTCTTACATTAATCATCAGATTCTGGAGTTGTTCAAGGACTGAAGGATTGTAAATATCACTTCACTCTTTAAGAAATGGGGGACAAAAGACAGGAAATAATAGGCCAGTTAGTCTGACTTTCAGGTTTCAGGGGACTTGAAGGCATATGATAAAATACGCCTAAATCAGCATGGTTTCCTCTTAAGTGGAAATCTTGCCTGACAAATCTGTTGGAATTCTTTGAGGAAATAGCAGGCAGGATAGACAAAGGAGGGTGAGTGGATGTTTTTTACCTGGATTTTCAGAAGCCGTTTGACAAGGTGCATCACATGAGGCTGCGAACAGCCCCAGGTGTTACAGCAAAGATACTACTAAGCACAGAAGATTGACTGACTGGCAGAAGACATAGAGGAGGAAGAAAGTGGGCTGCCAGTGACTATTGGTGCTCCTCAGGGGTTGGTTTCCTCTCACATTACATGTTAAAGATTTGGATAATGGAATTGATAGCTTTCAGCCAAGTTTGTTGTCAATACAAAGATATTGGGTGGAGGGGCAGATAGGGTTCAGGAAGCAGGGAGTCCACAAAAGGACTTAGACAGATTAGGAGAATTGGCAAAGAAATTACAGATGGAATACAGTATAGGGAAGCGTATGGTTATGTACTTTAGTAGAAGGGATAAAGCTGTAGACTATTTTATGAAAATAGTCTATAAAATGTTATAAAGTAGGGGAGCAAATTGGGAAATCGGAGACGCAAAGGGACTTGGGAATATTAGTGCAGGAATCCTAAAAGGTTAATTTGCAGGTTGAGTTGGTACTAAGGAAAGCAAATTTAATATTAGCATTTGTTTGGGGAGGACTAGAATATATAAGATATTGACCAGACCACACTTGGAGTATTGTAAGCAGTTTTGAACCCTTTATCTAAGAAAAGTTCTGCTGGCATTGGAGAGGGTCCAGAGGAGGTTCTCAAGAATTTTCTTGGGAATGAAAGTGTTCATTTGTGAGGAACACTTGATGGCTCTGGCCCTGTACTCACTGGAATTTAGAAAAATGATCTCATTAAAACCTACTAAATATTGAAAGGCCTAGATAGAGTAGATGTGGAGGGGATGTTTCCCATAGTGGGGGGACTCAAGAACCAGAGGGCACAGCCTCAGAGTACAAGGACATTGCTTTAGAACAGAGATAAAGATAACAGAGCTAAGCTATTCTTTCACCAGAGGGTGGTGAATCTGTGGAATTCATTGCCACAGGCAGCTATGGGGGCCGAGTCATTGTGTATATTTAAGGTGGAGGCTGATAGTTTCTTGATCAGTAGAGATATCAATGCTAATGAGAAGACAGCTGGAGAATGGTGTTGAGAGGGATAATAAATCAGCCATGACTGAATGACAAGCAGACTCGATGGGCCAAATGGCCTCGTGTTCTCCTATGTCTTATGGTCTTATGTGGTCTCACAAACAACATATATAATCACTGCAGCCCCACAATCTGCTGGAGCCCTTCTACGTTGTACATCATCCCGATCTAGAAATATATCCTCAATCATTCGGTTCCACTGTAGCATAGCAGTTGGCACCACGCTATTACACGTCAGGGTGTTTTGGAGTTCAATTCCAGCGCCGCTCTGCCACGGGTCTCTGTACATCCCCCTCCCCCCCACTGGACGCCCCTCTTTTCTCCAAATGCTCCGCTTTTCTCTCACAGTCCAATGATGTAGGTTAATTGGTCCTGTGATTAGGTTGGGGCTAATTAGGTTTGCCAGGGGTTGCTAGGGCAGTACAGAGTGCCCACTTCATGCTGTATCACTAAATAAGTAAATGAACTAAGACGTTCCGATCTCCATACCCTGTGCCCTCTCCAACATTCCATTTATCTGTAACTACTTCCTGTAAGGCATTTTAACCTGTTATTCATGTGGGAATACAACGAGCTACTGTTGCATAGCAGCAGTTCCCAGCCTTCTAACTCCAAAACAGTCTATGAAAATTAAATTGCTGAAAGCCTTGTAACTGAAGTCAATGTGAGGCACAAATCTGACCTACTAAACGCGCTATAAAATGTTAGGGCCTGTACATTCAAGTTTTAGCATTGTGTTGCTAAATAAAATATAATCTCCTGGAAATTTCATTCTACAAGTCTAATTTTTTTCACACTTTTGGTGTTGCAGAAATAGAACGTACATGAAATCATTTATGCCATAAGACCATAATTAGGCCATTTGGCCCATTGAGTCTGGTCTGCCATTTCAACAAGGCTGATCCAATTTTCCTCTCAGCCCTAATCTCCTGCCTTCTCCCCATATCCCTTCATGCCCTGACTAATCAAGAATCCCTCTGCCTTAAGTATACATAAAGACTTGGCCTCCACAGCTGCCTATAGCAAAGAAGGGATTTTAGGGAGAGGCCACCAGCAGCCCATTCACAAAGCTGGATGCTAGCAGAAGGTTATGAGTCAGAGGGGATTTCACAAGGGTAATATTTTCTATATCACTGATGGCACAATGACCAAGCATGGAATAAGTGAATTAGGAATCAGAATCAGAATCAGGTTTAATATCAAAGGCATATGTCATGATATATGTTAACTTAGCGGCAGCAGTTCAATACAATATATGATAAATATAAGTAAAAATAAATGAATTACAGTAAATATATATGTATAATAAATAGTTGTTAAAAGTAGTGCCAAAACAGGAATAATGGAAAAAAGTGAGGTAGTGTTCACTGGTTCAATGTCCATTTAGGAATCGGATGTCAGAGGTGAAGAAGCTGTTCCTGAATCGCTGAGTGTGTGCCTTCAGGCTGCTGTACCTCCTACCTGATGATAACAGTGAGAAAAGGGCATGTCCTGGGGCTGGAGGTCCTTAATAATGGATGCCACCTGCATGGAATGCGTGGAAGGTGAAGAGAAAATGCAGATTTCTTGGGTTCAAAGGAGAGAGTGGGTTACAAAACAAAAAGCCAGTAAGTCATATATAAATGTTTCATCGAATGGTCTAAGATTGAGTGGATATTTGTAATTTTGCAGAATGCCATTATTATGAACAAGACAGATGGAAATTCAAACTGGGGTCAGTAAAGATGCCAATATTAAGTTTGATTCAGTTTGTGACAATACTAGAAGATATGATGGTTTGGAATTCTGAAGTTGACTGAGGAAATTGTAGATCATTCACAATTAGATGCCAGTCAAAATTTTATTGATTATGCAATTCTTTCTGTGGATTGAGAGGTAACAAATATGATCCCACTATTTTAAATGCGGGGCAGAAGGAGTATGGGCAACTACTCGTCTTTATAATGTCAGTGAAGGGAAAACTCCTGGAATCTCTAAAGAATGTAATAGAACCCTTGAAAAGGATGATACGATTGAGTAGAACCAACATTAACCTGTGAAAAGAAAGCCACATTTGACCAATCTGCTGGAGGTCTCTGAGGAGAAAAGATACAGAGGGAACAGGTGGTGTACTTGAATTTCCGAAGTAGTCAGTGGAGTACTGCACAGGAGTTTGACCAGTAAGATTGAAGCATATTGAAGTAAGGATAATGTATTGATGTGGATTGGGAAATGCTTATTGGATTGAAAGCAAATTGTGGGAATAAACCGATCACTTCTACGTTGGTAAGCTGTATCTATCGAGGTATTGTGGCAAATGATACTCAAGTGTCATCTTTACACAAGGCCTGTTAACAATTTAGCTGAGAAGACCAGATCAGCACACACGAAATGCTAGAGTAACCCAGCAGGTCAGGCACCATCTATGGAAATGAATAAGCAGTCAACATTTCAGGCTGAAACCCTTCATAAGGACTGAAAAGGAAGAGGGAAGAAGCCTGAATAAGAACGTGGGGAGAGGGAAAGGGGGAAGACAAGCTAGAAAGATGATAGGTGAAGTAGATGAGTCGGGGAGGGTGATGAAGTAAGATGCTGGGAGGTGATAAATGGAGAAGGTAAAGAGTTGGTGAAGGAAGCTGATAGCAGAGGAGAGAGTATCATGGCAGAGATAGATAGGTTCTTGATTAGCCAGGGCACGAAAGGGTATGGGGTGAAAGCAGGGGAGTGGGGATGACTGGATGAAGTGGATCAGCCATGATTGAATGGCGGAGCAGACTCAATGGGCCGAATGGCCTACTTCTGCTCCTGTATCTTATGGTCTCCTGGTCTTATGGGAAGGAGGAGAGGCACCAGAGGGGAGGTGATAGGCAGCTGAGGAGAAAAGGTAAGAGGCCAGAGTGGTGAAATGAAGAAGAGGGGAAGGGAAAGAGGAAAAAAATGATTGGAAGTTGAAGAACTCAATGTTCATGCCATCAGGTTGAAGGCTAACTAAAACAGAATATGAGATGTCACTCCTTCAAGCTGAGGGTAGCCTCATCGTAGCGGAAGAGGCCATCGACCGACATATCAGAATGGGACTGGGGTGAGGAACTGAAATAGTTGGCCACTGAGAAATTCAGCTTTTTGTGGATGGAGCTGAAGTGCTTGTCAAGTAGTCTCCCAATCTACATCAAGTCTCACTAAAGTAGAGGAAGCAGTACTGTGAGCTCTGGATATAGTAGATCGCCCCAGCAGATTCATATGTGAAGCGTTGCCTCACTTGCAAGGACAGTTTGAGGCCCTGAATGGAGGTGACGGAGGAGGTGAGTGGGCAGGTGTAGCACTTTTGCCGTTTACAGGGATAAATTAGTGGGGAGAGATGATTGGGCAAGTGAACCATGAAGGGAATGATCCCTACAGAGGGCAGAGATTGGGCAGGGGAGGGGGTAAAGGTGTATTTGGAGGTAGGGTTCTGTTGAAAGTGACAGAAATTGCAGAGGTGTGGAGGCTCATTGGGTGGTAGGTAGGGACAGGAGGAACCCTATCACTGTTAAGGCAGCAGGAAGAGGAGGTGTACAGATGAACGGGAAATGGAGGAGAAGCAGGCAAAAGCAGCATCAATGGTGGAGGAAGGGAAACCCCATTCTTTGAAGAAGGTGGACATCTCTGATACCCTGGAAAGGAAAGTGTCATCCTGAGAACAGATGTGGTGGAGATGGAAGAATTGAGAAAAGGAAATGGCATTTTATAGGAGAAGTATAATCAAGATAGCCATGGGAGTCAGTGGGTTTATAAAAGATAACTGTAGACAGATTGTCTCCAGTGATGGAGAGATTGAGAAAGGGAAGAGAGATGACATAAATGGACAAGATGGAAATTGGAAGCAAAGCTGATGAAATTGGTGAGCTCAGTGTGGATGCATGAAGCAGCATTAATGCAGTTGTCAATGTAGCACAGAAAGAGATGAGGAGCATTACCAGGGAAAGCTTGGAAGAAATGTTATAATTACATATTTTCCAATGGTACTAAACTAGGTGAGTTTTTGAGTAGGAAGGGTAGTATAAAGGTAGTTTAAGGAGACATGGAAAAGCAAAATGAAAGATGAAAACATGGGAGATGGAATAAAATTGTTGGTCATTGACTTCAGAAAAGGGGAGGAATGTTGCACATATTCCTGCCCATTTCAATAGTGATAAGATTGAGAGCTTCAAGTTCCTAGGTGTGATCATCACCAAAAGCCTGTCCAGGTCTAACCAAGTTGATGTCACGATCAAGAAAGCTCACAAATTCTCAGGAGACTAAAGAAATTTGGCATGTTGCATCAACTCGATTGTTTTTTTTATAGCTGCACAGTCCAACCATTGCTCTGAGGAAGAAATTTTTACACAGCCTGAAAACTGTGCGGCTCCTTTTTTTTGTGATATGCGCATCAAACAACACGAGCCACAGCTCACAACACAAGTAAACGAAGTCAGGCAGTCAGAACAACTGACAGGCACAATAGCAAAAGTAGAACTGTTTTGACTAGATGGCGTTATGTTTAGTGGGCTGGTGGTTTATTAACAATGAACTACCAACTTCCATTCTGTGTTTATTGTTACAATTTAACTACATTGTAAAAACATTGAAGCTCTAAAATATTTCAAAGTGAAATTTATGGTATGTTAAAAGTATGGATTATATTTATTAACACAATTAATTACAAGGTATTTCAGAATTATATTAACATAGAATTCAAAATTATATTAACATTATATAAAAGAAAATTCCAGCTGCACGGCAACAAAGGCTATGTGCATGGAAGCATTTCAGTTACTACATGGCTGTGCACCTGCGCAGATTAGAGAGAGCAAGGCAAGCAACCTTTATCAACTTTTATCAATGTACCACAGAAAACATTCAGACTGGATACATAACGCCTTAGTATGGCAACTGCTCTGCACATTATCGTAAGAAATTGCAGAGAGTTGCAGACACAGATCAGCGCATCACAGGAACTAGCCTCTCCTATATACTTCATGCTGGTTCAGTATATCAGCCAGTATAATCAAAGGCCCACCTATCTCAGACATTTTCTCTTCTCATCTCTCCCAACCGACAGAAGATGCAAAAGTCTGAAAGCACATATCACTGGGCTCAAGGACAATCTGTACACCACGCTTATAAGACTACTGAATGGTTCTCTAATACAATAAGATGGACTCATTACCTGTAATAGTATTGTTTACCTGCTCTGCTCTTTCTCCGTTTATTTTGCATTCTGCTATTGTTTTAACTTTTTCTACCTCAATGCACTGGGTAATGTTTTGATCTATATAAACAGAATGCAAGACAAGTATTTCATGTATCTTAATACGTGTGACAATAATGAGCTAATTTAAATTCATAATTTAGTATCAAAATGACACAATGATCACTTTGCATTACTTTGCAAAATGAAATTTACTGTTGGAGCAAACAGCCAAATTGAGAATGACCAATCTCAAAATATCTTGCTGACTCCATGTGATTTTATGATTAAGAGCAGTTATTTCCTCAAGATGAGTTTGATCAACATGTTAACAACTAAAAAGTGTCACATTAATTAAATGCACTAGAGGGTTGGGCACCAGAGATTGCTGCTTTTCGTCAAAAGCCAATATGCCCTTGTAGTTAACTACCATTCAGGGACCCAAACAATCCTTCCAGGTGAGATGGCACTTCACCTGAGAGTCTACTGGAGACATCTACAGAATCCGATGCACCTGATATGGCCTCCTGTATATCGATAAGACCTGACATAGATTGAAGGACTGCTGTGCAAAGCACCCATGCTCTGTCTCCCAGAAAAAGTGAGATCTCCCAGTGGTCACCCATTTCAGTTCTACTTCCCATCCCCATTTCAACAAATTGATGGCATTGTGGCAGGTTTGTGGATGATACAAAGAGAGGTGCGGGGATGGGGGCGGGGGGTGGTAGGTAGTGCTGAGGAAGCAATGCGACTGCAGCAGGACTTAGACAAATTGGAAGAATGGGCAAAATAGTGGCAGATGGAATACAGTGTTGGGAAATATATGATAATGTATTTTGGTAAAAGGAACTATAGTGTAGACTATTATTTAAATAGGAAGAAGGTTCAAGCATCAGAGACGCAGAGAGACTTAGGAGTCCTCATGCAAAACTCCAGAAGGTTAATTTACAGGCGGAGTTTGTGGTAAAGAAGGCAAATGCGATTTCGCATTTATTTCAATGGGAATAGAATATAAAGGCAAGGAAATAATGCTGAGCCTTTATAAGACACTAGTCAGGCTGCTCTTGGAGTATTGTCAACAGTTTTGGGCACCATATCTCAGAAAAGATGTGTTGTCATTGCAGAGAGTGTAGAGGAGGTTCACGAGGATGATTCTGGGAATGAAGAGGTTAACTTATGAGGAGCATTTAGCAGGTTTGGGACTGTACTGACTGGAGTTTAGAAGAATGCAGGGGAATCTCAATGAAACCTACCCAATGTTGCAAGGACTAGATAGGATGGATGTGAAGAGGATCTTTCCTATGGTGGGGGTATCCAGAACTAGAGGGCACAGCCTCAGAATTGAGGGGTGACCCTTTACAACAGGTAAGGAAGAATTTTTTTAGCCAGAGAGTAGTGAATCTCTGGAATGCTCTGACCCAGACTGCGGTAGAGGCCAAGTCCACGTGTATGTTTAAGGCAGAAGTTGATCTTTTCCTGATCGATCAGGCCATCAAAAGATATGGTGAGACGGCAGGTGCATGGGGTAGAGTGGAATCCGGGATCAGCCATGGTGTAATGGCAGAGCAGACTCAATGGACTGAGTGACCTAATTCTGCTCCTGTGTCTTATGGTTTTATGGTCTTATGTCAGAACAGGTGTCCCCTGTTTTTCGAACGTTCGCTTCACGAAACCTCGCTGTTATGAAAGACCTACATTAGTACCCTGTTTTCGCTAACAGAAGGTGTTTTCACTGTTCTGAAAAAAGCAGCGCAAAAAAAAAATCAGCGCGCTGATTCCCTGGATTTGGAACAGCATTCTCGCCAGCATTGCTTAAACACGTGCCTGTGAGCAGTTGTTTGCAAGATGAGTTCTAAGGTATCAGAAAAGCCTGAAAGAGCTCATAAGGGTGTAACACTTAGTGTAAAACTAGACATAATTAAGCGTTTTGATTGTGGTGAACGAAGTAAGGACTAAGTGAGTTTGGCTTGTGGAAGCTGACGAAGGTGATGTTGAAGAGGTTTTGGCATCTCATGACCAAGAACTGACAGATGAAGAGCTGATGCAATTGGAAGAGGAAAGGATAACAATCGAAACCGAATGAGTAATGATAAAGTACGACTTTAATTTTGAAAGGGTACGTAGGTTTAGGGCATATGCAGGATGGTTTGAGGGCTTGCAAAGAACTGTATGATAGAAAAATGCGCAAGATTCAGCAGTCAAGCAAGCCTTCCACATCAACCACAGCAGACGACGAACCTCAACCTTCGACATCGAGGCGGGCAGTCATAGGAGAAGATGAGCTGCCTGCTTTAATGGAAACAGACAACAATGAGCTGACACCCCAGTGTCCCACCACCCCAACACCCAGGCCACGGACAGATACCGATTCGCAGAGAATGCAGCGGTAGCCGGGAGAGACACAGTACATCTTTAAGAAAAAAGCCGAAATAAACATGCTAATTAATTAGGTACCACCTGGCACGTAATTGTCAGCCCAGATCAGAGGCGATGCAATCTGCAATCGCCTCTGATCTGGGCCGACAATTACATGCCAGGCGGCACCTAATTAATTAGCTTGTTTAATTCGGCTTTTTTCTTAAAGATGTGCTGAGTGCGTCCCGGCTACCGCCGGACCCCTGCATGCTTCGTGGATCGGTATCGGTTCGCTGCCCGGAGAGTGGGGACCACTGCACCACTCCAACCTCCGACTCAGCCTAACACACCACCATTAGTGAGCTCTGCGTTGTCCCAATTCCGGTAAGTGATACTACATTGTACATACATTATCTCTACTTTATATTGGCCGTGTATTTTTACATGTTATTTGGTATGATTTGGCAGCTTCAAAGCTTAAAGGTCACTGGAGAGAGTGTTTCTGCCAACAGCACTTGCGTGTGTTTTTGCCGACGGTGCTTGCGTGAGATTTTCGCTACGGAGAACAGTTCAGACAATGATTGTGGAAAAGTATTTCTTTTTTATATAAGCTGTGTATTTATCATATCATTCCTGCTTTTACTATATGTTACTGTTATTTTAGGTTTTATGTGTTATTTGGCGTGGTTTGGTAGGTTATTTTTGGGTCTGCGAACGCTCACAAAATTTTCCCGTATAAATAAATGGTAATTGCTTCTTCGCTTTACGACATTCCGGCTTACGAACCATATCATAGGAACGCTCTACCTTCGGATGGCAGGGGAAACCTGTACCTGGCCTCCTCCACTGCTTCAATCGGGTTGGAGGAGCAACACCTTATATTTCATTTAAGTAGCCTCCAACCTGATGGCATGAACATCTCGTTTCAACATTCCTGTTTCCCTCTCCTACCTTATCTCCCTACCTGCCTTTCTCGTGCTCATCCCCCTTTCCTTGGTCTTCTAGCCTCTCCTATCAGATTCCCTTTATCTCTCTCACCAGACCACTTCACAGTTCTTTACTTCACCACTCACCCTCTCCAGATTTCACCTATCATCTACCACCTTGTGCATATTCCTCCCCTCCCCTCCCTCCCCCCAACTTCTTGCTCTGACTTCTCATCTTTTTTTTTCTATTACTGAAGAAGGGCTTTGGCTGGAAACTTCGACTGTTTACTCTTTTCCATAGATGCTGGCTGGCCTACTGAGTTCCTCCAGTATTTTGTGTGTGATGACCTTGTAGGGATTACTTGAAAACAAGCCAAAGCCACTGAGAGAGTAAGCCAGGGTATTCAACAATCTATGACGCACTTTCAAATAATGAAAAAGGTATGTTCGATCTTTTATTATGAAACCAAAGGCAAACCATCTTGTAGTGGTAAAAAACTAACAAAAGTAAATAAGCAATATAATAGTCTAACTGAAATATTGCAGAAGATTGGTAGCTCAGGTTGGCTATTTGGAAGTTTGGCTGATCACCAAACTTGGCAAAATGTTGCAGACATTTCAGTTCCAATTGAGAAGTCATCATCAATGCGCTGTTTATGGTGTTGTGATTATCAAGGAAAACAATGAACAAAGAACACATCAATTGCTAAATAACATCTTTAATGACATCAATTTCACAATGGAAATTGAAAAGGAAAGCCAGCACACGTTCTTGGATGTTCTAATCAAGAGAACTACAGTAGGTCAATTACAGACATAAGTCTACAGTAAAGTAACACACACCGATCTAATTCTGAACTTCAATAGCAATCACCCAAAGTGTCACAAAGAAGGCTGCATGAAGACCTTATTCCAGAGGACTGAGTCCCATTGCAACACCACAGATACACAACTGGAAGAAGAAAATCGCCTCTTCAAGACCTTTCAACAGAACGGATGTTCAGGAAACTTCATCCAAAGATGCCACAAGGTCAGAAACCTAAATGTACAAACTACACAAATGACAAATAAACAAATTGTATTTCTGTACATAAAGAACATCTTGGAAATGACAGCAAGACTGTTTCAGCAAAACAACATCACAGTTGCTCACAAACCGGCTGCAACTTTGAGGAGAAGCCTATCAAAACTCAAAGGACAACAAAACGTGACTGTTAGAACAAATGTTATCTACAAAATCCAGTTTAGTGACTGTGACAAGTACAACGTTGGTCAAACAGGAAGAAAACTATCGACCAGGCTACATGAGCATCAGCTAGTGAGCAGAAGGTACGACCCACTCTCACTAGTGTCAGCTCATGAAGACAAAGAAGGACACTGTTTCAACTGGAAAACAGTCTTGACTCAAGCAAGAACAAGAAAAGAACAAGAATTTCTCGAAGCGTGATTCTCTACAGAAGGATCCATCAACAAACACATCAACATAGATCTGGTACATGAAACCTTATGGAAAAAAAGAGAAACAACGACGCCAACAATCAATGAATCACCAGTAATCTCGGGATCTGGAGGGCGAAGCGAGCACTGCAAATGGACCTCCCTCGAAGCAGGCCGATCAGAATCTTCTACTGCTAAACTGTTCAGTGTTTTGAACCAGTGAACCTGATCACAACGTCTAATCAATATCCATTCAGACCCCGGAGGAGTACATAAGCCAGCATTCTGAGGAGACAACACTCTCAACTGTACACTAATGATGTCTTCTCGATTGGAGCCGAAATGTCTGCAAACACTTTGCCAAGCTTGGCGATCAGCCAAACTTCCATGTGGTCTAACTTGCAGTCTAATAGCAATATTAGTGATATAATGGTATAGTTAGCAGTCTAATAGCATTCCAATTAGCGTATCTAATTGAAGTTAGCATAATTATTAGCATAATAAGTGGCTTCCATTAGCGATCTAGTTAGCAGTCAACAAAAATATATCCTTCTCCTAACTAAATAAACTAACTAAGACAAAGTGTGAATATGTAACAATACTCGTTTGCTTCTACCACACCCCAACCCACATGACAGCTAAGCACGTCACAAAATACCAAAAAGACAGAAAATAAATACATGGTTCCTACAGGCCTACAAATGAACATCTTTGTTTCTAGTCTTCCTGGGTTACAACAGTTAACTTGCTTTGCTTGCTCTGAGTATAGGCCCTTGCCAGGAGGCAGGCCTGGACTGTGGATACGTCACAGAGGTGATGTAAAAAAATAAACACAGGCAGCTTCAGGCCTCATGTCAAACATTCTGTACTGTGACCCTGTAAAAAACAAATCATCACCATTCCTGTTTATGCAGCAAAATATGCAATTAAAGAAAAGCAGTCACTGCAAATTCATGTGTTTTAATCACCAGGTCCTGCTCAGCAATTATTATTTTAAGTTTTCCCCCTTTAAGTTGTCTGTGCTGCAATAGAGTAAGATTTAAACAATACAACACTGTCAGTCACTCAGTCTTCAGGTGTCCTAGAAATGATCCAACTGACAAATTCCTATCTGAAATAGAAAACATTATTCTTTATTTAAATGACAGCACTACATTTATTTTCATTTTTAAGGACAAATGATTACTTTTCTCGGATGGCTTAATTGACCTTCTGATGGAGAAAAAACCTTAAGATTTTACAGGTTCCTTTCTTCACTGTAACAGATGTTCTCCAACCTCGAACCTATATTCACCAACAAAAAGGTAACAAATGGTAAACCCTTCCCCCATCCCATTCCTCCAGTCCTGCTTGCTGTGCGGTCATAATAAATGATTTTTATATAAATATAAGGAAGAAAGGTGAGTAAGTTCTCCCCCCAAAAGCTGTTTAGCAAGGGGGTGTGACTATGAGTAAAGAAACAGATCAAAGGGATGCACTAACTGAACTTGTAGTCTGTCAAGAGAAGATCAAGCCCTAATTTCGGAAGAAAGATTTGCAGTGAAAAGGCTTGTGGTCAATAGGTAGCTGACCTAGAGACCCTAAAGCGAGAGGCTTGATTCATGGTCTGAATTATCTTGATTATAGCACCCCATCAGACTCCAACCTTTTCTGTTAGTCAGTGGGCAATAAACAGACAAAGCTTTAAAAGGATGATGCACTTAAGCAATCTGAGAAAGGTAATGATTTTCCCTTAAAAACCTCCAATTCTTATATAGTTTGCTGTTGACTTTAAAAGGAATGTAAGAAAATTCAGCGCCTGTTTTATGAATTTAAAGGCTTTTATTTCTGGCTTTAGGACTCTTACAGCCACGGACTTGACTGTGTACGGATCAAATGAGTTGGTACTTTATTCAGGCCAATAGTTTTTATGAAACTGCTCATTTCTGGTATCTTAATTTTTAGGCATTTCACTCTTTCTCACTTTCCTCCAGTATTATTTGGATGAATAAAATCATATTTGAAAAGATGTTAAAAAGAAAATCAGCAATAATTGTATGTGAGAGAGAAATACAGGATCTTTTGCCTCGGAGCCACCTTCATATCTTCATAGAATAATATTGTTAATTTCCTTCTGTCTCCCATCCATTTACAGAAAGCTGAGTGATAATCAAAGGGAAACTTTTCTTGTCCTGATGTGGCAAATGGGAAAATCTCACCACTGGCTTGCTTGTCTTGCTGACAAAGGGGGAGGATAAAGGGCACAGTGTACAGCAATAATTCAAAATGCTTTGTTGTTTTTTGACTACAAAGCAGTCAACACTACAGAGCACCTTCAGTTTCTGCTGCTGCATCAGAGAGGTCTCTAAGGGGCACTGATAAGAGATAGAAAGCAAACTAAACGACAATTTAATCAGCTTGTCCACTTCAAATAGTAAAAATTAGTAATAGCTGGCAGTTACTATAGGGCAAGCATAGATTTATTATTCTATTGAACAAAAATATTATTAGTATAGTTAGGCTGAGTTGTTCTCTGTTCTTGGCAATTTACTAGCAAATGTTTTGTCACCATGTGAGGAAACATTATCGGTGCGTTGTTGTCTATATAATTTAATAGATTTATTGTTCAACTTATCAAATGTTGAAAGGCCTAGATAGAGTGGATGTGGACAGGATGTTTCCTGTACTAGGGGAGTCTAGGATCAGAGGGCACAACCTCAGAATAGAGGGATGTCCATTTAGAATGGAGATGAGGAGGAATTTTTTGAGCCAGAGGATGGTGAATCTGTGGAAGTTGTTGCCACATCAGGTTGTGGAAGCCAGGACATTGGATGTATTTAAAGTGAAGGTTGATAGATTCTTGATGTTCGGGTTTGGAAGGTTGAAAATGGGGTTGCGAGGGAAATGGATCAGCCATGATCAAATGGCGGAGCAGACCCGATGGGCCAAATTGCCCAATTCTGATCCAATGACTTATGGACATTTGGTCAACATAAGTGTGTAGACTATCCCTATGTTAAGTAGCGTCTGTAACTTTAAAACAGTTCCCAAAGTTGCAGCAGCATCAGCCTTTTCTTCTTGTCACAGTACTACTGGGAAAGTGAGTCTTCAATACAGAAACCCTTAATACAATTTACACTGCTCTAAGTACATATAAACACAATTAATCAGTTTCTCAACATCATGGTCCGTATTTGCTAATGACATGCTGGATAGTTAAGCAATGGGCACATGATCTTTGGTGAACATAGTTTCCTCAATTCTAACTCCTAATAACAATAACTTTGCTCCAGCGGAAATCTCTCCTGACTAACTATTAATGTCTTGATCTACTTTTGGCTGCAGATGGACATTGTTCACAACATCAACCATTCCCAAATCTACATTATCCATTTTTAGAGAACCTTCAACTTAATAGTGCTTGATAATGCCCAGGTCGTGTTCTCTTTTTGCTGCTACTATCAGGTAAAAGGTACAATAGCCTCAGGACCTGCATCAGCAGATTCAGGAACAGCTACTACCCCTCAACCATCAGGCTCTTGAATAAAAGTGGGTAACTACACACACTTGTCCCAGCACTGCGATGTTCCCACAACCAAGGACCTTTAAGGACTCTTTATCTCATGTCCCTGTTATTTATTGCTACTTGTTTATATTTGTATTTACACAGTTTGTTGTCTTCTGCACCCTGGTTGATCTTTTGTTGACCCTGTTATAGTTACTATTCTACAGGTTTGCTGAGTATGCCCACAAGAAAATAAATCTCAGGGCTGGATATACATGGTGACATATATATACCTTGATAATAACATTTACTTTGCACTTTGTGTCACACTGGGGGGGCATTGGGAGCAAGAGTGGACCCAGATGCAAGACACATCTTGTGAGGTTAATTAGATTTAGTTTATTGTTTGATACCAGGAGAGCAAAGCAGGAGCAGGAATAGCGAACTGGACGAGGACTCAGGACTACGACTAGGCTGGGACTAGGAGTCTGGGCTGGGACTCGGAATCGGCTCCCGGAACTAGAGGAGACATGAAGACTCCGAGTATGGACTCCGAGCCAGAGACTAGGCAGGGACCCAGTACCTGGGTCTTGCCCCGGGCTCGGACCCCAGAACCAGGCATGGACATGACATGGGCTAGGGAGAGGAGGAACATGGAAAACAGAGCCTCGGTCTCGGGAGAGCAGATACATGGAACCATGGACACATACACAGAACACAGAGTCGGGACCCCTCCTTGGGTACAGGACATAGGGCCGGGACTCACACACAGAACAGAGAGCCGGGACCCCTCCTTGGGTACAGGACATAGGGCCGGGACTCACACACAGAACAGAGAGATGGGACCCCGCCTTAGGTACAGGACATAGGGCCGGGACTCATGACCCTCGGCGGGGCAACGGCAAAACGGCCTGACTTACCCCACGGAGGCGAGGACAAGACAAGACAAACACCAAAGAACAACACAGTTCCTATCTAGTTTCAGCGATAGAACTAGACCGAGGTGCAGGCGAGGGCTAGAGGCGAGAGGGGCAGAGAAAGGATTCAGACAGGGGGGTAGGACAGGAATCACAGACCACCAGGGCCAGGACTTGACTAGGTACTCGGATGCCGCCAGGACCAGGACTTGATTTGGTACTCGGATGCCGCCAGGGCCAGGACTTGACTTGGTACTCAGATGCCACCAGGGCCAGGCCTTGACTTGGTACTCGGATGCCAAAAGAGCCAGGACTCGACTTGGTACCTGGATGCCAGCAGGGCCAGGACTTGGCTTGGTACTCGGATGCCGCTAGAGCTAGGACTTGACTTGGTACCCGGATGCTGCTAGGGCCAGGACTTGGACGTGGTACTTGGATGCCGCTGGAGCCAGGACTTGGACATGGTACTTGGATGCCGCCAGAGCCAGGACGTGGTACTTGGAACCTCCGGGTAGTGGCGAGCTCTAGACTCGGCCGAGGAACAGTAGACAGTGGCACCTGATTCTCTTTGGCAGGTTAACTGACGGACCCACCGTGATGAGGAAACTTTGCAGGCTCGCTTTGGCGAGGTAACTGGACAGGGTTGCTCTGGTGAGGAAGGGCGAATTACCGGCACTCGCTTCGGCAGAGACTAGGCTTGCTCCGGCCAGATGACATCGGCACACCGTACCTTTGATGACTTTGCAGACGCTCCCGCGCCAAACGGCTGAAAGCCGGAGACTATAAACTACCGGTTCAGCCGAGTGTTAATTGCCTTTAATCACCAAAGCCGAGGGACACGGGAAAACAAGGAATCAACTGTCCGGATCGTAACATAAACAAGGTAAATTTAAAGGTACCCCGATCCGGACCATGACACTTTGATCTATTCACAGAAAGGTAATCACACAAAATCATATTGTGAGATATTGGACCAAATGATCAGAAGTTAACTTGAAGGCGCAGATAAAAAGCTCCGAGATGGGAAAAATAGGAACAGGGATGGTTTTAGAGGAAGTTTTCAAAATCTACATACCCTAAATCAAAGGTACAACCACCAATGGTATCAATAACTGAAGTTGAAGTGGTTCAAGGGATCAGAAATTGAGAAGTGCAGAAATTAGTAGAATTGGATGAAAACGCAGAGCAATGGACAGATATAGAGCACCTGTGTAGTTTAAAAGATGAAGACCTTTCATTCTGCCCTCATTCACTGTAGCTCTTCATTTCTACGAGAAAGGGGTTAGTCTCATGAAAATGAGGTGCTTAGTGAGAACACAACGAAGACAGAAGAACAACCTGAAAATATTGCATCACTTGCTCTTTGATCTGGCCTCTCTAGCACTTATACAAACTACAATAACTCTGACAAGGCCACACTGTTTCAATTCCCTCAAGTACTGTAACTACTGCCTGCAACTAGTGCACTAGTATATTTAATGACCTTCATAAATATATAACATGCTCTTATATGTCAGCACGAAAGACAAAATGTTACCTTCAGCTGCTTCCACCCCTCAACCTCCACCACTACTCTGGTTCTCTATTTGCTATGCTAACCAAAGGAGAAAGTAACCAGTTGTCCCAGGTTAATATTGCTGTGTTGATAATGTCAGTGAATGCTGTGTTGAGTTTAATAATAAATAATAATAATTAGTACTTTATTGATCCTGAGAGGGACATTCTTTCGTCACAGCAGCAACATTTAAAAACAGACAGCAGTGTGCTGATTTAACTAATAATAAAGTACAGAATAATAATTTACCAATGTGCAATAATAATTTATGAAATAATAAAACAGAGACTATTGTACTATGATGTGTGTTCTTCTGTCACACAGAGATGAACTGTTGTATATGCTTTTTGCATTTGGTAGGAAAGATTTTCTGTAACAATCCTTGTGACAGCGGAGCTGAATGAATCTATTCGAAAGGGTGCTCCACTGCTTAGTCAGTAGGTCATGGGGAGGATGTGCCAGATTGTCCATAATGGATAACAGTTTAGTGACCTCCTCTCCACCACTAACTCACAAGAGTCCAGGTTGCAGCCAGGGACAGATCCAGCCTTTTTGATGAGTTTATTTAGTCTTTTTACATCACCAGCACCGATGTTGCTCCCCCAACATAAAGCAGCAAACTCTGTGACTCATGGTCCCCTTGACTCTTGTTGATCTGTTAAGCAAAAAAAATGGTACAAAGATCATCTTAGTATCCTCATTCTCATGAGCACCACATTGTCTTTACATAGCAGAGTGAAAATCCTGAGAGTTTCATCAGATGATATCAAGTATTAAGTAGTCCAGGTTGTGGTGTTCTGGCAGTATTACTGACCCATGTTCCTATCTGTTAAGGCTCTATTTTAAAAGAGCAGCCCTGGGTGAATATATACCCAACTTACACGTATTCGTGCATCAACAGGGAACACAAATAGATTCAACTAATGCATTATCTGCAAGTATAATATGATAAATGATGGCTTTTCTATGAATTCAACAGCATGCCATTTTTTCACAACAGTTTCAAGCTTCAACTTCCAAACCAAACCCATAGGCTAGGGGCTTATAACTGGTGTGGTTCCCAGTCTAATTATTTTATTAAGGCTATTTCCTTTGGACAGGAGTGTTGAACATCTACTTTAAAAAATTAAGCAGGATTTTAAATAAATACTTGTCGCCTTTTCGCTATTAAGTTTTAGCACTGTTGAAATTATCTGGCAAAAGTAGCCCTTCTTTACATCCTTTACATATTCTTTTTACCTTTTATAATTGTCCACTGGTCATTGAGGTGCCGGATTTCTGCAGAATTCTAAAGTGAAACCTGGACATGCTGAAAATACTCAACAGGTTTGGCTGAATCTGTGGGGAGAAAAGGAGGTAACATTTCAGATCAAAGACCCTTGATCAGAGCAGAGGAGGCAAAAGAATAGAGTCATAGAAAGTGCACCATGGAAGCAGGCTCTTCAGCCCATCTATTCCATGCTGAACCATTTAAACTGCCTATTCCTAGTGACCTGCTCCATAAGCCTACCATCCATGTACCAATCCAAACTTCCCCAAATGTTGAAATTGAGCTCACATGTACTACTTGCGCTGGTAGCCCGTTCTACGCTCTTATGGCGCTCTGACTCAAGAAGTTTCCCCTCACGTTCCCCTTAAACTTTTCATCTTTCACCCATATCCCATGATCTCTAGTGGCAGTCCCACATAACCTCAGCAGAAGATGCCTGCTTGTATTTACCCTATCTATACTTCTCATAATTTTGCATACCTCTATCAAATCTTCTCTCATTCTTCTACGTTCCAAGAAATAAAGTCCTAATCTATTCAATCTTTCTTTATAACTCAGGTCCTCCATCCTGGCAACATCCTTGTAAATTTTTTCTATACTCTTTCAATCTTATT
This sequence comes from Mobula hypostoma, assembly GCF_963921235.1. Lineage (NCBI taxonomy): Eukaryota > Metazoa > Chordata > Chondrichthyes > Myliobatiformes > Myliobatidae > Mobula > Mobula hypostoma. The sequence goes on along the minus strand of NC_086100.1, from coordinate 110,851,174 downwards.
TACATCTTTCCTGCAGATAGGTGACCAAAACTGTACACAATACTCCTGCTGACGGGTCTCGGCCTGAAGCGTCAACTGTTTACTCTTTTCCATTGACACTGTCTGGCCTGCTGAGTTCCACCAGCATTTTGTCTGTGTCGCTTGGATTTCCAGCGCCTGCATATTTTTCTCTTGTTCACAATACTCCAAATTGGGCCTCACCAATGTCTTAACCTGCTTCATTATAACATTATGTTTCTGCTTTGCTTGGCACTCATGCTTAACTGCATCAATTCTGGATAATTAATATGTTTTGTTAGTTATGTTTATTCACATCCACTTAAACCGTGATACCACATTACGTAAAATTCAACTCAATATTTAAACAGAATAACTCCTTCTGCACCTACCATTCTGCAATCTAAACAGGCATTCACTTCAATACCCCATTCCTAATTCTTTGGGACAGTAATAGAATTACAGTCCTAATGCTGCCTCTTTACCTACTTCCCTCTTTCCATCAGAGTTGAGACAGCTGTTTACGACCCACCGTCTATCCAGCACATGTAAGTGTCAATATTCAGTTACCCCTGTGCATATTTTAGTACTTGCTGACTGCCCCCATCCCCTCCCCCGACTGGATCACAGGCCCACTTTTAAGTGAAATGGCAGATGTTGTGGCCTAAGTAAACTGTTAGTCATTTATAGACTGAAGAGACTAAGTTTACCTTTGCAGAGATTGATCTTGGCTAGAGTACAAGCCAGCTGTAGCCTATTTATCTTCTGGCTCTTTGTGACCTCTTTGGGTGCCGTGGTGGTGATCCACTTGCAGCATGGTCAGATTACTTCTCCCTGCGTTCGGATTTCCATCCTGACACTGAGAAACTTGCTGGGAGATCATCCAACTACAATGACCAATGCAATGTAGGAAAATCCATCAAAGTTGTGCCTGAATCAGCAGGGTAGCTGAAAATATCAGCCACCATCTTTCTATAAGCAGAGACCTACTGCCCAGAAAACATCTCAATGGCATACTGTACATCTTCCTGCCCTTTCCTGGTTTGATTTCATCACCAAAATTGAGCTAATGAACATTAACATTTCGAGAATCTTGTCAAAGCATTTAAAGCACCTTCACCATTTACCTGAAACGATTTACTCCACAGCTAAATCAATGCTATGTATAGACTTTCTCTGCCAAAGGCTCTCAGCTCAAAACATCGACTTGACTCTTTTTCATAGATGCTGCCTGGCCTGCTAAGTTCCTCCAACATTTTGTGTATGTTGCTCGGACTTCCAGCATCTACAGATTTTCTCTTGTTTATAGGGCTTCCGTCGTAGCTCAGAACAATGCATTATTTTATTTGTGCAGAAAAAGTAAGGTCTATGATTGAAGATCAGTTATTCTCACAGTAGATAGCAAATGGTATACACAAATGATAATTTTCCACAAACAGGTGCTTTTTTTTCAATTTGACAGCCATGGAGAGGATATCAGGTATAGTCCTACTGAGCAGTGATAAAAAGACAAGTCATGGAGGATAGTACCTATGATCGTTACTATCGTGTGGATAGTCAGAGGCTTTTTCCCAGGGATGAAATGGCTGCCACAAGAGGACACAGGTTTAAGGTGCTGGGGAGTAGGTACAGAGGAGATGTCAGGGGTAAGTTTTTCACTCAGAGAGTGGTGAGTGCGTGGACTGGGCTGCCAACAACGGTGGTGGAGGCAGATATGATAGGGTCTTTTAAGAGACTTTTAGTGGCTCAAAAGAGGGGAGCCATGGAGTCATAAGTAGCTAGTCATCTGGACACAAGCTGGGGTCTGATCAGCCCCGGCTGGGTCACCTGGAGGAGGTTGTATGATGTTGAAAGACCCGAAACACCCGATGATTCCAGGAACATACTGAAGGTGTGTCCAGAAGCATCAATAGATTTATGTACACAGCAGATAGGTACATGGAGCATAGAAAAATAGAGGGCTATAGGTAAGCCTAGTAATTTCTAAGGTAGGGAAATGTTCGGCACAACTTTGTGAGCCGAAGGGCCTGTATTGTGCTGTAGGTTTTCTATGTTTCTATGTTACACCTGTAAGCATTACAAGTCATGCACGAGCGTAATATATCAATCTTACTTCCTTATGATATGGTAGCACAGTAGTGCAGTGGCTAGCAGAACACTTTACAGTACAGGCAACCAGGGTTCAATTCCTGCTGCTGCCTGCAAGGAGTTTGTAAGTTCTCCCCGTGACCGCGTGGGTTTCCTACCGCAGTCCAAAGACAGTTAATTAGTCATTGTAACGTGTCCTGTGATTAGCCTCAAATTAAAGTGGGGGGTTGATGGGTGATGTGACACAAAGAGCTTAGTCCATGCTGTATCTCAATAACTAAATAAATACATACAAACTTCGCACAGAAACTCCTGAGTATCCAAATCGGCCAGTGAAAAATGGTAACGTCTTTTAGATATACCTCAGTGTAAGAGGCACGTGTAGCCCTCTAGAGAGAAACAGTTGCTGGGGTTCAGAATTGTGGTGGGTAGTTGAGGAAAAAGAGAAGTAGAAAAGCAAACCAAAGATTTAAAGTTTTGAGTTTCAAACACAAATTCCTTACAATTTAAACAAAATGAGGGAAATGTTTGAGGAAAACTTCAATTTGTAATAGCAAGATGCCAATCCCCCAATATTTACAAAATTGCTACATGTCCAGCTTTTACTCCAGAGAACCCAATGGGGCTGCAAAAAGCCACAACTTTTCTTTGTGACTTAATTATTGTGCCACAGTCTGGCTGAACAAAGAAGCTGTACTGTTATATACTTTGTGATGTCAGTGGGATTACAGATTACTAGGTTGAAAAATGTAAGCATTTCAGGCTTATATTACACAACACCTGTTGCTAATTTCAACAGCAAAATAATTATTGAAAATCTATCTCATGATTCCCTGATGTGTTGTTAAACAAATGGAACTTATGTTTCATCAGTAATAAGTCACACTTTCACTTTGAAGTCTAGTTAAGTGGAAAAACCTTGTCAACATTCAGACTAGTTATAAAATGGACAAGCCAGACCATCAAAAATAATCATTTAGTTTCGATAAATATAGTACTGTATCCCTAAATATGACCTAGCACCCCCTTCCATGAGATTGTCAACAAAAATATCCAAATAAACTTTGCTTTAAGAAAAATTCATTCTGTTTTATATCTGGATGAATGCTGAAGCGTACAGGGATATTTTGAAAATCAGAAGAAATTACTTTCCTAAATCCAAACATCACAATGTCAAAAAATTCAGATGGAAAGAAATTTCTCACTCAGTGGGTAATAAATTTTTGGATTCTCTAACTGTGAGGGCTGTAAATACTCATTTGTTGAACGTATTTAAGAAGAGATTGATAGATTTATGGGTTTTAAGAGAATCTAATGATATGGGGTTATTGCAGCAAAGTACCAAGGAGGGTCTTACTGACTGGTGGAGGAGACAGAAAAGGCCGAATGGTTTACTCCTGCTCCTACTTGTTCTGTTTATGTCGTCACAGTACCCAGATAAAATATGTTCTGGAAAATAGCTACAAGGTCTGCTCTGCATTTGGTCATCAACTGAGCAAGACATCAGCCCAGTCTTGGGCTAAGCCATTTCATCACCATCTCCTCTCCATTGTGAAGACTGAAGTACAGCTGTTCAGGGAGAAGTTAAACAGCTTCTCTTTGATATTTCTATTACCAGGACTCTACTAATATCCATGGCATTTATGCCAATCAGAATACTGAGCTGAAGCAGATCATAGAAATGAGGATTCTCTGGTAAATTCTCTGATCTTAATTCAACAAGATGCAACTCAGGAAAGAGATGGAATGCTCTCCTCATTCCTAAATGTAAACATGAAGGATTTTGGGAAAACTCCAGAGAATCCGCTACACTCGATTGCAATTTCATTCATATGCCAAAATATCTATCATCTGTCATTTAAGTAGCATCTCCCAAACTGGTGGGTGCCTTGGAATAGTATTCTTGCTGCTCATCTCCAAACCTCTCAATATAAAGAATTACCCAGGTTTTTATATTTTTCTCTCTATATCCTTGTGTTTTATGTCTAATTGCTTTAAATCAGAGGTTCCCATCCTGGGGTCGAAAGACACCTCTCCCCCCCGCCACCCCCACTTAATAGTCCATGGCATAAAAAAGTTGAGGAAACCCAGCTTTAAATGGAAAGTATACCACATTGGAGGGTCTATGCTTACTCTATAAATGGAAAAGACAGCTCGTCCCTTCTCCAGACGTTGGGCAGGCTTTTGCAACAATCTGGTAATTTTGTGATGATATTCATTCTTGTGCTACTAGATCAATGGTATGAGCCTCTAGATACTTACTTACAGAACCACTAACGGCCATGTAATCACATTCTCAGGCAACATCAAAGACATGGAAAATGGATTTAATTTTTAATTGCCAATTGTATTCAAACTTAAATCCTTCAATAGAATAAAGGCACAACAACTATATTAAAAGGTGTCAATGAGTCAAGATCCTTGGTGGAAACTGGGTTCTCTTACAGACTAATAATCCAAAGTGGAAATATCACCTCAAAGGAAAAATGAATTAGAAGTGGGAATAGAGGAGATGTGGAGATGGGTTGAAATTCTGCCTTTTTGAAATCCAAGTAGTGGATTTGAAGATTGGATCCAGGCAGGTAGACACTGTCAAAATGAGCATACTTGGGAGAAATCCCTAAATATATTTTAAAGTTGGCTTCAAATTTAATTTGTGCAATAGTGTTTCCCAGGCTCTGAAAACTGACCAAAAAATCAGAACCCAGGTTAAGCCTCTGTCCAAGTGCCCATCAAGATAAAACACAATTAACACTGCCGATATCTCAGATCTCTTTGCCAATTATTGGGAAAAAAACAACTTTTTCATTCTTTAAAGTTTACAAACTACAAAATCAACAAGAGGGCCAGATTGGAGGTATTTAAACATCAGAAGAATAGCATTCCAACCTCCCTCAACAATTGCAATCTGGTCTCCAGCTACACTGAGGAAAAAGCACAGTAAAATGCTTAAACAGGATTTCTTAAGAGGCTTAGTCTGCAATCCAGCAATTCGAGAAAAGTTACTGAAAAGTATTCCTTGACTGCATCATGAACTGGTAATCAAACTGGGAAAGCAGTCCCAGGTACCACTGAAGCAGCAGAAATGCTCATCCTCCCAGAATCACACCTTGCAGAGATTTCTCCATCACGATTCCTGCCTATTCATCTTGCCTCACCAGCTGGTGGGGGGGGGGGTAACTTACAGTTAGGAAGGATTAGTATTGGGAGCATTCAACACTGACTATATGGTCTCATGGCACCAAATCGAAAACAGGCAAAGCACACCTTCCAATAACCAGCTCCTAATGTCATCCAGCCCATGAATTATGCCCAGCCTAGCTCATCCATGCAGATCAAACACTTGGGAGAACACAGTAACAGAGCACGGTCACAAACCTTATGCTGAGCTGGGAATTTCAAAGGCCATCGACAAGAGTGGCTTGTTCTTATCACCACTGGCATAGCTAAATGATGAATCTGTGACATTTGGTGAGAAGTAAAACAACTTCACCTCATTTTCACAATGTGTCTGTTGCAGATATATTTGTTCATGACAGTATCCAGCATGCAGCCCTTGTAGAAATAAAATCGAGTCCTCACGCCATCCATCATGTTGTGTGCCACTATCAACTTGCTGAATAAAGTAGATCCAGGACAGATCAAAGGTTGGCATCCGCGATGCACTTCCAGCTCACCAAGAGCAAAACTGTCTGCCAATACTGACTTTTATTTAACATTTTATAATTTAATAACCGTTTACCATGCTAGGAGCCAAAATTGGTTCAGTGCAATCTATGGGCAGAGCATGTGAGAAGCAGCATCAAATGTATTTATTACTGAAATACATCTGCCTCTCAAAGTCCAACCCTACGTTCCCATCGGCCCCCAAGGCTGGCCAACAGGGCTCTGGAGAAGCCCTATGCAGTGGATGCGATGGATTGCAGAAGTGCTGATGAACTTTAACCATACCATCAGTTTCAGAGGACAATGGGGACGGGAAGTTACCAATGGCCTATGCTCCACTTACGAGCCAGGGTCCCAAGTAAGCATTCAAATGTATCTAAATTTCTTATTCAAGAGAAGATTTCATCCACTTTTCCTTCAGTCCACTGACGGCCAAAATATGGGCATTGATAAACTGCTCTGGTCATGTTACCTCCTTACAGAGGTCTCCCTGGTAACCTCATGCTGGAGATGCCTGGCTGTAACCCTACGGTTTTAGAGTGGTTCTCCCGCACAAAGGACATTCCTCTCTGGGCTCTGTTTTTATCTAACCTCCAAGAACACTTTGTCACCTCCATTCCCATTCCCTGCCCCTACGCCTAAACACTACACACATCCCCACTGTGCTGTTGTGAAAGCTCTAACTGAATAATAATCCCATGTTTTGCTTAGAATAAGTCAGTATACGCAAGACCAAAGTGAACATGGCATTATGATAAATTATCATATTTTCCTTCATTTTCGTTTGAATTATCCTGAGAAAGGAAAGGTGACTTTCAGTAACCTGTTAAGGCTTTCTGCAAAATGAATTTGGGTAGTTTCACCCCAGTTCTTAGTGGGTATGAATCAACAGCAGAAAATTATCACTTGCTCAAAAACCTTAACATTAGTTAATGTGTGAAATAGAAAATGTCACAAATGTAATAAATTGTGCTCTTTTAGATTGGGGTAAAAAGCATTAGCATAGAAATTGCTGCTAATGCATTATTCAGCGTTAACTGTGGTTTATTATACGTTTCTGGGAGAATGTGTCTCCTGGTTTATACACGAGTCAGATTACTTTCGGTTTTTCTGTTTACAATTTGCGCCTCCTTTACCACATAGCATAAAAGCCGATGAAAAGAGCATGGTAAGATCCTGCACAAAATGCTGGAGGAACTCAGCAGGCCAGGCAGCATCTATGGAAATAAGTACAGTCGATGTTTTAGACCGAGACCCTTCAGCAGGACTGGAGAAAAGAAAGATGAGGAATATATTTAAAAGGTGGGGGAGGAGAGAGAGAAACACAAGGTGATAGGTGAAACCAGGGGGCGGGCGGAATGAAGTAAAGAGCTGGGAAATCGATTGGTGAAAGAGATACAGGGCTGGAGAAGGGAGATCTGATAAGAGAGGATAAAAGGCCATGGAAGAAATTTTAAAATTTTCAATTACAGTGTGCCTAGACAAGCAGACAGCCATATTTTTGGGTTATACTAACAAAATTTTTTGAAAAATATGAATAAAAATCAAGGGGTTTCAGCTAGAAATCTATAACTTTCATTCCATTTCCCTGTGTCAATGTGAAGATCCCTGACATGAGCAGTATCTAACAATGCACAACACATGTCCAGCTACCTCATTAGGTATCTTCAGTTATTCATGAGTGGCATGTCCACTCTGTAGTCTACTCTTTCAGAAACAGGCTTTCAAATGGCCGGAGGGGATCACTACTACAAGGGTTCCAGGACATCTCAAAAGTCTTCTTTCTTTAAGGATCATGGTTTCCCTTCTGCCGTCATCAATGATGCCCTCACCCTCATCTCTTCCATTTCCTGCACTTCGGCCCTCACCCCATCCCCCCGCCACCACAACAGGGACAGAGTTCCCCTTGTCCTCACCTACCACCCCACCAGCCTCTGGATCCAGCACATTTATCCTCCACAACTTCTGCCACCTTCAACAGGACCCCACCACTAAGCACATCTTTCCCTCTCCACCCCTCTCTGCTTTCCAGAGGGATCGGCCCTCCACGACTCCCTGGTCCACACATCCCTCCCCCAAGATCTCCCACCTGGCACTTATCCCTGTAAGCGCAAGTGCTACACCTGTCCCTACACCTCCTCTCTTGCCACCATTCAGGGCCCCAAACAGTCCTTCCAGGTGAGACAACACTTTACTTGTGAGTCTGTTGGGGTCATCTATTGCATCCGGTGCTCCTGGTGCGGCCTCCTCTACATCAGTGAAACCCGACGCAGACTGGGGGACAGCTTCGTCGAGCACCTCCGCTCCATCCACCACAACAGACAGGATCTCCCGGTTGCCACCCACTTCAACTCTGCTTCACATTCCCATTCGGATATGTCCATAACATGGCCTCCTCTACTGCCATGATGAGGCTAAACTCAGGTTGGAGGAGCAACACCTCATATACCATCTAGGTAGTCTCCAGCCCCTTGGTATGAACATAGAATTCTCCAACTTCAGGTAATTCCCTCCCCCTCCCTTTCCCCATCCCTATTTGACTCTGCCCCCTCCCCCCAGCTGCCCATCACCTCCCTCATGGTTCCGCCTCCTTCTACTACCCATTGTGTTTTCCTCTATTCCTTCTTCACCTTTCCTGCCTATCACCTCCCTGCTTCCCCTCCCCCACCCCTTTATCTTTCCCCTTACTGGTTTTTCACCCGGAACCTACCAGCCTTCTCCTTCCCACCCTCCCCCCACCTTCTTTATAGGGCCTCTGCCCCTTCCCTCTTCAGTCCTGATGAAGGGTTCCGGCCCAAAATGTTGACTGATCATTTCCACGGATGCTGCCGAGTTCCTCCAGCGTGTTGTGTGTGTTGCTTTGACCCCAGCATCTGCAGAGTATTTTGTGTTTACGAGGGCAGCACAGTAGATTAGTGGTTGGCACAGCACTTTACAAGTCCAGACAACCCAGGTTCAATTCCTGCCGCTGCCTGTAGGTAGTTTGAATGTTCTCCCCGTGGCCATGTGAGTTTCCTCCGTGTGCTCCGGTTTCCTCCCACAGTCCAAAGGCGTACCGGTCATTGTAAATTGTCCCGTGATTACGCCAGGATTATATTGGGGAGCTGGAAGAGCCTCTTCCCACTGTATCTCAATAAATAACTTAGAGGAACTAAAAAAAGCACGCAAGCATTTTTGCTTTATCTTACTTCGATTAATTTCTCATATCTCTGCTTTCACTCTCTCCTCTCAGCCTGAAAGCAAAGTAATTTGGGTTATCACATCCTCAGCCTCTGTGGTCCATTACACCACCCATTACATTCAATGCAGAGTTCTCAGTAATCTCCATCACCTTTAGCATGATTCCACTACCACACCTCCTCGTTCACCATTCTGCAAGGGCTGTTCTCCCTGCAAAGATGCCTTTTCACCTGTCAGATCACTCCTCTTCTCACCTACAGTCTGCCCAAGCAGCTGCACAAAATTTAAAATCTCCTTTTTCATCTTTTCCCTTTCCACCACTGAGGGACCCACAGAGTTCTTCAAGTCAAGCAGTGATTCGCTTCAATTATTTTTCAGTTTGGTACACTGCATTCGATGACAAAGATTCGGTCTCCCCTACCTTGGAAGAACCAAATTCCATTCAGTCAACTAATTTGGTTTTGGGAGAGACAATATGGTAGGACTGTAATGAATGGTGGAGCTTGCTCAAAAGGCTGAATGGACAACCTCCACTCCTTTTTTCTGTCTTTCCATAGATATTTGCATGTTGTCCCTTTTAAAAAAAGCTTTAAATGTACAGCAACACTGTTTTCAATCACTTTTTCAGAGAGGCTGCAGTCATATGCAAAACAATAAGGTCATAAGAACATGATTTTATTTTTGAGATTAATTTTGGGCAGAAGTTGGAATAAATACCGTGCCTTACTTCAAAATATTTCCCTGGGATCTTTCACATCGAGAAAAAACAGCCCACCAAAGTGACATTTTGGGAGTACAAAGTTCGTATTTTCCTGGAAGAAAAGACAAGGGATAACAGGTTTAGGGAACCTTGAATTTGAGCGATATTGAGGCCCTGGTTAAGAAAAACAAGCAGGTTCTTAGTAGGTTCAGGCAAATAGGAACAAATGAGGTACCTGAGGAGTATAGGAAATGCAAGAGGACACTTAAGAAGGAAATCAAGAGGGCTAAAAGAAGGCATGAGGTTGTTCTAGCAGACAAGGTGAAGGAGAATCCCAAGTGTCTCTACAGATATATTAAGAGCAAAACGATAACAAATTGGTCCTCTAGAGAATCAGAGTGGTAAACTATGCATGGAGCTAAAATGATGAAGGAGATCTTAAATGGATTTCTATTTACTCAGGACATGGACTTAAGAGTCTATAGTAGTTAGGCAAAGCAGAAGTGATGTCGTGGACTGCACACAGATTACAGAGGAGAAGGTGATTGCTGTCTTGAGGCAAATTAGGGAGGAGAAATCCATGGGGACTGACAAGGTGTTCCCTTGGGTCTTGTGGAGGCTAGTGCAGAGTTTGCAGGGATCCTAGCAGAGATATATAAAGCATACTTAGCCACAGGTGAGGTGCCGGAGGATTGGGGGATGACTAATGTTTTTTCCATTGTTTAAGGAAGGAAATTATAGGCTGGTGAGCCTGACATCGGTAGTGGGTAACTTATTGGAAGGTATTCTAAGAGACCGAATATATTAGCAGTTGGATAGATAGGAACTGATTAGGGATAGTCAACAATGCTTTGTGCATGGTAGATCATGTCCAACCATTCTTATAGAGATTTTCAAGCAACTCACCAAGAAAGTTGATGAAGGCAAGGCAGTGGATTATGTTCTCATGGACTTTAGCAAAACCTTTGACAAGGTCCCGTGTGGGAAGTTGGTCAAAAAGGTTCAATTGTTTGGCATTCAGGATGAGGTAGTAAATTGGATTAGACATTAGCTTCACAGGAGAAGCCAGCGAGTGGTAGTAGAGGGTTACATCTCTGACTGGAGGTCTGTGACTAGTGGTGTGTTACAGGAATCGGAGCTGGTTCTGTTGTTGTTTGTCATACATATCAATGATCTAGGTGATGATGTGGTAAACTAGAATGGGGATGCAGTGGACAGTGAGGAAGTCTATTAAAGCTTTTAGTGGGATCTGGGCCAGCCAGAAAATGAGCTGAACGATGGCAGATGGAATTTAATGCAGACAAGTCTGAGATGTTGCACTTTGGGAAAACAAACCGAGGTAGGACTTATACGGTGAGCGATAGGAACCTGAGGAGTGTGGTAAAACAGAGGAATCTGGGAATAAAGATTCATAATTCCCTGAAAGAGGTGTCACAGATAGACAGGATTGTAACGAAAGCTTTTGGTACATTGGCTTTCATAAATCATAATATTGAGTACAGGAGATGGGATGCTATATTGAAGTTGCATAAGATGATTATGAGATATAATCTGGAGTGTTGTATGCAGTTTTCATCACCTACCTACAGGAAAGATGACAATAAAATTGAAAGAAGAATGCAATGAAAATTTACAAGGATTTTGCAAGGACTTGAGGACCTGAGTTATAGGGAAAGGTTGAATAGGTCAAAACATTATTCCCTAGAATGTAGGAGAACGAGGGGAGATTTGATAGAGTTATACAACATTATAAGGGATCTAGATAGGTTCAATACAAGCAGACTTTTTTCACTGAGGCTGGGTGAGATTAGAAATAAAGGTCATGGTTAAGGGTGAACGATGAAATGTTTAAGGGGAACATGAAAGAGAACCTCTTCACTTAGAGGGTGGTGAGAGTGTGAAACATGCTACCAGCAGAAGTGGAGGATGTGGGTTCTATTTGGCATTTAATAGAAATTTGGATAGGTGCATGGTTGGAAAGGGTATGGTGTGGGTGCAGATTGATGGCCTGAAGGGCCTTTTCGTGTACTGCAGTATTCTATGACACTATCAGATGGCAGAGAGCTGCCTCAATAATACAGTATGGTGATAGGAGAGATTTTAATATGGAATAATATGGGCCAGATTGAAATTGTTGGGGTGCAGGGGTTAGAGGCAAGAGATGGGCAATTCGGCTCGCTGCTCCGTGGAGTTTGTGTGCTGGACTGAGGCCTTCTGAGTCGGCTTCTGTGGCCTTCTGGGTTGGCTGCAGTGATGCCTGGTGTTGTGAACTTCAGTTCTGAATGCTGTTTGCTTGCCTTATTGTTTACACGATCTGTTTTGTTTACTTTCACTGCACAGTGCATGTTTGACGTTCTTCGTTTGTTTATAATGGGGAGCAGTTGGGGTTGTTTGCTTCATGGCTGCCTGTAAGGAGACAGATCTCAAAGCTGTATAAAATATACATACATACTTTGATAATAAATGTACTTTGAATCACAATCCCTAACCTAACCACTTGCAAACAGATGAAAAATCCAAAGCTTTCCTGAAGACTTAAAATACTGTAAAATAAACATTAAGTTAGGCAGCATATATGGAACTGGAAAAATTCATGTTTCAAATCTGAGACCCTTCATCGCAACTGAAAAAGAGAGAAGAGAAATTAGATAGCAGAGAAGTTAAGCTGATTTTGTTTAGGAAGACTGCCTTGTAATGCAAGCAGTCTTGTTGATGGGGACAGTACAGCAAGTAAATATTAATAGGTGTACTGTCACCATGGTACCTTTGGGACAGTACTCTGCATGTGCTTCACATTTCCTTTGAACTACATGATGATATTACAATGTGGATTTCCACGATTGACAGAACTTGAAGAATTTACTTTCAACATCTACTATAAAATTGGGCAATCGTTCAACCTCTTTAATCTTTTCATCTAAGTTTAAAATAAAACATGCAAGGCAAACCTTTGCCATCACCCTGAGAGTGAGGGAATCACCTTACTGCTGAAATGCGTGACACTGGGGAGAGAACTCGAGTAGTTGCAATGTCTGAACATTCTTTGCAAAACCTTGTAATATCAGTTTCAGCGGCTCAAAAAAGAAACATCTGGATGGGACGTTTCGCGAATAAAACAAATTATCGACAGAGAAGAAAGGGTTGAAGCTGTTTCTTAGATTTTGCACTCAAATCCATCACATAAAAATAATTAGATTTAGATCTTTGGAGACGGTCATTAAAACAATGAACATTTATACTGACTCATTCAAGAAGTCTGAAGCAATGCTGACTTACTGAAGGAGAGAATTTCTAGTAAAAGCCTGAAGGGCTGAATGGCTCTTCCTCTGCTGTGCAAATAAAAAAAACTTCAGTCAGCCTCTAAAGAAAAAATACCCACCTTGTCACATAAGACATCATCAAAAGCCTTGCTAAAATCCATACAGACTACATCAAAAGCACTGCCCTTATTGACCCTCCTTACTACCCGGACAAGATCCAATCAAATCTATCAGACGTAACCTTCCCTTTACAACCCAATCTTAATTAACATTGATTAATGTATGGGCCCTTTCAATGGCTTATACACTCCCTTTGAATGCATTTCAATAAATTGTCCACCCAAGGGTAAACCAACCAGCCTGTAAATACTTGGTTCATTCTTGCTTCCTTTTCAAACAATGTTAGCATCTTCTAATCTTTCTGGAACCAGTCCTAAAGCTAGACTGAAAAACTGTGGTCAAGGCCCCTGCACTTTAATTTAACAATGTGGCATATATTTCATTCATGTCTTTGTCCATTCATCTTTAACCATTGTCATAGACATCACATCCTGTAATACTTCCTCTTTTACTGAGGTTATACACCCCTTTAAGAGGATGGTTTCAAAAAATTCATCAAGAATAGTATCCATTTCAACACATTGACTTTCTTTGTTGGTTCCCAATGGAGCAGGCTGGGGCCAAGATAGCTGAAAGCACAGCCTTCAGTGGTTATTCTTAAGAGGTGAGGATGGACAATTTGAGACCAATTTGAACTAGCATAGTGTTCTTTAAAAGGTTGTAGGTCGGGAAGAAGTTACAGAGATTGGAAGTTATGGAACTATGGATGGAGTTGACCCAAAAGTTAAAAACCTTACAACATATGTATGAGGGAACAATGTTGTAAAGTGAACTCAGGTAATAGGTAAACAGGACCTTGTGGGAATTTGGGTATAGACAAGGAAATGTCACCCAGAGCATAGTCACCTAATACATAAAACCATCATGTTCTTGGAAAATATTTGCCTCAACCCCAAAAAGCTTGTTCCTTTTCTTGTGTATCTCATCACATCGTCAGCCAGATCATCTACTTTCATTACCCCTTTAAAGAATTATCGAGATGCAGAATCCCTGAGCCATACAGCATTTGAACAGCTTCTTCAGCCCAAGTACTCACTGGTTCTGGAGACTTCTTAGATCAGGAGTGATGCCTGTTTACTTTCAAGCTCAACTGCACTGTACTATTTCTTATGTTCAACTCAGAATGTGAACTACACAATCGCAGTAATGAATGGTTATGAACCTGGGTGACAAATAGTCTTCTATATTTATTCCTCATAAATCTGCAGAAGGCTGATGGTATTAGCAGCAAGGAATTTTATATTTGTATTCCCCTAACTCTCCAACATTTTGTTCAATCGGCTTGGACTACCTACTGCCGACTTACTTGATATCTCAGACTCACACCGACACTATGAAGCTCTGTCGGCTCCTTACTTTAACATAATGGATCGATACCACTACCTGAAAGCATCATAAAGTCTTTTTTCATCTGTTCCAAGGGCATAGTAGAAGTGAGAATCAGAATTTCAGGGCCATGCTCATGATAAATAAATACCTATATATAAAACTTCTAGACTTAGTGAGTTAACAATTACATATAAAACTTCTGGATTTTGCAGAACTTAATAAATCTCTGATCTACAATTGCAAAAACAAAAGGCATAAAAAGAAGAAACATTATTTCCTTCCTGTAGAGAGCTTCACATACTATTTAATCCAACATTACATTCCAAGAATCTGCATCTGGTTAAGAAAACTATTAATACCTCATATTAAGATTTAAACTCAACAAGTTGAAAATTCCATTTATGACGGAGAATGGATAAATAGAGGAGTAGTAACATGCAAAACGTATGGCTTGCTGAAACTCTTCCAGATGTACATTTATTCTGCTTGCGTAGTAGGTTAGCACAACGCTTTACAGTCCGGGTGACCTGGGTTCAATTCCAGCGTAGCCTGTAAGGTGTATGTACATTCTCCCCATGACTACATGGGTTTCCTTAGGGTGCTCCAGATTCCTCCCACAGTCCAACGACATACTGGTTGGTAGGTTAATCGGTTAACTGGTCTTTGTAACTTTTCCTGTGATTAGGATAGGATTAAATGAGGGGATTGCTGGGCGGTGTTTCTTAAAGAGCCGGAAGGGCCTATTCTGCACTGTATTTCAATAAAATACATAAATAAATAAATAGAAATCCACTTTTACATATATTTATTAAAGGATCAATGAATTTATTTCAGCAGAATAAAAATGAGGCATGCATGAATTTTAAAGTCACCCTCACAATGTTCAGCGTTGTTTCTAGTAATTTGCTTATGAATGCTACCTGTTTGCTTCCAAGCCGAGCAGCATTGTATTCTTTTGCTCCTCCAATTCAGAACCTGAATTGCACTATCTCATTTATGAATAATCCATCAATCTGGGTGACAAATAGTCTTCTATATTTACTCACCGTAAATCTGTAGAGGGCCGTTAGCATTAGCAGCTGAACTCCAAACACTACTGCCAATCAATCTCACTGGCAAACTAACATCTTCCTTGTCACCATGGGGCTTAAAACCAAGAATTGTGCTTAATTCTTTTAAACCTCACAGGTCAAAAGGTTTAAAAATTATTTTTAACACTATTTCTATCATTTGTCAACAAGTTATTGCCATCCAGAAATAAAAGGGACATCCAGTGTTTACTTTTCCTCTAAAGATATTGATAAGATTATGTATTAGATTTGTTTTACACCAAAGCATCACATGATCTTAGTTTATGGAATGAACATTTTAATTTAATAACTCTCTATGGATGACATAACATTTCTTATATTTGTAACGATAAAAACCCTCTAGATTCTATACTTGCAAATTTTGTATATGTCCAACTTCTGACTGTAGTTGGAGCCTATTGAAAAGATGTTGATACAGTTTTCTATTTATTATACCTCCTTGCAGTATTAAGATCACATATCCACATGGGCAACAGTTGGCTTTAAGTTGTTCTGCTATGGAATTATTTATGTTGTAAGACGCACACTCAAGAAAAGAAATCAATGCTTATTTGGGTGAAAATTTATAGATTCATTTTATTGTTTTGATGTGGCATATTTCAAAGATATCCTTTTATGCCATTTTATAAATGTCACCTTCCCTACCCCCGCAGTAAATTCCCCTATGCACCAGCATTTCACAATCTCTTAACATCTGTTGTCTCAAATGATTAATGGGCAAAGCACAAAATAGAACAATGTGACTTTCTAAATTATCCAGTAGATATTACACGTGGGGTAACTTGGAGGCAGTTAGTGTTTCATTACGTTATGGCCCACATATACTTATGTCAATCCTGAAATCATACTTTTACCCAGTTATTAATCTGCCTTAGGACAAGCAAATTCAGTTATTTGATTTTTTCTTAAGGGCCTAATCCTTTCATTGATATCAATAAAATAGGATTACTGAGTTTTTTCCTGCTCTTAACCCATGAAGATGTCCACAGCATTTTTTGGATCCTTAGTCACCCAAGCATATTGAGGGTGAATGTATGTGACATCCTGGCAAGAAATTTGTTGCCACATGAAACCATTAACATGCAATGATCTTTGCAAGGGATCATTGTTGCCAAGTTCTGTAATGTACGAACACCATGGCATTGTTCACAATAAAATGGTGCAACAAACGTACTCAAATACTTACTCTGCATTCCTGTCTAGGTGTCTCCATAGCTAAGTAGGCCATGAGCAAAGTGGACTGGGACGGAAAATCTAGAACTTTAAGACACATGGGAAAAATTGCAGAGAATAGTAGACTCTGCACATTACGTCCGGGTGTATCCCTCCACACCTTTGGTAGTAAACAACAGGAATTCTGCAGATGCTGGAAATTCAAGCAACACACATAAAAGTTGCTGGTGAACGCAGCAGGCCAGGCAGTATCTCTAGGGAGAGGTGCCATCGACGTTTCAGGCCGAGACCCTTCGTCAGGACTAACTGAAGGAAGAGTGAGTAAGGGATTTGAAAGTTGGAGGGGGAGGGGGAGATCCAAAATGATAGGAGAAGACAGGAGGGAATGGGATACAGCCTCCGGGTCCAACATATTATTCTCCGTAACTTCCGCCACCTCCAACGGGATCCCACCACTAAGCTCATCTTTCCCTCCCCCCCCCCTGCATTCTGCAGGGATCGCTCCCTACGCGACTCCCTTGTCCATTCGTCCTTCCTTTCCCTCTCCACTGATCTCCCTCCTGGCACTTATCCGTGTAAGTGGAACAAATGCTACACATGCCCTTACACTTCCTCCCTTACCACCATTCAGGGCTCCAAACAGTCCTTCCAGGTGAGGCAACACTTCAGCTGTGAGTCGGCTGGGGTGATATACTGCGTCCGGTGCTCCCGATGTGGCCTTTTATATATTGGCGAGACCCGACGCAGACTGGGAGACCTCTTTGCTGAACACCTACGCTCTGTCCGCCAGAGAAAGCAGGATCTCCCAGTGGCCACACATTTTAATTCCACATCCCATTCCCATTCTGACATGTCTATCCATGGCCTCCTCTACTGTAAAGATGAAGCCACACTCAAGTTGGAGGAACAACACCTTACATTCCGTCTGGATAGCCTCCAACCTGATGGCATGAACATCAACTTCTCTAACTTCCACTAATGCCCCACCTCCCCCTTGTACCCCAACTGTTACTTATTTTTATACACACATTCTTTCTCTCACTCTCCTTTCCCTCCCTCTGTCCCTCTGAATATACCCCTTGCCCATCCTCTGGGTTCCCCCCCCCTTGTCTTTCTTCCCAGACCTCCTGTCCCATGAGCCTCTCGTATCCCCTTTTGCCAATCACCTGTCCAGCTCTTGGCTCCATCCCTCCCCCTCCTGTCTTCTCCTATCATTTTGGATCTCCCCCTCCCCCTCCAACTTTCAAATCCCTTACTCACTCTTCCTTCAGTTAGTCCTGACGAAGGGTCTCGGCCTGAAACATCGACTGCACCTCTTCCTAGAGTTGCTGCCTGGCCTGCTGCATTCACCAGCAACTTTTATGTGTGTTACACCTTTGGTAGTACCTACAGGAGGCACTGCCTCAAGAAGGCACCATCTATCATCAGAGGTCCCATCAACCAGGTCATGCCATCTTTATACAGCCACTGTCAGGCAGGAGATAGAACAGCCTGAGGTCCCACAGCACCAGGTTCAAGAACAGCTACATCCTTTCATCCATTTGGCTTTTGAACCATTCAGCAAAACCCTAATCACTGTAGCTTGGCAACACTATGACTACTTTGCATTAGGTGGATATTTTTGAAAATAAATTATAATCTGCAGGTAATTTATGTTTAAATATTGTGTTTTTCCTTTGCAACTATTTCCCAGGTGGGCAATCTGTTAACTTTTGTGTGAGGGAGGAGCTTGGGGATTTAGAGCTTAATATTCTAGCTGTCATTTTTTGTGACAGTGATCTGTTAGGTTTTGTGTGAGGGAGGGGTTGGGGTTTGATGTTCCAGATGCAATTTTTTTGTGTGGGCAATCTGTTAGTTTTTTTTGCAGGGAGGGCGCTGGGGTTTATAATTTTTGTTTCTTTTTATGCTTCATGCAGGGGGAGGGTTTTGATGTCTCCTCTTTCAATTATTCCCATTGTTCTGTATTTCATGGCTATCTGGAGAAGACAATTATCAGAGTTGTGGTACATGCATACTTTGACAATAAAATGAACCTATAAAGCTTCATATGATGCTATGTAGTCAGCGATTTAAAAAGTAATGTTTTTGGGCTTTCAGCTGAAAAGCTGGACTTCCAAAGTAGTAATCTTAGGTTTGCCATCTGGGCCATGCAGTAGTGAGGGTAAGAATACGATGATTTGGCAGATGAATGCATGCTGAGGAATTTATGCAGGGGGCAGTGGCTCAGATTTCTGGATCATTCGGATCTCTTCTGTAGAAGGTATGATCTGTACAAAAAGGACGGGTTACACATGAACTAGAGAGGGACCAATATCCTAGCGGGCACGTTTGTGAGAGCTGTGTAACTAGTTTGGCAGGGGGATGCGAAACTGAGGTATACAGTTGAGGATGGGGCAGTTAGTCTACAAGCAGGTGCAGTGTGTAGTGAGACAGTCAGGAAGGACAGGCGGATGACAGGGCAAAATCGCAGTCAGTGGGATGAGTTGCATTGTAACATGGGGACAATATCAAAAAGGGTGATGAACGGAGGACTGAAGGTGTTATATACACGCAGTATATAGAATAAGGTAGATGATCCAGTAGTGCAGTTAGAGATTGGCAGGTATGACGTCGTAGGCATCACTGAGTCGTGGCGGAAAGAAGATTATAGTTGGCAGCTTAACATCCAAGGATACATATTGTATCAAAAGGACAGGCAGCTATATAGTTGAGTGACATGGCTCGATTGGTAAAAAATGAAATCAAGTACTTAGGAAAAGGTGACATAGGATTGGAAGATGTAGAATCCTTGTGGGTAGAGTTAAGAGAGTGCAAGGGTAGAAAGACCCTGGTGGGAATTTTATACAGGCCTCTGAACATTAGCCAGGATGTGGGGTACAAATTGTAATGGCAAATAGAAAAGGCATGTCAAAAGGGCAATGTTACAATAGTAGTGGGGGATTTCAATATGTAGGTAAATGGGAAAAATGAGGTTGGTGCTGGATCCCAAGAGACAGAATTTATAGAATGCTGACAGGATGGCTTTTTAGAGCAGCTTGCGGTTGTGTCTACTTGAAGAAGGAATATTCTGAATTGGGTATCGAGTAATAAATTAGATTTGATTAGGGAGCTTGAAGTAAAGAAACATCCTAAGGAGACAATGATCATAATGATACAATGTATTCTGCAGTTTGAGATAGAGAGGCTAAAGTCAGATGTATCAGTACTTTGGAGTAAAGGGAATTATACAGGCATGAGGGAGGAGCTGGCCAAAGAATATTAGCAGGGATAACTGCATAGCAGCAATGGCTAGAGTTTCTGACAGCAATTCAGAAGGTGCACGATAGCTACATCCCAAAGAAGAACGAGTATTGCAAAGGGAGGAATGAAGCAATCGTGATTGACAAGGAAAGTCAAAGACAACATAAAAGCTAAAAAGAGGGCATATAACAGAGCAAAAAATATTGGCTATATCATCATACATGCCAATCGGCAACTACACCGCAAGTTCATCTACCTTATTCCATATATTGCACACATTCAAATATAACATCTCCAGCTCTGTATTCACCCTTGTCGATTTTGTCTGCCTTATATGTTGCAACTCATCTTGTTGGCTGCAGTTTTGCCCTATCAACAGCCTCTCCTCACTACACGTTACTTCTGTTTGTAAACCAGCTACCTCATCTTCAGCACTATCACTCCAGTTCCCATCGCTTTGCCGAATTAGTTTAAACCCTCCCAAACAACTCGAACCAAACTGCCCGCAAGTATATTGGACCCCCCCTCAGGTTCAGGTGTAGCCCTTCCCTTTTGAACAGTTCGTACCTTCCCCAGAAGAGATTCGAATGATCTATAAATCTGAACCCCTTCCCCCGTACCAATTCCTCAGCCATTCATTCACCTGCCAATTCATCCTATTCCGACCCTCACTGGCATGGAAAGTGTCAGCGAAACAGTGTCAGGTAGCAAACAGTCATACACTTGGTAGAAGGAATAGAAGTGTAGACTGTCTCCTAAATGGTCAGAAAATTCGAAGATCGAGGTGCAAAGGTACTTGTGAGTCCTCATGTAAGATTCCCTAAAGGTTAATTTGGAGGTTGAGATGGTGGTGAGGAAAGCAAATGCAATGTTAACATTCATTTCAAGAGGACTAGAGTATAAGAACAAGAATATAATGCTGAGGTCTTATAAGGCGTTGGACAAACTGCACATAAAGCATTCTGAGTAGCTTCAGGCCCCTTATCTGAGAAAAGATGTACTGACATTGGAGAGGGTCCAGAGGAGGTTAACAAGAATGATTCCAGGAATGAAAGGGTTATTGTATGAGGAGAATTTGATGGCTCTGGGCCTGTACTCACTGGAATTTAGAAGAATGAGGGAGGATCTCATTGATATCCATCGAATGTTGAAAGACCTAGATAGAATGGATGTGGAAAGGATGTTTCCTATAGCGGGGAAGTCTAGGACCAGAGGGCACAGCCTCAGAATAGAGGGATGACCACTTAGAACAGAGATGAGAGGGAATTTGTTTGCCTGAGGGTGGTGGATCTGTGGATTTCATTGCTACGGGTAGCTGTGGAGGCCAATTCATTGGGTGTATATAAGGCGGAGGTTAATAAGTTCTTGATTAGTCAGGGCATGAAACATTATGGGGAAAGAGCAGGAGATTGGGGTTGAGAGGGGAAATGGATCAGCCAAGAAGAAATAGCAGAGCAGACTCAATGGGTTGAATAGCCTAATTCTGCTTCAGAGTCTTATGGTCATTTGTGCCTGTGATGGTGATGTAACGTAAGTTTATAATTACCTGTGTATGCTCTTATATATGCATATGACAATAAACTCAACTTTGATATTAATTAAGTCAAAGTGAACAATTAGCCTACAATCTTTAGGATGTAGGAGGAAAACAAAGTACCCAGGAAACCCGTGCAGTCACAGGAAGGACATACAAACTTCATGTACACAGCACTGGAGATAAATATTGAATCAGGTCACTGGAGATGTATATCAGCCACCCTAGTTATCCTGCCATCAAATCTCACTTTCCCCAGTTTGTATTGAATTCAAGACCCAATCTCTGGGGCTATTTTCTTAAACCCCTTCTGTAATCGTTTGAAATTTCTAGTGTGTCCTCATAATTGCAATTGTTAGCAGTTTCACATAACCACCCTGCTCTGCTTATTAATCCAATAATCACCTATGCTATTTTAATCATTTTCCTAACCCTGTTCTTTCTTTAAAGATCCATGCACACAAGTCAGTAAGATGTCATTATTCTTCAAGAAGCAAAATACAGTAGATGCTGGGAATCTGAAAGGAAAACAAGTCAGATTGCATCTATGGAGAAGAGCAGTGTTAAGTTTCAGATTGCTCACCTTTAATCAGAAGTGTAGAAAGTCAGAAATGAAATAAGTTTTAAATTGCAGGGAAGACTTGGCGGCTGCCAGAAGGGAAGGAATAACTGGTGGGTGAAAGGAAAAAAGTTCTCTGTAAACGAGGAAAGACTGAATAACATAAGTGGCGTTACCACCACCCATATGAGAGTGGTAAAAGTAGGCCGGAAGAGAAATTGAATGAAATCCGAAGCACCAGAAACGGGGAGGGGAAAAAACTGAATGTGGGAAATATTAAGATACGAAACTGATTATCCGAAAATGTGGAATTCATTACTGAATCTTAAAGGCAACATTAAGCCAAGTCAGAAAATAAGGTGCTCAAGTTTTACATTTCATTTCATAAGGACACCAACAGAAAAGCCAAAATGGGGATAGGATGCCATCAATGTCTAAGGATTAAAGAAGTAATCATCTTACTTGGCAGGGTTCCTAGTCCAAAACTGCATGGCTAAAGCCTGACCAATGACAAATAGTCCTGGGTCAATGTGGTCAGTTTGCATGGTGAATATCATCATCATGCATGCTCTTGACATGGAAATCATGTCATTATTCTAGTTCATTCAAGGAAATGTCAGTTTTCAATCTCATAATGGAAATGAATTTCATTGTCCACCTGAATTTCCAGATGTATGCCTTTCATACACTTACACTTTCAATTCTGTATCCATTCTCCCACCTTATCCCAATAAGGTATTGAAAATGTTCAGTCCTTGTCCAAATTATGAATTTAAGCCTGTTCTCCCCAGAATGAAAGCCACTATAATTAATGTCGTCCTCTTATTCCACTCCTCCATAAAATCAGCAGTACAATCTGGGTGAACAGGCAAGAAGGCGAAGGTTCAAAAATGACAAGATCATATGTGGACTCAATGTTTCTCATGCTGAACTTTTGGAGGAAGAAGCACAACTTGTACACATTGAATCTGTGTGAGAGTGACTTGCTGCTTTATCTATGAGAGTGATACACAAATGCTTGTACCATCACAATTATTGCAAAATTACCATTACAGAAGAAAATCTGAGGCACTGTTTTGCTACCAAAATTGTATTAGAAGGTAGCATTACCAATTTTTTCACAATATGCATTTAATTGTGCGTATTTTAATAGAAATGAATATTTCTGTAAATTCATGCACTTCAAACCTCCATCCTAGTAAGTGGGCGAGAATACCATTGAACTTCCAAAACAAACTCAGTGGCAAAAACTCCTATTAATCTGTTGCATTCAGATCGATTTCAGTTTCTTCAGTTTAATTTAGAACTCACCCATTTCTGTGGTTGCTTTAGAAGATTATGTTTTGTTGAATTATAGTTACAGAAATCTTGTAAGTCAAAGCTCTGAAAATAAACGTATTTAAGTTATGGTAATCAAAATCTTAAAGCAAAGGACATACTGAAATGATTAAAATGTATACAGAATTACAATTTAATCTTTTGACCAAGAGGAACAGTATGTCAGTTTTCCACATGTGTTAGTTTAATCAGTCTTCACAAAACACAGAGCTTTATGGCTTTCATCTGATGTTCCTGTGAATCTGGTCCATTAT
Organism: Mobula hypostoma; assembly: GCF_963921235.1. NCBI lineage: Eukaryota > Metazoa > Chordata > Chondrichthyes > Myliobatiformes > Myliobatidae > Mobula > Mobula hypostoma. Next base: position 110,827,645 of record NC_086100.1, on the reverse strand, counting down.
ATATTATAACATTATATTAGAAACATTATTCCATTTTGGTAACCAAATTTCATGAAGACCAGAGGTACATTTATTTATAAAATATAATTTTAAAATACACGGGACATGTATGAAAAGGATGAGGTGAAAGAATGTTTATTTCTTGTGGAGATGATAAATAAAGGAAAATTAACCTGGCAACAAACTCCAATTAATAAGGAATTAATACGTGAGCATTACTTGTATGAGGGACATAGACAATACCTACCTCAGTTTTTATTACATATGGAATGAAGGAAGGCATGATTCTGAATCTCCAGTTACAGGTAATATAATTACTTTCTCTCTGAAATCTGTGCACCACAAGCATGAAACTTTATGTCTAAATTCAATTACATACAGTAATTGTCAATGGCACATGCAGTAAAGAAGCTTTTCTACCTCATGATTACAAACAAGGACCACCAAAGGCAATGCTCGACTTGGGCGTTCTCCAGCTCCTGGGTAATTGCTTCTCAATTTCAAGCAGGCTCTCAGTTTGGGAAACTTCCTACATAGAATCTAATTTCCTGGCTGACATTTCTCAATTACAAGTATGTTTCATCAGCCATACAAGAAATTGAAGGCTTAAGTTAAAGGGGCATTATGCTAGATAGGGAAAATTTCAGATAGGTTCAATTTCTGCAAGAGCCGTTGGTACTCTGCTTCAAAACTCGACTGAAACTCCATCAGCTCGGCCTACCTCTTGATTTCCCACCTAATGACAAAGTTTTGTAGATGCCACACTTCTGCTTGTTTGACAGATGCTGTCAGTGATTCAGGTTCTTCACTACTCAAACATTTGTGCTCCCTGTAGCTCTTAATCACGTTCAGAAGAATGACAGGAGAAAGGACATTCAGGCTCTTGTGTCTGTTTCACCATTCAATTAGATCACAGCTGAACTGTCTTTCTATTCCATTTACCCACCTGGGATTTATATCCTTTAATACCCTCATAAAAATGTAGCAATCTCAGTTTTGAAACTTTCCACTTTTATAACTCTCACATAGACAAATTTACTGACTGCCTTCTGAAACCAAAATGGAGCATTCGTGGATTAAAAATCAAAGCATTACAGACACTGGAAATCTGAAAAACCATCAACTTTGTTCAGTTGCAATGTAACTTGCTGAGGATTCCTAACATTTTGTACCCATTGGATTGTTCTTGCACATTAATTTAGTTACTTTCCTCAGAGATCTGAAGAAGATACAAGGATCTTAACTGGTTTCTTTTAAAACCCAATTTACCTACATCTGTGGCCCCTGTTCTTTTTTGGCATACATTAAACCACACATACAAGTTCCTTATTTTTGGCTAACATAAACAATTCTCAGATTAACATCTCATTTTGATTCTGAACATTGAGATAAACTTCAGCCTTCAGATACATTCTCTGTGTTTCTGGAGTTTATGAAATCAAATGTATAATGAGTCTCATCTATAATGAGTCTTTTTATACTCCTTCAAAAAAGGAGCTCCTTTCCTTGAAAGACAGAAACTGGTGTTTCCAGAACTTTTGACATGGAAGTGAATTTGCATTCTAAAGAGTTGCGCAGATCTTGACAATTTTCCTGCAGATCTAGGTATTCCACTGAAGTAAGTTTTTAGAAGCCATCCTCTATGTAAAAAGATATGTCTAACTCTCATTTTAAAACATAACATAAATTAATAATTACCTATATCAGATTCACTTTTAAGCTTGACTTCTTACCCATAATAAAACTGGTTGCATGTTTACAGCTTCTCTTAAAATACGTTTACTGTAAATTTCCTGTGCAATAACTTTCAAGGGTTTTCGTTTAAACAGAGCACTTTGCTTAGATACATAGGTTTGTTGATGGCTATGCTAATGTTTTATTTTGATATGCTTTGCTAAACTAACTAAAAAATCATTTGTTAACTTCATTTATTAGAAATACAATTCCTTAGATTTTTCTTCTGGTTTTGAACAACTGAAAATCAAACCTTCTTCTGAATTGTAATACTTTAACAGATTGCTTTGCATTACTCAGCAACCGGATTTTCCCAACTACCAATCCTGACGAAGGGTCTCGACCCGGAACTTCGACTGTACCTCTTCCTAGAGATGCTGCCTGGCCTGCTGCGTTCACCAGCAACTTTTATGTGTGTTGCTTCCCTATCTTCCCCAATTTCTCCAAACGTTGGCCTGTGTTGCTGAACATTTTTGGTGCATCTGTCTACATTCATGGGCTTCTACTGCTGTAACCCATCCACTTGAAGATACATTCATACATCAGAATGCTCTTCATTCACTACAGCTCAGCATTCAACACTATTATTCCCTCAAAACTCATCACTTATTTCCAAGACTTGTGTCACAATACTTCCCTGTCCAATTGGATTCTTGATTTCCTCACTGACAAACCCCAAATGTTGCAGATTAGCAACAACATCTCTTCCACAATCACCATCAGCACAGGCATACCACAAGGCTGTGTTCTTAGCACACTGCTTTACTCATTTTATACCTATGGTTGTATGGCTGAGTACATACAGCTCCAATGGTGTATTTGTTTGCTGATGATACCATTGTTGTTGGCCAAATCAAAGGTGGTGTCAAATCAGCATATAGAAGGGGTATTGAATACCTGGTTGAGCGATGCCACAACAACAGCCCCTCAGTGTTAGCAAACCAAAGAGATGATTATTGACTACAGGAGGAAGAAGCTGGAGGTCAATGTTTCGTCAGGGGATCAGAGGTGGAGAGGATCAGTTGATTTAAATTCCTTTGCGTTAATATATCAGAGGAACTATCCTGGGACCAGCTTGTAAGGGCCATCATGTGGAAGGCACAACAGTATCTCAATTTTCTTAGAAGTTTACATAGATTCGGCGTATCACCAAACTCTTTAACAATCTTCTATAGATGCCCAATGGAGAATACCTAACTGGTTGCATCATAGCCTGATAAGGAAACTAATCTCCAAGCGAAGCAAATTTTTAAGTGCAAAGAATTGAAGGGGTGTGTGACCATTCAAAGGAGTATGGAGAGAACAAAGAAAGAATTACAGGATAAAGTCAAAGTTATATAATCTAAGGACTTGTCAAAAGATCCTTCCCTGCTATGTTAATTTTGAACTAACTAGATCTTGAAAGCTACACAGAATTACCTCGAACTGAACAATAGATTGGGAGTTGCAAAAATAATTTGGGAGAGGGAAATCTTAAGAGGGTATGTAGTAACACACACAAAATGCTGGCGGAACTCAGCAGGTCAGGCAGCATCCATGGAAATGAACAAAGAGTCGACATTTTGAGCCAAGACCATTCTTCAGGACTGGAAAGGAGAGGGGGAAGTCCAGTCCCTATACACTTCTATCCCCTATCAAGAAGGACCCAAAGCTCTCCACTTCTTTCTCAATAAAAGACCCAACCAGTTCCCATCCACCACCACCCCCCTCCTTCTGGCAGAAGTGGTCTCACCCTCAACAATATCTCCTTTGTCTCCTCCCACTTTCTTCAGATTTGAGGGGTAGCCATGGACACTCACAAGAGCACTAAGCTAAGCCTGCTTTTTCACTGGCTGCATAGAAAAGTCCCTGTTCCAAGCCTTGCCCAGTAATACTCCCCAACTCTTCCTCTGCTACGTTGATGACTGCATTGATGTTGCATCATACACCCATGCTGAGCTCATCAATTTAATCAACTTTGTCTCCAACTTCACCCTGTCCTGAAATTCATTTGGTCAATTTGTGGCACCTCCCTCCCCTGTCTAGATCTCTCGGTCTCCATCTCTGGAGATAAACTGTCGATCGGTATCTTTTATAAACTTACTGATTCTCACGATAATCTTGACAATACCGCTTCCCATTCTGTCTGCTGTAAAAATGCTATTCCCTTTTCTCAGTTCCTTTGTCTCCACCGCATCTGTTCCCAGGATGAGGCTTTCCTTTCCAGGATATCAGAGAGGCCCTTCTTCTTCACAGAGCGGAGTTTCCCTTCCTCCACCATTGATGCTGCCCTCACCCACATCTCCTCCATTTCCCAGACATTCACGCTCACTTCATCTTCCCGCAGCCTTAAAAGTGATAGAGTTCCTCTTGTCCTCATCTATCATTCTGTGAGCCTCTGCACCACTACATCATCTTCTGCAACTTCTGCCATCTTCAATGGGATTCTAACACTAAACATATCTTTATGTACCACCTCCCCCCACTCTCTGCTTTCTGCGAGCATTGATCCCTCCTGACACTTAACCCAACAAGCAGCCTAAATGCTACACCTGCACATTCACCTCCTCCCTCACTTCAATTCAGAGTCCCAAACATTCCTGAACCTGTGAATCTGCTGAGGTTCGCCTCAACACTGGTGAAGTCGTCACAAATTGGAAGACTACTTCATTGGAGTCCTCCACTCCATCTGCCTAAAGCAGGACTTCCCAGTGGCCAAACATTTTAATTCCAATTCCCATTCTGACATGTCAGTCCATGGATGAGGCCACCCCCAGGGTGAAGGAGAAACATCTTATATTCCATCTAATAGGATGGCATGAATATAAATTTCTCCTTCCATTAAAACAATTACCTCCCTCTCCTCTCTTTTTCTATTCCCCACTTTGGCCTCTTATCTCTTCTCACCTGCCTATCACTTGCTGCCCCTCTCCCCTATGGCCCACTCTCCTCTCCTATCAGAAGCCTTCTTCTCCAGCCCATTATATTTCCCACCCACCTGGACTCACCTATCACCTCCTAGCTTGCCCTCCTTCCTCTCCCCTCACACTTTTATTCTGGTGTCTTCCCCTTTCCTTTCTGAAGAAGGGTCTCAGCCTAAAGCATCGATTGTTTGACCATTTCCATAGATGTTGCCTGACCTGCTGAGTTCCTCCAGCATTTTGTGTGTGTTGCTCAGGTTTTCCAGCATCTGTATAATTTCTTGTGTTTATGTATCAGAATTAAAATGTTTAGCTACTGGCAAGTTCCGCTTTGATGCTCGATGAAGCGGTCCCTCAATTTACGACAGATTTCACCAATGTAGAGGAGACCGCATCATGAGGAGCACCAGACAAAATAGGTGACCCCAGCAGATTCACAGGTGAAGTATTGCCTCACCTGGATGAACTGAATGGGAGAATGGAAGTGGGTGGGGGGGGGGGAGGGAATGTGAATGGGCAGGCGCTGCACTTTGGCCAGTTGTGGGGATGAGTGGTGGGAGGGAGTTTAGTGGGGAGGCACAAATGGGCAAGGGTCTATTCTGTTCATAGATTAAGTCAAAAAAGGACAGTCATTCCTGCCAGAGATCTGATTCTCTACAACACTGCTGGCATATTGCCCTCTTAAATGTACTGATTTTTTTTCTCTTTTAAATTTATTTGCATTTATTCATTATAATTATACTTTGGTTTATTTGTGACTATATTTGTTCCCTTATTTATTTCCAGACTACTTAAAATGTCCTTTGAAAGCATGCCAATTGCTGTCTGTAATTCTGCAACTGTTTAATCAGCTTCCTCCTTTTTCAAGGTTCTAAGTAATGTTATATTGATATCCGCAATTTCAACAACTATATTTCAGATGGATATTTGTTTCAGTTAAGTACAGACCCATTTAATCCCAAATTTGTATTTACTTGCACTTGCAGCACTGTCAGTATAGTATACCTGTTTCTCTCCACAGTCTGTAGTGACTTATCAGAAGAGAATACATCATATCATCTCTAATTGTTGAAAGGACATCAACCATTTCAGCTTCACCATTCCCCTCACCTAATCCAAACTGAGCCCTCTGAAGGCACTGCCTTCTATTCTCTTTGCACTAATCCCAACGTCACTATGAAACCCACAGAGAAGGGCAGTGCTGTTCTAGTCTGGTAGTCTGACTCTACCATGCTGAAGCCAGACAGTATATCTCGGACACTTCCTCTTACTTACCCCTGAACCAGAGCCCCACGGTGAAGTATCAGACCTTTGTGTCCCACACCACGACTGACTTCATCACCTCTGGAGGTCTCCCTACTACAGCCTCCAGCTTCACTGTTCCCCAACCCTGCACTGCCTGCTTCAACGTCCTATCCAAGATCCACAAACCTACCCATCCCAGTGGGCTCATTGTTTCCACCTGATCCTGCCCTACTAAACTCATGTCCTTGTATCTCAGCCCCATTTTTGTTCATCTGCTTTTAGTTCCTTCCCACCCATGTGTGTGTCCTATTTGCTATACCTGTTAACATGCTCTTCACCAGTTCAACAACTTTCAGGGCCCCAGACCTGACCACCTTATTTTAACCGTTGACATCTAGATCCTGTACACTTCCATCCCCCGCCAAAGGCCTCAAAGCTCTCTGCTTCTTTCTTGATAACAGACCCAACCTGCTTCAGAACTGCTGACAACAGGAATTCTACAGATGCTGGAAATTCAAGCAACACACATAAAAGTTGCTGGTGAACGCAGCAGGCCAGGCAGCATCTCTAGGAAGAGGTGCAGTCGACGTTTCAGGCCAGGACCCTTTGTCAGGACTAACTGAAGGAAGAGTGAGTAAGGGATTTGAAAGTTGGAGGGGGAGGGGAAGATCCAAAATGATAGGAGAAGACAGGAGGGGGAGGGATGGAGCCAAGAGCTGGACAGGTGATAGGCAAAAGTGATACGAGAGGATCATGGGACAGGAGGTCCGGGAAGAAAGACAAGTGGAGGGGGGGGACCCAGAGGATGGGCAAGGGGTATATTCAGAGGGACAGAGAGAGAAAAAGGAGAGTAAGAGAAAGAATGTGTGTATAAAAATAAGTAACAGATGGGGTACGAGGGGGAGGTGGGGCATTAGCGGAAGTTAGAGAAGTCGATGTTCATGCCATCAGGTTGGAGGCTACCCAGACGGAATATAAGGTGTTGTTCCTCCAACCTGAGTGTGGCTTCATCTTTACAGTAGAGGAGGCCATGGATAGACATGTCAGAATGGGAATGGGCTGTGGAATTAAAATGTGTGGCCACTGGGAGATCCTGCTTTCTCTGGCGGACAGAGCGTAGATGTTCAGCAAAGCGGTCTCCCAGTCTGCGTCGGGTCTCGCCAATATATAAAAGGCCACATCGGGAGCACCAGACGCAGTATATCACCCCAGCTGACTCACAGGTGAAGTGTTGCCTCACCTGGAAGGACTGTTTGGGGCCCTGAATGGTGGTAAGGGAGGAAGTGTAGGGGCATGTGTAGCACTTGTTCCGCTACACCTGCCCTTACACTTCCTCCCTTACCACCATTTAGTCCTTCCCATTCTGACATGTCTATCCACGGCCTCCTCTACTGTAAAGATAAAGCCACACTCAGGTTGGAGGAACAACACCTTGTATTCCATCTGGGTAGCCTCCAACCTGATGGCATGAATATCGACTTCTCTAACTTCCGCTAATGCCCCACCTCCCCCTCATACCCCATCTGTTACTTATTTTTATACACACATTCTTTCTCTCACTCTCCTTTTTCTCCCTCTGTCCCTCTGAATATACCCCTTGCCCATCCTCTGGGTCCCCCCCACTTGTCTTTCTTCCCGGACCTCCTGTCCCATGATCCTCTCGTATCCCTTTTGCCTATCACCTGTCCAGCTCTTGGCTCCATCCCTCCCCCTCCTGTCTTCTCCTATCATTTTGCATCTCCCCCTCCCCCTCCAACTTTCAAATCCCTTACTCACTCTTCCTTCAGTTAGTCCTGACGAAGGGTCTCGGCCTGAAACGTCGACTGCACCTCTTCCTAAAGATGCTGCCTGGCCTGCTGCGTTCACCAGCAACTTTGATGTGTGTTGCTGAACTGCTGATTGGGAAAAGACAAAAGATGGAATGTAGTGTTCATGAACAACTCTCTGTGACGGTCCAATGTGGACGTTTTGTCCTACTCAAATTCCCCCGACTTTGAACAGCGAATGATCAAATGCTGATGATCAAATTTACCACGAGAGTTCTCCTCCATGATCCTGGCCGCAGTTTATATATTAACAACCGACTATAATGAAGTGTTTGAGATACTGCATGATGACATCACCTAACGAGAAACAGTTCACAGCAACGCATTTCATATCATACTCAGAGATCTCAATCAGACTTGTATGAAGAAACCCCTGCCCAATAACCCTCAGCATATAATCTGTAGCAGCACCTAGACCTCTGTTATGCTAAGATAAGGAATATCTAACATTCCATGCCCAGACCGTACTTTGAGAAATCTGATCACTTGGCTGTTCTTCACCTACCTGCTTACAAGCAGAAACTAAGGAGCAAGGCTCCAGGGATTAGGACAACAAAGAGGTGGTCACAAGAGCTAGAAGAGCAGCTATGGGATTGCTCCAAATCAGTAGACTGGGCTGTGTTCAAGGACTCATCTGTAGATCTGAATGAATAAACTACGATTGTGGCAGACTTTATAAAAATGGTTGTAGACAAGTATGTCCCCAGAAATATCATTCAGAGTCTTCCCCAAACAGAAAACCTACGTGAACCATGAGATCCACTATCTGCTGAGGGCCAGATCAGAGGCATTCAAGTCTGGTGACCAAGAAAGTTACAAGAGGTCCACGTATGCTCTCCGGAAAACCATCTCATGGGCAAAGTGGCAATTTGACACTAAACTTGAATCAATGAAGGATGCTCGACAGCTATGGTAGGAGTTGAATGCTATCTCCTCTTACAAACTGAAATCAAGTGACATAGAAGTTAACAAGGCTTTGCTCCCAGATGAGCTCAATGCTTATATGCTTGCTTTGACCATAAAACATGGAGGAACCTTCACGAACTTCCACAGCACCCAATGATCCTGATACTTCAGTCTCTGAGGTCAACGTGAATGTATCTTTCATGAAGGTGAACACATGGAAAGCACCCAGACTAGATGGGGTGCCCAGCTGAGGTTTAAAGACTGAACTGACCATCTGGCTGGAGCATTCACCTCTAAGGTCTTTAACCTCTTGCTTTGGCAGTCTGAGGTACCCACCTGTTTGGAGCAAGCTTCAGTTATACCAGTGTCTAAGAAGAACAAGGTTTTTAAAGCTAACCTTGTGGCCCATCAGGCCAGTGCTTATGCCGGTTTCTGTGGCATGAAGTGACTGAGAGTACGAGACTACCCGCCCCCGGGGTAGGACACCAGTCTATCATGAGATTAACTCCCAGCATTTGCCGGTACCCATTTTCAGCTGGGTGGACTGGAGCAGTGTGTGGTTAAGTGCCTTGCTCAAAGACACAACACGCTGCCTTGGCCGAGACTCAAACCCACGACCTTCAGATCTTGAGCCCAATGCCCTAACCACTTGGCCACGCGCCACACCAAGAAGAACAAGGTAACCTGCCTCAAATGACTATCGTCCAGTAGAACTTACATACACTGTGATGAACCGCTTTGAGAGGTAGGTGATGCAACATAGCAATTCCTGCCTGACAAGCGACTTGGATCAAATCCAATATACCTACTGGCTTAAAACCAACAGCAGATGCCATTTAATTGGCTCAATCTGGAATATCTGGACAGCAAAAATCCATACGTCAGGGTGCTCTTTATCGACTACAGCTCAGCATTCAATACCATCTTCCCCTCAAAACTAATCAATAAGACCATACGGTATAGAAACAGAAGTAGGCCATTTGGCCCATCGAGTCTGCTCTGCCATTCAATCATGGGTTGATCTGATTCTTCCAGTCATCCCCACTCCCCTGACTTCTCCCATTCCCTTTGATGCCCTGGCTAATCAAGAACCTATCTATCTCTGCTTTAAATACACCCAATGACTTGGCCTCCATCGCTGCTCGTGGCAACAAATTCCACAGATTTACCACACTCTGACTAAAGTAATTTCTCTGCATCTGTGTTCTAAATAGACATCCTTCAATCCTGAAGTTATGCGCTCTTGTCCTGGACTCCCCTACCATGGGAAATAACTTTGCCATATCTAAACAACAGGAATTCTGCAGATGCTGGAAATTCAAGCAACACACATCAAAGTTGCTGGTGAACGCAACAGGCCAGGCAGCATCTCTAGGAAGAGGTACAGTCGACGTTTCAGGCCGAGACCCTTCGTCAGGACGAAGGGTCTCTGCCTGAAATGTCGACTGTACCACTTCCTAGAGATGCTGCCTGGCCTGCTGCGTTCACCAGCAACTTTGATGTGTGTTGCCATATCTAATCTGTTCAGGCCATTTAACATTCGGAATGTTTCAATGAGATCTCCCCTCGTTCCTCTGAACTCCAGGGAATACAGCCCAAGAGCTGCCAGATGTTCCTCATTCAGTAACCCTTTCATTCCTGGAATCATTCTCATGAATTTTCTCTGAACCCTCTCCAATGTCAGCATTTCCCTTCTAAAATAAGGAGCCCAAAACTGCACACAATTCTCCAGGTGTGGTCTCACGAGTGCCTTATAGAGCTTCAACATCACATCCTTGCCCTTATATTCTGTACCTCTAGTAATTAGTGTCAACATTGCATTCGCGTTCTTCACCACTGACTCAACCTGGAGGTTAACCTTCAGGGTATCTTGCACAAGGGCTCCCAAGTCCCTTTGCATCTCTGCATTTTGAATTCTCTCCCCATCTAAATAATAGTCTGCCCATTTAGTTTTTCCACCAAACTGCATGACCATACACTTTCCAACACTGTACTTCATTTTCCACTTCTTTGCCCACTGCCCCAAACTATCTAAGTCTCTCCACAGTCTGTTTCCTCAACACTGCCCGCTCCTCTACCTATCTTCGTATCATTGGCAAATTTAGCCACAAATCCATTAATCCCATAGTCCAAATCACTGACATACATCGTAAAAAGCAGTGGTCCCAACACCGACCCATGGAACTCCACTAGTAACCAGCAGCCAGCCAGAACAGGATCCCTTTATTCCCACTCTCAGTTTTCTGCCGGTCAGTCAATGTTTCACCAATGCTAGTAACTCCCCCGTAATACCATGGGCTCTTATCTTGCTAGGCAGCCTTATGTGCAGCACCTTGTCAAAGGCCTTCTGAAAATCCAAGTACACCACATCTACTGCATCTCCTTTATCTACCCTGCTTGTAATTTCCTCAAAAAAATTGCAGTAGGTTAGTGAGGCAGGATTTTCCTTTCAGGAAACCATGCTGGTTTTGGCCTATCTTGTCATGTGCTTCCAGGTACTCTGTAATCTCTTCCCTAACAATCGATTCCAAGAACTTCCCAACCACTGATGTCAGGCTAACAGGTCTATACTTTCCTATCTGCTGCCTCCCACCCTCTTAAATAGCGAACATTTGCAATTTTCCATTCATCGATAAAATGCCAGAATCTATTGATTCTTGAAAGATCATTGTTAATGCCTCTGCAATCTCTCCAGCTACTTCCTTCAGAACCCAAGGGTGTATTCCATCAGATCCAGGAGATTAATCCACCTTCAGACCATTAAGCTTCCTGAGCACCTTCTCAGTCGTAATTTTCACTGCATGTACTTCACTTCCCTGACTCCTGAATGTCTGATTTACTGTAGATGTCTTCCACTGTGAAGACTGATGCAAAATACATATTCAGTTCCTCTGTCATCTCTGCATCTCTCATTACAATATTTCCAGCATAATTTTCTATTGGTCCTAAATCTACCCTCAACTCTCTTTTACCCTTTATATACTTTAAAAAAGCTTTTAGTATCTTCTTTGATATTAGTCACCAGCTTCCTTTCATAATTTATCTTTTCCTTTCTAATGAGCTCCTTAGTTTCCTTCTGAAAGTGTTTAAAAGCTTCCCAATCCTCTATCTTCCCACTAGCTTTGGCTTCCTTGTATGCCCTCTCTTTTGCTTTTACATTGGCTCTGACTTCACTTGTCAGCCATGGCAGTGTCCTTCTTCCATTCAAAAATTTCTTCCTATTTTGAATATATCTGTCTTGCACTTCCCTCATTTTTCACAGAAACTTCAGCCATTGCTGCTCTGCTGTCCTTCCTGCTAGTGTCCCTTTCCAATCAACCTTGGCCAGTTCTCCTGTCATGCCATTGTAATTTCCTTTATTCCATTGAAATACTGACACATTGGAATTTAGTTTCTCCTTCTCAAATTTCAAAGTGAACTCAATCATATTGTGATCACTGTTCTCTAAGGGTTCCTTAACCTTAACCTCTCTTATCACCTCCGTATCATTGCACAACACCCAATCCAGCACAGCCAATCCCCTAGTGGGCTCAACAACAAGCTGTTCTAAAAAGCCATTCCTTAGACATTCTACAAATTCTCTCTCTTGAAGTCCAGTACTGGCCTGGTTTTCCCAATCCACTTTCATGTTAAAATCCCCAATGATTATTATGACATTTCCCTTTTGACACGCCTCTTCTATCTCCTGCTGTATTTTGTAATCCACATCCCGGCTGCTGTTTGGAGGCCTGTATACAACTGCCATTAGGGTCCGATTACCCTTGCCATTTCTTATCTCAACCCATAGAGACTCTACACCTTCCGATCCTATGTCATCCCTTTCTAATGATTTAATATTTCTTATACACGGGGCCACACCACCCCCTCTACCTACTATCCTATTTTTCTGATATACTATATATCCTTGGATATTCAGCTCCCAATGGCAGCCATCCTTTAGCCAAGTTTCAGAGATGGCCACAATATCGTACTTGCCAATCTGTAGCTGAATTTCAAGACCATCATTTTATTTTCTTATGCAACTTCAAGACCTTGGTATCAATCACTCCTTGAGCAACTGGATCCTTGATTTCCTCACTTGCAGACACCAGTCAATTGGGATTGGTAACAACATCTCGTCCACTATCTCCATCAGCACAGGTACACCACAAGGCTATGTGCTTAGCCCCCTCATTTTACACCTATGACTGTCTGGCTAAGCACAGCTCCAATGCCATATTTAAGTTTGCTGATGACACCAAAGGTGGTGCCGAATCAGCATGTAGGAGGGAGATTGAAAACCTGGCTGAGGGGTGCCACAACAACAACCTCTCACTCCGTGTCAGTGAAACCAAGGAGCTGAGTTTTGACTTCAGGAGGAGGAAACATGAAGTCCATGAGCTAGTCCTCGTTAAGGGGCCAGAGGTGGAGAGGGTCAGCAACTTTAAATTCCTCAGTGTTATCACTTCAGAGGATTAGTCCTGGGTCTAGCATATAAGCGCAATTATGAAGAAAGCACAGCCTCCACATTCAACACATAATTCTCTGCAACTTCCACTATCTCCATTGGGATACTACCACCGAGGACATCTCTACTTTACCCCCCCCTCATCGCACCACTCTCCACTTTCCATATGGATCACCTCCTCCATGATACCTTTGTCCATTCGTTCCTCCCCATCAATCTTGCTCCTAGCACATCTCCCTGAAAGCGACAGAAAGCTACACCTGCCCATTTACCTCCTCCCTTACCACCATTCAGGGCCTCAAACAAGTCCTTCCAGGTGAGGCAAAACTTCACCCCCAAATATGTTGAGGTTGTCTATTGTATCCATGGCTCCTGATGTGACCTGTACATTGGTAAGACCCCATGTAAATTGGGGGAAACGCTTTGTTGCGTACCTCCACTCCATCCACCAAAAGTGGAATTTCCCAGTGACCAACCATTTTAATTTCTATCTCCATTCCTGTTCCGACATGTTGGTCCATGGCCTCCTCTTTTACCACAATGAGGTCACTCTTAACGTAGAGGAGCAACGCCTCATATTTTGTCTAGCTAGCCTCCAACCTGATGCCATCAACATCGATTTTTTCTTCCAGTAATTTTTCTCACCCTTCCCTCTTCCTGTATTCCCCACTCTGGCCTCTTACTTTTTCACTTCACCTGTCTAACACCTCCTCCTCGTGTTCCCTTCTTCCCTTTCTCCCATGGTCCACTCTCCTCTCCCATCAGATTCCTTCTTCTCCAGCCCTTTATGTTTCCCACCAACCTGGCTTCACCTATTACCTTCTATCTTGTTCTCCTTCCTGTTCCCCCCACCTTTTTATTCTGGCATCTTCCCTCATCTTTTCCAGGCCTGAAGATAAGTCTCAGCCTGAAACATTGACTGAATATTCATTTCCATAGATGCTGCCTGACCTACTGAGTTCTTCCAATATTTGGTGTGTTTTCCTAGATAGAGGCTGAAGAACTGCTGAGTTCCTCCAGCATTTAGTGTGTATTGCTCCACGCAGCTTCACATACTAATTTTTTTTTCTCACTGTAACACATTGAAGCTGCAACCTTTCTAACATGCTGGTGGAAAGAGTTTTATTTGTTTTTTTAGCGCTGGAATTAGTTACATTCGGACACGTCTCGTTAGCGTGGCAGCAGGATGGCCGCATTGTGTATTCAAGGGACCAATTGATTGCGCTCATGCCCATGCCTGCTGGTTTAGCAAACAGAGCAGCGGACATCCCGGCTGAAATCTGGAGGAAAACATACAGAGGATGCAGAGGGGGATCAAAAAGGCGAGGGAAGAGGACTGGGTCGAGACAACGGAGGCTTATGGAAAAAAGAAGTTATAAGCCGTGTCTCCCCTCTCTCATCATGGGAAATGTGAGATCGCTGGGGAATAAAATGGACGAACTGACTGCGCTTGTCAGGAGTCAGAGAACATTTCGGGAGAGCAGTGTCATGTGCTTCACTGAGACGTGGCTGCACGAGGACATACCCGATCAAAGTGTCTCCATAGAGGGCTTCCAGACCGTTCGAGCTGACCGGAATTGCACTGACAGCGGTAAGCGTAAAGGAGGGGGGCTTGCGGTTCTGGTAAATAACAGATGGTGCAATCCTGGGCATATTACGATCAAGGAATGTGTCTATAGCCTGGATACTGAACTTTTTGCTGTTGGACTCCGGCCATATTATTTGCCAAGGGAAATCTCGCATGCAATTGTGGTTGTTGTGTACATCCCTCCCTCTGCCAACCCGACGTCGGCGTGAAACGTCATTTACACCGTCATAGCCAGATTACAAACCCAGCACCCGAGTGCCCTCATTAACATCTCGGGTGACTTCAACCATGTTGCCATGGCTAGAACACTGCCCAACTTCACGCAGTATGTGAGCTGTACAACCAGGGGGGAGAGGACTCTGGATTTGATGTACGCTAACGTTAAGGATGTATACAGCTCCTCTCCCCTCCCCCCACTGGGAAGGTCAGATCACAACCTGGTGCATCTAAAACCCTGCTACGTGCCCCTGGTGAAGAGTAAACCTGCAACCTCGAGGACAGTGAGGAAATGGTCGGAGGAGGCTTATGAGGCGCTCTGGGGTTGTTTTGAGGTGACAGACTGGCAGGCACTCTGTGAGTCACATGGAGAGGATATTGATGGGCTCACAGAGTGCATCACTGATTACATCAACTTCTGTGTGGACTGCAATATTCCGACAAGAACTGTCCTTTGTTATTCAAATAACAAGCCATGGGTGACAAAGGACATTAAGGACATCCTGAACATTAAAAAGAGGGCATTTAGAGATGGAAATAGGGAGGAGCTGAGGGCAATACAGAGAGATCTGAAAGCCAGGATCAGGGAGGCTAAAGACAAGTACAGGAGGAAGCCTGAGTGGAAACTCCAGCAGAACAACATGAGAGAGGTCTGGAGGGGGATAAGGACCATCACTGGGTTTCGGCAAACTAGCAACAGAGGAGCTGAAGGCAATGTGGACAGGGCCAACGAACTTAACCTGTTCTTTAGCAGATTTGACATTGTGACCCCTGCCCATCCCCCACATGAGCCATCTGTTTTTGACCTCCAACCAACACATATTCCACTCTCCCCTCCTACCCCTCCTCACAGTCCCCCACCCTGCTCTCATGACTATACCCCTCCCCGACACGAAACCACCACGGTGGGCTTCATGGCTGAACAGGTGAGAAGACAGCTGAAACGTCTCAACCCAAGCAAGGCTGCAGGACCGGATGGTGTCAGTACCAGGGTGCTCAAAGCCTGTGCCCCTCAGCTATGTGGAGTACTTCGCCATGTATTCAACCTGAGCCTGAGGCTCTGGAGGGTTCCTGTACTGTGGAAGACGTCCTGCCTCCTTCCTGTGCCGAAGACGCCGTGCCCCAGCGGCCTCAATGACTACAGACCGGTGGCATTGACCTCCCACATCATGAAGACCCTGGAGAGACTTGTTCTGGAGCTGCTTCGGCCTATGGTCAGGCCACACTTAGATCCCCTCCAGTTCGCCTACCAGCCCCGACTAGGAGTTGAGGATGCCATCGTCTACCTGCTGAACCGTGTCTATGCCCACCTGGACAAGCCAGCGAGCACTGTGAGGGTCATGGTTTTTGACTTCTCCAGTGCGTTCAACACCATCTGCCCTGCTCTGCTGGGGAAGAAGCTGACAGCGATGCAGCTGGATGCTTCCCTGATATCATGGATTCTTGATTACCTGACTGGCAGACCACAGTATGTGTGCTTGCAACACTGTGTGTCCGACAGAGTGATCAGCAGCACTGGGGCTCCACAGAGGACTGTCTTGTCTCCCTTTCTCTTCACCATTTACACCTCGGACTTCAACTACTGCACAGAGTCTTGTCATCTTCAGAAGTTTTCGGATGACTCTGCCATAGTTGGATGCATCAGCAAGGGTGATGAGGTTGAGTACAGGGCTATGGTAGGAAACTTTGTCACATGGTGTGAGCAGAATTATCTGCAGCTTAATGTGAAAAAGACTAAGGAGCTGGTGGTAGACCTGAGGAGAGCTAAGGTACCGGTGACCCCTGTTTCCATCCAGGGGGTCAGTGTGGACATGATGGAGGATTACAAATACCTGGGGATACGAATTGACAATAGACTGGACTGGTCTAAGAACACTGAGGCTGTCTACAAGAAGGGTCAGAGCCATCTCTATTTCCTGAGGAGACTGAGGTCCTTTAACATCTGCCAGACGATGCTGAGGATGTTCTACGAGTCTGTGATGGCCAGTGCTATCATGTTTGCTGTTGTGTGCTGGGGCAGCAGGCTGAGGGTAGCAGACACCAACAGAATCAACAAACTCATTCGTAAGGCCAGTGATGTTGTGGGGATGGAACTGGACTCTCTGACAGTGGTGTTTGAAAACAGGATGCTGTCCAAGTTGCATGCCATCTTGGACAATGTCTCCCATCCACTACATAATGTACTGGGTAGGCACAGGAGTACATTCAGTCAGAGACTCATTCCACCGAGATGCAGCACTGAGCGTCATAGGAAGGCATTCCTGCCTGTGGCCATCAAACTTTACAACTCCTCCCTTGGAGGGTCAGACACCCTGAGCCGATGGGCTGGTCCTGGACTTATTTCATAATTTACTGGCATAATTTACATTTCTGTTACTATTCTATTACTATTTATTATTCCCATGACTATTACTATTTACTATTTACTAATAGTAATATTATTATTACTATTTCTATTACTATTTATTATTTATGGTGCAACTGTAATGAAAACCAATTTCCCCCGGGATCAATAAAGTATGACTATGACTATGACTATGACTATGACTATGCTGGAGGATTAGTTCATTCCTCAGCTAATGAAAGCAGGCACACTATATGCCTTCTTTACCAACCTACCAACTGGTGTAATCAGGGAACTATTGACTTGTACCCCAAAATCCCTCTGCACATCAACGCTGTTATGGGCCATGGCATTCAAAGTGTACTTGGTCTACATTTGATCTCCCAAAGAGCAACACCTCATATTTACCTAGGTTAAACTATCTGCCATTTCTCTGGCTATATCCGCAAATGATCTATATCCTGTTGTATCCACACAGTCTTTAATGCTCTCCACAACACCACCAAACTCTGTATTGTCTGCAAACTGACTAACCTACCACATATGAAGTATATAAGGAGTTTGCAAATACTTTGTACGTTCTCCCTGTGACTGTGTGGATTTTCTCCGGGTGCTCTTGTTTCCTCCCACATTCCAAAGACTTACAGGTTAGTAGGTTAATTGGGCCACGTGGGTGTAATTGGACAGCATAGGTTCATTGGGCTTGATACCATAACAGCATTAGCCATAGGAACAGAATTTGACCATTCTGCCCATCAAGTCTACTCCACCGTCTATAACGGATGGTTTATTATCTCCTCAACCCCATCCTCCTGCATTCCCCCATAACCTTTGACACTCTTACTAATCACAAACCTTTATCAACCTCTGCTTTAAATATACCCCAATGGTTTGGCCTCTGAAGTTATCTGTGGTAATGATTTCCACAGATTCACCTCCTCAGCTCTGTTCCAAAGGGATTTCCTTGTATTCCGAGCCTGTGTCCTCTGGTCCAAGACTCCCCCACTAAAGGAAAGACCGTCTCCATGTCCACTCTATACAGGTCTTTCAATATTTGATAGGTTTCAATGAGATGCCCCCTCATTCTTCTAAGCTCCAGTGAGCACAGGCCAAGAGGTAGTAATCAAATTTTATAGATTAACCCTTTCATTCCTGAGATAATTCTCATATACATCCTCTGGACCCTCTCCAACACATACTTTCTTTGATAAGGCACCCAAAACTAGATTCCAATGCAGTCTAACGAATGCCTTATAAAGCCTCAGCATTACATCCTTGTAATAACACAGTGGTGTTAGAAAGTTTGTGAACCCTGTAGAATTTTTTCTATTTCTGCATAAATATGACTTAAAATGTGATCAGATCTTCACATATGTCCTAAAACCAGATAAAGAGAACCCAATTAAATAAATAACACAAACACATTATACTTGCTCATTTTTAAATTGAGAAAATTGATGCAATATTACATATATTTGCTGGAGAAAAAGTATGTGAACCTCTGGGGTAATGCCTTCCACAAAAACTATTTGGAGTCAGGTGTTCTAATCAATGAGATGAGATGAGATTTGAGGTGAGGGTTGTAGAGGTGCCCTGCACTATAAAAAAGACACACAAAGTCAGGTTATTGATGAAGCCTGCTCTTCTCAAGAAAGATCTGCTTCTGTGCACCGTGCCTCAATCACAACAACTCTCAGAGGACCTTAAAGGAAGAATCATGAGACAAATGAAGCTGGAAAAGGCTACAAAATAAATTCTAAAGACCTGAGTGTTCATCCATCCACAGTAAGAGAAATTGTCTCCAAATGGAGGAAACTCAGTAGTGTTGTTACGGTCCCTAGGAGTGGTAGGAGTGGGCATCCTGCAAAGATCATACCAAGAGCATAACATGCAATGTTGAAAGAGGTGAAAAATAACCCAAGAGTAACAGCAAAAAAGACCTGCAGAAATCTCTAGAACTTGCTAAAGTCTCTGTTCATGTCTCCACTATATGATAAATACTGAACAAGAATGGTGTTCATGGAAATACACCACGGAGGAAACCACTGCTCTCCAAAAAACCAACATTGCTGCATGTTTCAAGTTTGCAAAAGACCACCTGGATGTTCTACAATGCTTCTGGGACAATGTTCTGTGGTCGGATGAGACAAAAGTTGAACTTTTTGGCAGAAATGCACATTGTTATGTTTGGAGGAAAGGGGGTACTGCACACCAACACCAAAACCTCAACCCAACCGTGAAGCATGGTGTTGGAAGGAGCATCATAGTTTGGGGCACCTTTGCTCCTCGGGGACTGGACAACTTGCAATTGTTGAGGAAACAATGAATTCAAAATTGTATAGAGATATTTTACAAGAGAATGTCAGGGTAGCAGTCCGTCACCTGAAGCTGAATAAAAGTTGGATAATACAAAAAGACAATAATCTGAAAAACAAAAGTAAATCAACAGAGTGTTTTTTTAAAATTGTGTTTTGGAATGGCTGAGTCAAAGTCCTGACCTTAATCCTATAGAGATGTTGTGGAAGGCAAGCAGTTCATGCAAGGAAACCAGCCAACATCCCAGAGTTGAAGCAATTTTGTAAGGAGGAATGGCTTAAAATTCCTCCAAGCCGATGTGCAGGACTGATCAACAGTTACTGGAAACATTTAGTTGAAGTTATTGCTGTATAAGGGGGTCACATGAGTTACAGAAAGCAAAAGTTCACATACTTTTTCCAACAAATACATGTAATATTGTATCTTTTCTCAATAAATAAATGAGCAAGTATAATGTTTTTGTGTTATTTATTTAATTGGGTTCTCTTTATCTAATTTTGGGACTTAAATGAAGATCGGATCCCATTTTAGGTCATACTTATGCTGAAATAGAGAACATTCTACAGGGTTCACAAACTTTCCAGCACCTTTGTATTCTAGTCCTCTTCAAATGAATGTTAACATTACATTTACCTTCCATACTACTGACTCAGCCTGCAAGTTAACCCTTAGGAGACCCTTCACAAGGATTCCCATGTCTCTTTGCACCTCTAATTTGTGAATTTGCTCATTTAGAAAATATTCTATGCCTTTATTCCTTCTACTAAAGTGCATGACCATACACTTCCTTACACTGTATTCCTCAACACCACTTGTTCCTCCATCTACCTTTGTATTGTCCACAAACTTGGTCACAAAGCCATCAATTCTATCATCTAGATTATTGACATATAACATGAAAAGAAGCTGTTCCAACACAACCCCTGTGGAACACCACTAGTCACCAGCAATCAGCCAGAAAAGGCTCCCTTTTTCCCATTATTTGCTTCCTGCCAGCCAGCCAATCTTTTATCCATGCTAGTATATTTTCTGCAATACCATTGGCTCTTGTTTAGCAGCCTCATATGCAGCACTTTGTTAAAGGCCTTCTGAAAATCCAAGTAAACAATATCCACAAACTCTCCTTTGTCTATCCTGCCTGTTATTTCCTCAAAGAACTCTAACAGATTTGTCAGGCAAGATTTCCCCTTAAGGAAACCTTGCTGACATTGGCCTATTTATCATGTGCCTCTATGTACACTGAAATTTCATCCTTAATAATGGACTCCAACATCTTCCCAATCACTGAAATCTTTCTTAGTAGTGTTTCTTAAAAGATTACTACTAAATCCTCCACAATCACCTTATCCAACAAGTTCAGAACCTTTAGGTGTAGTCCATCTGGTCCAGGTGACTTATCTATCAAGACCTTTCAGCTTCCCAAACATAGTAATAATAACTACACTTACTCTGCCCCTTGAAACTTTCTAATTCTTGGCATACAGCTGAAGACTAATGTAAAATACTTACTGAGTTCATCTGCCATTACTACCTCTCCAGCACCATTGTCCAGTGGTCTGTATCCACACTCACCTCTCTTTTACTTTTAATATATCTGAAAACACTTCTGATATCCTCTTTTATATTATTATCTTACCTCCATATGTCATCATTTCTTTCCTTATTGCTTTTTTAATTGCCTTTTGTTGGTTTTCAAAAGTTTGCTTTTGCTTTTACGCTGTCTTTGACTTTCCTTGTCAGCTTCAGTTGCCTCATCCTCACTTTAGAATACTTCTTCTTTGGGATGAATCTATCGTGAGCCTTCCAGATTGCTCCCATAAACTTCAACCATTGGTTTTCTGCCGTCATCCCTGCTGGTATTGCCTTCTAATCAACTTTGGCCAGCTCCTTTCTCATGTCTCTGTAATTCCCTTTAATCCACTGTAATACTGACGCATCTGATTTCAGCTTCTCCCCCTCAAACTGAAGGGTGATTTCCATCATATTATGATCACTGTCTCCTAAGGGTTTCTTTACCTTAAGCTCCCTCATCAAATCTGGTTCATTATGCCACACCCAATCCAGAATTGTCCTTTCCTCATGGGTTCAACCTCAAGTTGTTCTTAAAAAAAGCCACCTTGTGAAAATTCTACAAACTCCTTCTCCCAGGATCAAGCACCAACCTAATTGCCCTTTTTACATGCCTTTTTTATCTCTCGTTGTACCTCACATCTGGCTACTGCTTGGATGCCAGTATAAAACTCCCAGAAGGGTTTCCTTAATAGGCATCTGTTAGTCTCGTGAGACCATGGATTTGCACATTGGGAGGTTTCCAGGGCACAGGCCTGGGCAAGGTTGTATGGAAGACTGGCA
The DNA here is from genome assembly GCF_963921235.1 of Mobula hypostoma. NCBI lineage: Eukaryota > Metazoa > Chordata > Chondrichthyes > Myliobatiformes > Myliobatidae > Mobula > Mobula hypostoma. The sequence goes on along the minus strand of NC_086100.1, from coordinate 110,805,771 downwards.
GTTGCCCATGCTGCATGTCTCCCCCCTCCATGCCACCGATGTTGTCCAGGGGAAGGGCACTAGGGCCAATACAGCTTGGCACCGGTGTCATCGCAGAGCAATGTGTGGTTAAGTGCCTTGCTCAAGGACACACACTACCTCAGCTGAGGCTCAAATCAGTGACCTTCAGATCACTAGACTGACGCCGTAACCACTTGGCCACGCGCCAACACAGGTTTCCTTACCCTTGCAGTTTCTTAATGCTACTGCAAAAGATTCTACATCTTCAGAACTCACGTCCATTCTTTCTATAAGGATTTGATTTCATATTTAGCCAACAGAGGGACCCAGCTCCTACTGTCCCCCTGACTGTTCTTAAGACAGAATCGCATCCTTGGATGTTCAGCTCTTAACTGTGATCTTCTTTCAGCCACAACTCAGAGATGCCCATAAAGTCATGCCTCCTAATTTCTAACTGTCCAGAAGGTCATCTACCTTGGTCTGCATACTCAATGAATTCAAATATAACACCTTCAATCCTCTATTCATCATTCTTTTCAATTCTGCCTCCATGTTACTGGAAGTTAAATTCTTATCCCTTTCTAACCTTTGTCTTTTTCTTTGTTTTGGAAACTCTTGTCACCCCTCCTACATTCCCTTCCCTTTTTACTTTATCTTCATTTTTCCAAACTATTGTACTCACCACCCTACTGTTTAGTTTCAAGCACTATTACCGTGCGTTATCTCTAAATAAGTAAAAAAAAATTATTCTTTTATCCAGGTTATATATCACAAACAGCAGCGGTCTCTGTACAGATCCATGTGGAACACCAATACTCACAGATTTCCAGCCAGAATAACTCCCATCAATCACTACCCTCTGTCTTCTATGGTCAAGCCAATTTTGAATCGAATCAGCCAATTCACCATGGATTCCATTCATCTTCAGCTCTGGATGAGCCTCCCATGAGGAAATTTGTTAAAAGCCTTACTAGAATCCATACAGACAGCATCCACAGCTCTACCATCATCAATCACCTTCATCATCTCCTCAAAAAATCTCAATCAAGTTGGTAAGACATGATTTGCCCCGCACAAAGCCATGCTGATGGTCCCTAATTAGGCCAAGGTTTTCCAAAACCCTATCTTAAGAGACCCTCTCCAGCAATTCCCCATCACTAACTGGAGATACAGGGATTATCCCCAAATCCCTGCTTGAATAATGGAAGAACATTATCTACAATGCCTTTGTTGTGCAGTGCTCCTTTACATTGCACTGGAACGTCGTTGGATTTGCAAGCAGTTATCTGAAATGGGATTTGAATCAATATTTTTTTCTGAATCAAGACTTTGACCAACTGACTCATGTCTGGGAAATTACTGAAGCAAACTGATTGAATCCATATCACCACTTAACTATTAAAATACTTCTCAATTTTCGATTGATCCAGATTCCCTTTTGACTGACCAAAACTCATCCACTTCCACAGTCTTCCTAGACAGCCTGATACTTGTATTAACTGCCCTGTTGTCTCAGCTGTTTGCTCATCTGTTTCTTCTAAATTGGAGTTTATGCCCCTTTTTCCTTGAGATAATTTTAACAACTGTTTGCAGTTTCCATTGTTTCTTGTGCAATTGTAATATAATCTAAGGTATGAATTTAATTCCGCTGTGCTGTATCCTATCATTCAAGAGATGAAAAGATTCCAGGACTACACAGGAAGCTCAGTATCTCAGGCAGCATCTGTGGAAAAAAAAACATTAATGTTTCAGATCAAAGACCTTTCCTCAGAGTGAGCACTAAGACATAGAACGAAACTATCAACAGGAGATGGATACACGCCAATTCAATTCAGCACTTAGAAAGTAATTCAGACTGGCGTTACTACTGCTTAAAAACAGAGCAGAGGGAGAAGAACAAAGGGAACCCTTTGGTACTAAAGCAATGTTATCTGAACAATCTAAATCTTCACCCTGTCATAGATATTCCCATTATTTCATCCACCCTTCTTCTCTGCAACTGGAAACACTCTTGTTTTCTCACTCTTCCAGTTCTAATTAAGGTCATTTAGCTGAAATATTCTCATTCTTTTTTTTCTTTTCTCCCTCTCTCTCAAATATATGTCTTCGCAGACAGCCATGAAAAACAGAAGAACCCCAAAAGGATGAATGACAGAAGAACATTAGAAGTCCAAAGTCTCCCACTCCCCTTCCTTCATGCAACAGCAAGCATCAACCTACCCCTCCCTCTGTCCATTTCAGCAAAAAACTTCAGTGCCCACCACCCACCAAGAAACAACAAAACCCCCAAAGAGAGACCATAATCTGCAGTCAACAAAAACTAATACTTACCTGACAGTTTGACAGCCACAGGCTTGCTCTCTCTCTCACTAACAAGGGACAAAAGGATATCAGCTCTTTTCACAGCAAAAAGGGAGACTGACAGTCATTGTTACAATACTGCCACTTTACTTTGTATTCCGATTCTCCGACTCGAGAATCGGTAGCAAACTCTCCCCACCATTGAGAGAGAGAGTGCGACCATTTGATTATAGGGACCTCCATCCATACATACGCCGAAGCGAAATCCTGATGTTCCACCTCCCACGACGCCTCAGTCAGCAATATCGGCCTCGTATTGTTCGTCCACAGGGCCGCGCCTGGAGAATATTGGAAAACAGTCGGCCGGTGAGCTGCAAAAATGGGAACACATCTGCTGTTTAAAAAAACGCAGTTTCAGTGCCACTCACAGATCAGGACCTTGACAGAACCCCAACCACCTTGAAAAGAAGAAAAAAAAAGAGACATTGAAAAGAGGGATTTAAGCTGTTTCTGCAGATGAGCTCAAAGTGACAGCTAGTTGGCGCAGTCTTAAATCTGCCATCAAGTCCTAATCCTAATCCTACTTTGAGGAAAGGTAACATCTTCGTTGATTCCTAGGATGCTGATGCACAACAGTTCAGAATTGAGAAGGGATGTTCACTTTAGTGTTGAACCTTCAGCTCAAACATCAGGAGCATACAAAAGCCCTGCAGAAACAGCAGAAGTATATCACCGCACCTATCTACACCCACCTCCTGCCTCGTCTGTGAGAAAGTCAGCAGTTCCCATTCAGTCCTCATCAGCCAACCCTGAACCTAAAGAATCAAGAACAAAAGCAAGCCTTTCTTGATCCCAAGAAACTGCCTAAGAAGAATATCATAATTTCACCATTGTATGCCCTCAGTGCAATCATCACATTCACAAATAATGTAAAGTAACAGTTTTACCATGTTAATCTCAGGACAATAAGGAGAACAGTTGTAATTGAGAAACCCCGTTTGACCCCAACCTAACAGAAATTTTGGAATTTTGCCTGTGAATGATAGTAATACTAAACCACAGATCATAGCAAATTTCAATTAACCTTCTCTGCATGTGGGTCTCTAAGAAAGCCTTAATATCATTATGATCTTGAATATATATAATAATTTGTGGCTGCAGTAAATTAATTCTCTCTTCACACAAAAGCTAATTTTTTCACAATATTCATTGCAAAAACTGCTCTACAAAAATTAAAATTCTTAAGAAATTGTACTGCTATTTCTCTGAGTCTAACAGCTAACTGCTATTTGATTGAAAAAAATTCAGCATCATATGATTAATTTTTTTTTATATACCCACTGCTGGAAATTTAGAGAAAATCTTACCGTGCATGAGCATGTGCACACGTGGCATATTTGTATGTCCATGTATCTCTAACTGATCAGCACCGGCTCTTCCCAACATTCTTCAAACTGTGTATAACGCATGTAGCTCCACGAGGAATATATCTAAGTGAACCCTCTCCTGATGCATTAAACAGCAATTGAAGTTAGAGGATATGGACAATATTTGACTACGAACAGACCTTTCAGTATTGATGGGTACAGAAAAGAAACTGGAATCATTGTGATTGGCATTTGGAAAGCAGCATCAGGGCTACTGGTGAGAGTCTCTAGCAACTTAGCAGATTGCATGAATGTTGACGAGTGCAAGAGGTTCAGTGCCTTCAGATGGCATCTTTAGACCTGGAGTAAAAAGAGCACAGAAGTGCTGGGGAATTGTGCAGAGTTGTAGCATTCCAGAAATGTTCAGCAAGAACATAACCTCACCCAATCCAATTCCTTTGAATTCTTCCTCTTCTGCCCTTTGGTCACACAAACAAGAAGGGTTCACAAATTTAAGCCAGAATCAGGGGCAATTTCAACAAAACTCTTCTCCAGAATTCTTCTCTTCTAGTCTGTGGTCCATAAGTCAATAGTCTACCACAATCATTTTAACCATCTAATATCTATCCACCTCTTTTTGAATGATCTACAGCAATGATGTATAAGTGGTCAAGCTTAGATCCCAGCTTATGACAGTTTTGAATGCACTTGCTGACGTTTTCAATAAAGCTAGTAATAAAAAGCAAGTATTTGTTTTAAACAGCTTCAAACTAGATCTTGAGCAGACAGTCTCAGAATGCAAAGGAGGAGCACATTGCAACAGGTCACAATGAGGCAGAAACAGGTCTCTGCAAATTGGGGTGTGCCAGTAATTTAAGCAGCATAACACTGATGAAGGCTACATTGCAGAAAAAAAATATATAAATAGCTGTCTCTCCAATAGTTATAGGAAAATTTTATGCATTTTAGAATACATGTATGTTTCATTTTTCTTTATATTATTATTTTACAGAAGTGGATTTTGCTTAAAAGAATGTATTTGGAATGAGCAGAACATTTATTTTTAATTTGGACATTTTGTTACTTCTTAGTGTGCCTTAAGAAATTTGGTAGTTCATTTCCTTCTAATTGAAGAAAACAATCCAGTTCACTCAATCAGAATGCTTCCTGCTTCCTTTAATGTAGAATCTGACAAATATAAATAAATACTTCCAGTCCACTTAAATTTCATTATTTAAAACATCCTTATGTTTGGCTGTGATTAAGTGTGAAAGAAATGTAGCAGACAAAATATAATTAGGTACTTTTATTGTTAGTTTTAACTAATAAAAATGCAAGTCAGAAAGTCTTTTTGGAAAAATTAGATTTTCTTCCATTTATAAAACTTAGTGCCAGCAATAAATGCCAATCTTGTAGAAGTTGCACTAATACTATTTTTCTTAAAGATCAGAATCAGAATCAGTTTTAATATCACATCATATGTCATGCAATCTGTCGTCTTTGTGGCAGCAATATATTGCAATATATAATAATAGAAAAATTATTTCTGTGTGCTTCCAAAATGTGCACATTTTAACCAATCCCATTTGCTTGTTAGTAGCATGACATGGTGACACGATACTGGTGGTAAACTTTAATAAAGTAATATAACCTTGAATGTGCAAGTTTTATTATTATTGCAGATTTCATTTCAGCTGCACATTTTTAGAGACAAAAAGTTAAGCCATTTCTTATTTTCTTTCAATAATCAGGTATGCTATATTTTGCCAAACACTAACAAACCAAAAATGTAATCCAAAAAAGCTGACCCCTAAATATACAGATTACAACCCGCCAGTCAAAGGTACAGTTCACCACAACACAATAATGTATTTTTTTAGATTATGAAGACACGCAGTCCTCTTTTATTGTCATTTAGTAATGCATGCATTAAGAAATGATACAATAATTCCTCCAGTGTGATATCATGAAACACAGGACAGACCAAGACTGAAAAACTAACATAATTATAACATATAGTTACAACAGTGCAACAATACCATAACTTGATGAAGAAGTCCATCAGCACAGTAAAAAGTTCAAAGTCGCTCAAATGTCCCACATCTCATGCAGACGGAAGAAGGAAGAAAAACTCTCCCTGCCATGCCCAACCACAGTCCAAACCTGAGTCATCCGAAAACTTCAGCTCTCCGACACCGAGTACTGAGCGCCATCTCTGTCTGAACGATTCAACCTCAATCTCGGTCGCCAACAGCAGGCAAAGCCGGGGATTTTGAGGCCTTCCCTCTGGAAGATTCCCGACCGCGCAGTAAAGACAGCAGCGAACCAGCGTTTCAGAAATTTCTCCAGATGTTCCTCTGTGGTTTCACATCTATCTCCATCAAATCAGAATTGTCCACGGCCCCTATTTAATGGATATAATATCATTTTTCACGGGAGGGCTGCACACGCGCAGCGCGCTACTCTCCTCTCTCCTCCTCAAGCAGTAAGAGTTAATGATGTAAATGAAACACATCTTTCCTCTGCTAAAGTGCAGGTGTAATCTTAAAGTCTTTGGGCTAAAAAAAAATTCAGATGCTCTTGAAATTCCGGTTTCCAATCACTTTGGCCATCAGTTTTCTTTTACACTGAATGGCTGCAACTGGTGCACCCATCTATCTCCTCCTCCCCTGCCCAACTTCTGCAAGCCGTTTCACATACGCTGCTCTACTGACCAGGTGAATAGGAACCAACTAAACAAAGTAAGTAAATTTACCCTCTTTGGACATGCTCTTGACCCTGGAAAGCAATAGTCTGATGAACCATTTGTATTTTGATCTGAGTGAATTAAGTTCAAGCCCTCATCTAGTTTGGATCCTTAGAGTCAAAAATTCAAGTATTAGCTGGTAGGAGAATGACACAAATGCAGGGATATATAATGGACACACGAGATACTACAGATGTTGGGATCTGGAGTAAGGAACAATCAGCAGGTGTAGTTCAGAGGTCTGTGGCAGGAAAGGAAAAGTGTTTCAGGGTGAAATTCTATTGTTTGTTTCAGGGACCAGAATCAAAATCAGATTTAATATCACTGGCATATGTCGTGAAATTTGTTAACTCTACTGTAGCAGTACAATGAAATACATGATAAATAAATGTAGACAAAAAGACTGAGTCATAGTAAGCATATATGTGTCTATTAAATAGTTGTGAAAACAAGTAGTGAAAAATTACAAAAGTAAAAAAAAGTAGTGACGTAGTGTTCATGGGTTCAATGCCCATTTAGAAAGCAGATGGCAGAGGGGAAGAAGCTGTCCCTGAGTTGCCGAGTGTGTGCCTGCAGGCTTCTCTACCTCCTTACCGACAGTAACAGTGTGAAGAAGCCAAGTCCTGGGTGTTGGGGATCCTTAATGATGGACTAAGGCACCGCCCCTCGAAGATGCAGTACCCATGATGGAGCTGACTAATTTTACAAGTTTCTGCAACTTCTTCGATCTTGTGCAGTAGCTTCCCCACCATACCAGGTGGTAATGCATCGTACATTTGTAGAAGTGTGAGTGTTTTAGTAGAGAAACCAAATCTCCTCAAACTCCCAATAAACTGTAGCTGCTGCCTTGCCTTCTTTATAGCTGTATCAAGAAGTTGCATCCAGGTTTGGTTCTCAAGAGATATTCACACCTACGAACTTGAAATTGCTCACTCTCTCCACTTCTGATCCCTCTATGAGGATTAGTTTCTGTTCCCTCATCCTACCCTTCCTGAAATCCACAATCAACTCTTTGGTCTTGCTGAAACTGAGTGCAAGGTTGTGCTGCAACACCACTTAACGAGCTGGTATATCTCACTCCTGTATGCCCTTTGATCACCATCTGAATAGGAGGAGAAGATGGCAGCACAACGCAGCGCGCAACGGCCACTCTGGTGAATGATATCTGTTATTTGTCAAGTAGGGTGCCGTGCACAGTCCTGATTTGATGGAGACAGACATGAGAGCTCGGAGGAACATCTGTGAAACTTCTGAAATGCCTGCTTCACTGCCACAGCTACTGTGTGATCCAGAATCTCCGGAGGAGAACGTCCCGAGTCCTCGGCTTTGCTTGTTGCTCGGCAGCTGGGGCGGGGTTGAAGCGCTCAGCAGAGATGGTGCTCGGTGCTCGGTGTCGGAGGCTCGAAGTTTTCAGACAGTCGGCTGCGGTCGGGTGCTTCCAATGCATCGGCAAGTTTGCAGCGCTTGGAGTTCATGATGAAGAGTTTCTCCCTTCTACCGTATGTGTGAGATGATGGGGCTATCGGGACTTGAGACTTTTTTTACCGTGCCTATGGTCTGCTCTTTATCAAATTATGGTACTGCTTTGCACTGTTGTAACTATATGTTATAATTATGTGGTTTTGTCAGTTTTATTCTTGGTTTGTCCTGTGTTTCTGTGATATCTTTCTGGAGGAGCATTGTATCATTTTTTAATGCATGCATTTCTAAATTACAATAAATGAGGACTGAGTGTCTTCATAATCTAATCTAATCTAATACAGTTACAGTTTGTCCCGTTCTTATCAGTACTGAAACCTGGTGTGGATCTGGAAATAATATTATTTGGAAGATTCTTTGGAAGCCAAGAATGAGGCATAAATCATGCAGTTAAAGCCAATTTTTTTGGATGTTCGTAACAAAGAGATAACAATAAAGCACTACGAACAAGTAACACAGCAGCAGGTAACCAACTCTAACTGTAACTAGCACACTCTACCAAAGCACCTGCTTTGTGGCGTCTCTTTATGCTGAAAACTGGTTCAAGCTGGACAGACAAGAGAATTTTGTACTGATAAGAACAAGGACAGTCTTGATTTATACTATCATGGCATCTCAGGCTTACTAAGAAACTACAGAATCAGAATTAGGTTTAATATCATCGGCATATGTCATGAAATTTGTTAACTCTACTGTGGCAGTACAACAATAATAATAAGTAGTGAGAAAAAAAAATTAGTGAGGTAGTGTTCATGGGCTTAATGTCCATTCAGAGATCAGATGGCAGAGCAGAAGAAGCTGTTCCTGAATCACTGAGTGTGTGCTTTCAGGCTTCTGTACCTCCTACCTGATTGTAGCAATGAGAACAAGGCATGACCTGGACTATGGGGGTCCTTAATGAAGGATGCCACCTTTTTGAGGCATCACTCCTTGAAGATGTCCTGGATATCATGGAGGCTAGTGCCCATGATGGAGCTGACTAACTTTACAATTCTCTATAGCTTATTTCAGTCCTGTGCAATAGCCCCACCACCCCCAGTTCCATACCAGACCATCAATTAAAAGGCTCTCCATAATACATCTGTCTTTGGTGACAGACCAAACTTCCTCAAACTCCTAATGAAATATAGATACTGTTGTGCTTTCTTTGTAGCTTCATCGATACGTTCGGCCCAGGATAGATCCTCAGAGATACTCACATCCTGAAATTTGAAATTGCTTACTCATTCCACTTCTGATCCCTCTATGAAGTCTGGAGCATATTCCCTCGCCTTATCCTGTCTGAAGGCCACAATCAGTTCTTTGGTCTTATTGATTGCCCCCAAGCCATCAGACTCCTTAATATCCAGAGTCTAGACTGACATCTACATCATTTATTATTATATTGTAATTTGTCCTCTACCGTGCCTATTGTCTTGTTTATTATTTATTGTACTGCCCTGCACTGTTTCGTGCACTTTATGCAGTCCTGTGTAGGTCTGTAGTTTTTGTGTTGTCTTACATAGTTTAGTGTAGCCTTGTGTTGTCTCACTTAGTCTAGTGTAGTTTTGTGTTGTTTCATGTAGCACCATGGTTCTGGAGGAACGTTGTTTCATTTTTACTGTGTACTGTACCAGCAGTTTATGGTCAAAATGACAACAAAAAAAACGACTTGACTTGACTTGACTTGAACTTGCTGATATGTCTTGCTCCTGTATGCCCTCCTGTCACCATCTGAAATTCTGCCAACAGCAGTTGTATCATCAGCAAATTTATAGATGGCATTTGAATTTTGCCTCGCCACACAGAAGTACAGAGCCAGGTACTGTATACTACAACTTACTGAAAATCCAGTCAACATTTTTAGACAATGCAGGTGATTATGCAAATATATAAGCAAATATAAAGTTAAATTACAAGAAAAATAACAAATAATAACAATTTAGACCCTAACCCTACACTAGGTTGCAGTGTCGATTACAGCACTGTTCCTCTGCAGTGCAGGCCAAGCAGCTGGTAGATGCAAAACCTGCAAGAAGGTGAAAGGGAAGTTACATTGACAAATTCCATTATGAATATAATGGAAATATTAATGGAAAGGTACAGAAAAACATGACAGGACTGAGTCCTTAGGAGTTAGTAAATGACGATAAATATCACTGATCTTAATGAGATATTTAGAAGTTCAAAAAAAGCATAGTTTTTAATCCGGAGGCCTGTACTATGGCCTGGATCTATGTGGGCAGAAGACTGGTGATTCTAACAAAGTTGCTGCCCCACAGTTCAGGCTAACTATGTAAATCCTGGCTTCAGGTGCTGTCTGTGAGGAATTTGTACGTTTTCCGGCAAACGCACGGATTTCCATCATTTGTTCCAATTTCCTCCCATATCCACAAATGCTCGGATTAGTAGGTGACTGTAAATTGCCCTTAGTGTATAACTAAGTAGCAGAGCCTGGAAAGGGTTGTTGGGAATGTGGGATTATGTTAAAATAGGGTGATAGCATGAAGGACCTGTTTCTGTGCTATACTACTGCACAAGTTCACATCACAAGAAAATAGCACAGGAACTTAAATTCTTGTAATTAAATAAATCTAGAATAAAATCTGCATCAAAAATAATTAAGATGAAACTACCAGATTATCAATAAAAACACATTGGTTCAAAATCACATTGGTTCAAAACACATTGGTTCATCGAATGTTGAAAGGCCTCGACAGCGTGGATGTGGAGAGGATGTTTCCTACAGTGTGGGAGTCTAAGAGAAGAGGGCACAGCCTTAGAATAGAGGGATGTCCTTTTATAATGGATATGAGAGGGAATTTATTTAGCCAGAGAGTGGCGAATCTGTGGAATTCATTATGACAGGTATCTGTGGAGGTCAAGTCATTAAGTATATTTAAGGCAGAAGTTGATAGATTCTTGATTAGTCAGGGCATGAAGGGAAACAGAGAGAAGGCAGGAGATTGGGGCTGGAAGGAAAATAGACCAGCCATGATGAAATGACTTGATGGGCCAAATGGCCTAATTCTGCTCCTATATCATATGGTCTTCAATAAAGGCTATAAGTTGTTCTGAACATATGTATGATCCCCCAGCCCCACAGCAAAATTATTTTTTCTATCCCATGGAATGATCAAACAAGCTTCTCAATTCAGGTGGACAGTATAGAGGTGTGCACCGCCCAGCAATACCTACATTCCATGAACAAATAAACTGAAACAATTTCTTTCGAACAAATTGCAATATTGACTCATATAGATCAGTAAGTCTCAGATTAAGTTCCTACCCATGTCAAATTCAGAAAGGGAAAATTCCCATGATTCCTACTTCTGATTGCTAACTAGTGACCCCTACTGGGATTCCAAAGTTGGGTGAGTAAAGGATCAACTGATACCACGAGGGCCTCCACAGTCAAATAGCCAACATCACTCAGACAGGGAGATTGGCCACTTGAGCAATGTACCAGAAAGTTAGCAGACATTTGGGAAACCAGATATTCAACAACGAAGAATTTACACCTTTAAAAAAGAAAAAAAAATGTAGCAGGGTGAGTGGAAATGAAAAGCAGACAGTACAAGAAATTTCCATTAACCCCAATGCATATTCTCCATGTCTGTGTTCTTAAATATTCACCAACTATTAACAGAACTGGTATCTGTTAGTATCTATTGCAATCTGTGGCACCATCTCTAACTCATGTATTTATGAAGTGAAAATGATATAAAAACGTTCTTTTTAAGGAATGACCTATTACATCATCTTCTTAGTAAAGATGCAGGCCTGATTATAAGTTAATATTTACCTAGTGTGTTGCTATCATACATCCGCAATGTTTTCATAGCATGTAAAAACATTTCAAAGTAACAAAATATCTAGTAAAAATAGTAGATAAAATACATTCTGCAACGTTATTAAATGCAAACCTAGTGCAGAGGAGAGGGGGAAAAAGGCAGACAATAAATGCCCCTTAACGGGGCCTGCCAAATCTGAGTCGTTTGATCATTCTTAATTTATAACAGATTTAGCTGTCAGTCATCTGCTAGCATCAGCTGATGAATGAAAAGACACATTTGGAATTGCTCATGCTTGAAAAGGTTAAACATTTTAGAAAAGACTGAAGGGAGTACTGTATTACAGTTTTGCAATACTGCTGATTTTATTTGATTAAAGTGAGATGTTACAGTTACAAGAAAATGCTATATCCTCATTAAGTCATCGTGTTGTATGTCCTCCAAAGGTTGCAGTCATTTTATACTTCATGAAGTGGCTAATGTCAGCATTTTACAACAGATGGCATCTGAAGGCTATCCTTGGCACCTTACTTCAATAAAATTATAACAAGAAATTTGATCAAAGCTTCTTCCGAACTGTTATAGCAAAATGAAGCAAAGCATCAACATAAATTCATTTAACATTCTTCAGTAGTGAATGCATTTTTGTTAATATAAATGTTAAGCAGAATTGTTTTCTACACTGCAATTAACTCTTCCCAGAGGAAAATATCCATCTGGAGTAAAATTCCCTTTAATCAGTGTTTGCATTCCAACTGTGTGGTTGTTGTTACTGTACTAGAGCTTCTAAATTGGTTTTGTTTGGTTTCACTATGCTGTGACAAATATACAGCTCAATGTTGGTTACATCTCCTGCTGACAGCAGTGACAACATCATTATGAATCAGCCAATTATGCCTTTCAGAAGCAGCAATATAATTTTAGCCAATCCCTGTGAGTGTGATAATTTATTAATGTCCTAAGTAAGTTTCCCCAATACTTATTCTAACTGGATAAATGCATCAAATAATGTAGTCCTGAAGATCAAAGCAAGCCCCAAGGTCAATTTCAGTTTCTTGCTGGATTAGCTACAGGCTGGAAGAGTGAGAAAAATCAGCTATGATCCCTGCTGTTGTTTGCTCTTCAGTAACTCCCACCAGAAAGGCAATGATCAGGTTCAATACTTCAACAGAGAGTTTGTTTTTTTTTCCAGTGAGCTACCGAGACTGCGGCCTGGAAACAGATTCACACCTGAAAATCTAAGTTAAACAGTATGTTGGCCCACTCAAGTTTGCAACAAGATTTGCCTAGCCTGATATCTAATCATACACAAGGCCTAAGTTTTTAAACTCCGAAAATAACGTTTCTTCTGCGATCTCCTGACAGTGTGGATGGTGGGGACTGTGCAGAAAGTAAATAAAGGAGCAATGGATAGGAGAATCTTGTGGGTATTCTATGAACGATGGGGCCAATAATTGTTAGTACTTACTAGGGCTGCCTGAGAACTTTGGCAAGAGGACTAGGGATCAGAAGGGTAATGATCATAAAGAAATATAATTTAAGAGAACTTAGAAAAAGATAGTGCCTTGAACCTAAGACCATAGATCATAAGACACAGGAACAGAACTAAGCCATTCAGCCCATCAAGTACACTCTGCCATTTCATCATGGCTGATCCTGGATCCCATTCAACCCCATACACTTGCCCTCTCACCATTTTCCTTGATGTTCTGACCAACCAGGAATCTATCAACTTCTGCTTGGAATATACCCAGGGACTTGACCTCCACCACAGTCTGTGGCACAGCATTCCACAGATTCACCACTCTTTGGCTAAAACAATTCCTCCTTAGTTCTGTTCTAAAAGGTCACCTCTCAATTTTGAGGCTGTGCCCTCTGCTTATGGATACCCCCAACAGAGGGAATATCCTCTCCACATCCACCCTATCTAGTCCTTTCAACATTCTGTAGGTTACAATGAGATTCTCCCCTCATTCATCTTAATTCCAGGGAGTACAGGCCCAAAAATGCTAGACACTCCTCATATGTTAACCCTTCATTTCCAGAATCATTCTTGTGAACCTCCTCTGGACTCTTTCCAATGACAATACATCCTTTCTGGGATAAGGGGCCAAAAACTGTTGACAATACTCCAAGTGCGGCCTGATTTGTGTCTTATAAAGCTTCAGCATTATCCCTTGCTTTTATATTCTATTCCCCTTGAAATAAATGCCAACATTGCATTTGCCTTCTTTACCACAGACTCAAACTGTAAAGTAACCTTCTGGGAGTCTTGCACGAGGACTCCCTTTGCACTACCGATGTTTGAATTTTCTCCCCATTTAGATAATAGTCTGCACTATTATTCTTTTTACCAAAATGCATTATTGTACATTTCCCATCACTGTATTCCATCTGCCTACTCTTCCAATTTGACTAAGTCCTGCTGCAATCGCATTGCTTCCTCAGCACTACCTACCCCTCCACCTATCTTCGTATCATCTGCAAAGTTTGCCACAAAGCCATCAATTCCACTATCTAAATCATTGACATACAAAGTAAAAAGTAGTGGTCCCGATACTGACCCCTGAGGAACACCACTAGTCACTGGCAGTCAACCAGAAAATGCCCCTTTATTCCCACTCACTACCTCCTGCCGATCAGCCATTCCTCTATTCATGCCAGTATATTCCCTGTAACACCATAGGATTTTATCTTATTAAGCAGCCTCATGTGAGGCACCTTCTGAAAATCCAAGTAAGTGACATCCACTGCCTCTCCTTTGTCTAGCCTGCTTTTTACTTCCTTGAAGAAATCTAACAGATTGTCAGGCAAGATTTCGTTTTACAAAAGCCACATTGACTTTGACTTGTTTTTCCTTAGTCTCCAAGTACCCCGAAACCTCGTCCTTAATAATGGAATCGAAAACTTTCCCAACCATTGAAGTTAGGCTAACTGTCCTATAATTTCTTCACTTTTGTCTTCCTCCCTTCTTAGAGGTTGGAGTGATATTTGCAATTTTCCAGTCCTCCGTCACCATGCCAGAATCAAGTGATTCTTGAAAGATCATGACCAATGCATCTGTCATCTCTTCAGCAACCTCTCTAAAGCTCTGGGATGTAGTCCAGATGACTTACTCACCTTAAGACCTTTGAGTTTGCCAAGCACTTTTTCCTTTGTAATAGCAATGACACTCACTCCTGCTCCCTGACACTCATGGATCTCTGGCATACAGCTAGTATCTTCCACAGTGAAGATTGATCCAAAGTACCCATTAAGTTCATGTGCCATTTCTTTGTCTCCCATTGTCACCAGCATCATTTTCCAGTTGTCCAATATCCACTCTCACCTCCCTGTTATTCTTTATATAACTGAAAAACTTTACTTCATATTTCATCATTTCTCTTATAGCTTTATAAGTTGCCTTTTGTTGGATTTTAAGA
The DNA here is from genome assembly GCF_963921235.1 of Mobula hypostoma. Classification (NCBI taxonomy): domain Eukaryota; kingdom Metazoa; phylum Chordata; class Chondrichthyes; order Myliobatiformes; family Myliobatidae; genus Mobula; species Mobula hypostoma. The sequence continues at coordinate 110,790,683 of NC_086100.1, read as the reverse complement.
GCTTCCCAATCATCCAATTTCCCACTCACTTTTGCTACTTTATATGCCCTTTCCTTGGCTTTTATGAAATCCTTAACTTCCTTTGTCAGACACAGTTGCTTAGCTCTGCCATTTGAGAACAACTTCTTCTGTGGGACATATCTATCCTGTGCCTTGTAAACTATTCCCAGAAACTTCAGCCACCTCTGTTCCGGTATCATCCCCATCAGCATCCTCCTCTAATCCACCTGGGCAAGCTCCTCTCTCATGCCTCTGTAATTCCCTTTACTCTATTACAATACTGATACATATGACTTATGCTTCTCCCTCTCAAATTGCAGTGCAAATTCAATAATATTATGATCATTGCCTCCTAAGGGTTCCTTTACATTTAGCTGACTAATAAAATCTGGGTTATTACACAACACCCGATCTAAGTAGGCTTGAGCACAAGCTGCTCTAAAAAGCCATCTCATAGGCATTCAACAAATTCCCTCTCTTGCAATCTGACACCAACCTGATTTTCCCAATCCCCTTGCATGTTGAATTCCCCCAAAATAAATGTGATATTACCCTTATTACATGCCTTTTCCAGCGTCCTTTGCAATCTCAATCCCACATCTTGGCTATTATTTGGAGGCATATATGGTTTTTGTACCCTTGTAGTTTCTTAACTCCACCCACAAAGATTCAATATTCTCTGACTCTGTGTTACCTCTTTCTAAAGATGTAATTCCATCTCTTACCAATGCAGCCACCTATGCCTTCTTGCCTGTCCTTTCAATACAAAGAACATCCTTTGACGTTAAGCTCCCAACTATGACCTTCTTTCAGCTAAGTGACCTACTGCTTCTGGCCTGAATAAATTTGTGATCCACTGAAATGATCACAAAGCAGGCAATAACTTTCCAATGAAGGTTTGCTTCAGCATACGTGCTTGCTATTCACCGCCATCATTTGGCCAGTACAAGTGCTATCAGAACAGTTGACATCACCACACAAGATCAGTAGCTCCCATACATAAGCATGCACAGAGGACATGTAGCTATTGCAATCAAATGTTGACAGTACACAAAATGCCTTGCACATATCAATGGAACTTCCATTATTCTTTGGTGGGGGAGGGATGGTTAAATGGTGCTGAAAAGAAACTGCCAGAGGAAGACGGTAGGCCAAGCAGCATCTTCACAGAGGAGTTCCTCCAGCAGCTTGGTTATTTTTGCTCCAGGTTCTAGCATCTGCAGTCTTGTGTGCTATCTGTCTAGACAGCGAGTCAGATCTCCAGATAGAATGCATGCTTCATAAAGCTGAGCAGAGCACAATTGTTGCAACACAGTCAGTTCTCCCTCACTTTGTGCAAACCAATCCTTGCATCATTTCTCAAATAAGCTTGCTGCTTGGTGCAGAATGGTTGTGGCAATTTCATCACAGATGTAACTAGCAAAAAAAAAACAAAGGAATTACTGTATCTGACAAGACTCCCATATTTCAGGAACCAATTTAAAATCTCATCAATTACTATCTATCACGATTATACTTCACCTCTCAAAGTCCAACCCTACGTCCCCGTTGGGAGAGGTGGAAATGGGCAAGGCTGGCCAACAGGGCTCCGCTGATCCTGTATGGCCCTGTCCCCTGTACAGTGGATACAGTGGATTACAGAAACATCAATGAACTCCAACCATACCATTGACTTTGGACGATGGAGACAGGAGGTCATCAATGGTTTATACTCTACCGGAAGCTAAGGGACCAAGAACAAGACAACAACACATCCACATAAATTGCATGACTCTTTCTCAAGCCACTGAAACAAAAAGCAAATATTCTAAAAAAGTAAATTAATTTTGGGATGTATTAGTTTTGTCTAACTATACTGCAAGGGCATTAGGAATATTCCCACATTCTGTTTGCAATTGTATGTCATAATACAAATTCTCATAAAAATACATGAAAGTATTATCATGTACAATGTCTTTTCAAATTTATAGTCTAAGACCCTGTGCTGTTCGATTATGGTACACCTAGAATCTTCTAAACAGATCTGTTACTGATATCTGTGAATTAATTAACTTTCAGTTAGCTATAAATACAGTCAAGGCTTTTTTATTAATTTTTTTGAAAAAAAAGTGTGCTGTGTAATCTCTAATATGATATCAGGCTCTCAAGCAGGATATCACAAGGGTCATAATATTAGAACACTTATATGTTGCTGATAAACATTAAGAATGTGTAGAACAGAAACAAATTTCAAATGGGAACAGCACCACTTGGGAGAAAGCACATTTTAATGCAAGTTCCATTTACATGTTAATTGCAAAGGAGAAACTGCCCTTCAGAGCTAAGGTTTTATCCTTTGTAATTACAGATAATATTGACATTACAGAAATCAATTTCATTTTGCAACAAAAAGGACAGTAGTGGACTAGTCCATATTATTATATATAGTTTTAAAAGTTGACTGATAATGCTTGTACTTACCATTTTTATTCCTGCTGAATTTAACTTTGTTATTAGGATACAATTCTGTCAACACAAATCATTATGTATTTTTCTCCAAAAAGGAACATCCTAGCCTTATCACCCAGGGATGATGAGGATCTAGGTTATCAATTATTCAGCTGCAAGTTTAACCCTAATATATTAAATGTCTTAAAAGTACACTACCATATCCAATATTGTAATGTTCCTCTGGCATCATTATTCAATATCCAAGTTATAAACCAAGCGAAGCAACTAACCTCTTAAGCATCACAGAAGAATATATTACAGTTACCGAGTAGAAATTTCATATCATATACAGTTACGCTGAAGTATAGATTCCTATTATAACAGCCAGAAGAATCTACAAGGAGTAGAAGGCAGCAAAATCTGCAAGGGGGATCTCAGCCCAAAACGTCGACGTCTGTTCATTTCAATAGATGCTGCCTGGCCTGCTGACCTCCTCCCCTCCTCCAGCAGCCTGTGAGTGTTGTATTAGATTTTCAGCAGACTTTCTGGTGTTTATGAAAATCTGCAACTCTTCCTAATACCTGGGGTAATAAAATAACATCACTACTATGGCATGTACTTTATCAGCGACAACACAATTTAGCTCTGTTATTTGGGATACAAGCTAAAAAAAAAAGATATATTTCCAGGCTTTTACATCAGAGTCATGACAAACCTTGTAATTGTTTTCTACAATTATACAGCACAATTAATGCATATTATTCATAGTTTATATATGCACAACCAAACATATCTGGAACAAAATAATTATTTTTGGCATGCCCACCAACTATATTTGATACTTCTACCAATAATAGACAAACAATTATTTGTAGCACTGAACAAGGACTAGAAGGTATCAAAGAGCTTTTGCATTTTGTTGCAACAAGATACAAAGAACAGTTGATTTAAATTAAAGAGCATGATGTGGCATCGAACTTTCAAATGCCGCCTTATAAATAAATCCATATATTGTCCTTCTAAACTGAAGCCTTCCAGGCCTCTACATTCAGAGGAATTAGATGTACATGTTTAAAGGAAAGGTACAATCTACAGAAGGAGACATTTAGACTGGTGACCAATGCTTAGTCATCAGTGATAAGGGATATAAGACCATAAGACAAAGGAGCAGAAGTCGGCCATTCAGCCCATCGAGTCTGCTCTGCCATTTTATCATGAGCTGATCCATTCTCCCATTTAGATCCACTCCCCCGCCTTCTCACCATAACCTTTGATGCCCTGGCTACTCAGATACCTATCAATCTCTGTCTTAAATACACCCAATGACTTGGCTTCCACTGCTGCCTGTGGCAACAAATTCCATAGATTCACCACCCTCTGGCTAAAAAAATTTCTTCGCATTTCTGTTCTGAATGGGCGCCCTTCAATCCTTAAGTCATGCCCTCTCGTACTAGACTCCCCCATCATGGGAAACAACTTTGCCACATCCACTCTGTCCGTGCCTTTCAACATTCGAAATGTTTCTATGAGGTCTCCCCTCATTCTTCTAAACTCCAAGGAATACAGTCCAAGAGCGGACAAACGTTCCTCATATGTTAACCCTCTCATTCCTGGAATCATTCTAGAGAATCTTCTCTGTACCCTCTCCAATGGCAGCACATCCTTTCTTAAATAAGGAGACCAAAACTGCCTACAGTACTCCAAGTGAGGTCTCACCAGCGCCTTATAGAGCCTCAACATCACATCCCTGCTCCTATACTCTATTCCTCTAGAAATGAATGCCAACATTGCATTTGCCTTCTTCACCACTGACTCAGCCTGGAGGTTAACCTTAAGGGTATCCTGTACAAGGACTCCCAAGTCCCGCTGCATCTCAGAACTTTGAATTCTTTCCCCATTTAAATAATAGTCTGCCCGTTTATTTCTTCTGCCAAAGTGCATAACCGTACACTTTCCAACATTGTATTTCATTTGCCACTTCTTTGCCCATTCTTCCAATCTATCCAAGTCTCTCTGCAGACTCTCTGTTTCCTCAGCACTACCGGCCCCTCCACCTATCTTTGTATCGTCAGCAAACTTAGCCATAAAGTCATCTATTCCATAATCCAAATCGTTGATGTACAATGTAGAAAGAAGCGGCCCCAACACGGACCCCTGTGGAAAACCACTGGTAACCGGCAGCCAACCAGAATAGGATCCTTTTATTCCCACTGTCTGTTTCCTGCCAATCAACCAACGCTCTATCCACGTATGTAACTTTCCCGTAATTCCATGGGCTCTGATCTTGTTATGTAGCATCTTATCTTGTTAAGTTGATGTTCAATAGACTTAGGGAATTCTAGGGTTTGTAACTGAGACAGCTGAAGGCTCAGCTGTTGATAATAAGGCTGAGGAAACCAAGGAATCATGTGACATAGAACTAGAGAAACTGAGAATGACGATACAGCTGAGGCAATGAGACTAGAGAGATGGAATGTGGGCAGAAATATGGCTATTGACAGATATTCATAGACTTTAACATAAAGATTCAGAAATCAGGAACCAGCAGAGCACAATTAGCAAATGGGGATGAGTAAACAGAATTTGGCAAAAGCCAGAACATGGGCAATGGAATATCAAATGAACTTGAGAATATTGAGGATGGGTGTTGGTAAGTAAAGCAAACCAGTACTGTACTGGAATATCAGTTCTAGAAATGACTCAATCATTATTGAGGATTCCAGCGGCAAATGGGCTGAGGTGGGAAAACTAACTGGATACCATTAAGATGTGAGTTTAGCTTGAACAAATGAATCTCGATTGTAATTAGCTATGATCAACGTGACCTAATGTAAACTAATGCTACTTAAATCTAATCCATCCAGGTACAATGTCTATAAAAAGTATTCACCCCCCCTCAACCCGGAAGTTTTTATGTTTTATTGTTTTATAACATTGAATCACAATGGATTTAATTTGTTTTTTTTTACACTGATCAACAGAAAAAGCCTTTTCTGCGTCAAAGTGAAAACAGATCTCTAAAAAGTGATCTAAATTAATTACAAATATAAAACACAAAATAATTGATTGCAGAAGATTTACCCCCCCCCCCCCGATATAATATGACACACCAAATCATCAATGGTACAGCCAATTGGTTTTAGATGTCACATAATTAATTAAATTGAGTTCTGTTTTTGGAGACCTGTGTGCAGTCAAGGTATTTCAATTGACTGTAGTAAAAATACACCTGTATCTGGAAGGTCCAACTGCTGGTGAGTCAGTATCCTGCCAAAAATTACACCATAAAGACAAAAGAATATTCCAAGCAACTCTGCAAATAGGTTAGTGAAAAGTACAAGTCAGAAGATGGATAAAAAAAAATTTCCAAGTCACTGGGGATGCTTCACTGCAGCAGGCCCTGGAAGGCTTGTGAAGGTAGAGGGTAAAATGAATGCAGCAAAATACAGGGAAATCCTGGGGGAAAACCTGATGCAGTCTGCAAGAGAACTGCAACTTGGGAGAAGATTTGTTTTCCAGCAAGACAATGAGCCCAAGCATAAAGCCAAGGCTATTGAATCAGAATAGAATCAGGTTTATTATCACCAGCATGTGACGTGAAATTTGTTAACTTAGCAGCAGCAGTTCACTGTAATACATAATATAGAAACATAGAAACTTAGAAAATAGGTGCAGGAGTAGGCCATTCGGCCCTTCGAGCCTGCACCGCCATTTATTATGATCATGGCTGATCATCCAACTGAGAACCCTACACCAGCCTTCCCTCCATACCCCCGATCCCCGTAGCCACAAGGGCCATATCTAACTCCCTCTTAAATATAGCCAATGAACTGGCCTCAACTGTTTCTTGTGGCAGAGTATTCCGCAGATTCACCACTCTCTGTGTGAAGAAGTTTTTCCTAATCGTTCTGGACTTCCCCAACATCGGGAACAATCTTCCTGCATCTAGCCTGTCCAATCCCTTTAGGATTTTATACGTTTCAATCAGATCCCCCCTCAATCTTCTAAATTCCAACGAGTACAAGCCTAGTTCATCCAGTCTTTCTTCATATGAAAGTCCTGCCATCCCAGGAATCAATCTGGTGAACCTTCTTTGTACTCCCTCCATGGCAAGGATGTCTTTCCTCAGATTAGGGGACCAAAACTTCACACAATACTCCAGGTGTGGTCTCACTAAGGCCTTGTACAACTGCAGTAGTACCTCCCTGCTCCTGTACTGGAATGCTCTCGCTATAAATGCCAGCATACCATTCGCCTTTTTCACCGACTGCTGTACCTGCATGCCCACTTTCAATGACTGGTGTATAATGACACCCCAGGTCTCGTTGCACCTCCCCTTTTCCTAATCAGCCACCATTCAGATAATAATCTGTTTTCCTATTTTTGCCACCAAAGTGGATAACTTCACATTTATCCACATTAAATTGCATCTGCCATGAATTTGCCCACTCACCCAACCTATCCAAGTCACCCTACATCCTCTTAGCATCCTCCTCACAGCTAACACTGCCGCCCAGCTTCGTGTCATCCGCAAACTTGGAGATGCTGCATTTAATTCCCTCATCCAAGTCATTAATATATATTGTAAACAACTGGGGTCCCAGCACTGAGCCTTGCGGTACCCCACTAGTCACTGCCTACCATTCTGAAAAGGTCCCGTTTATTCCAACTCTTTGCTTCCTGTCTGCTAACCAATTTTCTATCCACATCAACACCTTACCCCCAATACCGTGTGCTTTAAGTTTGCACACTAATCTCCTGTGTGGGACCTTGTCAAAAGCCTTTTGAAAATCCAAATACACCACATCCACTGGTTCTCCCCTATCCATTCTACTAGTTATATCCTTAAAAAATTCTATGAGATTCGTCAGACATGATTTTCCTTTCACAAATCCATGCTGACTTTGTCCGATGATTTCACCGCTTTCCAAATGTGCTGTTATCACATCTTTGATAACTGACTCCAGCAGTTTCCCCACCACCGACGTTAGGCTAACCGGTCTATAATTCCCCGGTTTCTCTCTCCCTCCTTTTTTAAAAAGTGGGGTTACATTAGCCACCCTCCAATCCTCAGGAACTAGTCCAGAATCTAAGGAGTTTTGAAAAATTATCACTAATGCATCCACTATTTCTTGGGCTACTTCCTTAAGCACTCTGGGATGCAGACCATCTGGCCATGGGGATTTATCTGCCTTTAATCCCTTCAATTTACCTAACACCACTTCCCTACTAACATGTATTTCACTCAGTACCTCTATCTCACTGGACCCTCTGTCCCCTACTATTTCTGGAAGATTATTTATGTCCTCCTTAGTGAAGACAGAACCAAAGTAATTATTCAATTGGTCTGCCATGTCCTTGCTCCCCATAATCAATTCACCTGTTTCTGTCTGTAGGGGACCTACATTTGTCATAGAAGAAAAAAAATTAAAAAGAATAAAAATAATAATAATAAATAAGTAAATCAATTACAGTATACGTATATTTAATAGATTTTTTAAATGTGCAAAAGAAACAGAAATACTGTATATTAAAAGAAGTCAGGTATACAAGAATGGCTTAAAAACTACAAAGTTAATGTCCTGGAGTGGCCAAGTCAGAGTCCAGTCCTCAATCCAATTGAGAATTTGTGGCTGGACTTAAAAAGGTCTGTTCACTCATGATCTCCATGCAATCTGACAGAGCTGGAGCAGTTTCGCAAAAAGAATTGGGAAAAATTGCAATATCCAGATGTGCAAAGCTGATACAGACCTATCCACACAGACTCAAGGTTGTAATTGCTGCCAAAAGTTCCATGACTAAATACTGACTTGAAGAGGGTGAATACTTATGCAATCACTTATTTTATGTTTTATATATGTAATTAATTTAGATCTCTTTGTAGAGATCTGTTTTCACTTTGACATAAAAGAGTCTTTTTTGTTGATCAGTGTCGAAAAAGCAAAATTAAATCCCCTGTGATTTGATGTTGTAAAACAATAAAACATGAAAACTTCCCAGTGGGTGAATACTTTTTATAGGCACCGTTTCTTCATTGAATTGCAACAAAAGGTCTGAAAGGCAGCCTTTCACCACATCTAGGACTTAAGGCTGAGGCAATCGTCATTCAGTTCTTGCCCTGTGTGCTGTGCTCCAAATTGAAAGCTGGATTATGGAATTATTTAGTAAGTAACCTGTATTTCCTGAAGAGTTAATAATCAACTCTAATAATCAAATCACAATTACATTTTAAAAGAGCTTACTTTTACTTTTTATAACCACTTTTCTCAGGGTCAAAATGATTTGGAGCCATATATATGCTTATGAACCAGTGGAAATATTTCCTATTAACCATTAACTTTGCAGTATAATTTGATCCAAACATGGGTCTGATATTTAATTTTTATTTCTAATATGAAGACCACAAGATTAAATCAAATCTATCTGCAGTGTGCAATTTTTTTATGTAAGAAAAAAATCTTGCAGAGCACTCCAATCGTGTGCTATCATTTAAAACAATAAGCCATACAAGTTCTGGAAAAGAATTTTGCTTTAGTTTCCATGACTCTTCTGCCAAATTTACAATGTGCAAGTGGGAAAATTACAGCTGAAATTAATCTCCAAGATCTCTCTACATGATTTGGACTTTTGCAAAAAGGCACATTATTATGCTTTGTAACTCCAAAACATTATGACTAATTGCAGGAAAAAAATGGAAGCCCAGGAGAGTCTTAGTTTCATTTTTATTTTAGCAAGATGGGCATGTATAACATCCAGCATGATGAAGTCGGCCACTTAGGTACTTTTACATATAACCCTTAATGAAGTATTTAAACAAGAAAATTAAAGTATTACTCAAACACTACTGAAATATTAAATACTAAATACTCTTCCCTGGTCAACTATAAACTCCAACTCAATATACCGTACAATGTATCTCAACTAGCACGGACATTTTTTATATATATATATATGTAAGTATGTGATATAATAATTATAATAATTACGATAATCCCAGTGCTGAAGAAGAGCCAGGTGGCATGCCTGAATGACTATCAACCTGCGGCTCTGACATCAATTGCTATGAAGTGCTTCGAGAGATTGGTTATGGCACACATCAACCACAGCCTACCGGTCAACCTCAATGCTTTGCAATTCGCCTACCAGAGCAACAGGTCAACAGCAGATGCCATCTCTCTGGCCCTACATTCCTCCTTAGAGCACCTGGAGAATAAAGACACATATGTAAGTCTCCTTTTCATTGACTACAGCTCTGCGCTTAATACCATTATTCCAAATAAGCTGATTCCTAAGCTCCGGAACCTGGGCCTTAGCACTCAGATCTGCAGCTGGATCTTCAACTTCCTCACAGACTGGACCCAGGCTGTAAAAATAGGGGACAAGCTGTCCTCTACAACCACTCTGAGCACCGGTGCCCCACAAGGCTGTGTACTCAGCACCCTGCTGTACTCACTGTACACCCATGATTGTGTAGCCAAGATTCCATCAAACTCAATATATAAGTTTGCTGATGACACCACAATTGTAGGCCGTATCTCGGGTAATGATGACTTTGAGTACAGAGAGGAAATTAAGAACCTGGTGGCATGGTGCGAAGACAATAACCTATCCCTCGATGTTAGCAAGACGCAGGAATTGGCTGTTGACTTCAAAAGGAGTAGCGGACCGCACGACCCCATTTACATCGGTAGTGCGCAAATGGAACAGGTCAAAAGCTTTAAGTTCCTCGGGGTCAATATCACAAATGACCAGACTTGGTCCAATCAAGCAGAGTCCACTGCCAAGAAGGCCCACCAGTGCCTTTACGTCCTGAGGAAGCTAAGGAAATTTGGCCTGCCCCCTAAAACCCTCACTAATTTTTATAGATGCACCGTAGAAAGCATTCTTCTGGGGTGCATTACAACCTGGTATGGAAGTTGTCCTGTCTAAGACCAGAAGAAGCTGCAGAAGATCGTGAACACAGCCCAGCACATCACACAAACCAATCTTCCATCCTTGGACTTACTTTACACCGCACGCTGTCACAGCAGTGCTGTCAGGATAATCAAGGACACAACCCACCTAGCCAACACACTTTTCATCCCTCTTCCCTCTGGGAGAAGGCTCAGGAGCTTGAAGACTCATATGGCCAGATTTGGGAACAGCTTCTTTCCAACTGTGATAAGACTGCTGAACGGATCCTGATCCGGATCTGGGCTGTACCCTCCATACATCCGGACCTGCCTCTCGGTTTTTTTGCACTACCTTACTTTCCCTTTTCTATTTTCTATTTATGATTTATAATTTAAATTTTTAATATTTACTATCGACTTGTACTCCAGGGAGCATGAAGAGCAGAATCAAATATCGCTGTGATGATTGTACGCTCTAGTATCAACTGTTTGGCGACAATAAAGTATAAAGTAAAAAGTAATACAACTATACAACAGACATCCACAGCAGAGTAAATTTTAAATTGTCCCATTTGGGCCTAAAGATTTAATCACTGTGAATAATTTCTTACTATTGTGGGATAACATCTTCCTTCAAGTTGTCTGTGTAATGTATGAATCTATTTCTTCTAAAGCAATGACCCCTTCTCCCTTTTAGCACTGTGTATTGATCTGTTGTTTGCACATACACATTGATATGTTGTCTACACATGCAAATTGATATGTTGTCTAAACATGCGAATTTTTCGCTCCGTTTCATGGCAATGTGAACACACAAGTTAAAGCTATCTCCTGCATGCATGCTTTTACTTAATCAATATGTAGTTGTTCACAGACACAACAAATTGGCAGCAAGTAAGAAGCTGAATGTCAGAAAATGTCACGAACTGCACCGACAGTTTCGGGACAAAACAGCAAGGGTTAAATAGCATAAGAAAGCCAATAGACCCATGAGTAACAGTGAAAGACGTGCTGAATTTAAAGTGAAAATAGCGTGGCGATGGTTTCAATCAGGCAAGTTGACAAATATGACTGTGTTAGTGAAGGCTGGGAGTCGTATATCAAGAAGGTGGAACTATATAGTAACGTGAAAAATGCAGAGGAGTGAAAGAAAGTTCCTCCACTTCTTAGCTCAATGTATGCAAGGACAGTCTAGTAACCTCTGAAAAGTCAGCAAGATGTTCAATGAAATTGTTACAATTTTACAAAATCACTTGAGCCTTAAACAACTGCAATAACTGAGTGACTGAAGTTTTTAAAAAGGAAGCAGTCAAAAGATGAAAGCATTTCTGAATACATTGCAGAACTGTGTAAACTTTCCCAGTGCTGTGACTTTCTGTGACTTTAGAGATGGACTTTCTCATGCATTAAGGTACGGGCTCGTATGTGGCATGCATAGTCAAGGCACTCAAAAGAGGCTACTGCCAGAAAGAGGCCGAACCTTAGAAAGGGCATTGACCATTGCAATATTGTTAGGACTGCAGCAAAGGATGCAGCAAAACTACGGAAAAGGAGCTTAGACTATGAAATGCACAAAATGTCCCTGAATGGTGTAAAAGCCCAAAAATGTTATTGATGTGGCAAACCTCCCATGATGCAAATGACTGTTGGTTCAAGGCAAAAGTGTGCAGGAAGTGTCAGAGACAAGGTCACATAAGGAGAATGTGCAGACAAAAGGCACAACTGAGTAAAAAGTCTCAAGCACAAAATTAAGTAAATCCCTAAAGCTACCAAATATAAAACAGAATCAGACAACATAGTTCTGACAAAGGTGAACTGTCATGCCTAGATCTGCGTAGCATAACTGAAGCAGCTCACAAAATCATCTGGGTCACAATAAACGTGTCTGGTGTAATATTGAAAATAGAGCGGATACAGGGTCAGCTTTGTCCATAATTCCAGAGGCTGACTACAACAGACTGTTTTCTAAGATACCACTAGAGAAGACCTCAGTGATGCAAAAGACCTACTCAGGCAAAAATGTGTCTCCCAAAGGCAAACTGGAAGTAAGTGTGACGTATAGAGGCCAAACACAACTGTAGAGCTTTATGTATTGAAAAGTGGAGGGCCAGCACTTTTCGAACATGAATGGTTGAGGAAAATTCAACTAGACTGGCACTCAATCAAAGCTCTCAATGTGTCATCAACAGGCAACAGCAGCCCAATTGGAAGCACTAACCAGAGACTGGCACAGCTGCTTAATGCTAATGAGGAGGTGTTTGAGAAGGGTAATGGGAAACTCAAAGGCATGAAGGCCAGAATTGAACTGGATGAAACAGCAACACCAAGATTCCATAAAGCACGTCCAGTGCCTTACGCACTACATCCTAAAGTGGATGCTGAACTGCAGAGCTTGGAGGTGCCTGGAGTTCTGTCCAAGGCTGAGTCAAGCAATTGGCCCAGGCCCGTTGTCCCGGTGATCATGAAAGGGAAGGCCGGAGCCGTTCACATATGTGGAGATTTCAAAGTGAGCATCAGCCTGGTGCTGTGTACTGTGTAGTATCCCCTGCCATGAATAGAAGATATTTTTGCATCTTTGGCAGGTGGGGAGAGATTTTCAAAGATTGACTTGTCACAAGACTATCTGCAAATGTAGATTGAGGAGTCAAGCAAGAAGTTCCTCACAATCAACACTTACCAGGGACTGTTCCAGTACAATTGTCTTCTCTTTGGCGTCACACCAGCTCCAGTAATTTGGCAAAGTACAATGGATCAGGTGATCCAAGATATTCCAGGAACACAATCATTGTGACTGGCAAGAATGATGAAGAGCACCTCCAGAACCTTGGTAAAGTACTTACCAGGCTGAGTGAGTGTGGTCTGCGTGTAAAGAGAGAGAAATCTGAGGGTTTCAAGAATGAAATCTCATGTTGTAGACATGCCATTGACAAGCAGGGCTTACATAAGTCACAAGAGAAGACTGAAGCAGCGCTACTGGCACCCAAACCAGAAAACAGGTCACAACTCAGGTCATACTTGGGCCTTGTAAACTACTACCACCAATTTCTCCCGAACATTGCTACAGTGCTGCATCCATTGAACACACTGTTACAGACGGGAACAAAGTGGGTCAGAAAGATGTGAAACAAAGAGACTACTAACATCTGATGAAGTGCTCACCGTTAATTAGATTAGATTAGATTATGAGGACACATAGTCCTCTTTTATTGTCATTTAGTAATGCATGCATTAAGAAATGATACAATGTTCCTCCAGAATGATATCACAGAAACACAAGACAAACCAAGACTAAAAAAAAACTGACGAAAACCACATAATTATAACATATAGTTATAACAGTGCAAAGCAATACTGTAATTTGATGAAGAACAGACCATGGACACAGTAAAAAAAAGTCTCAAAGTCTCTCGAAAGTCCCATCATTTCACACAGAAGGTAAAAGGGAGAAACTCTCCCTGCCATGAGCTTCCAGCGCCGCAAACTTGCCGATGTAGCACCCTGGAAGTACCTGGCCACAGCCGACTCTTGAGTCCATCCGAAAACTTAGAGCCTCCGATCAGCCCTCTGACACCGAGCACCGAGCACCATCTCTGCCAAGCGCTTCGACCCCGGCCCTGGCAACAAGCAATAGGCAAAGCCGAGAATTTGGGGCCTTCCCCTCCAGAGATTCTCGATCGAACAGTAGCAGCGGCAGCGAAGCAGGCATTTCAGAAGTTTCTCCAGATGTCCTCTGTGCTTCTCACGTCTGTCTCCATCAAATCAGGATTGTGCACGGCCCCTACTTAACAAATACAATATCATTTCAGAGCGGCCGCGCGTGCTGCGTCATGCTGCCATCTTCTCCTTCCCTCCCCTGCCTATTAGACTGGTGTGCGATGCATCCCCTTGTGGCTTTGGAGCCATCTTGTCACACACTATGAAAGATGGATCTGAAAGTCCGATTGCGTTTACTTCAAGATCACTGACAAGCGCAGAACGCAACAACACACACATCGACCGAGAGGGCCTTGGTCTAAAGAAGTTTCACCACTACTTCTACAGACAAAAGTTTATGCCAGTGGTAGTGGTTGTCATCACCATGGCAAAGAAAACATATTGAATTTGCTGGGCCATTCATGCACTCCATGTTTCTGATTGCTGTGGATGCTCATATAAAGTGGCCAGACCAATGAAGTCAACTACATCAGCAAAGACCGTCTCCGCTCTTCACCAGAAATGGGTACCCGAACAAATTGTGAGTGACAACGGACCACAATACATGTCAGAAGAATTCCAACTGTTAATGAAGAAAAATGGTATCAGACCTTTCAAGTCAGCTCCTCTCCATCCAATAATGAATGGGTTAGCTGAAATGTTTATCCAAACCTTAAAGAAGTCCATTAAAGCGATGGACAAGTAGGAAATTTCTATACAGCACAAGGTGGACAACTTCCTTTCAGTGTATTGGAACTCCATCCATGCGACAACTGAATCAAACACCTGCAATGCTGTTCATGAGCAAGAACCTCAGACCTCGCATAGACCTCCTGAAACCAGACCTCTGGGGGGGGGGGGGGGGGAAGTACAGAATAAACAGTTCAACCAGCTGCCAAGTGACTCAGCAAGGAGCTTCGAGATTGGACAGGAAGTCCTAGCGCGTGATTACTAAGAAGGCAAGTGGACATCCAGTAGAACAGCTACAAGAACTGGAGTGCTGATGAACACAGTGGATGTTGGAGATCAGACATGGAGGTGTCATCTGGATCAGATACTGGATGCTCAACTGAAGAACACACCTGAGTCAACTGTATCCAACAAGACGGACACATTACAATCACCAGACAGCAACATGACACAGGAAACAGCGAACATTGTCGTTGACAAGACACCTGCCAAACATGATGCCATCCACAGGGTCAGAGGCGTTGTCCTGAAAGAAACAGAGTGACACCCAATAGACTGAATCTTTAGAACTGTGAAGTTAGTTATGGACTGTTATTGTGAAAGCATGTTTATTTGGAATATGGGGTTATGAAAGGGAAACTGAATGTTTTGTACATATATAGTTTTATTTTGCATTAATTTAAAGGAGGAGGAAGTGTAAAGTATGTCTATTTCTTTCAGAGCAATGACCCACCATTAGCACTACATATTGATCAGTTATCTGCGCGTGTGCTGTTGGCTATGCATGAGTATTGCTCTGTCTCGTTGCAGGGTGAATACACCAGTTAAAGCCATCTCCTGGGTGCGCGCATGTGTGCTTTTAATATATATGTAGTTGTGCACAGACACAACACTCTTCTTGGCAGGTGTGACTTGTGGCTGTGAAGCCATCTCAGGTTCTGGGACCTCCTCCATTGTGGTCATAGGAGTTGACTCTGGGACTGCAGGAAGTGGTTCTGACTGCTGTGCATACTTTCTTCTGGATGTGTTGGCATCCCAAATGGCAAGCTTCACTGGATGATGTGGATCATTCATAATTACAGTGGTACAGTGTTAGACATCACCATTCCCTTTACTTTTTGGAAAGCAATCACACACTGCTTTGTCCATTGCCATTTCTTCCTGATCTGTGGTAATAAGTTCAAGGGATGTAGCACAGTAGCCAGGTTTGGCAGGAACCTGTTAGAGTAATTGAAAAATCCTAAAACAAACTGCAACTGTGACATGTCCTTTGACCTTGGGGCTTCCACCACTGCTTGAATTGTCTCAGCACTCTTGTGTAAATCTTGTGCGTCAATGGTGTGACCACAGTCGGTGATGGTTGGTTTAAAGCATTCACACTTGTTGCAGCCCAAAATCTTCTGATCTTTTTAGCACTGTCTTAAGAATTTGGAGATGTTCCTTGTCACCCTTACTGGTAACAATGATGTCATCCAGGTAACACCCAGTGCCTGGACAGCTTTGCAATACCTGGTGCATAGCTTTCTGTCAGAGCACAGTTGCAAATAATCTCCAAAAATAAACCTATTATAGCAATAAAGCCCCTTATGAGTGTTTATAGTGAGAAACACTTCGGAATCTTCTTCCATCTCCATCTGTAAGTAGACCTCAGCTAAGTCCAGTTTGCTGATATGTTTTTCTCTAGCAAAGTTTGCAAAAGTAACCTCAATCCTGAGCAGAGGGTATTGATCTACTTTTAATACTGGTTGATGATGTTGCTGTAATCACCATAGCTCCTGACAAACCCATTGTTGTTGGCTACTGGGACCACTGGCATTGCACAACAGGTCCACTCAACTTTGGAAAGAATTAATACAGCCTTCATGCAATCTAGCTCACTGGCTACTTTACCACAAATGCAATAAGGAACAAGATGGGCTTTGCAAAACTTGGGTGGGGCATTTTCATTTAACACAATGTTAGCCTTGTGCAATCCTTGAATGTGGCCTTGGCATCGTCCAGAACTTTTCTTAATTCACGTTCGGTTGACTATTGCAGGAGATGTGGCACGCAAATGGTGGATGGATCTCCAATCAAGTTGTAGCTGTCTCAGCCAATCACGCCTCACAATGCCAGCACTCTGTTTTTTCCACATACAAGCCTAAAGTGGCTTTTTGATTGTTGTATTTCACTGTTATGAATGTCACCCCCACTGGAATTACCTGTTCTCCAGTATAAGTTCTTTCTTGGCTATTAGCAGGTTGCAGTTCAGTCTTTGAAATGCCATTCAAATTTTTTTGTGGAATGACTGAAACAGCCAAGCCATTTAAATTAAGGTTGTTCAGTTCTGGTGTAGGCCATATTGCTTGTCTATTGTTAGCTTTCACATTGTAAATCTCAAGGCTACCCAGCCCTGTGTCTCTCTCATTGTTCTCTCTCTCTCATTTTTCAACAGCATGCAGATTAGTGCTCTTTTTGAAACTGCAACTTGACTTTTTCTCTTTTTCTCTTCCATTTAGACCACTTTTTCTGCCCACCATGCTCTTTGTATGTGTGCTACTTTGTTGCATTTACTGCAAGTTTTGCCTTTGAATCTGCATTGGTCTGGAGTACGTGAGCCCTTGCCACAACGGAAACACAATTTTTTCAGTCAGGCCAGTTTCTGTTTAGATGTTGCCATTTTGTTCTCAGTCACTTTCATTCCTGACTGCAACTCAATTGCTTCTCTGTCTGCTGTTTCTATTGATACAGCCTTTACAACTGCTCTTTTATCATAAGTTGTCCTTCAATTAGGAGTCATTTTTGAATGTTTTCTCATAAGATTCTACAAACTAAATGATCTCTCAGTGAATCATTGAACCCGTCACTGAACTGACAATGCTCAGCCAATCTCTTCAATTCAGCCACATATGCTGAAATTCCTTTTGATCCCACTTATGAATCCTAAAACATTCTGCATCCAACAATTATTTTGGTTCTAAATATTCCCTGCATTAGATTAGATTATGAGGACACTCAGTCCTCGTTTATTGTCATTTTTTAATGCATGCATTAAAAAATGATACAACGTTCCTCCAGAATGATATCACAAGAAAACACAGGACAAACCAAGACTAAAACTGACAAAACCACATAAGTATAACATATAGTTACAACAGTGCAAAGCAATACTATAATTTGATAAAGAGCAGACCATGGGCACGGTAAAAAAAAAGTCTCAAAGTCCCGATAGACTCATCATCTCATGCAGGCGGCAGAACCTCCAAGCGCCACCGACTTGCCGATGCAGCAACATTGGAAGCACCCAACCACAGCGGACTCTGAGTCCATCCGAAAACTTTGAGCCTCCGACCAGCCCCTCCGAGCACCATCCTCTGCCGAGCACTTCGACCCCACTCCGGCCGCCGAGCAACAAGCAAATCCGAGTACTCAGGGTCTTCTCCTCTGAAGATTCTGGACCACACAGTAGCAGCAGCAGTGAAGCAGGCATTTCAGAAGTTTCACCAGATGCTCCTCCGTGCTCTCACGTCCATCTCCAACAAATCAGGATTTTGCATGGCACCATACTTGACAAATAACAGACATCACCACCGGAGTGGCCGCTGCCAGCTGCGTTGCACTGCCATCTTCTCCTCTCATCATTACTTTCATGATATCAGCAAAATTCATTTGGCTGATTTGGTTGGAGAAGTTAAACTTCTAGGCAAAGTATATGCCTTTAAACCCAATGCACTGTGCAAAATTAGCACTTGCTTCTCATTGGCTATTTCATTTGCTTCAAAATACTGCTCAATTTGCTCAGCATACAATACCCAGTCATATCTTGTGCAATCAAACATGTTAATCTTTCTGATGTAGCCAGACGCTTCTGTCTTTTTTTATTTATGATTATTATCAACAGATACTCACTGTTTATGAACCTGTGAATTTGTCCAATTTCTGCCTTTTTTTTACTCAACAGTGTCTGCCCAGTCACCAAGAAGCACATGCTGCACATTTTTCTTTACTCGCCCATTTCTCACTGCGCTTTTTTTTAAAAACTCAAACATCTTGCTGTGCTTCAACTGGTAGGTAGTCATTTCAGGTTCGTTTAAAACTTCCTCATTGCCACTTGCAAGAAAACGATGGAAGCTCAGGAGAATGGTCAGGTCAGCTCAGGTCTTTTCTTTGGTTTTACTTTAGTGAGATGCACCTGTATATCGTGGCAGCATATGACATATGTTTTTCACATATTTTTACATAGAACCCATAATGAATTATTTAAACAAACAAGAATGCTTAAACAAACAATATATTTACAATATTACTCAAATACTGCTGAAATATTAAATACACAACACACATGCTAAGGTCATGTCGGTAAAAAAAACAAGTAACACAGCAGAAAATAAGACAAACGAAGTGAGCAAAGGAAGAATGTTTCAATGGCACAGTACGTTAACTATCAACCAACAGCAACCAGACAGAAAGGGTTAAACACCACAATCAACTGCAATAGTATTGGTAGGCCAATAAAAAGGCAATAAATAAGCCAGGAACTGTAATCCCACTTCCACCATTCAAGGAAACCGAATTATGAAGCACAGAAATAAGACCTTTGGCCATCATTTGCATGCCAAACTTGTTATCCATCTACACTGATCTGTTTTACCTCCATTACACACCATCCCTTCTATGCCCGTAGCTTAATTGTCTTGCCTATTTAAGTGACTATCTAAATATTGCAAATATATCCAACTCCATCACTTGGTCTGGCAATGCATTCCACATTTGCAAACTAAAATTTAGCTGAAATACTAACTGATTAATTAAAAACAAAGGTGTCATTCCAGCAGTTCCTTTAAATCTAAGGATTTTCAATGGTTTTAGCTTGATGCAGTCCTTATTGAAGTATGCACAAATTAAATAGGTAATAAATCTCTGCTTATGATACAATTTCTGTCTCTAAACAAACAAAATGCATGTTGATGACCTTATTACATGCACAAAAAACATTAATAAAATAGTATTGCTGTTAGGTGGATGATCCTAGGAAGTGGGTCCAAGTTTTGATAGGCAGGATTTCACTTAAGAGTGTGTGCACACCCAAAAAAAATGCACACCGTGCGGTACTAACATCCCAAAAAAAAACAGGAGCGCTTTAATTTCCTCTGATACAACTTCTGAGCATAGGAGGTTTACTGAAATACAATCAAAACATAACAAAAATATCAAAAGCTTCTGTATCAGGAGGCAATTGACTGTGGGGTCCTGTGCCATGATTAGGTTGTAGAAGAGAACAAGCAATAGTAGGCAACAAAAGAATCACTGGCATTCCTACAGAATGTGCATCTTAGTCGTCAAATGTTTGGGGAAAAAAGACACAGTGTATAGTATCCGAATCCATTGGTGAGATTATTCCTAAGCCCCCTTTACACCATGGGGTTTCCTGTAATGGTACAAACACTGCCAGTAACAATCTTGTAACATAAATGACCTGGCACCGTTGCTCTAGAGAGTAAGAAATGCAGTTTTTATTTGTCCTACAAATGAAACTGTCTCCAGCAGAAAATATAAACTGCCTGTGCAGGCAGTAAGTTCATTGGGTGTACAATTTGGCTCTAGATGGTTCAATCTGTTAGCTCATCTGTGCAGATCAGCAAATTGCTTTTGCTCTATGAGATTACATTTGTAACACTGCGAAAGCTTGAATCTCCTACACCAGCATTGCCCCTGTATTTGGTCAACTGATCCACAGGACAAACAGAATGGATATGACAAAACTATTACTGATTAGCTGGTCAATGCTGCTTGTTAGGCCTTGCTGTGCACACAATGACTGCAATGATTCAAAGAAGAGTTTCTGCACTTCAAAAGTACTTTAATACTATAAATTGGAACATTGCAATGTCATGATAGGTACAAATATCTGTCTTCATATTGTGCTCAAACACAATTTTTCATAAATAACATCGACACCAGTTGAAGAAAGAACAATACAGCTGAGGACAGGCTCTTCAGCCTGACGCTAAAGCACCTATCATGATGCTAAATTAAAATAATCCAATCTACAAATGGTTTGTATATTTTTATTCCCTGTTGAATGAAGTATAGTTGCAAACAGACCACCAAGTGAAAAGTCGTACAGCAACAAGCAATCTTCTCTTTCGAAGTATCCACAGAATATAAAGGAATCAATACAGATATATCGTAAACAGTACTTAACTATGACTCCTCTCTAGCATTGGAGCACATATGAAGTGAAACTTTGGAAATATTCTAAATATTGGATTTACGCAAGTACTCTTCACACTTAATTCAACTTAAATGCAATGCCAAATACTCTCAATTATCATAGTAGCCAATTCTCCAACCAATATGATTTACAAAGCTGCCGCTCAATAAAATATTGCCTTGTAGGAACACAGGGTACATGTAATGGAATAGTGCTAATTCAAGACAGGAATGAGTCTGTATACCATTCATAAGAAAAACCTTATACCTGTACAATGTGGTGCAAAATCATAATTTATGAATTAATGTTTCTACTTAATGAGTTCCAGGGAAACTATTTCTTTTCTGTTACTGACAAACTGGAAACATCGCACTGAGAAACAAATGAACACATGCATGATTTATGTGTAGATGTCTTTTCTATCATAAACATACTTAGCAGAAGTTTTGCAAGTGTCCATGTGGTAGGAATCCTCATGGACTCAGAAAACAAATTCACATTATCACTATTTGCTAAGTATGTTTTAGATTAACAATTTCAAAACATTTTTGCCACATCCCCTTTTAAGATCATCACCACCTATGCTAAAATGTGTTATTGCATAACTAAATCTAGTTTAGCAGCTAAGCAAGAATATTTTAGCAGTTTATCAGTTTAATTAACTTGCAAGCACTTGTTACACTTTTCTTTCTAAAAGAGAAGATATCAAGGGGCTATCTAAACTTTTGTCTACTATCAGATTCTTTCCTCTCCAGCCCTTGACATTTCCCACCCACTTGGCTTTACCTATCGCCTTCCAGCTAGCTTCCTTCCCCTCCCGCCTTTTTATTCCGGCATCTTCCCACTTCTTTCTCAGTCCTGAAGAAGGGTCTCGGCCCAAAACATCAACTATCTATTAATTTCCATTGCTGCTGCCTGACCTGCTGCGTTCCTCTAACATTTTGTGTGTGTTGCTTGGATTTCCAGCATCTGCTGATTTTCTGTTATTTATTGAAGGAGATTTTTTTTTACTTACATCAGTAAAGTTTAATATTATTCATAATTATTAAAACTATTGCTGGAACTAAAGTTTTTAGGAGTATATTTATTCCCAGTCCTCCAAGAGGACCACAGCCTTGTTGTTGGGTTTGGAGGCTTGTGTGCCTCAATGACCTGGAGAGTTATGTTGGCTGGAGTCTGGGCCTTGTGCTTTGGCTCTTGGTAGGGTCACCCATGCCAAACAGGTCAAAGGGTAGAGGCCAGACTAAGAGTAGTCCACCAGTCCTCCAGGTTCAGGGGTTCAGCTCAGGACTGACAACCCTGACTGGTAAAACAACACAGTTTTGGAAACAGCAATGAAGAGTCTTTCTACATCTGATTGCAACAGTATTCCTGAGTCTTCACCTGGAACTTGCATGACTGACAGTAGTGAAAACCGAGAGGGAATTACTGACACGGTGAAAGAAGCCCTGAGCACTTCCAGAGATGGAGAACCTTCATTGCTGCCCTAAACACCAGCAGCGTAATGGAGAGAAGGATTCATTCCCAGTGATGAAGCTAAACGTCAACCTGGTATCTACAAAGGAAGCCATCAAATTGTTTAACTAATTTACCAACTGACACACCAGATGAATTAGCCTTGAAACAAATGGGAGGGAACAAAGCAGTGTCCTTTCTCCACTCACCCACTGATGTGGTTACACTACCCTCTCCAGCATAATCTGTGCTGACTTGTACCCTGGGGACCTGCACACACTACTGGCAGGGTCGAGAGAAAGCAGAGCTAACGGTACCAAGTGCTATATTTAATAAGGAAGCAGCTGTGAAAACAGTCAGAATTAAATCCGAATTCATTACGGACAACAAAACATCCCCAAGGCCAAATATTTATGTGTTTGCTTAGAAAAAATCTGGGTTTGTAGAAACAATGCTCCATTGTCAAAATATTTATCTCATTCTGTCATGTGAAGTTAGTATACTGGAAATTAAACTGACATCTACATTGCCACTAAGAACACTTCAACTTTGGGAAAAGCCAAAATAACATAACCTACAATAAGAATCTACCATTTCCAGCCAAAATATAATAATTCACATAAAATTACAAGGGGTGACTGTAATTCAAATTCAATTGTTCTAACTAGAACCATAAACAGATATGATATTGGTAGCAAAAGCAATTAAACATCTGCTATATATGCCAAGTTATTACAATTCATTTCTCACAAGCTATTTCAGTTAACAAATTACAGCTCAAACCTTCCTTAGAGAATGCTTTAGAACACCAACAATGGTAAAGAAATATACATTAATTCTCAGCACAGAAATACATATTAGATCTTTTGGATGATCAGTCCTCAGGGAGAGGTTTAAAAAAAAAGATCAAAGCTAGTCCTTCCACTTTGAATCATTCCAGTATTGCTGAATGTGACATAATTACAAAAGATATTAGGACATACATCCCTTCAGGATTATCCAACACTCATCTTTGTTGAAAAAAAAGTCTTCCCAGCTGTTGCTTTGCCAGAACAAATGAAACAGGAGTGAATAACACAAAAGTACTTATAAGTGACCACAGTCAAGGGTCTCACCAAAGATTAGACGAGACCTGCAATCGATCGCTGTTATGGAAGGCAGCTAGGTGCACAACTTTGGGCCTATCAAGCTCCACTCCCGTGTTTCTAACTATATTGGTTAAAGTGGGTTGCTCCGACACGGTGTAAGATAAAGAAAATTGCAGGAATTTGTAATCAATACAATTTTTATTTCACAGCACATAACTAGCATCGATAATCAATAAAATTAATTTGAGGTTTTTGGCCCTATTTTGAAGCAGCCCAATTTATATATATATATATATATATTTGTGAAAATTTTACCTAGAAGGATTAAAAGGTTCCGTGTTGGATAACAAAGAACTAGCTAACAGAAATTCAAGAATTTTTTTCCACTTCATAGATTTCATTCTCTTCATCCATTATTAATGAAGTTAAACTACTACTAACATGCCAACTGTGCTGCATTGGAGATTTGTGCTTAATCCAGCACAAAACAGGCCCAGTCACATAATGATGAAAAAAAGAACAAATGTCAACAGTTTCACACTGGGACTGGATTAGGCAGACCATAGTTACTTACTTCTTACACAGGGATTATCTCAGTTTTAGTGTCATTGAGGCAGACCACACTCTTTTCTCAATTTTCTTTTTCCCTTCTATGACCTGAGTAGCAGCAACAAAAACAATCTATGACAGTGTTCATAAATCAGTCAGTAACATTGTGCATAACAAGGTTTTCCCTGTTACCAGTGTACTTCAAGATTATCTCATTCGTCTGACCTACAGTAAGTCATCAAAGTTTGGAAATCCAAATAATTAATTTAATATTGAGAAAATTACAGGATTAGATCAAATGTGTTCATTTAACAATTGTTTTGATGATGTAAATACTGAATCCATTTAATACATCACTTTGAATAAAGCTTCTGTTTCAATTTTCAAAAATCTAAAACATGTAAAATGATTTACAAAAGAAGATAAAAAGAACTCAATTTTTCATTAGACATTGCACTCTTAGCAAAGATTCCAAATGCAAAACAGATAGGCACAAAAGCAAATTATTTGTGAGGCATTAAGCACCCAAGTAACATATTCAGCATCAGAATGAGGCCAGTCTATGTCACTAATGTACAGTACTTTTAACAAAAATTACTACTTATTGGACTATTATCTGCTTAATATTTTGGCCTTTGTTTTCAGCAGAGATTCTCCCAGTCTTTAGTGAAAACAAGTGAGAGACTGATAACAAGTACAGCAAAATGGTATAAAGTACCTTTAGCATCATTTTTTTTTCCAGGAAGCCAGAAGATTCCTTACAGAACTAAGAGCAACAGATTGAAATAAACTGTAAAATCAGGACCCCTTGAAGTCAGCTGCAACATTAGCACATCAAATGAATTAAAATCAGGCACAATCCCAATAATCCCAATAATCGACTATACAGCTATGCAGAATCCTGATGGTTTGGCATCTGGCTCTCCAGATACTGATTCCCATGCTTCCTTTAACATACCAGGGCCCCAGTTCCTGCTTTCCCTTTCATATATCAATACCCAAGTCCCTGCCCTCCTTTTCATACAACAGAGCCCTAGTCCCTGTGGTCCTTTGCACTCTCCAGACTCCAGTTCCCACTTGCCTTTTAAATTCACTTGGTTCGATTTCCACACTCAGCTGTTTATTGCATTCCCCTTAAACTTACCTGATAAATGAGGTATCATTCTATTGCATAACATTGAAGTAAAGTGAATTGGAATAGTAATAGGAATAACATTCCATAGTCTAATTGAGCAGCATCATATGCCTAGGCATGCCAGGTTAATGAAGCTTGACTGCATTACCACAACCAACGTACAATTATTTGTTCCTCTCTGGTCAAACTATAAACTTACTCTTACTGCATTATTTATTTCAGGTTATTGAACCTGTACTCTTGTGGGGCATGTTGGGAATATTGATTCCTCGGCACCTTAACCATCTCACTATGACACGGGAGTAGAATGCCATGCTGGCTATGTGTCAGATAAAACTGATACCCTGGGCTAGTTCTAAGCAGTGGAAAGAGTATTAAGTCTGATATTAAAGAACTATTGACAGGCATCAATAAAATTAATGGGTGATCAAAACAAAAGCAACATACAGAAATCAAAGCACATTTAAATATTAAAGGTAGAACAAAACATCATCAAACTGAGGAAAAGACAAAAAGTATTGTATGTTTTAATTGCACTGAGAAATATGGATCCTTTTGATACCTTTAAAATATTAATGAATGTGCTACAGTTCAGAGAGTATCCTTTCTAATTCTGCTCTTTAAGAACATGTTCCCTCTGGTAATAATTTCAAAGGCATAATTTTGATTTACAGCAACTAGAAAAGCTTATTGTATTAGATTTGTTAACTTTAGTCATCTAACAACCAGGGAGCAACTGAAACATGATGCCTGCAATTAATGGTAGTTGTTATCGAGGGAAGTGTTTCACGGGGAGTTCGTTCATTACAGCCAACAGATACCCACAAGGTGGTGCTTGCAGGCCCACACTATTGATGTGTAACTAAATGCTGAAACATAAATTCTAAAATGTTCTGATTGGAACATCAGTCCACATGATTAGAGCATTCACATTACAAACTTCATAATGTATCTTTTAAAGTAGCAATTTGTGAGCTCAGTATAACAAGAGGGTTTTTGCTAGGGAAAGGGGCCGACACCATATTCCAAGAGCTGCTTCAGCAATCTGCCGCAGGGTGTTGTGTAGGTGTACTAGACAGCTGTGGCAGGGCTTGAATGCTATAATCTCTTACAAAGTGAAATCAAGCAACACGGGGAACAACAAGGCTTTGCTTCCCAGTAAGCTCAGGTATGTTCACTTTGACCATGGAGGAACCATCGCGAACCCCCTCATCTCCTGATGATCCTTAGATCTCAGTATCTGATGCTGGTGTGCAGGCTGCCTTCAGGAGGGTGAGTCCAAGGAGAGCATCCCTAACAGACGGGGTACCTGGCCATGTACTAAAGACCTGTGCTGACCAACTGGCTGGTGTGTTCACTGATATCAGTAACCTCTCGATCCACAGTATGTGGTATCCAACTGCTTCAGGCAGGCTTCAGTTATACCAGTGCCCAAGAGCGAGGTGACCTGCCTCATTGACCATCGCCCAGTAGCACTTACATCCACAATGATGAGGTGTTTAGAGAGGTTGATGATGGAACATATCAGCTCCTGTCTGACAGGCAATGTAGCTGCTCCAATTTGCCCACCTGGACAACAGGTCCACAGCTCTGGCTCTTCACAAAAGCTTGGAACATCTGGACAGCAAAGATGCACACATCTGGATGCTCTTTATCCATTACAGCTCAGCATTTAATACCATCATCCCCTCAAAACTAACCAAGACCATGACCTCAATTCCTCTTTGTGCAATTGGATTCTGGATTTCCTCACTTGTAAACCCCAGTCAGTTCAGATTGACAAAAACATCTTTTCCACGGTCTCCATCAGCACAGGTGCACCACAGTGGTATGCGCTGAGCCCTCCGCTCGACTCACTTTACACCCGTGAGTGTGTGGCTAAGCACAGCTCCAATACCATATTCAAGTTTGCTGATGACACAACTGTTGCGGGCCGTATCAAAGGTGGTGATGAATCAGCGTACAGGAGATAGACTGAAAATTTGGCTAGGTGGTGTAATAACAACAACCACTTACTCAATATCAGCAAGACTAAGGAACTGATGAGACATCAGGAGAGGGAAACCAGAGGTTCATGAACCAGTCCTCATTGGAGGATCAGAAGTAGAGAGGGTTAGCAACTTTAAATTCCTTGGTGTTACTATACAGAGGACCTGTACTGGACCTAGTATATAAATGCAAATGCTAAGAAAGCACGGTAGTGCCTCTACTTCCTCAGCAGTCTGCGGAGATTCAGCATGACATCAAATCTTTGACAAACTTTTATAGATGTGTAGTGGGGAGTGCACTGGCTGACTGAATTACAGCCCGGTAAGGAAACCCCAATGCCTTCGAAAGGAAAAACCTACAAGCCCTCCCAGCCATTGAGCACATCTACCTGAAATGTTGTCATAGGAAGGCAGCATCCATCATCAGAGATCCTCACCACCCAGCACATGCTCTTTTCTCACTGCTGCCATCAGGTAGAAGGTACAAGAGCCTCAGGATTCACACCACCAAGTTCAAGAACAGTTACCACCTCTCAACCATCAGGCTATTGAACAAAAGAGGATAACTACACTAACTTGCTCATTCATTGAGATGGCCCCATAATGAATTATCTCACTTTAGGGACTCTTTACCTTGTTAGTTGGTGTTCCCGTTATTTATTGCTGTTTATTTATATTTGCATTTGCACAGTTTGTTGTCTTCTGCACTCTGGTTGATCTTTCATTGATCCTGTTATAGTTATTATTCTATAGATTTGCCGACTATGCCCACAGAAAAATGAATTTCAGGGTTGTAAATGATGACTTTGATAATAAAATTTACTTTGAACTTACAGTAGGCTGACATCAGATTCAACAAGAGGGTAGGAATTAATTTAATATCCTAAGGAAATTTTCTCCTCAGAATAAAAATCAATCATAATCAATCAAATAATTTAAATGGTTTTCAATTTTTCTTTATTTCCCTCAAATAATATTTTTGTAAACGACCTAACTTAACACTTATAACATGCTAACAGGAAACATTGCAAAGGTCTCAAAATGATCATTACACACATCCCATTAATGTTTGAAATACTTGCACAAGGTTTATTTTTTGGCAGATTTGCCATATGGATGGATGCGGAGCACACGCCACAGTCAGTCATTTCCAGCTGATCTGAAAAGTTCACAATTCAGTAGAGCAGAGAGAAAAGAGAGAAAGACATGACCAGAGCAGGGCAGAGACATAGGCCGAGAGGGGGGAAGAGGGGGCAGAGGAACAGGGGCACAGGGGTAAGGACGGACAGAGGGAAGAGGGGAAGAGGGGGACAGAGGGAAGGCTGGCAGAGAGAAGGGTGGCAGAGGGAAGAGGATGAGAGGGAGACGCGGTGTGCGAGGGGGAGCAGTGCAAGGGAGAGGGGTACTAGAGGGAGGGGTGTGGGGGAAGAGGGGGAGAGGGAAGAGGGGGACAGGGAAAGAGAGGAAGGGGAGATAAGGGGTCAGAGAATGAGGGGGGAGGGGGAAGAAGAAGAGGGGGACATAAGGAGGAAGAAGAATAGGGGGACATAGGGGGTTAGAGAGGGGAGGGATGGGTCTAGAGAGAGGGAGGGATGGGTGTAGAGAGAGGGAAGGATGGGGTAGAGGGAGGGAGGGAGGGGGTAGAGAGGGGAGGGATGGAGTAGAGAGGGGAGGGATGGAGTAGAGAGGGGAGGGATGGGGGTAAAGAGGGGATGGATGGGTGTAGAGAGGGAAGTGATGTGGGTAGAGAGGGAAGGAATAGGACATAGAGAGGGGAGGGATGGGATCAAAAGGGGATTGTGGGAATGGGAGAGAGAAGGGAGAGGGAGAGGAGGGGAGAGGGGGTGAGGGGGGGATGGGGGAGATGGGGGAGAGAGAGAGACCATATTGTTAGAACAACACAATATAGTATTCTCACCAGCCTATTTTCCTCAGAACTCTGTGCCTCAGAGGCAGAGCAAAACCAATTAAGAATAAGATCCTTGAGATTTTGCTACAGAAGGCATTTTGAATCCTTGCCAGAATGTTATCTATTCAGTGACATTTTACCCCTTCAGGGGAAAACATCACCTATTGTCTTAGGGAAGCCAACTTCTTATTCAAGATCACTGACCTAACAACTGAGACTTTAAGAATGTTTCTAAGTGAGGCATCACGGTTCCTCCTTCAATGCTGCAGTCACCCCAGCATGAACCAAGTCTGAACAATGGAGGATCTGAGTTTACTGGAAAGCGGCCAGTGAGTGAGTGGGCCAGTGAAGGAGTGGAGCTTTGAGGCTTTGACTTGAGAGGCTTCGACGAAAAGAGGCGGAGGACGAGCTTGCTCCCAGTTAGTCTTTACAATGTCTCCTGAGATGGTGATGTGCCTCTCATGTGAGATGTGGCAGTCTTGGGGGAACGCCCCTCTCCCGCAGAGTCACATCTGCCAGAAATGCATACGGCTGGGCGATCTGGAAGACCATGTAAGGAATCTGGAGCAGCACCTGGATGACCTTCGACTCATAAGGGAGAATAAGGCAGTCATAGATGAGAGCTACAGGGAGGTAGTCACACCTAGGCTGTCGGAAGCAGGTCGTTGGGTGACAGTCAGAGGGGGGGAATGCGAAGGTGAGCAGACAGGTAGTGCAGAGCACCCCTGTAGCCATTCCCATGAATAATAAGTTTACCATCCTAGATACTGTTGGCGGGGACGAGCGACCAGGTGTGAGCCATGGTGGCAGGGCACTGAGTCTGACCCTGTGGTGCAGAAGGGTGGGACGGAGAAGAGGAGAGCTGTCGTCATTGGAGACTCTATAGTCAGGGGAGCAGACAGGAGATTTTGTGGATGTGAGAAGGACACCAGCATGGTTTGTTGCCTCCCAGGTGCCAGGGTCCGGGATGTCTCTGACCAGGTGCAGGACATCCTGGTATGAGAGGGAAAGCAACCAGAAGTCGTGATACATGTTGGAACCAATGACATAGGCAGGAAGAGGGATGAGGTCCTGAAGTGTGAGTTTCAGGAACTAGGCAGAAGGCTGAAGAACAGGACCTCAAGGGTGGCGTTCTCAGGATTGTTGCCAGTGCCACGTGACAGTGATGGTAAGAATTGGAGGAGATGGCAGTTGAATGCGTGGCTGAGGAGTTGGTGCAGGGAGCAGGGTTTTGGATTTTTGGATGATTGGGATCTCTTCTGGGGAAGGTGGGACCTGTACAGATTGGATGGGTTGCACCTGAACTCGAGGGGGAGCAATATCCTTGCAGGTAGGTTCGCTGGCATGGTTCAGGAGGGTTTAAACTAATTTGCAAGGGGGATGGGAACCAGTGTGTCCGGGACGGATTCCTGTCACAGTATGTGGACAGGCCGACCAGGAGAATGCCATACTATATCTAGTACTAGGTAATGAACCGGGTCAGGTCACAGATCTCTCAGTGGATGAGCATCTGGAGGACAGTGACCACTGCTCCCTGGCCTTTAGCATCATCATGGAAAAGGATAGAATCAGAGAGGACAGGAAAATTTTTCATTGGGGAAGGGCAAATTATGAAGCTATAAGGCTAGAACTTGCAGGTGTGAATTGGGATGATGTTTTTGCAGGGAAATGTACTATGGACATGTGGTCGATGTTTAGGGATCTCTTGCAGGATGTTAGGGATAAATTTGTCCCGGTGAGGAAGATAAAGAATGGTAGGGTGAAGGAACCATGGGTGACAAGTAAGGTGGAAAATCTAGCCAGGTGGAAGAAGGCAGTATACATGAGGTTTAGGAAGCAGGGATCAGATGGGTCTATTAAGGAATACAGGGAAGCAAGAAAGGAGCATAAGAAGGGGCTGATAAGAGCAAGAAGGGGGCATGAGAAGGCCTTGGCGAGTAAGGTAAAGGAAAACCCCAAGGCATTCTTCAATTATGTGAAGAGAAAAAGATGACAGGAGTGAAGGAGTGACCGATTAGAAATAAAGGTGGGAAGGCGTGCCTGGAGGCTGTGGAAGTGAGCGAGGTCCTCAATGAATACTTCTCTTCGGTATTCACCAATGAGAGGGAACTTGATGATGGTGAGGACAATATGAGTGAGGTTGATGTTCTGTAGCATGTTGATATTAAGGGAAAGGAGGTGTCGGAGTTGTTAAAATACATTAGGACGGATAAGTCCCCGGGGCCTGACGGAATATTCCCCAGGCTGCTCCATGAGGTGAGGGAAGAGATTGCTGAGCCTCTGGCTAGGATCTTTATGTCCTCGTTGTCTACGGGAATGGAACCGGAGGATTGCAGGGAGGCGAATGTTGTCCCCTTGTTCAAAAAAGGTAGTAGGGATAGTCTGGGTAATTATAGACCAGTGAGCCTTACATCTGTGGTGGGAAAGCTGTTGAAAAAGATTCTTAGAGATAGGATCTCTGGGCATTTAGAGAGTCATGGTCTGATCAGGGACAGTCAGCATGGCTTTGTGAAGAGCAGATCGTGTCTAACAAGCCTGATAGAGTTCTTTGAGGAGGTGACCAGGCATATAGATGAGGGTAGTGCAGTGGATGTGATCCATGTGGATTTTAGTAAGGCATTTGACAAGGTTCCACATGGTAGGCTTATTCAGAAAGTCAGAAGGCATGGGGTCCAGGGAAGTTTGGCCAGATGGATTCAGAATTGGCTTGCCTGCAGAAGGCAGAGGGTCGTGGTGCAGGGAGTACATTCAGATTGGAGGATTGTGACTAGTGGTGTCCCACAGGGATCTGTTCTGGGTCCTCTACTTTTCGTTATT
This sequence comes from Mobula hypostoma, assembly GCF_963921235.1. Classification (NCBI taxonomy): domain Eukaryota; kingdom Metazoa; phylum Chordata; class Chondrichthyes; order Myliobatiformes; family Myliobatidae; genus Mobula; species Mobula hypostoma. Next base: position 110,758,844 of record NC_086100.1, on the reverse strand, counting down.
TTTATTAACGACCTGGATGTGGGGGTAGAAGGGTGGGTTGGCAAGTTTGCAGATGACACAAAGGTTGGTGGTGTTGTAGATAGTGTCGGGGATTGTCAAAGATTGCAGGGAGACATTGATAGCATGCAGAAGTGGGCTGAGAAGTGGCAGATGGAGTTCAACCCGGAGAAGTGTGAGGTGGTACACTTTAGAAGGAGAAACTCCAAGGCAGAGTACAAAGTAAATGGCAGGATACTAGGTAGTGTGGAGGAGCAGCGGGATCTTGGGGTACATGTCCACAGATCCCTGAAAGTTGCCTCACAGGTGGATAGGGTAATTAAGAAAGCTTATGGGGTGTTAGCTTTCATAAGTCGAGGGATAGAGTTTAAGAGTCGCGATGTAATGATGCAGCTCTATAAAACTCTGGTTAGGCCACACTTGGAGTACTGTGTCCAGTTCTGGTCGCCTCACTATAGGAAGGATGTGGAAGCATTCGAAAGGGTACAGAGGAGATTTACCAGGATGCTGCCTGGTTTAGAGAGTATGCATTATGATCAGAGATTAAGGGAGCTAGGGCTTTACTCTTTGGAGAGAAGGAGGATGACAAGTGTCATGATAGAGGTGTACAAAATAATAAGAGGAATAGACAGAGTGGATAGCCAGTGTCTCTTCCCCAGGGCACCACTGCTCAATACAAGAGGACATGGCTTTAAGGTAAGGGGTAGGAAGTTCAAGGGGGATATTAGAGGAAGGTTTTTTACTCAGAGAGTGGTTGGTGCGTGGAATGCACTGCCTGAGTCAGTGGTGGAGGCAGATACACTAGTGAAGTTTAAGAGACTACTAGACAGGTATATGGAGGAATTTAAAGTGGGGGGTTATATGGGAGGCAGGGTTTGAGGGTCGGCACAACATTGTGGGCCAAAGGGCCTGTACTGTGCTGTATTATTCTATGTTCTTCTTTCTAAATGCGGATACACGTGAACTGAGCTAGCATGTTGAGAATCACTCAAATAATACATATAGTACATTATATATTTTTACATATGTCTCCAAACCTTTACATCCAAGTACCTTTCCCACTTGACAGCCTTGCTGACTGAGTGCTGCAACACAGTATCCCTGGAAAGCTTCACTCTGATTGCTATAACACTGCTTCTGTTATACTTATACCAACACTAAAGCCCTTGAAGACACACAAGAAACCTTTAACAAGGATTGGCCTGCCTAGTACTGCTCCCTGGTCAGTCACATGTGCAGTCTAGATTGGCTGGCTCTGGGGAAATGGATGATCATCATACTTAGCTTTGCCAAAATCACTGCAATTCTGGGGAGGTGCAGAGAAACCATGGATTGTATCAATTGATGTGATCCCATCAGGAGTCTGGCAGGTCCTGGTTTAAAGCTCTTTGCTGGCCATTAAGCATCCTGATGTGGCAGCAGACATGTGCTTCTAAATTTTCTTCCCCCATTTGCAGGGATACTTCTTCCTGGAATCCACTCAAGTCACATCATACCAAGCTCCTTTAATGGTGGTCTTGGCAAATCCCTTGGCTTCCTGGTCTGCAGAACTTCCACCTGACATGTTATGAACAACTTAGTAAATTTTGTGAAAATCAGAGAACTTGTTTCTTGCAGCTACTCTCTCTTCCATGAAAGATACCGATGTTCTGCTACATAGCTACAAAGAGAACATACCTTTAATGGCTTACAGCTCTCTGTTACTGTTGTGTAGCAGTGTCTGCAGTTATAATTATAGGGGTGGTCCCATCAGGAATTGTGCAGCTCCAGTTTTGAAGCTTCACAGCGACAGCAATTATAATTCTAGCTGCGGTCCCATCTGGAGTCATGCAGGTCCAGTTTTGAAGTTTCACAGTGTAGGTGTGGTCCCATCTGGAGTCGTGCAGCTCCAGTTTTGAAGTTTCTTCCTAACTGTAAAACATCCCAATGCTGCTGATATTGGAAGAGAGTCTAAAATCATTATTTGTCTTGTAGTTCAGCTTTCTCTGTGTTTGCTCATATTTTTTCATAATCATCTGTGTAATAGTGAATTTTCAGTAATTGTAGTAAAGGTGATTCTGTATTTTTCAAGAAATTGCTCGGTAGGCTGTGTCACAGTACTGAACCTTACAACTTCAGAGAGTACTTCATATCAATGGAATGTCCCTTAGCTGTTTAGTCTGAGCTAGTTTTTAATATAAGATCACCACAACTTTTGCTCTTTGTGCTTTGTTCTCTCCCTTCCTTACAATAGATTAAATTCATTACTGTTGTTTTTTTTTGTTATGAACACCTAATAAAATGTTGTAAACACAAGTTTTATGACTCATTCTTGAATTCCAAAGGAACTCTGAATCAGGGGTTCCCAACCATTTTTATACCAATGAGCCTTTAACCAAGGAGTCCACGGATCCTAGGGTGGGAACCCCTAATCTAGATCATAACATCAGCCAATCCAACATGGAAAACTTGGGTTTGACCAATTTTTCAAATTCTTTTCGGGTGATCTGATTTGGCCCTAAGGATCTTGACACGCCAAAAGTATGTACCATTAAAATCATAAGTAAAGCATCCGTCTTTAAACACATGTACCACATATTGATTCAAAGATTCAAGATTCAAAAAACTTTAGTGTCATTCTAACCATACATCAGCTCTGCAGGGCAGAATGAGACAGCATTTCTCAGGGGCAGATCAATCATAACATAACAAATGCAACACTAAATAATAAACATAACAATAAATAGTAAAACACAACAGCCACATGTCAGTTAAAATCATTCAGTTACGTTTTGGAAAACTGTTCACCAAATGGGCATGGCTTCCTATGAGAATTCCTCAGCTCCTTTCACACCTGACAGTTTTTTTCTCTGAAGCAACATACATCAAAGTTGCTGGTGAACGCAGCAGGCCAAGCAGCATCTATAGGAAGAGGCGCAGTCGACGTTTCAGGCCGAGACCCTTCGTCAGGACCAGCAACTTTGATGTATGTTGCTTGAATTTCCAGCATCTGCAGAATTCCTGTAGTTTTTTTCTCTGTTCTCCAGTCATTCTCGTAATCCACCAGGAGAGGTTGTGAATACAGCACCATTGAAACAAACTGTTATTGCAAAAGCCTATTGAGGTCAAGACTCAGTAACTGGTGAACCACTCTCTGTTGGCTTTAGAAAATTTAAGTCCAGAAAGGACGGCAGAAATCAGTCCACAGTTGGTCTCTACGTATCAATAATCTCTTTAAATAGCACTGGTTGTGAGACTAACACCTGTTGTTGTCCTTATGATTCTCCATGCATGCTTGATCCAGTGCCTCAACTATCATATTGAATTGTATTTTTTGCTTAAAAAAACAGTCATCATTGTTACCTTCACAAACAGGAGAAATTTGCATTTGCTGGAAATCCAAAGCAATGCACGAAAATTGCTGGAGAAACTCATCAGACCAGGCAGCATCTATGAAAAAAAGTAAACAGTCAATGTTTCAGGCTGAGACCTTTCATCAGAAAACTTCACCATTGGTACCTTAATAGTTCCCATGAAAGCCAATTAAATATCAAGAACTTCAACACAGCATGGTTAGGTTACCCTGGGTAACATTCTCGGAACCTGACTTTCATCGTCAGTGTAGTATTTCCAATCTTCCATCTGGGATTGGAAAGGGATGCACATTTTCAGAGGATATACCATAATTTAAGCACCACTCTTCCAGAAATGTTGGGCACGTGGCCAAGTGGTTAAGGCATTCGTCTAGTTATTTCAAGGTCGCTAGTTGGACCCTCAGCTGTGGCAACACGTTTGTGCCCTTGAGCAAGGCACTTAATCACACATTGCTCTAGCCTGTGCGAGGAGTGGCGCCCCACACAGACTTTCAATCTGCACTTTGTAAGGCATGAAAATGCCCGACGCAGGCCTCTCATGGTCTGAGTCGACGTTCCTCCTCCTTCCAGAAATACAGAAATGTTCTTATTGAATGAATGAAAGTCTCAGTGATGGGGTTGGTTAGGTGGGCAGGGGGAGGAGTGAGAGAACAGGGCAACAGGCAGAATGAAGGTGTCGAGCACAAAGGAGGGGTGATCTTTGTTCAAGAAGGCAGTGGCAAGTCTTCAAGGCAACATGAGGTACTACTGGCAGAAGGTCTCAAGGGATGTCTGTATGACTGTCTACACTGTGGAGACAGGCAATGTAGTGCTCACACCTGCTGCTATATTGTGGATGAAATCTTCGACCCTCAGATATGATGGGTCCCTTAATACAACAATAGGCAGCAAACTGAGAAATGCCACGAGAAGCCTGGAATTAGTCAAGGTACATGTTTCTGATGCATTATGAGGTTACAACATTTCTGTGACCACAAATAGTGAAACATGTATATTCTGGGTGCTCAGTGTATGAAAGAAAAGCTTCACAAACTAGTGAGGATATGTTTTGCATATTGCACTGTACTTCAATTAATTTGGTAGAAGTCAAAGTCTGGAAAAAGTGACATGCTGAACAAAAATCTCAACAAAAAAAAGAGGAGACTATTTCCTGATAGTCCTAAGACACCCAGAAATGTTTCCTTCTGTTTACAGCTCCTCCAGGCAGATCATCTACAATTAATTATCTTCACCAACCTCTTTCAGCCAGCACCACAACTTAGTCATTATCCTATTATAGTTATTCTTCCTGTTCTTTTCACATTCACTCTTCTCTGCAATCTCAACTAGGTTTGATATATAATTTTGATTCAGTTCTGATGAAAGGTCAGTGACTTGATTTATTAGCTCTATTTCTCTCCATGATGTCTGAACTTCCCTTTCCATAATTTTGTTTTAATTTTCAGATTTCTGGCATCTAGAGCTTTCTTCTCTTGAGTTGTTTTTGTTTTTATTGGTGGATCTATTTTGTGATGCACTTTCAGCTCTATATCTTCAAAGAACAAAAAAAATTATTGTTCTACATAGAACTGAAATATATTAAACAATCTACAAACAAGTCAATTACCTTTAATGCATTAGGAATTTTCCTTCATGTTTTATAAAATGAAATATATATGAGCCTTAATCACTCAAAATGCATAAATCTTCCCAGAAGATAAAGCTGTTAAATTGAACTTTGAAGTGGTTAAAGCAGGAATTAACCACAAATTATTAATCAAACAATATAGCCTTTGTTATTTAATCATGAACAAATTTCAGAGATGATATTTTCATATACCAGGTGGCATGAGAGATGCTAATGTTCAGAATATCCAGTAATGTATACCTAGAATTACTGATTTTTTATTTTTAGTTCCTTTCTTCACCATAAATTTACCCAGTTTTTAAAGAAGTTGATTGACATGACAATTGCTGCTGCTGGTGGCATTTGCTCCATAAAACTATTACTCTAGTGAAAAAGGGAAAAATGTCTATAATCTCATTTGAGGCTTGTTAATATTATTATACTCATCTTTATAATCCATCTAGCTTAAGAGGTTAATCTTTGTGAAACATTCTGTAGCCCCATAGCTCCATTTTATGTCCGGTGCCTGCTTAATTTAATGTGATGCCAATATCTGAACTGCTGTTTATACCACTAATTCCAACAGTTAATTCATGATACACTTTACATTAGTGTAAAATTGAATATTATCCCATAACACCTTTGTATCTAAATTTTAACCTTTCAAGTTATCAACAAATCTCCCAGTGCAGTGCACATGGTCACTAAAGAGCTTCTGGAGGCTATACCTGTATTTGAAAATACAATGAAATACTGTTACAACTGTACTCAAGAATAAATAAAGTATGTACTGTATGAAATAATATTGTGGCCAAAGTGTAGTAATACCCTTAAATGGACAATCCTACAAAAAGTAATGGATATGGCCTAGTCCATCACGGGTAAAGCCCTCTCAATTATTGAGCACATCTCCCCAAAGCATTGTTGCAGGAAAACAGCATCCATCATCAAGATGCCCAATACCCAAGACATGCTCTCCTCTCACTGCTGTCATCAGGAAGAAGGCACAGGAGCCTCAGGGCTCACACCACTAGGTTCAGGAACAGTTATTACCCTTCAACCATCAGGCTCTTGAACCAAAGTGGATAACTTCACTCAATTTCAATTGTTCCATCATTGAGTTGTTCCCACAAACTATGGACTCATTTTCAGGAACTTTTCATCTCACATTCTTGATATTTATTGCTTATTTATTTATTATTAGCTTTTTCTTTTTGTATTTGCACAGTTTGTTGTCTTTTGCACATTGGTGTACATTTTGCACATTTTTGTTGGTGTGCTCTTTCATTGATCCTATTATGGTTATTATTCTATTATGGATTTATTTTCTGCAAGAAAATGAATCTCAGGGTTGTATATGGTGACATATATGTACTTCGTTAATAAATTTACTTTGAACTTTGAAACAACTGGGTGTCAGCTTAACCTGGTGAAGCACTTTGAAGATGAAGCTCAACTAGGAAAGCAGGGACAAAACAGAAATACCAAACTATAGAAACTGAGACTAACTATGAAGCACAGTGATTTAACCTGGATTAAGATTACCACAGTGCTAATTTCCAAGAGGAATTATGCTAATTGAAACAGGACCACGAGTGTGTAACAACTAACAACCAATGCTATTTCTCCTCCAGTGTTTACCATCTAAGCTACTCTTACAAGTAGTGCCTCAGTGTTTACTGACGGGGAGGTTATGCCAATACATGGCCACTAAAGGATTACAGAGGAGAAGGCAAAGAACAGCCTATTGCACAGAGTCTTCAGAGATACCATACTGTACTTAGACTTTACTGATTAACATGCCTCTCAAGTGTGTCAATGGTGAGACAGATAACATTCTGTTGCAATCAGTTAGGCATAGTCATGCGGTTTAGGCTGCCAAAACCACATTAATATCCATCTTCCTCTCCTGCACAATCATTTCAAGAGCCCACAGCTGATTTCCACCACAAATCTCAAGTTCCTGCCAGTCACAATATCAGTGGGTTACCCAAGTGCAAGCTTTGTGGTGAAATGATTCCATCTACTTGCTGTCCATGAGAAACTGATGTCATTTTGGGATTTCCCACACACACACACAGATATTATCTCTACTCACTTGGGTCCTACTCAATTAATTGTGAATGAACAGAAGGATCTCTTGATAATGAATCCATATTTATGGCGAACACAATGTGGTTTAACAACTACTGCCCAGTGGCTTTGAGACTCACCATCATGAAGTGCTTCAAGAAGCTGGTCATGGCACGCATTAACTCTAGCCTTCCAGACAACAGCAATCCATTGCAATTCCCTTACCTCTGAAACATGTCTACGGTGGATGCCAATTTCTTGGCCCTACACTTATCTTTGGAGTATCAGGACAGTAAAGATATCTACTTTAGATTATTGTTTATTAACTATAGCTCCATCTTTAATAATTTAATTCCAAATAACTCGACAATATCTTGACCCTGGAATCAACATCTTCCCCTGCATGGACACTCAACTCCCTGATCAACAGACCACTATCAGTAAGGGTGGGTAGGAACATCCCCAAAGCAATTATTTTAAACACTGGTGCTCCAGAATGACGTGTTCTCAGACCCCTACTCTCTGTCTGTAGACAACTGTATAGCTAGATTGTGCTGTAAATCATTCTACAGCTTTGCAGATGATACCACTGTAGTGGGTTGTATCTCAAATAATAATGTGTCAGAGCACAGGAAGGAGATAGAGAGCTTAGTAACATGGTGTCATAATAACTACCCTCCTCTCAATGTCAGCAAAACAAAAGAGCTAGTTAGGAGGGAGGGCAGTGCACATGCTCCTGTCTACATCAATGGTGTTAAGGCCAAAAGTTGAGAGCTTCAGGTTCCTAGGACACCGCAGACAAGAACGTTCATCAACTCCTCTACTTCCTCAGAAGCTAATAAAAATTGGCTTGTCCCTTTCGACCCTAACTAATTTTATCGATAACCATAGAAAGCATCCTATGCATAAGGGCTTTGCATGGCAACTGCTCTGTATGTGACTGCAAGAACCTGCACAGTGTTGTGGACACAGCTCAGCAAATCACGCAAACCAGACTCCCATCTACGGACTCTGTCTATACTTTGCTGTCCCAGTAAAGCACAAACATAATCAAATCCCCACCCGCCCCAGACTTTCTCTCCTCTCCTCCCTTCCTTGGACAGCATGTTAGTGTAGCAGTTAGTAGTGTACCACTTTACAGCACCAGTGACCCAGATAAAGCTTTTCGTATGGTCCTAAGTGGGAGACTGGTAAAAGAGGTCAAAGCCCACAAGTTACAAGACAGGGTGATAAAATACATCCAGAACTGGCTTGGTGATAGAAATCAGATGGTGATAGTGGAGGGGTGCATTTGTAACTAGAAGCCTTGTGAGCAGTGGTCCTCTACAGCTATTGGTATTGGAACCCATAATGTTTGTAACATATATTACCAATTTGGATGTGAATGTTAGAGGAGTACACCATACGACATAGGAGCAGAATTAGGACGTCTGACCCATCAAGTCTGCTCTTCCATTCAATCATGGCTGTTCCTTTTTTTTTAATGAATGGTAAACTTGCAAATAATATGGAATTTGGAATTTCCATAATATGGAATATGGAATTTATTAATAGCGAGGAAGATAGTTCTAAGAAACAGGACAATATTGATCAGTTGGTAAGGCGAACAGAGTACGCAGTCCTGACAAATGTGTGATGATGCATTATGGATGGTCAAGTAAGAGTAAGACATATACCATAAATGGCAGGACTCTAGGAAGTACCGAGCAACAATAGATCCTAGTATACACATCTAAAGATCCCCAAAGATAGCAGAAGTGATAGATAGAATGGTAAAGAAGGCATACTTGCTTTCAGTAGCTGGAGCTCAGAGTTTAAGAACAAGGAGGGCTTAGTACAATTTTATAAAACAACGGTTTGGTCTCAGATAGAACATGTTCATTGTTTGGTAGCACAGCAAAGGAAGAAAATAATAGCCCTGGAGAGGTTGCAGACCAAGCTCACTGGGATGTGGCCTGGGATGAAATTGGATTTGTTATTGACTACGCAGGAGAAGCCGGAGAGTGGTATTAGATGGTTGCCTTTCTGAATGGAGGCATGTGCCACAGGGATCGGTGCTGTGTCCATTGTCGCTTGTCATAGGCAGTATATCAGTGATCTGGATGACAAAGTGGTAAACTGGATACCAAGATTGGGGATGTAGTGAAGAAGGCTATCAAAACTTGCAGCAGGATCTGGACCCAATGGAAAAACAGACTGAAGATGGGAGATTGAATTTAATGCCGTCAAGAGTCAGGTGTTGCACTTTGGGAGGACAAACCAGGGAGGAGTATAGTAGAGCAGAGGGATCTGGGAATTCAGATCCATAATGACTTTAAAGTGACATCAAAACTAGATAGTGACATAAAGAAGGTGGTTGGCACATTGAACTTCAAAGTACTGCATACGGGAGGTGGGATAATATATTGAAATTGTATAAGAAATTGGAGAGGACTAATTTGGAGTTCTGGTCACCTACCTATAGGAAAGATATCAATAAGATTGAAAGAGTACAGAAGAAAAACTTAGTAGGATGTTACCAGGACTTGAGAATCTGAGTTATCAGGAATGGCTGAATAAGTTAGGAGTTTAAGCCTTGGTGTATGGGATAATGCAAGAATATTTGATAGAGATATACAAAATTATGAGGGATATAGATAGGGTAAATGCAGGCAGGCTTTTTTCCACTGAAATTGGGCAAGACTACAACTGGAGATCATTGGTTAAGGGTGAAAGGTGAAATACATAAGGTGAATATGAGGGGGAGATTCTTCACCCATATGGTGGTGAGAGTGTGGAATGAGCTGCCAGCAGGAGTGGTAGACGCAGGTTCAATTGCAACATTTAGGAGAAGTTTGCATAGATACATGGATGGAAGGGGAATGGAGGGCTATGGTCTGGGTGGGGGGGTTGGGTCAAATGGGACAAAGCAGAATAGTTTGGCACAGACTAGATGGCCCAAAAGACTTTGTTTTGTGCTGTAGTTCTTTATGATACTATGAAATGTTTCAGTTATAAAGAGAGACTGAATAGGCTAGCCTTGTTTTCATTGGAACAGCAAGCAACAAATCTGAGGGACTTCTGCCTATTTCAGTGACAGAATAGATTGAAGGTGAGAAGTGAGAAGATTTGAGGGGACCTGAGGAATAATACTTAGAAGGCAGACACAATCTAAAATGCATCGCCTGTTAAGGTGGTGGAGATAGGTACCCTCACATTTAGGAAGCATTCGGAAGATCATCGAAATGGAAAAGGTATGCAGCCTATGAACTAACTGATGGTCTAGTTGCAATGGACACGGAGGGGGGCTGAATTTAATAACTGATTCATGTTCATGGATAGTTGAGACTTTCAGAATTTAAGGGTTAGCAGCCTATGTAGTCAAAAGTGCTTTTTTCAAGCTGCTTCATGTGCAGGGTTCTTACCTTCTTGTTAAAGGCATGTATATTTGAATGACTGTGCCTACTAACTCATGTTTTTATCACACTAAGAACTTGTAATGTAAAAGAGAAGTAAATTTTATCAGGGAATATTATGAATGAAGAAACATTTACAACACCAAATACGACTTGGATGAATTCCTGTGAATTAGAAATGAGGATTAAGACAAAATTATTTTTAAAATGTTGACCAAAAAACAAAATGAGGGACAAATTAAGCATTAAGATGGAAAGAAATATTAATTAAAAGAGGATTCTGCTAGTGCAGTAGATGACAGGTCAAAGGTAGGATTTATAGTGAATTTTCAATAGTCAATCTGGATGATGTGTGTAATTTTTAAGAAGACTGCAGTTGTCTAATTCCAAAATACAAGTCTGAAAATAAGAATGTAGAATTGTTCTGTCATCCAACATAAAAGTGCTGAAGTTTAAACATTATTTTGTGAAGCACTGAATGCCATCTGTTACATCAAATGCTTCTTGACCTTCTTCAAGTGGGAATGATTTAAGTGTGAATTAATATTGTTTGTGTATTCTGAAATTTATTTTGCACAGAAATATTTCACTATTTGTAATCCACCTTAATAACCTGGTTGAAGAGACTGGTTGAAGCCAAATATACTGATGATATAAAGAAGGGGCAGTTACTAAGCTGTGTGTATATTTTAAGATTGTTCTCTATGGAAAGAAGTAAGAATAAGCCAAGTGAACATAAGATGTGGAACAAAGAAATTTGAGGATCCTCATAAATAAAACCAAGTTAGCAAACAGGTACTGTAGATAATTAGGAAGCCAGTGCACGGGCATAGAGTATAAAAGAACAGAAATTTTACACATTAAACTGAGACTGTATATGAAATACAAAATATAGCTTAGCTTTCATTTTCAATAAACACAACTGATTCCTGGACAAAGGATTAGGACGAGCAAGACTGCCCTACTCTCACAAGAATGGGAGGTGGGGGGAAGGGGGTGATCCTATCAAATCATATTCTGAGGGGGACTGGCAGATGGACTGAAGGAATATTTCTCCTGGTGGGGTATCTAATACTACATGACATTCACTCAGTAGCCACTTTATTAGGTACAACTGCTTGTTAATGCAAATATCTAATCAGCCAATTATGGGGCAGCAACTCAATGCATAAAAGCATGCAAACATGGTCAAGAGGTTCAAATCAAATATCAAAATGGGGAAGAAATGTGAACTGAGTGACCTTGACCCATGGAATGATTGTTGGCGCCAGATGGGGTATTTCAGAAACTGCTGGTCTCCTTGGATATTCATGACAACATTCTTTAGAGTTTAAAGAGAATGATACAAAATCAAGTGGCCAGTGGAGTGTAGGGTAGAATAAGGAGTCATCCATTGATGATTGTGGTTCTTCAAATTTCAACATTCCAGCATCCACAGAGATGGGTCAACAAAGATATTCAGTGTAGAGATTGAGAAGCCTTCGAACTACCAGGAGTAAAGGTGAGAGAAAGTGGTGTTAATACCAGATTTGCAGCAGACATGATCACACTGAGAAGTGCAGTAGGTTCAAGGGAACAATTACCTTCAGTTCCTTCTCTCAATTCCTCTGTCTCTGCCCCATCTACTCTCAGGATGAGGCTTTTCATTCCAGAACAACTGAGATGTCTTCCTTCTTCAAAGAAAAAGGCTTCCCTTCCTCCACCATCAACACTGGCCTTACCCGCATCTCTTCCTTTTCACGCACTTCTGCCCTCACCCCATCCTCCTGCCATCTCATCAGGGATAGGGTTCCTCTTGTCCTCATCTACCACCCCAGAAGCCTCCGCATCCAGCACACAATGCTCCATAACTTCCACCATCTCAAATGGGATCCTACCATTAAGCAAATCTTTCACTACCCCCCCCCACTTTCCACTTTCCACATTTATCACTCCCTATGCGACTCTCTTTTCCATTCACCCCTCCTCACTGATCTCCTTCCTGGCACTTATACAAGCACCTTCACTCCGTCAGCTACAAAAAGCGGGATTTCCCAGTGGCACCCATTTCAATTCTCATTCCGATATGTCAGTCCATGGCCACAATGAGACCACACTCAGCTTGGAGGAGCAACACCTGATATCCTGTCTGGGTAGCCTCCAACCTGATGGCATGAACATCGATTTCTCAAACTTCCAGTAATTGCCACTCCTTCTCTCCTTCACCATTCCCCATTCTTGTTTCCCTGTTCATCTCTTCTTACCTGACCATCACCTCCCTCTGGTTCTCATCCCCCTTCCCTTTCTTCTATGGTCTTCTATCATCTCCTATTAGATTCCCTCTTCTGCAGCCATTTATCTCTTTCACCAATCTACTTCCAGCTCTTTACTTCAACCCCTTTCCTCTCCCAGGTTCACCTATCACCTGCCACCTTGTACTTCTTCCTCCCCTCCCCCCACCTTCTCATTCTGATTTCTTCCCCCTTCCTTTCCAGTCCTGATGAACAGTCTCAGCCCAAAACGTTGACAGTTTATTCCCATCCATAGATGCTGCTTGACCTGATGAACTCCTCCAGTCCACTGTGTGTATTACTCTGTGTGTATTTCCAGCATCTGCGGTACTTCTGTGTCCATAGCTTCAGTTCCTGGTTCAAATGTTCTTATATTGTGTTATTAAAATATCTAATAATTGCTTTTCATACCATAAGGAAAATAGCACTTTCCAGCTAAATTATGCTGTGAATATTCCATCTCATTTCAAGTAACATGATTTATCATTGGGTCTATTATTCATTAGAAATATCTACAAAACCTGTTGAAAATAAATAAAGGATAATAAAGTCTCCAGTTATGTCTTGTACTTAACACAACAATATTATTATAGAGAAGATATTGATTAATTACCCAGTTTACATTTTATGATATACATATTCTGCTAACTCAACCAAATATGAGTTGTTATTCTGCACTGTCTCTACAATCTCATCTACTAAAAGTGTGTACTGCTGCATTGCTGCTAAAGAATTTTCTACATATAATAAAATGATTTAAAAATGACTGCAACAAATTTGAGAACATTTCTTAAATTATTTGATATAATTCAACAAAAGCATTATCCTAGGTGTTCCAGTAATGTATTCAGGTCCTAAATGAGTGACACTTCCAACCATTACTGTGGCGTAGTACGATTATACAAAATGCTTCTCTTCAAAATTAACAAAGCATTCGCTTTCAATCCAATACTCTATCAAGGAATACAGTCTCCCAGGCAGGAAGATAAATTATCCCAAGAAAAGAACAATAAAATGTAACAGTAATCCTTTTGTTAAGTTGCAAGTGCAGCTGTGGGCCACAGTGTTAAAGGGATAGATAGCAGCAGAATCAATTAGGAAACAAATCCTTGGTCCTGCAAACTAGGGTGTGGCAAATAATGTGCACAGAGCTTTTAAGAGCTGTTCAATTTATAATGCTGTTTTGCTGGTTCTAGTTATAAAAAAATCAATAACACACTGATTTATGACTGCTAATAAGAGATTAGAGTCACAAATATCAGTGTTCTGAGATACACAACTTATCTGTAACAAAATGCTTTGCATTTATTATGTTCAAATTATCTTACAATTAACTAGTTTTATTTGTTTAGGTTGAAATAGATTTAGTGTGTCTGAAAATACTTCTGGAGTTCTTATTTTTAAAAGGGCATTCTTCCAAACCTTTGATTCATAGATTTATTTTAAGCTATTTTTATAAAGCAGGGTAATCTGTTTGTACCGCAGCATGTAGTTTCAACATGCAAATGAGTCATTCGTAATCGACAGTACCGAATTTACAATAATCGTATTTCAATTGATTAGTATTGCTGAATTCATCTGTACAACAAACACATAGTCAACAACACAGAAAATCCCATTTATTGCACTGTCGAAATTTTGATTTTAAGAGTTGTCAAAATTTATGTGCACACACTATAGTTAATTATGTTGTAAATAAAATATATATGCACTTTTTTTAACTTGTCAAATCTATCAAAAAGCAATTGCTGAATGGATGTTTTAACTGTCAATAATATTAGAATTATGCAATTATGAAAAATGTATTTGGTTGTTCAAAATGAAAAAAAATAGTTTCTGCATGAACTAACCTCAAACATATTGTATTTTGAAACACCATAATTAAAAGGAATAAAGCATAAAAAGTTACCATTATACCATGGAAATCAAATAACATGATAATTCTGAGAAATCTAGAAATAATGGCATATGTCTCTAGGGTACAGGACAGTGCAAAACATTATCTCTTAAGAAAAATAATGGATTCTGTGGTCAATAACTTCATGTTTGCATATGTGCACTGAATTCTTGTCATCTAGCTGAGCTGTTTTCCAAGCATTTGAAAAAGATATGTCACGCGCATGTTATTACATCAGTTTCATTCCTAGATGATTGCCCTTTGGAGTGTTTGTGACAGTTTCGCATTGATTGTTCATTTATCCTATTGATTAACACCTGCTGGACCTATTTATTAGTCCCTGTGAATCCATTTTAAAATTTAGGTTGTTAGTTATGGATAAGGACAAAAGATACTGGAAAATATATTGGAAATGTCGTTTCTTTATGCACATGCATCAATCACTGCCTTTGACCCAGAGATTATTATACAGCAGAAAGCTAAATTCTTTATGGTTTCGATATAAATGTCCACAATGATATATAATTATATACACATCACTAAATAATCTTTGCATTATTGTCTATCTTAGCTATTTGTCTGAACAGGATATCTCCCACGTTGAATATTTACACAACAGTCATAGAAAATCCAAATCAGAATGTCAACATTTGGCTTCCGGATCAAACCGTGCAAACTCAAGCAGTGAAACGAGGTGATGGAAGCCAGGGAACTGGAATTAAATGGTATAAAAACATAACAAAACAGCTACATTTTGGATTTTAAGGATGATCACAGCTTTGAGGAATTATAATTCAAAGTACATTTACTATCAAAGCTTGTATGTAATTTACAACCCTGAGATTCTCCTTCCCACAGACATTGACAAAACCAAGAAACACCATGGAATCCGTTCAAAGAAAACATCAAACAGCCAAAGTGCAAAAAAAGAACGAATTGCACAAATAGTGAAAAAACAAGTCAGGAACACACAGAATATAGAACATCAAAACCACAGAGTCATTGTAACAGCTGAGGATGTTCAGTTCAGTGCAGTTCTATTTAGCGCTGTATCATTTACTGACTGCAGGCCACAGAGCTAGTTTGCTCCAATAACATCTGCACAAAATAGCAATTAAAAAGGAGTAACCAGAAAAACATATACGATGAACTGTACAATCCAACCACACAGCACGTCGATTAAACCTGGCCGAAGACCCAATATTGTGCACCATCGAGTGAGATAGAGATATGGAGAGAGAGAGAGAGAGAGAGAGAGAGAGAGAGAGAGAGAGATGGAAGGAGAGAGATGAAGGGAGAGAGAGAGATGGAGAGAGAGAGAGAGAGAGATGGGGAGAGAGAGAGAGAGAGAGAGAGAAAGGAGAGAGGGAGGGGAAGAGAGAGAGGAGGGAGAGAGGGAGGGGAAGAGAGAGAGGGAGAGGGAGAGAGAAAGGAGAGAGGGAGGGGAAGAGAGAGAGGAGGGAGAGAGGGAGGGGAAGAGAGAGAGGAGGGAGAGAGGGAGGGGAAGAGAGAGAGGAGGGAGAGAGGGAGGGGAAGAGAGAGAGGAGGGAGAGAGGGAGAGAGAAAGGAGAGAGGGAGGGGAAGAGAGAGAGGAGGGAGAGAGGGAGGGGAAGAGAGAGAGGAAGGAGAGAGAGGTGGAGAGAGAGAGTGAGAGAGAGAGAGATGGAGAGAGAGAGAGATGGAAGGAGAGAGATGGAGGGAGAGAGAGATGGAGAGAGAGAGAGATGGGGAGAGAGAGAGAGAGAAAGGAGAGAGGGAGGGGAAGAGAGAGAGGAGGGAGAGAGGGAGGGGAAGAGAGAGAGGGAGAGGGAGAGAGAAAGGAGAGAGGGAGGGGAAGAGAGAGAGGAGGGAGAGAGGGAGGGGAAGAGAGAGAGGAGGGAGAGAGGGAGAGAGAAAGGAGAGAGGGAGGGGAAGAGAGAGAGGAGGGAGAGAGGGAGGGGAAGAGAGAGAGGAAGGAGAGAGAGGTGGAGAGAGAGAGAGTGAGAGAGAGAGAGAGATGGAGAAAGAGAGAGATGGAAGGAGAGAGATGGAAGGAGAGAGAGAGATGGAGAGAGAGAGAGGTGGGGAGAGAGAGAGAGAGAGAGAGAGAGAGAGAGAGAGTGAGTGAGAGTGTGACTGACTGACCAGTCAGGTGCAAGCATCTTCCTCCAGCAGCAGTGAGAGGGAGACCGGTCAAACGCAGGCAGATGACGTTGAACAACCACTCACTTTCTGCTCTCAAACTTGTTGATTTCAATGTTCTTCAATGCTTTAATCAGTAAGAAATGGAATTAATCATGGCCCTACCCCCCATCTCCAAGCTTGATCACTCTGCTCAAAACCTCACCAAACTCCCTCAGAGAAAGCAAAGCACCAGATTGATTAATCAGCCCAAAACCACATCATCAAAATGTACAGTAAATCACAGGTTGCAACAGTAGCAGAATAATATTTGAAAGAAGTTGTTTCATGAACTGTCTGAAGGATGTCACTTTTGATCACGGTGTTCATTGGCGCCATCTTCTTCAGCCCCTGGTGGTAACAATCAGAAGAGACAAAACAGGCCAGTCCTCTATTCCCAAGAACAGAAAAGGCTGAATAGTCTTGAAGATTACAAAAAAGGATTCCATAGGAAATAAAAGCAGCAATAGATCATGTATCTGTCCTTACCCAAGAGAATCATGGCTGATCCTATACCTCAACCACTTTTCAATATAATCATAATATTCACATTTCTAAAAGATTCAATCTGCCTTGAATCCATTCAGTGTGTGAGCATACACAGCCCACAGGGATATAGAATTCCAAACAGTTACATACCTCTGAGTAAAGACACTTCTCCATTTTGCAGTCTTAAATGGCCCACCTCAACCTGTGACTAAACCTAATTCCATATTTCCCAGCCATAGGAATCAGCCTCTCATAAAATCACAAAATAGAAATATTTCAATGAGCCAAACTCTCATTTTCTAAACAAGTGAGCATCGGTTAATCTTTCTAATCCCTTTTTACAGGATAAATTCCCTCCTTGAGGACTTCTGTCCATTACCTCCAAGCAACTATATCCTTCTTTTGACACCAAGACAAATATTGCACACCCAGATCGATATCAGTTACCAGGTTATCATTATTTGCCAGTGCATAATACACCAATGGCCAGCCATTCAGATCATGGGCCTGTGTGAGGAGCCAAGTTCTAAGGGAGGGGTGAGCCAGGAGCATGTGATGACCAGCCATAGAACAGCAGTTAACCAGCTGGAGGCCTAAGGTTTATAATGCGATAGTGGTGTCTTGGGAATCCACGAGCCCAGGAGCTCCAGCCCTACTCCTGTGCAGAGTGCAACAATGTGTAAGGCTCCTGCAAAAATTTTTTAAACTGATGCTAATTTCAGTGGACCAAATCAAGACTTAAGTTTAACTGTACTCGAATGGAAGCTGGGTTCTCGAAAACCATGGCACTGATCCACAGTGGAAGTTCTTGGTTGGCCACATCAGTGGATTTCTCAACATGTCCTAGAAGTTAAGGGAAATGTGCTAACATCTAATCTTATGGTACGTTTTGTCACACTCTCCACCACTCCCATCTCAGCTGTCCAAATTGCCTATCTCCAGCATTTCTGATCCCAGGCTTGTCTCTCCTATTCAGCCCCCTCCACTCAACTGCCCACAAAAACAACTGGAACTCAGGTCACCAGACAGAGTTTCTGTGCAATGTCAGTGGCCATCCGATTTGTAATTTCCACAACTAAAGAGGTCTCACAACCAGCAGTCAATTTAGCCATTCATCGGGCAGGGCTACCAGGGCTACCAAGGTCTTGTTAATTATGAACAGGACTAGAACTATTTCTGTACAGATTGAATACCTAAATCACAACAAAGCATCCCATGTGGATTAATGAGAATTGTTTGTTTTTTTTCCAAGTGAGAGATCACCAAAATATTCATTGTAGAGAAAAAAATAATATACTGATTTGTTATCAACTCATTCAAGGTTAAGGACCAACTCACTGAAAGTGAGGTTAAGACTTATTAAATTTATTTTACATTAAAATCTCACAGCTGATAGAAAGTATTTCATCCCAATGACCTAGGGAAACAAGTCTCCATGATGAAATGTTTAAACTCTTTACATTTCCTTGTTTATTTTGTTTCTGCTTTTCATATTTATACTCTTGTTTCTGCTAATTAATATTGGTTTGTTCATCACGTTCGTTCGTTCGTAATGGTTCGAACAAATATGAGGCGGGAGTGTGCGCAGCCCCCCAGTGAAAAATGATATTGTATCTATTAAATAGGGGCCATGGACAATTCTGATTTGATGGAGAATGGATGTGAAAGCACAGAGGAACATCTGGAGAAATTTCTGAAACGCTCGTTCACTGCTGTCGTTACTATGTGGTCGGGAATCTTTCGGAGGGTAGGCCTCAAAATCCCCGGCCTTGCCTGCTTTTGGCAACTGAGAAGGAGGTTGAATCGTTCGGACAGAGTCAGTGGTCAGTGTCGGACAGCTGATCAGAGCTTTAAGTTTTCAGATGACTCGGAGTCGGATTGTGGTCGGCATGGCAGGGAGCGTTTTCCTTCCTTCTCCCGTCTGCGTGAGATGTGGGACATTTGAGTGACTTTGAATTTTACTGTGCTCATGGACTTCTTCATCAAGTTATGGTATTGTTGCACTGTTTGTAACTATATGTTATAATTATGTGGTTTTGTCAGTTTTTTCAGTCTTGGTCTGTCCTGTGTTTTGTGATATCACACCGGAGGAAATAATGTATCATTTCTTAATGCATGCATTACTAAATGACAATAAAAGAGTACCACGTGTCTTCATAATCTAAATGTGCCATAGCAATTAATAATGGTGTCTCTGTTTAAAAAAAAGACTATAACGTTATTTACATTGAAATTTAAATACCACACACATCCTGCTAACACTTTTAGAGTAAGTAAAGTTCCAACACACTTGATTTAAAGTGTTGAAACTGTTTCTCTCTGCAAATACAAATTAAAAGAAAATACAAAAGTGGCTGCCTCCATAATGCTGTTATAATGTGCTAATTGGCAGGCTCCCAACTAAAATTTGGTGTCACATTAATGTGCTTTTTATTTAGCATAAGGAATTTATTTCACCAGCAAATGCAAATCACATTTTAATACCATTGGGTATTGCAGCTTAAATAAAATGTGAAGGTAAACTGCATCAAGTTCTAAATGTGAAAGAAACACATGAAAATATTCTTTAAATGGATGTTCAATTAAAAAAAACAAAAGGGAAGTAAATACAATACCCTAAAGAAGAGCAAGGCTAAAATTTAAATAAACTAAAGATGTGCAGAACAAAGGAAAGAGAAGTTGAAATAACTAACATAGCCAATATTTACATTCACTAAGTGCTAAAAGCACTGAGTAATTTCCAGGGCAGAACAAGTCATATTACCACTCCTACAGCAGTTTTGGTAATTCAACCTACTAATTCACCAAGCCTGCATAAAGGTGTAAATTACCTGTGATTTCACCCCAATTCCTATCTCAATATTTACCTTCTTGTTTGCTTGTTTTTGCGTGAAGGAATGTCTCACCACACTACAAAATATTCACTATGAATATTACTTGTTTTTATATTTCCCAAGATATTTAAAAGCAAACAAAATAATGAACATTTTTGTCATGAAACACTAAAGTATAAAAATCGTAAACACGAGGAATTCTGCAGATGCTGGAAATTCAAGCAACACACATCAAAGTTGCTGGTGAACGCAGCAGGCCAGGCAGCATCTATAGGAAGAGGTACAGTTGACGTTTCGGGCCGAGACCCTTCGTCAGGACTAACTGAAAGAAGAGCTAGTAAGAGATTTGAAACTGGGAGGGGGAGGGGGAGATCCAAAATGATAGGAGAAGACAGGAGGGGGAGGGATGGAACCAAGAGCTGGACAGTTGATTGGCAAAAGGGATATGAGAGGATCATGAGACAGGAGGCCCAGGGAGAAAAAGAATGTGTGTATATAAATAACGGATGGGGTACGAGGGGGAGGTGGGGCATTAGCGGAAGTTTGAGAAGTCAATGTTCATGCCATCAAGTTGCAGGCTACCCAGATGGAATATAAGGTGTTGTTCCTCCAAGCTGAGTGTGGCTTCATCTTTACAGTAGAGGAGGCTGTGGATAGACATATCAGAATGGGAATGGGACGTGGAATTAAAATGAGTGGCCACTGGGAGATCCTGCTTTCTCTGGCGGACAGAGCATAGGTGTTCAGCGAAACAATCTCCCAGTCTGCTTCGGGTCTCGCCAATATATAGAAGGCCACATTGGGAGCACCGGACGCAATATATCACCCCAGCCGACTCACAGGTGAAGTGTCGCCTCACCTGGAAGGACCGTCTGGGGCCCTGAATGGTGGTAAGGGAGGAAGTGTAAGGGCATGTGTAACACTTGTTCCACTTACAAGGATAAGTGCCAGGAGGGAGATCGGTGGGGAGGGATGGGGGGGTGGAATGGACAAGGGAGTCACGTAGGGAGCGATCCCTACGGAAAGTGGCGGGGGGGAGGGAAAGATGTGCTTAGTGGTGGAATCCCATTGGAGGTGGTGGAAGTTATGGAGAATAATATGTTGGACCCTTGTACCCCATCCGTTATTTATTTATATACACACATTCTTTTTCTCCGTCTGTCCCTCTCTCTATACCCCTTGCCCATCCTCTGGGTTTTTCCCCCCTCCCCCTTTTCTTTCTCCCTGGGCCTCCTGTCCCATGATCCTCTCATATCCCTTTTGCCAATCACCTGTCCAGCTCTTGGCTCCATCCCTCCCCCTCCTGTCTTCTCCTATCATTTTGGATCTCCCCCTCCCCCTCCCACTTTCAAATCTCTTACTAGCTCTTCCTTCAGTTAGTCCTGATGAAGGGTCTCGGCCTGAAACGTCGACTGTACTTCTTCCTATAGATATTGCCTGGCCTGCTGCGTTCGCCAGCAACTTTGATGTGTGGTGCTAGTATAAAAATCATGCTAAGTACTTTCTTAGAGATCAAAATGTGTGAACAAAATCCTTAATGTTTTCATTAATTATATAATAATCAACAAAAAGGGTTTATTTCCTTCACCTTTCTCTACTTTTCCCATCACTTCAGAGCTCGCTCATATGAAAAAGGCCGAAAAACATCTTGCGATACCGTGCTTCCGGTGCATCCTATGATGCACTGAGACGCATCTTCAGTGATGTAACCTGGGACCATCACGTGTTTCAGATCTTTCAACATCACACACTCTCACTCAGGCCACCCAGATGGGGCTGATCGGGCCCCAGCTTGCAGCCCAGCAGCACTGGTCCATGGGTCACACCTCTTGATCAATAGCCTCCTGAGGCTCGCTCAGCTACCTCTGTGACGGTCCTGAGGACTCTTTTCTTTGCAGCCCCCATAATGCCAAGGAGAGAGTAGGTTGTGCACAGTGAGAAGCAAGAAAGACCTCTATGACCCACTTCTGTTGGCTCGTATCGTGCCCTCTACCCCCGTCTCAGGCACTGCTCTACCAGCTCCTGGTATTCAGCTTTCTTACATTTAAATATCTCCTCAATCCAGTCCTCCCAAGAAACTGTCAGTTCTACCACGACCACCTGCTTTGAGGTTTCTGACAGATCGACCACGTCAGGCTTCAGGGATGATAATGCGATGAAGTCAGGGAACTTTAATTGCTTGCCAAGATCGACTTTCAGTTGCTGGCCAGATGGCTTGGCAAGCAAGCCTTCTTACTGTATCAGGATGTTTAGGAAATAAAGCCAATCCAAGGTTCCTGGGCATCAGACAAATATTTGAGAAACGTTGATTGAAGTTCATATTTTTTTAGATTAGATTATGAGGACATGCAGTCCTCTTTTATTTTCATTTAGTAATGCATGCATTAAGAAATGATACAATGTTTCTCCAGAATGCTATCACAGAAACACAAGAAAAACCGACTGAAAAATTATATTTCAGCATAACACTGCAAAGATGCAATTATTAACACTCTATGAACAATAGTTTATATTACCGTTTGTCACTAGATACAAGTAGGTTCCATTTTTACAGACACAAATAAGTCGATTTTGCCTGCAGGTGAGAAAATACACAAAAATCACTCAAAGCAACAATTATGCCTCAACAATATTGCAGTGAACAACATCAAAATCACATGAGATTTATAAGAAAGAACAATTACTATAAGTGGACTAAGAGGGAACTAACACGTATAAAAATTGCTGGTGAACACAGCAAGCCAGGCAGCATCTCTAGGAAGAGGTACAGTCAACGTTTCGAGCGGAGACCCTACGTCAGGACTAACTGAGAGAAGAGATAGTAAGAGATTTGAAAGTGGGAGGGGGAGAGGGAAATCCGAAATGATAGGAGAAGACAGGAGGGGGAGGGATGGAGCTAAGTGCTGGAAGGTTGATTGGAGTATAGTGAGAGTGACAGAGGGAGAAAAAGGAGAGAGAAAAAAATAATAATAAATAAATAGATAACGGATGGGGTACGAAGGGGAGGTGGGGCATTAACGGAAGTTAGAGAAGTCAATGTTTATGCCAACAGTTTGGAGGCTACCCAGACGGAATTTAAGGTGTTGTTCCTGCAACCTGAGCATGGCTTCATCTTTACAGTACAGGAGGCCGTGGATAGACATATCAGAATGGGAATGTGACATGGAATTAAAATGTGTGGCCACTGGGGATCCTGCTTTCTCTGGCAGACAGAGTGTAGGTGTTCAGCAAAATGGTCTCCCAGTCTGCGTCGGGTCTCGCCAATGTATAGAAGACCACATCGGGAGCACCGGACGCAGTATATCACCCCAGCTGACTCACAGGTGAAGTGTTGCCTCATCTGGAAGGACTGTCTGGGGCCCTGACTGGTGGTGAGGAAGGAAGTGTAAGGGTATGTGTAACACTTGTTCCGCTTACAGGGATAAGTGCTGGAAGGGAGATAGATGGGAAGTGATGGGGGGGACGAATGGACAAGGGAGTTCTGTAGGGAGCGATCCCTGCAGAAAGCGGCGGGGTGAGGGAAAGATGTGCTTCGTGGTTGGATCCCGTTGGAAGTGGCAGAAGTTACGGAGAATAATATGTTGGACCCGGAGGCTGGTGGGGTGGTAGGTGAGGACAAGGGGAACCCTATTCCTAGCAGAGTTGATGGTGGAGGAAGGGAAGCCTCTTTCTTTAAAAAAGGAGGACATCTCCTTCATTCTGGAATGAAAAGCCTCAACCTGAGAGCAGATGCGGCGGAGACGGAGGAATTGCGAGAAGGGGATGGCATTTTTGCAAGAGACGGGGTGAGGAGAGGAATAGTCCAGGTAGCTGTGAGAGTCCGTAGGCTTATAGTAGACATCAGTAGATAAGCTGTCTCCAGAGACAGAGACAGAAAGATCAAGAAAGGGGACTGAGGTGTCTGAAATGGACCAGGTAAACTTGAGGGCAGAGTGAAAGTTGGAGGCAAGGTTAATGAAGTCAACGAGTTCAGCATGTGTGCAGGAAGCAGCACCAATGCAGTCATCGATGTAGCGAAGGAAAAGTGGGGGACAGATACCAGTATATGCTTGGAACATGGATAGTTCCACAGAGCCAACAAAAAGGCAGGCATAGCTGGGACCCATACGGGTGCCCTTTAGTTTGGAGGAAGTGGGAGGAGCCAAAGGAGAAATTATTAAGAGTAAGGACTAACTCCGCTAGATGGAGCAGAGTGGTTGTAGAGGGGAACTGGTTAGGTCTGGAATCCAAAAAGAAGCGGAGAGCAATGAGACCTTCCTGGTGGGGGATGGAAGTATATAGGGACTGGACATCCAAGGTGAAAATAAAGCGGTGGGGGCCAGGGAACTTAAACTCATTGAAAAAATTTAGGGCATGAGAAGTGTCAGGAACATAGGTAGGAAGGGATTGAACAAGGGGGGATAAAACAGTGTTGAGGTATGCAGAAATGTGTTCGGTGGGGAAGGATCAAGCTGAGACAATGGGTCTACCTGGACAGGCAGGTTTGTGGATCTTGGGTAGGAGGTAGAGACGGGAAGTGCAAGGTGTGGGAACTATAAGGTTAGTAGCAGTGGATGAGGGAACTAGATCAGCTGTTCGTAGGAAAGAACGTATGCACACGTGACACACTTTCAAACTTCATTATATTATGGGAGCTCACTCATATGTGAGAGTATCCGTAAATCAGGCACTGCCTGCACTATACATATACTGATTCTATCAAGGTAATTATTTTATGTTCAATTAATTTGACCTTTGTTTTATAGCTCAGATGTGATAAGATTGGATACAATGCCATTTTTGGTAAAAAAAAACAGCCTGCAGAATTCTCTGACATAGCTAAAATGTAGGGTGACAAAACAATGTCTGGATCTTGGTTCTTTTAGTTACTGCATCTTCCTATATACAGATAAGTAAGAGGCAGGAAAGAATGCCTACTTTGTAAAACTTGACCCTAGTTGGTGATGAGCCTATCTGGAGTAAATGAATAAACGTAAGCACAATGACCATGTTCTCATTTAAAATCAATTAATCAAACTTTTATCGATTTAAAACCCAAACTTACATGAACAAATTAATACTGGTACTTAATCGTCAGCAAAGACTTGGTGGGCCATACAATCTGTTTCTATGTTGTAAAATCATACCATTTTATGCATCATTGCCAATTGGAAGGGAGTTGATGTGAAGAGAGCAAGTATTAACACTTATTATCATTATTCAGGGATCTATGCATGAGAATATCTGGTGACATTCACTATCTGATATGTAAAGAGTGACATCTATACGGGGTTGCAAGGGAGATACCAATGTTTCCAGCATTATTCTTGCAGGATCCTCATGTCAGCATGAGTCAGAATCCTTAAAAGTGAAGATGAAAGGAAAAATGGGCTGAAGAAAATAATAAATTGCAGAAATGACAAAATGAAAAATTCTAGTCTGATGAGGCGTAACAAAACCCTAAATCAATTCTTCACAAATGAAATTTCCTTGTACATGATTAATTGCTGGCATCTAGTATAGTGGGGGATGTCCACCTCATCCTCCAAAAGGACCCTCCACTGCTAAAATTCAATAATACTGAAATACTGTATATATAAAACAGAATAATTATGCTATTTACTTCTCTTATCTTTTCCTTTAATATGATATATGTTTTTCTACTTTCAATTTAAGTTCACAGGTTATTAAAGGTAAAGTATCAAGACAAACATTCACATCAGTTAAATGGGAAACTGTTCCAAATACTGAAGATAAAAAGTAAACTCATATTGAACCTGCTCTAACTGAAAGTACTGTAGGATTTTATATTGTATGGCATAAGCTGAGTACCCATGTGAAAGAAGACAGCCAAAAAAATCTCACTCTGAATAGCAAAAATTAAACCATTTTGTAATGTAATAAGTACATAACATTCAGTGCACATGCAAGCAAAACAGTTCAAGCATTAGGCAGCATGGTAGTGTAGTGGTTAGCACAACACTTTACAGTATAGGTTCAATTCCTACCACCACCTGTAAGAAATAGGTGGTTTCTCCCCATGACCATGTGAGTTTCTTCTGGGTGCTCCGGTTTCCTCCCACAGGCCAAAGACATACAGTTGGTAGGTTAATTGATCATTGTAAATTGTCCCATGACTGGGCAGATATTAAATTGGGGGATTGCTGGGCGGCACAGCTCAAAGGGCTGGAAGGGCCAATTCCATGCTGTATCTTAATAAAAAAATAAAAATAAATATAACTCTGTGCACATACAAGCAAACCAAAAGATATAAAACTACTGCTTAGATACACAGTATTTCCCAGTCCAGCTGACGTTTTTACAGCAAGAACTCTTGAAAATAAGCTGAATTGAAATTCAGACAGCAATGATAAACAGACATAACTTATGATTATCAATATAGAACATTCATTGTGAACACTTGAAGCTGTATACACAGTGGAGGATAAATCCATGTCCAGCTTATTTATAATGTAATTTAAGGAAACAATAACCCTGCTATAATGAAGCAAATATCTACTTGTTGTGAAAGTTAGACATTAATCCTTCATTGAGATGTCCACAAAATATAGAGGATTCCATCAGTCAAATCAATAAGCATGATGCCACACGTCATAAAGTCTTTATCCTCAGCCTGCACACTTGCTGAATCACATAACACTCTTGTAAAGTTTGTTGCAGTTTAGCTGCAGGACATGATTATTCTAAGGATCATAAAACTTTTGTGTGTGAAGTGTAGGTCATAACTTGGTCGAACTCAAACACAGAGAGTCAGTGAATGCATTTATTATTTTGAATAGTGAAAACATAAATCAGTCTTCAATAACATGTCAAAAATATGACAGATACATGACTTCAACTTAGTAACATCCCTGTTTCATCCATAGGATTAAAGAATTGTGCAGTACACTTTAAATAGTGTATTACAAAAGATACTTATTCTTTTTCAACAGGCAAGTTTCACAGAAAATGACTCTAAAGGAAATGATGAGGTGAATAGTACTCTAGGTGATGCATTCACACTTAATTTTGCAAATGCAGTAAACTGAACAGTGACTGTTGATATGTAACAAACACCTCGCAAGTTAGAGCAAGTTCAGAGCAGAAAGTTGTACTGGCCCCGCCCCAGTCCACCATGACAGTTCCTCCAGGGTGGTCAAAAACCTATTCAAATTGATTTAAATTGTTAATAATTTATTAATAGATTCAATTAAAAGACTGACAAATAATTTAAAACAATGAAATAATATAAGCAAAATTCTTAGTGATTGACACAGTATGGATGATTCATTAAAATGACTAGATTAACCATTTCTAAATCAGCCCACCTCCAGTGTATAGCTGAGGGCTGGATGCAACATGCACACCCGACCTGCAGTTTATCACCATCTCCTATGCGGGAAGAGTCAAAGGCATTTTGAGTCACAAATGGCTAAAAGCCAATAGATTCCTTTGGAATGGCAGCTGTTGCTCAGCAGAATTCAACCCAAAGCAGTACTTAAATAAATTTAAACACCGCTCCATATTTCTGTACAATATAGGAGGTTCCCCTTTCTTTCTTCCTTTTTCAATATTTTTATTGATTTCTATGTAGAAGAATACAGAGTCCAAGAGAATACATATTATAAAACAAAAGAAAAAATATAATAATACAAGATACAGTATATTGAATCACATTAACGAACTCCTTACCCTATATTCATATAAATTAGATTAATTCGTAATTAGAATATAAACAGTTTTATAAAAAAAAGAAAAAAAACCATATCAGATAATAAAATATGCTATTAACCAACTTCTGTACTTTAACAAGAAGTCAAAGATTATGAAAATAATTTTAAAACTGCCCCCACACATTTTGAAAATCTTGGTTAGATTCAGAAGTTGAACAACAAATCTTTTCTAAATTTAGGCATGCCATAACATCCCGTAACCACTGAGCATGGTTAAGTGAAACAGCAGCCATCCATTTTAACGAAAATGCCCTCCGAGCCATAAGAGAGATAAAAGCCAGAATGTGCAGATCAGATGTCTTCAAGATGATATCTTTCCCTCCAACAATACCAAATAGGGCAGTCAAAGGATTAGGCTTAAAATTAACTTTAAAGAGTACAGAAAAAGTTTGGAATACTTCCTTCCAATATTTTTCAAGACTTGGGCATGTCCAAAACATATGAATAAATGAAGCTTCTCCGTTGTTACACCTATCACAGTAGGGAGATATCTATATACTACTAAAACTCTCATGCTCTTTCTGTCTGTTTGTCTGTTTGTGACCTTCAATCAGCGCAAACGGTGCATTAAAGCGGCACTTTTTTTGGCTAAATCGAATTAAAATGCACTAACTTACAGAATGCAGGCAAAGTTCAGGGTTATATATTCATATAAAATTACTCATTCGCCAAAAATCAACAGGTTGGCTTTCACCCGAGACCCGATCTGCCATCATGGAAATCGGGACGCGACAGCCCGATGCATGCGCACGCCCAGCCTCAGCAGCGACACCTACCAGAGCGAAAGGGCAGGGCAGCTCTATTTTGAGGGGTCACATTCTGCTAATCACCATCAGCATGTGCAGGATTGGGACAGATCCAACTGCCACCCATCAATAAGAGATAATTAAATCTTATTATAATGACGTACTTCAAGACACCCATAAAACCCTTTGCTGCAGTCAAAGGACAGCGGTGACTATATCACATCCATTTAGGAGAGTGCCAACCACATCATCAAGAATAATCAGAATCCTTTGGTGTCAGTGCTTCATATCTTCTATCCAGCATTAGGGTAAAAAAAAATGGTCAGCCTAATTATGCTGTGTGGAAAGGGAAGGGGGACATTACGGTTAAGAGATGACGCCAAACGTTGTCAGGAAGCGGCAAGGAGAGGGAGAGAACAAGGATCGGATGAGGCCAGGGCCTCACGACTCCAGGATCAAAGAGTCAGGCCAAAAAAAGATGAGAGAAGAAGAGACAGAGGAGGAGAGGCATGCACATCTCCAGGATCAGAGACAAACAACAAACAACAGAAGAGCTGAAGAGACGGGGGATGAAAGGACTGCATGTCTCCAGAATGACAATGAGAGGCACAAGGGTGGCAGATAAACCAGAAATGATGCCATCAAAAGTGTCCTTCGTTAAATGAGGAGGAGCTATATTTGCTTTGCTACGCGTCATTCTTCTTTAATAAACTGAAGTTTTCTACTTCAGTTTCAAAAGCAAAGCCATACCAGTAGCATTCAGGAAAATTAAATGTTCATTCTGGTCACATCAGATTGCATTACCCTTCTCTCAAAGGGTGCCCCAATAGGTCACCCCATTGTCTAGTATCCATATAAAAATGAGATAACTTATCCTTGGTCATATAAGCCCTATGAACCACTTTAAATTGTAGGAGGAAATGACGAGCACATAACGATGAAGTATTAACCAATTTAAAAATTTCATTCTGAGTTTCTTCAGAAATTGAAGTCTGAGGTTCCCCTTTCAACTCGTTGTGCGTATGCCAGCTCACTGCATCAACAGGTAAAAATGCATTAAAGGAAACCAGATACAAAAAATTGTATTGAATTTCAACGATTAAGTAACATATTATACTATAATCGCTTATATTAAAGGCATTATTGTACCCTAAAAAATGCATTTTGTAATTTGGAAGGTCATAAAGCAAGGTGCATAGTGTTCAGCTGTAGAGTGTAACAAATTCAAAAATATTTTAACTTTGATTAATATTTAATAAGTTAATACTAAATTCTGATCAAAAATTGGCAAATGACAACAAGTTATATTTTCCCTATTCCCAAGAATCCTTCAAATTTTCTTTTATTTCCCCTTCAGTGAAGAAACAAGCAGTTTAGACCACCACATGCTGCAACTTGTTTTTACAAGAGTACTGAAAACTGCTTATTGTAACTAATAAAATTCAATTCACCCAGTACCTTCTGTAATACATAAATTTAGCTGTGGCTATTTTTTTTGAAGATGCATACTGATGCATAACTTGAATAACCTATTACACCCTTGGAGGGAATTAATTTGCAGGCTTTCGGGAAGGAGAGAAGGGGAACTGGCTTGATTGTGTGACCAAAAGAATGCCCAGGCGCAGTGCTCATTCAGAGCTGAAACAATTCTGTTTCTGGCCATGCAGTTCATCACCTTAACTCTTTTAAAAATTCCTCACAGCCTGGTTCCCTGTATCACAAATGCACTTGCAGATAGACATATCTCACTTACTCACTTAAGTTTATAGCAGAACCAACACCATCAACACTTCACATCACATGCTGGGGTTAATAAATCCGATTGTGACTCTGACTATTGGATTTGTCACTGGCACAAGGATCACATCATGCACAGAAGGGCTGAGGAGCCCAACAATTCTCCCCAACCCTAACCCAAGTGCCATCAACTTGCCTAGAAAAACTAAAACAGACAACCCTCCTGCAATCCCACCTGCTCCTCTCCCTGCTTCCTCCCTCATCCCCTTCCATTCGATTCTAGAACCATTCACCCCAAGCAAAAGAAAGCGCGTGGCACCCTTTCGGGTCGGTCCATCCCCAACAAACATGCAACCCTAGGTTGGGAGGTTCTTACTTGTGATTGGGCCCCTAACCATACACGCTCCATTTGGCCACTGCTTGCAAAAGAATCCTAACAGCTGTCAGCATGAGTATCACCCTCCTATCCAAATTTCTAAACTCTGCTGGTCCACATGATGTCCTGGTGGCCCACAGCATACAAACTGAAAACTATGGTTGAGCCCGTTCTAAGGTATGTTGCCATTCTCACTCGTAGCTTTACCTTCAAGGGAAAGCAACATGGGTTTTCCTTATCCTCTCCCTGTCTTGGATTTGCTTCCCTCCTACAGGCAAATGAACCAAAAATAATCAAACTCAGCCTCTGAGAGAAACTTAAAATCTTTGTAATATTACCTTCTGATATTAATTAGCAAGCAAAAGTAAACATTTTTAAAGCACATACCAGATCACCAGTATTGGCCAAAGGGTAAATTGATACACTGTATTTAACTTCTCACTAAAGTTGAACACACAGCTTTTAAACATGATATCTTAATTGCAAGTGAACCATTATGCCATTTAAATAGAATTTCTGATCAACTTAAAATATAAATTGTTGGCTAAATATTGAACAGATTGCCCTCTCGTGTTTAGATTCAAACCCTGAACAGCTCTGAACTTATTTTACTTCAATTACTCTAATTAATGGTGAGTATAGTTCCTCAATCGCTCCTGCGAGGGGAGAGTCCCTCAACTACTGAACACACTCAGAAAGCAAATATTTAATCATGGCCAAACACATCACAGCAAAGTTCAATCTCATCTATACACTCATACATAGTTTTCAATAGAAGATAGCTTGAATTCCAGGATGATTTTACTGCTGTCAAAGGCAGAAGTCCAAACTCAATTGTTTTGCTCTTTCCGATCAACTAATTTGAGACATACACAAAAATGAAAAGTTTCATACAAAAAAATACTTACCTACTAAACCTAAGAGCTACCCACAGCAATTTTTATGCAAGGCACTAAAATGATAGGCAGCCCATTTCATATTATCAATGCTCTGTAGCCCTAATTGCTGAAAGCAAGTTTACAACACAAGAGGAGGCCATTCAGCCCATCACCTCTATGCCGGATGAAATAGCAAATCCAACTCATTTCCATCTCCCAACACTAGGTCCACAGACTTGCAGGTCTGTAACCCTTCAAATGAACACCATCATGCTCTTTAATTATATTATTTTACTTTGTCTCATTTTTAGGAAATGCACAACAAATCCTCTGCAACAAAAATAACAGCAAATTATCCAATTACTCCTCATAGCTACAATTTTCTAGTCCTGGCAACACCATCTTTATATATATTGTGGTGACAAGCAGCATATAACAGCTCTAGCATAAACTCACATGCTCTTATATTTTTTGCCTTAGTTCATAAGGTCATAGAGTAATAGAAAGACACTGTCTATGGAAATTGGCTCTTCAGTCTATCGAGTTTGTCAAATTATTAACACCATTTACATTAACCCTAAATTAATCTTTTATTTTTATTCTCATCTCCGGTCCTACCACTCATATACACACCATGGGCAGTTTTATGGTGGCCAGTTAACCTACCAGCTTTGGTATGTGCGAGGAAACCAGACCACCCAGAGTGAACCTACATAATCACTGGAAGAATGTATAAATTCTACATAAACAGCCCCCAAGCTCAGGATAGACGGCTCTGTTAGCTGCATCAATGTGTTAATCATATTAATAATGCAAATATTAAGAAATATTTATTAAAGAAGGCACTGTATTTGGCTCTCTAACCCTTTTATTCAACCACCCTGACTTTCTTTAAGGACCTATGGCTATACTGTACACTCCTGTGTCCCTCCATATCACTCGATAGTCCCACTTGCTTATTCCTTGTTTTGTTGCATCTTCCCAAATGTGTTAAAATAGCGATACTGAAAATGTGCAACCGCTTCGGGTAGTCAAAAAGAGAAGAAATCTGATTAAAAAGGTCACTAAGAATACCTTTCCTGTGGTAAATTGTGTTCAATTATCACCACAAACAGTGAAGGGGTGAGCAATGGTGAGGCGAGTTCGGGGGATGAGCCAAGATGGCGCATGCAGAGTCATTGTGGTCAGACTTCTGATTCCAGTACGGCTGGCCTGGGTGCTGGAAGGAGAAGTCGGGGCCCGTGCAGAGAAGTTCTGATGCTTGTTCAACTGGCCCGAGTGTGAGGTTGGATCGCTCTGGACTCCGAGCTGATCTGAAGAGCCTGAAGGTGGCTTCAGGCTGGGCAACGGAATCTGGTCCTGGAGCGAGTCCCTGGCTGGCGTGGTGTAGGCCCGGAGCCTTTCGCAGCAGCAGTGCCTGAATCCTAGTGCGAGAAACGATACGCTGTTTAGCCAATTTAAATACCAGCCCAGATTGGAGGTGAGTTTTTTTTCTTTCTCTTTCATTTTTATTTTTATTCTTTTTTTTCCTTTAATCGGGTTCTTTCAGGTTCCTTGCATTGTGGCTACCCGTGAGCAAGGAAATCTCAAGGTTGTATAATTTATACATTCTTCGATAATATGTGAATCTTGAATGTGTTACCTCACACATTTCAGAACTAAATTTTATTTAACATTTTCTTCTCTACTTGTCTGAAAAGCCACTATGGTCCAAAGTTTGCCTCCTCATTGTCAACTAATTTGAAGGTCAATTCATGTCAGAGCAACGGGCAGCATCCAGGGAGTGCCTTGGATAAACATGTTCCCATAAAGAAAAGACTGCAAAGCCTAATGGAGGGTCCACTGAATGATAAGTTGCAGTGGTAGTCCGGGGGGGGGGGGCAGGGAATGGCAAGCCAATAAAGTAATGAAGAGTTCAATAAACAGAGGTAAATTCTGCATCTCAATTCCAACATCCTTCTTATCCTTCTTTGCTGGAATGGAACTAATTTTCATAATTAATATGAAGCTACTTCAACCTACAATGACCATATTCTGTATCCAAGGTCACCGAAACCTCAGCAGCCAAGTAGCTGTGTGCAGATTGAGCTCACTTCTTTTCCATTCATTCATTTATGGGATTGGGTGTCGCCAGCTAAGCCTGCATTTATTGCTCATCCCTAGTTGCCCTTGAGAACGTGGTGATGAGCTGCCTTCTTGAACCTCTGCGGTCCCTGAGGTGCTTTGAGAAGAGATCCAAGGCATCATCATCTTATTCATTGAAGCATAAGCAAAACTGGGTCTTGCACTCGACATCTGCAAGTTAAAGGTCCTATGATAACCTGCTATGAAACAACGACCTCTAACAATAAAGGATTGCAGTGAAACCCTGGAAAACATGGATCAATTCTCACCCTTCAGGAGAAAGGCTGACATCAATGATTAAGCTCACCATCTCCTTCAATGCACCATCATACATACCATTTAGTCAAATAGGAAAAGGGGTCATCGAAGATCAAGACTAATCTTGCCATAAAATTCACGGTTAATGGACAAAAATTATCTCTGCTCACCGATACCTTTTTGAGACCTGGACTACATACAATAGGCAAAATTGTCCAAATTCATTGGAAGGATAAGCTAACCAAAATCAGTGCCTTTTCCTAGGCCAACATTCATGCCACTGAGGCTTAAATTATATTTGGTCAGCCCTTTCCACAAGCCCAACATCAGACCCCCAAAACAGAAGCTCTTTTCCAAATTCCATGCAGAATGAGGGAAGAATTCTAGGATGTGCACCAAGTTTCCAAGAAGAAATACAGCATTCCCACGGATACTTGGGAATTAATGGCTCATGACTGCATAAAGGGGAGGAGAAGATTCGTAAACCTTGAGTCTGCGCTTTAAAAGCAGGATAAGCACACAACTTCACAAGCTACCCATCCAATTACTCGCCTCCTACTTCAGATATCTCTTACTCTGTCTGCAGGGGAGCCTGCAGTTCACAATTCGTCCTCTTCAGTCCCCTTACAATCCCGAAGACTAGAGTGAAGGCAATTCATTAAAATCCAAACACCAAAAGCTAGAATATTAAGTAACTAGCAAAAGTCAGTTCTGACTTGCCCACACGTATTAACAGTTATCCAAGTGAATCAGCAAACCAACTTTGGAATAATCTTGCAAAGATACTGGATAAAATCAATATGAGATGGGTGTCCTTTATGTGTTCTGTATTTCATTTGATCTCCAGCAGCAAATATGTTTTCCAGCAAAAGTCCCTCATCACTACATTATGTTTTACTCCTTTGCCTTTCACAATTAACTGCTGCCCATCACTGGCTCTATCCCAACTCAAACAAACTTTATCCCAATATAATCACTCAACAGAGCCACTAAAGTTATTTCTGCTTACTAATCAGTTTCCCAAATATTTCAAGTTATTTACTCCTGTTGCTCACATATCTTTGTCTCAAGAGAAAGAAGGTACATTGCCTGCCAATCCAAAACCACCAGCTTTATCCCACTGCCAAAGTTTCAGCTATGCACACAGGTCCTTCTCGCCAATTCCACTCTCTGCCCCCAACCACATCCTGGCTACTTTAGTGGTTGAGGCACTCTGCTGGCAAATTTATGCTGAGAAAATGAGTCACATAACATTGCACTTTTTAGTACAATGCAACTGGAAGACGACTAATCCTGGAGTTAGTCATGCTTACGACTGTTTCAACATTAAATCATGCTAATCTTAAAATTCAACAGGGCTTACTGTCACAAGTCACCCTTGTGACCCCAACACTATTTCTGTGTCACTGATGACAATGTTATTTCCCCACTAGTCTTCAAAATACAATTCCTAACATGGAAACCTCAAAAAAAATACTTAGTATCATCCAATCAATCCCACTTTCCCTCGTACACTGAAGCACACAAACCTCATTCATCTCTAGTCTTACCCCTCAACTTTCAAATTCTCTTTACTTTTTCCTAGCTCTGCTCCTTCATAACACTTGCCATTCCTAAAATCTAGCCTTGCTCTCAATCCTTCTGCTGACCTCCCCCATTTTCCTCCCAGTCCATTGCGCAAATTTCTCATCTCTAAAATTCTCCTTTAAAACTCAAACATTTTTAAACCAAGCATCTGACCTCTCCTAATCTCCTTCCCTTGTGTAGTCTCTTTGCCATGTACCTGGGAACCATATTATTTCCAAGTTTCAAAAAAAACTGTATAATCTAATCTATGGACTAAAATTCACCACAGATCAGAGATCTAAATACCAGTCACATAGATTGTACAAGGAACATTCACACTTTAAAGAATTTGTTTGTCTTTCTTTCATATCAATTTAAACCTACAAGAACTGAAAACAATTCAAAAAATTCAGTGTGAACTATATCATGGCAAAAATTGTGGAATAGCTCTCGTGACATCATTCAAGCAACTTTTCTTCATATAATTCCATCTGTTCTCAATAATGACATCATTTCCATGTAATATGAAACGTGGTTTCATCTCCATGAAATCTTGTAGTACAAAACAAAAATAATCTTGTTTATTTTTACTCATTTTTATGTTATTAAATTCCAAATGTAAAATAGAGTAGTAGCACATGAAATGATACCCGACACTTAATATGGAAAAGATTTTGCCTGCAGCTTACTGGAACATGAAATGCAAGACTATTAGCCACATAAGATCAATTGTTTCTTATTCACACACTAATACATATAAACTTATTTTCAAACGACAAGAAACTTAGATCTCGATTTAAATACTTAACATTGGCATGTGATCACTAAGCTATCAAAAAAATGAATCCCTAATCAGATGCTACTGTTAATGTTTTAGTACTTCAGGAAAAACAACTAATTTTCAGTTTATGTTGGGAAAGTACAAATGAATTGCATCCATCTTTTCCCCGTATTTATTCTTCAAAGCAGGAATGGCATGTAAAAATGTAATAACTCTCATGAAAATTAAGTCTCACTGGTTAAATCTTCATCTGAATTCTTGTATAATTGAAATAACTGGAAGACTTCAACCAAGGTTTTCAACAAATAGAGTAAAATAACAAAAACATAACCAAACAGATGTATCATTTCTTAATCGGGTTTGTTACTTCAGGTGCCCTCTAATCATCTGGTTCCCATGATTCCACACAAAAATTACAAGATAAAATTAAAATATACAAGACCAAAATGTAATACCTTGAAAAAGGTTTATAGAAACTCACTGTTCAGTCAATTTCATCATAACAACTTAGAAATTAATTTTATAATTTGTTTGCTTTCTTAAGGATGCAAAATAAATTACTATAGGCAAAATTGTCAAGAACAGATTGGTCAATAAATTTGTGCAAGGATTAGACAAAGGTTGAAGGAAGTCAGCAATGGTGCCCTTTTACAAACTTCAGCTGCTGATTTTCAGTGACAAGTTCTGCCGTCCAGGGGTTGTGATTAAAGTTGAGATGAGTGGCTAGTAACCAGCCACAAACCAAGGAGGCACTTTTCTGTTGTCAGTTTAATAAGTGGAGGGGCGAGGGAACAGGAGAGAAAGGAAAACGTAATCTTGGCTAATATTCTGCCAAAGGATTTGTGTGTGAGGGTGGGATCCTGTGTTCAGCGCACCAAGGTGAAAACTCATTGGACCAAATGGCCTAAAGCTGCTCTTATACCTTAGGTTCTTATGGTGTATTATAGATTCATTTGGGAAGTGAGCATGGAGATCAAAGCCTCCATTTGGAGCCTCAATTAGTCAGCAATAACAAGCAGTGTTTGGGGATGGGAGAAGAGGAAATTAAGGACATGTTTAACATAGCCCACAGTTTACCAGTGGATAAAGATAACCTGCTAGAACCCAGAGTGAGCAGCAATAGCCATATTTGGAGCTATTTAGTCCAAGGTCACCAGCAACATCCCAAAAAGTAACATACTATGGGGAATGACCAAGAGCTCCTCATGATACAGAAACCACATCAACTGCATAAGGGTAACTCATAACAAGTAGTGCCCGGTCTAAGACCTGGGCTGACCTGACAAAGCCCAAGAAATGATTGTTATCCATACTGAACTCGGGAATAAAAAAACTTGTGGTCTTACAATAATTAAACTGTTATGAGCCTGGATGTTTAACTGATTGTATTTGTGCACCATTTCTGATGTTAAAAGTTGAATGAGCAAACAGTCCTTTTGTCTCAATCTATTGCTTCGAACTATATTATTAAGCACATCTTACATGCCAACATTTACAATCTGCTTAAAAATCTACAATGAAACAATACATTCTGTAAAACAGCAGACAACAGAAGCAGTGAACTTGGAAGATGACAGAGAAGGAACGAGTACAGTATGTATTTGATTTGGTAATGCATACATAGGACTATCCAGATTCAGTTTCTTGGGAATTTAGGAAAGTTAGAAATTATAGAGCTGGCATGAAAAATAAAGAATGTTGTGGTATTTTAGGAGAGACTAAGTCACAAAGACAACAATGGTGCTACCTGAAAATATGATGCTGGCTTGTTAATCGCAACTGATCTGTCCAAAGGAAACCTGTTTCTCCAACCAACCAAGGCCCCATAGCTCCCCAGCCATCTGTCTCTCCAATAAACAAGGGAAATGGACTTCCAGCATTTTACATTACCAATGTCCAACAGGGTGCTGCGGTCACAAGAGAAGCATCCAAGTCAATCACTCACCTTCATGCACTAACATGCAGTAACACGGTCCACACCAAGTCCAGCTCCTCCACCAGCGAGCAGCTCACTGATGAGGTAGACCTGCAGTACTTGAAGTTCTTAATGTCCAGCATTGTTATCAGTCATAAAAAAGACACTTAAAAAGGACACGGACACCTCTGGTTTTCCTCCGAGCGGCCACTGCATCTGAACACTGCCATCTTACCGGAAATACAACAACCGCCAGCTCCCACAAGACTTCACTAAACATTACAGACCAGATTTTGAAACCAAAATTTAACAAAATTCTTCCTCCTTCCACTCCAGTCCTGATCAAGGGTCTCGACCCAAAATATTAACTATTTATCCTCTCCGAACATGCTGCCTGACCTGCTGAGTTCCTCCAGCATTTTGTGTTTGTTGCTCGAAGAATGGCAAAGCAACTCCAAGTGTCTCAGGCACTGTCTGTATGTCAAAAATCAAAAGATACTGTCAGAATTTCAAATCACAACTACTAGCTTTGTAAAAGTAGCCTTTCATTGTTTCTCCTTCACCAATGACATGCACTGAATTTTCTGTATGCGCTGTATGTGTACTAGATAGATCTCAGAGTTAAGTTTTGTCAGTATTACCTACTATGCAATGATTTTTAATCATCTTCATTCAACTACTCTGTCACTAAAAATTGAAATATTATAAATGAGTCAATTCTTTGTTCTTCATATATTTTTCGTTATCAGGTGTTTATTTATTGATTGAGTTACAGCACGGAAAAGGCCCTTCTGGTCCTTCGAGCCACACCATTCAGTAATCCCCCGATTTAACCCTAGCCTAAACACACGCCAATTTACAATGAGCAACTGACCAACCAACTGGTCCCTCTTTGGACTGTGGGAGGAAACCGGAGCACCCAAAGGAAACCCACGCCGTCACAGGGAGAGCATACAGTAGGCGGTGGGAATTGAACTTGGGTTGCCTGTCCTGTATGCTACCACGCCTTAAGTTTTGTCAGTATAACCTACTATGCAGTGCCAACAACCTGTCTTTGAATGTGAACAAAACAAAAGAAATGGTTGTTGACTTCAAGAGGACACGGAACGACCACTCGCCGCTGAACATCGACGACTCCTCCATAAAGATCGGTAAGAGCACCAAATTTCTTGGTGTTTACCTGGCCAAGAATCTCACCTGGTCCCTCAGCACTAGCTCCATAGCAAAGAAAGCCCAACAGCGTCTCAACTTTCTGCGAAGGCTGAGAAAAGTCCATCTCCCACCCCCCATCCTCACCACATTCTACAGAGTTTGTATTGAGAGCATCCTGAGCAGCTGCATCACGGCCTGGTTCAGAAATTGCACCATCTTGGATTGCAAGATCCTGCAGCAAATATTGAGGTCATCTGAGAAGATCATCGGGGTCTCTCTTCCCGCCATTACAGACATTTACACCACACGCTGCATCCGTAAAGCAAACAGCATTATGAAGGACCCAACGCACCCCTCATACAAACTCTTCTCCCTCCTGCCATCTGGCAAAAGGCACCGAAGTATTCGGGCTGTCACGAACAGACTATGTAACAGTTTCTTCCCAAGTCATCAGACTCCTCAATACCCAGAGCCTGGACTGACACCAACCTACTGCCCTCTACTGTGCCTATTGTCTTGTTTATTATTTATTGTAATGCCTGCACTGTTTTGTGAACTTTATGCAGTCCTGGGTAGGTCTGTAGTCTAGTGTAGTTTTATGAGTTTTTTATGCAGTTCAGTGTAGTTTTTGTATTGTTCATGTAGCACCATGGTCCTGAAAAATGTTGTCTCGTTTTTACTGTGTACTGTACCAGCAGTTACGGTCGAAATGACAATAAAAAGTGACTTGACTTGACTTAGTGCCTCTCTACTGTGCAATCAGGCAGAGAATCCTACATTTTTGTGTCAACACACACGATGATATATTTCTAACTCTAAACTGTTTGTGCCTTGAAAGAAAGCCTGATAGAGGTGGCAGCATTTATTGCAGAAACTGCTGACAGTTCATGAAACTCATCCACTTTGAATTTACATTTATTTTAAGATCCAACAGTTAAAGGAGTACTACTGAAGCCACAGATGCCCAGTTTCCTACATGACATGCTTTAAAATGTTAAGCTAAGGAGCACAGGTAGGCAAAGTCTAACTAATAACTGTTGCAGATGGTTGCTCTACTACGATGTGTTTCTTGTTGGAGGTTTTACAATGCAATATTTTACAATACAATACAATAAATTACAATATTAATGAAATCTTATTAAGATCTTATTAATTTACTGAATTCTGCTGCAAACCCTTTCTTCATTCTCATTAATATTGTCTATGATTAACAACTATCATTTCTGACTGTTAATAATGAAGATGAAACTAGTTCGCCTTCTGGTTCACCCTGTGTGATGAACCAGGGGGCCAGCCAGAACAGCCAGTTGAGACAGGAGCTGAGGACACTTAAATGGCAGTTCAAGGAGGCAGCAGAGGAGGAGAAGGAAGCACTGCAGGAGCTCCTCACCCTCTGCAGGGCAGAATAGCACTGAGTTCAGGAGAGAGAGGGCCAGAAAGAGGACTGCCTTCAGAGCTGATCCATTTAGCTTCACAAGAAGCTTCTTGGACAAAAGTGGAGTGGACACCTATCTTGCCCAAAAAGGGAGATTGATGTGCATCTCTGGGACACCCACACAGACACAACTGGGGACCAAAACTTGGGAGCATGCATCTACCACTGAATTCAACAACAGGGAGCCCAGCTTCAAACAGGTCACAGAAACAGTCAGAACAGCTAGGGAAGCTCAGCACCTAGACCAAGTGGAGTACCATACAAAGTATAGATGTGGTGTCCCAAACTTCTGTACAGACTGTGGAGTATTTGGAGGAGGGGGGAGAGTGACCCACCAATGGAGATTTGCAGATGGTGTCTGGATTCCCAAGGAGGAGATCTCCAAGAATATCGAGCAGTTTTAGCTCATCACACTGCTCAGCATTGAGGGGAAGATATATTTCAGTGATGTTGCCCGATGCCTAATGGAGTACCTCCTGAAGAATCATGACATTGACACCTCAATGCAGAAGGGCAGGGTAGCACGGGTTCCAGGGTACCTAGAGCATACAGGAGTGATCACTCAATTGATCAGAGAAGCACGGGAAGGTGAGGGAGATCTCCCCGAGCTCCGACTGGACCTCACAAATGCGTGTGGTTCCATATCACATAAGATGTTTGAAGTCACCCTCGAGCACCTCCGTGTCCCAATCACGACCAGAAAACTCGTTCCAGACTACTACAGTAATTTCAGTCTGAGAGCCACCTCTGGGACAGCCACACAGATTGGCATCGTCATGAGATGGGGATCATAACAGGATGTACGGTGTCTGTGATCATCTTCTCCTTGGTGACGAACATATTGGCCAAGTCAGCAGAGATAGAGTGCAGAGGCCCGTTGTCCAGGTCTGGTGTCCATCAGCCCCCTATAAGAGTATTCATGGATGACATGACTTTAACACCAATGTCAGCGCCAGGATCCTTCAGAACTTCACTGGTTGGGAAAGGATAAACTTCAATCCTAAGAAATCCAGATCTTTAGTACTGAAGAGAGGAAAGGTGGTTGACAAGTTCCTGTTTAACCTGGGAAGCACCCAAATTCCAAGCCTGTCAGAGAAACCAGTGAAGAGCCCTTAACAGCTCACACACAGCATCCATCAAAGCAGCCAGGAAAGAGCTGCAGCAATGGTTGACTCCTGAGGACAAGTCAGGGCTGCCTAGTAAATTGAAGGCTTGGATTCACCGGCATGGTGTTCTCCCTGTGGCCTCTGCTAAGTCTATGATGTCCCCCTCTCAACAGTTGGGACCTTTGAGAAAAACATTAACCAGTACCCACGGAGGTGGCTGGGTCCGCCTAGGAGCCTAAGCAGCATTGCCTTGTACGGGAAGAAAACCAGACTGAAACTCCCTGTCAGCAGTGTGAGTGAGGAGTTTATGGTCACCCGTGCAAGAGAAGTGCTGCAATACAGAGAGCCCAGCAACCTGAAGGTCTCACACACTAGCACTGGGCAGGAGGTGAAGGGCACGGGATGCAGCTGAACGATCCAAAGCACAGCTGTACCAGAGGGTGCTGGTGGACTCAGTGGCATCAGGACAGGCAACGTGGGTTGCTTCCCAACAGTCCACTACGATAAGGAAGAGTGAGGTGCCACAGGTCCAGCAGGAGGTGTGTGCTGCTGTGGAGGAGCTACGTGCCAACGAGATTGCTGGCTTGTGGCAACAAGGCACGTGGACTAGTTGGGACCAGGTATTGGAGCACAACATCTCGTGAGGGAAAATTTGGCAAGCTGAACCCCACCACATCAATTTCCTGATCCAGTCAGTCTACGAAGTCTTGCCAAGCCCAGCGAACCTCTACTGCTGAGACAAGGCTGAAACACCAGTGTGCTCCCTGCGCCGAGGGAAGGGGACACAAGTGCACATCCTCAGCTGCTGCCCAGAAGCCCTGGGGGAGGGGTGTTATCGTTGGCACCATGACCAGGTCCTGAAGACAACGACTAACACCTTGTGCACAGCCATCACCCAGGCTAAACTCCATCGCCCAGCAAAGCAAGCAATTGCTTTTATCAGGGCAGGGGAGAAGGCATAAACACAATCCCAGGAACAGCAAAGGACTGGCAATTGAGAATCGACCTAGGGAAACAGCTCACCTTCCTTGAGCAGATCTCCTCAGCCGTGTTTAGGCCAGGCATCGTGCTGCTGTCAGAGTCATGTAGACAAGTGGCCACGTTGAAGCTGACTGTTCCCTGGGAAGACCAGATGGAGGAGGACCATGAAAGGAAAAAGACAAAGTACAAAGACTTGGTGGAGGAGTGCTGCAGCAAGGAGCGGTGGGCACACTGTATGCCCGTAGAGGTGGGCTCCAGATGGTTTGCTGGTCAATCCCTCTGCCAAGCCTACAGCCAGGATCCCAGAAGAGGAAAGCCATCAGGAATATCATAGAGGCAGCAGAGCAAGCCTCGAGGTGGCTGTGGATCAGGAGGAGTGATCCGTGGCAGAATGTTACTCAGACACATCGGGGTCTGATTACCCCCAGATGGGTGGCCCAGGAGAAGGTGTATGATGTTGAGAGACCTGAAACACCCTGTGACCCCGGGTTACATGACTGACGATGTGTCTGAATGCATCACAAGATGTATCATTCTATCTATAACATGATAGCGATAATGATATGAGTGAAAATATTAAAATGCAAAAATACCTTTCCAGAAAACTGGATTTTATTGACTAGATTTTAAAATCATTATGCACAAAATCTTACCGTGAAAAGGTAATTTAAAGAATCAAGCATAAACTGTTCCAAGTGATATGCAATAACATGGACCTGGTTATTTAATCAGCTTCAACAAGTACTTCAAACTAATCTGCAAGTGTTGTACTTTATAATAACAATAAATAACTAGCAAAAGGGCAGCACGCTAGTGTAGTAGTTAGCACAACACTTTACAGTACCAGTGACCCAGGTTCAATTCCCACCACTGACTGTAAGGGGTTTGTACATTCTCCCTGTGACTGTGTGGGTTTCCTCCGGGTGCTCTGGTTTCCTCCCACACTCCAAAGACGTACCAATTAGTAGGTTAATTGGTCATTGTAAATTGTCTCATGATTAAGATTAAATCGGGGGATTTGCTGGATAGCAGGGCTGGAAGGCCCTATTCTGCGCTGTATCTCAATAAATAAATAACAAGCAATCTGCAGCCCCAAAAGAAAAGAAAGATACGTAGCCACTGAAACAATACACAACCAGTTGGTGAAAGAGCATAAATTAGAAAGCAGACATTCAATATTATTAGCCGAAAAGCTGTAAGGATAATGTGCAACAAAACTGCTTCCACCATTGTCTGCTAATTGACATTAGTTGGTAGCAGTGCTCACTAAACTGCAACAAATTCAATCAACTATAAAGAAAATCTGTTTGACTATTATAAAAGAAACAGCTTTTCCTTTCTTCAAAAACCACACAAATAATTTTACTCTGATTTTTCGTATTTACTCATGAGAACTTTAGTTTTCTGTAAAAAAAATATCAGCCTGCTACAGATCAGTTACATTGCAAAACAGTGAAACAGAAATGCCTAAATGAGGGACGAATGCATCATCAGTCAGCTCTCACTATAGAAAGTATGGACCAGCGTTCTTCCCAATTGAAAACAAAACCTGCATGTGATAGGATTCAAGCCATTTTAGCTACTGATTATTTTAAAGGCACCCTGTGCCACAAACAATATTCAAATTTTAGTATCTCAGTACCAAAAGCTATCATGCTGGTCCAGTTCTAAGAAAAATCTGCTGAATGGAAACCAAACTAGAAAGTTCACAGCAATAGTTTCCTCAATTTAAAATATTTAGATCTGTTAGAAAATCACAAAAAAAATTGTTAAAGTAAATAAGGAGCTTAATTCAGATATAAAACGACAGTATTCAGAGGCCAAAGATTTATAGTAATTTGCAAAAAACATTTAATATAGACTAGAGAACTGTGCACTGCACCAAGAGGGTTATGAAAACAAATTCAATAGAGTCTCAAAAAGAAAAATGAACACTGTACAGCTAATAAAAAAGCAGAGGAAGTGGGGGTGGTAAATAGACATATTCAATCAAAGGCTCAATCAACCAGAAATAACAGTGCAGATAACACAAGGGCAGATATTCATACTAAGTGAAGGTCTTCAATGTCCATTATAAAG
The DNA here is from genome assembly GCF_963921235.1 of Mobula hypostoma. Lineage (NCBI taxonomy): Eukaryota > Metazoa > Chordata > Chondrichthyes > Myliobatiformes > Myliobatidae > Mobula > Mobula hypostoma. Next base: position 110,713,924 of record NC_086100.1, on the reverse strand, counting down.
AATGACTAAGTGCTTTATTATTAATTAAACTTGGGAAAACAGCTGTCAAAAAAGGCATGATGAAGTTGGTGAGAAAGGCAAATATCATATATACATCTGCCCATGGCAGCACTAATAGGAGAAGCTATTAATCAATTATTGTAGACTCAAGACATTCTTCTTATTGAGGACACCCTCCACGATATTTTGTACAACTACTGTACATTCATTATGACTTAAAGGATTCACAGTGAAAATTAGTTTCCATCAGACTGTAAGATATAGGAACAGAATTAGGCCATTTGGCCCATCGAGACTGCATCGCCATTTCATCATGGTTGATCCATTTCCATCTCAGCTCCAATCTTCTGCCTTGTCCCTGGAACTCTACAAGCCCTAACTAATCAAGAATATATCAACTTCTGCCTTAAATATACCCAATGACTTGGCCTCCACAGCCTCTGGAGGCAATGAATTCCACAGATTCACCACTCTTTGGCTAAAGAAAGTTCCTCCTCATCTCCATTCCCCATATCAAAATACTCAAATTTATTTGCAAAGTTTGAAGTACCCCGCAGTTTTCTGGCAAACCATCACCTCTTCTCCTCCACCATCAAAGGATTAATAAAATAATCTTTAATTAAAACAGTCAGGAAATCTCTTCATTGTTACACCTCTTTCAACATGAACTATAAATCAATCCTAGAGATCTGCTTCCTCTAACAGGATCACAAATTTGTCATAGGGTTTGGAGGCTTGTGTGCTTCAATGAGTCAGAGAGTTATGTTGGCTGGAGAAGAAAAAAACTGTTATGAAAATAGCAATGAAGAGTCCTTCTATATCTGAGTGTGGTGGTATTCCTGAGTCTCCAGGCAGGACTTGCATAAATGACAGTAGTGAAAACCAAGAGGAAGCTACTGACATGATGAAGGAAGCCCTGAACACCACCAGAGATGGAAGACCTTCATTGCTTCCTGAACATCAGCAGCATAAGGACCAATAAGTAAGTAAGAGGTCTTCTTAGGTATTAAGTTCTTGGAGCAGACTTGATGGGCCAAACGGCCTAATTCTGTTCCTATCCTTATGGTCTTAAGTTAAAAATCCACACACATCTGACAAAATGTACTCTTTTTTCCATTTCCAAACTGACTTAACCTCAGGTATCTGGAGAAAAACAAGAAAGCAAAGGGCATACCATATTGTAGAAAGGAAGACACCCATGGCATTGTTAGACCAATTATCCTATCCTGGATAAAGGACTGAGTTATGCTGAATCAGGCATAATTCTACATGTTTTATTAGAAATATACACCTGTACCCAAAACATGTTGTCAGGTGTCATCAAGTTCAGGTTGGGAAACCAAGCTCTAGACTCATCCATACTTCCCTAGGCTGTCAAGATCTCTGAGGATCTAACCTGGTCCCAACTCATTGATGTAGTCATAAAGAAGGCAAGACAGCAGCTGTATTTTATTAGGAGTTTGAAGCAATTTGGCATGTCAACAAATACACTCAAAAACTTCTATAGTTGTACCGTGGACAGCATTCTGACAGGCTGCATCACTGCTTGGCATGGAGGGGCTACTGCACAGGACCAAAAGAAGCTGCAGAAGGTTTAAATCTAGTCAGCTCCATCTTGGGTACTAGCCTACAAAATACCCAGGACACCTTTAAGGAACAGTGTCTCTGAAAGGCAGCGCCCATTATTAAGGACCTCCAGCACCCAGGGCATGCCCTTTTCTCACTGTTACCATCAGGTAGGAGGTACAGAAGCCTGAAGGCACACAATCAGCGATTCAGGAACTGCTTCTTCCCCTCTGCCATCCGATTCCTGAATGAACTTTGAAACTTTGGACACTACCTCACTTTTTTTTAATATGCAGTATTTCTGTTTTTGCACATTTTTAATATTCTATTCAATATACAAAATTGATTTACTTGTTTATTTATTATTATGTTTTTTTCTCTCTCTCTGCTAGATTATGTACTGCATAGAACTGCTGCTGCTAAGTTAACAAATTTCACGTCACATGTTGGTGATAATAAACTTGATTCTGAGTCTGATTCTTAGTAGATATTTAGGTAGCACTGCTTTATCAAATACCACAGAATTTAACATTAGTATACAGATAAAATTAATCAATTTCTTAGTCTTAAAATCACTTTCCTGCAGAGCCCTCACTGGCTTCCTATTTAATAATTATATTGAAACATAGTTGCCATTAAACAGCAATGAGCCCAATTATAAATTTATCTATACAGACAAGTAAATATTATATATAAATGCCACCGAATTCACATGACTCACTATGGTACAAAATCCTAACGTTATGCTAATATTATTCTACAATATAAAACATACCACTACGATTCTTAATTTTTCTTCTGTAAGAAGAATTTCCTATATTCAGTTCATTTCTGATCAACATACTGGCCCATTATTGGTCAAAGAAGCACTTCCAGTCTGACTATTATATCCCAAAAATATTTTTGAACATTAAGACAACTAAACAATCACAACATCCAAAGGAGACAACTATCTATGAGATTTTTCTCATGTGATCTTTTTTTATTAGAGGAATTTTGTACAATGCATATAAAATCATAATTGATGATTACAACATTGGATTGTACTTTTTAGTAAATGTTGTAGTTTAATTTCTTTAACTTAGACCAAATGGCCTTCTCCTATGTTGCAAAATTCTATGACTAATTCTACTCACTATTTCTGTTGAACAGATTTATAATGTTTTTATATATGTTCTTGGATTATTATTGATAGCAATTTTGTATTTTATCATATATAATCTACTTAACCTAGTGGACATTGAAAGGCTTTGATAAAGTGGCTGTGGAGAGGATGTTTCCTATAGTAGGGGAGTCAAAGACCAGAGGACACAGCCTCAGAATAGAGGGGCATCAATTTAGAAAGGGGAGGAGGAGGAATTTCTTTAGCCAGTGGGTGGTGAATCTGTGGAATTTGCTGCCACGGGTGGCTTTGCAGGTCAAATCATTGGCTATATTTAAGGACAAACATGAAAAACTGCAGATGCTGGAAATCCAAGGAACACACACAAAATGCTGGAGGAATTCAGCAGGCCAGACAGCATCTACGGAAAAGAGTAAACAGTCGACGTTTCCGGCCAAGACCCTTCAAAGGGACTGAAAGATCTTGAGCTCAAAACTCGACTGTTTACTCTTTTCCATAGTTGCTGCCTGGCCTGCTGAGTTCCTCCAGCATTTTGTGTGTGTTGCTTTGGTATACTTAAGGCTGAAGTTGGTAGACTCTTGATTAGTCAGGGCATTAAGGGTTATGGGGAGAAGTCAGGAGATCGGGGCTGACAAAGGATCAGCCATGATGAAATGGTGGAACAGACTCAATGGGCTAAATGGCCTAATTCTGCTCCTATTGCTTATAGTTTTATTTTATTCATTTATTTTATCACTGCCTTTCACTTTATTTAACCCACCTCAAAAAGAACATCATTACACTCCAGCAAGCAGCAACACTCTGAGGAAAGTTGGAAAGATTAAAATATTGTGAACACAACTGAATTTAACACCAACAGCAATGAGAAGGGAGGGGAAACTATCAGAACAAAGAGTTGGAGAGGAGAAACTTGTACTACAGATCAAATAGTACATAGAAGAACCAATCTCCAAGAAAAGGAGCAGCAGATGAAAAAAGACTAAATTATTCAAATTCAACAGAAAATTAAATGTAAATAGTGGGGGCAAAATAAAAGAGCAGCAATGAGAAATGAAACGCATGTAAGAGACACAAGGATGAGACTGAAGCCTAGTACTAAAAGATTCCAGAATAGCTCTGTAATGAAAGAGCAGCACAGGAATGTACACTAAAGTTAAATAATTAAAAAATCCTCTTCTTACTCCAAAGATACCAATTTATAATAAAAATATCATAAATTCATCTCAAAATTACCAATAGTCTATTGTTTTCTATTACATAGATGAACAAAATCTTCTATTCATTTATTAGAGTAACTGACAGGTTAAGTAATTACTTCAGAATCTTTCTCACCAACAACATGGATGGTATTTCAAATTAATTTTAAAATGCTGCACTGCAAAGCTAAAGTTAGCTTCCCTTTTAAATGCACGTTTGTGCTTCAATCTCTAATATGAATAAAGATTAAAGAAACTTAATTTCAATAGCTGTATCTAACAAGCATTTTTGACTTAAAAGATGAATACATTCATCTGAATACATCTGAATACTGAATACATTCCAACAACAAATAAAAGTTACTTTTGGCCCTTGTTTAAGAAACAACAGATAAAATCGGTTTTGGGTACTTTCTACAATGTTATAAAAATGACTCCAGCTAGAAGAGTTTGTGGTGTGAATACACATTATTAAATTATTGGTAATTCCATACAAATAAATCAGATATTCAGCATTCCCATCCTCATTACAATTGAGTGTAGCACAGTCATTTGCAAATGTCAAAGCCAGCAACATGTCTAACATGAAAAAAATTGAGCAACTATACCAGTAGTTCGGTAAGGCACACACACACAAAAAATGATTTAAACATGCAGTTTATGCCTGCAGGTCACATTGACATAGAAAATGTCTGCTGGATTCATACACAGTCAATCCACTATGTGTATCTATGCAATTTAGATTTCCCCAAGTACTCCAGTAATTTGTGCTAAGTAACTGGTACCCCTGCTTCTCTGTGAAAATCATTTTTCAAATGATGTCATTACGTAGTGCTTTGAACTCCACTAGGGGAGACCACAGCCCATACAGGGTTTATTTCCTCAAAATTATTGTTTTAAATGTTGCCCAAAAGTGTCCCTGCACATTCACTAGACTGTATTTTTATCTCAACTGGAGCAGGATGAGAAAATGGTCAAACAATGGTTGGCAAGCATTTAAAAGTTGAGAGGGAGAAGCTAAGAGGCAGCTCTTGAGAGAAATAGTGATGCCAGAAAGTAAAAGTTAAATGCCCTCTGACTAAGAGGACTGACGGAAATGGAGGTGGCGGTGATAGAAGAGGAGGTGTGGTGTTGAGGTGGTTTTTAGAGAAAATCCATAGGACAAGGTTTTACAGTGATTCAAAGCCAATTACAATGATACTTGAGGTATGCAATGTTTCCCTTGTTCTTGAAACGTTTTGATAGCTCGCCCAAGCAGTTTTCAACGCTTTTCTTTTTAATTGTAATTATGAAGTACAGGCCGCAGAATCTCGTGGGATAGGCACTGCCCATTGAAAGAGCAAATATTTCCGTCTCATTTCTCCTAACACGTGCGAATTTAGTCTCATCTGATGCGCTTTCAATCAACGTAAGATTCAGAACTTAACAATAATATCAAATATTTAATCTTTCCAAAACTACTTGATTATTGCTGCCAAGTCTGTGCTGGCGCATTCATTCTAAACAGTACAACCTTCAAAATATAGGGAGCAGTTTAAAGCGGAATACGAGGCAACTGCGATGGAACTGTTAAATTGAGTAGGGTGCTCGCCAAGTTCGTCAAGCACTTTGTGTCAGTTACTTCGGAAGCGCGTCGTGCGTTGCCACAAACCCCGATCCCCCAGTGGGCGACTTCAACGCGAAAGTCATGTGGCATTTTACCTCATTTTAACCCTACGCGACTCTTTATAGAGAAACAGAGGGATCTACTGAGCGGGCGATCCACTCGATCTCGAGCGGCGCCTGGCCAATCGCCGTGCCCGGAGGAGAGCCGCGCGGCTGAGTAAATGACACCAAACGAGGCGCGCGGTACTGCTCCCTGGGCCCTTGGGATAATGCAATTCAAACAAAGAAAATTTACCAAGACAATCTCTCGTGGACGTGCCTCTGCTTTCACGACGTTCTGTAAACTTACGCTCGTTTATTTAGCTTTCTATTAACAGGTTTTCTCTGGAATAAACCCCATGGTAACCTTGCCCAAATCCGTCCACGATTTAGCTCCCCTGCTGTTGAAATCCTCATTTTTGTTACCTCTCGGTTTCACTATTGCAACGCAGACCTAGCCTACATCCAATCCTGAAGTCATTGCGATCTCTAATTCCAATGTCCCACCATATCCCCTGGTAAGGCGACATGTTGAGTTTAAAAATTCGATATCCCTCCCCGGTCTCTTTCCTCCCTGTCTCTGCATTCTCTACCAACACTATAAACTTGCAAGTTACCCGCACTCATGATTATTCCCAAATGTAATTACTCCACAATTAGCAGCTTTACGTCTAAGCTCTTATTTTTTTTTCACACGCTCCCGTGGTTCCTTCCCCTTCTTCCCGTCTTTTCTCCTTAGAAACACTTCCGAAAACCTGATGCAGGATTTCAACCTAACACGTCGAAAATATTTTTCCTCACACAGATGCTGCTTGACGCGCTGAATTACTCCAGCAGATTGCTTACTGCTCCAGATTCCAGCATCGGCAGCCCTTTACTAAAACTTGTCTCCTTGTCTAAGCCGCCGATCATGTCCCGTAGTGGATTCAACATTATATTTCTTAGAATGTTTCTAATAATTTTGGAACGTTTTGCTATATGAAAGATGCTATATAATTTGGAGATCTTTCTCACACAGTTTTGAAAAACTGTAAATAAGGAAAACGTATTCCGTTGACTTTCCAGACCTTCGTTGACTGGCTGATGTGCAACTACCTGATAAGGAAAGCTTGTAAAACGTCGAATTGCGTGTGATACTGGATACAGGTTGAACACACCTTATCCAAAATGCTTAGGGCGGAAAATGTTTCAGATTTCAGATTTGTTTTGGATCTTTGGAATATTTGTATCTACATATCCACATATATATAATAAAGCAGCTTGAGCATGGAATCAAGTCTAAATACAAAATCCATTTACATTACACACACACACATATATAATATTTTAAATAATTTTGTTCACTTAGTATACTGAAACACCAGAAACGTAGTTAAGCTATCCCTACCTCAACCACCCAGGTGGATGATCAGTGCATCACCATCACTCCTGACTCTGAATTCATGTGCTACCAGTAAGCATCTTTGTCTTACCCTTGTTCATCACACTTATGTACTGATACAGGCTTTCAGATTATTAGATTTTCATCAGAGATGATCTTGGCAAACTCATCAATGAATTTCTCTGCTACTTCGTGATGAACAGACGCTTTATCACCGCAAATCTGCAATGCCATGCCATGCCTTTTCTTAAATTCCTGTAAGAAGTCTGCTGAATATTCATAATTATCATCAATTTTCAGTTCATCGTTGTTAATCCTTGCTTGCTTCATCATGGTGTTTCGCCAGGTAGCAGATGTTTACTCTGATGCTGACAAATCCGCTCTTTCAATACACAGTCAAGATCTTCATTGTTTTGGTTTATGCAGTGTTTATTCTATTTTTCATTATCTTCTGCTCATTACTTTCAGCATAGAACTTTAACAGTTTGTCCTTCTATTTCTTCAGGTTGTATATGGTGGTTGTTGCAACAACATAGTCCTCTGTCAGATGCTTCACACTTACACCGCTGTCAATTTTTCCAGCAACTTGACTTTATGTGTTATAAGTAAATAAACATAAATGCTTCCTCTTTTTTCTTTTCACTATTACCAATGGGGGCAACTAGAAGCCTTTTTGACATTGTCATCAATCTCTTCATAGCACAGAGCAGAGAATAGGCAGAAGGTAATCACTATGAGTATTGCAAGAAGGTCTGCCTATACTGACTGCTGAAGACAAACTGGTGTTAACAGGGTCCCACTCGGTGTATGTGAGGTCACTTCTCAGAACTGCCTATGATGCACAGAGACCTATGCATCACCTGGGAACCTTCCCAGTGCCTTCTGAAATTTTCCTTTTGCAGCAGTATGTCAGCGCTCAAAAAAATTTTGGATTTCAGAGCGCTGTTCCCTCTAAGCCGCACAGTAACTGAAAAGCTCTCACGTTTACAGCTCTTGTTGCCATGCAGCTGGAATTTTCTTTTATATAATATTAAAATAATTTTGAAATCTATGTTAATATAACTGTGAAATATTCTGTAACTAATTATGTGTTAATTAATATAATCCATTAATTCTCTAAATAATAAATCTTTACTTGGAAACATATTAGAGCTTCAACTATTTACACTGTCAGTGTTTCAAGTTACAATGCTGATACAAATTGTAACCCTAAGCAGAATGGAAGTTAGCACTCATTGTGAGTAAATAGCTGGCTGCTGAACACCAACAGAATCAGAATCAGAATCAGGTTTATTATCACCAGCATGTGACATGAAATTTGTTAACTTAGCAGCAGCAGTTCAATGCAATGCATAATCTAGCAGAAAAAATAAAAATAAATAAAATAAAAATAATAATAAAAAAACAACTAAATCAATTATGTATGTTGAATAGATTTTTTTTAAGTGCAAAAACAGAAATACTGTATATTAAAAAAGAGTGAGATAGTGTCCAAAGATTCAATGTTCATTTAGGGATCGGATGGCAGAGGGGAAGAAGTTGTTCCTGAATCGCTGCATTTGTGCCTTCAGGCTTCTGTACCTCCTACCTGATGGTTAACAGTGAGAAAAGGGCATGCCCTGGGTGCTAGAGGTCCTTAATAATGGATGCCGCCTTTCTGAGATGCCACTTCCTAAAGATGTCCTGGGTACTTTGTAGGCTATTACCCAAGATGGAGCTGACTAGACTTATAACCCTCTGCAGCTTCTTTCAGTCCTGTGCAGTAGCCCCTCCATACCAGACAGTGATGGAGCCTGTCAGAATACTCTCCACGGACAACTAACAGTACTACACCATCTAGTCAAAACATTTTATTTTTGCCATTGTGCCTGTCAGTTTATTTCACTGCCTGACATCGTTTACATGTGTTCTGAGTTGTGATTTGTATTTTTTTGATGCGCATATTGCAAAAAAAACACACTGAAAGTGCACACTGTGCAGTTTTTAGGCGGTGTAAAAATTTCCTGCTCAGAGAAATAGTTGGGCTGTGCAGCTATAAAAAAAATTAGAGGACTCGTTGTATCAGAGGTATACAGATATTGGACTTTTGGATAAAGGGAGCAATAAAGATTGTTTCAATGAGATAGCCATAATTTATTCTATTTCACCAAATTCATAAATTGCTTTTCTGATTCATAAATTATGATAGTTCTAACATATAGACCTATGAAGTCATTTACTTCCAGACAACCAGGAATCAACTGAAGCTACTGTTCACAGCTATTATTGTCCACTCATGTCATTTTCCATAAAGAGAAAAATATATAATATGTATACTCTTCATTTTATGCATACAGAGTGGCAAATACACAAAAAATTTGGGAAGTACGGCCAGTGTAAATGAAGAGATATAATGCATCATTAAATATTTACTACTTGCTTTGTGAATAAGTGTGAACATTGGCCTTTTTACATAGCTATTTTATACATTTAGAAAAGGGCCTGTTGATAGGAGATTTTCTGATAGGTTGTACAATTTTTATATATTTGGAAGGTTCCATATATAAGTTTATCACTGAGTTCAGATGATATAAAATGGTTCCAATTCCTTATATGTAATTAAACAAATAATGAGATGTAGTACAGTAGTGTGCCATCAATATCCAAGCAAATTTTACTGCACGTAATACGAACGGTATATAACACAGCTAAATATCTTCACTGAATCATGAAATGTTCACATCACAGAAGATCATTCCATCTACTAAGTCAACACTAACTTGATAATAGAAATCTGGTCAGTGATACTCCCTGCAGCACTACAAATTCTTCATTTTCAGATATTTGACCAGTTCCCTTTTGAGCATAACAAAAGAACCTGCCTGCATCACTATCAGTGGATTCCACGACCTCATTACTAGCTTCTTTTCCTGAAAATGCACATGTACCCCGAGCTCTCAGTACTTGTACTTGTTTAGAAATTGTGCCCTTTCCTTACTATTGGTTCCCCTTGATTTTCTTACCAGAATGTATCACTTCACTTCTCTTAGTTTCAAATTGTATCTATCATATATCCACCAATGCACCTGTATCTCTATGAAGTATCTCCATTGCTCAAATTTTGTTGTATCTGTAAATTTAAAATTTGTGCTCTCCAAATCCACGTTATTAATATTTATAGCAAGTGAATAGCCCTAGTACTGACAAACAGTAGGGATAGACATTTACCCACCTGCAAACACAACCTTTGACTGCTATGCTGCTACCTGCTACTTGGCAATTTTCTGTTACTTAGACAATATACTGCCGTGATCCCTTTTATTTTTGACACCCTTCATTCTTGGTGATATCTATGATGTAACACATTCTCAAGCAACACCCAGAAGTCTGTGTATCAACCACATTTCTCTCTTCATTCTGTGCATCATGATAGGTTTGTCTATAGATGTACTGTCATCACTCTTTTCTTGATGCTCCCCCTCTGACACATGCATCACTTCATCTGCTTTGTTTCCCAGAACATTGTCTAGTAATGCCAACTTAATCATCAGTTTAGGCCCAGGTTACTGTATCAGAATTATACCCTTCAAGAAAGTGCTCCTTAATACCAATGCTTCATTTGCCTTTTTGGTATGGACCTCATATTTGGAGAGTGAAGTCCCTGGTTATCACTAACGTATATGGGTCTTACACAGCTTCTCTGCTACTATCCTTCCTGATAACCAGCATATTGTGGAATAATCACAGTCATGCTGTTGCATGCCTGTTGTCCCTTAACAGACCAATTCTGTTCTTGAATATTCAACTATATGGTCTCATTCTAGTGCTGCAACACCCTCCTTTTTACTGCACAAAAAGTAATGCAGAGATTCCACCTTTGAGTTTGATCCACTCTATCCACAAAACACTGAACTTCGTGAATAGACCATGACTTGTCGTTCCAGTCCCAAACTTGAGAGTTGGAGCTCTTGCAGCTGAAGACACGTTCTGGACAGGAGGTTGTCCAAGACCCAAAGAACCTGTAGTTCCACTTGGTACAGAATGGTGCCCTGCTATGTCTCTATTTAACAGATTAATCAACTACCAGAAGACAGAAAGTGTTCTGTTCATATTTCTTTATGCCTTACTCACCCGAAGGAACTTTTTAAAAAGAATCCCGGGCTCTCTGTTTAAACCAAACATAACTTGAACTTACCAGAACATAATGTTCCGCGCTCATTCCGCCTTCCAACCCGTGCTTCTTTTTAACTCAATGGGCCGTTTCCCACATACCTTGTACTAAGTTTTCATACTTGACGCTTTGTATTTCCAATTATCTATCTCGCTTCTTTGCAGACGCAGTGCATATGATTTATTATTTTGCATCTCTGGTTGAATATTGTTGGTCATTACGTTTTATTACTTAGCATGCGTTTTGGTAAGATTGAAAGCCAAGCTGTCGTCAAAATACGCGAATGACCAGGAAATTGTTTCCTCAGTGCTCAGAGGTATTTTGATCCATTGAAATCCTGTCGACCCCTTCAGTACAAAGTGAAACAGTAAACTGGGTCTAAATTACTTCTGCATACACTTGACCAAAATCACGCAGCCCGCACAAAGATCCTGGAGAACTGGGGCAGGCAAAATTGCCTTCTTTGAAGGTGAAAAACAGACCTTCTTTGAAGGAGAATAACAGACGATACGAGTAGTGGGAACATAGATACCAATGTCATAGCCGAGAAAATAACACCTATGAGAAAGCAATCATAGGAGTGGATTTCAAGACTATTTCTAACTGATTAAAATACACTTCAGCTAATTTTCTACCCAAACTCCCCCCCCCGTACGTTTAGTTTTTTCATATAAATATAGTGTTCAAACAGTGATCAACGTACGTCTCATTTAATGAAGCGTACTGATACAAAAGAAAAATCTGTGATAAAATGCGTAAGATTGCTTAAAAATTGCAGCGCCTGAGTAAACTGATGCTCAAGTGATTTATCCACCTGAAATGCCTGGTCACATGCTGCATTGTGAATCTAGGTGTAGACCCCATAAAAGGGCAGATCGCGATCATTCCACTGCCTCATTTCAATTAAAGAAATTAAAATGAAAACTAATTTTATTGAATTCCGGAGTTTCCAACATTGCATTATATTAAGTACATGTCGACGACAGATAACTCTTAATTCCAGTAGTAAATGGGAGCGAGGATTTCCCCTCTTGAAAAATGCATAAGTTGCACAAAAAATGAGATATAATTTTACTATGTTATTCGATATATAAACTGAAGGCTTAACTACCAATATTAATTATTACAACGGCATCATAAATATGTTTGAGTGAATAAATAAACAGTGCTTACATTTTGCCGGTTTGTAAGTACGCAGTATTTGTGCAACAATCCTTGACGCATCTTCTGAAGTTCTTTTTTTGCGTATAACTTGGAGTTTTCAATTAAATCAAAATTATGCTGAAAGTGGTTTAACCAGACACCTGATCTATACAAATGCAAATTAAGGTGCGTCTGAAGAATTAGATGATAAATGTTTAATTCCACGCATCAGAGATTGTTGCCTTCTAAATGTTGTTAGAAAGATTCCCTACAGTGCAAAGATCGTTGGGGGTGAATAACTTACAACCCGAAGACGGGGAATTGAAATTACCGTCCTCATAGCTGCCTCAGTTTTATTGAATTGCGTCTCCTAACATTTAATGTATTAAAATACCTCTGCTCGATCCATGTTTTCTACTATTGCCACAACCATGAAATAAGGTGAGTACTCCGACACATAAGGATCAATTTCGGTACACATTATTTCCTCTCCACGCCGAAACTATAAAATAGAAACCATGTATTTGTTTTATGCATATTTTGCGTTGCTTATTTGAAAGCATTTCTCATTTAAAAGAAACAATAGCAAAATCGATGCGCGCTGAGACTGCCAAAAAAAAATCAATCAGATACAGCCGGAATGGGAGCAATACCGTGACTAGTCTGTAAAAGTTACTCTGTAGAATTTAAACCGCTGTAACTCGCAGAAGTTCGAAGTTTAAAACGTTCAAGCTATTTCACCTTAATAATGAAATCGCGTAAACAATCACTTGTTCTGATGCAAAATATTTACTGTTATCTCATATTTTAAAACGGAGCAGCTACAAGATATGATCTTTCAGTAATCGTCATTGCATTTCTCTCTATTTATTGTTAATTGAACCTTTTAATCAATTGAAGTTCCAGATTTTCTAAATTCAAATACAAAAGATCTGACAGGCTGTTCAGTAAAACTTTAGGTACAGTACTTCCAACTTTAAATGCAATAACCTGTAATCGCTGAGAAATGATTCTATACAAAACCTTTATTTACCATTCTCCTCCGATAATACATGCGAGTATTATTCACTGAACTGTGGTATAGTTTTATATTCTAATATTATAATCCTGCTCTTTGAAACCAAGGTTGTTCTCTAATGAAGGTTGTTACTAATGTAAGTCTTCCTTGAAATCATAATAGCGGACAAAGTTGTGCGGGACCAAACGTCGCCGTATGTTATATATGAAGTGCAAATGAGGTTTGTCCGATGTTTCTGCTTGTAACAGAAATAATGTCCACGAGGACTTTATTCATAGACTTTCCTTATTTTGCTGATAGGTCAGGGCGCGGATTCATAAATAAACACAATGAATAGCTGTTGACAACAGACTGCTCTAAAAAAGTACATGAGTTTCAATTAAGTATAAGTTAATAGCCTTTTTCCCATTGCATCAGTCTGGAGGAAAACGGCTATGGTACAATTACAGACTGGCGCATAGACGCAGGCGGACACAGAGTTAGAGTTGCGTGCCGAGTGACACATCTCTACGTCTGCTAAAATCTGTCAGATGCAATAATATAAAGTTTGAATTTCTCTGAAAAAGCAAAAGGTTATTACTAGCAACCAGCGCTATCCCTAGTAACGGAGACATGTTTTAGAGTAGCTGGTGTGGTAATTAAGAATTTTGCGAGATGGTCAGGTCACCACGTCTCTCTGAGAGTCCTATCAGAAATTCTTTTCAAGTGTCCTCTGCGTCTCGAAAGATGACAACACAGCAAATCGATAACTCCTTCAAATGAAAGAGTCTGATCGCTAACCCCCGGGGCTTCATAGCTCACTTCCCCAGCCTATTGTGAAGTTAGCGGATTCCTCTGCACCTTCTCCCTGAGAAAGAAACGCGCCGATAAAGGTAATGCCTCAATTAACAGAAAATTAATTTTATGTCTGGTTTTCGGGATGTTTTTAATATAAATTATAATCTGGCGCCGATCCAACGACGTTGCGCATCATTGAAAGGTGTAAAAGTTGACGGTCTCTACATAGACTAATCTGTACTTATACCAGCTAAAAGATAAATGCATTGGGCTGCATATGGATGGACTTCACCGGCTCGAGTTTCCGTTATGTAAACAGAGGGCGTTCCGGAAGAATAATTTTGAACCTGAGCTTTATTATCCTGTTTGAAATGATTTACTATAATTCAACAGCAACTGTGCATCTGAAGGAACCCCTTTTTAATTCCTTGATTGATACGCGAAGAATTCAGAGATAAATCAAAAGTCCCATTTAGATAGCCTGCTGCAGAAGTCAGATATTTTTGCTGGATGATTTATACCGACGCTTTAAGCAGATTCTGTGGGGTTATGGAAGTGTAACGTTGCGTAAGGTGCAACAATTATTCCTTCAAATTTAATGGAATTTAGTTCCGAACTTGAAATGTCCATCAATGTAAAACCGTGAGATCCGTGAAAATGCATGCAGAATTGACTTCAGGACGAATCTTAATCTCAAAAAGTTACTAATTTCCTCAATTTGTGTGTAACAGATACTAGGCTGCACTTAATGCATGTATAAAGATAATGGAACTTCACTCGGAGGGGAAGCCGTATGAAGCTAAAGTGAGAAAGGCACAACCGCTAGATTGCTGTGATTCCTCGGTGCACGTTCAAAGGTCTTCTACACCAGCTTTTGTTTTAAGCATCCAACAAAGATGCCAGTAACACACATCTGAAAAGGGTGCATAAAGCATCACTCCTTTACTGCCTCTAATTATGTTAGGATGTCCAGGTTTACTAGAAATCCCCCCTTCTCCCGCGGCCTGTCTAATGTTTTATCCCTTGGTGATTAAAGGCATTAATTTGTTGTTTAATGGGGGTATGACTAAAAATGTAAAAGAAGGATTAAGGGGGTGAAACGTATGTATAGCTCCTTCGACACACTCGAGATCCGAATGAGAAGCATTCTGTATCTTATGTTTCTCCGTGGTGTATTTGCATTTTACACCAGATGCTCATTTAGGCTGCCTGCACAGGCGAATCGAATTAAACACGTAAGGCAGAATGGCGTGCTAGACAGTCAGTGAGGAAGCAAGAAAGAAAGATTACTAAAATGTTTAGTTTCCGTAGCTGGTGTCCATCTTAATTTGACACGTATTGGTAAATGAATTAATTCATTCTAAACCTCTTGTGTTTATAGTTAATTGAGAGAACGTTTTTGCTCATTTCATATTTATTTTTAATCAAAATTGCCTACCATTCACACCTTGCGTTTTCAAAGCATTCCAAACATTCTCAATATCCTTGCTTCTCTGAGCTATTCCTAGAGAGATGCTGTAACTTGCCCCATACTTTTTTTTTCTCTTTCTCTCATAGTCCCAGCGGAGAATGTTGTAGATAAATAAATTCAGCCGAACTTTTCATTAATTAGGCGCATCTGAAAAATAAGTTGTCATAAAAACCTAATTGAATTAAATTTGCAAAACGAATTGCAACGTTCCACATTTTCCAACAGTTTGCAACAATATAGCAATGAATCACTTTATCTATCGCCTTGTAACCGTGGAAACAACATTATACATGGGCAATTGTATACTTCACTGGAATTCTGATCTTGGAATTGTCAGTCATTGTACCTTTGACTGGACTAAATCAACATACCGTGGTTGGAAAAATAATCTATGTGCCATGCGAATTAAACCCGAAGTTCCCTCGATTCTTAAGTATTAGCCTTCCCAAAAGAAAATGAAACGCGTTCTGATTCCACGCGAGTGATTTTTTTTAATAACTTGTCGTTTCACGGTAAGCACAACGACGTGTACTTTTGGATTTAGTCTAATAACCACTCAAATGCATAACGTAGTTCATATCCTATATTTTTCCTCTGTTACAATAATACATTGCACTTCACAGGTGAAAAGAGCTCTTATATACAAGTACATTTTGGCATTGATTTAAATGTACTGCAGCAAGATGCGGGAGCCTTTTTTCAATGAATTAAGAAATTACGAACAGAGTTGGAACATAAGCTTCCCCTAGAATTTTGCACTAAATCTCTGATATCCAAACAAGTTTTTAAACGGCACGTGCACTGTGCGCCAAAATTTGGATGAAGTGTTTGTTTTGATTTTTGTTCGCTGTTCCGGTTCTTTAAAAATGGAATCTTACTGAACAGAGGGTCTTCCTCTTTTTGAGATTTGTATCGTAAATCCCAAACGCTTGGTGCATCTCTAAAGAATCACTCCCCCCCCCCCGCCCCATCTCTGCGATATATTTGAATCTTTCCTGACGTCACGGTTTTCCAAAATAGACAGGGAAACATCGTAAAGAATCAAGTGATGGTGGGGGAGGGAGAAGGGAAGGAGGCGGGGGGGGGGGTGCTGGTTGCGTGGGCAAGAGAGAAGGGGAGAGGGAGGAAGAGAGAAAAAAGGAACACAAGGCGCCCAAGCGGAAGCTTTAGTTGATTTCGTTCTGTATAATCTTTCAATCTTGCATCTGCTGTCGGTAGAAAAACAACGAGAACCGCACTCCAATCCCCCCCCCAAAAAAAACCTCTCAGCTTCTGTCTGGTAAGTGGAGGCGTCCTTCCTTAGCTGTGAGATAATGCAAGTCTGAGAATTCGTTCCACTTTCCCAATTTCCCGCGTGTGTGATTTGTAACTCGGATCACCATTTTACTGCCCTTTACATTTCCCCGCACTATCACATAAGCGACTAGTTCTACGGTTTCACTTTGCTGCAGACCCTGTGTCTGTATAGTTACAGTAAAGGGGAGGGAGAGAGAGGAGAAAGTGTAGAGTCTGAAAAAAAAATGCAATTTCCTGGTTACTACCACTCCGTCCCCCAGTGGCAGCTCTCGGTAAGTTCTACGGACTCGTTACGCCTATGAGATTATCTTTATATAAAAAAAGTTTTTTTTAAGTCTGGAAGTTTTTAGGAACTGTTTTAGCGCGGTTGAAATCTCATCAAGCTGGAAGAACTACACGATAGTTGCTTTAGTTACAAGCATGTTAAGTCAAGCAGAGACCGATTGATTGAACAGTTATTTGCGACCGTGCTTACACAAAACAAGAAAACGATATCATTGCCTTTCTTTCAGTCAAATTTCTGGTATACGATTCAGACATAATGTGGATTTCCCTGAATTCGGAACTATAGAAATGCGATACGCTTTAAACAAAAAATGCACACGCCAACTTCACGCCGGATACTGAAGCTTGTTCGCATTAATATGGTGCTAGGGACGCCAGATATATATAGTTAATGCTTGTTAACGATTGCGGGGTGAGTTGTGTTGGAAATTATTTGATGATTAATCTTGGTGGTAATTTCGCGTGATTTGTTTAATTGACGAAATTTATGGCCCGAAAGGTGTGTTTTGAGGAACGATTAACGAGCATAAGGGTACTTGTTAGTTCTGTTCTATTGCCTTATCTGCGAAATCTTAAGAAAGTGTAATGGGAAAGGAAGGCAGCGGGGAACAAAACAGAACAACAATAGTTGTTTTGGAGAGCAGAACAATTACATTTCTACTTAAGATAACTTAGAAGTGGATATC
The DNA here is from genome assembly GCF_963921235.1 of Mobula hypostoma. NCBI lineage: Eukaryota > Metazoa > Chordata > Chondrichthyes > Myliobatiformes > Myliobatidae > Mobula > Mobula hypostoma. The sequence continues at coordinate 110,696,188 of NC_086100.1, read as the reverse complement.
TATGGTTATATTGAATTCCGCTACTTGAAATTTTGGGTTATAGCTGTTTGGGAGTTGTGTGGTTATCATGAGCCTCAGTGATATGTATTACTTTACTCGTTTCTTTTAGCAGTGAGTAACAGCTTGAGCAGATAATGCGAGTTTTTGAAGTCGCTTGTATGCAAAATCGGTGGAATTATTAACGTCGTAAACAACTTGTTGAAAGCTAAAAATAATTGCAGAGGAATACGCAGATTTTTGTGGGAGTGGGATATCGGAAGTCCGGTTTTACTTTTCAATGCACTTGTCATTTCATTTGGCTAATTATTCATATTCTCGAGCGCAACAACCCCAGCACTGTTGCAAGGAGACAGTTTAGTTCCAGATAGATTTGAAAAGCTGCGCAAAAAAAAAACGATTACCATGATGATGACATGCAAATTTTTTTAGAATTATCATAAGCAAACATTTGAAGCCTGGACTAATAAAATCCCATCTGCGTTACTTCATATCGAGTTAGTCCGCCGCTCTGATAATGAATTTTGTAATATCCCACCGACAGACATCTCAATCAGACACTAATCCTGTGATTTTACTGCGGAATCACTAAATATCCAACAGGCAAACTGTCGTACTTTGGCACTTGTGGCCGTGTCTGTGCCTATAGTTTAGAAAACAAGAAACAGATTAAATCGTGTGAATTCGCTCGGATTTCGGATGAGATTGATTACGAGAATTTGACGGCCAAAAATCCTCTATTCTTGTTGGATGTGCAGTAAAATTGCTGTCGCTGGTTCAATTTAAACCCTGTTTAAGAAAATGCATGGACGGACGACATAACTCGCAATGCAAAATTGTCTCTTCCATTTATTTTATCGATTGATAAAAAAATGTAACCTATTAAGCTTGCTTGTTGTTTTACTAAAAAGTAAAAACAGAAAATGCGCGAAATTCTCGCCCGCAGTTGATTTTGTTCTCTATTTTGTTTTTCATTTTAATAAAATAATTAACAATGTTTGTAACAAACTAAACAAAAGGAACTGCATATAATTAACATGAAATTTTGTTCACTTAGATAATTGCTTTGTATAAACCAATCGCGCACAAAATGATAAATGTAATTATTATGGGACATACGACAAAGCGTAGCTTTCTGTTCCTATTTCCGAAAATCGTTTGAGTTTACAATTTCCCCTCAGTATTGTGTCTTTCCATATTCTGACGATGCGTTTTCATTTTGCTGTAATTTATAAATATCATGCAATGTTATTAAAGATGTTATTAGGTTCCGACAGTAAATTTCGTGCATTTTTCTTCCTAGACAAATCACTGACTGGTGGTATTATGGACTCCAACTGCCATAAGCATTGCGTCGAATTATGTGAGTAATGATGTTTTCTTAAAAGTTACACCAATATAAGTCGGTTAATGCTGGGGTAGAATTTTAATCCCTATAGTCTTACATGTTTCGAAGCTGAATTGGAGCATAGATAATTACTATTTTTTTCTCCTTGAGAAGCAATTTAAAGGCAACACCCACAGAGGATACACTTGTATATGACCGTCCAAAATAATACTTTGCAGTACATATCAGCTTCAAATAACGACTGTATTTTCCCTAACCTCAAAAAGTCGTTCCAATACTTAATGGAAGCAAAATTCCGTCTTAATAACCATATAAAAATATTGATGTACACTTTGACAAAATTAACTTCTTTAAAATGAGAAAATTATATTCTTGAAACAAATAGAACGAAATGTTTTGAAATACATTACAACTGTAATGTTTAAAATTTGCAAAAAACAGTATGGCCAATGGCATTGTGGCATTCAGTTCTTCTTGAGAATAATTTCCTTTCAACTAAATATTGGCAAGACTGGAGCCTTCACCTTTGTACCCTCTCACAATTTTTTTTTTTGCCTAGCTAATGACATCATCCTTCTCCATAGACAACTGTCTGAAACTAAACGGGACAACCTGCAGATCTGATGTCATACATGACTGGGAGATGAACTTTTGACCAGCTATCTATCCATCACTAAAATCTCCATTTCCACTTCTATAACAATTCCCAATGCAGTGCCTGCAGCTCAGACCCCTCCTCAGTATCTTTGCCACCTCCTAGCTTGACCACTTCAGTCGTGACCTTCATGAATCCATTTTTCTCATAAACGTAGTGATCTATAATTATGTTGCTTATGCGCTAACTTGTTTCATTTCTCTTTCAACTACCACTCCATGTTTGCCCACCTACATTGCATACCGATTGTAGAATGCCTCTATTTTAAAACATTCGTTCTTATCTTCAGATATTTCCATATTCTCACTCTTTCCTGTCCTTGTAACCATTTATTGGCCCTATAACTCTGCAACAATTACCAAATGTGGCTTCCTCATCAGACTTCAATATAATTGCTTCAGCATTGGCTATCAAGAAATCAGATCTAAAATGCACTCCTGATTATTTTTTTTTGAATGAACTGACCACAGACATTCAGAATAAAATGTAAGGTAGGCAGGTGAACCAATTGGAGCCTCTGGCCTGAAAGGGTTCATACTTGAGCACATGTATGTAGGCCCCAAAACAAGTTTGCTTGTGTGATTCTGGGATGCATGCCTTTCAACCAACAGTGACCTGGAGCTTACTTTAAATTACCCAGAGCCTCAGTAATGTTCATAAGAAAGGATTACACCCTGGACAGAGAATTCCAGGAAATCTATAAACTCTCCCTAAATGACCTTGTTTATTTGCCTGTTTTCCTTCTTTTAAGATGCTCCTAAAAACAAGCCTGGTTCTTGGTCTAATCCTCTGGTCACCTGTCATAATATCTGCTCTGGGATTAGAAAGGCGCTATACGATTTAAAGTTGATGTTTCTTTTGCTGCTGTGATGCATGTTCATAAGTTATGGCTGACATTAATTAAGCAGACAGCAAAGGAGATAGCTGGAATTCAATGTACCATAAGGAGATTTTAATTAACTACTAAACTGAGATGTGGTTATCCAGCCTTTTCTTCCATAGTTTTTTCTTGTATTCGTCAACTGCACTGCCCATGTATTGCTCAGGCTCTTTGAAATCATTGTAGGACTACGGAAGAGGGCAAGGAGGCTGGTGAACTCCAAAACATTGCGTAATGAAAAGGGGGGAAAATACTCCTGATGAATCAAGTTTGCAAGAAAAGTCTTGTGAGAGTAATTCGACGAAGATTGTTATTTTTTAAATGTAATTTCTGAAGCTTGCGCGGAAAATCTCTTGAAGGAGAAAGGTCAACACAACTGACAATGTAACTTTGTACTCTATGATTGTTGTCGACCAATGAAAAGGTTAGTTAGAATCTGACTTTTATAATAACCAGGCTGCTTTTATTACAGGCGTTTTTGCCAGAGCCCACTGGCGGCGTTTATGCGATTTCTGAAAGCATGGGATGTAAAGGTGTAAAAGGAAATTGTTGAGAATATGCATAAATAACGTGAATCCACGAACAATCTGAGCCAACAGCAAAACGCATTTATCAAAAACTGAGCGGTGCAAATTCATGATAATGTTATTTTTTACTCCTGACAATTATGGGTCATGTTAATTTCATTTCTCTTTCCTCGTCTCAGCGTCGCAGTCCGCTGCGGTGGAATGTTTATTTACAAAAGACACAGAACTACGAAAAACAGAAACAAACCCGGCAGCTGAAGCTGCAAACGGCAGAAAAGACAGCAAATTCCTTAGGCAACACCTCGATTCGAATGGTAGGCATCACAAAACAGTTCCTTGTATAAATATAATCTCTGCGTATAAAACATTATCAGGTCTAATTCACAGTGCTGTGCGTAACACCATTTACCATATTAAACCACAAAACGGAATTTCTCCTCTGCATCCTTAGACTCTGAACTGAAAACAATCCAACGTGTATAATCCCTACTTTAAAATTTGTGTTGGAGCGACCTCTGCAGTATAGGAGACAAATGGGCTATTCGCGAGGGGGTTCTGGAAACCTTTACCTTGTTCCTAGCAAGTGTGAAACCCGAATCCAATTTTAAATCAACGTTTTCTTCAATAAAGTATTTCTTCTTGTGGTTATTAGAGTAATTTATATTTGACGACGCTGTAAGTCCATATAATCCAGATGATAAAATATTGAATATTTCTCTCTCTTTGATTCCAATATTTTTATTTTTCTTTGTTTTAAATAAGTTATATATTTTGGCAATGTTAAAAAGATAAAATATTATCTGTACACATATAACCTCCCAAATTTTGAAACTGCGCGCTTGCAAAAGATTGTAATTCAACGATGACATTTTGAAATAAGTTTACATTTTCCTTATGGGGCTGATTATTGGAGTATTGGAGTATTTCTTTACTTTTTGTTCATTGGCTCGTTGGTTGCTCAGGATTTCCAGGACAGATAATAAGGTCACTGTTAATATTCTACAAAACTATGTTAGCCACTGTTACATTTCACCAAGATGTAAAGTTACATAAACAATTTTATTTCTACGTTTTATTCAATGTTTTAAAGATAATTTATGTTCAGAATAATACATCTTTATTGGTACTAATGGAAGTATGACTTACTGTACATTTGCTAATTAGTTTGACCCAAACCTGGCGTAACATATTTAGTATAATGTTTGCAGCTATCTATCATTGCGTAGGATTTACTCTATAAAAGCAATTAGAATCGCAGGTACTTTTTTTTTCAAAAAAAAAGGAAAGAATTAAATCGGGTATTAAATCTTTGTTTTTACGTTATAACAAAATTTGAAAGCTTGATTGTTATGCGCCGAAGCTATTCAACGACTAATTTAGAGTGCACTTGTTTTAATATGTCACCGAGCTATAAAACTGTTTTTTTTTTAAAAACGACTGCATTTGATCACATAGTTTATGGTTGGGTTTAAGCTCTGCTTTCAAATAATTTCATTATAATTGAGAGATAGATAGCTGTGTATATCGTATGTGCGCGTACTTCTATATATATTCATGTGCGATGATGTCAAAAAATGTTCTAACGTTGTGTGCCTCTTTTTGCACCTAAGTATTATATATTCATTTTAAACAATAGCCTAAATATTGATCACTGGCTCATGATGCAGGTGGGCTGACAAATTTGCACTGAGACTGTCAATCTGTATGTAGAATCCTAAGTGCTACAATTTCTAACGTCTGTTACCTCCAAGCCAGTGAATGGCGATTCTAAATATAAAATACATTCGCCTTATAACCGATTGATAGATATAGGGATTGCAAATAATATGAAGTATTGTGTGCTTTTTATTTGAAGAAGGAGTCAATCTTCAATGTCTGTCGTAAATCTAAATTGTTCCCTTCGGTAATTCCTTTATTTCTTAGAGTGATATTGTACAAAATGTTGCATAAAATGTTATTGATGAGTGGCAAAACTTCCAGCTACAGTACTCGTAAAATATTTCACAAGAATGCTGAGAAAATCCTGGGTCACGCGTAAATACATGAATGCACAGTTAATTCGTATGTTCGTCCGGGTGAATGAGAAGGCGAGAGAAAGGAACTGAACATTTGTCAATTATCAATGAGAGAAACTTCGTTTTCCTTATACGGTATCTTTATTGGTGATCTGTTTTGTACAGTCTACCTAATATATGCAGCAATTGTTGGATTGACTCGAGGGAAAACTAGATGTATAATGAAAGCTTATTCGTGAGTAGGAATATACTAATGGAACAATTTGATGTCTTCTTAATCCTTTGTAAAAAGGTTTGTCGTCTTCCTAATATTGACTGAATGGGTAATTAATGGCTCTTCATCTTGGAGAATACCCAGTAATCCGACATAGGAAAAAGACAACAAACCCGAGGTATAAGACAACAAAACAAGCACAAATCTACCCAAACGGCACCAAATCATCCACTTAAAAGACTACAAGTTCTGGAAGTAATCTTCTAATATAAATTTACAAAACCAGAGGCCCTGTCACAAACTGCAGATATTTTAATTCGTTTCCTACAATGTCTTGCGATAAATGTAAACTTGATCGATCAGGCTCTTAAAATCTATTTTTTTTATTTGAGAACAATTATTTGGCCATTTCTGTAGGTGAGTGCAAATAATAATGTATATTTTAATATTTGTTTTCCAATCACAACTTTCTCACAAAATATCCAGAAAGTTCTGTCACATCATGTGTTGAGTCCTCCGTTTCTAAATAAGACCACACGAGACAATAAATCTTTCACAGAGAGGGAAACAATATTTGAAGTTCTCCTACCTGAAATAGTAAAATCCCTTTCCTCTGATGCTGCCTGACTTGCTGAGTATTTCTAGCAATTACTGTCTTTCGTTTTCTTGATTTTCAGTAACTCTTCCGATTTGGTACTAACTATTGAGTAGTTTATGCAAATTACTTAAGCCGCCATATGTGTACTTTCATGTACAGCGCTGGCATACGTTATAGCACATTTAAAGCAATTCTAGGAACCAGACTAAAATATGAAAATCAAATATGTTACACGTGACATTTCTACTGGCGCGCTTTAAAGTAGATTTAACAGAAAAGTTGCAAACCAGCTGCGTTATAAGTAAAAGAGTGGATAAGGAGATTTACTTAAGATGGACCAAATCCAAATCCAATCTTCGATTGTAATCTTTACACAATAAAATTTAGAATCGTAAGCAATATATGTTCATTATCGCCTTCTTGTGCTGTCAAACATCTTTAAGAGTTGAATCCACCTTTTGACGTCGGACACTTTTTGATAGTTCAATAGACACCATCTCTCCTTCTGTAGGAATACGAAACGCGCGCCATTTGTTTTTCTGATCTAGCCAGAATTAATAAATATGTTCAAGCTAAAATGCAAATTTAGTTATTGTGGATGATGCAATAAACGTTTAAGGTTTATTCTTATAATACAGGAATCATACAAGTTAAAGACGTAGCATCATTTTATATATATATACGTTGTCCGTCCGCCTTTCAAGGACACGCATTTTTAAAATGAAAACTCAATGAGCGTTATCTTCCTACCCATGGAAAATTAATAAGGTTGTTTTGTCAGCTGACAACCTTCTTAAATATTATTTCACCAGGGAAATTAAAGCTTCGGCTCAGATTATAGGTCGGTATTTTTTGGTTTTATGTGATTTACGGTAACCATGGCAACTAATGCTGAATGTTAGCTCCCCAATTCTCCGCCTCGAAAATTCACAAACCTTTAATCAAACGAATGGGCGCGGACATATTCCGCTAACGTACAATCCGCCGCTGTTCGGTTTGTCTGTTGGGGCTGGGATTTGGGGAGGGGAGAACAAAAAGATAAACCAAGCAGTTCAAAGCAAAACATTTTTTAGTAAGTGTGGTGGCAGCAATTTCTCGCACAAGTTTGACTGTCCATCAGCTGGCCCACCCGCAAGTGCCCAGCTCAGACCTTGTCTACACTTCAGCACGCACTAACCCATCTTTACCGTGCACGCGCCTTCCAGGCCATTACCCGCACCATCCCTGCTTAAAATACATTCTTTACCATGGCCACTTTTTTTTTGTCAAGGGCAGAAACACAGGCAAATCCTAACCGTCTTTGATAAATAAACGATATTCTCATCCGGGTTAAAAAGTATTTGATGTCCTTTAGACAATAGGGCTTGACCCAGGAAATTACTAAATAGGAAAGACTGGAAGCGCTGCATTTAACGCTGTGAACTTGTTGGCTTCTTTGACTGATACTTAGCCCACAGGTACAAACTGATATCTTCCCAAATTACATCACGGCTTGAATCGGCGATGAGCAGCACAAAGCACACTGTTAAATATGCATGCAACTCTATATAGCTAAAACTTCAACCGAGACTAAATGTGGAAATCTTGCAAGTTCATGGGTATCTAAGGGGTAGACTTCCATAATGCTTTATCTGTCAGGGATTTAATTAAGCAATTTCATAGATATCTGCAGCATTTTAAATGGTTCCCCCTTTCTGCTGTTTAAATCGCGTGCTCTAAGTACGAGCTCTCTCGCTGAAAATTCACCTAAATACTCGACTAATACTAAGTGGTATCGTGCCCCCGTGGGTGTGATTGGAAGGATAATGCACAAGTTGCACAAATTTCCAAAAATAGCTGAATAGCTCAAGCTTGTAATCTTAATATCAACATGGTGGACCAATACTCTATTAAAACTGAACTTACTATTCGCTTGCCGGCTTTTTGTTTTAACCTTGTAAGGCTCGCGTACACACGTTGAAGGACTGACCTTACACGGTGAAACTCTATCCGTGGATGCAAGAGCAATGGACATTGAGTGTCGAATGGCGTTGCTTCTAGTTCTGCGCGTTTACAGATGCCGCGTTGGATTTTATTCCTGCGAAAGGAAAAGTTTTTTTGATATGAGAATTCATTCTTCGCTGACAAATTAAAAATAAACTAGGAAGGCTTGTCTCAAATTCAAAATCCCTAAAAGAAACCGGCAATTTCCGTTAAGTGAAAATTAATTTCCCCAAACATGTTGCAATAAACTGATATCTAGATGCACAAAGTGTCAGAAAAAATCGACTCCGAAGTTCCTTAATTGTATGTTTTGCACAAATGAACTAAATCATTTGAGGTCAGATTTTTTTTGCATCAAACGAAGGATAAATCTGCGGATTAAACAACACCCACATTTATCCTAAATCAATAATAATGAAAATTTATTAAGGCTGGAAATAATTTTGATCTCCCTCTTTTTGCCGCTCTCAAACTCGAGCAAAATTATTTTATTAATTTTAATAGCCGAAGGCACTTGAATTCAAGAAGACAGGACAGGAAGAGCCCAAGAATAACATGGCAAAGAAGTCCGGGCTGTGTTGATGGAAGGTTTCTCGGCCTGGGGAATGGTTGATTTCCTTTTGGGTTATTTCAAGACGAGAGAAAGGAAATGTTTACACTATGTCAGTATTTTATGATTATTTGGGAATGACAATAAATTTGATAGGAAAACTGACAGTGACTGTTTTAAACTTATTTAAAAGACCTAAGCAAATTAGAGTCTTATCGGACAAATTTGAGAGTGTTTTCTGCTCCAGCACTCGTACAACGAGAGAATATTGCATGGATCTCAGGGACTGAGGCTTGTTAAACAGCTAACGAGCAGGAAAAAAATGAGCAGAATATCCATTAAATGAAAGGCTTTTGGACTGGACGGATGGCGGGGTGAGGATGGGAGACAAATACTTACTACCGCTCTTTTTGAGAATGTTGCTGTATTTGACTCAGGTATGGTGCAATAGTGCACAGGTTTGTTTGAGATGCAAGAGGTGGAAGTGTCAGAGCGCCTGTGCCACAACAAATCCTTCACCATTGTACCTCCCTGAGTAAGGTTCATCAGATGAAAGCTTTTCGACTTTGTTTTATAGCTGTCGCGAATTTGTTTTGCTTAATGAATCAAAGGTATTTAAAACAAACTGGATCAACTCCATTAGAAGATAATACGTTTCTATTTATTTTGCTCGCAGCTTCGACACATATTTTTAAATTATTATTGCAATGTTAGGATCCGTAATTGGCCTTCTAATGAAGAATTCCAAATGAGTGATAACAATCTACGCGCGTTTGAAATCCCGCAACTTTTAAAAAGCGTAACGGGAGAACAGTTAAATATATCAATTTTATTTCATAGTTGTTTTTAAACTTTAACGCTTTTGTATTTTAACTTATAAAATGTGGGACTGTTTACTGAATGCATTTAAATTTTCCTACTCTGATGAATACTTATTTTTCATCGGATACCGTAAATACTATTCAGCCGCGGAGATCGCAAATTGAAAATAAGAGACCGGTGAAAATCTGAAAGACAAAGTCAAAATACCTCTAACGCACGTCTAGGCAGCCACGTACTGCCGAGGGTGACCTATCTTGATCCTTCAGAGGCTAGATAATCTTCTGAGCATTTTCAATGTCCTTGTTACTGCACAGCAGTGCCTGTGCCTTTTTATAATGATTTACACACTAAAACGCATAAACTATGGAAAATAATAGTATTACTTCGATATCAAATTTAGGTTCAATTGTACCCCTCTGTGAAAACACATGTAGAGATAAGGTGCAACTTTAACGATAAAACCACACTAAAAAGCAATAATCTGAATTGTACCCATATGTTTTCGTACTTAGTATTCAAATAAAAAGACAGGTTGTGATACCGTATATTAAATACGCAACTGTAAAAACATATAATTTTGTTTCATTGATAATAATATTTATAAACTGTCAATAAATTGCCTAATTTTTAATGAAGGTGCAAATTGCCACACATTTCAGAGAGGTATATTTTCCACGAAGCATTGAACCCTAAGGATTATTTCACCCGTATTGATCTTGTCACGCCACGCACTCAGTATAAATCGATATCCTGGCAAAGGGGTTATAGAAGCTTTCCATTCATCCCAGATAAAGGTTTTTGTTTGGTATGTAATCAAGTTGTCATAAGGTGCGCTGTCCGACAGGAAAATTTACCTGTATTCCCAGCATTGCAAATATTTCAATTTAGCAAACGGTCGATGTATGCCTAACAATTTTAAAACCTCAAAAACGGCCAAGCAACGTAAAACATATACTATTAGATAGACATCATATGAGGCAAATCATATAATCGACGATTTGGGGAAAAAAGTATTTAACCAAAGCCGGTAATATTAAGCTTCGATTTTCAGGATAAATTCAGTGACTTTGCTATCAGTAAACATTAATCATGATTTCGCTGTTAATTACGATGAAAATTATTATAATCGCAATATGTGCGGTCAGGGAAAGAGGATGAAAATGCGCGTTAATTTGCTGCTGTAAATGACAAGCATGTCGCTTCACTCCTGTCGCTTGCTGTCACTGAGTGAAAGACATCGCTCAAGGTGCATTGTGGGACTCAGACTCCCCTTCGCCCTTAAGCACTGGGGACGTCATAAACGCAATAAGGGCGGGTCTTAGCCCATGCAGTTTTGATTGGCTTGGAGACGTCCAGACATTCGCATAAAATCCTGCCTTTTCATACTTTTCACGGGCTCGGACACTTGTCGATCAGCGTGAGTGACAGGGAGAAGGCGGAGGCGTTGTGGAGGAGGATCATTGTGAGGTTAGCAGAGGCGGCTCCGCTCTTAAAGCCACTGGCGAACAGGGAGTGCATTTGTGGCAGGAGCGGCGGCAGCCTAAGGATCCTTATCTGCAGTAACCTACCCCTGTCACTCGGACGCACACGTATACAGTATCAGCCAGGAATAATCCATTCATTGCAACCTCACTGCTTCTCCTCTGTGACATTTTTAAAAATTATTGTTGAACTGGCTGTAATGAAGACAGCAACTCGAAAGTGAACTTAAAAGAAGAGCTGAAGATTTGTGCACTGCAGCTCCCGGATCACCCCACCCCCAGATCATTCATCCCCTGTTCGACTTCCTTATTGTAAACTGGGCTGCGAGGAAATTTAACCCTCTTTGGAAACGTCGCCCGGCAGTTTGTATTTGTTTATCAATGAACAGTACAAAAAATCCACTGACTTTGGACCACCTGAGAAATTTCAGCAGCGGCAATAAACTGGTGCGGGATCAGACAACCTTAACGATGGCTTCGGGTTTGCAAACCGTACGAACAAGCGAGCCCAAGCACAGACTCGAGGTCCACACTTTATCGGACACCTCCAGCCCTGACACGGGAGGTAAGGCCTTTACCGCTCAAAAGACACCGCATCGATCTCACTCCCGTCGGACATTGTGACACTTCCTTATTTTATGGCACAACTTTATTGCGGCGCAGAGAGAAAAAAAAACAAATGAAAGGCTCTTTGGCATCAACGATTATTATATTAATCATTGCATAAGAAATTCTACACATGGTATCTGGTTCGGACTTGTATCTTTGTGGATATGTGCTCTGAAATATTACCTGAAATACCGTATGTCAAATATTAAATAATGACAGGGCTATTGGATAATACATATTTTAATGCGTTCTATACGGCGTATATTTGTACTTTTTCGTATGAGGAAATTGTTTGACATTAGACACCGAATTGAATATTGTGTTTTATTGACAAATGATGTTCAGAAGCATACGTCACAGTCGCTTGATCACAAAATATTATATGGCTCTTAAATATGCAAATAAAATCTATGAAAATGCAAACAAATAAGTTGTCGTTGTTCAAAGTAAAGCCCTTAATCGCGGGATACTGCTTATCAGTAAATGAACAATATTGCTAATGATAAACAGCTTTGAGATATATTGTGCATTATTTAGTGCAAACATTTGTTTAAAGCGGTTAAGAATTCATTGCTCATTGTATGGTTCTTATTATCCTCAGAAAAAGACAAAATTCAACAAAATAAAAACGATGACACGAATACAGAGGACTCGTCAAAGAAAAAAAGACAACGGCGCCAGAGGACACATTTCACCAGTCAACAGTTACAAGAACTGGAGGCAACTTTTCAAAGAAATCGATACCCAGATATGTCCACGAGGGAAGAGATTGCAGTTTGGACCAATTTAACTGAAGCTAGAGTTCGGGTACGTTGACATTCTGTTCTTTCCCATTGAACTCGCATAACCATAAACAAGAAAATACTAATATTTCCATGCTATCAGTAAATCTTTGAAGTCGATTTCTGAATCGATTACATTCAATTATTTCGGAATATAACCATTAACGAAATGTTGAGTTTTTAAAACATACTGGATTTTTTTTGGCATTAAACGAGATAGTCTGCCAAGGACTTGTTACGCTCACTTGTTGGTGCCATTTCGTGATGACATCCCTTGATGAGTGAAACGAACATCTCGCAGAATAAAATTCCAAAGTTACGTTCCTCCTAATTTGAAGAAGTGTAAGCGCTGATTTCACACTGCGAAACAGTGCGATTTGCTAAATACAGTCTAACATTAGGTTGCCAATGTCGAACACCAGTTGTGTAAACAACGCTGTGTAACAGGCCATTGTGATATTTGTCTGAGTTCACATCCCAATACACAAATGTCGCTGAGTCTTGAGAGGGAGACGTCTCTTTCTGCTGAATGTGGATTCGGAGAACCAAGGGACATGAAGAGGATGTTCAATAAGGTTGACATGGGGTCATGAGGTTTCACAACGCCTCCATTAACTGTCAATTTATTTAGATGGATAGTTTGAAAGTATGTGACAGCTATTCGCTGGCATCTCCTCAGAAACTATTAAAATTCATGCATTCACATGAAAAATCCTTACTTAAGTGAAATCTGCATTTTTTGTATGTTAAGCTGCAAAAATAGTAACACATTGTTAGATATCTGATTACAACACAGCATGTTGGTATCACTTGTTTGTAAATGATACATTGAACGCCGAACCAATACACATCTTCCTTTCAAATTTTCTTAATTACAATTTGAATGACATTCCACTAAACAGTATTACTGTATGTTTTCCATTCGTCTTGTAGTAAAACGTCTTTCAACACATAGCAAATGGAAATTGAACTTTTTTTTTGCTTTTATATTATTGCCCGTCCTATCTGAATTATTAATTTACTAAACCTTTTCGATGACAAATAATGCGAGCATGACATTGAATCACAACATTCACACCTAATAACTGGCGCAGTCACAGAGTTTAAAAGTCTCTGTAAACACATCTGTGTTATTGGGTGTATGTTAAGATTCCACTGCGGGTTATTCAGTTTGAATTACCCGCACATCTTTTCAATGTGTTGCATATCACACAGAAAGAAACAATATCAGGCATGAAGTGCAAGAAATAATTTCCCTCCAAATGTGGCTTTGTAGCTTTTTTTAAACCTCCTTTCACGATTCTGGGTGTTGGCTGTTATACACCTGTTGGGATTTCTTAGTAAATCTCTTGCTTATCATGATAATTCGTAATTAAATATTTGACGCATATACGTTGATGCCCAAACATTCTGTTGAATATCATAAACAAGTCGTTGGTCTCATTTGCTTAGTCGGGTCTTCGACGCATAAGTAGTGCATTAGCATTGCCAGTAGGTTTATGCTTTTGCATACATTATCTTTCTTAATTGGGATAGTACTGCAGTAATTTTATAATAAAACTGACCAATTATCTGTTTCCTTATCCGTAACCCCAAAGTATGTGATTTCCCCCGCGAATAAAAAAACAACATGAACCCATCTGACTGATTTATTTGATCCCCAAAGGACAAGATGGGACAGAGTTATGATTGGGCCGTTTCATTTGTATTTTAATCTGTTCTAATGAAATCCTAGCAGCATTTAGATGTGTGTTGACGAATCTTTTGTTTTCGTACCGTAGCATGTTTCTGAAAACAGGACTTTGTTGTTCTTCCCACCCCATCCCCCCACATTTAGGTCTGGTTTAAAAACCGCAGAGCCAAGTGGAGGAAACGGGAGCGCAACCAGCAAGCGGAGCTTTGTAAGAGTGGCTTTGGACCTCAATTCAATGGTCTGATGCAGCCGTATGATGATATGTACCCGGGCTACACCTACAACAACTGGGCCGCCAAGGGCTTGACATCGGCGTCACTTTCCACCAAAAGCTTCCCTTTCTTTAATTCTATGAACGTGAATCCTTTGTCCTCTCAGACTATGTTTTCCTCCCCCAATTCCATTTCATCCATGAGCATGTCATCCAGCATGGTACCCTCTGCAGTGACCGGGGTACCAGGCTCTGGGCTAAACAGTCTCAATAATTTGAACAACTTAAGCAACCCGTCTCTGAACTCCGCCGTACCAGCAGCGACCTGCCCCTATGCTCCGCCGACCCCACCATACGTCTACAGAGACACTTGCAATTCAAGCTTGGCCAGCCTTAGACTCAAAGCCAAGCAACATTCAAGTTTTGGATACGCCAGTGTTCAGAATCCAGCATCTAACTTGAGCGCCTGCCAATATGCTGTAGACAGGCCTGTGTGAGACATAAATGAACCTTCTCAGACTGCTGAACTCCAAGAAATGATTTAAATATAATGGGCACTATGAGAACCACTGACTAGCCAAATCCCCCACCGAGCCGGCTTTCTAACTTAAGGGCAAGGCGCAAGTGTTATTTCGCCCCTTGACTCCCCGTTTGAAAATATTTTTCATCAGATGGACGTTTGACCATTAAAAGAAATGCTCTCGATTAGTTGACTGGATATTGCCTTTATTAATACCATATAAGCTTGTTATTTTTAAGTTCGGCATTGTGATAATAAAAGAAATGTTTGGCGGAACGAATGTGTATATATCGAAATGTCAAATTAATTTTATAAAAGCAATTGACAGTAATATCACGCCAGTGTTTTTGAAGTTACATAACAATAAAGCATGTCACGTGGAAGCTTGAAGGATTATTTCCGCTTAAAAGCAAGGGAATGTATATACTTAAGTGCAACACTTGTATGTTTCTAACACTGTCTATTATTACTAATTATTATTATTATTATTATTATTATTAAAAGTCTGTGTGGATATCAGTTTTAAAGCTAGTACCTCCGGTTGTAAGATTCAGTGATGTTCCGGGAAAGAAAAAAAATCATGTACAACCTATCCTGTGTATACAATTGGCTACGGCATTACATGTTTCTTCTCCAATTCGAAAAATAGCGAAACGTTGTGCGCTCCTGGGACAAAAAAATATACAGTAAAAACGTTTTGTCTAATTGGATCGTTTTTGTATTGAAATGCTCAGTAAATATAACCTCCGAAAATGGAAAATGCGGAAAATAACACCAAAAAAGCGTTTCCACCCACCTGGAATTTCTAATATGAAAATCCCACTCTTTCCTTTATAATAATCCATACATGTTATTAGCATCTTTGTACACCTCCCAATCGAATGCAGCTATAACTGCGATTTCAAGGAACTTGGCTATTGCTTAAACAAACAAACCGTGGCGAAAACAATGCTTCCTATTAAACTGGCGGGAAATATTCGAATATTTTGTTTTCGTTATCAAACAAATAAATCAATACATTCCTATCTGTGGCTGATATGAATTAATGGTAAAGCTATATTATCAGCATCGTGAGGTTAGTTAAGCCCAAAAGTATGTATTCACAAAACTTAATTTCAGATGCGTACAGATCATGATGTTTTTTAGAAGAAGATTGTGGGCGAAAGGCCGTTTTCCAGGGCCACAGGTTCAAAGGCCATATTACATTTTTCGATGACTTTATTAGGCCTATGTTACCTTATTAAAGGTCAGTCGCTTTGTGTTTGGTTATTAATAATGTTGATCTAGCATTCTCCTGTGTGAGGCCTGTTTGCACATTAAATCATACCGGATTATGTTGTGTAGGGACCATAATGAGAGTGCAAATGAAGATAAATTATACAGTAGTTTAGTAGTCACATGATATGCTTGGGATGACGAGGGGCAGCATAAGAAGCCAAAAAAAGATAATACGATTCCTTTAAATAAAGCATAAATATTCAGAACAGGAATGGAAGCGCTTTAGTTCATTTCTTAACATCAGGTAAGAAAACATTATTTAATAAAGCAACTTTATAAATGAAACATGGTTTCAAACTTTGCATCAAAATGGGAATCTCACATAGGTTTCATGAATTTTATGACACCAATTAGACCGAGATCAAAGGTAATTTTAACGTCTCATAACGATTAGATGTTAATTCTTAATTATGGGAACAAAGAACGGACTAGATGAAAATAGCTTCTAGTTACTTTAGCCCCGGACATAGTTCCATAGACTGCTGTTCAAAGCCCGAGCAATCTCATACAATGCCAAGTTACCGAAGCCGTTAAAGATATGCGCTTTGTTATGAGGTATCTCCAGTATTAAAACCAAGGGACTATCCAACGCTGGATTGACTGTGCTTAGGTCAGTTAATAAGCATGCATGTACAAAACTCTGCAAACAGGCAAAAACGGCAGTTCAGCAGTGGCTGCTCCAAAACTATATCCTCAGTCTTTAAGGAAAAAAAAGTAAACTTGGCGACATTTCCTCTGCTCTTGGATTAAAGCATTATTTTTCTTTAAAGACACAACGAAATAGATTAGATAAAAGTTCGAAAACAAGTCTAGTTTCTATTTTTGGCGCCACGTTGCGCCGCAGTTTACGTTGGCCAACGAAAAGCGTACGCAGAAGTCGAGCGAGGATCATTGTGGGACAGCAGACTGTCTAAGGCTTTCGTCGTAAGTAAACCCAGTTCCGCTCGCACAGTTATATTTATGGCAAGAGATCTGGTTATCTTCCCGTGTAAAAAAAAGCTTTGTAAGTCAAAACTACTTTTCAAATGGCTCTTCCTTCTTGCACAAGGAAAACGCAAGAGACTTGCAGAAGTGTGTGTGGAAGCGACAGTCCCCCACCCCCAACAGCACACACACCTTTTCTTTCTGGACGCGTTAACGTGCTTTTTTGATTTAATATGTAGCAAATCATTAGTGCAAACATTACTGATGGCTCTAATGCTTAAAGCGGCGGATGCTTTTAATGAAGTATCACCGAACCAAAGCGTCTTTCCCAGTCGATTAGCAGCGTTTACAAATTTATCTTTTTGATTCTTTTTCCAAACCTTGCGCACACTAAGGTGAATGTTCTGTGGCTTCTTTTTGTTCTCGTTTCCCCTGGCTGGAATAGATTTCAAAGAGGAAGAATGAAGAGATTACGCTACCGTGGTGTTTCCACTTTTTCTTCCCGATAGCGTCCAGCCATTTGATCAAACAGGCAGCCTCGGACTCTGCCGCTCTCTCTCCTGCTCTGAGCACCCCAGTTGTAATGTCGAATAACCTGAAATGAGTTATCTTTTGTGGAGGTGGCTGAGAGGTCAGTTGAGAGAGAGAGAAAAAAACACTTCGCAACGAAGACTGTCTCAGTGGGGAACGAACAATAGTGTCTGGGTTTTGGGGACCCAATCCACATCGTAATCCACATCCACTGTGTTTCCAGTCCTGCCTAATTTAGCACGCTGCCGTCGACCCGCCTCGTGCAGTACTGAACAAACTGC
This sequence comes from Mobula hypostoma, assembly GCF_963921235.1. Classification (NCBI taxonomy): domain Eukaryota; kingdom Metazoa; phylum Chordata; class Chondrichthyes; order Myliobatiformes; family Myliobatidae; genus Mobula; species Mobula hypostoma. The sequence continues at coordinate 110,678,289 of NC_086100.1, read as the reverse complement.
TCTGGGAGAGTTTAAGGACAAGTAAGTGTATGCTTTTTAAATTAAAAAAATATTCAGACTCTAAACTTTTAACTAATTGAAAATAACATTCCAAAGCGTAATGTTGTCGGTTGTGGATTTTAATCTGTTATGGGAAGGGATATTTGTAAATCTTGGTTAAGAAATGGGAGACTAGTTGTAAAATGTTTTGTATTCCGCCGCATAATGCAGCCTATCCGGGAGATTTTTGTTGCGTTTTAGCCTGTCGGTTATTTTGTTGCAGCAGTTAGTTTCTATAAATAACAACCACAACAACAAAAAAAAAATCCGGTGCTGTGTGTAAACCTGAGTTGCTCTGCCAATATTGCATTTTCCTGGAAGAGATGAAGATGAAAAAGGTATGGATTGTACTTGCCGGTGTTTTATGTAAGCTTCCAGAAATGGCCAGATGACGAGTTGAGTTACTATCGCCACCTCACTAACTATAGGATAACCTTTAATTGTTCGGATAAAAGAACAAAGGGATTCTTTGAAATTATTTATAATGGCCCTTCGAGTGAGGTCGATATAGTTTTGATCCACCATTATGTCTCTGAATTATATTATGGGTTCAACAAATATTCTTGGGTGCGATTGGAATCCCATTCGAGAAATGCTGTTCTAATCTATTTATAGGAAGCAAGAATTGGCCGGGTGGGCCAAGTTAACACGAAGGTCAACTTTGTTCTTGGCTCTAAGGACAACCAGTGACTTCTCGAAGTGTTTGCTACTGGGATCTAATTAGGAAAATGTGATCCAGGGCTTTAATTTACGGATATTCTTCCCGTAGACCGAGTAACCAGGAATATATTAGCCAGCTTTTTCCCTTGAAGTAGTCAGCGATAACACATGGAGAGACAAATAACGAAAAATCGCAGATTTGCTGAGGTTTTTTTGGATAGCATTAGAAATCTAGACAAAGTGAAAGTAAGAATAATAGGTCAAAGCGCGCGCACGCGCGTCCTCGAGATTCGCTCGGCTAGCACAATAAAATCCTTACACAAATCTTGCACCGGGTTCGTGTCGGCGCTTCCTAGGCGCTGAGTTGTGGAATTCCTCCCGGTTATACTGTATTGGTCATAAACTGGTCAGAAGAAAATTGGAAGATTAACTTTGCATTTCCTTACCGTATTTAGAACAAGCCAATTCAGGGCCAATGGTTTAATTGAAGTGTATGCGATTTTGTTTCTGTGATAGGTGAATCAAATAACGTGGAATGGGCACGGCGCGCAGGGGTTGCCAGTCAGGTCGGATTGCGCACTGGGGAATCTTGCGCGAAGGAGACACAGCCACGCACGTGGAGCTATTTGGCGGAACGATCCTTCTGCATCTTTCATGTTACATTTCACGGAAGCATTGGTGGCAAGTGTCAGAACGACGGATATTCGACGTTTACGCGTCTTATTTATTGACTCCTTGTCTCATAATTTAAAGGCTGGGTTAAAAGGCGACAGTTGCTAATGAACATTGGTCCAAGTCAGAGCAAACTCCAGGGGTTCCCTAACCGCGTAAACCAAGAGGCGAATCTTTAGCAACAAGCTCTACTAGCAACTTAGAATACCAATGCTTTATTTGTTTTATACAGTCATATGCTTACTTGTCGTTTCCAAATATAAAGAGATGACATTGTTTTTGTCGTATTTCCTTTGTTAACACATCTATATGTTGTATTGCAGGCGGGCCGTCCGGGGCGGCGGGCACTCAAAATGCTTTGGAGATACAGTAATACTCTTCAGATGGTGTGGATTCAGAGTAATACTCGCAAGGTTTATATCAATGGCACAATAACGTAAATATTTGCAATCTTAATGTCTGTGGTGTATGTTTAAAAACGTCGGTTCAATTTCTCCAAACAGAAATGCCGATCTTTCTCGCTTTAAATATTACCCACCTAGCATTGGACACTATGAAGAAGCTGTGTTTCCATATCAGGTTAAAGCAGACCGATAACGGCCTGACCCAAAGTTGGAATAAGTCTAAATATTTTCTGAAATGAGCGAGGTGCAATATTTTTTTTAGTATGATCGAAACAGTTTACTCCAGAAGCTAAATACAGTATAGGACATTAATAAAGGTTTTCCCAGATTAAATTATATATTTTGAAATAACCTAACTTAATTTTTGAATGAAAGCCTTGCTAATCAACGTCAGGTAAATCAGCATTCAAATCGTTTTTGGAGCGCAGATCATTTTAAAATTTAAGATCAATTCACAATTGCTGTTTGCTTTGCTAACAAAGTTTAGTCGGATGTCACTGAATGATTTGACCTCCCAACAAGCAGATCTGTATATCGCCTTGCAAGCCTGGTCTGGAGTTTGTGTAACCCCAGACTCAAAGTGCAAGGTGGGCGAGCGCCATTGTTGTTTTAAGTTACAATTGCAACTTTTAAGCAAACTAAAGATTTAGGAGTCGAATTGCAATCTCTGGACCTGGTGGTCCTGATCACTAAAGTTGAAATAATATACAGTACTTCGCTAAGCCCTGCTCCTGTCCCCCTCTATGCAGTATGGGTTGCTGGCTTGATCAGTCTTTGTATTCCTTCTACCCACAAAGAGGCGCCAAGCATGAACCAAATCATTTTGATTCGGATTCCACAATAGAAAAGTAACCCCCTATTTTTAAGGACAGAGTATATGGAGTAATAAAACTTGCTAAACCACTAAAGGAACCTAAAGCGGAAGTAGGTGGGAGCTTCGAGTCGCTGCGGTCCGCTAGAATTACCGAAGGAGATTATATCAGGAGGTGGCATGATCTATTGTCGTCTTGTAGTAACGGGTGGGCGGAGCTAACCAATTGATGTAGCCGTTATTTTACCGTAGCCGGAGTAATAAAATGCAATTTCATATCCAAATTAGGGGACAACTGTGTAGAAAAATTTACTCGTAGCTTTTTTTCTAACCCATAATCTGGTCACCTGCAAAATTATGCTCCCATTCAACCAGGTTCAGTGCATCAACAGGTGTGTTTTTGATGCATTTACCTTATTTTTACGTAGAACGCGCCTGGGGCACAAAACTTACCTAAAATACACTCGTTCTATCCACTTTTCTGATTTGCCCATTATTGTGCGGCGCTTACGGAACTGGTTCAATATTACCTTGGGTGCTTTCGTGTAAAACAGAACAACGCAAAAACAGCTGACCCCTTTATTCATGATTTTTTTAGGTCCCTGTATTCTACGGTGGAAGCGTACAGAAAGTTTATTTGATTTATGAAAGAATAGACTTTAATTTTTTTTTTCGCTAGGTCCGTTGGATTAGATTTATAACATTTTCAGAAAGAACACGGCGCGGAATCCAGATGACCTACCCATACGTTGAGATTTTTCCTCCTCTTAGTCGCACTTTTGATACATAATTATTTTACACAGGGGACATTACAGTTAACGACCCAATTCTTTCGCGTGCGCGCGCGTGCGTGCATGTTAGGAACAGGAATAAGTAAACTCATTTGGTGGAATGCTGTCTGCCTTGATAAAACCACTGCAACCCGAGTCTTTGCATGTTCAAAAGACTGAAATAATTTAGATAAACATGTTGGCAATACTTCGTGAATAGTAAAGCTTAATTATACACGATATGTTTAGATGGGACATTCATGACTTTATGCTACTCTTAAGGACTTTCTAACAGCGGCGCGTGCGTTTGCGTACAATATGTAATTCTAAAAAATAACAGATATCATAGAACAAGGTTTTAAGTACATTGTGCTTAATAACTGCTATTTCCGAACGCCTTCCTACTGATGAAGAAACATTTCAATTTAAATTAAGTGACAGCCGAAAAGAATTGCAATCACAGAGACTCAATAGCGTTTTTCGCGCAATTTCGCCGTTCTTCGCAATGGGTGTATAACTATTTTGAAATGCTGTGAAAGGTCCTGAATGCGATCTAAATAATTAAGTGCTAATATTGGTGATCGGGTTACAGTTGTTCAGCAATGCCATAAGAATTTTAATTTCTGCTTAGTTGAAAATGATTGGCTTAGAACGAAATAGGACGGACATTTGGACCTGTTTGAACGGATAATACGCTTTTGGTGGCGTTCAACAGCATTAAGACCATACTAGGGAAAATTGCTGACAACTTGTGATTGAACCGGTGTTCCCCCTGTTTTTATGACTCGATATGGGTGAACTGACAGAAACAATCATCTTGTCCATTGAGTTCCCCCATTAGATTCTGAACTTTGCATTTCCAAATGACACACATGGTGTCGCTACTCTGATTTTGAAACATATTATGTACTGGATTCCATTCGTTAAAGTACGACCAGTTAAAAACAAAATTAATTATCTTTTGGAAGTGAAAAATAAAGATTTTATCATTAATATACCCTGGTGCAAAGTCATGGCACTAAGATTCTTAGTAAGGTTTTTGCCAGATCTGGAAGAGCTCAATCTTTGCCAATTTGTCAGATACACCTACATGTAACATATTCCCCTATTTAGATTCAGCCTCGTATTTTGCAAAGCAGGCTGACCCCTTGGCCAGCCATTTGCATTAAGCTCATTTCATTCTACTCGCTTCGCCCAGATTCAGCCCCTCACCTATGCGCTAGAGGCAACTTACCATGGTTAGTTAATTTATAGTTTACCTGCCTTTGCGGCGTGAAAGAATACGGAGCACCAGGGGGAAACGCGCTGCGTCATGAGGGAAACAAGCAGACTCCACTCCACAAGTCAGAAATGAACTCAGACTGCCGAATTCCATTTTATAATACAGTGAAACTACAGGTTCGTGTAAACAGAACTAGATCATCATATATTATTAATCGCGGCTTATACAAAACCTCAGACTTCTTTTCTGAGTCACTCCAGGAATAAACGGACCCTGTTTCGAACTGAATCATGACATTAGCCAATGATAAATTCAGATGCCAATATAAGTGATTGACACTGGAGATACACACAACTTTCTGGAGAAACTCGGCGGATCAGGCAATACAGGTAACACCACTCAGCTTCTTGCATCATCCTCACTCTCCCCCTCCCCGACCTGAGTATCACCCTCCCCCTCACTTGGATTCTCCTATCACCTGCCATCTCTTTCTCTGCCCCCTCTCAATTTTATGCTGGCTATCTCCCCTCTTTCTTTCCAACCCGGACAAAAGGTCTCGGCCCAATACATTCCACTCCATCCATTTTTTCTCCATGAATGTTGTGTGACTGACCTGCTGAGTCCCGACAGCATTTTGGGTGTTGATCCAGGTTTCCACCCTCGGCGGTCTTATAGCTCTGACTTACACTGGATTCAAACAAGTATTGATCCTTTCTTGGCTTCCACTTAAATCATTCTGGTAAAAGAAAAGTTCACATGCAGCTCAGATGCGATATTATTACATTAGGACTGTGGGCGTTTCGTTCATGTATGAAAGATTAAACCTCTATTCCGAGTCTTCTTCTGATGTGAATCTAAAGTCATTTTGTTGTGTTGCACACTGAGGATCAAAATGATTCTGAATTCAACTAAAATTCAATCTGTAAATATGAATTAGAAAATTCTAAACCAGTGAAGAAGTAGAACCACCTTTGACTTTGTCTAAGTGTGAGAACCTCTTGGAATACCCACAGTTTAAATTGCTGAATGACATTGAATTTCATTTTGTTTTGTAGTCTTTTCCCTCAGAGAATAAAAAAAAACAACGTAATATATTCATCTTGTGCATTCGGACGACGTGAAGTCTGCACCGATTGGACAGAAAAAGTTCGATCAACTGAGTGTAGAATGAGTCGTCCTATGGTCATTCAATACAGTACATTGTACACTGATTTCTAGTAGCTTAAGTGTTTATAGAGCAGAGCTGATAATTTATATGAAAGCGTTATGATACATTTATCGAAAGTATATTTGCCTTTATGTGGACGATTGCTTGATGTATGTTTACAACACTAAGTGGCAGATGCTGCAAACGTAATCAACTACATTTCTAGACTCAGATTATATATAATATAACAATGGTTTGGGTGATGGGTTGGAGGTATGTCTCCTCCAAAGGAGGTATAAGGCGCTCCTTCTCTCCGCTAACCCGCAAGCCACCTCTGAGGGCAAGGTGTAGCACCTGCTTAAACCTCTCCCACCCACCCCCCACTCCCCCAATCAGGGTCACGTAAAGTCATGGGAGCAAGTGGTGAATGGGTGAATGAGCAGCTGGTTCATACCACGAGTCCCGGTTACGCAACCACTAACACCAGGCAGAAAATCTCTGAAGAGTACCGTCAATGGCTGGGGCGACCCGTCTTGTAAAGGCACTGCCCAGAAGAAGGCAGTGGCAAAACACTTCTGTAGAGAATTTTGCCAAGAACCATCGTGGTCCCATGAGACCATGATCGCCCTCGTCAAACGACAAGGCACGTAATGATGATGGTGATGATAACAGTCGTAGAGAATTCAAGGAAACACATTCCAGTAGAAGCAGCCTATTCTATTTCTAAACATGCCTCCTTCTACTTCCAAAGTATTCCTGGCCCAGCCCCGAAGCTAGAATTGGTAAATTTACTCCATTTACCATATCTATTAAACAGTCTGGCTTCTGACGGAACTCAATCAATCCATGCAGTATGTACTCTTCAGTCCTCTGGAGATCTCTTTATTCTAGCCAGGACTATCATATATGCCAATTGTTCTTTTTTCTATCTCCTCACTTTTTTATATAATAGATTGCATTTTCAACTTCTTTCCTGAGCTGAAATCTTGAAATCAGTACATGTTATATATATATAGTCTTGATCTGTTTCTCATGGGGTAGTTGCTGGTAAACCAGAGTGAAGCTCTAAAACTGGAAACAGATAGTCTTTATTTATTAATTTCCTCCTCTTTTTGTCCTTGAGAAGTCTTAATTAGTTTCAGATCAACAAGTGATACCAAATTACGGCACTGAAGATCCATATTATTTTTGCTGAGTCCAAACTGAAATTGCTACTTCACTGTGGGTGGCAGCAATACCAAAACTAATCCCATTCTTATCAAAGATTTGCAGATAGAAATGGATCACTATATAGTCATGCTGGATATCTTTTATGACAAGTTGTAGGACTGTTGTTGTCGCTTCATTGAGCTTATGACAGATTAGATCCTAGATAACTCATCTGTGTGTTTTCTTTCAGGTCTCACTAACATAGTCGCTGGTTAGCTTTTGACACAAATTCATTTTTATTGCTTAATTTACACAGTAAAAGGATGTTCCAAAGGGAATTTCTATTTCAGTCAATGGTTGTAACAGTTACAGACTTAGTGGAATTTATTCTTTTTTTTATTCTTTATAATATTGATGAAATGATAAAATGATCATCTTGTCAATGAATCCATGACTAAATCAGAGCAAAGAAATATTTTGTACCTAAAGTTTCAAAGTGCATTTATTATCGAAGTCTGTATGCAGTATACAACCCTGAGATTGATCTTCCCACAGACAGCCATGAAAGAAAGAAACACCATGGAGCCCCTTCAAAGAAAATATCAAACACCTAATGTGCAAAAAAAAAAGAGGAAATCACGCAAATGGTAAAAAAAAAAGTGAAAAACGCAGAACATAAATCTTCAAATCACAGGAATGTTCAGTTTAGTTCAGTTCAGTTCAATTTAGCGCTGTGTCAAATTCGATGACTGCAGAAACTGAGCCAGTCAACTCCGATCAAATCAGATAAAATAGTAGCAGAAAAAGGAGTAACCAGAAACCAGAAACACATCATAATGTGAACTAAAGAGTCCAATCCACAAACTTTGTCAATTAAACCTTGCTCAAGACCCAAAACTCAGGCAGCATGAAGCGAGAGGGAGGGAGAGACCAGTCAAGTGCTGACATCTTTCTCTAGCAGCAGTGAGTGAGAGGGATGTTGTATCCATTACAGAGAGTTGGTTGAGAGGACAAAACCGGTACTTAAAATTCTAGAGTTTCAATGTTCTGCAAATGATATAGAGGGAGGTAAAAGGGGGAGTGTATTTGTGCTTCCTGTGGTAGAACGGGATCTAGGAACACAGGTTCATAATTCATTGAAAGTGGTGTCACGGGTAGATAGGGTCATTAAGAAAGCTGTTGATATTAAGGTCTTCATAACTCAAAGTATTGAGTACAGGAGATGATGTTAGGTTTACATTGTACAAGATACTGGTGAGGCCTAATTTGGAGTATTTGTGCAGTTCTGGTCACCCATCTACAGGAAAGATGTAAATAAGGTTGAAAGGGTACAGAGAAAATTCACAAAGATGTTGCCAGGCCTGAACGACCTGAGTTATAGGGAAGGATTGAATAGGTTAGGACTTTATTCCTTACAACGTAGACAACTGAGAGATTTGACAGAGGTACATAAAATTATGAGGGGTATAGATAGGGTAAATGTAAGTAGGCCTTTTCCACTGAGGTTGGGTGACACTACAATCAGAGGTCATGGGTTAAGGGTGAAGGGTGAAATGTTTAAAGGAAACATGAGAGGAAACATCTTCACTCAGAGGGTTATGAGAGCGTGGAATGAGCTGCCAGCACAAGTGGTGCATGTGAACTCGAATTCAACATTTAAGAGAAGTTGGGATAGGTATATGGATGGTAGGGGTATGGAGCGCTATGGTCTGGTCCAGGTCAATGGGAATAGGCAGTTTAAATAGTTTGGTATAGACTAGATGGGTCAAAGAGCCTGTTTCTGTGCTGTACTTTTCTCTGACTGATCTGGGCAATATCACAGCTGACACTGAGGGGCTCATCTACAGAGTCTATATGGGTGGAAATAAAGGTCTACTCACTGAAGGGATTCTGTTGTAGGTACTGCAATCACCAGTGGAAAATTGAGGAACAGATCTACAGACAGATGAGGGAAAAGCACACAAACAAGAGGCTTCTCATAGTAGGTGACTTCAATTTCCACAATATTGAGTGGGACCTCCTTAGTGCAAGAGGGTTAGATAGGGTAGAATCTGTCAGGAAGATCCAAGAGTGTTTCTTAAAACAGAATATGCATAGTCTAACTAGAGGAGCAGCCATACTGGATCTTGTAATGGGAAATCAGCCTGGTCCTGTGACTGACCATTCAGTGGGGGACATTTAGGAAACAATAATCACAACGCCTTAAGTTTTAAGATAGCAAGCTATGAGTAAGAATAAATATGGACCATGAGGGAAACTATTAAATTTATGGAGGGGGAAATTATTGGAGTATTAGGCTGGAGCTAGGAAGAGGTAATTGGGAACAGCTATTTTTTTGGGTGTCTGTTGGGTGGAGTGTGTTTAAAGACCAACTGCAGAGTACAGCACAGGTATGCTCCAGAACGAAGGAAAGACACGAATAGGAAGGCAGGGGAACTTTGGATGTTGAGTAAGGAATCATATGTCAAATTTCAGAAGCTAAAATCAAATGGGGCCCTTGAGGATTATAAAGAAACCAGAAGAGAACTCAAGAATGAATTAGGAGGGCCAGGGCGAGCTGTGGAAAGACTTTGGCAAGAAAGATTAAAGAGAATTTGATACCAGGATGAGCTGTGAAAAGACCTTGGCAAGTAAGGTTAAAAAGAATTTGATACACACACGAAGAGCCAAAGGATAACTAGGGGGAGGGTAGGGCCCTATCAAGGAGAAAGGAAAAAAATATTTGGAGCCAAAGATATGGGTGATGTCCTAAATGAGTACTTTGTGTTAGTATTCACCAAGCAGAAGGACAAGGAAGATAGTGAGATCACTCTGGAGAAAGCTTACATGCTGGGGTGTTTTGAGATAAATGAAGTCATGGTGTTATGTCTCCTGGAGAACATTAAGGTGGATAAGTCCTCAAGGCGTGATAGACTGCAAATAATTGAAAGAGGCGACAGATGAGATTGCTGGGGCCTTGACCAAAATCCTTGTGTTCTCTAGCCACAGGCAAAAACTAGTAGATAATGTTGATCCTTTGATCAAGATGGGAAATGGAAATTATCCCAGAAACTGTAGATCGATGGGTCTCAATAAGAAGATATTGGAAACAATTCTTAGGGATACTAGGCAGAAGGCTGAAGAACAGGACCTCAAGGGTGGTGTTCTCAGGATTGCTGCCAGTGCTACATGACAGTGATGGTAAGAATTGGAGGAGATGGCAGTTGAATGCGTGGCTGAGGAGTTGGTACATGGAGCAGGGTTTCAGATTTTTGAATCATTGGGATCTCTTCTGGGGAAGGTGAGACCTGTACAGATTGGATGGGTTGCACCTGAACCCAAGGGGGATTAATATCCTTGCAGGCAGGTTTGCTAGCATGGTTCGGGAGGGTTTAAACAAATTGGCAAGGGGGATGGGACCCAGAGCGATAGAGCAGTGAAAGAAGTGCACGGAGTAAAGCCAGATCTAACATACAGAGAGGCTTTGAGGAAAGAGAAGCAGAATAAATGGTGTAAAGGTAGTAAGGCAGAAGGGCTGAAGTGTGTGTACCTCAATGCAAGAAGCATCAGGAACAAAGGTGATGAACTGAGAGCTTGGATACATACATGGAAATACGATGTAGTGGCCATTACAGAGATTTGGCTGGCACCAGGGCAGGAATGGATTCTCAATATTCCTGAATTCAGTGCTTTAAAAGAGATAGAGTTGGGGGAAAAGGGGAGGAGGGGTGGCATTACTGGTCAGGGATACTATTACAGCTACAGAAAGGGTGGGTAATGTAGCAGGATCCTCTTTTGTGTCAATATGGGTGGAAGTCAGGAACAGGAGGGGAGCAGTTACTCTACTTGGGGTATTCTATAGGTCCCCTGGTAACAGCAGAGATACAGAGGAGCAGATTGGGAGGCAGATTTTGGAAAGGTGCAAAAATAACAGGGTTGTTATCTTGGGTGACTTTAACTTCCCTAATATTGATTGGCACCTGATTAGTTCCAAGGGTTTAGATGGGACAGAGTTTGTTAAGTGTGTCCAGGATGGATTTCTGTCACAGTATGTGGACAGGCCGACTAGGGGGGAATGCCATACTAGATCTAGTACGAGGTAATGAACCGGGTCAGGTCACAGATCTGTCACTGGGTGTGCATCTGGGGGACAGTGACCACCACTCCCTGGCCTTTAGCATTATCATGGAAAAGGATAGAATCAGAAAGGATAAGAAAATTTTTAATTGGGGAAGGGCAAATTATGAGGCTATAAGGCTAGAACTTGTGGGTGTGAATAAGGACGATGTTTTTGCAGGGAAATGTACTATGGACATGTGGTCGATGTTTAGAGATCTCTTGCAGGATGTTAGGGGTAAATTTGTCCCAGTGAGGAAGATAAAGATTGGCAAGGTGAAGGAACCATGGGTGACAAGTGAGGTGGAAAATCTAGTCAGGTGGAAGAAGGCAGGATACATGAGGTTCAGGAAGCAAGGATCAGATGGGTCTATTGAGGAATATAGGGTAGCAAGAAAGGAGCTTAAGAAGGGGCTGAGAAGAGCAAGAAGGGGGCATGAGAAGGCCTTGGCGAGTAGGGTAAAGGAAAACCCCAAGGCATTCTTCAATTATGTGAAGAACAAAAGGATGACAGGAGTGAAAGTAGGACCAATTAGAAATAAAGGTGGGAAGGCGTGCCTGGAGGCTGTGGAAATGAGCGAGGTCCTCAATGAATACTCCTCTTCAGTATTCACCAATGAGAGGGAACTTGATGATGGTGAGGACAATATGAGTGAGGTTAATGTTCTGGAGCATGTTGATATTAAGGGAGAGGAGGTGTTGGAGTTGTTAAAATACATTAAGATGGATAAGTCCCCGGGGCCTGATGGAATATTCCCCAGTCTGCTCCGTGAGGCGAGGGAAGAGATTGCTGAGCCTCTGGCTAGGATCTTTATGTCCTTGTCGCCCACGGGAATGGTACCGGAGAATTAGAGGGAGGCGAATGTTGTCTCCTTGTTCAAAAAAGGTAGTAGAGATAGTCTGGGTAATTATAGACCAGTGAACCTTACATCTGTGGTGGGAAAGCTGTTGGGGATGATTCTTAGAGATAGGATCTCTGGGCATTTAGAGAATCGTGGTCTGATCAGGGACAGTCAGCATGGCTTTGTGAAGGGCAGATCATGTCTAACAAGCCTGATAGAGTTCTGTGAGGAGGTGACCAGGCATATAGATGAGGGTAGTGCAGTGGAGGTGATCTATATGGATTTTAGTAAGGCATTTGACAAGGTTCCACATGGCAGGCTTATTCAGAAAGTCAGAAGGCATGGGATCCAGGGAAGTTTGGCCAGGTGGATTCAGAATTGGCTTGCCTGCAGAAGGCAGAGGGTGGTGGTGGAGGGAGTATATTCAGATTGGAGGATTGTGACTAGTGGTGTCCCACAAGGATCTGTTCTGGGACCCCTACTTTCCGTGATTTTTATTAACGACCTGGATGTGGGGGTAGAGGGGTGGGTTGGCAATTTTGCAGACGACACAAAGGTTGGTGGTGTTGTAGATAGTGTAGAGGATTGTCAAAGATTGCAGAGAGACATTGATAGGATGCAGAAGTGTGCTGAGAAGTGGCAGATGGAGTTCAACCCGGGGAAGTGTGAGGTGGTACACTTCAGAAGGACAAACTCCAAGGCAGAGTACAAAGTAAATGGCAGGATAGTTGGTAGTGTGGAGGACCAGAGGGATCTGGGGGTACATGTCCACAGATCCCTGAAAGTTGCCTCACAGGTAGATAGGGTAGTTAAGAACGCTTATGGGGTGTTAACTTTCATACGTCGAGGGACAGAGTTTAAGAGTCGTGATGTAATGATGCAGCTCTGTAAAACTCTGGTTAGACCATAATTGGAGTACTGTGTCCAGTTCTGGTCGCCTCACTATAGGAAGGATGTGGAAGCATTGGAAAGGGTACAGAAGAGATTTACCAGGATGCTGCCTGGTTAAGAGAGTACGCATTATGATCAGAGATTAAGGGTGCTAAGGCTTTACTCTTTGGAGAGGAGACATGATAGAGGAGTACAAGATAATAAGGGGAATAGATAGAGTGGAAAGCAGCACCTCTTCTCCCGGGCACACAGCTCAATACAAGAGGACATGGCTTTAAGGTAAGGGGTGGAAAGTTCAAGGGGGATATTAGAGGAAATTTTTTACTCAGAGAGTGGTTTGTATGTGGAATGCACTGCCTGAGTCAGTGGTGGAGGCAGATACACTTGTGAAGTTTAAGAGACTACTTGACAGGTATATGGAGGAATTTAAATTGCAGGGTTATATGGGAGGCAGGGTTTGAGGGTCAGTACAACATTGTGGGCCGAAGGGCCTGTAATGTGCTGTACTATTCTATATGGTCCATATGTTCTACATGTATCAATAAACATTTGGGGAACTATGACTTATTTATACCTGTCAGCATGGACTTCTGTGAAGCAGGTCATGTCTCACTAAATTGATTGAGTTTTTGAGGAGATGAAGAAGATAACTAATTAATCTAGAGCAATGGATACTGGCTCTATCCATTTTAGTAAGCCATTTGTTCCTAATGGGAGGCTTACCAAAACATGAAGGTGTAGGGGATCCATGGTGACATGGTTGTTCACATTCACAAGTGTCTTGACCATTGAAGCCACAAAGGTAGTGGCCAATAGGACTTACTTTGGCTGACGGTTCTGCAGGGATCCAGCGTGGGACATGTGCAGTTTGTGATAATATATACATCTAGTGGCCACTTAATTACATACAGTACATCAATACACCTGCTCATCAATACCAGTATCTAATTAGTCAATCATGTGGCAACAATCTAATGCATAAAAGCATGCAGACATGATCAAGATATTCAGTTGTTTTTTCAGACTAAACATCTCAATGGGGAAGAAATATGAACTAAATGACCTTGATGATGAAATGATTGTTAGCGCCAGACAGGGTAGTTTGAGTATCTCAGAAACAGCTGATCTCCTGGCATTCTCACACACAAGTCTCTAGAGTTTACAGAGAATGGTGCAACACAAAAAAAAATACATCAGAGAGCAGTAGTTCTTTGGATGAAAACCTCTTGTTAATGAGAAACAACAGAGCAGAATGGCCAGCTTGGTACAAGCTGACAAGAAGGTGACAGTAACTCAAATAATCATGTGTGTGTCAAATAACAACAGTGGTGTGCAGAAGAGCATCTCTGAATGCACAACATGTTGAACCTTGAAGTGGATGGGCTACAGCAGCAGAAGACCATGAGCATATATCCAGTCAACACACATAAAAGTTGCTGGTGAACGCAGCAGGCCAGGCAGCATCTGTAGGAAGAGGTGCAGTCGACGTTTCAGGCCGAGACCCTTCGTCAGGACTAACTGAAGGAAGAGTGAGTAAGGGATTTGAAAGCTGGAGGGGGAGGGGGAGATCCAAAATGATAGGAGAAGACAGGAGGGGGAGGGATAGAGCCGAGAGCTGGACAGGTGATAGGCAGAAGGGGATACGAGAGGATCATGGGACAGGAGGTCCGGGAAGAAAGACGGGGGGGGGTGACCCAGAGGATGGGCAAGAGGTATATTCAGAGGGACAGAGGGAGAAAAAGGAGAGTGACAGAAAGAATGTGTGCATAAAAAAGAGTAACAGATGGGGTACGAGGGGGAGGTGGGGCCTAGCGGAAGTTAGAGAAGTCAATGTTCATGCCATCAGGTTGGAGGCTACCCATACGGAATATAAGGTGTTGTTCCTCCAACCTGAGTGTGGCTTCATCTTTACAGTAGAGGAGGCCGTGGATAGACATGTCAGAATGGGAATGGGATGTGGAATTAAAATGTGTGGCCACTGGGAGATCCTGCTTTCTCTGGCGGACAGAGCGTAGATGTTCAGCAAAGCGGTCTCCCAGTCTGCGTCGGGTCTCACCAATATATAAAAGGCCACATCGGGAGCACCGGACGCAGTATATCACCCCAGTCGACTCACAGGTGAAGTGATGCCTCACCTGGAAGGACTGTTTGGGGCCCTGAATGGTGGCAAGGGAGGAAGTGTAAGGGCATGTGTAGCACTTGTTCCGCTTACACGGATAAGTGCCAGGAGGGAGATCAGTGGGGAGGGATGGGGGGGACGAATGGACAAGGGAGTTGTGTAGAGAGCGATCCCTGCGGAATGCAGAGAGAGGGGGGGAGGGAAAGATATGCTTAGTGGTGGGATCCCGTTGGAGGTGGCGGAAGTTACGGAGAATAATATGTTGGACCCGGAGGCTGGTGGGGTGGTAGGTGAGGACCAGGGGAACCCTATTCCTAGTGGGGTGGTGGGAGGATGGAGTGAGAGCAGATGTACGTGAAATAGGGGAGATGCGTTTAAGAGCAGAGTTGATAGTGGAGGAAGGGAAGCCCCTTTCTTTAAAAAATGAAGACATCTCCCTCGTCCTAGAATAAAAAGCCTCATCCTGAGAGCAGATGAGACGGAGGAATTGTGAGAAGGGGATGGCGTTTTTGCAAGAGACAGGGTGAGAAGAGGAATAGTCCAGATAGCTGTGAGAGTCCGTAGGCTTATAGCATATATCCAGTGGCCACTTTATCAGGAGGTACCTCATGAAGTGGCCACTGACTGTAAATGACTGGGATGAAAATGAAGATGGTGGATGAGTAAATTTGCAGATAATAAAAAGATTGGCTGCATTGTGGACAGGGTATTAGATTGGCAAAGGATATAGTATTAGTTCAGTTGTAGGCATGGGCAGAGAAATGGCAGGTGCAGTTTAATTCAGGCAAGTGTGAAGTCTGGCACATTGCGAGATTGAATCTCAAATGAAACTACACAGTTAATGGCAAGACTATTAACACTGTTAATGCACAGAGAGGTCCAAGTTCCTAGCTCCCTCTCTGTACATTAAGCGTGCAGGAGCGAGATATGTCAACTAGTAGAGTGGTGTCGCAGCAATAACCTGACACTCAACATCAGTAAGATGAAAACTGATTGTCGACTTCAGGAAGAGTAAGACGAAGGAACAGATACCAATCTTCATAGAGGGATCAGAAGTGGAGAGAGTGAGCAGTTTCAAGTTCCTGGCTCTCAAGATCTCTGAGGATCTAAACTGGTCCCAACATATTGATGCAGTTATAAAGAAGGCAAAACAGCAACTATACTTCATGGGGAGTTTGAAGAGATTTGGTATGTCAACAAATACACTCAATAACTTCTTTCGGTGTACCATGAAAAGCATTCTGACAGGCTGCATCACTGTCTAGTAAGGGGGGGGGGGCTACTGCACAGGACCAAAAGGCACTGCAGGGGGTTGTAAATTTAGTTGGCTTCATTTTGAGCACTAGCCTACAAAGTCCCCAGGGCATCTTCAGGGAGCGGTGTCTCAGAAAGGCAGCGTCCATTATTAAGGACCCCCAGCACCCAGGGCATACCCTTTTCTCACTGTTACCATCAGGTAGGAGGTACAGAAGCCTGAAGGCACACACTCAGCGATTCAGGAACAGCTTCTTCCCTTCTGCCATCCGATTCCTAAATGGACATTGAATCCTTGGACACTACTTCACTTTTTAAGTATATATTATTTCTGTTTTTTTGCATTATTTGTAATCTATTCGATATACATATACTGTAATTTATTTATTCTCTTCTATATTATGTATTGCATTGAACTTCTGCTGCTAAGTTAACAAATTTCACAACACATGCTGCTGCTAAGTTAACAAATTTCACGATAATAAACCTGATTCTGATTCTGATTCTGATCTGAAAGTTGATAAAGTGGTGAAGAAGATGTATGACCTACTTGCTTTTATTATTCAAGACACTGAATTCAAGAGTCAAGAATTCAGTTTTGGCTCCCCGTTATGTAAAGGATGTGGAGGCTTTGAAAAAGGAGCAGAATCGAGATACAGCCTTGATTAGTGGGCAAGTACTATAAAAAAAGGCTGGACAAACTAGGATAGTTTCCTCTGGACAGGAGACCTAATGGAAGTTCATACTGTAATGAGAGACATAGGTAGACTAGATAATCAATTTATTTTTTCCTGGTGTTGAAAGCATTGAAGATGAGGGGTGAAAGTTCAAAGAAGATATGCATAGAGAGTGGTGGATGCCTAACAGAAGCGGTTAGGAGGCTGTTAGGCACATGAATATGCAAAGATTGGAATGATATGGACCAAGTGAAGGTAGAAGAGATTCATTTAATTAGATGTTTTTAGCTTAATTACTTTGGCACATTTTTCTGGGCCAAATGCTCTGTCCCTCAGGTGTACTGTTATAGTTTCTAAAATTTTCCTGACAATTATTAAAGACCTATATTTTTCCAAAGATTTAAGAAATTACATAAATCTGCATCTTTCTACTATGTAATTAGATATGGCTGAAACTCGAATGGATTGAATACTTTGCAAAATCAGTATTTGACTCCTAATACTTATTTAATTAAATTCACTCATAATGTTGGCATACTGCATGTAAGATTTAAGTGAGCTCCAATGATTAATACAATTTTGGGGCATTTACTTGCTATTGTAACGGAGTTATTAACTTAGTTAAGATAAAGAGGATGACATTAAAATAGCAGAAAAGGAAATGTTACATTCACACTGTAGGGATTAACCTGGTATCATGGAAAATAATGACCATAGATATGTATGAGAAAGAATCAAAGGCCCTTGTTTCAAGCTGAGATCAATCCTACCACATACTGTATATTAGCGAAGTTGTAATCACAGCTATTTACATTCAGTAACAATTTCATTCAATATTTAACTACTCAGGATTAACAGTAGATATGAAGTCTGTAAATTGGCTTACCATGTTCCCTCACTAGAAAGATGAAATTCCATATTTATGTTGCTCCTCCATCTTCCTTTGAAGCACTTTTAAAATGAACCATTCCAGGTCCCCTAAGCATTGCATGACATTACGTTAAGGCATGACATAAGCCCAACACCTTCAGTGGCGAGCCAGTGGGGGGTGTGTGTGGTGGTGAGTAATAGGGCAGATTCTGGAGTTAGGATATATATCAAGTATTAAATTCAACAGCAGCCATGCTTCAGATTTGAATGTGGATTGTAGATTGAATTTAAAATGCAGCCCTGAACAATAGATCTCCCGGAGCTGTGGACTGGAGTTGACTGCAAACCAGACAATGCTGATTAACATTCATTTGGGTGTCTGGAGTGTGGGTGCGAAGAAGAAGATGTGAAAACTATATGTAATTCATAGGAAGCATTGTAGACACATTGCAAATATAGAATGATCCCCCAGTAACATTTGATGTTTAACATATAAAAATGTCACGTAATATTGGGTCAAGAGGCCTCGTTCTCCAAGAGTGTCTCATTTTGTCGAATAAATCATTTCTGTATCCACTAGCTTCAGTGTCTCTTTGGTGACTCCGTTCATTTTACAATAGGCGAATAGAATAGGTGGGGGAATGGGGGAAGAAACTGGGTCAAAGGGTGCTGTGGTGGGATGAGATTTTAGATCTAAGTCTCCTACTCTGTCCATCTGAATCACCTGGCCCTCCCACACACTCTATTCTTTCCACCACCTCCCCAACTGAGCCCACATCATTGCTTCTCCACTCCTGCTCTATCTGCTCACTCCTACCCATCCATTCATTCCACTGGGTCCCCTATCCCACCCCAACCCCACTATTCCCATGTGGCTATCATCTCTCTCTCATTTAAATGCACTTTTTGCATTCCTTTCTTATCAGATTCCGTAATCTGCAGCCTTTTTTGTCTCCACCTATCATGTTTCAGACTCTGTCACTGTTACCACCCTTGCTACCCCTATCTGACAGAACTTGCCAATCATCCCATCATCACCCACATCACGTATCACTCCTACCACTTGCCCCACCACACACCCCCACCTCTTTATACAATCTCTCTCCGTAAGACCATAAGATGTAGGCACAGAATTAGGCCATTTGGCCCATCGAGTCTGCTCTACCATTTCATCATGGCTGATCCATTTTCCTTCTCAGCTTCATTCTCCTGCCTTCTCCCCATATCCCTTCATGCCCTGACTAATCAAGAATCTATCAACCTCTGTGTTAAATATATGTAAAAATTTGTCCTCCACAGCCACCTGTGGCTAAAAATTCCAGAGATTCAGCACTCTCTGGCTAAAGGAGTTCCTCCTCATCTCCATTCTAAATGGACACCCCTCTATTGTGAGGCTCTGTCCTCTGGTCTTAGACTCTCCCACCATAGGAAACATCCGCTCCACATCCACTCTATCAAGGCCTTTCAACATTTACTTCCATCTACTGCTTTTAATTTGAGACACAGAGCGGTCCAACATGTCAACTAGTTCTTTCCTTGGATGTTGCCTGACCTACTGAGTTTCTTCAGCAGCTCATTTTCTGCTCCGGCTGCTCCAGGCTCCGTGATATTTTGCTCCACTGTGTGATGAACTGAGGCTGTGGACCTGCTCTGGCTGCTCCGGGCTTCGTAGCTATGGGCTCGCTACCATTCTGAATGCCGTTTGCTTGCTCTTATTGCTTGCATGATTTGTTTTATTTCTCTCTCTGCACATTGGGTGTTTGTTGGTCTTTTTTTAATGGGCTCTTTCGGGTTTCTTGTTTTGTGGCTGCCTGTAAGGAGACGAATCTCAAGGTTGTATAATGTATACATACTTTGATAATATATGTACTTTGAACTTTGAAGTTTAAACCAGTTTATTATGTCTCTATTTTAACAGTAGTTGGATGTGCATTGTAAGATCTGCGAGCCACAAGTTCAACATTAGTTTCATTAGCACAAAGGCCTAGTTCTGAACCATACATTTTCTATAATTCTAACTTATCAATATTTCTGTATAGGTTGAATGAATTTAATTACTGGGAGTGTTTTTTTAAAAATATTATCTGTCTCCTTTCAATCACTGTTTTTATCTGCTTCAGTTCTCTTTCGATACTTATTTGATATTTAATTCACCTAATTTAAACTTCCATCTCAGTCATTGGATTGCTTATCTCTCAATTCTTTCGTCCAAGTAGTTGAAAAGATCCATTATTGACGAACCAAGTTTGTTAGGTCATAGACATGTTATTTCCCTCTGTGCCATCCTATCAAACACTCACCATTAATGAATACTACAAGCTAAATGTGTTGAGGGAAATGTTCAGGGTGCAGGTAGATGTTCTTCACAACTCATCATAGACTGTATTTACATTTCCATGACTCAGCCGGTCAGGCAATATCTAAGGAAAGGAATAACTTTGACTCATGTTAGCTTTTAATTACATTTTACATTGTACACCAACACCATAGTGGTTAGTACAAGGCTTTACAGTACAAATGACCCAGGTTCAATTCCCGCCACTGTTAGCAAGGAGTTTGTACAGTCTCCCTGTGACCCCATGGTTTTCCCTCGGGTGCTTCGGTTTCCTCTCATTGTCCAAAGGGTACTGTTTGGTAGGTTAATTGGTCCCTTGATTGCTGGGTGGCCTGGCTGGGCCATGTTATAGAGTCATCGAGTCATAAAACACTACAGCAGAGAAACAGGCCCTTTGGCCCATCTAGTCCATGCCAAACTATTATTCTGTCTAGTCCCATCGACCTGCACTGGGCCATAGCCCTCCACACTCCTCCCATCCATATACCTATCCAAATGCCTCTTAAATGTTAAAATCAAAGCCACAGCTCTTCCCGCACTTTCCACAGCCTCTGAGTGAAGATGTTTCCCCTCATGCTTGCATTTACCCTATCTATACCTCTCATAAAAATCTTCCCTCATTCTCCTACATTCCAGGGAATAAAGTGCTAATCTACTCAGCCTTTCCTTATAACTCAGGTTGTCAAGTCCAGGCAACGCCCTTGTCAATTTTCTCTGCACGCTTTCAATCTTATTGATATCTTTCCTGTAGGTAGGTGACCAGAACTGCACATGATACTCCAAATTAAGCCTCAGTAATGTCTCATACAACTTCAACATAACATCCCATCTTCTGTATTTAATACTTCGTTTTATGAAGGCCAATGTGCCAAAAGTGCTCGTTAAGACATAGGGGCAGAATTAGACTATCTAGCCCATCGAGTCTGCTCCACCATTCAATCATGGCTGATCCTTTTTTCCTATCTCCTCCTCAACTCTAATTCCTGGCCTTCTCCCCATAACCTTTGATGCCATGTCCAATCAAGAACCTATCAATCTCTGCCTCAAATACAACCAATGACCTGGCCTCCACAGCTGCACGTAGCAACAAATTCCATAAATTCACTGCCCTTTGGCTAAAGAAATTTCTCCATATCTCTGTTTTGAAAGGGTGCCCCTCTATCCTGAGGCTGTGCGCTCTTGTCCTAGACTCTCCCACTATGGGAAACATCCTTTCCACATCTACTCTGTCCAGATCTTTCAACATTCGAAAGGTTTCAATGAGATCCCTCCTCATCCTTCTGAATTCCAGTGAGTACAGACCCAGAGACATCAAACGTTCCTCGTATAATAGCCTTTTCATTCCTGGAAATATCCCTGTGAACCACCTCGGGACCCTCTCCAATGCCAGCACATCTTTTCTAAGATGAGGGGCCCAAAACTGTTCACAATACTCAAGGTGAGGCCTCACCAGTGCCTTATAAAGCCTCAGCATCACATCCTTGCTCTTGCATTCTAATCCTTTTGAAGTGAATCTCAACATGGTATTTGCCTTCCTCACCACTGACTCGACCTGCAATTTAAGGCGCTCTGCACAAGGACTTCTAAGTCCCTTTGCTTCTCAGATTTTTGGATTTTCTCCCCGTTTAAGAGATAGTCTGCATATTTATTTCTACTACCGAAGTGCATGACCATGCATTTTCCAAGATTATATTTCATTTGCCACTTTCTTGCCCATTCCCCCAATCTGTCTAAGTCCTTCTGCATCCTACCTGTTTCCTCAACACTACCTGCCCCTCCACCACCCTTCAAATCAGCTGCAAACTTGGTAACAAGGCCATCTATTCTATTATCTAAGTCATTTATATACAGCATAAAGAGAAGTGGTCCCAACACTGACCCTTTCAGAACACCACCAGTCACTGGCAGCCAACCAGAAAAGGATCCTTCTATTCCCACTCACTGCCTCCTACCAATCAGCCAATGCTCTAACCATGTTAGTAACTTTCTTGTAATACCATGGGCTCTTAACTTCGTAAGCAGCCTCATGTGTGGCACCTTGTCAAAGGCCTTCTGGAAGTCCAAATACACAACATCCACTGTATCCCCTTTATCTATCCTACTTTTAATCTCCTCAAATAGTTCCAAGAGGTTTGTCAGGCAGGATTTTCCCTGAAGGAAACCATGCTGTGTTTGTCCTATCTTGTCCCATGTCACCAAGTGCTCCATCACCTTGTCCTTAGCAACTGACTCTAACATCTTCCCAACCACTGAGGTCAGGCTAACTGATCTATAATTCCCTTTCTGCTGCCTTCCTCCTTTCTTAAAGAGTGGCTATCTACCTTAAGAACCTATCTACCTCTATTGCTCTGCAGAATCTTTTCTGTTTATATTCCAAAGAATTTATATTTACATTGAAACATGAGAAAAGACAAACCCATTGGGATGGAGGAAACTGTCCAATCATAATGGTTCTGCAAACATTATCCCTGATCACCATTATTATTAGTTAAGAAGGTATGAGAGAAGAATTCTTATCTGTCAACACTTATGCAAGCACAAATCCTTGAAGCTTGCAAAGTGGCAGGACTAGAAAATACTTGTAGTGCTTAGTACACAGAATTTCAGGCTCAAATATGCATCCCTGAGAAATGTTATGCTTTGATTTTTACCCATTCTATTATTGGAAGCACAATCAGGAGGAACATGAGTGTGTGTAACGCCAGACAATGCTTCTTCATTTAAAAGGAACAGTTCATGTATTAAAAATATTAATTGTTCCATTCTCTTTTTTAAAGTCCTGTTGGCTTCTTCTTTTTAAATAAATTTATTATCTTGAGATCCTCAACAGCTATGAAAGACCTAAAAAATGTGTGTAATTCCTTTGCAGAAGAACCAAGAAAAGTAGAAATAAGGACAGACAAGTAGTCAAAAAAAAAGGTTCCTTCATGAACTAAAACCAGGAGCAGTTGTAGTGCAAGAGGATAGTTACTGAAGACTGTAATAAATTTGAATTAAGGATGTTGAGGGAGTGAGGCTTGGTGTCAAGTCATGGGCTGCAACGTTCTGGGTGAGCCGCACTGTGTGAAGGGTGGAGAATGAGAGGCTGACTTAAGGATAAATATTACCTTTATTTGTCACATGTGTATTGCAACCTTGAAATATACAATGAAATACATTTTTTTGTGTAAACAACCAACACAGTCCAGGGATGTGCTGGGGGCAGCCCGCAAGTGTCTGGCACCAGTATAGCCTGCCCACAACTCTCTACCCCTAACCCAGAGGGTGGAAACTGGAGTATCCGAAGGAAAGTCATGCAGTGACAGGGAGAAGGTACAAACTCCTTACAGAGAGCAGTGGGAATTGAACCCCCATCTTATGCTGGAGCTGCAAAGTGCCACGCTAACTACTATGCTATTGTGCCACGTTAGTTTAACACTGACAACATTGCATGTGTTAGTTATAAAGGTTTGGATGAGGCTGCAAGTGAGATAGGACTGATTTACGGTACTGAGTTCAAAATCAGTGACCCCCATAAAAGAGAGAATTGGGGATTAAATGTTTGGCTCACATTCTGCCAGGTCACTGAGACCGCAATCTCATTCAATTATCGATAATTTCTGGGGACAGAAATTTCTAGTCTACGGCAGCCTGTTGTAGATAGTCTCTCAGGGGCAAGGATGAGCCATTTTTGTAAGGTATGAGGTGGTGGATCCAGAAGGAGGCAGAGCTGCTACACAGCCATGAAAGTAAACGTCTTTATTAGATTAGATTATGAGGACACTCAGTCCTCGTTTATTGTCATTTAGAAATGCATGCATTAAAATGTAATACAATGTTCCTCCAGAATGATAGCACAAGAAACACAAGACAAACCAAGACTAAAACTGACAAAACCACATACAGTAATTATAACATATAGTTACAACAGTGCAAAGCAATACCATAACTTGATAAAGAGCAGACCATGGGCACGGTAAAAAAAAGTCTCAAAATCCCGATAGACTCATCATCTCACGCTGATGGTAGAAGGGAGAAACTCTCCCTGCCATGAACCTCCAAGCGCCACAAACTTGCCGATGCCCCACCATTGGAAGCACCTGACCGCAGCGTACTCTGAATCCGTCCGAAAACTTTGAGCCTCCGACCAGCCCTCCAGCACCGAGCACCGAGCACCATCCACTGCTAAGCGCTTTGATCCCGCCCCGGCCACCGAGCAACAAGCAAAGCCGAGGACTTGGGGCCTTCCCCTCTGGAGATCCTGGATCACACAGTAGCAGTAGCAACAAAGCAGACATTTCAGAAGTTTCACCAGGTGTTCCTCCGTGTTCTCATGTCTGTCTCCATCAAATCAGGATTGTGCACGGCACCCTACTTGACAGATAACAGACATCACCACTGCAGTGGTCGCTGTGAGCTGCGTCGCGCTGCCATCTTCCCCTCCCGCCGAGGAGAGGAGTGCTCTGAGTTATGATTATGTTGGCAGCAATGTAAATTCTTTGCTCTATATCAGAATGTGAATTATAAAATGCTGGATACTACTGATGCAATGGGAAATTCTCGTATCTCCTTTGCTCTGAGAGAAAATATCTTCTGTTACAAAACACTACTTGTTTTTGCAGTATTAAATATTAAAGATCAGGAATCAGGTATCCTGGTCACAACAATACTTTCCCTTAAGAGCATGGACATTTTCCAGTTGCCTACTGCAATGGTTATGTGTAACATTCTGTGAAATGCTCTTTGTTATGAATGAATATAACCTCAAGCAAATCATCAATGATGATGGTGAGTGCTCTTTATTGCTCAAAACCATCTAGTTCCAGTTTCCAGTTCAAAGAGGCTGCATTTCAGAACTCCTTAATACAAAGCTCCTTAATACAAACAGAATGATGCAAAGCAATTGAATGAAATTGGTTTCAAAGTCAATACAATAACATTTGGTTGACATCTTTGTAACATAGAAACTACAGGAATATAGGCCTTGTGTAAACATTTTGCATTTTATAATGGTAAAATTACCATTTCAAATAACATCTTTATGTCACACAAACAATGACACATTTGGGTCATAGAAACAGAAGAGTTGTCGGCAGTTTGCGTTGAATAGCAGATGATGACAGCTAGGTTGCACAAACACCAAAGGCAGTCATTCCAGTTTTTCCCAACAATATCAAAACATGTAGGAAGAAATGCTAAGAACACTCACCAGGTCAGGCAGCAAATGTGCAAAGAGAAACAGCATTAATATTTCAGATTGTAGACACTTTACCATCACTGGAAAGGAGAAAAAACAAGTTAGCTTTAAGTTAACAGAGATTGGCAGAGAAGGTGGGCAAGATTTAAGCAGGACAAAAAGGAACATATATGATAGGATGAGATTAGTTCTGCCTTGGGAATAAGCTGCAGAGGATGGGCTAATGGGGAATTTAGAGCAAGAGAATGAAGAAAAATGATGAGAATAGGGCATTTAGAGTGTGAGAAATGAAGAATGTGAAAGGGGTGAAATGCCATATTGTAAAACATGTCAAAAAGTTCAAGCAGTGCCAACAGAGAGAGAAAAACTGAGCCAATATTGCAAAGTCAGACATTCGTCAAGAGGGTGAACTCTTGGAAAGTGTCAGGTCTTGATGGTGTACCTGGCCTGGTACTGAAAATCTGTGTTAACCAACTGGCTGGGGTCTTCAAGGACACCTTCAGCCTCTCACTGCTGCCGTCTGAGGCTGCCGCCTGCTTTACAAGAGCAGTAATCACACCAGTGCCCAAGAAGAGCAGTCTGAGCTGCCTCAATGAATATTGCCCCGTAGGACTCACATCTACCATAACTGAGTGCTTCGAGAGGTTAGTTATGGTTAGAATTAGCAAGGACCTAGATCTGCTGCAATTCACCTACTGCCACAACAGGTCCACCGCAGAGCAATCTCAATGCCTTTCCACTCTGTTTTGGAAAGGTGGATAACTGCAAAGCATACATACTGTATGTCATGTTGCTGCTTACTGATTACAGCTCAGCATTCAACACTATTATCCCCTCAGTACTAATTATCAGGTTCATAAACCTGGGCATCCGGTACCTTCATCTGCAACTGTACCCTCAGCTTCCTTACTTGGTGATCACAGAGGGTGCAGATTGGTAATAACACCTCCTCACTAACAACCAAAATAAGCACACCTCAAGGATGCGAGCTTTGACTACTCCTCTACTCTCTCTACATTCATAACTGTGTGGGTAAGCAAATACCATCTTTAAATCTGACGATGACACCAGTGTTCTTAGACAACAATCTCACATTCAACATCAGCAAGACCAAGGAATTGATTGTGGACTTCAGCAAGGGGAAGTTGGAAGAATACACCTCGGTCCTCATTTCCAGTAGTGGAAAGGGTGAGCCGCTTCAAGCTCGCGGGCATCCACATCTCAGAGTATCTATCCTGGGTCCAACATACTGATATAATCATAGAACATAGAATAGTACAGCACAGTACAGGCCCTTCGGCCCACAATGTTGTGCCGACCCTCAAACCCTGCCTCCCATATAAGCCCTCACCTTAGATTCCTCCATATACCTGTCTAGTAGTCTCTTAAACTTCACTAGTGTATCTGCCTCCACCACTGACTCAGGCAGTGCATTCCATGCACCAACTACTCTCTGAGTAAAAAACCTTCCTCTAATATCCCCCTTGAACTTCCCACCCCTTACCTTAAAGCCATGTCCTCTTGTATTGAGCAGTGGTGCCCTGGGGAAGAGGTGCTGGCTATCCACTCTATCTATTCCTCTTATTATCTTGTACACCTCTATCATGTCTCCTCTCATCCTCCTTCTCTCCAAAGAGTAAAGCCCTAGCTCCCTTAATCTCTGATCATAATGCATACTCTCTAAACCAGGCAGCATCCTGGTAAATCTCCTCTGTACCCTTTCCAATGCTTCCACATCCTTCCAATAGTGAGGTGACTAGAACTGGACACAGTACTCCAAGTGTGAGCTAACCAGAGTTTTATAGAGCTGCATCATTACATCGCGACTCTTAAACTCTATCCCTCGACTTATGAAAGCTAACACCCCATAAGCTTTCTTAACTACCCTATCCACCTGTGAGGCAACTTTCAGGGATCTGTGGACATGTACCCTGAGATCCCTCTGCTCCTCCACACTACCAAGTATCCTGCCATTTACTGCCATTTCATGAAGAAAGCATGCCTCTGGTTCTACTTCATTTGGAGTGTGAGGAGATTCAGAATGTCAACAAAGATTCTTTCAAATTTCTGCATATCTATGTGGAGAGCATTCAGACCAACTGCATCACCACCAGGTATGGATTATCCAATGCACAGGATCAAAATAGGCTGCTCCTCGTCGTGGGCACAACCCTCCCCACCATTAGATTATGAGGACATGCAGTTCTCTTTTATTGTCATTTAGTAATGCATGCATTAAGAAATGATACAATATTCCTCCAGTGTGATATCACAGAAACACAGGACAGACCAAGACTGAAAAACTAACAAAAATCACATAATTATAACATATAGTTACAACAGCGCAACAATACCGTAACTTGATGAAGAACAGACCATGGTCGCCATAAAAAAGTTCAAAGTCTTTCGAAAGTCCCACATTTCACGCAGACGGGAGAAGGAAGAAAACTCTCCCTGCCATGCCCGACCACAGTCTGACTCTGAGGCATCCGAAAACTTAGAGCCTCTGATCAGCCCTCCGACACCGAGTACCAAGCACCATCTCTGCTGAACGCTTCGACCTCAATCTAAGTCGTCAGCAGCAAGCAAAGCCGGGATTTTGGGGCCTTCCCTCTGGAGATTCTCGATCGCACAGTAGCAGCGGCAGCGAACTGGGCATTTCAGAAGTTTTCTCCAGATGATCCTCTGCGCTTCTCAAGTCTGTCTCCATCAAATCAGAATTGTGCACGGCATCCTACTTACAAATACGATATCATTTCACCGGAGAGCAGCGCGCTGCGTCGTGCCGCCATCTTCTTGAGGATGTTTTCAAGAGATAGTGCCTCAAGAAGGTGGCATCCAGCACAAAGGGCACTTACCATCTGGGAGATGCCCTCTCCTTATTGCTACCGTCGGGGACGAGGTATAGGAGTCTGAAGGCCCACGTTCAATGCTAAAGGATCAGCTTCTTCCCCTTCCCCATCAGATTTCTGACAGCCCATGAGAGAGATGACTTGCAGCAGAAGTAGCCAGTTCTGATACAGACAGAGAAAGTGAGTTAGATGAAGTTATTGAATTATTTATGAAGCATGGAAGAGTGCAAGTTGCCCAGATTGAGGAGCAGGTGCCATTCTTCAAGTTTAAGTTGGGCATCAGTATAACAGATCAAGACGTAACTGACAAGCAAGAGTGGCAATGAATTGCAGAAATAAGGTGGCAGGATACTTTCCCTAAGCAGGCTTTTTCCACTTTGGTTGGGTGGGACTACAACCAGAGGTCATGGGTTAAGGGTGAAAGGTGAAAATGTTAAGGGGAACATGAGGGGATACTTCTTCCCTTGGAGAGTCATGAGAGTGTGGAGTGAACTACCAGTACAAAAGGCGCATATAAATTTGATTTCAATTTTTAAGAGAGGTTTGGATAGGAACATGGATGGTAGCGGTATAGAGGGCTATGGTCCTGGAGCAGGTCGATGGAGTAGGCAGGTTAAATGGTTTGGCATGGACTAGATGGGCTGAAGGGCCTGTTTCTATGTTGCATTTTTTATGACTCTGTTGCTATGAAGTAGGCAACCCTGAGTCACTCCTGTGAACGGAACAAATAGTTACTTAATTTGTGTTTGGTTTCTCCAACACAGAGGCTATGTTGTCAACTAGATTGGAAAAAATACAAGTACTTTGCTGCCTCACTTCGAAGGACTGGTTGGCTCCGTATGTCGGTGGTAAGAGAAGAGTTGAAAGCATGATAGGACAGATGTTGCATTTCCTTCAGTTGCATGGAAAAGTGTCATTAAATAGAGGAAATGGTTGGTGGAGACAGTTGAGGCAAGCCAA
Source organism: Mobula hypostoma (assembly GCF_963921235.1). Lineage (NCBI taxonomy): Eukaryota > Metazoa > Chordata > Chondrichthyes > Myliobatiformes > Myliobatidae > Mobula > Mobula hypostoma. Next base: position 110,649,344 of record NC_086100.1, on the reverse strand, counting down.
AGGTTACAGAGGGAATGCTCTCTTTGACACACTGAAAGAGGAAGGAGAGACGTGTCTGCTTGTGGAATTCTTGTGGGAACTATGATGGATGATCCATTGAATGCAAAGGTGGGGTGGAAGGGATGGGGTGAGACAAGTGGCTGCCCTGATAAACCAGAACCCACTGTGCATACAGTATAGAGAGAAATGTACAGTATAGATATATACATACTAAACTTTCATAAGAACTGACAACCTATTTTATAAAAATAAAAAAAACACTATATTCTGATTATAAAATAAATCGGCTATCTGAAAAGAACAGGATAAAATTGTGATTTATGCTATTGCAATTTTGTCTCTCAAAAAACAAGGAGCAGGATGTCATTTTGAATGATATGATTGCCATTCTCTTCTGTTGGCTCCCTTTTCCTTTACACTTTCATTACTTGACAGGAGCCCCAACCCAATAAAGCCCCCATTACCTTTTTTTTTAAACCAAGATGACCCTAACATAGAAATAAATAAAATGTTTTATTGAATTTTTGTCGCTGTTCTGTGGATTGGAGATAGAGTCCGCTTTAACTATTCTTACTTACTTATTTTAGCTCCATGTCATCTGCTCATCCCATGGCGGAGGATTTACACTGGAGCGATCCCACAATTTCAACGGAAAACTGGGTAAAAGATGAGAGAATGGCTATTCGTACCATTTTCCTGTGTTTTTTGTTAATAATTTCATGAAGTTACTACGTATTGGGAGTTTGGTAATGTTGACTTCACGGGGAAATTCTCGCCTTCGGTTCTGTCCCAGGGAGACCTTCATAAATTGCTAAAGGTCTGCTCCTGGTTTGTGTCATTAACAAAGTTAACAAAGGCACCTGCATTATTAGGATGAGAGTAATCAGGATCCCTAACAAATACCTCTGGAAACTAGAATTTCACATGAGAAGGAGCTATGTAGAACCTCAAAAGTCAAAGAAAGACCTCAAAACCATCACAAAACACCAGCAACATGCCAACACAGATGTCTTTACAACAACAATAGATAATGAGGAGGAGGTTATCTTTGGTTTATTTCCATTTGGTACTATCAGTGGAGTGTTGACTAGCCCCGAGTCTGTTGGAAAATGAGCTTAAGGCTTCCAGGGATGTTTACAGTGAGTTCTGCCCACCAACCTGTTTTACAAAAGCTGGGGTGGGGTGGTTGTCTCTGTATCACCCTCTCCAAGACTTTCTGTACAAAGGGACCCCTTATGGTACCGAGGGCCTCTTTGGAGGGTGGGACGGGGTAGAAGATGGAAGGGGATAGAGACTTCCAGAAACGGCAAAGTTTGGAGACTGAGAAACTGGATTTTCCATTGAGGTATCTGTGGATCTGAGAGGAAAATCTGTCCAGGTATGTGTTCTTGCCAGCATATCGGTATGCAAATCTATGTTGTCTTCTTTAAGGATGACTGGTTTGGCCACATTTAAACAGGATTTCTTCATCTGTGACCAGTCTTTCCAGTTGGTTGAGGAAACACTGTCATGGTCCGGTCCGTGATGTCCCCATTCCGGTTCACGGTCTGGTCCATGGACTCAGGACTCCGGGTCTTCCAGCTGTCCCTTGTTTGACTAAATCAAAGGCACCTGATTCCTATCTTTGGGCTTGCAATATAAGTAGCCTTGGGATTGAGTGGGGGGCTACTGGTTTGTCTTATCAGTCCCCCTTAGAGCAACCTGCTGATGGAAGGCTAGTGAAACCATTTGTGATCTCTAGGCCTGGTTGGAGGACCACTGCTTCATGGAGCCTTGTTGCCACTTGTTGGAGTAATCTTTGAGGTATGGATTTGGCTGTTTCCTGGGCCAGCTGAGTGGCTGCCAGACACTCCAAGCTAGGTAGGGATCTGGCTGTTTCTGTAGCCAGCTGAGGTTGCTGGCTGAACTGAGATTTGGAGCTTCCTCAGAGCAGAGGTGGAACTGTCTGTTGTTCTTTAGTGTTTGTCTCTTCTTGTCCTTGCCTCTGTGGGGTAAGCCAGGCTGTTTTACCGTTGCCCTGCAGAGGGATCTGTCTTGTCTTGTCCTCGCCTCTGTGGGGTAAGCCAGGCCATTTTGCTGTTGCCCTGAGGGGGGATCTGTCTTGTCTTGTCCTTGCCTCCGTGGGGTAAGCCAGGCTGTTTTGCTGTGGCCCTGTGGGGGGACCTGTCTTGTCTTGTCCTTGCCTCTGTTGGGTAAGTCCGGCTGTTCTGCTGTTACCTGATGGAGAGACCTGTCCCACCCTGGTGTGGAGATGAAGTTGAGTCCTGGTTTGTTGTAGAATAAGTCCTGGCTCTATGTCAATGTTCTGTCCTGTCTCATGTTTCTGTTGGGTTAAAGATGAGTCCTGGCTTGTCGAAGGATAAGTCCCGGTTCTATGTTGATGTTCAGTTCCCAGTCTGTCTCTCAGCCCCAGTCTCTGAGTTATCAGCCTCTGCATTTCAAGACGAAGACCCCAAGCCTCAAGGATCCTAAGCCAAGCTCAAGCTCCAAGAACCCAAGCCACGAGGATCCCAAGACAAGCTCCAACAACCCAAGCCTCCAAGGATTCCAAGCCAAGCTCAAGACCCAAAACCCCAAGCTTCGAGGATCCCAAGCCAAGCTCAAGACCCCAGTCTGCAGCCAAGCTCAAGACCCAAGACCCCCAAGCCTCAAGGATCCCAAACCAAGTTCAAGACTCAAGACCCCTAGCCTCGACTATCCCAAGACAAGCCCCAAGAACCCAAGCCTCGAGGACCCCACAGCCAAGCTCCAAGAACCCAAGCCTCGAGGATCTCACAGCCAAACTCCTAGAACCAAGCCTCGAGGATCCCAAACCAAGCTCCTAGAACCCCAGCCTCAAGCCAAGCCTCAGGACCCAAGACCCCAGCCTCAAGCCAAGCCTCAGGACCCAAGACCCCAGCCTCAAGCCAAGCCTCAGGACCCAAGACCCCAGCCTCAAGCCAAGCCTCAGGACCCAAGACCCCAGCCTCAAGCCAAGCCTCAGGTCCCAAGACCCCAGCCTCAAGCCAAGCCTCAGGTCCCAAGACCCCAGCCTCAAGCCAAGCCTCAGGTCCCAAGACCCCAGCCTCTAGCCAAGCCTCAGGTCCCAAGACCCCAGCCTCTAGCCAAGCCTCAGGTCCCAAGACCCCAGCCTCTAGCCAAGCCTCAGGACCCAAGACCCCAGCCTCTAGCCAAGCCTCAGGACCCAAGACCCCAGCCTCTAGCCAAGCCTCAGGACCCAAGACCCCAGCCTCTAGCCAAGCCTCAGGACCCAAGACCCCAGCCTCTAGCCAAGCCTCAGGACCCAAGACCCCAGCCTCTAGCCAAGCCTCAGGACCCAAGACCCCAGCCTCTAGCCAAGCCTCAGGACCCAAGACCCCAGCCTCTAGCCAAGCCTCAGGACCCAAGACCCCAGCCTCTAGCCAAGCCTCAGGACCCAAGACCCCAGCCTCTAGCCATGTCATGTCCTTACCTGGTTCTGGGGTCCGAGCCCGAGCCAAGACACAGGTTCTGGGTCCTTGTCCAGTCTCTGGCTTGGAGTCCAAGCCTTGTCTCCTAGTCCATGGTTCCTAGTCCTGGTCCTGCTTTCCCTAGCCCAATTCTGCATTCTTGTCCCTGCTCCTGGTCTGAATCCTGTCACGTTCCTACTCTAGTCAAGTCCTGTTTCTTGTACTTCAGTGACTGTGTCTTGCATTTGGGTCCATTCCCAGCACTCCCTTGTGACAAACACACAATTTCTTGAAGGATGCAACAACTAATATTGCATAAAGGATCGCATTCCTGTGTTGGGCATTAGCTTTGATGCCTTTACTGATATATTTACCATGACTGTGAATGATGCTCTTGAAGGGAAAATTACATCTGTGAAGTGGATGTTTGGGCACCCACTTCATGCCTGCAAATAGTGCTTAGCATAAACAAATTTCAACAGTAACTGCTAGGTATCGTCCTTGGATTTATTATATTCTTCTGGCACATCAAAATGGTACTTTGTTATTGGAAGCAGGTACTATGGTGCCTGTTGGAGTTTAAATAAATCCCCAAAGTCCTCTGAATAAATATATTTAATGGCAACACAGACAAAATGCTGGAGGAACTCAACAGGTCAGGCAGCGTCTATGGAAAACAGTAAACAGTCAAATTTTGGGCTGAGCCCCTTTTTCAGGACTGAAAAGGAAGGGGACTGTGTACATACATCTACTGATGCCTCTGGACACATCTTCAGTGATGTTCCTGGAATTATCGGGTATTTAGGGTCTTTGAACATCATACACCCTCCTCCAGGTGACCCAGCCGGGGCTGATCAGACCCCAGCTTGTGTCCAGATTTCTAGTTACTTATGACTCCATGGCTCCCCTCTTTTGAGCCACAGCCATCTTGAGGCCCTCTCTGCCGCATTGGTGGTACTGCGGATGGCTCTCCTCTTCCTTTCTCCCTCGATGCCCAGGTTGCTGAAGGCTCTGGCTAAAGAATGGGTTGTGAATCTCCTACAACCAACCTCCACTGGGAGACACTTCGCTCTCCATCCAGCCTGCTGACAGTTGCTGACCAGTCCTGCGTACTTGGAGAGCTTCCTTTCAAAGGCCTCTTCCAAGTGATTTTCCCATGGGACTGTCGGCTCCAGCAGCACCACTTGCTGAGTAGACTCAGACACTAGGACAATGTCTGGTCGCAGGGTGGTGGCCGCAATATGGTTGGGGAACTTCAACTGCCCTTCGAAGTCCACCAACAGCTGCCAGTCCCTTGCAGAGGTCAGAATGCCTGCAGATGTTCTGTTGACAGGTATTGGCTGCTCCCCAGCTCTGACAAAGGCAATGGTCTGCTTGGAGGGTCGGGACCGCTTCGCCCACTCAACTCCTGCGCTGACGGCTTCAGCGATGGTCTTCAGGACCTGATCATGCCTCCACCTGTACCGTCCCTCACCAAGTGCCCTTGCACAGCCGCTGAGGATGTGCTCCAGGGTTACTCGCTTGGAGCACAGTGGGCACGCAGATGACTCTGCCTTGCCCCATGTGTGCAGGTTTGATGGGCTTGGAAGCACATCATACACTGCCTGGGTGAGAAATTGGATGCGCTGTGGTTTGGCTTTCCAAAGCTCAGCCAAGGTCACTTTCCTCTCTACCGCATTCTCCCATCTTGTCCAAGCTCCCTGTTGCTTCATTCCCACTGCCTTGCAGGTTCTCGTCTCCTCCACTACTGCTCTCACCTTCTCCTGAACTAGACAATGCCTTTCCTTCCCTCTGGTGTCCATTTGGGGAGTTGGAAAGGATCCTAGCCCAGCTCGGCCTCGTGTGACCACTCCCACCAGCCTCCTGTGACGCAGCCTCGCCTCTGCCTCCTGAACAGCTTCCTCTGCCCTCCACTTCCTGCCAGTATTTACTTGGATCCCTGCTCCAGCCACCTTCGGGTCACTTGATGCCTATACTGTAGCACTTCTCCAGCTCTTGTTGCCTTGAATTCTTCCTCCAGGGATTTGAAGGGCAGTTGCAGTTTGTTGTGGTGTCCATAGAGTGCAATGCTGCTCAGGCCCTTTGGCAGCCCCAGCCATCTCCTGAGGTGGTTGCTAACCTTCCTCTCTAAGGTTTCGACTGTCGAGATCGGAACTACATAGACGAGGAGGGGCCACAGGATTCTGGGAAGAATGCCATGCTGATACACCCAGGCTTTAAACTTCCCAGGTAGGCCAGACTTGTCCACAGATTTCAGCCAGCCAACCACCTCAGTGCAGGTTGCCTGAATGGATGTTGTGTCCCTTAAAGAGCTGTCAAAAACTTTGCCTAAGCTCTTGACTGGCTTTTCTGTGATGGTTGGGATGGCTGTGCCTGCGATGCTGAACCGGAACTTGTTCTCCACCTTCCTTTTCCTCAACACCATCGAGCTTGATTTGGCAGGTTTGAAACGCATCCAGGCCCACTCCACCAGCTTTTTGAGCCCCTGCAGAATTCTCCGGCAGCCTGGGACTGATCCTGTGGTGACTGTGAGGTCATCCATGAATGCCCTGATAGGTGGTTGCCGTTGAGCAGAATTCATTCTGGGCCCTCTGCACTCTGGTTCAGCAGACTTAGTGAGCATGTTCATGGCTATGGAGAACAGTGTCACCGAGATAGTGCACCCTGTGATGATGCCGACCTCCACCTTGTGCCAGGTTGATGTAATTGCTCCTGAAGAGACCCTCATCCTGAAGTTGCTGTAATAATCAGTGATAAGATCTCTGATTCTGCTGGGGACGTGATACTTGGTCAGTGTGAGCTGCACCAGCTTGTGTGGAATGGAGCCATATGCATTTGCCAGGTCGAGCCACAACACCGACAGGTTGCCCTTGTTCTCTCTGGCCTCCCTGATGAGCTGTGTCACCACATCGATGTGCTCCAGACAGCCCGGCATCCCTGAAATGCCACCCATCTGGACTGATGTATCAATATAGGTGTTCTTTGCTAGGTAGGTGCACAGCTGGTTAGAAACTGCACTGAAGAAGATCTTCGCCTCAACACACAGCAGGGAGATGATGCGAAACTGATCTATCTGGGTGGCATTTTCCTCCTTCGGGATCCACATCCCTTCAGCCACTCTTCACTGTTCTGGGGTCTTCCCCCTTCTCCAGAAGATTCTCAGGATCTTCCACAGACGCAGCAGGAGTTTGGGGCAGTTCTTGTACACTTTGTACGAGGTGTTGTTTGGTCCTGGAGCCGAGCTTGCCCTTGCTTTGCGGACGACTTCTCTGACTTCTTTTAGCTGCAGCTCTGACATGTCGAACTGCACATCCGGTTCAGGTGGGTCTATTAGGATGTCGCACTCTCCCAACTCCTGCTCTCTTTCAGGATCATTATATATCTTCAGATGTTGGTCTATGTCTTCCTGCGAACAGGCCAGTTTCCCACTGCGCTTCTCCCCCAGCAGCTCCTTGGTGAACTTGATACCTAAATGAAAAATTTATTTTAATAGTAAATGTGCTGTGGGACATTGCTAATTTTGAGTAAAATTCAATGCAAAACCCAGCAGTCGGGTGGATCCTGTGAATGGATTTTCCACATTGTCTGGACCAGTGTAATGCCTGGGGTTGAACTTCAGGCCTTTGTGTTAAGCAGAACAGAATTTAGGGACAAGTTGTTTGTGAATATTTGCCCACTAGATGCGAGGATGAGTTTGGCCAGTTTTATTTTCTGCAGGGTTGTTATGACATCAAATTCAGACCAGAATTTCACACACCTCATTAATTTCACAGCATCCTCCTTATCTAGTTTCTAGATCATTAAACAGCTGCTAGCATCATGCAGCAGCATAAAATATTTCTTCCACCGCAAATGATCTAAATAAGATATGAGCTAATTAGAATGTCTCTTAATTCAAACCAGAATGCAGAAGCCAAAAGCCATTTAATGCAAGAGCCAAAATTCAAGGGGAGAAAAACTGCAAAGTAAAGTCAACATGCACAAAAATATAAACAGTTTCCCTACTTTTTAAATGATTTCCAGTGCCTTGTGTTTTGAAATGCAGAGGAGTTACTGTGCTTATAATACTACACCCAGTGGCCACTTTATTGCATACATACACCTGTTCGTTAATGCAAATCTAATCTAATCATATATCTAAACAGCCAATCATGTGGAAGCAACCCAATACATAAAAGCACGCGGGCATGGTCAAGAGGTTCAGTTGATGTTCAGACTATGAAACATCAGAATGGGGAAGAAATGTGATCCAAGTGACTTTGATTGTGGAATGACCATTAGTGTCAGAGAGGGTGGTTTGAGTACTTCAGAAACTGCTGATCTCCTGCGATTTTCACGCACAACGGTCTCTTGAGTTCACAGAGAATAATGTGAAAAACAAGAAACACCCAGTGAGTGGCAGTCCTGTATGCAAAAATGCCTTGTTAATGAGAGTGATCAGAAGAGAATGGCAAGACGGGTTCAAGCTGACAGAAAGGTGACTGTAGCAGTAGCTCAAAAAAAAACAAGTATTACAACAGTGGTGTGCAGAAGAGTGTTTCTGAAGGCATATTGTGATGAACCCTGAAGTGAATGGGCTATAGCAGCAGTAAACCATGAACATATATTCAGTGGCCACTTTAGTCGGCACAAGAGGTTCCAATAAAATGTCCACTCAGTGTATATTAGAGTGCTTTTGAAATTCCAATGTGAAACTTGGATTTCAATAGAACACACACCACAGGGAAGTATCACACAATCCTTGACAAGAGAATTATTAAATGACATCTGACATAGCAGATGTAATGATCAGCCGTGATCTTATTGAATGGTTGAGTAGGCTCGACAGGCCAGATGGCCGCCTTCTACTCCTATTTCCTATGTTCTTATGTAAGATTATAGCCAATAATAGTGAGGCAATTCTAATCATGGATGATTGAAAAGCTAAAGTCAGAATAGTGCTGAGTATCTGAGAGTCTGTTAGGTTGGAGGAGTGAAACTAACAAATAATTTTTTTAAATGACGTTTTTAAAATAAAGGTATTTTGAATTCTGTGAATGATGCAAGCCAAGATGTTATTGGGTGAATGGGACTTCATGTAGCTCTGCATACGGAGAGCACAATTTGTTAACAGCAGAGAGGAGAGAATTGAAATGGCAAGACGAGAGGTAATCAGTATCACTTTATTACCAGTTTGTGAATTGATTGTGGTTTGGTGACAAGAATAAAACCCAGGACAATACATAACAGACAACAAAATAGCAACCAACAGTTTACAAGACAATACTGCAAACAGTCATGAGTAATCAACAATGAGCAGAACGGTCCCTGAAACAAACAGCAATAATCAAACTTAAATAAATGTGAACATATGAACATACTCAATAATTATCAACAGAACCAGGAGAGCAGGAAAGACCATTTAACGGATGTTGTGCAGGGACAGTCAGGGTATTGCAACTGAGTGAGTTTTGTTGAGAAGCTGGATGGCTTCAGAGCTGACGTGTGGTCCTGGTGGTGATGGACATAGCATCTTTCTGGTGGCAACTTGGTGAATAGAAACATAGAAAATAGGTGCAGGAGTAGACCATTCAGCCCTTTGAGCCTGCACCGCCATTCAGTATGATCATGGCTGATCATCCAACTCAGAACTCTGTACCAGCCTTCCCTCCATACCCCCTGATCGCCTTAGCCACAAGGGCCATATTTAACTCCCTCTAAAATATAGCCAATGAACTGACCTCAACTGTTTCCTGTGGCAGAGAAATCCACAGATTCACCACTCTCTGTGTGAAGAAGTTTTTCCTCATCTCGGTCCTAAAGGGCTTCCCCTTTATCCTCAAACTGTGACCCCTCGTTCTGGACTTCCCCAACATCGGGAACAATCTTCCTGCATCTAGCCTGTCCAATCCCTTTAGGATTTTATACGTTTCAATAAGAACCCCTTTCAATCTTCTAAATTCCAGAGAGTATAACCCTAGTCGATCCAGTCTTTCATCATATGAACGTCCTGCCAACCCAGGAATCAAGCTGGTGAACCTTCTTTGTACTGTCTCTATGGCAAGAATGTCTTTCCTCAGATTAGGGGACCAAAACTGCACACAATACTCCAGGTGTGGTCTCACCAAGGCCTTTACAACTGCAGTAGTACCTCCCTGCTCCTGTACTCGAATCCTCTCGCTATGAATGCCAGCATACCATTCCCCTTTTTCACCGCCTGCTGTACCTGCATGCCCACTTTCAATGACTGGTGTAAAATGACACCCAGGTCTCGTTGCACCTCCCCTTTTCCTAATCGGCCACCATTCAGATAATAATCTGTTTTCCTGTTTTTGCCACCAAAGTGGATAACTTCACATTTATCCATATTTAATTGCATCTGCCATGAATTTGCCCGCTGGGGTGGGTGGAATCAGCTGTAATTTTTTCAGCTCTTTTCTTTGCTCTGGCAATGAACAGGTCTTCTGATGTTGGTAGCTGACAGTGAATGATCGTCTGCACTGTGTGGACAGCTCGCTGTAACCTGGACATGGAGATGGAGTAAGTAGCGGTAAAAAAACAATGATAGAGATGGTCACATCACTCTCAATGATGGCTGAGTAAAAATTCATCAGGATCTGCCCCGAAATGTAAAGTTTTCTAAGCTGGAGTAGGAAGAACAATCTCCGCTGGTCTTTCCTAGTGATGAGCATGACGTACTTGTCCACTGCAATGAATTGGTAATGGTCAGCCCCAGGAATTTGTATGACTCGACCACAGACACGGCCTGACCTTTAATTTCCAAAGTGGGGGCAGGAAGATGGTTGCCGGCAGAAGTCAATCCTCATTTCCACTGTCTTGATAGCAGTAAGTCCCAAGTTGCTATGAACACACCATTCTGCAAGATGGTCTACCTCTCCTTGATAACAGGTCACATCATTATTAGAGATGAGACCAACTACAGTATCCTGGAAAAGGAAGAATGGGCAGCCAGAAGTTGTGGTGCATATTGGTACCAACGACGTAGGTAGAAAAAGGGTGGAGGGCCAGAAAAAAAAATACAGTGAGTTAGGAAGGAAGCTGAGGAAGCAGGACCTCAAAGGTAGTAATCTCAGGATTGCTGCCTGTGCAGAAACAGAATGAGGTGGCATGGAATTGGAGCAGGGGATAAGGATTCAGATTTCTGGTTCATTGGGACCTCTTCTGGGGCAGGTGGGACCTCCACAAAAGGGATGGGTTGTATTTGAAATGGGGGTGGGGGGGACTGATATTCTTGTGGGCAGGTCTTCTAGAGCTGTTGGGAGTGGTTTATACTAATATGGCAGTGGATGGTAACCAGTATGATAGAGCTGAGAATGAGCCAACAAATTTACTCGTAGATGATGGATGTAACATGAATGCAAGGAAGGACAAGCCAATGATTGGGTACAAATGCAGACAGAGCAACAAGTTAAATTGTACCACAGAGACAAAATTTAAAAGGGCGAAGAATCCAGGACTGAAGGTGCTGAATTTAAATGTGCATAGCATTCAGAATAAGATGGATGAATTCATGGCGCAATTAGAATTTGTTGGTATGACGTTGTGGGCATCACTGGATTGTGGCTGAAAGCAAGTTATAGTTGGGAGCGTAGCATCAAAGGATATACTTTGTATTGAAAGAACAGGCAGAAAGGCAATAGGAGGTGGTGTGGCTCTGTTGGTAAGAGATGGAATTACATCTTTAGAAAGAGGTGATATAGGGTCAGAGAATGTTGAATCTTTGTGGGTGGAGTTAAGAAACTACTAGGGTAGAAAAACTATTATGAGAATTATATATAGGCCTCCAAATAGTAGCCAAGGTGTGGGGTCGAGACTGCAAAAGGAGCTGGAAAAGGCATGTAACAAAGGTAATGACACAATTGTAATGGGGGACTTCAGTATGCAAAGGGATTGGGAAAATCAGGTTGATGTTGGATCGCAAGAGAGGGAATTTGTTGAATGTCTATGAGATGGCTTTTTATAGCAGCTTGTGCCTGAGCCTTCTCAGGGGAAAAGCTATCCTAGATTGGATGTTGTATAATAAGCCAGATCTTATTAGGGAGCTTAATGTAAAGGAACCCTTAGGAGGCAGTGATCATAATATGATTGAATTCATACCATAATTGTAGAGGGAGAAGAATAAGTCACATGTATCAGTATCACAATGAAATAAAGGGAATTGCAGAGGCACGGGTGAGAGCTTGCCTTGGTGGATTGGAGGAGGATTCTGGCAGGGATGACGGCAGAGTAGAGGTGGCTGAAGTTTCTGGGAATAATTCACAAGGTGCAGGATAGATACGTTGCACCGAAGAAGTTCTCAAATGGCAGGAGCAGGCAACCATAGCTGACAAAGGAAATTAAGGACTGCATAAAAGTCAAGGAAAGGGCATATAAGGAAGCAAAAGTGAGTGGAAAGTTGAATGATTGGGAAGATTTTAAAATCCAACAAAAGGCTACTGAAAAAGCTGTAAGAAAGAAAAAGATGCAATATGAGGGCAAACTAGCCGATAATATAAAGCAGGATACCAAAAGTTCTTTCAGTTATATAAAGATTAAAGGTGTTGATATTGGACCACTGGAAAATGATACTGGTGAGATAGTAATGGGGATAAAGAAATGGCAGACAAACTTAATGAGTACTTTGCATCTGTCTTCACTGTGGAAGACACCAGCAGTGTGCCAGAGGTCTGTGAGTGTCAGGGAGCAGGAGTGAGGCCATTGCTATTACAAAGGAAAATGTGCTAGGCAAACTCAAAGGTCTTAAGGTGGATAAGTCACCTGGACCAGATGGACTACATCCCAGCATCCTGAGAGAGGTTGCTGAAGAGATAACAGATGCATTGGTCATGATCTTCCAACAATCACTTGAACCTGGCATGGCTCTGGAGGACTGGAAGAATACACATGTCACTCCACTCTTTAAGAAGGGATGAAGGCAAAAGAGAGGAAATTATAGGCCAGTTAGCTTAACTTCAGTGGTTGGAAAAGTGTTGGAGTCTATTATTAAGGATGAGGTTTCGGGGTACTTGGAGACTAATGATAAAATAAGTCACAGTCAGCATGGTTTATGTGAAGGGAAGTCTTGCCTGACAAATTTGTTAGAGTTCTTTGAGGAAGTAACAAGCAGGGTGGACAAAGGAGAGGCAGTGGATGTCGTTTACTTGGATTTTCAGTAGGCATTTGATAAGGTGTCTCACATGAGGCTGCTTAAAAAGATAAAATCCTATGACGTTACAGGGAATATACTGGCATGGATAGAGGAATGGCTGACAGGCAGGAGGCAGTGAGAGGGAATAAAGAGGCCTTTTCTGGTTGGCTGCCAATGACTAGTGATGTTCCTCAGGGGTCAGTATTGCGGCCGCTACTTTTCACATCGTTTGTCAATGGTTTGATTAATGGAACTGATGACTTTATGGCAAAGTCTGCAGATGATACGAAGATAGGTAGAGGGGTAGGAAGTGCTGAGGAAACAATATGATTGCAGCAGGACTAAGACAAATTGGAAGAATGGGCAAAAAAGTGGCGGATGGAATACAGTGCTGAGAAATGTATGATACTGTATTTAGGTCAAAGGAACAATTGTGCAGAACATTATCTAAATAGGGAGAAGATGGTTCAAACATCAGAGGTGCAGAGGGACTTGGGAAGTCTCATGCAAAACTCCCAGAAGGTTAATTTACAGGTTGAGTCTGTGGTAAGGAAGGCAAATACAATGTTGGCATTTATTTCAAGGGGAATAGAATATAAAAGCAAAGACATAATGCTGAGCCTTCATAAGGCACTGGTCAGGCCGTACTTGGAGTATTGTCAACAGTTTTGGGCCCCATGTCTCAGAAAGGATGTGTTGTCATTGAAAAGAATCCAGAGGAGGTTCATAACGATGATCTCAGAATTTAAGGAGTTAACATATGAGAAGCGTTTGGCAGCTTTGAGCCTGTACTCACTAGAATTTAGAAGAATGTTGGGGGGATCTCATTGAAATCTACTGAATACTGAAAGGGTTAGATAGGGTGGATGTGGAAAGGATGTTTCCTGTGGTCGGGGTATCCAGAACTAGATGGCACAGCTTCAAAATTGAGGGACGACCTTGTAGAACAGAGGTAGGGAGGAAATGTTTTAGCCAGAGAGTGGTGAATCTGTGGAATGCTCTGCCACAGACTGCAGTGGAGACCAAGTCCATGTGTATATTTAAGGAAGAAGGTGATCATTTCCTGTGACCTGTGATCATTCGGGGCATCGAGGATATGGGGAGAAAGCAGGTGTATGGGGTTGTGTGGGATCCGGGATCAGCCATGATGGAATGGCAGAACAGATGTGATGGGCTGAATGGCTTAGTTCTGCTCCAAGAGCATATGATCTTACAGTCGTGTCATCCGTGAACCTTAGGATTTTACAGGTTTCCCCCGCCATCTGTTCCTATGAAACAGTTCATAAGCCGGAGTGTCACAAAATGAAGAAACAATTACCATTTATTTATCTGGGAAAAATTTGTGAGTGTTCGCAGACCCAAAAAATAACCTACCAAATTATGCCAAATAACACATAGAACCTAAAATAACAGTAACATATAGTAAAAGCAGGAATGATATGATAAATACACAGCCTATATAAAGTAGAAATACTTTTCTGTAATCATTGCAGCACTGTCCACTGTAGCAAAAATCTTATGCAAGCGGTCTCAGCAGAAGCACTCTCTCCAGTAACCGTTAAGCTATGAAGCTGCCAAATCATACCAAATAACACATAAAAATACACAGCCTATATAAAGTAGAAATAATGTATGTACAGTGTAGTATCACTTACCGGAATCAGGAAGACAGCGAGCACACTGATGATGGTGTGTTAGGCTGAGTCGTCGGAGGCTGGGGTGGTGGGACACTGGGGTGTCATCTCATCATCGTCTGTTTCTATCAGGGCAGGCAGGTCATCTTCTTCTATGTTTGCTTGCCTCGATTTTGAAGGTCGAGGTTCGTCGTTTGCTGTGGCTGATGTGGAACGCTTGAAAAATGACAGTATGCTTGACAGCTTAGCCTCGCGCGTTTTCCTATCATACAGTTCTTTGTAAGCACTCAAACCATCCTGCAAATATGCTCTAAACCTATGTACCCTTTCAAAATTAAAGTCGTACTTTTCTGCAATCATTGCAGCGAAAATCTCGTGCAGTTGCTTCACGTTCAGTACCTGGACGACTTCATTGTCGGTCTGTTCGCTACTGCATTCAGTTTCGATTGTTATCCTTTCCTCTTCCAATTGCATCAGCTCTTCATCTATCAGTTCTTGGTCATGGGATGCCAAAACCTCTTCAACATCATCTTCGTTAACTTCCACAAGCCAAACTCACTTTGTCCTTTCTTCATTCACCACGATTGAAATGCTTAATTATGTCTAGTTTTACACTAAGTGTAACACCCTTACGAGCTCTTTTAGGTTTTTCCGATACCTTAGAACTCATCTTGCTAACGGATGCTCAAAATAAATCGATATAAAGCACAGATGCTCACAGGCACGTGTTTAAGCAATGCCGGCTAGAATGCAGTTCTGGGGGAGGAGCTTGGCTGCTCGGGACGTGCGCTGCCTTTTTTCGCGCGTTCTTTTTTTTTGTAACAGTGAAAACACCTGTTAGCGAAAGCAGGTAACTAATGTAGGTCTTTCATAACAGCAAGGTGTCGTAAAGCGAACGTTTGAAAAATGGGGGACACCTGTAATGGATTTGCCTGTGAAAGTGCAGTCATTTGTATAAATGAGGACAGGAGGGCTGAAAGAACACAGCCTAGGGAGATCGACAAAGTTGGAGCTCAGCCTTACATACTGCTTCTTTCCTGTCAAGAACTTCATGATCCACTGACAGACACTGTAGGGTCCAGCTAGCTCGGTTTGCTTGCTGTGGAGCAACTCCAGAGCAATAGTGTTGAAGGCAAAGCTAAAATCCACAAACAAGATCCTCACATAGGTGTTGAGAAAGTCCAGCTGTTGAAGAATGTAGTGAAGACACAAGTTAACTGCAGCCTCAACTGAGCAATTTGCTCGACAAACAAACTGTGGTGGGTCAAAAAGAGGATCAGTAATGGATTTAAGGCAGACCAACATCAGGCATTCAAAGGTTTTCAGAACTACTGAAGTCAGAGTGACTGGCATAAAATCATCAAGTCCAGTGATCTTGTCTTTTTTGGGAACTGGAACTATTGTAGCAACTTTAAAGCAGTCTGGAACCCTACATAGTTGCAGGGAGGTGTTAAATATCTCAGTGAAGACAGGTGCTAGAGTACCAGGTGAGACACCAACAGGGCCTGCAACTTTATTTCACATAGAGTTACATCACAGAATAGGCCCTTCCAACCCTTTGAGCCATACCAACAAGCAGCCCCGATTTACCCCTGATTTAACTCTAGCCTAATCGCAGGACAATTTACAATGACAAGTAAGCTACCAACCAGCACATTTTTGGACTGTGGGAGGAAACTAGAGCACCTGGTGAAACTTCAAATATTTCACAGTGTGGATGTACAGACTCCTTACAGACGATATCCAGATTGAACTCTGACGTCCCGAGCTGTAATAGCATCATGCCAGCTGCCATTTTCTAATGTTCTATTTTCCAAATAGCCTGTGAACATCTTCTTGTTTCACAGCAAGTATAAGGTGGGATGGAGGACAGGGGCAAAACAGGGAGGAGGGTGAAGGACGGATGGTGACATTGGGGGTGTTGGAGCTCAGCATATCAGGATCGGAGGAAGTGAGAAGAAATAGATGTTGATTGTCTTCAATAAAACTGATTGAGTTGATTGGCCAAGGTAGGGGAAGGGAAGACTTGGGAGCACTTCTGTTTGAAGTTGGTAAGACTTTGCAGGGAACTCCAGACTGCCTGGCTGTTGCGGTTGAAGTCTCTCTCTCTGGCAGATCCAATAGAGGCAGAGTTCAGGGTTTCAGTAGGAGGCTGAACGGAATATTATACATGTAGAAACAGACAGACTCAGTGATAGCTGAATAAAGTTTATCCTGAAGGTCAAATATGACAGCAGAGTGTGGTTCAGTCTCGACCTGCTATCAGGGAAAGAGGTGAATCAGTGTTTAGGGAATGGAGTTTGACACAGAGACAACGGCTTTGATCTTCTCATCAGGTGCTGGATGTCAGAAGAGCAGAGGTGAAGGTGTTATGGAGAACAAATGCATTAGTGTGGCAGTGGGACTTGATGTTGAGTTTCCTGATAATGTTACTGAGGGATAGCACATTGGTCGAAGTCGATGGTGATTAGGACAGATTCTTGCGGGACACCAAAAGCTGCTATTCCTGGGTTGTGACTAGACGGGTGAGAATGGAATAGAGTGGATGTGCTTCCACCCATACAACTCACAAAGGAATGTCTTTGGAGGAAGATGTTCTGATTAGGTACATCAAAGGCTATAAGACCCTAAGACATAGGAGCAGAATTAGGCCATTCTGCCCATCGGGTCTGTTCCGCCACTCCATCATGGCTGATTTATTTATTTATTGAGATACAGTGAGGAATAGGCCCTACCGGCCCTTTGAGCCGCACTGCCCAGCAAACATTAATTTAACCCTAATCTAATCATAGGACAATTTAAAATAATCAATTAACCCACCAGTCAGAATGACCTTTATCCCTCTCAACCTCATTCTCCTGCCTTATCCCTGTAACCTTTTGTACTGTATAGCCTACATTATAATAAGGGGCTGCTTTATGTTTTAGTAACACATCGTTGCATGTGCTATTAGGCGCATATTGATCTGCACGTGTGTGCTGAGTTCGGTTTCTGCCAGTAAAGAACCATGAGCCTTAGCTCCCGTCTCCAGCATTTTTATTAATAGCATTGCTGTGTAACCAGGCCACGTACACAACAAATTGGTGACGAGAATTATGAACCTACATCTTATTGGAATGCCGTGTTTTAGTTGATAATGACACTTGGAGGAGAAGAGAGAGAAGGGAGATGAAAAGAGTGCCACAGACATCTAGACAGAGTGCGCTCGTTGCACTAGCAAAAAGGACACGTAAGCCAAGTGAAACGTGCTGTGACTGCAAGGAGCTAACTAAAAAAAAGGAAAAGCGGGGCTAAATTAACTTAACAAAGATGGCGATGATTGTAACCATTACAGCATTTGATAGTGGCACTGAAAACTGGGTAACTTACGTTGAAAGAGTGGAGTTATATTGTGATGTTATGGTGTTAATGATGAAAAGAAAGCCAGCGTCTTACTCAGTGTTATGAGAGCAAAAACATACGGGCGGCTACGGAGCTTGTTAACCCCTGAAAAGCCAGCTGACAAAATGTTCAAGCAAATAGTAGACACTCTCTGACAACATTTAAACCCCAAACCATTGGCCAGTGCTGAAAGATTTAAATTTCACAGACAGAATCAGAGCAAAAATGAAAGTATTTCTGAATATTGTGCTGAATTGCACAAATTATCAGAACATTGTCAATTTGGAGCCAGTCTATCGGACGCATTGAGGGACAGATTATTGTGAAACTACACAGAAGAAGCTCCTGAGTGAAAAAGACCTTACATTAGAGAAGGCGCTGAACATTGCAATATCAACAGAAACAGCAGCATGGGATGCTTCAGAGATACAACAAAAATCTCTGCAAAATGAATAAAATATAATTGAACAGAAATGAAGGAAAGAAATGTTACCATTGTGGGAACATGTCACATGACTCTGAGGACTATTGGTTTAAAGACAAAAGAATGCAGAAACTGTGGCAAACAGGGTCACACCGGCAGAGAATGCAAAGCTAGTAAACAGCAGAAAAAGGACAAAATACAGAGAAACAAGAAACCCCAGAAAGGAAAATACAACAATGTACACAAAATGGAAGAAAGCAGTTCTGATGAAAATGACTCAGACGAAAGTGAATTGTCTTGTCTGCAACTTCACAGCGTGAAAGAGTCAGACAATCGAAGAGTAACATGGATCACTCCACAAGTGGCAGGCGTGAGACTGAAAATAGAGTTGGACACAGGCTCAACCTTTAACGGTGATCTCTGTACACGACTATAAATGACTGTTTTCTCACATACTTCTGAAAAGAAAGAAACTACTGCTAAAAACATACACAGGACAGAAAGTGCATCCCAAAGGCAAAATTAAAGTGACAGGGACCTATGGAGACAAAACACAGCAGCTGAACCTCTATGTACTGAAAAATGGAGGACCACCATTGCAGGGATGGGAATAGCTCTGTAAAATCCAGTTGGATTGGCACACCATCAAGGCACTGCAACAGAGGAGGGCAGCTCAGCGGGGAAGATGTCTGCAGCTCTCCTCTCACCCATTGTCGACTATTACAACAACGAGGAGGAGCTAGACAGTGTCGACGATGAGGACGAATGCAGTAT
The DNA here is from genome assembly GCF_963921235.1 of Mobula hypostoma. NCBI lineage: Eukaryota > Metazoa > Chordata > Chondrichthyes > Myliobatiformes > Myliobatidae > Mobula > Mobula hypostoma. Next base: position 110,630,576 of record NC_086100.1, on the reverse strand, counting down.
CCGTGGCCGCCATTCGGATGAAGATACAGAGGATGCGAGGGAGACAGACATTGCCAATAAGCGGGATGATGAAGATTACCTGGAAGTGAAAGAGCAGATGTACCAGGAGAAATTGACATTTCTCAAAAGACAGCTACAGGAAGGCACTTTGCAGGAGTATCAGAAAAGGATGAAGAAACTAGATCAACAATACAAGGAAAGAATACGAAATGCAGAGCTTTTTCTGCAATTGAAGAGAGAACAAGTAGAAAGGAATTATATTAAAGAGAAGAAAGCAGCAGTGAAGGAATTTGAAGATAAAAAGATTGAGCTAGAAGAACAGCAAAAGATGATTGAGAATGAGAGGCTAACAATGGAACTCACAGGAGATTCTATGGAGGTAAAGTCAATAACAACTAGGAAACTAAGGAGGAGACCTAATAACCCTGTTCATATTACAGACAAAAAATGAAAACCTGCATCTGCGCAGTTAAATTACTTGTTAACAGATGAACAGATAATGGAAGATCTGCAAACTCTCAATAAGCTTAAATCTCTGAAAAGACCAGCATCTCCATTCAAACAAAACAGCTTTCGCACAAGGTAAATCTGGAACCAATCGTTTCCTCCATTGAGAATCATACACTTAATCCTTTGCAAGGAAATTTCTTTTGCACATACATATTCTGAATCCTCAGCCAATGTGTATTGTTTTTCACAAAGAAATTGGGAAACAGCATCAAAACAGAGGCGAATTCTGCCAACAAACTGTCAGGTTTCTATTGTTGTGCTGAATGTGCACCCGAAGGAATTCTCCCTCTTGAGCCAGACAGATAGCACTGCAGGTAATCCTTAATATCAGCAAAACTGTACTTTAACAGCAGCTTAAGAACAACGGAACAAACAACAGGATTTTGATCAACTGCTTCATCAAATGGTGAACGATTACTGGTGAAGTACTGATCTTTCTGTGAGTCATTGGATTGCCCCAACTTTTGAATAACTAGCAGAGACAGCAGATCACCAACTACTTCTTTGTTGGTGGCAAGTCATCTTTGAAGCAGACCATGGAAACCGAAGCTGCAAAAAATTCATCACACCTCTTGCAAAATATGACTAATTTTGCTACAGCTGCACTTATTTCTTCTGTTACCGCTGGAACATAATCATCATGTAGAGAAGTATGGCACAGTGGGCAGAGTCGCTGTCCTGATTCAAGCCACCACTTTATACATTTTAAACAGTAAAAACGATCACATGGAAGCAGGATGGGATCGTTGAGTTCTCCTAAGCAAATTATACATTCTTTCAGATCATACCTGAAGAACAGACATCCTGCACTATTTTTACAGTCCCTGAGGACCTGAACCACATCCCGAAAGAGCCCTCGGGATATCACATCAGAGTTACTGTTCAAACTCTTTGCAAGTTGAGCAGTGTAGAATGTAACCTTGTTCTCCAATTTATCATGTATTTCTTTAACTCCCAAAATTATGTGTTCCACAAAAGTGACAGCATCTTATAAGACCCTAAGACCATAAGACAAAGGAGCAGAAGTAGGCCATTTGGCCCATCGAGTCTGCTCCGCCATTTTATCATGAGCTGATCCATTCTCCTATTTAATCCCACTCCTCCGCCTTCTCACCATAACCTTTGATGCCCTGGCTACTCAGATACCTATCAATCTCTATAAGACCATCTTCTCCTGAGCATCTTCCCAGCACTCCTGCTGAATCACCAGCAAAAAGATATGAAGCATGAATAGAAGATGGAAAGTTATATTACGATAAGAGATGGTATCATAAAGGTCAGGCTATCTATTTGGAATCTAAGGAGAATACGAAGATTAGCTGTGTAATTAGCTCAGTTGGAACAAATGAGACATGAGTAAGGAAGAAAAGTGATAGCATCAAATGCATATATATCTAGGACAGCTGCACAGAGGAGTCTTCATTATACGGAGGCGATCTGCTGCCTAGAACTCTTAGCAAATTGGTGACGCACATCTTCTTAACTCCCTACGCTCAGAGGTCAACTGACCATGACTTTTATATAGAAATCTGTATTAAAACAAACAAGTTTATTGACAGACTGAAGAACACACTATTTGAAGACACTTTCCAATGCCATCTCAGTTTGATGAGTGTACATATTTTTAAGTGTGACAGGATCCTGAATTATCCCTGTGAACTGTGCTTTTAAAAGAGAGAGAGAGAGAGAGCGAGTTGTGCAACACAGACACCTTGTTATTAAGAGAGAGAGAGGTGAAGACTGCTTTGAGATGGTGTTATGGTATGTCTGCAGCGTGTTTACACTTTTGCAAAGACACTGTCAGCTTCTGTGTTCTTACAGAGAGAGAAGGGAGGAGCTACTTGATGGACAGCTGGTGTTCAGCGCAATAGTATTTAAACCAGCGTAATTGCTTGTTTCACAGGACACGCAGACGTACAAGGGTGTGGTGAAGTTACCACTACACTATTCAGGTGCCCACGAGTGTGAGACTGTGGATCGATTATGAGGTATCGATCTGTGATTATTAGTGCATGAAAGAGCGACCTTGTGGAGTCTACTAGTGTGTCTAATGCTCGCCTGCGTTGGTAGACTATCACTTGAAGACGGTTTGCTCTTAAGTTGGTCGAGTTTGGCTAACTTGGAAGTTTCGGAGGACAATGGGAAGATTGACGGCATCAGCTCACCTGAAGAAGTAAACACCTCTCTCTCTACCTCACTACTCGACTCAATACCACGAACTGAACTGAACTTTACCCATCACAGTAAGACTGTACCTATTTATCCCTAGGCTTGAAGGAGCTTGGTTTTTGTATTTCCACACTTATATATAAATAAAATCATTGCTAACCTGTTTGATATATCTGAATTTATATTACTGTATTGTGTAGTTACTAATAAATGGTATTAGTGAATAGCGGTCGCCAGCCGCTCGACCATGGTTTTCGGTCGGGCACCGGATGCACGGAGAGATTTGGCGGGGGTGGGCGCCCGGCGCTTGGCCAGGGACCATGGTCGAGTGGTCGGCGACTTGGGCCGACTCCCCCACCGGACTTAGTCTGGTGAGGAGAGTGTGAGGACATGCAGCAGGACTTAAAAAACAAGACCTGACAAGGTGCGTATGAGCTCCTTGTGAGCCAATGACTATCTTCCGTGGAAGAGATTAAAGCCTCCCCACGTATCTACAAATCGTATGCTATGCACTTACTTAGAAGAGACATGATGAAGTTGGGCGCTGCACCGTGTGCCTCGACCTGCCCAAGGCCTCCGCCTAAGGAAGGGCCGAGCTCGAAGAAGCGGCCGCAGCTGGAGGCCGACACGCCTCGGGCTTGAGTTAGGCGGGGTGGAGGCAGGCGGTGTCAAGGTGGCCAGTGAGAACAAACTGGTGGAGAGGCTGTCCTCAGTGCTGTCGCAAGATCGAAAGATGAAGGTGCTTAGCCACCAACCCCGGATTCGGGACGGCACCCACTGACTGACTGACTGAATAGCAATACCAGACTCCAAAGTGTTTTCTATTTCTGCTGGTTCCTTAACCCGTCACGGGGTACGTGACTAAGAATAACGTTCACCTTTTCACGGATTTCACTTTGCCTTCATCATCTTTGTAAGATGGAGGTGACTACTCTTTATGGCTGGAACCTGCCAGTTTGTGGATTGTTCAATTTATTCCACACAATAGAGTGAGGACCTATTTGCTTCAGTGCCAGACAATCTAAAGAAGACCACTTCCAGAGACTTGAGTTATAAATGGGTCTTAGACCAAAAGTTAAAAAAAGGCTTGTTATAATTTGATATTATTATGTTATTTTCTTATGATTTGATATTGCTAAGTTGCTAAGTAAACAAATGGTAAGCGTTTGTATGTTAAGGGAAAACATATTTGTTTAGCATAATGCCCCAGTAAAAAAGAACAGTTGATACACTACTAAAATAAAAGGGGAGGAGTGTACCGTATAGCCCACATTATAATAAGGGACTACTTTATGTTTTAGTAACACGTCGTTGCATGCGCTATTAGGCACGTATTGATCTGTACGTGTAGGCCGAGTTCGGTTTTTGCCAGTAAAGAACCATGAACCTTAGCTCCCGTCTCCAGCATTTTTATTAATAGCATTGCTGTGTAACCAGGCCACATACACAACACCTTTGATACCAAACTAATCAAGAACCTATCAAACTCCGCTTTAAGCATCTCCAATGATTTGACCTTCAGAGCTGTCTATGGCAATGAATTCCACAGATTCTCTACCCTCTGGCTGAAGAAATTCCTCCTCATCCCTGTTCTGAATGGACGTCCCTCAATTCTGAAGCTTAACACAGCGCAGGAACTGCAACTCCATTCATCCAAATAGGGAGGAATGAGTATGGCACCAACTATTAAGAAATATAAATTTTGAATTAAGTTCAATAAGTTTTTTAAAAGTTTTTTTTCTCTGCTAAATTATGTATTGCATTGAACTGCTGCAGCTAAGTTAACAAATTTCACATCACATGCTGGTGATAATAAACTTGATTCTGATAATATTTTCTTTTAATTAAGTAACTTTCTTTTAATGCATTTATTTTTAACAGTTCCATGGAAATATATCTACAATTACACCTACTTGTTTAACACTACATATATTCTCCCAAGAAGGATGAGGCTAGGGATTATGGGTACTAGTTTACCATGGTCACAAGTCCACTTGTTCCCATCTCAGGCTTTATTGAGGGTTATTCCTGTATGGTTACACAGGCAGATGTTGACTAGAAGCTTTAAATTAAAGGAAGATCAAGATGCAATGGAATTGTACAAGGATAGGTAAGTGAGGGATTTTTCTTGGAGTAGTGGGTGAAATTTGAGCCTGAGGATTATTAGTAATAATAGATAATCAGGTGGCTAGGAGATAATTATCAGTTCAATGATGAGAGATTGGGATGATTTAGACAAGGTCAAGTTAAGAGGAATTTGGCCATGTTAATAAGGTGAATTCAGGGGCTCAATCGAGTGGAGACAGGAAAGTAGTGAGGAAAGATGTTTGTTTGTGGTGAAGGCAGTTTAGCCCATTGGGCAGGGAGAAGGGAGGAAAGTGGTGTGGTTGCAGATTAGCCTTACTGACAAAAATAATGATTCTTGCTTTTTGTTTGCTGAAGAAGAGGGAAGTGGAGAGAAGGGAGAAGCACTTAATAAGGAGATATATAGTAGGGAAAAGAAGGTTGGATTATCTTTGCATTCCTAGCAATCCTGTAAAATTTAAAACGGTTTTGTCTAAGTGAATATGCAAGTATAAACCCATTAGTTTTAGGACTGAGGAGCTTAAGGACATATAGGAGGATCAATCTAGGTGAGACAGAATGATAGTCTAAATGTGGTTTTAAGGCAAAAGTGCAGAGCCAGAGTGTGATTGAGTCATCTGTGGACGTGATGTGAACAGGGGCCAAAAGATGTGAATTGGAAAGCCTGTTTCTAAGTTAACTCAGGTGATAGCTGCTTCCAGGAGTTGACACAAAATGAAAGCATTCATAACAGCATGAGAATAAAATTTTTTGATGTAATAGTAACTAATTTCTAGATTTTCATGTCTTGAAATCTGAGCTTCAAAACAGCATGTTTTACATAATCTTTGGAGATCTGAGTATATTTCCCCAGAATATTACTTTTATTATGAAAGCAACATCATCTCATGCTCCAGTTATTGTTTTCAAACTGACAATAAAATGATAGAACTCATTTCATTTCTACACATTAGGTCACGTGACTGGTTGCAGGACTGCCATGTGAGAAGGGATTGGGATGATTTAGATAACTTGTGAATGACTGAAGAGTCAGTGAAATGTGTAAAATTCTGATAGAGCTAGATCAGCTGATTGTAAGGAGAATATTGTAGGGGCTGAACATAGGGTTTGGCCCACAGTGTTGTGCTGAACCAGCTAAAAAGCAAATCAAAAATGCCCAAACACCAACCCCTCCGACCTACCTGGGGGTACAGATGGAAGAGTTAAAGTATTAGGATGCCAGCTAGAATATGTAGTGTTAGGAGAAATGTCTTCCTTCTGAAGGTGGTATACCTATAGATTTCTTTACCATAGAGGGCCATGAAGACCAGGACAGTGAATGTGTTTAAAAAGGAGATAGAGATTTCAAGATACAAGATGTATTAAGTGGTATGGGGACAGAGCAGGAACATAATATTAAGATAAAAGCCCCAATTGTTTGAATAACTCAAATGGCCAAGTAACCTACACCTGCTCTTTTTTGTTGTGTTTCTATTCTTTTCGTCTTCCAAGGAGCAGGTTGGAATTGTTGTTCTGGCACTAAACAAACCAATTCTGCTCTGAATAAAATATGCCCATTGTACATATACCTGAGTATATGGCTTGAGTTGGCCCACTCGGGGAAGGTAAGCTGCTTGACCTTCAACAATGATCCCTTCAGCTCCCAAACACGATCACCAATCTGCAAAAAAAAGTGAAAGCATGGTTTAAGGCTTTCCAGACCTCACAGTTGTGTCAGCGTCCCAACCAACCTGAAGAAGTGAAAATGCTGAAACATGGAGTCTTACCCTTGGCATCAAACCTACAGCTCCACCCCAGCAAGGAATGGATGCAAAGACATTGGGCAACTTGGCCTCTGTTGTGCTCCTAGACAATCCCATGACCTGCCTCAGGAATAATGATGAAAACCATCGTAAAATTTCAATCTTTGAGGTAAGTGAGTTTCTTGTTTTAATAGAATGATGCTGGATTAGCTGCATAGCTCAGGATTGTCACATGATTTTGAATGATTTATTTATTTATTGAGATACAGTGCGAAGTTGGCCCTTCGAGCTGTGTCGCTCAGCAATCCCCCAATTTAACCCGAGCCTAATCATGGGACAATTGACAATGACCAATTAATCTACCAACTGGTAAGTCTTTGGCCTGTGGGATGAAACTGGAGCACCTGGAGGAAACACACACGGTTGTGGGGAGAACATACAAACTCCCCACAGGCAGCAGGAATTGAACCTGGGTCGTTGGTACTGTACAACATTGTGCTAACCACTACGCTACTGTATTGCCCCCCAAAGATAATTGTTGTATTGGCCAGGAATTGAACCTGGGCCTCCTGCTTGGCAGGTGAGAATTCTACCATTGTACTACCAATTTAAGATAGGTGTTTAAAATGAGGAAAGTAATTGATGGTGTAGATAGAAGTTATTTCATTTGGTAGGGACTCAGTAAATAGATTTGAACCAGAAATAAGCTTCTCACACAAAAGGTAGTGGAACCCTGACCAAATCCTTCCAGAAAGAGAAATAAAAGTAGTCATGGAAAATTTCAACAATGAATTAACTTGTCAGATTGGTTTATTAGGCAAATAGTATTAGTGAACTTGGAGTAAAGGCAGCAAAATCAATGCAAGGTTTTGATTGACTTTGAGATAACTGATGCCAAGGAGGGTCTAGCCTTCCGTAAGTTCTGACAATGCCAGATTGAAGAACGTTTGTTGGCTATGTCGTGAGCCTGCGGGCCACTGCGGCTTGCTGTAGAGCATTGAGCTCCTACATTGCTCGAGCTCCTGTATTTACGTATTGTTATCTTAACTAGCGTAGTTAAACCTTTATGCTTTCAGGTTAATCTTGTCAAGTTAGTTGTGACGGGCACGGTTTTGCCCGCATTCTATGATTATTTAAAGAGGACTCTCGTTTAGTGCCTCAGTGTCGTGGTGTCGGTCAGTAGTTCCTCTGAGGCTCTGTTGGTATTCTTACGTCTAACCTCTTGTTCTGTCTCTTCCTGGGGAATCTGCCGCCCTCTGCTCCTGGGGGTTGAGTCACAGTGCTTCCCATGATTGAAGGTGCTTTCCGCCGCCCCCGGGTTGATTTGGTGCCAGCGGCTGCTGTGACAGAGAGAGCCCACCATTCCTCCGCGCCTGGGTCTCGTCCTGCCAGCGCACACCGTGACAGGTTAAGCTAAGCAAGTCCACTCTAAAAGTCTTGGCATAGTTCACATGTACTGCAAAAAGAGCTGAACAAGTGATCTGTGTGATATCATGTCTATTAATACAGTGAGGTCCATATTTTAGCAGATAGTTATCTTATTGCATTTCAAGTACATTTATTATCAAAGAATGTATAAATATACAACCTTGAGTGGTTTTTTTGGTTCAATAACTATCTATACACTGGCCAGAATCCAGAGGTTGGTTTACATAGGGAGCATGCTTTCAATGTACTGCTGAGGAAGTGGTGCGTTGTAGCAGCTGTCATTGTTCAGTTGAGATGCAGGACAACCCCGTGTCGAGCAGCCACTCTCCTAGATCCTGGCTGGTGTACTTGCACCAGACAATGCAGCAAAAAAAAAACTCATTCAAGTTGTTAATGGAACTTGACCGCTCTCTTTGCTCTCCTATTGGCGCTGCCCCAACTTCTTGCAAACTCTGTCCAAAAGTTCATTTACTTTCTTATGTTTACACCGCTTTGCTGCATCTGAATTCCATGTAGATGTGCTCAATGGTGGGGAGGGCTTTACCCGTGATGGGCAGGTCTCTGTCCACTACTTTCTGTAGGATTTTCCCATTCGAGGGCATTGGTGTTCCCATACCAGCCAATCAGTATACTCTATAGGATGTTGGAAAAGTCCAAGGGCTTCTAATGTACAATTCAAACTGTGCAATCTATTGAAAAGATGGTACAAACAGATTACTGCAATTGATGGAGATCTGAAATTAAAGAAGAAAATGATGGCAACACTGAACAGCACTGACAGCAATTTGGGAGGGTAAAACAGCTAATGTTTCCTCAGTCAGAACATCAATGCTGTTTCTATCACTGCCTGGTGTCACAAGAATACACATAGATTAAGATGTAGCTGTCCTGTGCTGGCACCAGTGTGATCAGCAGTTGGTCTGCCACCTGTCTTCAGGAGAGAGAGAGATAAGGAAAATAATGGAGCAGCAATTGGAGATGTTAATGAAGGAAGGAGAGCTGTCAAGGGCGGCTCCCCCTTTGAACCCTGAACTGTTTGAAGTGATGGACAGGTGATACCCCAGCAGGGGGATAAAAAGGGACAGGTTCGGTAAGGCAGGACACACACGACACCCGAGGTAACAAGACCCTGGAAGCGGTGCGTCTCTCACAAGTCGGTGGGAAGTATCGAGCCATAGACGCACAGGGTGGAAAGGCATGATCGGCGAGAACCTGGTGTGTGTCCACCCTTGCCTGGGTGCCAGGTTCACCGCAGGGAAACGTTCGTATCGGGAAATGGAGGGATCATGGTCGGTGACCTCAGATGACATCACAAAGGACTCGCCCGAAAGCTGACTGCGAAGGTCTGTGTGGAAGCCTTGAATATTCATTCGTTTTGCTCTCTCTCTCCTTCCCCCCACTGTCCATCTCCCACGGCAGCGATTACTGCGAACTGAACTGAACTAAATTGAACTGAACTTTGCGTCACTTTGAAACTGGTCATTTACCCCTAGACAACGATAGAGCTTGATTGATCCTGTTATCTTAATTCTGTGCACATGTATGTTTATCATTGCTGAACTGTTGCATTTATTATCCTTTTGATTAGAGTACTGTGTTGCTTGTTTCTTTAATAAAACTTTCTTAGTTCTAGTAATCCAGACTCCAACTGAGTGATCCATTTCTGCTGGTTTGGCAACCTAGTTACGGGGTACGTAACACTGGTCAATTTGCAAAATAACATTTGCAGCTTTTTCTGATTCTTGGGTTCAAACGTGTGTTCTTTTCTTCGGAGTGGCAAAGGCTGAGCTGAACTGTAACAGGTTTATGAGAGGCATAGATAGAGTAGACAGGGTATCTGTTTCCCAGGGTAGAAATGTCTAACGCCAGGGGACATGCATTGAACGTGAGAGGGAGATGTGAGGGGCAAGTTTTTTTTGACTCAGAGTGGTGGATGCCTGGAATGTGCTGCCTGGTATGGCGATAGAGGCAAATACATTAGGGGCTTTTAAGAGATTTTTGGATAGGCACATGGATGTGAGGAAGATGGAGGGATATGGATACTGTGTAGGTAGGTGGGATTAGTTTTTAGGGGGAGTTTTCATTTACAGCTGGTTTGGCACAACATTGTGTGCCAAGGGGCCTGTTCCTGTATTGTATTCTTCTATGTTCGATTCTTTTTAAACAATTCTGAACTCCTTTCAATTGACCACTCTGGCTAACAAAGCCACCTGCCACATTCAGAACTTTTGCACCTGCATTCAGATGTTTGAAGCTCCAGACTTGCTGGTGAATCTACCACCGGATTTCACTGTCTTGCTGAACGCCCAAGCATTTACACTGGGAATCTGCCCATGTGCTGGGTCAGGATCTCCAAGCCAGTTCATTTCAATGGATGTGTTGCAGCTGTGTGGAAGAAAAGAAAGAAAGAGGTAGTTATTCCAATTACTTGTGTTTGTAATACTGGACTGAATTGAACTGGAGAATCCCACGATCGAGAGATGCTGCTCACAGTACCCTGTGTTGGGTAGAGCCTAAGATCAGAGGGCACAGCCTCAGAATAAAGGGCATCCTTTTAGAATGGAGGTGAGGAGGAATTTCTTCAACTAGACAATGCTGAACCTGTGGAATTCATTGCCACAGGTGACTGTGGAGGCCAAGTTACATTCATAGTCATAGTCATAGTCATACTTTATTGATCCCGAGGGAAATTGGGTTTCGTTACAGTTGCACCAACCAAGAATAGAGTATAAATATAGCAATATAAAACCATTAAAAATTAAATAATAATATGTAAATTATGCCAGGAAATAAGGCAGAGGTTGATAGATTCTTGATTCGTCTGGGTATGAAGGGTTACGGGGAGAAGGCAGGAGATTGGGGCTGAGAGGGAAAATGGATCAGTCATGATGAAATGGTGGAGCAGACTCAATGGGCCAAATGGCCTAATTCTGCTCCTATGTCTTGTAGCACAGACCAGCCCAGGTCAAAAGCTCAAGATTGATTTGTATGACCATCCACAACCAGTGTTCAGGTAACAGGGTCATTACACTATTCAGGATCTTACTAATCAGGTCTAGGACGGTTTTCCTCTTCTGGATCCCACTAGATGAGTACAAGACAATAGGTATCTGACCAGTAAATGCAGGTGGCCATTGGCTAAATCCAGGTCATAGTTCTCTCAACTGAAGCTGCCTTCAGGAGAGTCAGGCTTGGGCCATATTCCTCCCCAGTACTGTCAGCCCTCACCTTGGCCTAACAAACTGCCCTAGATCTTGCAGCTTCCACTTCTGCTTCCGAGCTTAACCACGACTATTGCTGCCAATCTGCCCCTCTGTGTTCTCAGGGTTGCATTTAAGTGTAATGTTGAAATGTTTCCTTTGGCAAGTGCTTGTAAACTCATACTGTCAAGAGTACTTCCAATGGCCACTTCTGTGACAGCATCTATTCAGAGCCTTCATGTGAGACTTGAACCTGCTGCCATCGTTGATGATCCTAAGCAGACTCAGACCCAGGTTCCAGTGACTCCTGGACACCTGCAAAGTGTCTATTGTGCAACCTCCAACTCGACTCCAACCTGGACCTTGACCGCCAGCACCTCCAGGATGAGACTTGTGCACTGTTACTGAGAAACTCGGTCTCCCCTTCCCTACCACCAACCTGCAGTCCCGTGTCTCTTAGGTCCCACTGCCAGCTCTCGACTCCTCAAAAACTCTACCTTCCTCCCACCCCAGCTTTCCTGAACACCCCAACCCTCCCATCTCCTCAGACACCACCAACCCCCTTCTTGCCCTCTGATCCCAGCTCTCATCCATGCTGTGTCTTCGCTATTCCCTCTGACCTTCCCTACTGAGGCAGAATGTTCTGTCCTCAGTCAGGGCCTCACCTTTGTTTCCCTGCACCCACACCTCAGTGAGTTCTGCACCCACCATGATGCTGAGCTCTCATTCTGCCACCTCTGTCTCTGAGCCTATTTCTTTGGCAAGGACCCCCCACCCTACACCAATGACCCCTTCTTCTGTCTTCAACCTTCCTCCTCTTACTGGACACCCACCCTGGTCTTCTGCTGGGTCTGGAGATTTTCATTGCGAACTGCTAATGAGACATCAACCACCTTATCTTCAACACTCCTCTCCAACTTCAGTCCTTCCAAATGACTGGCTGTCCACTCTCTCCACACTAATCTCAACTTCACCATCAAACCCGCAGATGAGGGAGGTGCTCTGGTAGTCTGGCTTACTGACCTCTACCTTGCTGAGGCCAGACAACAACTCTCAGACACTTCCAAACAACAGGAATTTTGCAGATGCTGGAAATTCAAGCAACACACATAAAAGTTGCTGGTGAACGCAGCAGGCCAGGCAGCATCTCTAGGAAGAGGTGCAGTCGATGTTTCAGGCCGAGACCCTTCGTCCTGATGAAGGGTCTCGGCCTGAAACGTCGACTGCTCCTCTTCCTAGAGATGCTGCCTGGCCCGCTGCATTCACCAGCAACTTTTACGTGTGTTGCTCTGACACTTCCTCTTACTTGCCCCTTGGACAGGACCCCACTAAGGAGCACCAGTTCACTGTCTCCCACACCATCACTGAACTTATTAACTCTGAGGATCTCTCATCCACTGCCACCAACCTCATAGTTCCCTCACCCCACACCTCCTATTTCTACCTCCTACCCAAGATCCACAAACCCACTTGTCCAGGTAGACCCATTGTTTCTGCTTGTTCCTGCTCCACTGAACTCATGTCTGTACACCTCGACTCAGTTTTATCCCCCCGGTTCAGCCCCCTGAACATGCTCTTGATCTTTTCAATGATTTCAAGTTCCCTGGCCCCAATTGTCTCGTTTTCACAATGGATGTCCAGCCCCTATATACCTCCACCCTACTCCCATTAGGAGTGCCTCAAAACTCTCTGCTTCTTTCTGTACACCAGATTCAACAAGTTCCGCTCCATTACCACTCCCCTCTGTCCAGTGAAACTTGTCCTCACTCTCAATAATTTTTCCTTCAGCTCCCCCCGTTTCCTTCAAACAATAGCCATGAGCACTCACATGGGTCCCACTATTCTTGCCTATTTGTTTGTTGCACAGAGCAGTCCATGTTCCAATCCTACCTCCCCTACTTTTCCTACGCTAAACCACTGCATTGGTGCTGCTTTGCCTCCAACTTCCGCCCTACCCTCAAATTTACTTCATTTTGGACACATCCCTCCCCTTTCTCACTCTCTCTGTCCCTGTCTATCAACTGATCTCTTATAAACCCACTGATTCTCACAGCTGCCTGGACTATACCTTTTCCTTGTCACTTGTAAAAATGCCATCTTTCTCTCCGATCTTCTGTCTCCACTACATCTGCTCTCAGGATAAGATACCTCCTTCAAAGAAAGGGACTTTCCTTCCTCCACCGTCTACACTGCCCTCACCTGCATCTCTTCCAGTTCATGCACATCTGCCCTCACCCCATCCTCTCACGACCTCTTGTCCTCAACTACCACCCCACCAGCCTCTGCATCCAGCACATAATTCTCCAGAACTTCCACCGTCTCCAACAGGATCCCACCAGCAAGTGCATCTTTCTTTCCCTCCAGTCCCACTCCCCTCAACTTTGCGCTTTCCTCAGGGATCACTCCTTACCTGACTCCCTTCTCCACTGATCTCCCTGTTGGCACTACAAGAACCACACCTCCTCTCTTGCTACTATTCAGGGTCCTAAAGTCCTTCTGGATGTAGTGACACTTCAACTGAGAATCTGTTGGGGTCACATACTGTATCTGGTGGTCCCAGTGTGGCCTCCTGTATATCTGTGATAACAAACTTAGATTGGAAGACCTCTTTGTTGAGGACCTACCAGAAAAAGATGGGATCTCCTGGTAGCCACCCCTTTTAATTCCACTTCCCATTGCCATTCTGACATGTCAGTCCATGGCCTCATCCTCTGTTGCAATGAGGCTACACTCAGACTGGAGGAGCAATACCTTGTTTTCCATCTGGGTAGTCTCTGACCTGAGGGCATGAACATCAATTTCTTGATTGCCCCTCCCTCTCCTTCACCGTTCCTCATTATGTTTTCCCCCTCTCTTTGATCTCATTGGCCTATCACCTCCCTCTGGTGCTCCTCCTTCCCTTTCTTCTATGATCTTCTCCTACCAGATTCCCCCCTCCTCCAGTCCTTTATCCCTTTCACCAACCAACTTCCCAGCTGTTAACTCCAGCCCTCCCCCCCTCCGGTTTCACCTCTAACCTGCCACCTCGTGTTTCTCCCCTTCCCAGAGCTGCTTGCTCTGACTTCTCATTTTTTTTTTCTCCAGTCCTGATGAAGGGTCTCAGCCCGAAACTTCAACTGTTTATAATTTCCATAGAGGCTGCCTGCTCTTTTGAGTTCCTCCAGCATTTTGTGTATTTTGCTTTGGATTTCCAGCATCTGCCGATATTATTGTGTATGTGATACTCAAGCTCTGTTTCTCTAGTAAGAGCCACTGCAAATGTACCTTCTGAGATCCTGTAGATTTCAGCATCCTAAAACCACTTCCTCCCATAAACTCTTCCTGTTTCAGGCTCCCTATAGGGCTCCAGGCATTGAATTGAATTGAATTGAATTGACTAAATTACTTGCATCCTTCATATACATAACGAGTAAAAAATCTTTGTTATGTCTCCATCTAAATGTGCAATTGTGGCCAAGTAGTTAAGGCATTCGACTAGCGATCTGAAGGTCGTGAGTTCGAGCCCCAGCCGAGGCAGCATGTTGTATCCTTGAGCAAGGCACTTAATCACACAGTGCTCTGGAACAACACTGGTGCCAAGCTGTATGGGTCCTAATGCCTTCCCTTGGACAACATCAGTGTCGTGGAGAGGGGAGACTTGCAGCATGGGCAACTGCCTGTCTTCCATACAACCTTGCCCAGGCCTGTGCCCTGGAGAGTGAAGACTTTCCAGGTGCAGATCCATGGTCTCGCAAGACTAACGGATGCCTTAATAATAATAATAATAAATAGTATGTACAACAGGACAGTCAATATAAACACAGAAATACAACTGTGTCAGAATGAGTTAATCAGTCTGGTGGCCTGGTGGAAGAAGCTGTCCCAGAGCCTGTTGCTCCTAGCTTTTACGCTGCAGTACCATTTCCTGGATGGTAGCAACTGGAACAGTTTGTGGTTGGGGTGACTCGGGTCTCCAATAATCCTGCGGGCCCTTTCTACACACCTGTCTTTGTAAATATTTTGAATAGTGGGAAATTCGCAACTACAGATGTGCTGGGCTGTCCGCACCACTCTCTGCAGAGACCTGCGATTGAGGGAGGTACAGTTCCCATACCAGGCAGTGATGCAGCCAGTCAGGATGCTCTCAATTGTGCCCCTGTAGAAAGCTCTTAGGATCTGGGGGCCCATACCAATCTTCAACCATCTGAGGGGAAAAAGGTGCTGCTGTACTTTTTCACCACATAGCTCATATGTACAGACCACGTGAGATCCTCAGTGATGTTTATGCTGAGTAATTTAAAACTGTTCACCCTCTCAACCCCAGATCCATTGATGTCAATAGGGGTTAACTTGTCTCCATTCCTCCTGTAGTCCACAACCAGATCCTTTGTTTTTGCGACATTGGGGGGGGGGGGGCTTATTTTCTTGATACTGCTGTGTCAGAGAGATGACTTTTTCCCTGTAGGCCACCTTGTTCTTATTTGAGATTATGCCAATCAATGTAGTATCAGCAAATTTAATTAGCTTATTGGAGCTGTGGATGGTGACACAGTCGTGGGTATACAGAGAGTAAAGGAGGGATGCTTAGGACACAGCCCTGAGGGGCATCTGTGTTGAGGGTCAGAGGGGCAGAGGTGAGGGAGCCTATTCCTACCATCTGCCGGCGATCTGACAGGAAGTCCAGGATCCAGCTACACAAGGCAGGATGAAGGCTGAGGTCTGGATGGTTCTACTGCTAACTTGCAATAATTTTCCTCTCTGAAAGCCCTGTAAGGAAGGAGATACTTGGCTAAATGTAAAGGTTACATCACAGGAACAGAACTGCTATTTAAAAAAAAACATCAAAACTCATTGTGGTGGAAGGTCTTTGTCTATCTCTTTGACTGTGGGTTGGGAAATCCACTGGAGCTGTGCTTGTTTCACCGACCCATAAGCATATTGGAAGTTTGGTAGAGCCCTGTTGTTTTCCTTTTGTTTCTCATTTCCCCTTCTCTCATTTTCCCTCCATACTCTGCCAGAGGATAGGAGAATAGCTAATGTTGCTTGATTGTTCAAGCAAAGCTGTGAAATTGTAGGCTGGTGAGCCTGACATTGGTAGCAGGTAAATTACTGGAAGGTATTCAAGGGGCAGGATACACAAGAATTTGGATAGACAGAGCTTAATTAGGGATAGTCAACATGGCTTTGAATGTGGCAGGATGTGTCAAACTAATCTTATAGAATTTTTCAAGGCGGTTACCAGGAAGGTTGTTGAAGGCAATGCAATGGACATTGTCAAAGGCCTTGCTAAAGTTCACATAGACAAAGTCCCATATGGGAGGCTGGTCAAGAAGGTTCAGTCGCTTGTCATTCAGGATGAAGTAGTAAATTGGATTCAACGTTAGATTAGTGGGAGAAGCCAGAGAGTGATAGTGGATGGTTGCCTCTCTGACTGGAGGCCTGTGACTAGTGATGTGCCACAGGGGCCACTGCTGGGTTTGTTGTTGCTAATTATCTATATTAACAATCTGGATGATAATGTGGTAAACTGGATCAGCAAATTTGTGGATGACACCAAGATCGGGGTTCTAGTAGGCAATGAGGAAAGCTATCAAAGTTTGCAGTGGGATCTGCACCAGCTGGAAAAATGGACTGAAAAAAAGCAGATGGATATTTAATACAAATGAGTATGAGCTGTTGCACTTTGAGAGAAATAACTGGGGGAGGACTTGCACAGTGACTGGTAGGGCACTGAGGAGTGTGGTAGAACAGAGGGATCCTGGAATATATATTTATTCTTTCAAAGTGGTGTCACAGGTTGAAGGGGCCATAGAGAGTTTTTGCAACATTGGCTTTCATGAGTCAAATTATTGAGTACAGGAGTTGGGAAGCTCTCAAATGGCAGGGGTAGGCAACCGTGGCTGACAAGGGAAGTTAAGGACTGCATTAGAGCCAAAGAAAGGGCATATAAGGTAGCAAAAGTGAGTGGGAAATTGGATGATTGGGAAGCTTTTAAAATCCAACAAAAGACAATTAAAAACACTATGAAGGGAAGAGATGAAATGTGAGAACAAACTAGCCAATAATATCAAACAGGATACTAAAAGTTTTTTCAGTTATATTAAGAGTGAAAGGGAGGTGAGAGTTGAAATTGGACCACTAGAAAATGATGCTGATGAGGTAGTAATGATGGACAAAGAAATAACAGATGAGTTTAATAAGTGCTTTGCGTCTGTCTTCTCTGCATAAGACACCAGCAGTGTGCCAGAAGTCCGTGAGTGTCAGGGAGCAGGAATGAGTGCCATTGATATTACAAAGGAAAAAGTGCTCGGCTAACTTGAAGGCCTTGAGGTGGATAAGTCACCTGGACCAGATGGACTACCTCCCAGAGTCCTGAGAGAGGTTGCTGAAGAGATAATGGATACATTGGCCATGATCTTTCAAGAATCACTTCATTCTAGCATGGTCCTGGAGGACTGGAAGATTGCAAATGTCACTCCACTCTTTAAGAAGGGAGGAAGGCAAAAGATAGAAAATTATATGCCAGTGAGCCACACCTCCATGGTTGGGAAAGTGTAGAAGTCTATTATTAAGGATGAGGGTTCAAAGTACTTGGAGACTAATGATAAAATAAGTCAAAGTCAGCATGGTTTCTGTGAAGGGACATCTTGCCTGACGAATCTATTAGAGTTCTTCAAGGAAGTAACAAGCAGGGTGGATAAAGGAGAGGCAGTGGATGTCACCTACTTAGATTTTCAGAAGGCATTTGATAAAGTGCCAACATGAGGCTGCTTAACAAGATGAAATCCTATGGCGTTACAGGAAAGATATTGGCATGGATAGCGGAATGGCTGACTGGCAGGAGGCAGCGAGTTGGAATAAAGGGGGCCTTTTCTGGTTGGCTGCTGGAGACTAGTAGAGTTCCTCAGGAGTCAGTATTGGATCCACTGCTTTTCACATTGTCAATGATTTAGATAATGGAATTGATATATTTGTGGCAAAGTTTGCAGATGATACAAAGGTAGGTGGAGGGGTAGATAGTGCTGAGGAAGCAATGCAATTGCAGCAGGACTTGGACAAATTGGAAGAATAGGCAAAAAAAGTGGCAGATGGATTATAGTGTTAGGAAATGTGTGATGATGCGTTTTATAAAAGGCCAAAAGTGCAGACTATTATCTAAATGGAGAGACAATTCAAATCAGAGGTGCAGAGGGACTTGGGAGTCCTCATGCAAGACTCCCTGGAAGTTAATTTTCAGGTTAAGTCTGTGGCAAAGAAGGTGAATGTAATGTTGGAATTTATTTCCAGGGGAATAAATATAAAAGTAAGGAGATAATGCTGAGCCTTTCTAAGACACTAGTCGGGCCACACGGAGTACTGTCAACAGATAGGATATGTCTCATATCTCAGATCTATGTTGTCATTGGAGACAGTCCAGAGAAGATCCATGAGGATTATTCCAGGAATGAAGGGGTTAACATGAGAAGCATTCAGCAGCTTTGAGCCTGTACTCACTGGAATTTAGAAGAATGTGTGGGGATCTCCTTGAAACCTACCGAATGCTGAAAGGACTAGATATAATGGTCGAGGCCAAGTCCATGGGTATATTTAAAGCCAAAGAAGATGGTTTCCTGATTGATCAAGACATCAAAGGAAATGGCGAAGGTGGATGTATGGGGATGAATGGGATCCACTATCAGCCATCATGAAATGGCGGAGTGGATTCGATGGGCTGAATGACCTAATTATGCTCCTATGCCTTGTGGTCTTATGGATGTTCTGTTGAAGTTATGAGACTTGTGAGGTCATACTTGGAGTATTATGCACAATTCTGGTCACGTACCTGCTGGAAAGACTGACAGAGTATGTTGAAAATTGATGAGGATATCACTGAGACTTGAGGACCTGAATATAGAACATAGACCATAGAACAGTACAGCACAGTACAGGACCTTCAGCCCACATTGTTGTGCCGACCCTCAAACCCTGCCTCCCATAGAACCCCCCACCTTAAATTCCATCATTTACCTGAGTTATAGGGAAAGGTTGAATAGCTTAAAACTTTGTTCCCTGGAGTATAGGTGAATGAGTGGAGATTTGATAGATGTGTACAAAAATTGAGGGTTAATGCAAAACTTGGTTTGGGGCTGGGGGGGGGGGGAACAAAGACTCAAACTGAAGGTCATAGGTTAAGTGTGAAAGGTGAAATATTTAAGGGGAACCTGATGGGAAACATTTTCACTCAGAGGGTGGTCTGAGTAGGGGACAAGCTACCAGCAGATGTGGTTTGCATTTTGCCAGCATGCGGGTTTGATTGCAACACCTGAGAGAAATTTGGTTGGAAGGGGTACAGAGAACCATGGTCCAGGTGTGGGTTGATGGGAGGAGGCAGATTAACAGTTTTGCATTGACTAGATGGGCTGAAGAGTCTTTTCTGCTTGTAGCGTTCTTTAATTCTATGACGATAGGGACAGAGTTTTCAAATGATACCAATCAGCATCACGTGCATGTCAAAAAGTAAGTTCTGCATTATTGTAGAAGACCAAGGCCTTTTCAAATTGCTGGGTGGAGTGCTTTATTTTTATTTTTAAGGATTTGAGGCCACAACATAGCGACAAAAATTCAAGCATATGTTTGTATAATTAATTTGCAGATGCATTTTCCTTTGAGAAGTCCTGAACTACATAGAGTTAATGTGTGCTGATTTCATTTTATATTGGTTGTGAATTGATTTTTGGAAAAGTTGGGCTAATCAGCATGGTTTAATCAGTGCAAGTTATATGTTTTGCATGAAATACAAAACTCGTCAGAATTGTGAACGTGTATACCTAATTTTGAATGATTAATATGACTATGTAACTTGATGTCCTCCGGATTCTGATTTTTCAGGGTATATTCCAGGACGTAGCTTCCCTCAATGGTATATTATACTCCCAGAGAAGCTCCCCATTTCCTTCTCTCTAATAGTAATGGACAGTAATGTATTGCAGCTACTACTGAAAGGTCCTTCCAATGGACAAAGCTTCCTCATAGGAATACATGGCTAGAGAACGTTGCCCTCAAATCTTAGTTAATAACAGTATTAATAAATTTGCCTTTAGGTAGAAATCCCTTTTCTTTCATATCTTTCCACCATGTTATTTTGTGTTTTTGTTCAATAATGTGACATGCCACATCCTTTCATCTGATCCTGTTCATACATAAGTATACTCTATATAATTTCAAAAAATGCTTGTCATATTATATGGTTGAAGAGTAATTACTAATGGGCTATGCTCCAGGCATTTTTTGAAATATTTCAAAATATGATTGAATAAAGCTTCTTTGCAAGCTAACCATCTTAATTCAGGGCATCTTAGAAATGACCATTTTAATTTCCCAAATAAGAGAGCCAGCAATGAAAACTATCTATTTTAGTATCTTGTCTAAAGAAACAGACATTGATACATGATATTATTATGAACAATTTTCTTTTACATTTATCTTTTCTTTTCCAAATGACTTTGATCTATCTCATTGCCCTTTGGGAGACTGAAACACCTATTATGCAGCCTGCAGTCACTCTCATTCGTGAAGAAAAAGCTTTTCTATTTACCAGTTAAATGTCAGATTGCCAGTGGATAACTGTTAAATCTTACTTTGTTACCTCTGTCAGCATTAACTTCTACCAAATTCTTTCTGCTTCTCTCTGTTGTTCAATTGGTCCCAAATGAGAACTTTGCATTGAAGCATAATTGCTGCATAAGTATATGCTTGTCCTAACTTTCTGATTCATTCTGTTGCGCCTCTGGGCCTGTGCAGTGAAAATACCTGTCTGGGACAGGTATAAGTCTAGCAATGTCAAGTGTGCGTTCTGGGTGTTGTTCACTGGTTCTTCTGATTCTCAACAAAATTACTGCTGGCACAGAATCAAACTGTGTTCCAAAGCTGTTTCTACTTGTCTGACTTTGCATTTGTCACTGACTTTTTGTTGAAGTTGATTCCTTCATGGGATGTGGAAGTCGTTGGCAAGACCAGCATTTCTTTCCATCTGTAATTGCCCTCAAACAGCTAAGTTATTTCATAAGAAAACTAAGATCAACCATGTTCTTTTGGGCTCAGACTGGATGGAGTAAGAATAACAGATTCCCCCTTCCTGGAGGATGTCATGAACCAGATGGGGTTTTTACAACATTACAATAGTTTAATAACCATCACTGAACACTCTAGCTTTCATTCCAGATTTACTTAATTTCATTAGGTATTTTAGTTCCCTGGCTTCTTGGTCGGGATATTAATACTGAAAAAACAGACACAGGAGTGACCAACTTGAGCCCACGTCACCATTTATTAAGGTGACAGCTGATCTGATCTTGTCCTCTGCCCCACTTTCCCACTTGATTTCCATCACCATGACAACACTGGCTGGGATATCTAAAACCAGGGATCACTGTTGCACAATCAGGAGATCGGCTGTTGAGGAATGACATTAGAAGGATTTTTTTTATCCACCTAGAATTTGGTGAATATTTGAAATTCTCCACCTAAGAAAATTGTGGAGGCTCAGCTGTCAAATATATTCAGGAAAGAATTCGATAGATTGAGGTATTTAGGGAATTAAGGGAAATAGAATTTTAGCTGGAAACGTGTGAGGAGGGTTTGATGGCTCTGGGCCTGTACTCACTGGCATTTAGAATGATCTCATTGAAAGGCTTCAATAGAGTGGTTGTGCAGGGGATGTTATCAACAGTGGAATAGTTTGGGACCAGAGTACATAGCTTGGAATAGAGGGATGCCCCGTTAGAACAGATGAGGAGGACTTTCTTTAGCTGGGGGGGGGGGCGGAGGGGGCGCGGTGCGGCAGGGTGAATCTGTGGAATTCATTGCCACAGGTGGAGGTGGAGGCCAAGTCATTGGGTATATTTAGAGCAGAGGTTGATAGTTTGATGAGTAAGAGTGTCGAAAGTTACTGGGAGAAGACAGGGGAATGGGGTTGAGAAGAAAACGGTGATTAGTGCAACACTATTATATCTCCACTTGTCAGAGTTTAGAGTTCATTTCTGACTCTCTGTAAGGAGTCTGTACATCCTTCCCATGGAACGAAGTGGGATTTCTCTGGGTACTTCAGTTTCCTCCCACAGTCCAAAGACTTACCGGCTGGTAGGTTAGTTGGTCACTGTAAATAGTCCCATTATCAGGCTAAGGTCAAACTGGGGGCTGGTGGGCAGGGAGGGCCTACTCCACACTGTATCTCTAAATAGGCAAGCCATGATGGGCCAAATGGCCTAGTTCTGGCCCTGTGTCTTATGCCCTTATTAGATGAATCATGATGTCATTAAATAACTTATTGGATGAGTCATGATGTCATTAAATGGAACAGCAGCATAAAAGGCTGAATGGCCAGTTCCTGCTGCTTTCTCTTATGTCCTTAAATTCGTTCCTGACTCCACTAATGTCAATCATCTGTCCATGAGGCTCCCTGTTGGTCAGGGTCAGCCTTGGATATAGCATCCTAGTGACTGATACGCAGACCAGTACACAAACCAGGGCAATACAGCATGGAGAGCAGGCAGTTGCCCATGCAGCAGGCCTCCCCTTGTCCACGCAGATAATTAATCCAAAGGAATGGAGGGACTGATACAATTCTGCACCGGCAGAATCACGGGAGTTGCCAGTCAATGTTGAACTCAAGGTTGGACTGCCATACTGACTGCAGCTCTGGGTTTTCCACTCTGGTTTGACCCCTGAAGCCTTTCCCATGAGTGGGTATAGCTGTAAGACAGCAGAGATTTGAGATCAGAGTTTTCCTTCTTGTAGATGAGCTGCCAACCAAAGTTGATGAGCCCTGTCTGCCCAACGTAACTAGTTTTAAGGCACCAGTAACCTGTCTTTGCCTCTTCTCCCTTCCTCTGTCAGTAGAAACGGTTCCACTGGGCTTAGTAGCTAAGCTGCAGTGAAGGCCTGGAGCTGGACTTGGTTGTCGGAGGCTATTAGAGATACTCAACATTGGGAGCATTTAGTAGGTAGTGGGAACTTATCTCCACTGCCACCCCCGAGCTCTGAAAAACCTCAACGAACCAATATGTCCATACTGATCTTAAATATATGCAATTAAATTTTACACCTCACCCCCCCACCCAGGAGTTCCCTGAAAGAGACAATTTCAAAGATTAATAATCTTCCAAAAGAAGGAATGTGTCTCCATTTTCAAGTTAAACAGAATTCTGTTATGAACCAATGTCTCCCAGATTTAGATTCCTCACTGAGAAAAAGCATCTTCTCAACACCTTCCTTGCCAAGCTTCCTTAGACTTTACATATTTCTGTATGATTATCTCTCGTTCTGTCCTGGTTCACTTACGAGGGACTGGACCAGGGTGCGGAGGAGTAGCAGGATCCCCAGGAAGAGACAGACAAGAGGTTTGACATTGGAACACCAACAAAGCTTCGGAGGAGAGACTGAGTGACGCCATGAGACAATTCATTCTCTCTGACAGTGAAACCCCCTAAGGCACTGAATGAGAGTCCTTTTTAAATAATCATAGAATGCTGGAAAGGTGTGCTAGATGTGGTTAACTTGACAAGATTAAACTGCAAACACGAGGGCTTATCAACTCTAATATTGATTAGTAAATAGAACTGCTCAGAAGTGCTGTTCATGACACGTTCTTCTAAATTTGAGTTAATATTAGCCGATTTCAGATAGCTTTTCATCTAAAGTCAGCCCATTCTTTCCAGGAATCTAAGCAGTCAACCATCTCAACTCCCTTCAGTGTAAACCAAAACTGCTGAGGCCAGGGTATGCACTATAAATGGCAAGGTCCTTGGGAGGATTAAACAACCGAGGGACTTGCACACCAAAATCCCAAGATTCCTGGCGGCAGCAGGGCATGTAGATGACATGATTAGGAGGGCTTATGGGTTGCTGGCTTTTGTTTGCCAGAGCAATGAAAACAAAGGCTGAGAGGTCCTGCTCGAATTCCATACCACATTAGTCATGCCTTAGTTGGAGTCCTGGAGGGAGCTGTAGTCACCATGTTGCAGGAAAATGTCATGAGACTGCAGGCTTGTGTGGGTTGCCGTAGAGAGTTCCGCTTCTAGGTTTCTCGAGCACCTGTGCTTACTAACTGTTGTCTTAAAGAGTCGTAAAGCCCTTTGCTTTCTGCTTAATCTGGTCAGTTAATTGTGACTGGCCCAGCTTTCTGTGCATTCTATGATTATTTAAAGAGGACTCTCATTTGATGCCTTGGTCGTTGTGTTGGAGAGAATGATTTGCTTGTGGTGTCACTTGGTCGTCCCTCCGAGGCTCTGTTGTTATTTCTATCTCTAACCTCTTGTTTTCTCTCCATGGAGAATCTGTCACCCTCCGCTCCTGGGGTCTAGTTGTCGTCTGTGCTTCCTGTGATTGAGACTGCCTTTTGCCACGCCCGGGTTGATTCAGTGCCAGCAACTACTGTGACAGAGCCT
Source organism: Mobula hypostoma (assembly GCF_963921235.1). Lineage (NCBI taxonomy): Eukaryota > Metazoa > Chordata > Chondrichthyes > Myliobatiformes > Myliobatidae > Mobula > Mobula hypostoma. The sequence continues at coordinate 110,606,039 of NC_086100.1, read as the reverse complement.
GCCATTCCTACTCACCTGAGAGCGTACACCATGACAGAAAAACGTGACGATGCTGGAGAGTGTTCACAAAGTCCCCAGGAAATTGCCCGAGATGGAGCATTTTGGTTGTAATGGAAGCAGAGTTGCAAACAACATTTGAGGAGGTCAAGGTGAGCACTTGTATTGTCTGGACGTGCAAGGCTATTGGCCAAGTGCTGAAAGCAGGGATAAATACAGAAGGGTGAGTGGACGTGAGCCAGATGCTCTCTTTCCATACTGTACGACTGCGTAAGAAAAGTGACAAGTATTTACTACTTCCACATTGTGCTTTACATTGCAAAAGCTTTAAAGTCATTATGTCTTTTACTTTGCTATGTTTCCCATCATAGGTCTGATGATGCTTGATGTGGACTTCATTACATTTTATTTGAAAGTTATATAATCCTCCTGTCACTCCATTTCAATCTGGTTCATGCTTCCAGTCATATCGTTGTTAGTACTGCATCATCTCTGTACGTCTGCACAGCCCAGGATCAAATACAGAGCACTGATCTCCCTAACTCTGTGTCCAGGATGCTTATGGGGAATTGTACAGTGTGGCCTGGCTTCTGGGAAGACTTCAGTAGTTTGAGGATGTCTAAGAGATTCAAGGACATGTTAATCATAAACGCAAAGCAGTTTTGGACTGAAACTGTAGTATGTCTTAAGGGAAAAGGCATGTGTCTACAGCTCAAGGTCTGACTAGATGCAAGTCTCCTAAAGAAGAAATGCTGGGCAGAAAGGGTGCAGGGTTCCAGTTATCCATTAAACACTGCCTACACAGATTCTTCTTTCATCTCAGGAGCATTGATAGCCAAGAGATCAAAGGACCAATCCAGTGAGGGACAAGGGTTCATAAATGAAGCAAAGGCTGTTATCACCAGCTGGAAGGAGAATTTCAGACCTCCTCAACCAAGACTGTGACCTTGATATGGCTGCCCTTGTCTTATAGCATATGATCTACCGTGATCATGGTGGTACACCAGCATGGCAACAGTTCAAGAAGGCTCTCCACCAGCTGAAAAACATCAGCATCTCGGGAGCAGACAGAATCCTTGCTGAAGTGAAAAACGTAGCTGAGAAGTATTTCCAGTGGAGTCATGACCTCTGTACCCTCACCTGGGTACAGAGGTCATGACCATATCATATCATATCATTGGCGTATGTCATGAAATTTGTTGTTTTGCAGCAGCAGTACAAAGAAAGCATTGCCTAATAAAAACCATTAGTTACTTGGGGTTGACTGTTTCCTGTGAGGTACTTATTTACAGTGGAATCACATTGTAATTGAATAGACATCTCTAAAGGTTGAAACACCTTTGCTAGCAGAAAATAATTAGTACAGATACTCTTTAAAAACTTCTGAAGATAGAGTTTGACACACAGAGCTGTATCTGAGTGCATGAATAAAGTAAGTACACAAAACATGATTCCTTTACCTGTGACCATGTTTGATATGCTAAGTGACAAATCCGTCTGTCTGCCAGCTTGCACTCGAGTCCCAATAGTGCAAGTAAGCCATGTTGCCTGGTTTGATGAAGTCCAATTAATACTACTCCGATTTTCTTAATGTTTGCCTCATGCACATGCAAATGTATCATGGTCACCATTTTGCAAACCATAGCTCTCAGTCTATGGGCCAGTTTAACTCAATTTATTGCTTGCAATTTACAATAAAAATGGAAGACTGGATCTTGCTTGACTGAATATCTGCTATATTTATATAACTCCTCAATACTCCCTAACATGTAGATCCTCTGTTGCATAACTCCTTTCCCATCCGACATTCAGGATCCATGCCAAATTTCTGGAATACTTGAATCATTTTCCATGTCTTAGCTAACTCCCCTCAGCAAAGGCAAGTATCAAAAACAAAGTTTCCTAACACTCTAATGCTTCAATATAGTCTTTAGGCAACTGAAGAAAAAAGCTGCTTGTAGACTAGGATCTTAAGTTCCTGGTTCAGTGAATAGCTGACTCAACCCTCTTCAATGGACAACTTGTAACATTTCTCCAGTGGTTTGTACCTGGAAAAACTGAAGAATGAAAACCAGTGCAGTCTCCACAATCCATTGGTAGGGTGACAAGTCCTCTGGCAATGTCCAGTATTCCTGGTATCTAATCAAACTCAACTCGATTCAGTGGGCAGTCTATATTGTTTGCCTCACTGCCCCAAAACGAATTGGCTTAAAATGCATCACAATAACAGGAAAAATGCAAAATAAACTTAAAGCAGAGCCCATCTACAGCATCTCTAAGCACAACGTGTTGGGTTTTTAATGAAAAATGCAGTTAAAAGCTAACACAAGTGAGTGTGTTATGAACAAAACTACAATGTGAGTTAATGTAGGACTTGAAACCTAAAGCATATCTTGTCACAAAATAGTTTGACAGAATATGTGCCGCACCCACTAAAAGGTTTCAAAATAAAATGAGCATTTTCAAATTGTGATGTGACAGGACACTCAAAAGATTTTAAAAAGTAAGCCAGGCATATAGAATGTCTGATATGTCAAAAGCACGTTGCATGTGTCAATATGGTTGAACTAAAATGTGGCGCAATTTGAAAATAACTGGTATACAAATTAAAACAATGCAACAGCAGGTGTACAATGTGGTTGCTTAAGTGACAAAGTATACTGTGATGTAACAAAAAGGCACAATTTGACCTTGGTATATGAAAACTTAAAATACTAGGTCATCAAAACTGAAATTTGATGTAAAACTTCAAATTTATTAAGTTGCCAGGAACTATAACTATTAAGAATTGCATTATGACCTGACTTAAAAATATAAGAATCAAGATGTTTCTAAAATGCAGCATATCCTAAAAAAATTGAGGGAAAATTCTCATGACTTAAAATACAATGTAACATTATGTCACTTGAAACATGAATAAATAATAACTTGATAGGTTCTTTTCTTTTTAATCATTCCCTCAAGGACAGCGATGACGTACATACTTTCATTCTGGTTCTTTGGGTTATGAGGTGAGTGAAGAGGCCAGTGTAGGAACTGCAGAATGTACTATAGATTTGGATTGTTTTGCGTTTCACCTAACAATATAATTCGGGTCATGTTGCAATTTATGTTGTGTCATGTTACATTTTTAATTCTTTACATTGCTCTAAGGCTTATGTCTTGGTATTTTTTTTCTGTAATGTCACAGCTAAGGTCACATGTATTTTAGGTCATGTTATGCTTTAAGTCATGTGATGTTTTAGACAGTATTGCAAATTATATTGCATTTCATATAATACCATAATTCCTGTTAATTTTGTTTTGTGTTGCATCACACTGAAGGTAATCTTTCTCTTTGAGTGCATGGTGCCTTTATCACAGAGGCAGGCTACAAGTTGATCATATTTCTTGTTATATTTTGCTTTGGGGTCTCATTATGTCACATTTTAGATCAAGTTGCACTCTTGTCATATTTTCAGATGTGCTGCATTTTGGGTTGTGAGCATTAAGATATTTTAGATTATAAATGTCACCTATTGTCACCTCTATTTTGCTTTGCATTTTCCGGGGTACATTTGAAGATTCATAACACTTCTTGATAAGTTTGTGTTGCACTTTGCATCGTACTTGCATGCAGTGATTAGTTTTGCACTACATCACATTTTAGTTCACAGAACGTGCTAAGTGTTTTTTCATATTACACCATGCTTCAGGACATCTAGTATTTTTCTTGTATACTGTACTGAATTAAGAAGGTGCTGTGGTGTTGTATTTTGCTTCACATTTTAAGATGACATTTCTCAAGTTGAAACAAAATATATTTGAAGCACCTTTGAGCAGGATGAATTTCATTTTAAATCGGGTTGCACACCTGTTGTGTTTTATGGTCTCATTTTCATCTTTGCCCTCCAAGAGGACCACAACCTAATCATAAGTTTTGGAGCCTTGTGTGCTTCATTAACCTGAGAGTTATGTTGGCTGGAGTCAGGGCCTTGTGCATTGTCCCTTGGTAGGGTCACCCATGCCAAACAAAAAGGGTAGAGGCCAGACTAGGAGTAGTCCACCAGGCCTCCAGGATCAGGGATTCAGCTCAGGGCTAACAACTCTGACTGATCTAAAAAAAATATACAGTACAAAATCTTTTGCTGCCCTAAACACCAGCAGGATATCAGGCAGTGGGTAAATTTCATGTTTATATATTTCACATCATGTTTTAGATGTTTTGTTTTTATCATTTATTAAGTGAAATTTAAAAAAAATTACTGTTGAAAATGAGAATTCCATTACCAAGAAAGGAAACAATTTAAAAATTAATTTTAATTTAGCTACCCTACATAATCACATTATTTGACGTAGACCATAAGGATATTCTAATCACCGAATGTTTGTGTTGCAATTTCGTGTTTGAACGCTAAGTGGCAGTAGAGCACGAATCCACAGCCACCGAGCTTAAGTCTGTCCAATAATCTGTATTTGCTTCATTCTCTGCTGCGATCGGAACAGTGTGATTATAAATGCAAAACACAAGCTGTAAGATCCTAAAAGCTTATCTCTGCATTGTATGCAAAATACATAATCTTTACTGAGCCACAATGAAATGATGTTTCAATAAGATTCAGTTACACAGCAATTGTTAATAAGCAAAAATGCAAAGTTTATGAGCATTGCCCATCAAATAGCAGGTCACTGTGAAATAAAACGCAGTCCATAAGTATACTGGAATAGCTAAAAGAATTATGTAGTACATTGGGGGAAAAGTTCTTTGTTCTGGTACCACAAATACTTGAAAGTTGTACACCTCTGCTACTCTGACTTTTTATATCATGGTGAGCATGTAACCTACCTTTCTTGTGCATTTAACAAATGGTTGGCTCAGAATTAATTGCAGCAAGACACCTGAGGGCGTTTGCATCTTGGTCAACTCGTCCATAGAGTTTCCACCATAAAAAGTATATTTTTGCCCACAAGATTGCTTAAATTGCAAGTTGACAATGCACTGTCGAAGTGCGAAGTGGGATAGTCATCTGGGGCTGAGTGAACAGGCTAAGCAACAAGGTGTCCCCAATCACAGACCTGCAGACACTACAATATGTTGTCTTCACCAGCCATCACGAAGGATTAAGGCATAAACAGAAGACGTGAGGAGGAAGGGTAAAGTGGATGAAAGAGGAGAGGAAAATGTGAAGAGACAAAGACTGGAGGAAGATCAGAAAAGAGACAGAAATGATATATTAAGTGTTTAAAATAGTCAATGTGCTTAAAATCTCAAATAAATAAAGTGCAAGGCAATCAGTTCCATGCTTTGAATGGTTACTGAAGTTGATTGGTAGCAACGATCAAATTGCATTGACAGAAAGGTGTAAGGAGGCAAGAATCCAGTTCATTTCTACAAAATCAAGTTGCTGAAAGTATTGGAAATCTGGAAGAAATGGATGAAGCTGTTGGGAATGTCCACAAGTCAGACAGCGTTTGTGATGAGATGAGAGACGGGACTCATAATTCAAGTGAATGACCTTTCATGACAACTGGGAAAACGTATGCATTAGCAGGTTTTAAATTGCAGAGGAAGAGAGAAGGAGAGGAGGGAACAACAGTAAAAAGTAGTGCTGGCTGGAATCTGGAGAGATTAAATGATACAGACTTTTGCAGTCCCTCTATATCTGGCAAAGGCAACAACTTCAAACCATTCAAGCCTTTTGTTTATAAGACAGATGGCCAGTTATCGCTATCAATTATCGAGCAGCAGTATTTAGATGACAACTTGTCAACTACTTCTGCTGTTCACTTGAAGTTGCCGTAAACATATTATAGTGAAACTACCCTTGTTTAACTTTGATATGGACCTTCGCTTGTATAAAGTAGGGCTTTTGCTAAAAATGCAGGCAGTAACACAATAAGCATTTGCTCTTGACATTAACAATTTTAAATTATGAAATGACCAGGGATTTAAAAAAAAAACACAAAACGCCACGACTGAGGAAATGCACATTTATTTGCTTTAGTCTTGGCTCCTGATTCCTTGATGATTCCTTGGTATTTTTTTCAACTTATGTCATTTTTGTTCTTTCTGCTATAATTATTTCCCCCCATCCCTCATTCATCTGCAGTTAAAATGGTTAAAACTAACAGTGAGTTTTAAATCCCACTTGTGGAAAGATGTGACAAAATATTTCACTCCTCCTAAAGTTAGCTTCATGTTCAGGACTCCCTTTCATGCATTTGGAAGATGTCTGGATTGACTACTGCTCCTCTCCAGTGGAGCACAGTGCACCTAACTGAATGCTATCCTGCACTCTGCATCCTCTGAGTGTCCTAATCAAAGGCTGAAAAGTGGAATTCTCCACTACAGTTAATGTGATTGTATAGCAGGGTGGATATTGTCAATTTGATAAAACCAGGAGCAGGAACTGAACCTTTACTGGTTTTTGTGGTGTTTATTGAGAGAGAACACAAAACTAATTTCAGAAAATTTTAATTAAAAAGAAAAGCAGAATATGCAAAATCAGATCAGAACATCTGACTGAGAGAAGCTTTTAAAATTTTATTGAGATACAACACAGAGTAGGCTCTTCCGATCTTTGAGCTATGCCACCTGATTTAACCATAGTCTAATCACAGGACCATTTACAATGACCAACCGGTGTGCCTTTGGACTGTGGCAGGAAACTGGAGCACCCAGAGGAAACCCACAAGGTCACGGGGAGAACGTACAAACTCCTTATGGGCAGCTTTGGGAACTGTGCTGTAAAGTGTTGTGCTAACCACTACACTGCAGTACCCGCACCCCCCCAGGCATTCCCTCAGAAAATAGTTGAAGCTTTGTGAAAACGCTATTCAGCAAGGGATCCAAATGACGTTCAGTCCCAATCACCGTATTTTTTTAAAAACAGCTTTAAAACTGTCATAACAAATCTTTTCAGGTTTATTATTCAGCTTTTTTGGTATTTATTGATCTTCAGTTTAAAATTGAAATTAGTGTTTGATCTGGTGAGAAGACATCAAATTAGAATTGTGGTTATGTTTGATGATCATTGTTGCACCCATGAGATTCCAAGGTAGATGGTCCATAGAGTTAAGTGAGAAGAACAACTAATCTGGGCAACACACATCAAAGTTGCTGGTGAACGCAGCAGGCCAGGCAGCATCTCTAGGAAGAGGTACAGTCGACGATTCAGGCCGAGACCCCTCGTCAGGACTAACTGAAGGAAGAGATAGTAAGAGATTTGAAAGTGGGAGGGGGAGGGGGAGATCCAAAATGATAGGAGAAGACAGGAGGGGGACGGATGGAGCCAAGAGCTGGACAGGTGATAGGCAAAAGGGGATATGAGAGGATCATGGGACAGGAGGACCAGGGAGAAAGAAAAGGGGGAGGGGGGAAAAAAACCAGAGGATAGGCAAGGGGTATAGTGAGGGGGGTCAAAGGGAGAAAAAGGAGAGAGAGAAAAAGAATGTGTTTATATAAATAAATAACGGATGGGGTACAAGGGGGAGGTGGGGCATTAGCGGAAGCTTGAGAAGTCAATGTTCATGCCATCAGGTTGGAGGCTGTATTCAGGGGTGACCAGAAATGTGAAAGTCTGACCTTATCCCACGTTGCATAGATGAGCAATGGAAATCCCACTCAGTATTGATCAACACTTTGACTCTATAGTACATGCCTGTAGTACAACTCTGTCACCTAATACATCAATTGAAATCTACTTTGCATCATTCTACTGTCAAACCGTGAATCGCTGTTTAAAAAAAAACTGGCTGGTATTCACATGTCACACATAAATGCTTGTTTTATCACTTCCAGTGATGACCTCTGTCAGGCTGTCTTGTGAAGTGTCAAGTAAATGAGTTACATTAAGATACACTGAGAACAAGGGTTTGGCGCAAAACGTAGGATTCTGAGATTAAATTGTACATATCAGATACCTTTCAAAAGGCCTTTGATAAGGTGTCACACTTGAGACAGTTTAACAAGTTATTAGCTCATTGTATTGCAGGGAAGATACTAGTATAGATAGAGCATTTGTTGATTGGCAGGATGCAAAGGGTGGAAATAAAGGAAGCCTTTTCTGGTTAGCTGCTGGTGACTAGTGGTGTTCCACAGGGGTCTGTATTGGGATGGATTCTTTTTACATTATATGTCAATGATTTGGATGATGGAATTGATCGCTTTGTTGCAAAGTTCGCAGATGATACAAAGATACATGGAGGAGCATGTAGCTTTCAGGAAGTAGAGAGGCTATAAAAGCACTTAGACAGATTAGGAGAATGGGTAAAGAGATGACAGATGGAATAGAGTGTTGGGAGGGGTATGGTCATACACTGTGGTAGAAGAAATGAAAGGGTAGACCATTTTCTAATTCGAGAGGAAATACAAAAGCTGAGGTGCGAAGGGATTTGGGATTCCATGTGTAGGATTCACTCAAGGTTAACTTGCATGTTGAGTTGGTGGTGAGGAAGGCAAATGTAATGTTGGCATTCATTTGAAGAGGACTAGGATATAAAAGAAAGGGTGTAATGTTGAGACTTTGTAAAGCACTAGTGAGGTCTCAATTGGAGTACTGTGAGCAGTTTTGGTCCCCTTATCTGAGAAAGGTGTGAGGGGATCCAGGAGTGCCCCTATTAACTGTTTGAAGAGAGACAGAGAAAGACATTTATCATTGATGGTTTGTTTGGAAAGGAGAGAGAGACAGAGTTATTTACCACCGATATGTTGCTTTTTGAAAAGAGAGAGAGAGACAAAGATCAACGGTTGGACTATCACTTTAAGGCATTGGAAGTGATTTTGGATTTCTACTGAGTTTGGAGCTGGAGACAGCACCAAACAGCTTGAAGGATGCTATGGTGACCAAAGGCAGATTGTTGATATTTCTTCAAGGACTTGTTGCCTGCTTGTGCACTCCTTTACAGACAAAGGAGAGAGGAACTCTTTGAATGACAGGTGATGCTCAGCCTGGTGAAATAAATGGGAGGTCAGATGATACAGACCTAGGACACTGAATGAGCATTATTGTGCCCGCAGGAAAAGTGGGTTTTGGAGGATCAATCAGGTGGATTGATCCAAATTGCTATTTCAGTTTGAGGAAAAGGGGTTGACTAGTGCGGAGTTGTCTATGTATCCACCCTCGACTGGGTGATAGCTCCACCACAGAAGACCGGTCCCCCTGGTTAAAGTCACAGTCGGTGACTTGTAAAGGATTTCGGAGGACAACGAGAAGATCGATGGCATCAGCTCACCTGAAGACTCAACTCTCTCTCTCTCTCTCTCTCTCTCTCCCCATCACTACTCAACTAAATACCATGAACTGAACTTTACTCAACATCATAAGACTGTATCTTTTTACCCCTAGACTTAAAGAAGCTTGGTTTTTCATACATATATATATATATATATATATATTCCACACTTACTTTTATATATAATCATTGCTAACCTGTTTGATTTATTTACATTTATATTACTGTATTGTGTAGTTACTAATAAATATTAGTAGTTTATAGCAATACGAGACTCCAAAGTGGTTTCTATTTCTGCTGGTTCTTTATCCCCGTCACGGGGTAATATGACATAAATTGGGGACTCGTCCGGGATATGAACAAATTGGTCGGGAGGCTGGTTTGAATTCATTGGGGAAAATCCCTTTTGAATTTGGACTGTTGATTTGGTTGTATGGAAAAACAGCAGAAATGGATGTTAGGGACTTTCTGAAATCACCAGACCTGGGGACTTTGAAGTTTGCTAAAAAGTATGAGTTGCGGAACATTGCTAAATAATTGAGAATTGAGGTAAAGAAGGGTGTGAGTAAGGTAGAAATTCAAAGGAAGATAGTTGAATATTATATAGATAAGGGAACCTTTGATGAAGGGGCGTTAGGGTTGTTTGTGGAAGGTGAACCTACTGAGGATGAGCTTCAGCTTCTGTTGGAAATAGTAAACAGGGAGCATGAACTGAAATTAAAACAGCTCGAGAGAGAGGCTAGAAAAGCAGCAAGACAGAGAGAAGAGGCAGAAAGATAGAGACAGCTTGAGAGGGAGAAATGGCAACGTGAAGATCATGTGGCAGAAAGGCAGAGACAGTTTAAAAGGGAGAGGTTGCAGCAAAGAGGTTTAGTGTTGGACCCTGATGATTTTTACAGCTCGGAAGGGCTTGTTTCATGTGATGAATTTAAAAGTTGTGTTCCTGATGAGGTAAGGGCATACCCAGTGGCAGAGGATGCCCCTAGCCTGCAGGGGTCTGTTAAGAAAGCAGACAAAGAAGTTTTAACCCACGAGGTTGAGTTTACTCCAGGAAGGAGTTGGCCAGAGAATAGCTGGGAGGTTCGAGATGACCTTGAATTTGAAACTGGGACAAGTGATAACAGCCCAGAAGAGGCAGTTGTTCCGATTGAATGTGTTCAGGTCATTGAAGTACCTGTGAGTTCACAGGATTCTGAACATGATGTTGAAACTCAGTTGAAGCCTGAGGTGTCTGACTTGGTTGAAAGGGAATGCAGTCCTTTTGTGTCAGATGATCTGGGTTCAGTGAATAAGGGGTTAACCTTGGTACCAGTGGAATGTGAGGATTCTCAGTCATTTGTATCTGACCGTGTTTTAAAAGTTGGTCAGGAAGTGGAACCTGGTGAGGTCAGTGTTGTTGGAAATAATGGCAAAAGTGCTGTTCCTGGACTTTTGGATAAAGTGATGGAAAAGGTTGGAGTGGTTGCGCGACCTTTGACCCTGCTTGCAGGACAAAGGCCTGCTGAGACAGGATGCGCTAGTTTGTTGGATTTTGTTTGGACATTTGGAAGTGCGCACCTGCAAAGTCATGCTGTTGTTGAGAAGAATTGTTGCAGTTTTGGAGTGGAAGTTGCCATGGATACAAGTCGAAGTATAGGTCGTAATCAGATGGGTAGTTTATTTGGTTTCTTTCATAATGTATACATGATTCTGATCGGCCTGATGATGGTACTGAGTTTGGTAAACAATGGAGGCATGTTGACAGCTCTCCAAGATAAGAGTATTTCAGCAATTCAGCTAATGAGCAAAGCTGCTGTTGAGGCCCATAGCAAGACCAAAGGGTTAAATTATGATGTGTCACAGACTTTTCTACCTTCCAGATTTCAGCAGGACTTAGAGGGTAGTACAATTGATAAGGGTAAGGTGTATAAGAAAGGTTTGTCTTTGTTGAGAAAGGAATGTATCGAGGAACAGAAGCAAGATTCTGGAATGGTGGCTTTAAGGGAGATGGCTCTCACAGGAGAGGAGGTTCAGAGAGAGTCAGTGGGATGTTACCTTAAAGATGTGGTGTTGATGAGAAGGTGGAGACCAGCCACTGTGCCTGCAAGTCACATGGTGGTTTTGAAAGGTTACAAGGCTGAAATTTTAAACATGGCTTACAGTATGCCTTTAGGTGGACGTCGTTGCGAGAGAAATGAGGAAAATTGGAACGAGGGGGTTCCCCTCCTTTTATTTATTGTTGGAGATTCGATTCAGAAGGCAGTGAAGGGTAATTTGTTGGAACCTGTGTTCAGTTACAGGCCAAAAGGACTTTTGACCCTACTCAGAGAACTTTGGAAGGGATTTAGTAAGCTTTGTGACTTTGTTAAGGAAAGTTTACAAAATGGTCGAGTCAAAATAAGACACTTGTTTACTGAAATTGCAGCTGGGAGAATGGTTATAGGACAAAATGGAGTCGTGAAATCTGATAATGGAATGGAAAACCATGTTTTCCCACTGAATCTAGACTCACCAAGATGTCAGAATTCCATTGTTTTGAAAAGTATTACTGATAAAGTCCACCAGTTGGACCCAAAGCTGAAAGAACAAGTAAAAGGACTAATTGGTGTTTTGAAATGGTACACAGGTGCAATGCCGGACATCATTATGAATTTAGTCCAGCCTATGAAATGGTATCTTCACAGAGTGAACTTTGAGAAAAGTAAAATGGTTGAAGAAGGAATTAGAAACAAGAAAGAACAAATAAAGAGAATGGATGACAGTATTGATAGAGTGGGGAAGGTTAAATACCTTATTAAGATTGACTTGTTAAAGGAATACCGGGGAGTTCCTTTAACAGAAAGGGTTAAAGAGATATCAACATTTGTGACACCGTCTAGACTGTATGAATACAATGTTTTACACTTTGGGATGAAGAATACTCTAGAAACATTTCAAAGAATGATCAATTCTGTGATTGGAGGGGTAGAAAGCACAGGAGTTCATATCAATGACTTAGTGGTCTGGAATGACACGTGGGAAGAACATATTGCAGCTGTAGAAAAATGGTTTGACAGACTTTCCAAGGCCAATCTTACGGTGAACCCTGCTAAAAGTGAATTTGGCCATGCCACAGTTACATATCTGGGTTATGTGGTGGGCCAAGGCCAGCTGGCTCCTGTACAGGCCAAGGTTCAAGCTATTGCTGAGGTTCCTGTTCCAACTAACAAGAAAGCTTTGAGAAGGTTTTTAGGAATGGAAGGGTATTATAGAAAATTCTGTAAGAACTTTGCTGACATTGCTCTCCCCCTAACAAAACTCCTAGGGAAGAGTGAAAGATTTGAATGGAGTGACCTTTACCAGGAGGCATTTGAACGTCTGAAACCATCGTGTGTTATTATCCTGTGCTCAAAGCACCTGATTTTTACAAAGCCATTTCCTATAACAACCGGTGTTAGTGACGAAGCTGCTGGGGCAGTACTGTTACAGAATGGAATGGGTGACATTGAATATCCAGTAGCTTATTTCTCAAAGACCTTTAATGTACACCAGAAAAATTATTCAACTGTTGAAAAGGAATTATTAGCACTTATTCTGGCTTTACAACATTTTGAGGCCTATGATCAGAGACCTCAAAACCTTTCTGTTGCTCAGAGACCACTTGTGGCTTACATGGGTTATAATCCGTTGATATTTCTAACTAAGATAAAGGATAAGAATAGAAGGTTGTTAAATTGGAGTCTGGTATTGCAGGAAGGTGACTTAAAAATCAAACATGTGAAAGGTACTGACAACGTTATAGTTGATTAGTTATCCAGATGTTAAGTTGAAAACTGTAACCATTTTTGCCTTGTCGGCTGATGTTTTTTCCCTGTATTGTTTAAAACCCTGCGATGGACATTTAAAAAAAATCGTCTTCGACAATTTTTTTCCCCTGAGGAAGGGGAGTGTGAGGGGATCCAGGAGTGCCCCTATTAACTGTTTGAAGAGAGACAGAGAAAGACATTTATCATTGATGGTTTGTTTCGAAAGGAGAGAGAAACAGAGTTATTTACCACCGATAAGTTGGTTTTTGAAAAGAGGGAGAGAGACAAAGATCAACGGTTGGATTGTCACTTTAAGGCATTGGAAATAATTTTGGATTTCTACTGAGTTTGGAGCTGGAGACAGCACCAAGCAGCTCGAAGGTTGCTATGGTGACCAAAGGCAGATTGTTGATATTTCTTCAAGGACTTGTTACCTGCTTGTGCACTCCTTTACAGACAAAGGAGGGAGGAACTCTTTGAATGACAGGTGATGCTCAGCCTGGTGAAATAAATGGGAGGTCAGATGATACAGACCTAGGACACTGAATGAGCATTATTGTGCCCGCAGGAAAAGTGGGTTTTGGAGGATCAATCAGGCGGATTGATCCAAATTGCTATTCCAGTTTGAGGAGAAGGGGTTGGCTGGTGGGGAGTTGTCTATGTGTCCACCCTCGCCTGGTTGATAGCTCCACCGCAGAAGACCGGTCTCCCTGGTTAAAGTCACAGTCGGTGACTTGTAAAGGATTTCGGAGGACAACGAGAAGATCGATGGCATCAGCTCACCTGAAGACTCAACTCTCTCTCTCTCTCTCTCTCTCTCTCTCCCCATCACTACTCAACTAAATACCATGAACTGAACTGAACTGATCTTTACTCAACATCGTAAGACTGTATCTTTTTACCCCGGACTCAAAAAGCTTGGTTTTTTCATACATATATATATATTCCACACTTACTTTTATATATAATCATTGCTAACCTGTTTGATTTATTTACATTTATATTACTGTATTGCGTAGTTACTAATAAATCGTAGTAGTTTATAGCAATACGAGACTCCAAAGTGGTTTTCTATTTCTGCTGGTTCTTTATCCCCGTCACGGAGTACGTGACAAAGGATATGTTGAAACTGGAGAGGGTTCGAAGGAGGTTCACGAAAATGTTTCCAGGAATAAATGGCTTATGAGGAGTGTTTGATTGGTCAGGGCCTCTACTCACTAGAATTCAGAAAAATGAAGGATGACCTCATTGAATCCTATCAAATGTTGAAAGGCCTTGATGGAGTGGATGTGGAGAAGATGCTTCCTGTGATGGAGGAGTCTAGGACCAGAGGAAAAAGCCTCGTAATAGAGGAGCATCCTTTTAGAACAGAGATGAGGAGGAATTTCTTTGGCCGGAGAATGGTGAATTTGTGCAAATCATAGCGACAGGTGACTGTGGATGCCAAGTCATTGGATATGTTTAAGGTAGTGGTTGATAAATTCTTGATTGGTCAGGGCATCAAGAGCTATAGGGAGAAGGTAGGAGATTGCAGCTGAGCAAGAAAATGGATCAGCCATGATGAAATGGCAGGACAGGTTCGGTGGGCCAAATAACGTAATTCTGCTCCTATATCTTACGGTCTATACGAACATCATTTTTATGGCTGAACTGAACTAGCTGATCTCCACCTGAGACAGTAATTGGGGCATCACAATTAATCTTTTATCTTTCCCATGCAAATGAGAACAGCATGGAGACAACAGTTGGAGCCACCACACTGCTCGTTCATTCTCTGTGCTTTCCCATCCATTTCCACAGATTCTACATTGCCGTCATACCAGGGGGCTAGTGGCCAATGAATATACCAGTCTGTGTTAGTAGTAGAGACACTTGCCAGCTGGCAGTTCACAGCAGCTAACCATGGAGATGCTGGCATTTTGCCCGAGACTTCCTGCCTACAACTTTTAATGGAAGTACTTGATGGAAAATTGATGCAAATGTGATGACATTAAATCAGGATACTGGATGTAACAAGTGAAAATACGGGTTAGATTATATATCATTTGTGTTTAAATTTATATATTATAATAAAAGATCATGGATTCTGGTTTAGATAGAATATTGTCTGTCAATGATTTGGATCTAAAGGTAAATTTATGATCAAAGCATTCAACTCTGAGATTCTTATTCTCCAGATAGCCACAGAACTAAGAAAAAAAGAGAATAGCAACATGATCGTCAACACCCCCCCAAGCCCCCATTCTTCACACAAGAAGCCACAAGAACATTGGTCTCCAATCCCCCTCCCTCACATAAAAATGAGTAAGAATGGGTGAAAAACACAGAATATATAAAAAAACTATAAGATTGTGGGGGGGGGGGGCGGTGGTGAAGAAGTCCATAGTGCAAAACCATACCTATATGCACAAAGCAGAAAACCTTGGTAAGATCCTCCGGGCACAGAGATTGGTCACACAGGTTCCCCTCCCCAGCAGCGGAGCGACCCCACCACCAGTCAGAAGGCAGGCAGCTGGCCCTCACCCTCCACGTTCACCTCGATGTTCAATCTCCCTCTTTGCTTTAATTGGTGAACAGTGGAAGCTTTGATCAGTGAAATAAAGTCAAACATCTGCTCGCACCTTGTCCCGAAGGCTCCTTACCTCAAGGCTCGTGCTCACTGTTTCCCAGAGACAGCAAAGTGCTGGATCACCCAAATGATCTCCGAGCTATAAATCACAGGCTCCAGCAGTTCCTGAAACACATGCAAGAATGAAAAGAGAGACATAAAAGAAGTGAAATCAATAGTTTATCCAGAAGATATAGACCATTAGAGCATTGCTTGCAGGTACTATCTTGACCGGATGATGGAATTGATAGTTCTATGCTAAGTTCGTGGATGATACGAAAATGCGTGGAGGGGCAGGTACCGTTGAGGAAACAAAAGTGCTTACACTGATTGGGAGAATGGGCAAAGAAGTGGCAGATGGAATAAAGTGCAGGGAAGTGTACGGTCATGTATTTTGGTAGAAGGAATAAAGACATTCCCTAAAGGGTAACTTGCAGGATTCCCTAAAGGTTAATTTGCAGGATGAGTTAGTGGTGAGGAAGGCAAATGCAATGATAGCATTTATTTAGAGAGGACTAGAATATAAAAGCAAGATTGTAATGCTGAGGCTTTATAAAGCATTGGTCAGTCTGTACTTGGAGTGTTGTGAGTAATTTTGGGCTCCTTACCTAGAAAAGATGTACTGGCATTGCAGACGGTCCAGAGGAGAGTCATGAAAATGATTCCCAGAACGAAAAGGTTAACATATGAGGAGTGTTCGATGGCTCTGGGCCTGTACTCACTGGAGTTTAGATGAATGAAGGGGGAATCTCATTGGAAAACTATTGAATATGGAGAGCGCAAACACGAGGAAATCTGCAAATGCTGAAAATTCAAGCAACACACCCAAAATGCTGGTGGAACACAGCAGGCCAGGCAGCATCTATTGGAAGAGGTACAGTCGATGTTTTGGGCCGAGACTCTTCATCAGGATCTTACTATCTCTTCTTTCAGTTAGTCCTGACGAAGGGTCTCGGCCTGAAACGTCAACTGCACCTCTTCCAATAGATGCTGCCTGGCCTGCTGTGTTCCACAAGCATTTTGGGTGTGTTGCTTGAATATGGAAAGGCCTAGATAGAGTAGATGTGGAGAGGATGTTTCCTATAATGGGTGGGTCTAGGACCAGGAAGCACAGCCTCAGAACAGAGAGACAACCATTTAGAACAAAGATGAACAGGAAGAATTTCTTTAGCCGGAGGGTAGTGAATTTGTGAATTCATTGCCACAGGTTGCTGTGGAGGCCAAATTATTGAGTATATTTAAAGCAGAGGCTGGTAGGTTCCTGATTAGACAGGGTGTCAAAGGCAGGAGGATGGGATTGAGAGCGATAATAAATCAGCCTTGATGGAAAGGTGGAACAGACTCAGTGGGCCGATTGGATTTGTTCTGCTCCTAATTCTTAGGCTCTTCTGGTCTAAGTTCATCAAGTTTTCTTGTTGAACAATCACACTTCAATGGCTCCAATCTGTTATAAATATTGAATTACATTTCAGTGTTGCATTCTGGGTGTAATCTGTTTTAAAGAAAGGGGAAAGTGTGTAAAACTATTGAGAACAAAGGACTGATTTTTCTTTGTCTCAAGTTATTGTCTTAAAAATGAAGCTACCATTCTGATCCCTCCTGATAAGTGTTATAAACTTTGCAGTCAAACACGTAAAAAGGATCTGATAGTGAAACCCCTCTGTAACAGCCCACCAACACTGCAAGGAAAGATAAACATTTCACTCAACAATGAATGGGAAAGCAGGTCAAAAGCTTTGCTGACCAGCCCATCTTGTATGGATTACAATAAGCTGAAAAGCACACTCCAAAGTGTAACGTAATACAGTCCAGATTTCAGAGGGCAGTCAACATTAGAAGGTGCGTAATGGTTAAAGTGTATTTTCAGTAAGGGGGAATTATCAAAGCATTTGTTCCATTTATCAAACAATATGTTGCATGTTCAGAGATTTTTCATTTTTCAAACGTTTCAGATTAAAGTAAAATACAGTGGATTCTGGCAAAATGGGACACATTGGGACCAGTACATCTTGGCCCAATTAGCTGAAGTTCTATGGAGATAGTTTAAAAAGTATTAAAAAAAAGAAACTGAATAACAAATTATGTATTTAAATAAAATACAGAACAAATTAGAACACTGCCAATACAACTGAAGTATTAGAAAACTATGTATTAGTTCCTAATACTTATCGCAGAAGAAATCATCCGCATTGTGTTCTGCTCTTTCAATATTTTTATTGATATTATATTAAATTGCATGAATACCAATACAAAATCTATAAGGATACAAGTACATAAAATGAATTACATTACATTTAAATCTCAGTAATATGATCACAGTATCCCATATACCAAATCAATCATGTAGAAAAAAGGATTGAATTATGAAACAAAATAAAATAATTGTATTTTATTAAAAAATTCTACCTCCACTACCAAAATGAGCTGGTTGGTAAAGAAAAAAGAGAAGTACCTTACCATATGTTATTATAATAGTAATGGCTCAGATCCATACTTTAATAACAGTTCAAAGATTATGAAAATTATTCAGAAAGGGTCCCCATAACATTAGAAAATCATGTTTAGAATCAGAAATTGAACAACGAATCTCTAGATCAAGGCACAGCATAACATCAGATAGCCATTGAGCATGAGTGGGCGGGGCGGCCTCCTTCCACTTCAGCAAGATCACCCTCCTGGCCATAAGAGACATAAAGGCCAATACCCACAAATTAGGTGGCTTCAGTTTTGTAGCACTATCCTCAACAATACCAAACAAAGCAGTCAAAGGATTGAGCTTAAAACTGACATTGAAAAGTACTGAAAAAGTTTGAAGTACATCTTTGGTTACAGTTTAGAAAATATTTTGGTTTATTGAGATTCTCCCTCTCAAGTCCCATATTTTCTAATTGTTTTTTTAAAACCATCTTTGCATGACCTATCTTTTAAAGAATGGGATAGATAGGGTATTAAACGATTTCAGGATTTGTTTGATGGAGGGAATCTCTCTTCTTTTGTGCAACTTTCAACGAAATTTAACCTTTCCAATATTCACTTTTTTCGATACTTACAGATTAGAGATTTTTTTAAGATCTCAATTACATACATTTCCTACAAGTCCAGATAAGAATATAATAGATACAATTTTTAAAAAAAATTTTTTTTTAATATATTTATTTTTATTGAAGGAATGACACAATACAGAATATATAATGGATTACATTTTCCTCCATTTTGCTTTAGAATCGTACCCCCAAAACAAACCTCCCCCCCACCCACCCTCCCCGAACATATCATGGCAGCTAATATATCTACAACACAACAATTCACAAATACAAGTATGGACATTTCACAACCGTACCCCCACACTACTTCAATACGACAACTCATACACATCTGCAACATGTCAGATGATCCAAAATACACTCATATTTACAATTCATCAACCACCCTGTGAGGTAAATTATAAGTGTGTTAAATGGGAGGCAACTTCCTAAGTACAATCAAATGCCCTCAACTAGTAGGTAATTCCTTAAGACTCCCAAAATATGATAAGAAAGGTCCCCATTTTGAATAGAACTTTTTCACAGACCCCCTCAAAGTGAATTTAATCTTTTCTAATTTCAGAAAAAACATTACATCTTCTAACCAAGCAGCAGCAGCAGGGGGAGTGGCAGATTTCCAAACCAGCAAAATTCTCCTACGGGCCAATAGCGATGTAAATGCAATGATATCCGACTGGCTTGCATTTAAACCCAAATCATCATCTGCCACACCAAATACAGCTATAAGTGGGCAAGGTCTCAGTGTCACCCCCAAAACCTCACTGATAATTTTAAAAACCAGTGCCCAATAGTCATCAAGCCGAGGGCATGACCAAAATGCATGTATTAAACCAGCCGGAGAGAAGGAACACCTGTCACAGCTAGCGTCTGTCCCAGGGTATATGTCTGCCAGTCTGGCTTTACTTAAATGTACCCTGTGTAAAACTTTGAATTGTATGAGCCCCAGTCTAGCACATGATGATGAGAAATGAACCCTATTCAATACTTTTGCCCAATATTCTTCCGCAAGGTCCATACCGAGGTCATCTAGATACAATTTTTAATCTGAAACCCTTTGATAACTGTTCAGTATCTTACACTTATGGTCTACTGCTGGGACTGAAAAAGGCCTCTTTAGATGAAATTAAAGGAGATTGGGAAAAGGATTTACAGATTTTCATATCTGAAGAGAGCTGGAAGATTATTTTAAAATTGATTAATTCTTCATCATTATGTGTTCGTCATTCTTTATCACAATTCAAAGTGGTACATAGAGTTCATATGTCTAAAGACAAGCTCTCCCGTTTCTACGCAGGTATTTCCCCTTACTGTGATAGATGTACTAATGGAGTGGCCACACTAATTCATATGTTTTGGACATGTCCGAGCCTTGAAAAATTTTGGAAAGATGTTCTGCTAAACTGTAAATGAACAAAATCAGAGCAGGCACCTGTTGCAAATAATGGACTGTCTTCATACAATGCTTTAAACTATTGTAAGCTCCAAATCTTCACTTTCACTGTAACATTCAAGATGATTGTCGATACCTTTAAATTTTGTGTAGTTCCTAACCTGTTGAAGTAATGAGCCCTGCCAAAGGGCCTCGGCCCGTAACATCGACTATACTTTTTTCCACAGATGCTGCCTGGCCTGTTGAGCTCCTCCAGCGTTTGTGTGTGTTGCTTGGATTTCCAGCAATTGCAGATTTTCTCTTGTTTGTGAAGTAATGAGATAATTTCATTTTCACTCTGAGCCCTTTTTGGCAACCACAAGCCCGATGATTGAAACCGCAGTGAGCAAAACGTTCTGAATTGTCCTGCTACTTATTTCTCACCACTCTCAGTGACAAAAATCACTGCTTTTTGAACATGAACACACACAACTGATGCTATTTACTGTTTGCTCAAAGCACAGTGTTGTGCCAAATGGCCAAGAAAGTTCATGTGGCTGATGCTAATTAGAAACTGTTTGGCAACAGTCTCCTGCCCCAATTAAGTGGCATAGTGTCCCAAATAAATGAAGGGAATCCTGGCTATTTTTGCAATTAGATTTTGTTCTTTAATAGTTGTTTCCAAATAACCAATGGGCCAATTAACAGGAATCCACAATATTTCGTGCTTCCACACCTGACTCTGAAAATATGTCATAAGATACAATGATACACTTGGATGAGAATGTGTGTTCCAGAATCCCAAAGTCTATCTGCTTTATAATGCTGCACTCACTTATGAAATCATAATCGTATACTTCAAAAATTGTCACTTGGCAAGTGTCTTTCTCAACCAATGCTTTCCGTCAATAGAATTAGAGTCAGAGCCTTCGCAGCACAGAAACAGCCATCTAGTCCATGCCAAACTTTTAATCTGCCTAGACTCGTCATCTCACAGCTGGACCGTGGCCCTCCATACCCTTCTCAACCATGTACGTATCCAAACCTCTCAGTATTTCTTGTCTTTTAGTATCTGTCTGTAGAAATTTTCTTGAAGCATGTCTGAAGGTTATAAAATGTTATTTTTCCAACTGGAATATCTTGGCAATATCAATACTTTTGTAATTAATTTAATTAGCCTTTGAATGATTTGTTTTCAGTCGTTCATTCTTGCCAGTGCTACTTTGCATTCAGACCTCAAGCACGCTAGTGTAAAGGAATTGTAGCTGTTTGAGTGTGATCGGTGTGACTGAAAATTATCTCAATAGTTCTTATACAGTTAAAATGGCAACAATTTTAGAGCATTCATGATATTAATCTAAGGATTACTTGCTAAAACCTATTCAACGAAGTCAATTTTTTTTTGCAAGGAAGCAGACATTAGAATATCTTGAAATAAATTACAGGCCACACCTTTATTGCCAACACTCAACTGATGGACAGTCCTACATGGGAATATAACATTATTAAATTTAAAAAATTCCTCTGAATGGCTGGACTTGATTTCCCCTCTCTTTCCACTTTTTTATCAGTCTTAAGTGTTGTTGGTGCTATTCATTGCAAGACTATGGCGATATGGTTAGCATATCAAGTGATCTTTGTGTATTTTTTTGATCAGTGATGGCTGTAGCATATTCATTCAGATCCAAAGAAGAATTCCTGATTAAAGTTCAGTCCACTGATTCAAAGCGGTCCTGTAAACATTCTCAGCCTCTTTGACCATACATTTGCCATCTACACCACTGGTACTACATCCCTGCTCTCTGCCTGAGGGTATAAGTACAGCCAAGTGTTTTGGATTTGCCAAGGTGTGGGCACTGGATGGCATGATAAGAGTTCTTGATGATGATATCACAGTGATCAAGTGTGTTGGCTTCTCTTGCTTTGCAGATGGCATGTTGGGGGTAGTTGGTCAGAGACTTCTTCAAGCTAACCTGGTCAAGATCCCTTGTGATAATCAAGAAGGTATCAGGGTGTGCCTTTGAGAATGTACTAAGTCTTTCATAATCAAAATTCCTGGATGAACCGGGAGATTTGCAGTATGAGGACTAGCTCTGGCTGGCGATCCAGAACCCTACAGGAAGTCCAGGTGTAAGCTATGGGAGGCCATTGTGCGAGTGCAGATGCAATTCTGAGTGAAGTCATAGATGGAATTAGATGCATGGCAGCTGCGGCAGAATTTGCATGTCATTACTTTCCTAAAAGGTTAAACCCAATGACATACACGTCTGTGACGCTCCACTCCCTGATGAGCCTGAAACCTTTTATACTTGCTTTCAAAGGCAGAATGACGGTACACCTGTGTGAAACCCCACAATATCCGGTGATCCTGTCATCTCTACCTCAGAGGCTGATTTCCAAGCATCCTTCAATAGGATGAATCCTCTCAAGGTATCAAGCCCTGATGTTGTACCTGGCAGGATACTGAAAACTGTGGCAACCAACTGTTTGGAGTATTCAAGGACACCTTTAACTCCATACTTCTGTGGTTTGAGCTTCCCAGCTGCTTCAAAAAGGCAGCAATCATTCTAATGCCCAGGAGAGCAGGCTAAGCTGCCTCAATAATTATCGCACGGTAGCACTCTTCTAGCATAATGAAATGCTTCGAGAGTTTGTTATGGCTAGAATTAACTCCTACCTGAGGAAGAACCTGGATACATTGCAATTTGCCTACAGGTCTACTGTGGACACAATCTCACAGGTTCCCCTCCCAGCTTTGGACCACCTGGACCACAGCAATGCTTATGTCAGGGTGCTGTTTATTAATTTCAGCTCAGTGTACAACACCATCATCCCCAAACCAAGCTAAAAACCAAACTTCAAAACCTGAGCCTCTCTACCTCCCTCTAAAACTGGACCCTTGACTTCCTTACTGGGAGACCACAGTCAGTGGGTGGGTGGGGGGGTTGGTAATAATATCTCCCCCTCACTGACTATCAACACAGGCACAGCTCAAGGATGTGTGCTTAGCCAACTACCTCACTTTCTCTGCACTCATGACTAGGCTCTGAATTCCATCTATATACTTGTACATGATACCACTGTTGTTGGTCAAAGCTCAGGTGGTGATGAAGAGGTGTACAGGACTGAGATGGGTCGGCTGGTTGAGTAGTACCACAACAATCAATATAAGCAAGACCAAAGAACAGATTGTGGACGTTGGGAAGGAGAAGTTGGGAGATCACACTTCAATCTTTATCATTGGAAAGCGTTGAGCAGCTTCAAGTTCGTGGGCATCAACATATCAGAAGATATATCTTGCGCCCATGGTGCAGTTATGATGATGACACAACTCTGTCAGGAGTTTGAGAGAATTTGGTATATCATCAAAGACTTACAAATTTCTGTAGATGTATAGTAGAGAATATTCAGACTGGTTGCATCACCAATGTTGCCTCCAATGTGCAGTGTGCAAATTGGCTGTAGAGCAGGAGTTCACAAACTTCTTAATATCCTGGACCAAAACTGTTAAGCAAAGGGTCTGTGGATCCAAGGTTGGGAACCCTTGCTCTAGACTGGAGGGTTACAGTCTGCCTGCTCCATCGTGAGCATAACCTCCCCACCATCCAAGGCAGTGCCTCAAGAAGGTGACAAACATCATTAAGGATACTCATCATCTGGTATGTACCCTATATTTGTTACTACGATCAGAAATCAGGTGCAGGAGCCTGACGACCCACAATTGTAGCCTTGCCTCAACATGGTAAGAGGTTAAAGCAGCTAAGTGAGAGTAAGCACTTCGGAGCAGATGAGATCTCTGCCAAAGTAGTAACACTTGAGGTGGGTTGGAAATTCATTCCAGGGAAATTTTATGGTCTTATCTCCCTCATCTGAGAATTATACAGTAATACAGTTGTAATCATCTTCAAGAAAGATATCCAACTGCAGTAAGAAAAAACAGAATGCTTTTTGACATGCACAAGTCATCATAAGACGTCATTACCTCTCAACTGCCAGTTGCTGGCGGTCACAGAATTCTACACACAGTTGTTTTGTGGATTCTGTCCCTCAAAAGGTACAATTGATATTATGTCAATGGATATATAGGTACATAGGTAAAATGGGGTGCAGGATGAACCACTATTCTTTATTCATCACTCTAAATGAAGAAGGATTGTGGAGGATCCTTCACAGCTCTGGTTGTTTCAAAAGATTTCTACCATCTTCCACACGCTCGACAATGGCATTGCAAACCATGATGTTCAACAGTGAATCCATTAACTTTCTGTTCATCCTAGATCACTCAAGGTTGTTACATCACATCAGTCTTCCTGGTGACAATAATCCACCTCGCTTGCAACAAGCCCCCTGATTGAAGTGGAGTTAATCAACAGGATGAGCAGAAAACTGTTCAATCTCCATCCACTCTTGACCAAACTCCCTGACCTTGATCACTATATGGTAGCATACAGTCAAATGCTTACATAGATGCACACTCAATGAGCTCCAAGTCGTCACTGACTTCTTTGCAGAGTTATAGGAGAACAGGGCTTTACACTGAATAACCAAAGGACGATGTTAATTCACCAACTTGTCTCCCCTGCACAACATCACACACCCAAAAATCAAGCAGCATGACCAGACGCTGGTCAATGTGGATCACATCCCATGTATCTTATCTAAGAAAGGATGTGCTGACATTGGAGAGGGTTCAAAGGAGGTTCAGAAAAATGATGCTGGGATTGAAAGGCCTATCATATAAGCTGCATTTGATGACTGTGGGCCTGTACTCACTGGAATGCAGAAGGATGAGAAGGGATCTCATTGAAACATATCGGACGTTGAAAGACCCTGGTAGAGTAGATTTGGAGAGGGTGTTTCCTATGATGGGGAAGTCTAAGATTTAGAGGACACAACCTCAGAGTAGAGGGAGATCCAATTAAGATGGAAATGAGGAGAATTTTCCATTTACAAATGAGGAGGCTGGAGAATGGGGGTGAGAGGAAAATGGATGAAATGGCGGAGCAGACTCAATGGGCTAAATGGCCTAATTATGTTCCTGTATCTTATGGTCTTGTGGGCTGGAGCCACCTCTAAGCAAAAAGAAAGACTAATGGCAAAATTCACTACTGAAACCATCATGTACTCCTGATTTTGTCTGTTGACAAAGAACATCTCTCCAGTTTCAGCACATCCTTTCCAAGATGAGGGGCCCAAACCTGTTCATGATACTCCAAGTGAGGCCTCATCAGTGCTTTATAAAGTTGCTTTTATATTATAACCCTCTTGAAATGAATGCTAATATTGCATTTGCCTTCCTCATCACAGATTCAACCTGCAAATTAAACTTTAGGGAATCATTCACTAAGACTCATGTCCCTTTGCACCTCAGTGTTTTGTATTTTCTCTCTATTTAGAAAATAGTCGACCCTTTCATTTCTTCCATCAAGGTGCATGACCGTACATTTCCCAACACTGTATTCCATCTGCCATTTCTTTCCTCATTCTCGTAATCTGTCTAAGTCCTTCTGTAGCCTCTTTACTTGTTCAAAGCTACCTGCCCCTCCACCTATCTTCATATTGTCTGCAAACTTTTCAACAAAGCCATCAATTCAATCATCCAAATCATTGACATATAATAAAACAAGAACTGGTTCCAACACAGATCCTTGTGGAGCACCACTAGTCACTGGCAGCTTACCAAAAAAGGCTCCCTTTATTCCCACTCTTTGCCTCCAGCCAATCAGCCACTGCTTTATCCATGCTAGAGTCTTCCCTGTAATACCATGTAATACCTAGCCTGTTAAGCAACCTCACGTGTGGCACCTTGTCAAAGGCCTTCTGAGAATCCAAGTGCATAATGTCAACCAATTCTCCTTCCTCTATCCTGCTTGTTACTTCTTCAAAGAATTCCAACATATTTTTCAGGCAAGATTTTCCTTGAGGAACCATGCTGACTACGGCCTATTTTATCATGAGCCTCCAAGCACCCTGAGACCTCATCCTTGATAATCGACTCCACCATCTTCCCTATCTCTGAGGTCAGACCAACTGGCCTATAGTTTCCTTTGTTCTGTCTCTCTCCCTTGTTGAAGAGTAGAATGACATTTGCAATTTTCCAGTCTTCTGATCTAGTGATTCTTGAATGATCATTACTAATACCTCCATGATCTCTTCAGCCACCTTTTTCAGAATCCTGGGGTGTACATCATCTGGTTCAGGTGCCCTGTCTCTCTTCAGACCTTTCAGTTCCCCAAGAAATTTCTCTCTACTTAAGGTAACTTCACACACTTCATAACACCTGACACCTGGAACTGACACCATACTGACAAGATACTGCCAATATTCCAAGACACTACTACACTACTAGTGATTTCCACAGTGAAGGCTGATGCAAAATGCTTATTCAGTTCATCTGCCATTTCATTTCCCTCCCCACCCCATTGCTACCTCTCCAGCATTGTTTTCCAGTGGTCTAATATCCTTTGTTTCTCACCTCTCTTTTACACTTTACATATCTGAAGAAGCTTTTGGTATCCTCTTTAATAATATTGGCTAGATTAATTTTGTATTCCTTCTTTACCTTAACGTCCTTTTTATTTGCCTTCTGTTGTTTTTTAAAAGCTTCCCAATCCTCTGACTTCCACTATCTTTCGCTGTTAACTGCCCTCTCTTTAGCTTTTATGTTGGCGTTGATTTCTCTTGTTAGCCATGGTTGTGTCATATTTCCTTTAGAAGATTTCGTCTCTTTTGGGATGTACAGTGTCTATAAAAAGTATTCTCCCACCTTGGAAGTTTCTATGGTTTATTGTTTTACAGCATTGAATCACATTGGATTTAATTTGGTTCTTTTTTGACACTGATCAACAGGAAAAGTCTCTTTCATGTCAAAGTAAAATCAGATCTCTACAAAGTGATCTAAATTACAAATATAAAACACAAGCAACACACATCAAAGTTGCTGGTGAACGCAGCAGGCCAGGCAGCATCTGTAGGAAGAGGTGCAGTCGACGTTTCAGGCCGAGACCCTTCGTCAGGACTGAAACGTCAACTGCACCTCTTCCTACAGATGCTGCCTGGCTTGCTGCGTTCACCAGCAACTTTGATGTGTGTTGCTTGAATTTCCAGCATCTGCAGAATTCCTGTTGTTTGAATATAAAATACAAAATAATTGATTACATAAATATTGAATCCCCTTGAATATGACACACCCAATCATCATTGGTGCAGCCAATTGGTTTTAGAAGTCACATAATTAACTAAATGGAGATCACCTGTGTACAGTCAAGATATTTCAATTGACTGCAGTGAAAATACAGTTATTGAAAAGCACAAGTTAGGAGATGGATAAAAGAAAATTTCCAAGTCACTGAATAACCCTTGAAGTACAGTTAAGTCAATTATCGAGAAATGGAAAGAATATGACACAGCTGTATATCTGCCCAGAGCAGGCCATTGTCAAAAGCTGAGTGACTGTGCAAGAAGGGGATTCGTGACGGAGGCTATGAAGAGACTTATGACAACTCTGGAGCAGTTACAAGCTTCAGTGGCTGAGATGGGAGAGACTGCACATACAACAATTGTTGTCCAGGTGCTTCACCAGTCACAGCTTTATGGGCGAGTGCCAAAAAGAAAGCCACTGTTGGAAAAAAATCACACATAAAATCTTGGCTAGAGTTTACTAGAAGGCATGTGGGAGACTCTAAAGTCAGCTGGATGAAGGTTCTCTGATCTGATGAAACCAAAATTGAGCTTTTGGGCCATCAGACTAAACACAATGTTTGGCATAAGCCTAAAACCACACATCATCAAAAACACACCATCTCGACTGTGAAACACAGTGATGGCTGCATCATGCTGTGGAGATGCTTAACTGCAAGCAGGCCCTGGAAGGCTTGTGAAGGTAGAGGGTAAAATGAATGTTACAGGGAAATCCTGGAGGAAAATCTGATGCAGTCTGCAAAGAACGGCGACTTGGGAGAAGATTTGTTTTCCAGCAAGACAATGGCCCCAAGCATAAAGCCAAAGGCACACAGGAGTTGTTTAAAAACAACAAGGTTAATATCCTGGAAAGGCCAAGTCAGAGTTCAAAGCTCAATCCAACTGAGAAATTGAGGCTGGACTTGAAAAGGGCTGTTCACTCATGATCCCCATGCAATCTGACAGAGCTTGAGCAGTTTTGTAAAGAAGAATGGGGAAAGTTGCAGTATCTAGATGTGCAAAACTGATAGAGATTTATCCACACACTCGAGGCTGTACTTGCTGCCAAAGGTGCATCTACTAAATACTGACCTGAAGGGGGTGAATACCTGTGTGATCAATTATTTTGTGTTTTATATTTGTGATTAATTTAGATCACTTTGTAGAGATCTGTTTTCACTTTGACACAAAAGAATCTTTTTCTGTTGATCAGTGTCAAAAAAGCCAAATTAAATCCACTGATTCAATGTTGTAAAACTATAAACCATGAAACTTCCAAGGGGAGAGAATACTTTTTAGAGGCATTGTATATATCCTTTGCCTTCCAAATTGCCTTGGATTTTGACAGTATTCCTTTTTTTAAATGGGGTCTTTTGGGTTTCTTTGTTTTGTGGCTGCTGGTAAGGAGAAAAATCTCAAGATTTTTAGATACACTAAATCTGGGGACACTACCCACAGAGCGAATTGCTTTTTCCAAAAGCCCTCTTGTGGAAAGTGTCATTGGGTAGATAAAGCAAAGGAAACTTCATGCCATCTTAAAAGTTTCTTTCCTCAGTTAATCTGATCAACCATTCTAGTTAGCCCTCCCCACTCCCCTCTATCTATTACCCCTTTCACTGCAGTACACTGTACACGATTTAAAGCTGTTTACATTGTAAGTACATGTTGCTATTTATGTATTTAGCACATTTTATTCCATATCTGTACTCTAAGGTTAAACTCAACTTTATTATTATATACTTCTTTATTCTGTATGTTGTTTTTTCGTGCCAACACGCCACAGCAAATTCCTAAAGCATGGAAATGTATGTGCTGTATGTGTAGTGATCCGTGAATAAGAATGTACTGTATACCACACAGTATTGGGATGCTTTTAGTCCAATGATGACTATATGCTGCATTGGCTCCCCTCTGAATTTTGAAACTGATTTTCTCAATGTGCGGAGGTCAGCTGTAACCACTCAAAAGGGCTCTTTGGCAATATAAGAATTGTAAATTAATCATCATCTTCCATGTCTATAAATAATAAAAAATAACTTGTATAAACAAATCTGCTATACTTTCTTATATTTACTGGCATCATAAGCTTGATGCTATAGTATCTGTTTATCTGAGTTGGCTCTCACTGCCTTGATGATGGTGCAAACCTGCAACAATTGTGACCATTAATGTGATTGGTGAGGTAAGGCCAGCTATAGATCAAAAACCAATTTCATTTCACAGTTGAATCAACATTCACAACAAATGATCACTCTCCTATATTAGGCTGTGTAATTTATCTTCACTTAATGATAGAAATTGAGAACATGTCAAACTGTTTTTAGTACAGTTTAAAGGCAGATAACTGGGAAGATCACAATGCTTTTCCCTGTTGTTTTTGCTTGTAGAAACTTCTCATAATTCTCTGTTTAGATTTGTTGGAGAGTTTCTGAACTCTCTGTTCACGAGAATTATTCCAAGAAAGAAAGGTTATGAGGAACGTCTGGCAGTTCTTGGGCTGTATTCCCTGGAGTTCAGGAGAATGAGGGGGATCTCATAAAAACATTCTAAATGTTAAAAGGCCTGAATAGATTAGACATGGCAAAGTTATTTCCCGTGGTAGGGGAATCTAGAACAAGAGGGCATGACTTCAGGATTGAAGGACGTCCATTTAGAACAGAGATGTGTCGAAATTACTTTAGTTAGACGGTGGTAAATCTGTGGAATTTGTTGCCATGAGCGGCTGTAGAAGCCAATTCATTGGTTGCATTTAAGGCAGAGATAGATAGGTTCTTGATTAGCCAGGGCATCCAAGGGTATGGGGAGAAGGCAGGGGAGTGGGGATGACTGGGAGAATTGGATCAGCCCATGATTGAATGGTGGAGCAGACTGGATGGGCGGAATGGCCTGCTTCTGCTCCTATGTCTTATGGTCTTATAGATGCCTTTCTAAAAACCTGTGGACCACCCATCTTTCATTGTTTTCATACAAATAAACCAGACACAATTAGTATGAGATACGGCATTTAATAAGATTAAATAAACATAACTTTTGGAATTGTTTAGTCACTGGGGAGAATGACTTTCACAATAACTATCATCTATACCAGCATTTCTCAACCATTTTGCCCTGGAGGAATGCTTGAAATAATTTTCAGGTCTCAGAAATTATTATTTCCAGAGCTCATAGTACATGAACATGATCAGTTAATTGGAGATATAATAATCCAAAAATAATTGTCAATGCTCTTTTAAGTAAAGAATGAATTTTTAGCCATCTTTTCTTGGGAAAAACAGGTAGCTAAGCTTAGTTTACCTTTCTTGAAATTACTCTTTCTTACCCTTTCATAAATATTAAAACTCATAAGACAAATATAACATGTTTCCGTTAAATAACTGGCTTAAGCCAGTTTGGGATTTAGTTTTTCTAAAGGTAGACTCGGTATATTTACTTTAAATAAAGTTTGTAATTTTTTTAAATTAATGCTATTTACAATATGCCAATTTATTGATAATATTGAATAGTAAAGTTACTAAAAGCCCCAAGCCAAAGCAATATTAAAAAAAATAGACTAAAACAATTTTATACAAGACTTTGAAGAAATACCTTTTTACTAAGTGACATGATCAGGCTCAAATATTGGCCTAGCGTGTATAACCTGTGTTTGTTTTTTGCTGCACAAATACTCAATTCTGGATAGCACTTGAGATAAGTACACACGGGTTTCACCTTATGCTGAAATGAGAAAATTTCTGTCCATGCAGTTGATGCTTGTTGAACAAGAAAAAGCTTGCTCTCACATGTAAGAAGTTGAAAACTGCAGCAAAATGTTCATTGCTTTCCTGTGAATGGCAGGATACTCTTCTGTCACAGAAATCCAGAACTTGTCCAGGGACAGGTTAGTAAATCTCATCTTGAGTGCACAATCAGACTGCAGCTCACAAAGCTCTTCCTCTTCTCTCAAAGTCAAGTTCTCAGGCTGAGCAGAAAATTCAGAGAAAGAGTCCCTCATCCAGTCATACACTGTGTTGAAAGGGGGGAAAATACTGTTCAATTTTATTCTGCAGTTCTTCCAGGTGGTTTTCAACAAGTCTCAAGACTTTATGATATCCATCCTCACTTTACACCGGTAGAGTTTGTTTGATCCCATAAGTCAGTCGGTGGTGCTTATGGGGAAGTTGGGGGAGATAATTTGGGAGGGAGGCTAACATCACAGCCCAAGTTGGGTGAGTCCATTCAATTCTCAGAAAATGTACTTCACATTCCTCATCAGCCTACTGTCCTCCCCTCCGTGCAATACAGAGCTCATCAATTTTCAACAGCCTTCCACATCTCATGACAAAAACTGAGAATGGACTCAACCAAATAAGCACAGTCTTACTGTGCAATGCCACACTGAGGTGAGAGGCCTCTAGTGAGATTGATAACAGGGAGCGCTGGGTCACTGCCCACCACTACCAGCGTCAGCATCACATGTCGTACGAAGCTCAAAAAACGAGGTTTTTTTTTAAATCATGATCTCTCATGGAACCCCTAGCAACCTCTTGCGGAAACCTGTCTGAAAAACTCTGGTCTATGCAGTCAACCCTTTTAAAATGCAATGCAAAAAGTATTTTTGGGAGTCTTTTTCAAATCATTTCAGTGAGAAATCAGTCGAAAGCCTGTAGAGCTGAGGTGGAGTATTGTACTACTACTACTACGTCGACTCAGGCCTAGGGGGCAGGCGTTGGGCATAAGGCAAGAAGTATTGTAACAGCTGGATTATATAATAGTTTGCAATAATTTTAAAAATGACAGTATTTTTCAGAAGCATACTTTCACGTTGAATTGAACTCTGCAGCATATTTGTAACTTAATGCACTTGGCAAGTTGGTATTTTTCCTTACATTGACTCTGTTCCACAGAATCCTGCTACTCTCCAGTAAGACGTCATCACATCTTACTGAAATAACAAGAACTAAACTTTCTAAGCTCAGTCTTACAGGGACTGGATACTTCGCCAATCAAAACACGCTCTCAGCACCATGGAGACTGGATACTTCGTCAATCAAAACAGGTTTTGGAAACTGTGAGCTTCATTCGAATTGTACAAAATATGAATTCTGGCTTGTTGCTATTCTTAAAGTCAAACTTTTTTTGTACCACCGCCCTAACACTCTACTCTCACACTCAGTGCCCCTCTTCCCAGCCCTCGTTCTCTCAAACAGCAATCAGTCCTGCTGCAGTGATGCCTGGCTTCGCGTCTGTGATCTCACAATGTTTACTCTGCTCCGCGCTGAACTGAGGCCCCCCACCAAGGAGCAAGCAGTCTGTCTAGCCCCAGCTGATGTGAGGTCGCCACGATCAACCCACATAAAGTTGTGGGGCCTGATAACGTACCTGATCGGGTACAGAGGGACTGTGCAGCCTAGTTAGCAAAGGTTCCAACAGATACCTTCAAAATCTTTGTCTACTGTCCTGCAGGCTTTAAGACAATCACTATCATCCAGGTGCCCAAGAGGGTGACAGTAACCTGCCTGCACAGCTACTGTCCAGTGGCACTGACTTCAAGCTCAATGAAGCACTTTGAGTGGCTGGTTACGGGTCATATCAAACCCTATCCTCCTGCCACATTGGACTCTTTCCAGTTTGCTTAACGTTCAGATCTGTCCATAGATGATGCCATAATGTCTGCACTCTACTTTGTCTCCTCCCACCTGGAATACAGCGACTCATATGCCAGATTATGGTTTCTCGACTTCAGCACAACATTTAATAAGATCACCCCTTAGAAGCTGGTGGGTAAGCTGTCCTTGTTTGGTCTCAACGCCTCTCTCTCTAACAAGATCTTGAACTTCGTGACAGAAAGGCCACAGGCAGTCCGTGTTGGCAGCAACATCTCCAGCTCTGTCGCACTGAGCACCGGTACCTCCCAGGGCAGCGTGTTCAATCCAGAGCAGATGCACGACTGCCCCGCTAGATCCAGTTCTAAATGAGTCAGCAAGCTCTTGACGACGCAACAATGGTTGACCTCACCAAGAATGACAACGAGACAGTGTACAGAGACTTGAACAGTATCTATGCTGGACTGCAGCCAATTGATCTACTAGCACTGGGAATTTGCTCTGAGAACAGCAGTTTCTGCATGCCAGACCCCTATCTGATTTCCAGTGAATTCCGGTTTAGATCATGAAACAGCGTATTAGGATTAAATAACAACCACAATTTCACCATCTCCCTCTTCAGCTTCAATTAAAATGCCTATGATATTCTTGGAGACGGTATTCTTCCAGTTTTCTGCATATATTATAGTGCACGGTTAGGAAAATCAGGTAAAAATAGTTCTCTAAGGTGGCCAAAACTCAAAATGGAATGGCAGATGGTTCCCCAAGCCTAACTTCATCACAAGATTTGACAGACAGTGAAGTGATTGGCTGTCTTTGTATCTTCTTGGTCTGAGTTTTTAAAAATCCACCAAAATTTTAATATTTCATCCAATTGTTAACAGCAGTAGTTCAGTTGTGCGTTAGAACATCAGTCTAAATTACTTGCTAAAGTCCTGAAGTTGGGATGGAGATAAAAACCTTTTACTCACTGAAAATGTTGAGGTAAGTGGACTGATCTAACACTAAGAGCATTTGTGATAATCCTAATCATAGTTGTGTTATCATGTTTCAAATGGGCTCTCCTGTCAGGTTTATCCAACTTAAAATCAGCCACCTTGTGGCTAACAGAAAGAGACACTAAAAAAGGATCTTGTGTGAAAATGGCAAAACAAAGATTTCATTCAAAAGGAATACTGCAGGCTTTAATTTGCACCTTAACTTTGTCAACATAGATCAGAAATGTCCTGAGAGATAAGATATTTATAACTAATTTGCCCAAATTGACTTTAGTGCATTAATTGAGCCAAGTGGCATAGCAGTCAAAATCCCCATGTTCACAAAGATGGGAAGTCATAAATTACAAGGAAAAGTCATAAAATGAGATTAACATTTAGCAGGGGAGTTTCTGCAATGAGTTTTAAGGTTAAAGGGTAATAATATAATAGTATTTTCAAAGCAAAGCAGTCCTCTCTATCAGCATTAAAATGTACAATATTTTTAATGGTCTCCCAACTCCAAGGATATGTAACCAAGAGTATGCTTTCACTGAAACACATGTCGAGACTGTTAATGGAATATGCGATGGAAATGCATATTTTGAACACTGTAACCTGATATGAACAGGAGCAGGTCCCCAAGGCTTACTTTAAAAATATTGCACACTGTCTCAAATTGATTGGGGCACAAGGCTGTGGGCAGAACACATTAAGATCCCAATTTCACTTGAAAGAGTGATCCGCCCCCAAATACACTCTGGATTCCTGCACAGATTCTCATAAACTTGACATCTGCACAAAGGTGAGCTTCTGCTTTTAACTGCATCCTTCTTGCTAGAGGATGTTGTTATTTCTAGTTGGATCTCTTTGCAGCTTGCTGTCTCTCTGCTATTTTGTTCTTGTTAGATAAAGTTTGAAGCAAACACGAGGCATTCTGCAGATGCTGGAAGTTCAAGCAGCACACATCAAAGTTGCTGGTGAACGCAGCAG
Organism: Mobula hypostoma; assembly: GCF_963921235.1. NCBI lineage: Eukaryota > Metazoa > Chordata > Chondrichthyes > Myliobatiformes > Myliobatidae > Mobula > Mobula hypostoma. Next base: position 110,571,316 of record NC_086100.1, on the reverse strand, counting down.
GCCAGTCCTGACGAAGGGTCTTGGCCCGAAACGTCGACTGTACCTCTTCCTACAGATGCTGCCTGGCCTGCTGCGTTCACCAGCAACCTTGATGTGTGAAGTTTGAAGCAAATGGTCAAGAGCTATTTAAAGGACTCTCGATCTGTAACATTACAGCTGCAGCTGTTTGCGAACTTATTTACCCGTATCCGGAGATACTTCAGTGAAAAGAACTCCCCACTTCCAATTTGTGTTGTAGGGTCGCAGAAACATGGCTACCAGGATCCTCCAACTACATGAAATATCTAATAACAATATTGGCCTAGAATCCTTCTGTTTCGCATTGAAGGCATTTTTATGCAGCCCTGAACAGTGTATTGGAGTCACAGGCTTCCCGATGAAATTGTTCGCAGATGCTCTTTGTTATTCTGAAGGTTGTGAAAGATGTTCCACACTGATCGGAACAACTGTTTCAAGCCGTGGTGACCATGCGAAGCTGCTTTGCCTTTGCTTATGGGTGGGGGATAGGACCAGGCACTACTACCCTGCAAAGGCTGACAGAACAGGGTACTGTTGTTTGTGAGCACACAGAGTAAAGACAATCACACCTCCATGCCACCCCACCATCCCCAAAAATAACTGTTATGTCGCATGTTAGACTATCTAAGATAATTGAAGGTCTTACTTTGCTGATGGACTCCACAATAGGAACAGGCTTATAACTTGCACTGGAGAGGCTTCACTCTCCAGTTAGGACCAACATATACTCCTCTTGAAAAGCCAACATCTGTCCAAGTGAGTCCAACAGAGTCCAACAGTATCAGAAGTATCCACAGCAGACTCCTTTGGTTTGTACTAGAGATAAGGAGAAAGTCTTCTGTGGTTAAGTGTCTCCATCCAGAAGATGCAGAATTAATGAAAGAGAAGAAGAGGACGTTCTGTATTGCATGAGTTTTGAACTAGAATTCTTTGCTTATCAGGCCAGTTGGTAATTAGACTAGGTATCCGGAGGCTTTGCACATTACAGCCGGGGACTTTAACCAGGCCAACCTCAGAAAGGCGCTGACAAAGTTATTCCAACATGTCTCCTGTCCCTCTTGGGGCCCAAATATACTCTGCTACACAGCAGTCAAGGATGCCTACCATTCCATCCCACGACCTCACTTCAGAAAGTTGGACCATCAGGCCATACTCCTCCTCCCGGCTTACAAACAGAAACTGAAGCAGGAGGGCACGGTGTCAAAAGTAGTGTCGCGTTGGACGGAGGAAACGGATGAGGTCCTCCGTGCCTGCTTTGAATCGGTGGACTGGTTAGTATTCAAGGATTCGGCAGCTAACCTTGATGAGTATGCCTCAGCTGTCATGGACTTTATTTGGAAATGCACGGAGGACTGTGTGTCTTGCAAGACGATCCGGGTATTCCCTAACCGGAAACCCTGGATGAATTTTGAGGTCAGGTCCCTTTTAAAGGCTAGGGCTGCGGCTTTTAGGGCCGGGGATACCAGTCGCTACACGGAATCCAGGTGTGAATTCCGGAAAGCCATTAAGGACGCCGAGAGGAAATATTGAGCCAAGTTGGAAGCCCAGACTAGCCAAAGGGATGCCAGTAGATGATGGCAGGGTCTAATTGAGATCACTGGGCGCAGTGAAAAGGCTGGGAATATCAATAACTGAGGCGCTTCTCTTCCTGACGAATTTAGCGTATTCTACGCAAGATTCGAACAGAAGAGGAGCGTCCCCCTCCCTCCAGATGAACAGGACCTGGTGGCATCGAGATTCATCGTCACCGAGGAGGACGTTTGAAGGGCCTTCTTGAAGATAAATCCAAGGAAGGCGACGGGCCCAGATGGCGTCCCAGGATGGGTTCTCCGGGCCTGTGCAAGCGAGCTAGCTGGAGTGTTTGCTGACATCTTCACCTGCTCCTTGCTTCAGTCTAAGATCCCCTCGTGTTTTAAGAAGGCAACGATAATCCCAGTGCCGAAGAAGAGCAAGGTGGCATGCCTGAATGACTATCGACCTGTGGCTCTGACATCAATTGCTATGAAGTGCTTCGAGAGATTGGTTATGGAACACATCAACCACAGCCTATCGGTCAACCCCGACGCTTTGCAATTCGCCTACCGGAGCAACAGGTCAATGGCAGGTGCCATCTGTCTGGCCCTATATTCCTCCTTAGAACACCTGGAGAATAAAGATGCATATGTAAGGCTCCTTTTCATTGACTACAGCTCTGCCTTTAATACCATCATTCCAAATAAACTGATTCCTCAGCACTGGAACCTGGGCCTTAGCACTCAGATCTGCAGCTGGATCTTCAACTTCCTCACAGACAGAACCCAGGCTGTAAAAACAGGGGACAAGCTCTCCTCTACAATCACTCTGAGCACCGGTGCCCCACAAGGCTGTGTACTCAGCCCCCTGCTGTACTCACTGTACACCCATGATTGTGCAGCTAAGTTTCCATCAAACATAATATATAAGTTTGCTGATGACACAACAATTGTAGGCCGTATCTTGGGTAATGATGAGTTTGAGTACAGAGGAAGTTAAGAACCTGGTGGCGTGGTACTGTGACGAAAGAGGGTTACAAAGAGTACACATAGATTAAGATGTTAACTGTCCTGTGCTGGCACCAGTGGGATCAACAGTTGATCTGCCACTTGTCTTCAGGAGAAAGAGAGATAAGGAAGATAATGGAGCAGAATTTGGAAATGTTAATGAAGAGACGGGAGAGTTTAAAGGAAGGAGACATCGGTCTGAGAACTGTCAAGATCGGCTCCTTTTTGAACCCTGAACTGTTTGAAGTGTGATGGACAGGCGATACCCCAGCAGGGGGATAAAAAGGGACAGGTTCGCTAAGGCAACACACACACGACACCACGAGGTAACGAGACCCTGAAAGTGGTGCGTCTCCCACAAGTCGGTGGGAGTTGTAGGAGGTCCGGTCGCGGGACCAACCAGAGACGCACAGGGTAGAAAGGTACGGATCGGTGGGAACCTGGTGTGTGTGTCCACCCTTGCCTGGGTGCTGGGTTCACTGCAGAAGAACGATCGTATCTGAAATGGAGGGGTCACAGTCGGTGACCTCAGAAGACATTACAAAGGGCTCGCCCGAAAGCTGACTGCGAGGAATATCGAAGGTCTGTGTGGAAGCCGTTTGAATATTCATTCACTTTCGCTCTCTCTCTCCTTCCTCCCACTGTCCACCGGCACGGCAGTGATTACTGTGAACTGAACTTTGCGTGACTTTGAAACTGGTCATTTACCCCTAGACGACGATAGAGCTTGATTGATCCTATTATCCTAGTTCTGTGTACATGTGCATTTACCATTGCTGAACTGTTGTATTTATTATCCTTTTGATTAGAGTACTGTGTTGTTTATTTCTTTAATAAAACTTTCTTAGTTCCAGTAATCCAGTCTCCATCTGAGTGGTCCATTTCTGCTGGTTTGGCAACCCAGTTACAGGGTACATAACAGTACAAAGACAATAACCTATCCCTCAATGTCAGCAAGACGAAGGAATTGGTTGTTGACTTCAGAAGGAGCAGCGGACCGCACGACCCAACTTACATCGGAGTTGCACAAGTGGAACAGGTCAAAAGCTTTAAGTTCCTCAGGGTCAATATCAGAAATGACCTGACTTGGTCCAACCAAGCAGAGTTCACTGCCAAGAAGTCCCACCAGGCACCTTTACTTCCTGAGAAAACTAAAGAAATTTGGCCTGTCCCCTAAAGCCCTCACTAATTTTTATAGATGCACAGTAGAAAGCATTCTTCCAGGGTGCATCACAACCTGGTATGGAAGTTGTCCTGTCCAAGACCGAAAGAAGCTACAGAAGGTCGTGAACACGGCGCAGCATATCACACAAACCAATCTTCCTTCCCTGGACTCACTTTACACCGCACGCTGTCGGAGCAGTGCTGCCAGGATAATCAAGGACACGACCCACCTAGCCAACACACATTTCATCTCTCTTCCCTCCGGGAGAAGGTTCAGGAGCTTGAAGACTCGTACGGCCAGATTTGGGAACAGCTTCTTTCCAACTGTGATAAGACTGCTGAACGGATCCTGACCCAGATCTGGGCCGTACCCTCCAAATATCCAGACCTGCCTCTTGGTCTTTTTTGCACTACCTTACTTCCCATTTTTCTATTTTCTATTTATGATTTATAATTTAAATTTTTAATATTTACTAATTTTTAATATTTTTAATATTTTTAATTTTTAATATTTGTAATCCAGGGAGTGGGAAGCGCAGAATCAAATATCGCTGTGATGATTGTACATTCTAGTACCAACTGTTTGGCGACAATAAAGTATAAAGTATAAGTATAATTAAATTCAAAACTAAAATATCTAATTATATGAATGGGTATCTAATTAAAAGGAATGGGTCTGACTGGGATGTGATTTCAACACACTAGGATGAATGGTTGGTTTCCTTTAGCCTACAAGACTATTATTCCAAGTAAACTCATCACCCATACTCTGGACCTGGGGGCAACATCTCCCTCTGCAACTGGATTCTCACCGTCCTGACCAAGCGATCACAAACAGTAAGGATAGGCACCAAAACCTCCGCCATAATTATTCTAAGCAGTGGTGATCCATACAGTTATGTCCTCAGTCCACTACTCTAGTCTACGTGGTACACTCATGACTGCATGGCTCAGATACTGCTCTAAGTCCATCTACACGTTTGCAGATGAGGTCAAATAATGATCAATTCGAGTACAGGAGGGAGATAGAGAGCCTAGTGACCGGGTGTCATGACAACAACCTTTCCCTCAATGTCAACAAAACAAAAGAGCTGATCATTGACTTCAGAAGGGGTACAATGCGCACACTCCTGTCTACATCCATGGTGTTGGGGTTGAGAGCTTTAGGTTCCCAGTCCAACCATGTTGATGTAACGGCCAAGAAAGATTGTCAGTGCCACTACTTCTTCAGGAGGCTAATCGTCCCCATTCATGGAAGCACTATCTGTCTGGATGCAGCTTCGTATGGCGACTGCCGTGCATGCGATCACAAGCACCTGAGAAGAGCTGTGGGCACAGCTCAGCGCACCACAGGAATAAGTCTCCCCACTACGGACTCTGTGCATCACTCTCAATGCCTCAGTAAAGCAGCCAGCATAATCAATGACCCCACCCACCCCAGGCACTCTCCAGTCAGGTAGAAGATACAAAGGATGTGCCACCAGGCTTAAAATCAGCTTCTATCCCACTGTCATCAGACACTTGATTGGACCACTTTTATGATAAGATAAACTCCTGCCTTCACAATCTACCTCGTTATGATTTGCTCTTTCTCGTTTACCTGCACTGCATTCTTTCTGTTGCTTTTACACTTCATTCTCAACATTATTGTTTGACCTTGTTCTATCTCAATACACTGATTTAATGTGTATATAAAATATTAGAAAAATAGAGGGCTATGTGTAACCCGAGGTAATTTCTAAAGTCAGTGCATGTCTGGCACAGCATTGTGGGCTGAAGGGCCTGTATTGTGCTGTAGGTTTTCTATGATTCTATGAAACAGCATGCAAGGCAAGCTTTGCTGTGTATTTAATATTTCAGTAATATTTGATCCCCAGCTGTGGGTAAATAGCCCCACTGTCTTGTGAGCAGCCTCGGGAGAGACAAAGGCTATGGGAGTAAACCCAGACAGCAAATCTGGAGTGGGGCCCCTAAGGTGGCTGGATGTCAACGAACCTCCTTCCGGCAGCTCCTGGTGCCAAGCATATTGCTTCATAAGCTTTTCTATGGACTACACTGGTGAAGCTGAGAGGGGAATCTTGTCAACTGGGCATCTCAGGATCTCCATACCTTCCGCCCAGGCTTGAGATGATGATCATCATCACCCACTGTCCTTCGAGACAGACGGATGCCAACCATCACAATATTTGAGTAATATTGTAAGTATATTGTTTGATTAAGCATTCTTTGCTGTTTACATAATTCATTATAGGTTATATGTAGAAGTATGTAAATGGTGTACATCATCACCAGTAATATACTCTGTTCAGGTGCTCAACTAAATAAAACCTTTTCTTCTCTGGACAACTGTGTATCATGACTAATGAACGCATTTCCCCCTCAAATTTGAATCTTCTGATGAACCATCAAGATTCAAAATTATTCTATTTTGTGTTTTAAAAGGAAAACTAACTGTAAAAATAATCATTTACAAATAACCTTTTTTAAGACAGAGTAATTCTTTGCCAGCATTTCTTAGTTGTTCTATTCTCTAAATGTAGCATTGAATATAACTTTGGTAGGAGTACCAAATTGGTTGGCTGTAAATTTGCTATGATGGCTGGATTTCTTATCCATAAACAACAATAACTAGACTTCAGAATTAGTTCATTGGCTGAAAATCTAATTGATACGGTCCAAATCCACAGAGATGTGGAAGCCTACCTTTGCATTCTATTTTATTGACTTCTCTGTGCTATTATTCAAGCTTATCTTCCTGTTCTTGCCTCTTGTACATCTACAAAGTTGATAGTTTCACCACTGGCAGATATGGGTTCTGTTGCCTGCACTGCAATTTCTACAATTCCTCTCTCAATCTCTGCTGCTCATTCCTCTTTAAAAAATATCTCTTTAATCAAACTTTTGCTCCAATCTTCTTATGGAACCTCTTTCTGTGCTGTCAGTCCCTGTGACCCCATGAACCTCAATGTCAAACCTTATTTGATAATGGCGCAGCAAGATCATTTTATTTCTGTTAAAGGTACTAAAAATGAAAGTTATTTAAACAAGTCAGGTTTATACAAACTATTGGATGGAATTAAAGCTTCAACTCTCGGTATGTTTACTGTTCACCAGTGTCCATCTAAGCTTCTCTGAGATTCAGTGTTCACACATCATATGGGGTTTGAGCAAGACTCCAGCCTACTGAACTATGTAGTGAAGCCCTCTTGTAATATAACCTGGCATCAATGATTCTTTCTGATTAATTTTTAGAACCTGCTATAGCTTTTGAGGTTTGTGTACCAGTGCATTGACATCACCTTCCTCCTATGCATTTTGATTCACTGCAGAGGGAGTTGATGTACCAAATTGTTTTGTCCAGTTTCAGGAGAATGAATTCACTCCACCCACACTACCTTGCTGGGCCAATCTACAACACTCCATAACTTCAATCACACTTTCACACAAACTACAGGTATTGAAATCAAATTTCACCTGTATACAGCAGCTAAAATATTACTCAATTTTGGGCAGAACTATATGTAAAGTAAGTTGAACATTCAAAATTAAAATATATTATGTAAGTACATGTACGTCACCCTATACTACCCTGAGATTAATTTTCTTGCGGGTAAATGGAAAGAAACACAATAGGATCAGTGAAAAACCACACACAGCAAAGACAGACAAACAACCAATGTTCGTAAGACAACAAACTGTGCTAATGCAAAAAGCAAAAAAATAAATAAGCAATAAACATCAAGAACATCAGTTGAAGAGTTCTTGAAAGTGAGTCCGTTGGTTTTGGGATCAGTTCAGTGTTGGGGTGACTGACGTTGGGTGAAGTTATCCCATTTGGTTCAAGACCCTGACGGTTGAGAGGTAATAACTGTTCCTAAATCTGTTGGTGAGGGACCTGAGGCTCCTGTACCTTCTTCCTGATGGCAGCAGCATGAAGAAAACCTGGCCTGGATGGTGGAGGTCTTTGATCCTGGACGTTGCTTTTCTGAATCAGCACTTGTAGATGTGCTCAATGGTGGGGAGGGCTTTGCCCATGATGGACTGGACCACTGTAACCTTTTCTGTTCAAAGGCATAGTTGTCTCCATACCAGGCCATGTTGTAACCAGTCAGTATACTCTCCACCACATATCTACAGAAGTTTGTCAAAGTTTTAGATAACATACCGAATCTTTGGAAGCTTCTAAGAAAGTTGAGGTATTGTATTGGCACTTACACGCTGGACCCAGGATAGATCCTCTGAAATTATAATGCTGAGGAGTATAAAGTTGCAGATGCTCTCCATCTCTGATCCTCTGATGAGGACTGGCTCGTGCACCTCTGGTTTCCTCCTCCTGTAGTCAATAATCAGCACTTTGGTTTTGCTGACATTGGTTGAGAGGTTGTTGTTGTGGCACCATTTGGTCAGACTTTCAATCTTCTTCCCATATGCTGATCCTTCACCACATTTTATCCGAATCAATGACACTGGCACCATCAACAAAGTTGTTTTACACCCAGAGTAAAACATTAAAACATGGTGCATATCTTCCCAAAGGCATCACACACATTGGGGTGCAACTGTTGGGCACTTGGCTTCACAGCAGTCAGAGAAAGGCTACCTCTCTCATCTTTGCCTTAATCTATCCTACTCCACACAGGTGCTAGAGAAGGGAGAAGCCATCAGCAGGAGGGAGAAGCCATCAGCAGGAGGGAGAGCATTCCCATATTTATGGAGGGGTGCATCAAAGTCCTGATGAGTGAGGTAGGTGGCAGGAGGAAGGTTCTGTGTAACAAGGGGAAAAAGAAACCCTCCAGAGATACCATTAACAGAAGGTGAATACAGTAGTGACCTGTAGAAGATTACGCTACAATGTCAAAAGAAACTTCAGGACCTCTCAGGGTCTGTTAAGGTAAGATCAGCACCACTGAAAAGAATGCTCTGCAATAAAACTACTTACATTGACAGACAGATGGACAAGATCACAGAAACTGTTACTCTATCCATGTCTGCAATCCCCCAGGCAAAGTCCTCCACAGCCTTGTACCCCTACATTTCCACACAGAGGTCAGCCCTCAAGGGTAGGGAAGTGAAAAGGTCATGTAATATTCTTCACCTCTTCTACGGCAGTCCTCCACAAGGGGAGACCGTTAATAGGCACCTCTCCTGACTTGAAGATATCACGCTCCTTCCGATGGACTCAGGTATTGAAGAGACACAAGTATCTCTTGAGAAGAGTATCTTCTACCTCTTAAATACCAACTACCTCTTGAGAAGAACATCCAGAAGCAAATGCGCTAACAATGTTTCATTGCGCATATACTATTCTGTTTGATTTGATCAGCAGTAGATAACTACAGATTAGATATGGCAAAGTTATTTTCCATGGTAGGAGATTCTAGGACAAGAGAGCACAAATTCAGGATTGAAGGACGTCCTTTTAGAACTGAGATGCGGAGAAAATACTTTAGTCAGAGGGTGGTAAATCTGTGGAACTTGTTGCCATGAGCAGCTGTGGAGGCCAAGTCATTGGGTGTATTTAAGGCAGAGATAGATAGGTTCTTGATTAGCCAGGACATCAAAGGGTATGGGGAGAAAGTGGGAGTGTGGGGATGACTGGATGAAGTGGATCAGCTCATGATTGAATGGCAGAGCAGACTTGATGGGCCGAATGGCCTACGTCTGCTTTTAAATCTTATGGTCTTATAACTATTGGTATCATTATACAAGTGTTTCAATTACAACTTAGGAAGCAACTATCCTAGAGAGAATGTAGAAGAGATTCATTGGGATGTTGCTTGGAATGAAGGGCTTTAGTTTTAAGGAGTGAATGTAGGAGGCTGAGGTAACTTTATAGTGCATTATAATATTATGAGGGGCAGAGAAAGCATTGCTAATCAGAATGTTTTCCCAGGGCAAGAGAGCCTTAAGTGAGAGGGTGCAATTTAAAGGAGGTTGGGGACGGGGTAAGTTTTTCATATCAGCAGCTAGAGAAGATGGTAGAGGGAGATATGATTACAATGCTTAAAACTCATTTATACATTTACTTGGACAGGACAGGTAAAATATAGAGGGATACAGGCCTAATGCAGGCAAATAGGGTTTAGCACAGGTAGGCACTACTGTTTGCATGAAATCGGTGAGCCTAAAAGGCATGTTGCCACACTGTATGACTCTCAGATTCTATGATTCTCTCTTCTGCCTTGTCTTTGAAGAGTGTCAGAACACCTACTTCCTCTTCCCTAGAACAGAAATAAGCAGAGGTCCGGTGATAGGACATCCAGGTGGATATAGAGGAACTGAACAGAAGAGTGGAGGGAGGAAAAGAGGAGGATGTGAATAGCAGTGATGTTGCTGACCAAAATAGATCACTGCACCTGCCTCTCCTCAGGATCTTCTCAAGCACAAGAGATGTGTCATGGCAGATTGACTGGGGTGCAGTCTGGCAGGAGTGGAGGGAATTAGGTATTGGGTCTCACTGGAAGGTACATCTGTTCATCCATTCCCTTTCAAGCCAAAGCTGACCTGTATTGTCAGGTCCAAATGGTCAAATTCAGCAGATGACAAGAAGTATTCCATCTCCAAGCTCTTGCAAACAGGTGTGTGTGCCAGGAGACCATGACGTTCTCTCTCCGCTGGGGCTCTGAAACCATCCCAGCATATCTGTAGGTGCAAAGCACACTATCATTGAGGCACAGAAGGAGGTCACACAAAACTCATTCATCGTCTACTCAGTCCCATCCTGATGCAGCTGGAAGCTCTTCAGGAACAGTGAAGTCCCACTAGAGAGCACCTTGATGCTGTCTTTGAACAGAGAGGGATTATGTGACCAGATTGTTGCTCTCAATTGACCACAGTGGGATTTTTGAAGTAAAGGCACTGCCACATTTCAGTGGCCTCAGACGCAAGTGGATCGTCCTCCTCCAGAGGCAGAAACCTGGCCTGTTTATCTTCAGGCATGCAATCGCCACTCACGGTCCCACTGGGCAGAGAGCTGACCATGGGAAGTGTGAGGACAGCAGTGACTCGACACAGGTATTTCAGGGCCTGTCAGGTGGGTCAGCCAGAGGGATGGAGATTAAATCAGTAGTGAATTGATTTCAGTGTCAGGCATTCGGATACGGCCCAGGTGCAGAGAGAGAGACACTGAAGCAGGTCAACAATCCACCGACTTTAATGAGAACTGTTGCAGAATTTAAAGGAAAATAAATACTATTCCAACAGAGCCATTAACTAAAACTCCCAAAACTGAAAGTTAATGCCAACACTGTGGCTGGAAGCAATAACTAAGTATTAAATGAACACTGCACCTTTACTGTGCCAATCAAATCAATAGTCTTCTTTCCCAGAGGAGGGTGCAAGTAAGCAGGGAGTGTAAATATTGCTGTGCTTTTGGTCAAGTCTTGACAAGACTAGAAGAAAAAGAGGGGAGTTAAGTACCACCCTAATGAGACTGTAATTAGCTGGCACGTGCAGACTGACAAGCACAACTGCCAAATCTGACACGCAGTTTACCTGCAGGGACATGTAGACCCCACAGCAGGGTCCATGGTTATGACACCACCATCTAATCAGTTCTCAGAGAGATTACTAGGGGTGCACTAATGCTGCCACCCTAGTTACTAAGTCTTTTCCCATTACCATCTCTCAGGAGATGTGCTCATCTAAAGCCAGCCATGTCAGAGTGTTGCTTCAATTTGCTGGGAGAACTACTGTGAATCTGGTCTGTTTAGACTGAGAGCTTCTCGTGGGTCCGAATCAAATTTCGATCAGGCCAAGGAAGGACAGTATATTCTCGCCCCTGTAGATCATCAGTGGGACCAGACAGGTTGCTGTGACTCTTCGCTGCACATTGAAAGAGAATACATTTGAATAACATCTAAACAGACTTAAAACGAAAGGTTGCAGTGATAGGTGGATGATCTGACATAACGGGAGGACATCTAGAGTCGTCATCTATATGGGAAAGCATCTTGTTGGACAAATATCAGAAATTTCCATTTTCTGCTGCTATATTAAATCAGAAAGATGGCTGCCTACACACTTCTAAATGCCAATGGGTTGGCAGTATCTGCCCTGTATGACTCTACCACTCTGTGTTAGCAGATTTGAGGGAAGTCTGGTTTCCTGTAACACTGTGAGGGCTGCCTTTCCATTGAAATTATTAACCTTACATAAGGACGTAAGAAACAGGAATAGGTTGCAAGATCACCCCGATCTAACTTTCCTGAGGTCCACTCCCTGCCCTCTCTCCACCTCTAGATCCCCTGATTAATTAATATTCCAATATGAAAATTATCTCCAATATGAATATATCCATCTCCACAGCTTTCTGGGGTAAGAGATTCCAGAGATTTACAAGCAATTGAGAGAAGACGTTCTTCTTCACCTCACCCTGAAGTGGATGCTCCCTTTATTCTGAGGCCATGCTCTCCGGTCCTAGGCACTCACGTGAAGGGAATCTTCCTTCCAGCATTCCTCCTGCCAGGCTCCTTAGAAATATAAGGTTGTATTTATTCATTCTCAACTCCAGTGTGTACAGATTCAACCTCTTCAATATCTTCTCACAAAACTACCCCACTTACCAATGGAGGTAAGGTCAATGGAGCTGAGATCTTTGAAATCTAATTATCACTGGAAATTGGTTTCTGGTCTGTGCCAAGGTGGTTACTATGTTTTAACTATCTGGTAATTGTGATTTAAAAATGTTCTGAGAAGCAACAAATGGGTGGAAAGGAAAACCTAGAGATCCAACCTTCCTTCGTGTGGCCTGGAGGAGTGTAAATTTATCTTTCAAACTCTCTGAGCCTCTGCAACTGCTTTTGGCTGACAGAAATGGCCTAATTCTGCTCCTATGACCTTATGATCTAAAATGGAGGCAAACCAGAGTCTCTTAAAAAGGCCACTGGTGACCACAAAAAATGTGTCTGCATAATCTCACTGCTTTGGCAAGTTACTTTCATACTATCAGTATAGTCCTCTATATTGGCACTATCCATTCTCAATGGGTGTCTGAAATATATCTTCCTTTCCTGCTTAAGTTGAAATAAGACCAAGGTCTGAGCGTCATACTGTGGACATCCAACAGGCAAGATAATCATTTCATGAGAAAACTTGCAGATGCTGGAAATCCAGAGCAACACACACAAAATGCTGGAGGAACTCAACAGGTTAGGCGGCATCTGTGGAAATAAATAAACTGTCATTGTTTCAGGCAGAGATCCTTCTTCAGGACTGAAAAGGAAGGGGGAAGATGGCAGAATAAAAAGGTGGGGGTAGGGGAAGGAGGATAGCTAGAAGGTGAAAGGTGAAGCCAGGTGGCTGGGAATGGTCAAGGGCTGGAGAAGAAGGAATCTGATAGAAGAGGATTGTAATTGTATAAGGGCTAGGAGTGTTGTAAAAGTGAGCCTGAAGGCTTTGTGTGTCAATGCAAGGAGCATTCGTAACAAGGTGGATGAATTAAAAGTGCAGATTGTTATTAATGAATATGATATAGTTGGGATCTCAGAGACATGGCTCCAGGGTGACCAAGGATGGGAGCTCAACATTCAGGAATATTCAATAATCAGGAGGGATAGACATGAAAGAAAAGGAGGTGGGGTAACATTGCTGGTTAGAGAGGAGATTAATGCAATAGAAAGGAAGGACATTAGCCGGGAGGATGTGGAATCGATATGGGTAGAGCTGCATAACACTAAGGGGCAGAAAACGCTGGTGGGAGTTGTGTACAGACCACCTAACAGTAGTAGTGAGGTTAGGGATGGCATTAAACAGGAAATTAGAAATGTGTGCAATAAAAGAACAGCAGTTATAATGGGTGACTTCAATCTACATATAGATTGGGTGAACCAAATTGGTAAAGGTGCTGAGGAAGAGGATTTCTTGGAATGTATGCGGGATGGTTTTTTAAACCAACATGTCGAGGAACCAACTAAAGAGCAGGCTATTCTAGACTGAGTATTCAGCAATGAGGAAGGGTTAATTAGCATTCTTGTCGTGAGAGGCCCCTTGGGTAAGAGTGACCATAATATGGTGGAATTCTTCATTAAGATAGAGAGTGATATAGTTAATTCAGAAACAAAGGTTCTGAACTTAAAGAAGGGTAACTTTGAAGGTATGAGACATGAATTAACTAAGATAGACTGGCAAATGACACTTAAAGGGTTGACGGTGGATATGCAATGGCAAGCATTTAAAGATCGCATGGATGAACTACAACAATTGTTCATCCCAGTTTGGCAAAAGAATAAATCAGGGAAGGTAGTGCACCCATGGCTGACAAGGGAAATTAGGGGTAGTATAAATTCCAAAGAAGAAGCATACAAATTAGCCAGAGAAAGTGGCTCACCTGAGGACTGGAAGAAATTTTGAGTCCAGCACAGGAGGACAAAAGGCTTAATTAGGAAAGAGAAAACCGATTATGAGAGAAAACTGGCAGGGAACATAAAAACTGACTGTAAAAGCTTTTATAGATATGTGAAAAGAAAAAGATTGGTTAAGACAAATGTAAGTCCCCTACAGACAGAAACAGGTGAATTGATTATGGGGAACAAGGACATGGCAGACCAATTAAATAACTACTTTGGTTCTGTCTTCACTAAGGAGGACATAAATAATCTTCCAGAAATAGTAGGGGACAGAGGGTCTAGTGAGATGGAGGAAGTGAGGGAAATACATGTTAGTAGGGAAGTGGTGTTAGGTAAATTGAAGGGATTAAAGGCAGATAAATTCCCAGGGCCAGATGGTCTGCATCCCAGAGTGTTTAAGGAAGTAGCCCAAGAAATAGTGGATGCATTAGTGACAATTTTTCAAAACTCCTTAGATTCTGGACTGGTTCCTGAGGATTGGAGAGTGGCTAATGTAACCCCATTTTTTAAAGAAGGAGGGAAAGAGAAACCGGGGAATTATAGACCAGTTAGCCTAACATTGGTGGTGGGGAAAATGCCAGAATCAGTTATCAAAGATGTGATAACAGCACATTTGGAAAGCAGTGAAATCATCGGACAAAGTCAGCATGGATTTGTGAAAGGAATTTCATGTCTGACGAATCTCATAGAATTTTTTGAGGATGTAACTAGTAGAGTGGATAGGGGAGAACCAGTGGATGTGGTATATTTGGATTTTCAAAAGGCTTTTGACAAGGTCCCACACAGGAGATTAGTGTGCAAACTTAAAGCACACAGTATTGGGGGTAAGGTATTGATGTGGATAGAGAATTGGTTGGCAGACAGGAAGCAAAGAGTGGGAATAAACGGGACCTTTTCAGAATGGCAGGCAGTGACTAGTGGGGTACCTCAAGGCTCAGTGCTGGGACCCCAGTTGTTTACAATATATTTTAATGACTTGGATGAGGGAACTAAATGCAGCATCTCCAAGTTCACGGATGACATGAAGCTGTGCGGCAGTGTTAGCTGTGGTGAGGATGCTAAGTGGATGCAGGGTGACTTGGATTCATAGCAAGAGGATTCGAGTACAGGAGCAGGGAGGTACTACTGCAGTTGTACAAGACCTTGGTGAGACCACACCTGGAGTATTGTGTGCAGTTTTGTTCCCCTAATCTGAGGAAAGACATTCTTGCCATAGAGGGAGTACAAAGAAGGTTCACCAGATTGATTCCTGGGATGGCAGGACTTTCATATGATAAAAGACTGGATCGACTGGGCTTATACTCTCTGGAATTTAGAAGATTGATGGGGAGATCTTATTGAAATGTACAAAATCCTAAAGGGATTGGACAGGCTATATGTAGGAATATTGTTCCCGATGTTGGGGAAGTCCAGAACGAGGGGTCACAGTTTGAGGATAAAGGGGCAGCCCTTAGGACCGAGGTTAGGAAAAACTTCTTCACACAGAGAGTGGTGAATCTGTGGAATTCTCTGCCACAGGAAACAGTTGAGGCCAGTTCATTGGCTATATTTAAGAGGGAGTTAGATATGGCCCTTGTGGCTAAAGGGATCGGGGGTATGGAAGGAAGGCTGGTACAGGGTTCTGAGTTGGATGATCAGCCATGATCATACTGAATGATGTGCAGACTCGAAGGGCCGAATGGCCGACTCCTGCACCTATTTTCTATGTTTCTATGAGAGTGGACAATAGGAGAAAGGGAAGGAGGAGGTGACCTAGGGAGAAGTGATATGCAGGTGAGAAGAGATAAAAGGCCAGAGTGGGAAATAGAAGAAAGGCGGGGGGGGGGGGCGGGTTAACCAGAAGGAGAAATCGATGTTCATGTCATCAGTTTGGAGGCTACCCAGACAGACTATAAGGTGTTGCTCTTCCACCCCGAGGGTGGCCTCATCTTGGCACAACATGTCGAATAATCATTTCATTTCATTTGATAGACCATTTGCAATAGACGTCTCGGTCCTGCAGATACTGCCCAATAATATAATCACTCAATTTGACAATTTAAACTGTTCCTGCATTCAGTTGCTTATTGGCAGAAGCAAGTCAAACTAAGTACTTGAGCCATGTAAAGTCTTCAGTGAATTAAACAGAAGCCACTGGCTCCTCTGCTTCTCTTGTTTACTCTTCCCAATTTGTTCAGGACTTAAATTGTCAGCAACTGGGAAAGCCATTTCTATGTGTGAGACCATAGACCTTTCACAATAATATATAGCTTGCATTGTGAGAAACTTAAATTCTTGGATCAGCACCCATTTCAGCCCAAGGACTGCTCTTTAGTACACAAAAGAACTTCTTTCCAACTTTTCTTAAAGTATGAATTGCATTTTTGTCCAGTTTTTTTCGTCTGGTGTTCAACTAATTTTCTCCAATCTGCCTTGGTTCCTCGGAGAATCCCAAAGTAGGGGGATCACATATTAATTTTTCACTTTACGAGTGCATTCCTCTCTGATGAGGTGTTAATTTTGAATGATCGACTTTGACACATCCAATGGACTAATGATCCTGGACTGAGAAATTCTTTAAAAAGGTTTCTCTTGAGATTGATGGTGTGGTATCCATCATTGCTTTACCCAATCCGAATTTAATTACTTAATCTTTAGAGCTGTCAAGGGTGCTGTAAATTTGAATGGCTGCTATTTTTTTCATTTTTATTTTAATTTTAAAAATTGTTTCATCTTTAACTTTGAACTCTCCATCATTAATTTGCTTTCATAAATGGAGCAACTGACATTGAAACGTCACCCAACATTCAGATGAAAAATGAAAATAACTTGTCTGACAAACCTCAGAGACACGCTTAAAAGCAAATGAATCAGTGAGACTTCTGCAAACTTTAATGTGTTTGCAAACATATGCTGCCAACAGAGAAAATTAATGCTTTGCCTTTACTGTATTTAGTGTTTGTGAATCACTTGGGAATGTGATCAGAAATTGATTACTTTGAAATACAAATAAGCGTTACACAGGCAAATGGATGTGCTTACATTGTGATTCCTTAAGAAATGAATGGCCAGGTAATCTGTTCTTTGACAGCATGGATTGTTCCCAGTTCCCAGAGAGAATGTCCTTAAGACTATAAGACCATAAGATATAGGAGCAAAATTAGTCCATTTGACCCCTCGTGTTTTATGAATTTTATCATATGCCTCTAAGTACCCTGAAAGCACATCTTTGACAATTGACTGCGACATCTTCCCAACCACTCAGGTCGAACTAGCTGGCCTATAGTTTCCTTTCTTCTGCTTCTCTCCCTTATTGAAGAGTGGAGTGACATTTACAATTTTCCAGTCCTCCAGAACCATGCCAGAAGCAATTGTTTTTTGAAAGATCATTACTAATACCTCCATAATCTCTTCAGCCACCTCTTTCAGAACCCTGGGGTGTAGACCATCTTCTCCAGGTGATTTATCCACCTTCAAACCTTTCACTTTCCCAAGCACCCTCTCCCTAGTAATGGCAACTACACTCACTTATGCCCCCCGACACTCTTGAAATTCTGGCATGCTTCTACTGTCTTCCACAGTAAAGACTAATGCTAAATGCTTATTCAGTTCTTCCACCATTTCCTCGTCCGCCATTAGTACCCCATCCAGCACCATTTTCCAGCAGACTGATATCTGCTTTTGCCTCTCTTTTGCTCTTTATGTAACTGAAGAATCTTTTGGTATGCTCGTTGATATTATTGGCTAGCTTACAGTACCTTCATATTTAATCTTTGCCATTCACAAGTTGCCTATCAGTTTCTAAAGCTTCCCAATCCTGCACCTTCCCACTAATTTTTGCTCTATTATATGCCCTCGGGTTTTTACATTGACATTGACTTTTCTGGTCAGCCACTGTTGTGTCACCAACATCTGTCCTTTAGAGTACTTCTTCTTCTTTTCGATGTATCTATCCTGCCTTCCAATTTGATCTCAGAAATTCCAGCTTTTGATGCTCAGCTGTCATGTCTGCCAGTGTTTTTTTCCCAATCATTTCTGGCTGGCTACTCTCTCAAACCACTGTAACTGGTTTTACTCCACTGTAATACGGATAATTCTGACCTTAGCTTCTCCCTCACAAAATGAAGGGTGAATTCTATCACATTATGATTACTGCCTCCTATGGGTGCCATAAGAACATAATACCATAAGATATAGGGGCAGAATTATTTCATTTGGCCCATCGAGTCTGCTCTACCATTTCATCATACTGATCCAATTTTCCTCTCAGCCGTAATCTCCTGCCTTTTCCTTGTATCCCTTCATGCTCTGACCAGTCAAGAATCTATCAACCTCTGCCTTAAAAATACAAAAAGTCTTGGCTTCCACAGCTGACTGTGTCAAAGAATTCCACAGATTCACCACTCTCTGGCTAAAGAAATTTCTCCTCGTCTTGTTCTAAAAGCATGCCCCTCACTTCTAGCTGTGTCCTCTGGTCTCAGACTCTCCCACCATTGAAAAGATCTTCTCCACATTCACTCTATCAAGGCCTTTCACCATTCAATAGGTTTCAATGAAATCACCCCTCATTCTTCTGAATTCCAGTGAATACAGGCCCACAGCCATCAAACTCTCTTCGCGTGACAAGCCATTCAATTCTAAAATCATTTTTGTGAACTTCCTTTGAACCCTCTTCAGTTCCAGCACATTCTTTCAAAGATAAGGGGCCCAAAACTGCTCACAATACTCCAAGTGAAGCCTCACCAGTGCCTTACAAAGTCTCAACATTACATCCTTGCTTTTATATTCTAGTCCTCTTGAAATGAATGCTAACATTGCGTTTGTTCCTCACCACAGACTCAACCTGCAAATTAACCTTTAGGGAATCCTGCACAAGGACTCCCAAGTCCCTTTGTGCCTCAGTTTTTTGTATTTTCTCTCCATTTAGGAAATAGTCAATACCCTCATTTGTTCTACCAAAGTACAAGACTATACACTTCTTGACACTGTATTTCATATGCCCATTATCCTAATCTGTCTAAGTCCTTCTGTAGCCTCTCTACCTATCAAAAGTACCTGCCCCTCCACCTATCTTCAAAGCCATCAATTCTATCATTCAAATCACTGACATATAATGGAAAAAGAATTGGTCCAAACACAGACCCCTGTGGAACAACACCAGTCATCAGCAGCCAAACAGAAAAGGCTCCCTTTATTCCCACTCTTTGCTTCCTGCCAATCAGCCCCTGCTTTATCCATGCTAGAATCTTTCCTGTAATACCATGGACTCGTAGATTGTTAAGCAACATCATGTGTAGCACCTTGTCAAAGGCCTTCTGAAAATCCAAGTACACAACATCAACTGCTTCTCCTTTGTCTATCCTGCTTGTTATTTCTTCAAAGATTTCCAACAGATTTGTCAGGCAAGATTTTCCCTTGAGGAAACCATGCTGACTGCGGCCTATTTTATCATTCACCTCCAAGTACCCTGAAACCTCATCCTTAATAATCAGCTCCAAAATCTTCCCAACCACTGAGGTCAGACTAACTGGCTTATAATTTCCTTTCTTCTGCCCCTCTCCTTTCTTGAAGAGTGGAGTGATATCGCAATTTCACAGTCTTCGGCAACTATTCCATAATCTAGTGATTCTTGAAAGACAATTACTAATGTCTCCACAATCTCCTCCGCCACCTCCTTCTGAACACTGGGGTGTATACCATCTGGTCCAGGTGACTTATCTACCTTCAGACCTTTCAGTTTCCCAAGAACCTTCTCTCTCATTAGGGTAGCTTCATACACTTCATGACCCCTGATTCCTGGAAATTCCACCATACTGCTAGGGTCTTCCAAAGAAAGACTGACACAAAATACTTATTCAGTTTGTCCACTATTTCATTGTCCCCGTTACTACCTATCCAGCATCACTTTTCAGCAGTCCAGTATCCACTTTCGCCTCTCTTTTGCACTTTATGTATCTGAAGAAACTTTTGGTATCCTCTTTAATATTATTGGCTAGCTTACTTTTGTTTTCTACCTTTATGTTCCTAATGACTTTTTTAGTTGCTTTCTGTTGGTTTTTAAAAGCTTCCCAATCCTCTAACTTCCCACTAATTTTTGCTCTATTATATGCCCTCTCTTTGGCTTTTATGTTGGCTTTGACTTGTTAGCCATGGTTGTGTCATCTTTCCTTTAGAATACATCTTCCTGTCTGGGATGTATATATCCAGTGCCTCCCAAACTGCTTCCAGAAATTCCAACCATTGCTGCTCTGTCATCATCCCTACCAGTGTTCTTTTCCAGTCAATTCTGGCCAGCTCCTTGCTCATGCCTCTGTAATTCCCTTTAATCCATGGTAATACTGATACATCTGACTTTAGCTTCTCTTTCTCAAATTTCAGGGTCAATTTGATCATATTATGATAACCTTCTCCTTAGGGTTCTTTTACCCTAAGATCTCTAACCAGTTCTGGCTCATTACACAACACCCAATCCAGGATAGCTGACCCCAGTTGGGCTCAACCATGAGCTGTTCTAAAAAGCCATCTCATAGCCATTCTAGAAATTCCCCCCTCTGGAATCCAGCACCAAACTCGTTTTCCCAATCTACCTGCATATTGAAATTCCCCATGACTATTGTAACATTGTACTTCTGGCATGCGTTTTTTATGTCCCATTGTAATTTGAAAGCCACATCCTTACTACCGTTTGCAGGTCTGTATACAACTCCCATCAGAGTCTTTTTACTCTTGCAGTCCCTTAGCTCTGTCCACAATGATTCAACATCTTCCGACCCTATGTCACCTCTTTCTAATGATTTGATTTGATTTTTTAGCAACAGAGCAATGCCACCCCTTCTGCCTTCCTGCTTATCATCTCAATACAATGAGTCTCCTTGGACATTAAGCTCCCAGCTATAATCTTCTTTTAGCCATGATTCAGTGAAGCCTAGAACATCATACGTGCCAATCTGTAACTGTACTACAAGTTCATCTGCCTTATTCCGCATACTGTATACATACTACAGTCATGTATTCACTCTCTCTGATTTTGTCTGCCTTTTACGTTGCAACTCATCCTATTCACCGCAATTATGCCCTATCAACATCCTCTCCTCACTACACATTGTCTCTGTTTGTATACCAGCTATCTCATCTTCAGGACTATTCTCTGCCTTTCCTATGATACTTCTTGCATTGAAATATTGCAGCTTTGGACACTAGTCGCACCATGCTCAACCTTTTGATTCTTAACTTTGTCTGAGGTCTTACCAACATCTGTCTCCACAACTTCTCCACTAACTGTTCTGACACTCTGGTTCCCATCCCATTGCAACTCTATTTTAAACCCACCGTGAAACATTAACAAACCTTCCCGCTATGATATTATTCCCCCTCCAGCTCAGGTGCAAACTGTCCCTTCTGTACAGGTCCCACCTTCCCGGGAAGAGAACCCAATGATCCAAATATCTGATGCCCTCCCTCCTTCACCAACTCCTTGGCCACGTATTAAACTGTATAATGGAAACATAGAAAACCTACAACGGAATACAGGCCCTTCAGCCCAAAAAACTGTGCCGAACATGTCCTTACCTTAGGAATTACCTCGGGTTACCCATAGCCTTCTATCTTTCTGAGCTCCATGTACCTGTCCAGGAATCTCTTAAAAAACCCTATCGTTCCTGCCTCTACCACCGTTCCCGGCAGCTCATTCCATGTACTAAACAATCTCCTCTGTACTTACTTCCAAGCACCTTAAAACTGTCCCATCTCATGTTAGCCATTTCAGCTCTGGGGTAAAGCCTCTGATTATCCACATGATCAATGCCTCTCAAAATCTTACACACCTCTATCCAGTCACCTCTCATCCTCCATTGCTCCAAGGAGAAAAGGCGGAGTTCACTCAACCTATTCTCATAGGGCATGCTCCCCCATCCAGGCAACATCTTTGTAAATCTCCTCTGCACTCTTTCTATGGTTTCCACATCCTTCCTGTAGTGAGGCGACCAGTACTGAGCACAGTACTCCAAGTGGGGTCCTATATAGCTGCAACATTACCTCTCAGCTCCTAAACTCAATCCCACGATTGATGAAGGCCAATGCACCATATGCCTTCTTAACCACAGAGTCAACCTACGCAGCAGCTTTGAGTGACCTATGGACTCGAACCCCAAGATCGCTCTGACCTCCACACTGCCAAGAGTCTTACCATTAATGCTATATTCTGCCATCATATTTGACCTACAAAAATGAACCACCTCACACATATCTGGGTTGAACTCCATCTGCCACTTCTCAGCCCAGTTTTGCATCCTATCAATGTCCCCCTGTAAACTCTGACAGCTCTCCACACTATCCGCAACACCTCCAACCTTTGTGTCTTCAGCAAATTTATGAAGTACTGATCCACACTCTAAACTCATCGGCTTTGTTCATAGTACTCCTTGCATTAAAATAGACACATCTTAAACCATTGGTCTGAGCATGTCTCTTCTCTATCACCTGTCTATCCTCCCTTTCACACTGTCTCTAAGCTTTCTCTATTTGTGAGCCAACCTCCCTTTCCTCCGTCACTTCAGTTCAGTTCCCACCCCCCAGCAATTCTAGCTTAAACTCTCCCCAATAGCCTTAGCAAACCTTACCACCAGATATTGGTCCTCCTGGGAGTCAAGTGCAATCCGTCCTTTTTGTACAGGTCACTCCTGCCCCAAAAGAGGCCCCAATGATCCAGAAATCTGAATCCCTGCCCCCTGCTCCAATCCCTCAGCCACGCATTTATCCTCTACCTCACTCTATTCCTATACTCACTGTCACGTGGCACAGGCCGTAATTCCGAGATTACTACCTTTGTGGTCCTGCTTCTCAACTTCCTTCCTTCCCTGTAGTCTGCTTTCAGGACCTCCACCCTTTTCCTGCCATGTCATTGGTACCAATATGTACCACGACCTCTGGCTGTTCTCCTTCCCACTTCAAGATATCGTGGACACGATCAGAAACATCCCGGACCCTGGCACCTGGGAGACAAACTACCATCCGCTTTTCTTTCCTGCATCCACAGAATCGCCTGTCTGACCCCCTAACTATAGAGTCCCCTATCACTGCTGCCATCCTCTTCCTTTCCCTACCCTTCTGAGCCACAGGGCCAGACTCTGTGCCAGAGGCACAGCCACTGTTGCTTCCCCCTAGTTCTTCCTAGCTCTAGCCTCACTAACATGAGGCATGGGTAGCAATCCTGAGATGACAATCTTGGAGGTTTTGTCCTTTAACTTAGCACCTAACTCCCTGAACTTCCTATGCAGAAACTGGTCTCTCACCCTACTCATGTCATTGGTACCTACATGGACCATCCAGGAATCTTGTTCTCGCCCACAGAACCTCCCCTAACTAATGAATCCCCGATCACCACAGCCTGTCTCTTCTCCCCCCTTCCCTTCTGAGTCACAGAGGCAGACTCAGAGCCAGAGACCCGACCATTGTGACTTTCCTCTGTTAGGTCATTCCCCCCACCGCTACCGACAGTATCCAAGGTGATATACCAGTTGTTGAGGGGGATGGCCACATGGTTACTCTGCAGTAGTTTCTTAACCCCTTTGTTCTTCCTGACTGTCACCCAGTTTCCTGTGTCCTGCTCCTTGTGTGTAACCACCTCTCTCTATGTCCTGTCTATCCCCCCTTCAGTCTCCCGGATGATCCAGAGTTCATCCAGTTCCAGCTCCAACTCCTTAATGCGGAGTGTTAGAATCTGCATCTGGATGCACTTCTCACAGTTGCAGTGGTCAGGGATACTGGGGTCTCCCTGTCTTCCCACATCCAACAAGAGGACCATTGCACTCTCCTGCCTGTCATCTCTACTACCCTAGCTGAGCAGATATAAAGAAGTGAAGGGAAAAAAAAACAAACCTTGAGCTTTGCATTTCTTTTCGTTTCTCTGACCAAAGCCTCTTCTCGCTAAAGTCTTAAAGAGCTAAAACCTCAAGATCACCACTCTTTCCCTTAAGCTCTCTAATCAGTTCCACTTCATTGCACAGCACCCAATCCAGAATAGATGATCTCTCAGTAGGCCTAACCAGGAGCTACTCTAAAAAGCTATCTCATAGGCATTCTACAAATTCCCCCTCTTGGGATCCAGCACCGACCTGATTTTCCCAATCTACCTGCATATTGAAATCCTTCATGACTATGGTGACATTGCCCTTTTGACTATTGTAATTTGTAGACCACATCTTTGCTACTGTTCGGAAGCCTGTATATAACTCCCATCAGGGTCTTTTTATCCTCGCAGTTTCTTAGCTTTGCCTGCAAGGTTTCTATACCTTCTAATCCTATGTTACCTCTTTCTAAGGATTTGATTTAATTTTTTACCAGCAGAGCGACCCCATCCCCTCTACTATCTGCCTGTCCTTGGATATTAAGCTCCCAGTTATAATTTTCTTCCAGCCACAACATAATACCTGTCAATCTTTAACTGTGCTACAAGTTCATCTACCTTCTTCCATATATTGCGTGCCTTCAAATATAACACCTTCAGTTCACCCTTGTCGATTTTGACTCCTTTTACATTGTAATGCATCCTGTTGACTGCAATTTTGCCCTTTCATCAGCCCAGTCTTGCTAGCAGTCTCACTACACACTGACCAATTGCTCCATCCTCAGCCCTATCACTCTGGTTCCCATCCCCTGCCAAATTAGTTTAAATCCTCCCAAACAGCTCTAACAAAGCTGCCCACAAGGATATTGGACACTTCGGCTTCAGCAGTAACTTGGTCCTTTTGTACTTCCCCCAGAAGAGATCCCAAGGATCCAGAAATCTGACTCCCTGCCCCCTGCACCATTTCCACAGCCACACATTCATCTGCCAAATACTCCTATTCTTACCCTCACTGGTGCGTGGAACAGGCAGCAATCCAGAGATTACTACCCTGGAAGTCCTGCTTTTCAGCTTACTACCCCACTCCCTAAAATCTCTCTTCAGGACCTCCTCACCTCTCTTACCTTTGTGCTGATTTAATCAATAATAACCATGTGTCAAATTGGGCCATTCTAGAGAGGGTGAACTCTCTCTATGGAAATAGATTTTCTAAGTGTGATCTACATAATGAATGGTGAGATCTGGACCCAGACGTTTCTTGTCTTTGGAAGTCATTGTCAGCTTCAGGAGGGGAAACAAAAATCTAAGGAAAGTATTTGCTAAGACAAAGCTGTAATGCTATGTCCTCATTCAGGAACAGAATAATTTATATTATTATACCATTCAATGTGGTCAAATGCCATTCCTATGAATTTTGATTTTCATACTGCCATGTGTTTCTGTTCAAGATGAACCTCAGTTCGCAGCTAAAAAATGTAGCAAAGGTAAAATTAAAGCTCCAATATTATTGATCTATTTCTATTCTGCATGAGAAACATTATCCCCTTGTGCATTTGATGAGATGCTGGATTTCCTTCTCTTGAGCTGAACAGCTTCCAGATGTTTGATTGGTTCCACATGTCTAAAGGTGAAGTCAGCAAAGTAAATACATCGAGGCTGAAAGGGCACTTAGCATTACGGCAAAATACTGATTCTGTCAAGATGAAAGTTTAGCAACCCACCCAAGGCTTGCTAAACTGGGTGAGTACTATGTTCTACTTTGTCGAAAGATGATGATGTAACAGAACTGCCATTTCCTGCAGCAATTGACTGTAAAGCTCAACTAATCTAAAAAATACATTTTATTTGTATTGATGTAACTCACTGGCTGAAATATATTAATAGATTGGAATCAAACTGTCACAACAGAATGTATATTGAAGAAGCAAGTGCTGAATGGGGTACAGGCGTTCTGAGTTTCATTCGCCTCACCTGATGGAAACTGGATAGGGTAGTTATGAAGGCTGATTTGGTAACACAGAGTGCATGGTTCAGATGGACTAGGGTTTTACAAATTGTTCCATTCAGAACAAGGCCAACTTGCAAATTTCGACCGATGTACCGTAATTGCCAGCGGCTGATTATAAAGAAACTGCTCGATGCTGTCTATAAACAAGAAATAGCCCATCCCGATGCATTTCAAATTAAAGCCGGCAACTTTAACCCGGCCTGTTTGAAGAAAACCCCGCCCAATTATCACCAGCATGCAACCTGTTGCATCAGAGGTCCCAACACACCAGACCACTGCTACACTAAGATAAGCAATGCCTACCGTTCCTTCCCGAGACTGCAATTTTGGCAAATCAGATCATTTGACTGTACTCCTACTACGTGCATACAGACAGAGCCTAAAGAGCTCAGGACAACTAAGAGGGGGTCGTGGGAGGCTGAGACACGGTTACAGGACTGCCTTGAGTCTGTGGACTGGACCGTGTTCACGAACTCATCTCAGCAGCCCAATGAGCAACAGGGTCATTACATCATCTGGTCCAGAGAAGTACTTGGTTGCGTACGGAAGACCTGTACAAACCAAATAACCATATAACAATTTCAGCATGGAAACAGGCCATCTCGGCTCTTCTAGTCCGTGCCGAGCTCTTACTCTCATCTAGTCCCACCAACCTGCACTCAGCCCATAACCCTCCATTCCTTTCCTGTTCCTATCCAATTTAACTTTAAACGACAACATCGAACCTACCTCAACCACTTCTGCTGGAAGCTCGTTCCACACAGCTACCACTTTCTGAGTTAAGAAGTTCCTCCTCATGTTAACCCTAAGCTTTTGCCCTTTGACTCTCAACTCATGCCCTCTTGTTTGAATCTTCCCCACTCTCAACGGAAAAAGCCTATCCACATCAACTCTATCAATCCCCCTCATAAATTTAAACACTCCTATCAAGTCCCCCCTCAACCTTCTACACTCCAAAGAATAAAGACCTAACTTGTTCAACCTTTCTCTATAACTTAGGAGATGAAACCCAGGCAACATTTTAGTAAATCTCCTCTGTACTTTCCATTTTATTAACATCTTTCCTATAACTTGGTGACCAGAACTGTACACAATACTCCAAATTTGGCCTTACCAATGCCTTACACAATTTCAACTTTACATCCCAACTCCTATACTCAATGCTCTGATGAATAAATTCCAGCAAACCAAAAGTTTTCTTCACCACCCTATCCACATGAGGTTCCATCTTCAGGGAACTATGCACCATTATTCCTAGATCCCTCTATTCTACAGCATTCTTCAATGCCCTACCATTTACCATGTATATCCTATTTTGATTAGTCCTACCAAAATGTAGCACCTCACATTTTTCAGCATTAAACTCCATCCGCCATCTTTCGGCCCACTCTTCTAACTGGCCTAAATCTCTCTGCAAGCTTTGAAAACCTACTTCATTATCCACAACGTCACCTGTCTTAGTATCATCTGCATACTTACTAATCCAATTTACCACCCCATCATCCAGATCATTAATATACATGACAAACAACATTGGACCCAGTACAGATCCCTGAGGTACACCACTACACACTGTCCTCCAATCTGACACAGAGTTATCCACCACTACTCTCTGGCATCTCCCATCCAGCCACTGCTGAATTCATTTTACTACTTCGATATTAATGCCTAACAATTGAACCTTCCTAACTAACCTTCCATGTGGAACCTTGTCAAAGGCCTTACTGAAGTTCATATAGACAACATCTACCGCTTTACCCTCATCAACTTTCCCAGTAACCTCATCAAAAAATTCAATAAGATTTGTCAAACATGACTTTCCACGCACAAATCCATGTTGACTGTTCCTAATCAGACCCTGTCTATCCAGATAATTATATATACCATCTCTAAGAATACTTTCCATCAATTTACCCACCACTGATGTCAAACTCACAGGACTATAATTGCTAGGTTTACTCTTAGAGCCCTTTTTAAACAATGGAACCACATGAGCAATACGCCAATCCTCGGGCACCATCCCCGTTTCTAATGACATTTGAAATATTTCTGTCAGAGCCCCTGCTATTTCCACAATAACTTCCCTCAAGGTCCTAGGGAATATCCTGTCCAGACCGGAGACTTATCCACTTTTATATTCCTTACAAGTGCCAGTACCTCCTCTTCTTTAATCTTCATACTTTCCATAACTACCCTTCTTGTTTCCTTTACCTCACACAATTCAATATCCTTCTCGTTAGTGAATACCGAAGAAAAGAAGTTGTTCAAAATCTCCCTCATCTCTTTTGGTTCCACACATAGCCGTCCACTCTGATTCTCTAAGGGACCAATTTTATCTCTCACTATCCTTTTGCTATTAATATAAATGTAGAAACCCTTTGGATTTATTTTCACCTTACTTGCCAAAGCAGCCTCGTATCTTCTTTTAGCTTTTCTAATTTCTTTCTTAGGATTCTTTTTACTTTCTTTATATTCTCGAGCACCTCATTAACTCCAAGCTGCCTAAATTTATTGTAGATCGCTCTCTTTTTCCGAACCAAGTTTCCTATATCCCTTGAAAACCATGGGTCTCTCAAACTTTTAACCTTTCCTTTCAACCTAACAGGAACATAAAGATCCTGTACCCTCAAAATTTCACATTTAAATGACCTCCATTTCTCTATTACATCCTTGCCATAAAAAAAATTGTTCCAATCCACTCCTTCTAAACCCTTTTGCGTCTCCTCAAAGTTAGCCTTTCTCCAATCAAAAATCTCAACCCTAGGTCCAGTCCTATCCTTCTCCATAATTATATTGAAACTAATGGTATTGTGATCACTGGACCTGAAGTGCTCTCCAACACAAACCTCCGTCACCTGACCTATCTCATTCCCTAACAGGAGATCCAACACTGCCCCTTCTCTAGTAGATACCTCTATGTATTGCTGCAAAAAACTATCTTGCACACATTTGACAAACTCCAAATCATCCGTCTCTTTTACAGAATGGTCTTCTGAGTCTATGTGTGGAAAATTTAAATCTCCCACAATCACAACCTTGTGCTTACTACAAATATCTGCTATCTCCTTACAAATTTGCTCCTCAGTTCTCGGTCCCCATTAGGTGGTCTATAATACACTCCTATAAGTGTCACTATTGTTGTTGTGTTGGCTCTTTGCGCAACCCTGTAACATCTGAACAGCAAAGATGCATACATCAGGATGTTCTTTATTGATTACAGCTCAGCATTTGACACCGCCACCCATTCTAAACTAATCAGTAAACTCCAAGATCTGGGCCTCAATACCCCCTTGTGCACTTAGATCCCAAATTTCCTCACCTGTAGACCCCATTCAGTTCGGATTGGCAAAACATCTCCTCCACAATCTCCATCAGCACAGGAGCACTACAGCGATCTGTACTTAGTCCTCTGCTCACTTTATGCCTATGACTGTGTAGCTAAGTATTGCTCCAACACTATATACAGGTTTGCTGATGACACCACTGTTGTGGGTTGTATCATAGGGGGTGATGAATCGGGGGGAGATTGAAAACTTGGCTGAGTGGTGTAATAACAACAACCTCTCACTCAATGTCTATAAGACCAGGGAACTGATTGTAGATTTCAGGAGAGGGAAACCAGAGGTCCATGAGTCAGTGATCATTGGAGGATCAGAGGTGGAAAGGGTCAGAATCTTTAAATTCCCAAGTGTCACTATCTCAGAGTACCTGTCCTGGACCCATCACATAAATATATTTGTGAAGAAAGCATGACAGCAGCTCTACTTCCTCAGCAGTCTGCGGAGGTTCGGCATATCATCGAAACCTTGAAACTTCTAACTTCTATAGATGTGTGGTGGAAAGTGTGCTGACTGACTGCATTACTGCCTGGTATGGGAACACCAATGCCTTTGAACGGAAAGACCTACAGAAAGTAATGGATTCAGCCTAATACGTCACGGGTAAAGTCCTCTCAACCATTGAGCACATCTACATGAAACGTTGCCGTAGAAAAGCAGCATCCATCATCAACGATCCTCACCACCCAGGCCATGCTCTCTTCTTGCTGCTGCCATCAGGTAGAAGGTACAGGAGCCTCAGAACTCGCACCAACAGGTTCATGAACAATTACTACCCCTCAACCATCAGGCTCTTGAACAAAAGGGGATAATGACACTCATTTGAGGACTCTTTTATATTGTTATTTCATGCTTGTTATTTATTGCTATTTATTTATATCTACATTTGCACAGTTTGTTTACAGTTAACAGTTCTTGATGTTTACAGTTTACAGTTACTGGTCTGTAGATTTGCTGAGTATGCCCAGAGAAAAAGACTCTCAGGGTTGTATGTGGAGACTTGTATGTACTCTGATAGTAAATTTTATTTTGAACTTTGAGAGCATTCTAACTGGCTGCATCACCATCGGGGGTGGGGGAGGGTGCTACGGCACAGGATTGAAGTAAGCTTAGAGACTTGAAACTTAGTCAGCACCATCATGGGCTCTAGCCTCCATAATATCTAGGACATCTTCAAGGAGCGATGGCTCAGAAAGGTGACATCCATCTTTAAGGACCCCCCCCCCCCACCCAGGAGATGTCCTCAGGAAGGCATTGTCGCATTAAGAAGGAGGTACAGAAGCCTCCTCAAAGATTCAGGAACAGCTTCTTCCTCTCTGCCATCCGATTTCTAAATGGACATTGAACCCATGAACACTACCTCACTACTTTTTTATTTCTATTTTTGCACTACTTATTTAATTTAATATTACCATAATTCATGTTTTTTCTCTGTTATTATGTATTACATTGTTCAGCTGCTACAAAAACACAAATTTCATGACATAGGCCAGTGATATTCTGAAATTTAATTTTAAAATGGTAGGCAAGGTTACCTCCCTAGACATAACAGTTTTTCAGGTTGAAGTTCAAGGTTATTGCCGTTTTAACCGAACACATGTATACCACCAAATGAAACAACATTCCTTCAGAGCAAGGTGCACAACACAGTATGTGTAACTCACACACACACACACACACACACACAACATAATATTGCCACAAATAAATGAACAAATAATTAGGTGCATTTGTGTTGCAAGTTAAAAAGTAAACAGTATAACACTACTGGTGCTTCATACATGATGAGACATGGGTGGTGGCGGGGAGTTGAGTAGTCTCATGGCTGGTGGGGGGAAAGAAGCTATTTCCTATCTTAGTGGTCCTTATCCTCTGTTCTCTTCCGA
The DNA here is from genome assembly GCF_963921235.1 of Mobula hypostoma. Classification (NCBI taxonomy): domain Eukaryota; kingdom Metazoa; phylum Chordata; class Chondrichthyes; order Myliobatiformes; family Myliobatidae; genus Mobula; species Mobula hypostoma. Next base: position 110,540,214 of record NC_086100.1, on the reverse strand, counting down.
ATGTGGCAAATGGAAGTGTCAGACAATGTTGGCATAGCACCCAGTGATCATAATCGGCCGAGCTTCCTGGCAAATACTCCCAGAGACTGGCTGCACCAGCTTCCCTTACAGCAGGGAGAATCAACCCCACAGCATCCTCAAAAATGACAGCTTGCACTGTCGTGGAAATCAAAAAATCTGCAGGTGCTTGAAATACCCAGCACGTGAGGCTGCGTCTGTGGGAAGGGAAACAGAATTAGTGTTTCGGCTCCGAGACCCTTCATGAGAACTGAAGGATGCAGCCTGGCCTGTTAAACATTTCCAGCACTTTTTGCTTTTACTTTAGGTTATATTGTTGGTTTTACATTCATGCACAGTGACTTCAGTGCTGTGATTATGACATTATGACAATAACTCCCATCTGAACCTTCATCATATTTACAGACAGTTAACTCTTACATTTGGTAACTTCAAAACATTAAAATAATTCAAATTAAGACGGGGAGTCTGGAATGTAGGTCGAACTTCATTTTTTACTTTAAGTGAGGTGCACACATATCACGTGGTAGCATTATGATGTATGCAATTAACATATTTTTACATAAACCCGTGTAAGGGGTTTCTTCTTTTATGTTACATGTAGGCTAATCAAAATGGCTTCTTTGTTACGTTATAATTAAAATGGCTTGTCTATAATAATAACTGCGATGTAAGGAGTTCTCTCTCTGCTTGTTTGGGTTATATTATTGATAAGAGAGAGAATGAACCAATTGGGACAGATGTTATTCTTTCTTGTGTGTCTGTAAGCTATTGTTTTTGTGGGCTTTGGGGCAGAAGGCGATGGGGACAGAGAGAGGAGACGTGATGCTGTAAGCTGGCTGACGGGACGGACCCTGAGGCCCAGGGTTTTCGGCGAGGAAAAGAGATGAAGGCAGACTCATGTGGAGCATCTGGTTGACCACCGTGGTTGGTCCCAGGTGGCGGGTCGAGGGGGTCGGAGGGGATCGAATGGTGGAAAGAAGACTCCGTTAATTGAGCTCCAACTGTTGTGCATGAAGTGGTTAAACTTTGACAAGTTTGGTGCCTTTTACTTTCCTTTTATATTTTATCTCTATTAATTACATAGTTCCAGTAATATCTAAAAAGTGTAATCATTTAATCGCATATGGTATATTGTCTGCTATTTGGCGGGGTGGGGTACATTACACAGCATTCACACAAACTTGATTACCCAGTTTGGCGGGGCTGAAGGCTGCTCCCCCTAGACGAAAGTGAGTTGAGCGAGCCTGAGGCTTACCAGGGGGCTACACTCGTAATTAATTATTTAAACAAGTAAGAATGCTTAATCAAACTATAGATATACAAGAGTACTCAAATATTATTGAAATATTAAATACACAACAAAAACAATTGAAGCTATTGTGCTGACAATATCCATTTATTCCGAGGAATGTGAAAACTGACATAGGCTAAGTATTAAAGCTATATACTTAGCTATATTTAAGAGGGAGTTAGATATGGCCCTTGTGGCTACGGGGGTCAGGGGGTATGGAGGGAAGGCTGGGGCGGGGTTCTGAGTTGGATGATCAGCCATGATCATAATAAATGGCGGTGCAGGCTCGAAGGGCCGAATGGCCTACTCCTGCACCTATTTTCTATGTTTCTATGTTTCTATTAAAAATAGTTTCTTAATTTGTCACAATCAGGTCATTAAATGTAAAATACAAAAGTAGGTTCCACTCAGTTCAATTAATACACTTTCTAAATTTTGCCTTTATAAATTTTAGTAAAGGATCCATGGTGTACAGTATATTTGCATGTACTGTTTTTGCTGTATTCTCTTTCTTGTAAAACATGCCACTTAATTCTACTCAGCTGGTGCTTGACAGTTGATATTGATTCATGTATGTTGTGCTTTTATATGGAGAAATATGAAATATCATTTTGGTAAGAAAAGTGCAAAAACTATAGAGAATAAGCAAAGTAGGATTTTTTTTTACATCAATAGTAAGTTAATTTAATAAGACAAATAATATACTAGCATTTATTACAAGAAGCTTGGGGCCTGAGGGTGAATGAACTGTTGGTCCTATAATACACTTTTGTGCAGCACTGTGAGAAGTTTTGTTCTTTGTCCTAAGGAATTTACCTCAGAGGTGGGACAACGTAGATTCACAGAATAGAATGGTTCCAGGAATTAAGCGTTTGTCTCTGGCCTGACTGTGCCAGCCTTCAGGGTTTGGATGCTCTAACTCTCTGGAATATGGAGAGCTGGTGTGGGCCCTTTAAAGATTTAGGCCTGGGCTGCTAATTGGCGGCCATGTTTTGTAATATGTAAAGAGCACCTGAACTGAGTTTCGATGCTTAGTTATCAGCTGTACTTTGGATTTTCATCCAGCATCTAGTTTTGAACCCTGTCTTCATTTCAGAGTCGATTGGTGTCTCAGATACTCCAGCACTTGGATCCTAACCACCCTTGCCTAAAGGCTGATTTATACTTGTGTGTACGGGCTACGCCGTAGGCCTGATTTATACTTTTGTGTAGCCCTACGTCGTAGCGAGCATGCGTAGTTGTGTCTGCGTCACTCTGCAATTCACTACCAAAACGCTAGTTGGCGGTGGGGTTTCTATGGCACTGTGTTGAGTTTCCTCGTGAGAGACAGGGACGAGGAAATGCATTTCAAATATTTTCAGATGTCGGCAGATGTATTTGACGATTTGGTTCATTGTCTCCAACCATTTATTTCGCATCAGTGTACAGACATGCAGAGAAAAGCAACCAGAAATGCGTAGGAAATGCGATGCTACCAAGCGGACCAATCACAGTTGTTGCGGTCTGCGTCACCGTGACGCGTGAGTTACATTTTTGGGGAGGTGTATGTCACCCTATGACGTAGGGTACGGCGTCAGGTATGCAGTGCTTATGGCATACATTTGACCCACAAGTATAAATCAACCTTAAGCCTTTTGTCACAGTCTCATGAGGAGATAATGTGTGGAATATGGCTATTGTTTCTATCGTATAGAGGATCTGATAGAAGCCCAGGGGTTTAGGAGAGTGAAAGAGAGAAAGACTACATGCGTTTAGGGACAACATCTGAAATAGAAGCCCATGGAGTTAAGGGGATAATAGCCCTGTGAGGTTACAGTTAAAATAAAAAAGAAACCCTGTGAGTTTAGAGATAACATGAGAAAAAGGGGTCCCACAACTTCAGAGGCATTACAGGAGACAAAAGCCTTGTGAGCTTAGCGACAAGAAAGGAGACAGAGGGCATGAGATTTTACAGACAATATAGATGACAAAATCCCCAGGAGTTCAGGATAAATATGGGATTCTGAAGCTATGTGAATTTAGGGTCAGCACAGGACTCAGAGGCTCCCTGAGTTTAGGGACAGCGCAGAAAAAGAAGGCCCATGGTTTAGGAATAGTGAGAAAGAGGGAAGCCTATGAATCGGCAGGGTAGGATATAGAATACTACTGAATTAAGAGTCATATAACATGCTGAACAATGAGATGCTCTCACAGGATAAGTTTGATTTTATTTGTAACAGCTCTGAATCTCAATATAATATTCCCCTCTGGCCGTTAATATGTACCACAGGCCTCTTTTTCTTCACAACACCAGTGTGAGGACATTTTGTACTTTGGACAAGCTTATTCAGATCCATCTTTTTACCTTTCAGTTGTTCCGGCCCCTTGGTCAATCCAGCAACAATGTTTCTCTGTATTTGTTTACCCTGACCACCTGATCGCCTTGGGACACAGAGATATTTTTCACATATTCTCTCTTCTGAAGTTATAAAAACAAATTAATATTCAAAAATCACACTTACACATGTGGCTTAAACAAATGGGGCAGATCTTGCAGAAAAAATATTAATATCTTTACTGATGAGACTGACCTTAGTCTCAATTCATTATTCATGAGTTATCTAGTTAGCCTCAGTCGCAAAAGCATTAGGCTTGCCTTTTGACCAAGGTGGAAGAAATTGTCAGTTTTATACTTGCATTTTTAACCAGATTTCTTTGTCCATTGCTGTTGAATCAGTGAACATATGTCAAAGTAAATTTATTATTAAAATACATAGAGAGTCTGTCACCTTTAATTACTCTGAGATTCATTTTCTTGCCAGTTATGTACAGGAAAATAAAGAAATACAATAGAGTTTATGAAAAATTATACATAAAGAATGACAAACAACCAATGTGTAAAGAAGACAAGTAGTGCAAATAAAAGAAATAATACTGAGAACATGAGTTGTAGCCAGCTGGTGGTGTAGTGGCATCAGCGCGGACTTTGGAGTGAAGGCACCCGAGTTCGAATCCAGCCAGCTCCCTTGCACACTTTCCATCCGTGCTGGGTTGAGCGTTGAGCTAGCAACTCAGCCTCGTAAAAATAACAAACCCTGCTAAATAAACGCCATTATGACGGCGTCCTGATGACTCCACCCGGAGTTAAGGGCTTGGGATACCTGTCCACGTAGTTACTTTTTTTTTAAAGTAAGCCACTCATGTTAATTCAGAAACAAAGGTTCTGAACTTAAAGAGGGGTAACTTTGAAGGTATGAGACGTGAATTAGCTAAGATAGACTGGCAAATGACACTTAAAGGATTGATGGTGGATATGCAATGGCAAGCATTTAAAGGTTGCATGGATGAACTACAACAATTGTTCATCCCAGTTTGGCAAAAGAATAAATCAAGGAAGGTAGTGCACCCGTGGCTGACAAGAGAAATTAGGGATAGTATCAATTCCAAAGAAGTAGCATACAAATTAGCCAGAGAAAGTGGCTCACCTGAGGACTGGGAGAAATTCAGAGTTCAGCAGAGGAGGACAAAGGGCTTAATTAGGAAGGGGAAAAAAGATTATGAGAGAAAACTGGCGGGGAACATAAAAACGGACTGTAAAAGCTTTTATAGATATGTAAAAAGGAAAAGACTGGTAAAGACAAATGTAGGTCCCCTGCAGACAGAAACAGGTGAATTGATTATGGGGAGCAAGGACATGGCAGACCAATTGAATAATTACTTTGGTTCTGTCTTCACTAAGGAGGACATAAATAATCTTCCAGAAATAGTAAGGGACAGAGGGTCCAGTGAGATGGAGGAACTGAGTGAAATACATGTTAGTAGGGAAGTGGTGTTAGGTAAATTGAAGGGATTGAAGGCAGATAAATCCCCAGGGCCAGATGGTCTGCATCCTAGAGTGCTTAAGGAAGTAGCCCAAGAAATAGTGGATGCATTAGTGATAATTTTTCAAAACTCGTTAGATTCTGGACTAGTTCCTGAGGATTGGAGGGTGGCTAATGTAACCCCACTTTTTAAAAAAGGAGGGAGAGAGAAACCGGGGAATTATAGACCGGTTAGCCTAACGTCGGTGGTGGGGAAACTGCTGGAGTCAGTTATCAAGGATGTGATAACAGCACATTTGGAAAGCGGTGAAATGATCGGACAAAGTCAGCATGGATTTGTGAAAGGAAAATCATGTCTGACGAATCTCATAGAATTTTTTGAGGATGTAACTAGTAGAGTGGATAGGGGAGAACCAGTGGATGTGTTATATTTGGATTTTCAAAAGGCTTTTGACAAGGTCCCACACGGAGATTAGTGTGCAAACTTAAAGCACACGGTATTGGGGGTAAGGTATTGGTGTGGGTGGAGAATTGGTTAGCAGACAGGAAGCAAAGAGTGGGAATAAACGGGACCTTTTCAGAATGGCAGGCGGTGACTAGTGGGGTACCGCAAGGCTCAGTGCTGGGACCCCAGTTGTTTACAATATATATTAATGACTTGGATGAGGGAATTAAATGCAGCATCTCCAAGTTTGCGGATGACACGAAGCTGGGTGGCAAAGAAGGTTCACCAGATTGATTCCTGGTATGGCAGGACTTTCATATGAAGAAAGACTGGATGAACTGGGCTTGTACTCGTTGGAATTCAGAAGATTGAGGGGGGATCTGATTGAAACGTATAAGATCCTAAAGGGATTGGACAGGCTAGATGCAGGAAGATTGTTCCCAATGTTGGGGAAGTCCAGAACGAGGGGTCACAGTTTGAGGATAGAGGGGAAGCCTTTTAGGACATAGATTAGGAAAAACTTCTTCACACAGAGAGTGGTGAATCTGTGGAATTCTCTGCCACAGGAAACTGTTGAGGCCAGTTCATTGGCTATATTTAAGAGGGAGTTAGATATGGCCCTTGTGGCTACAGGGGTCAGGGGGTATGGAGGGAAGGCTGGGGCGGGGTTCTGAGTTGGATGATCAGCCATGATCATAATAAATGGCGGTGCAGGCTCGAAGGGCCGAATGGCCTACTCCTGCACCTATTTTCTATGTTTCTATGTTTCTATGTGTGAAGTGGTGGTATTTTGATGTTTGTCATTCACATAATTCTTATATACCGTATAACCTATAATGAATGATGTAAACTAAGAATGCTTCATCAAACAATGTATTTACAATGTTACTCAAATATTACTGAGGTATTAAATATACACCACTCCACCCTACTTAGCTATAACTCCAGCTCAATATAGAATCTATCCTAACTCAAATATGTAATGTATTGACCTCTAGTCATTTTATAAACACACACATACACAGTATACTATATGATACAACTAACATATTGACATTCACAGAATAGTAACTTATTAATTGTCCCATTTAGGCCTATAGATGGTGGGATAACATCTTTACTTACAAGGGCAGAGTGGGGTGGGAAGATGAGACTTGTGGCTGTGACACAATCTCAGGTTCTGGGGCCTCCTCCATGGTGGTTGTAGGAGTTGATTCTGGGATTGCAGGAAGTGGTCTGACAGCTCTAAATAGCTTCCTTCTCTAACAAATGACTCTGCTTTCCTCAAGTGATCGATGTCTCGTCTCCAGATGACTTTCAGGCACAATCTCCACTGTGTACGAGAGTCGTCTAGATCTGTCCTTAATCTTTCCAAGCACCCTCCTTTGATCACCTCTGTAGTTCCTCACCAGGACTGCTTGCTCAGGAGTGAAACACTGAACCTCCTTGTTTGAGGAGCCCTCAATTTGTCTCAGCTGTTTGTCCTGCACATTCCTTCTGAGATTGGGTTTGAGAAGAACCTAGTGTGAGTGTAAGGGACGAGCCAGGAACAGCATGGCTGGTGAGATGTTTGTTGTGGAGTGTGCTGCACTGCAGGTTGTGACTCAGTGTAGTGTGTTTGACTGACATTGCTCATAATGCATTCTTTAGACTCTGAACAAACCTTGCTGCTAAGCCATTTGTAGCTGGGTGGTACAGTGCAGATATAATGTGTCTTATTCCATTCATTTTCAGAAATGACTGAAACTGTTCCACAACAAATTGTGGTCCATTGTCACTGACTAAATGTTCTGAAACACCAGTCCATGAGAAGAGGCTTCTCAGCACATCAACAGTGTGCGAGGCTGTTAGTGGAGGCTATTGGGAACACTTCTGGCCACTTTGTAGCAGCATCCACTACTATCAAGAAATTCATGCCCAGAAATATTGCATCAAAATCCACATGAATCCTCCGCCAGAGCAATGCACGCTGTTCCCAGGGATGGAGAGGAGGCGCTGCTCTTGGCATCTTCTGGACATGCTGGCATCCCAAGCATTGCATGGCAAGCTGCTCAATCTGGTGATCCACCCCTAGCAACTAGACAAAGATCCGAGCCAATGCTCTCATTTGGCCTAGATGACCGGCATGCAGTTCTTCCAACACTTGAGCTCTCAGTTGGGATAGTGGAATGCACAAATAAGGCAACCTCATCAACAACATTTCATGCGACACTGAGAAAAACAGGGGGACTGGAATTTCTCCTGCATATTCCACCAATTTGAGCTGCCATACAGACCTGAGACAGCATGGGGTCCTTTCTAGTTTCCTTTTGGATCATCTCTGTCATAATAGGAAGAATTTCTATTTGCAGAAGGAACATCCTCTTCAGTAAATTTTTCAGATATTTCTTTCTCCAAGGGTAAATGGGACAATCCGTCAGTAATCCATTATTAGTTGTCCTCCTGAATTCGAACTAAATGTTCCTGCATTACGTTCATGGTATCAGCAAAGTTCATCTCGACTGGTTTGGTTGACACAGTTAATCTTCTAAATAAACTTGTATGTCTTTCCACCCATTGCACTCAGCAACACTGGCACTCGTTTTTCATTGGCTAGATCATTTACTTCAATATACTGTTCAATTCATTCAGTACACATCCTCCAGTTATTTTTTGTGTAATCAAGTACATCTATCTTTCCGAAGTAGCCAGTTATTTCTGATCTTTTAATAATTTTTTATTATTTCTCAGTTTATGAACCAATGGGCATAGACATTGCTTGTTAATTTCATAAATTTTCGGCCTCTTTTTCAACTTGAATGTCTCTCCTGTCTTCCAAAGAAAAGCATGCTGTGCTTCAACAGGTAGGTAGTCATCCCGGGTTCATTTAAGACTTCATCATTGCCACTGTAACTCCAGAAACTAATGGCAAAACACAGGAGCTGGGATACAGTATGTCAACTTTTTTGTTCCCTTTTTAAAAGTTTTGGTGGTGCACTCACATATGTTGTGGTGGTGTAATGACATATGCCATTCACTTACTTCTTATGTATAACTGTAACGCCCTGGGAAAAGTTTCACAGCTAATGTAATGGTTTCTCTGTAGCAGCAGTGTTTGGGCTATGACTAGAGATAATGGGGGCTTTGGAATATGTGCTGTCTAATGAATAGAATGCTTTGTTCTGTTGTGTGCCTGAAAGTGAGTTGTTTGAGGTCTTTTGTTCGACGGAAGATGCAAGAATGGAGAGGTCATAGACTGCAGGATGGGGCTGGCAGTTGACCGACACCTGGGAGAATTCGATGGAGGACACACAGGCGGGAAACCATGAGCTCCAATGTGCACATTAGGCTGTTTCATTAAAATGGGCCCTCTTCTTTTTATTTTACTTTACTAAACCTCTAGTCAAATTAAGAATTATAAAGCTAAATCATTTAATTGCATATGGTGAACTGTCTGTTATTTCATAGTACTGATTTGTGATGGGGGAACAGATCACACAGCACCCACACAAACAAGAGGTTTTGCACCTCAGATTTCATAAGTTTGGCAGAGCCAGAGACTGTCTTCCCTAGACTAACACCGCTGGCCGACCCTAAGGGTTACATAACACATAATGAATTATGCAAACAAACAAAACTGCTTAATCATGCAATATAATTACATTATTACTCAAGTATTACTAAAATATTAAATATACCACAGTAGAGCCCTAGGAAGTGAGTCTATAGTTTGTGGAATCAATTCAGAGTTGATGTGAGTGAAGTTATCCACACCTGTTCAGGAGCTAGATGTTTGTAGAGTAATAACTGTTCCTGAACCTGGTGGTGAGGGACCAAAGGCTCCTGTACCTTTTGCCCAATGGCAGAAAAGAGAGCTTGGTCTAGATGCTGGGCAATGGTGCTTCCATACCAGCCTCTTTGGCTGATCTCCACTGTACAGCTATTGAAGTTTGCCAGAGTTTTAGGTGTCATGCTGATCTACACAAACTTCTAAGAAGTACTGGCATTGTTATGCCTACTTTGTGATGACACTCACATGCTGCTGCCAGGACACATCCTCTGATATGATAGTGCCAAGGTATTTAAAGTTCCACCCCTGATCCTCTGATGAAGACAGGCTCATGGTCTCAGGCTTCTTCCTGAAGCTGATTACCAGCTCTTGGGTTTTGCTGATGTTGGGTGAGTGGTTATTGTTGTGGCACCATTCAACCAAATTGTCAATCTCTCTCCTAAATGCTGAGTCAACACCACCTTTGATTTGGTCAACAACAGCAAATTTAAATATGGCATTGGGGCTGTACGTAGCTACACAAACATAGGTATAAAGCAAGTTGAGAAGGGGGCTAAAGGCACAGCCTTGTGGTGCACCTCTGGCGATGGTGATTGTGGAGGAGATGTTGCTGCCAATCTGAACAGACTGGGGTTTGCATGTGAGGAATTTAAGGATCCAGTTGCTCAAGTAGATATTGAGGTGTTGGATCCTAATGGTTAGCTTAGGGGGAACGCTGAGTTGTAGTCAATGAAGAGCATTCTGATGTATGCATCTTCACTGTCCAGGCGTTCCACAGCTGATTGAAGGGCCAATGAAATGGTACCTACTGTTGACTTTTTGCGATCGTAGACAAATAGGAGCAGATCTAAGTAACTTCTTATGCAGGAGCTGATATGTTTCATAACCATCCTCCCAAAGCACAAGTGCAACAGCATGATAATCCTTCAGGCAGGTTACTATTTTCTTATTGGGTACCAACAGGTGGGTGTCTCAGCCCGCTGAAGCGAGAGGTCAAAGATGTCTGTAAGCACTCCAGCTGGCTGATGAGACAGGTATTCTCTAGTTGGCCAGGTATGCTGTACAGGATTCACCCTCATTCAGTTCTCTGAATGTAAAATGAAGAGCGGCAAGTAGAAACCCACTAAGTTTAGGGAGACGTGACCAACAGACCAAAGATAATGGATGACTGAGATCCTCTTATGGGATGAACTGGCTTCCATCAGCTGGGAAATCATGTATTAGGAACAATTAACTTCTCTCCAAAGAACTGACGGGGAAGCCAGTAACAGCCTATCAAGCAGCACTGGTCAGTAGCTAAGAATCCTCTAAAAATATTCTAGAACAGATGACAGATGTGAGAGTGCATGTGTCTGAGAGAGTCTCTGTGTGCGGGTCTGTGTCTACAAGTGTACAAGTATATCTGTAAATGTATACAAATGACATACATATAAATATCTATATATGATTATGATTGTGTGTACATATACGTGCAGATGTGTATGTGCACGCGTACATGGTTAGAGCCTAGTTTCTAATACCCTGGGGTTGTCCTTGCCTTTGGACCAAACTTCTTGCTCTCAAGCTCTTGTGATAGATGGTATGCAATGGTCACTCACATTCATATACATTTAGCTTCACTTCTCAGAGCTGGAGTAGGTGGATGCCATCCTCAACCCAGAGCATCTGCTGTTTAATAATAACACAATGAAAGAGTTCGACAATTGCATAAGGTTCTGAGAGGTATTGAACCGAGTGGATTTGGAGATTCTGCTGACTTTGACGTAGTCATTGTTTGAAGGTAAATACTATTTAGGATTGATAAGAAGAGAAATTTCTTTGCTCAGTGGTTGGTAGATCTTCAGAATGTTTCACTCCTGTGGACTGCAGATTCTTGTCGATGAGAGCACGCAAGGATAGGAAGACTTTTGGATACTCAGAGTCAAAGGAAAGAACCCAAAGAAACAGAGAACGAGCCATACATAGGTCAGAATGGATTGTTGTTCCAACCCTTTGATCTAGAATAGGAAGGTCACATGACCCAACCCTGCCCCTAATAATGCCCAGTGCCCACCCTGCCCATATGTATTATATGGACATCAACAGCACTTTCATAATTAAAATATTAAGATGCATTTTCAGGGAAATCATAACAGAACACAAGTTTCAATCGATTGTAATAAGTTAGAAGTCTGGAATTTGTATGAAACATTTCAGATATAAATTATAATCAATAAGAATCCTTTAATTCTTTGATTTTCTTTTTGATTCATGCTGTTTATATCTTAATTTCACTAAAATTATGTTAATCACATATATACAATACTCCCTATATAAATATTATATACATATATAACATTTATCTCTTGCTATTTTATGAGGAGCGTTTGATGACTCTGGGCCTCTATTCACTGGAATTTAGAAAAATGAAGGGTGACCTCATAGTAACCTTTCACATGTTGAAGGGCCTCAGTACAGTGCATGTGGAGAGGGTATTTCTTATGGTGGGTGGGGGGGGCGGCTCTATGATGAGAGGACAGAGCCTCAGAACAGAGGGACATCTATTTAGAATGGAGATGAGGGTGAATTTCTTTAGCTGAGAGTGATGAATCTGTGGAATTTATTAACACAGGCAGCTGTGGAGCCCAAGTCGTTGGGTATATTTAAGGCAGAGGTTGATAGATTCTTGATTAGTCAGGCCATAAAGGGATAAGGGGAGAAGGCAGGAGACTGGGGCTGAGAGGGAAAATGAATCAGCCGTACTGAAATGGCAGAGCAGACTCAATGGGCCAAATGGCCGAATTCTGCGCCTATATTTTATGATCCTCTGGTTTTTATTGTATGAACACCTGGTAACTCATTCACGTTCTTGTATCTATCACTGAAGGTCATTCCTTTTGTACATTTTGATTTGTGCTTTAGGTTTCGATACCAATCATATCTCCTATATACATTTGCATCTACTCCTTTTAGCTCTTATCTGTTGTGAGTTCAATTGGAAATGAATTTTGGTATAATATTCTCCTCTTGACAATAAAATCTACCACAGGCCAGCATTTTCCTTACTGTTCTACTACCAGTGTGAGGACAGTACTGCATTTATATTTCAGACAAGCTTATCCAGGTATGTGCTTTTATCTTTCTGTTGTTTGGGGCCCTTGTTCAATCCGGCAACACTGGCTTTTAACACAGTGTTTCTCTGTTCTAGTTGCCCTTATACTTTAACCACCCAACTGTCCTGGGACCCAGAGATATACTTCTACATCTTTTCACTTTTGAAGTTATAAAAACAATAAGAATGTTTTAAAAACTATTCTTAAACATGTGGTATAAATAAAATGAGGCCGAGCCTGTAGAAAGAAATTATGAATGTCTTTACTCATGAGACTGACCATGGCTTCATGTCATCATTCACAAGTTATCCAGTCAGCCTTACTGGTAAAGGCATTTATCTTTTCTCTTGATTTCATTTCACTAAGAGAGCATCAGAATGGGTGACTGGAGGAATGCTCTTTCATTTAGTTTAGTTGTACATGTGTACAGTCGGATGACAATAAACTTGAACTTTACAGCTTCCATTTGTACTTCTACCTGGAGATCCGTGTCCGTTGTCACTCCAAGTCCAATGAAGCCATGCTTGTGGTGGAAGGAAATTAGACCACACAATATTTTAGGCTGCCAAGGACTGTCATGAGTACAAACAATGTAGATTATTTTACAAACAGGAGAATGTCTGCAGATGCAGGAAATCCAAAGCAACACACACAAAATACAGGAGAAAATCAGCAGGTCAGGCAGCATCTATGGAAAAGAGTAAACAGTCAACTTTTCGGGCTGAGACCCTTCGCCAGGACTGAGGAGGAAGGGGGAAGGTGCCTGAATAAAAGGTTTACCATAAAAAGCATACAATAAATTAAGAGCTCTTGGCATTGACAACGTGTGCAAATACAAAGCAGTTTTGTAAATTGGCTTGAGTATCTTCCCAGACAAATATTCTCTGGAAAGGAAAGTAGGAACTCTTATAACCCAATAAACGAAAAGGTGTGAACTCATCGGGTTGAAGGGACTGTATCTATGTGTATTGCTCTACGACTCCAATTTGATTAAACCCGTGATGCACTCTGTAGGAGTAGTTTGGCAAACCTCTCAAGCTGTGGGTTCAGATCCCAGTCTTTGTACTAAATGGCGCAGTCATCCAATTTCTTGGCATGGAGACAACACAGATACCAAAATAACTCAAGTAATTGAAAGAGAGAGCATTTGTGATAGAAAATCAAGGAACTGTAACTGCTGGAAATCTGAAAAAATAAAAAAAGTGTTGGAAATATTCAATAGACCAGGCAGTACCTGTGAAGAGAATTAACTTTCCAAGTGGGAGCTTCAACAGAACTGGAGAAGTGAAAAAGCAAGTGCGTGTTTTTTGTTGGAGTACAGGGTACAGAACTGGGGGAACGTCTGTGACGGGCTGCTGGTCAAGGTTGTTGGTGCAATGGTTTTGGAGTTGTTTGGTGAACTGTTGAATGAATAGTTAGAGAAATAATAAAGATCAAAAACAAATTGGAAGCCGAAACTGGTTAGACTGGTTAGCCGATGCAGGTTAGACTGCATCTGTGGGAAGATGAGAAACATCTCTGAGATGCAGATCAGTCACAGCAGTTACTGGAAATCTGAAACAAAATGCAACGGTGCAATGCCCAACTGGGCAAGCAGAAACTGCAGGGAGAGGAAAACGACACCAACATTGCAGATGGCCAGTTCTGATGCAAACAGGAACAGCTGGTTTGCCGAAATGGTTCAATTCTGCATTGCTTATCCAGAGCTGCATCATTCTGCTGGGAAGATCAGCTCCTCTTCTGGGGTTACGCTGAGCGTGGTTGGAGGCCAACAACACCGAGACGACAGAGATAGCGTGGGATGGAGAATCAAAGAGACAGATCACTCGATTCTGTCTTAACTTCGCAGATTGAATGAACAATGTAGATGACACGAGAGAAACCTTTTCCACGCAGTGGGTGGTCATTACATGGATTTAGCTGTTTAAGGTCATCTCTATCAAAATGGAATTGGATAGATCGTTGTGAGGAATGAATTGCAGGGAGATAGAGAAAGAGCCACAGGACATTCTGGATTACTGGTGCATGGAAGCAGTATACAACCAATGGATCATACAGCCTCATTTGATGCTCTAATGATCTCATGAATCTTCCTTTTATCTATTGGGGTTGGATTTTTTAAAGGCAATAAATGGCACCATTGATTCCTGGCATTCCCAATTGCTCCCCAAGTCTCAGTGCGGTCTTGGTCTGAAATTTTCAAAGAATCAAGAGTGTAGTGGCCAATAAAGAACATCGAGTAGCCGGTGAACAGGGAACGTGTGGTGTATTCTTTTAATAGGCAAAGTATAGAACACTAACTCTAACACTGGAAATGTTAGTTCGTGTAATTTCATTTATCGTTTTGCTGTCTTGCTCAAAACTAATCAATATGCTCCATGACCTGAACGCCTCCTTGTGCAATTGGATCCTCTATTTCCTCACTTACAGACCCCAGTCAGTTCAGATTGGCAATTGTATCTCCTCCACGATCTCCATCAGCACAGGCTGAGTGCTTAGACACCCCCCACCCCCCGCAACCCCACTCTACTCGTTTTACACCTATGACTGTGTGGCTAAGCACAGCTCCAACACCACGTTCAAGTTTGCTGATGACATAGGCCGAATCAAAGATGGTGATGAATCAGTATACAGGTGGCAGACCGAAAATCTGGCTGGGTGCTGTCAAAGCAACAACCTCTCACTCAGTGTCAGCAAGACTAATGAGTGATTTTAAACTTCAGGGGAGGGAAACCAGAGGTCCAGGAGTGAATCCTCATCAGAGGATCAGAGGGGGAGAGGGTTAGCAACTTTAAATTCCTGGGTGCTATCATTTCAGTGAACCTGTCCTGGGCCCAGCACATACGTGCAACTGTGAAGAAAGCACGGCAGCACCTCTGCTTCCTTAGGAGCCTGTGGAGATTCAGCATGTCATCTAAAAACTTTGACAAACTCCTGTAGATATGTATTGGAGATTATATTGACTGGCTGCATCACAGTCTAGTATAGAAACACCAATATCTTTGAATAGAAAATCCTACAATGAGTAGTGAATTCAGCCCAATGTATCACAGGTAAAGCCCTCCCAACCATTGAGCACATCTACATGAAACACTGTTGTTGGAAACAGCATCAGGGATCCCCAGCACCCAGGCCATACTCTCTTCTCACTGCTGCCATCAGGTAGAAGGTAGAAGAACCTCAGGACTCACACCACCAGGTTCAGATCAGTCTCTACCCCTCAACCATCAGGCTCTTAAACAAAAGGGGATAGCAACATTCACTTGCTCCATCATTGAGATGTTCCCACAACCTATGATCTCACTTTAAGGAATCTTTATTTCATCTTCTCATTGTCACAGCTCGCTGTCAGATCTGGGTTAGCGTGCTCAACGATGGTCACCAGTTGAAATAAAAACAGATGGGAAACTGCAAAAGGAGCACTATATACTGTAGTTCCAGGTGAAAAAATGCAAAAGCTACCCAAAAGTTGTGAAGAAGAAAAAAAGCAGTTACAAATAGACAAATAAAAACAAAAGTACAAAAATGCACAAATATACAGAAGCTACTCCACAACACATTTTGTCTTTAAACTTCCAATATGACTATTCACCAACCATCAAATCCAGCCTGCACACTTCTCAGCAAAGTCAAACTGAGAGTTTAAATCTGCCTCCCCCTGGCCTAGTAGGACAAGGAAATTCTACTGTTGGTCTGGGATCAATCACAATAATTATTTCAGATGCAGAACTGGAACATTTTAAACAGGGATTCTAATATCCTACAGTTTTATTCCACAACAAATGCCTAGTTAAACCCATAGATCAGTGTCCACATGCTCAGATGAATATAAAAGAATAATGCCTCCCACCCCCCAGTGGTGTTGCCTGTGTAGGCTGTGGTGTGCCTGCTCCCACTAACCCAGGCATTATTTTAGGACGCCTCAAACTGTCCCTCGGGTCTTCTGGGACCATTCTACTGTCTACAAACTGATGTAACGGGATGAGTGAAGATAAACGAAACTGTTTGGAGTGTCTGTGTCTAGAATCCTTACTGTTATGAGTTATAAACCAGTAGAGCACGTTAACTGAAGGGATTGTTTTGATTATCCAAGCTAGCAATTGTTTTACTGTTGGGGTGTGTAGATGGTGAACTCCAAAGAACTGCAGAACAGGGGGGCAAAGTGTGTGACCTACTGGGGAAACTAGACCAGGGACAGAACGAGGAGGGGAGACTAACCGGGCAAAGGGGCAAGGTTAGTGGGAGAATTAGCATTGGCAACCTGGCCTGTTTTCATTATTTATTGCTATTTATTTACATTTGCACTTGCAGAGTTTGTTGTCTTCTGTACTCTGGTTGATCTTTCACTGATCCTGTTATAGTTACTATTCTATAGATTTGCTGAGCTTGCCCACAGGAAAATGAATCTCAGGGTAAAAAATTTACTTTGAACTTTCACATATGGGAAATGAAATAAAAGTGTGGTAGGAAGATTAATTTTTCAGAGAATATCTGGCAAAATCAACTCCATACATATTAATTTCTCATCTCAGAGACGTTGCTTAACATTATCATGACCTGTCACGTTGTTAAGTTTTATGAACTTCAGAATAAATAAGCCCTTATTTTTCTCTAGTGTGTATAGTGAGCGGTTATCAAGTGAATGACAATGATCCAGGCACCACAATAGAGTAGCGTTTATCACAATGCCATTACAGCTCGGGGCATCAGAGCTCGGAGTCCAGTTCCGTCATCTGTAGGGAATTTGTGCGTCTTCGCTGTCGTCGCGTGGGTTTCCTCCAGGTGCTCCAGTTTCCTCCACAGTCCAAAGACAGACTGGTTAGTAGGTTAATCGGTCATTGTAAATCGTCCTGTAATTAGGCTGGGGTTAAAAAGAATATAACTAAATACTTTATTAGTAACACTTTTTCTCGCGAACAATGGTGAGGTGAGCGAAGGCGAGGCTGAGTTGAGGGTCAAAGTGTGCTGGTGCGAGGTGAAGTCAGGGTGAGGCCGAGGCATGTTTGAGGCAAAGTTGAAGAGAGGTCATCGAGGCGTGTTCGAGAGCAAGCCAGGGCGAGCAGAGCGAAAGAGAGACCAATTTGAGGCCCGTCCACATGAACTGTAGGCGGGGTTTAATCGATCTAAACGTGAGGCCAGTTTGGAAAGGTGAGGTACGGGCTGAAACATGGCAACTGGGTCCAGCTCCAGAGCGTATCGACTTGACAGAGCCCAGGTCCTAGCGCGAGGAATAACCCAATGTTTGGAGGATTTAAACGCCAGGCCAGACGGATTGAAAAGGCAGGGTGTCGGGACAACAGATGAGGGTTGGGCCGATTCTGCTCACTGCTCTATGACGTTTACTCGGTTCTACGCTGAACTAAGGCTGAGGCTGCGGCCTCTTCCAGTTCCCTGGGATTTGTGTCAATCTTTTGTTCTGAATGCTATTTGCATGTTTGTATTGTTTGCACGATTTGATTTTTTTCTCTGCACATTTGACGGTCTTTTTTAAAGGGCTCTTTTGGGTTTCTTTGTTTTGTGGCTGTTGTAAGGAGATGAATCTCAAGATTGCAAAATGTATGTATTTTGAACTTTCACCTTTGAGATGGGTGGGCTGCAGGACAGTTCAGCTCAATGGGTCAGAAAAGCCTGTTTGGTGCTGTATCCCTAAATAAATAAAATACTAAATGAATAAGTAAATACAGGTTGGATTAGACATAGGAGCTGAATTAGGTCAGCTGGCCCATTGAGTCTGCTCCACCATTCAATCATGGCTGATCCTTTTTTCTATCTCCTCCTCAACCCAGTTCCCAGCCTTCTCCCTGTAACCTTTGATGCCATGTCCAATCAAGAACCTATCAATCTCTGCCTTAAATACACCTAATGACCTGGCCTCCAGGCTGCATGTGGCAACAAATTCCACAAATTCACCACCCTTTGGCTAAAGAAATTTCTCCACAACTCTATTTTCAAAGGGCGCCCCTCTATCCTGAGGCTGTGCCCTCTTGTCCTAGACCCTCCCACCATGAGAAACATTCTTTCCACTTCTACTCTGTCTAGATCTTTCAACATTCAAAAGGTTTCAATGAGATCCCCCCGCCCTATCCTTCCTCACCACCAACTCGACATGCAAGTTAATCCTTAGGGTGTTCTGCACTAGGACTCCCAAGTCCCTTTGGTTCTCAGATTTTTGGATTTTCTCCCAGTTTAGAAAATAGTCCGCATAGTTATTTTTACTACCAAAGTGCATGACCATGCATTTTCCAACATTGTATTTCATTTGCCACTTTTTTGCCCATTCTCCTAATCTGTCTAAGTCCTTCTGCATCCTACCTGTTTCCTCAAAATTGCCTGCCCCTCCACCAATCTTCATATCCTCTGCAAACTTGGCAACAAAGCCATCTATTCCATCATCTAAATCATTGACATACAGCATAAGAAGTAGTGGCCCCAACACCGACCCTGCGGAACACCACCAGTCACTGGCAGCCAACCAGAAAAGGATCTTTATATTTCCACTCACTGCCTCCTACCAATCAACCAACGCTCTAACCATGTGAGTAACTTTCCTGTAATACCATGGGCTCTTAGCTTGGTAAGCAGCCTCGTGTGTGGCACTTTGTCAAAGGCCTTCTGAAAGTCCAAATATACAACATCCATTGCATCCCCTATATCTATCCTACTTGTATCTCCTCAAAGAATTCCAACAGGTTCGTCAGGCAGGATTTTCCCCGAAGGAAACCGTGCTGGCTTTATACTACCTTGTCATGTGTCACCAAGTACTCCATCACCTCATCCTTAACAACTGACTCTAACATCTTCCCAACCACTGAGGTCAGGCTAACTGGTCTATAACTTCGGTTCTGCTGCTTTCCTCCTTTCTTAAAGAGTGGAGTGACGTTTGCAATATTCCAGTCCTCTGGCACCATGCCAGAGCCCAATGATTTTTGAAAGATCATTTCTAATGCCACCACAATCTCTAACACTACCTCTTTCAGAGCCCCAGGATGCAGTTCATCTGATCCAGGTGACTTATGTACCTTGAGGTCTGTCAGCTTTTGAGCACCTTCTCTCTTGTAATTGTAACTGCACCCATTTCTCTTCCTTAACACACTACAACATCAGGCATACTGCTAGTGTCTTCCACAGTAAAGACTGATGCAAAATACTCATTTAGTTCGTCAGCCATCTCCTTGTCCCCTGTTATTATTTCTCCTGCCTCATTTTCTAGCGGTCCTATATCCACTCTCATTTCTGTTTTATTTTTATTGTATTTGAAAAAACCTTTATATCTTCTTTGATATTATTTGCTAGCTTGCTTTCATATTTCATCTTTTCCCATCTAATAATTTTTTTAGTTGCTCTCTGTTGGCTTTTAAACCTTCCCAATCCTCTATCTTCCCACTAGTTTTTGCTTTGTTGTATGCCCTTTCTTTTACTTTTACAATAGCTTTGACTTCCCTTGTCAGCCACATTTGTACTGTTTTACCGATTGATTATTTCTTCATTTTTGGAATACACACATCCTGCATTTTCCTCAGAAACACACGCCATTGCTGCTCTGCTGACATCCCTGCCAGCAGCTCCTTCCAATCTACTTTGGCCAACTCCTCTCTCATACCACTGCAATTTTCCTTACTCCACTGAAATACTGCTACATCAGACTTTACTTTCTCCCTGTCAAATTTCAAGTTGAAAAATCATATTGTGATCACTGGGTCCTCAGGGTTATTTTATCTTAAGCTCCCTAATCGCCTCTGGTTCTGTATATAACCGCCATCAAGGTCTTTTACCCTTGCAGTTTCTTAACTCAACCCACAAGGATTCAACATATTCCGATCTTATGTCACATCTTTCTACTGATTTGATGCCATTCTTTACCAGTAGAGCCACAACACATCCTCTGCCTACCTTCCTATACCTCCGATACAATGTGTAACCTTAAACATTCAGCACACAACTACAACTATCCTTCAGCCATGATTCAGTGATGGCCACAGCAACATACCTGGCAATCTGTAAAAGTACAACAAGATCATTCACCTTATTTCTTATACTACGTCTATTTAGATACAACACCTTGAGTAACGTATTTGCTATCCTTTCTGATTCTGCATCCCTCTTGTTTTAATACTCAGCCTGTTAGCTGCAACTAAGTCCCATCACCTGCTTCCCCTTCCTGACAATCTGACTGCACGCTATCTTTACTTTTTTACCATCTGTCCTTTCCTGAGTCCCCTCATTCCGGTTCCCACCCCCTGCCAAATCAGTTTAAACCCTCCCCTTCTTGTGGATTCCTTCCACAAATATCAGTGCCAAATGAGGGAGCAGAAGAGCAAAGACCTGGAGCAGCAGATCACCCTGAATAGAAACTATTGACTACTGTGCATGTGCTGAAAGATTTACTGGTTTATCACTGCTGAGTTCTGTTGGTCTTATCATTACTTTTAACTACAAAATCCAGCACCTTGTACTTAACCCTATTTAAACCTCTTATTGCAGTCGAGAAAGGTTTGCAGTTAGCTAGTTCAAGTGAACGAAGGAACTGGTGGTCTAAGCACCTGTGGAATGAATGGTGAGGAGCATGAAAACAAATTACCTTGTACTTCAAGGAATTTTAGCATCCATGGCCAAAAAACAAGAACAATTGTCCTCAGCTGGACGTAAGTATGAAGAACTTTGACATTCATTCACTAAAGACTGTGCGGTAGTTTCACCAGCATGCCTAAACTTTAACTTCTAAGCCAGAGATAAGCAATTCCTTTAAATTCAGGAAGATTATTCACCTCACATCTAAGAACTATAGAATTCTGCTCCAGAATGCCCTTTGTCTTTTAAGGGTGCCGTACTGGTTCCAATATTTCATCTACACAGATCTGTGGCACGAACCACCATTTTGAAGAGGATATTAACACAAGAATGCAGAATAAGCAGATAAGGACATCAACCATGATGCAAATGTGATGTAACCCCACAATCTAACTATTGACAAAGGAAAGAGAATCTGCAGATGCTGGAAATCCAAGCAACACACACAAGATGCTGAGACTTGGCAGGCCAGGCAACATCTATGGGAAAAAGTACGGTCGACGTTTTGGGGCAAGACTCTTCATCAGGATTGGAGAAAAAAAAGATGAGAAATCGGAATAAGAAGGTAGGGTGTGAAAGGAGGAAGGAATTGTTCAGAACAAGGTAGGTGGTGATAAGTGAAACCGGAAGGGATAAAGTAAAGAGCTGGGAATTTGATTGGTGAAAGAGATAAAGGGCTGGAGAAGGGGGAATCTGATAGGAGAAGACAAAAAGCCATGGAAGAAAGAGAAGGGGAGAAGTACCAGAGGGAGGTGATGGTAGGTAAGGAGATAAGGTGAGAGAGGGAAATGGGAATGGGGAATGTTGAAGGAGAGATGGTGAGGCCATTACCAAAAGTTTGAGAAAGCGATGTTCATGCCATCAGATTGGAGGCTACCCAGGTGGAACATAAGGTGTTGCTTCTCCAACCTGAATGTGGCCTCATCACTGCAGTAGAGGAGGCCATGGGTGACATGTCGGAATGGGAATGGGAAGTGGAATTAAAATGGGTGACCACTGGGAGATCCTGCTTGTTCTGGTAGACAGAGCATTGGTGCTCGGCGAAGCAGTCTCCCAATCTACGTCGGGTCTCACCGATATACAGGAGGATACACCGGGAGCACTGGACACAGTAAATGAACCCAACAGACTCACAGGTGAAGTGTCGCCTCACCTGGAAGGACTGTTTGGGGCCCTGAATGGTAGTGGTAGTGAGGGAGGAGGTGTAGCACTTGCTCTGTTTGCAAGGGTAAGTGCCAGGAGGGAGATCAGTGGGGATGAATGAATGGACAAGGGAGTTGTGTAGGGAGCGATCCCTGTGGAAAGCAGAAAGTCGGGGGTGGGGGGGCGAAAGATGTGCGTGATGGTGGAACCTAACCATTACATGCTTTCAACACATGCACAGCTGAATATGCTTACAGGTATAATCTACAATTTACATGTTAATTGCTAACAGATCAGTGCTTCTCAGACTGAATGAAGGTTGCTGATGTTCATGGAGATGATTGTGCTGAAATTGGGCAGAACTTTATTTTGTCTTTAGCCTTCTGCCCGCATCAGTAACGCCAATGGCTGCATTGGCTCCATTCTCATTGAGAAAACTGGCAAAAGGTGATGGATGAGAGGAGGAGGGAGTGTCACAGCCAGCCAAGGTATACGTGGAGCAGCTGTCAGTGTGGAAATTACATGAGGTGTCACACTTCAAGCAGGGAATGCTCAGAGATGTATGTGGCCTGTTTCTGCCAAAATTCCATCCACAGAGCTCAATGAGATCCATTTTCCTGGTGGTCACCATTCAATTCACTCTGTTATTTATTCATGATTCGATATTAGAACTAAAGAGTGAAATAATTCTGTTTCAAGAACCTGTATCGGGCCACGCCACCTCACTTAAGAAATGGTGCTGTGAGAAGTACATTGGAACTCCCCTCATTTACCCCAGCAAGGTTCATCTCCACTTCAGAACGTGTTCTCAGTGGATCGCTGCACCAGACTCCACTTTCAGTGTCATGCTTTTCCCAGACAGCAGTGAGTCGGTGGAATTCTCTGCACAAGGGAGCTGTAGAGGCCACCTCATTAAATATACTTAAGGCACAATTAGATAGATTTGTACACAGCAGGAAATTAAGGGTTATCTGCCTTCTTCCAATAGGTGGAGCTGAGTCCAAGGCTAGATCAGCTAGGATCTTATTGAGTGTGGAGCAGGCTCGATGGGCCAGATAGCAGACTCATGCTCCAATTCCTTAAGTTCGTAGAAAATCGTACTGCACAAAACTGGACTTTTGGTCTACCACAGGGGTTCCCAGCCCTTTTTATGCCTTGGACCAATACCATTAAGCAAGGGGTCTGTGGCCCCAGGTTGGGAACCTCAGATCTACTATGTCTATCAGTTACCCATCTATATCACATTTACCACTACATAGTGTTCTAAGCCTTCGCACTGAGATTGAAAATTAGCTACAAATCTCGGTTAAATGAGGGAGTTTTGAGGTTATAAAAAGTTTAGGAATGCCCCTCTTTAAAAAAATATGGTTTCATTATAGCCTGCAGACAGAATAATGATGTTTTGCTACCTAACCTCTTACCTGATTCAACGGACACAATGAATACGTGGTCTACTTATTTGCCCTTAAGAAGAGATTGATTGGTGTCAGCTCATCAGTATGAGCTGGTATTTCTCCAGTACCCAAAAGTAAAATGGTACATTGGTTTCTTTCATCACATGTACTGAGGTACTGTGAAAACATTCTCCTGTACAAACTTCATACAAAACAATTCATTGCAACAAAGTGGTAGATGGAATACAGTGTTGGGAAGTGTACGATATTGCATTTTTGCTAAAGGATAAGAAGTGCAGACTATTATCTAAACGGGGAGAAGGTTCAAACATCGGAGGTGCAAAAGGATGTACGACTCCTCGTGCAAGACTCCCAGAAGGTTTATTTACAGGTTGAGTCTGTGGTAAAGAAGGCAAATGCAATGTTGGCATTTAGATCAAGGGAAATAGAATATAAAAACAAGGAGATAATGCTGAAGCTTTGTAAGACACTAGTCATGCCACACTTGGAATATTGTCAATAGCTTTGGCCCTCATATCTGAGAAAGGATGTGTTGTCATTGGAGAGAGTCCAGGGGTGGTTCACAAGGATGATTCTGGGAATGAAGAGGTTAACATACAACGAGCATTTGCAGCTTTGGGCCTGTACTCACTGGAATTTAGAAGAGTGCAGAGGGAATGTTACCGAATGTTAAAAGGACTGGATAAGGTGGATGTGGAGAGGATATTTCCTCTGGTGAGGGCATCCAGAACTAGAGGGCACAGCCTCAAAATTGAGGGGTGACCTTCTAGAACAGAGATAAGGAGGACTTTTTTTATCCAGAGAGCAGTGAATCTGTGGAATGCTCTGCCACAGACTGCGGTGGAGGCCAAGTCCGTGCATATATTTAAAGTGAAAGTTGGTAGTTTCCTGATTAGTCAGGGCATCAAACGTTATGGCAAGAAGGCAAGCACACGAGGTTGAGTGGATTTCGGGATCAGTCATAATGAAATGGTGGAGCAGACGCAATGGGCTGAATGGCCTAATTCTGCTCCTATGTCTTATGGTTTAACAATACACTGAGATAGTCCAAGGTAGAGCAATAACAGAGTGCAGAATAAAGCGTTACAATTATAGAGAAAGTGCAGTGCGGAGAGGCAGTAAGGTGCACAGTGCACAATCCACCTCATCACATAGGAAGCCATTCAATCAGCAGGATAGGAGCTGTCCTCTAGTCTGCTGCCACTTACTTTCAGGAGAATGTATTTGATTGTTCTGAAGCAGCAGGAGAATTAGACAGAATCCATGGAAGGGAGGCTGGTTTCAATGATCTTCGTTGCAGTGTCAGTAACTCTCTGTTAGTTTCTTGCGATCATGGGTGAAATACCAGGTCATAATGCGTCCTGAGAGGATGCTTTCTATGGTGCATCAATAAAAATATGATGAGGGTAAAAGTGAATATCAGTATACTGGTGGTGCCTAGGCTCTGGTGAGTTTCCTTGGCCATAGCTGGATGAGGTTCATTCCCAAGAACTAGAAACTCTCAACCCTCTCAACCCCAGCATCATGGATGTAAACAGGAACACCTTCCTGAGGCCAAGGCCAGTTCTTTTGTTGTATAGTCACTGAGAGACAGATTATTGTTATGTCACCATGTCACTAAGCTCTCTATGTTCTCCCAGTACTCTGACTCGTTGTCATTTATGATACGAGAGGAGGGGCCATACTGGACCTGGTGTTGGGTAATGATCCTGGCCAGGTGACTGACCTTTCAGTGGGTGATCAGTGACCACAACCCCTTAACTTTCAGGATAGCTATAGATAAGAATAGGTATAGTCCTTGCAGGGACGTCTTAAATTGGAGAAGGGCAAATTCCAAGGGCATTAGGCAAGAACCAAGAGGAGTTAAATCAGGAGCACCTTCTTTTCTTGCAAGTCCACATCAGACATGCTGAGGGTGTTTAAAGATCAATTGCACAGAGTACAGAAAAGGTATGTTTCTGTTGGAAGGAAGGACAGAAATGGAAAGATAGAATCTTGGATGACCAGAGAGGTGATGAATTTAGTCAAGAAGAAAAAGGAAAAGAATGCAAAGCTTCAGAAGGTAGAATCAAACGGAGCACATGAGGAGTATAAAGAAGCCAAAAAGAACTAGAGAAGGGAATTAGGAAATCCAGGAGGGACCATGAAAAGTCCTTGGCAGGTAGGATTAAGACAAATCCCAAGGCATTCTGTACATACATCAAGAGCAAGAGGATAACTAGGGAGAAGGTGGGATCCCTCAGGGATCAAGATGAGAATATTTGCTTGGATGAAGAATATGTGGGTGAGGTACTTAATGAGTACTTTGCTTCAGTATTACCGAGGACAAGGACATGGAAGACCAGGAGATCAGTGCTGACTGTATAAATATGTTAGGGCATTTAGAGTTCAATGAGGAGGAAGTATTGGGTCTCCTAATGAGAATTAAGGTGGATAAGTCCCCACGGCCTGATAGGATTTACCCCAGGATACTGAAGGAGGTAAGAGGTGATATCGCTCTGACCAGTATTTTTGTGTCCTCTCCAGGCACACGAGGTCCTGGAGGACTGGTGAGTGGCTAATGTTGTACATCTATTTCAGAAGGGAACGAGGGAAAATCCTGGGAACTATGGACCAGTGAGTCTCATGTCAATTGTAGGGAAAATGCTGGAGAAAATTCTTAGGGATAGGATATATGAGCATTTGGAAAGCCATGGCCTAATTAGGGAGAACCAGCATGGCTTTTTTCAGGGCAGAACATGTTTTACCAACTTGACTGAGTTTTTTGACGAGGTGACAAGAGAGATTGATGAGGGTAGAGCAGTGGATGCTGTCTACATGGATTTCAGCAGGGCATTTGACAAACAAATCCAGAAGATTAGGATGCACGAGGTCTGTGGTGAATTGGCTGTTTGGATTCAGAACTGGCTTGCACACAGAAGACAGAAGGGTAGCGACTGAAGGGACTTATTCTAGCTGGAGGTCTGTAGTTAGTGGTGTTCCGCAGGGATCTGTGCTGGGACCGCTGCTGTTTGTAACGTATTTAAATGACCTGGATGAAAATGTAGATGGGTTAGTTAGTAAGTTTGTAGATGATACCAAGATTACTAGACGTATTGGTGGTGTAGAAGACTGGCAAAGGATATGGTGCAATATAGATCAGTTGCAGATATGGGCAGATAAGTGGCAGATGGAGTTTAAGGGCAAGACCCTTAATAGCATTGCTGAGTAGAGAGATCTTGCAGTCTAAGTTCATAGCTCCTTGAATGTGACTACACTGGTAGATAGGGTGGTTATGGAATGTTGGCTTTTATTAGACAAGTCATTGAGTTCAAAAGTCAAGAGGTTATATTGTACCTTTATAGAGCTCTAGTTAAGCCACATCCGAAATATTGCACACAGCTCTGATCACCCCACTCGAGGAAGGATGTTGAGGCTTTGGAGAGGGTGCAGAAGAGGTTTACCAGGATGCTGCCTGGTTTAGGAAGCTTGTGTTATCATGAGAGGCTGGACAAACTTGGGTTGTTTTCTCTGGAGTGGTGGAAGCTGAGGGGAGATCTGATAGAGGTTTGTCACATTATGAGAGGTATAGATAGAGTAGACAGACAGTATCTGCTTACCCAGGGTTGAAATGTCTAATTCCAGAGGACATGCATTGAAGGTGAGAGGGGGTAGGTTCAAGGGGGATCTGAGGGGTGAGCTTTTTTACTCAGAGAGGTGTATGCTTGGAAAGTGCTGCCTGGTATGGTGGTAGAGGCCAATACATTATAGGCTTTTAAGAGATGTTTGGATAAGCACATCAATGTGAGGAAGAGGGAGGGATATGGACATTCTGGGGGTAGGAGGGGTTAGTTTTGGCATTTTTTTGATTTGCTTTTAAGCTGGTTCAGCACAACATTGCTGGTTGAAGGCATGTTCCTGTGTTGTACTGTTCTACATTCTATGGTGCTATCATCTGCACAGCTATTTGGTCACGAGTTCGGGAGAGTACAGGAAGTCGAGAAGGGTAAGGACGCGGCCTTGTGGGGTATCAATGTTGAGAATAATAATGACAGAGGTGTTGCTGCCAACCCTCACAAATTGCAGTCTGTTGGTCAGAATGTCACGGATCCAGTCTCAAAGGGAGGTGTGAACTCCCAGGTCTAGGACTTCAGTGATGAGCTTGCTTGCAATTACACGACTGAAGTCAATAAAGAATAGGCTGATGTAGGTGTCTTTACTGTTTGGATGCTCAAGAGATGAGTGTACGGCCAGTGAGATGGCCACTGTACACCTGTTTCAGCAATAAGCACGTGCAGTGAGTTGGGAGGCTGGAGTTAATACAGCCGAGGATGAGAACGCCACTCAGCAGTGATCACTAAAGGAAAGTCTGAAGATTAGCTTGGATGTTACCTGGACGTTGAAACATACCGTACAGTAAAATGTATCGGATGCACCAGTGACTAGTACAGGCCGAGGATGTGCAGGGAACAGCCCGCAAGTGTTGCCGTGCTCCTGCTGCCAACATCATATGCCCACAACTTACAAACCCATGTGGGAGGAAACCGGAACATCCAGAGGAAACCCATGCGGTCACAGGAGATTGTACAAACTCCTTACAGTAGAGACAGGAATTGAACGGTGATTACTGGCGCCGTGAAGCATTATCCTAACTGCTATGCTCTGGTGCCATACTGCTACATATGATAGTGGTCAAGCAGGTATTTCTCTGTTAAATTGACTGTCCTGTTGTACATACTATTTATTATAAATTAGAAATGTGGAAAGTGGGATTGACCTTGAGAGTCTTGGGGAACTGGAAGATGTAAGCTACTGGGTTTACTTGATCACTCACAACATGCTGGAGGAACTCAGCAGGTCGGGCAGCATCCGTGGAAACGATGAGTCGACGTTTCGGGCCGGAACCCTTCGTCAGGACTGAAGAGGGAAGGGGCAGAGGCCCTATAAAGAAGGTGGGGGGAGGGTGGGAAGGATGGTAGGTTCCAGGTGAAAAACCAGTAAGGGGAAAGATAAAGGGGTGGGGGAGTGGAAGCAGGGAGGTGATAGGCAGGAAAGGTGAAGAAAGAATGGGGGTAAACACAACGGGTAGTAGAAGGAGGCGGAACCATGAGGGAGGTGATAGGCAGCTGGGGGAGGGGGCAGAGTGAAATAGAGATAGAAGAAGGGAGGGGGAGGGAATTACCGGAAGTTGGAGAATTCTATGTTCATCCCTGCTTCCCCTCCCCCACCCCTTGATCTTTCCCCTTATTGGTTTTTCATCTGGAACCTGCCAGCCTTCTCCTTCCCACCCTCCCCCCACCTTCTTTATAGGGCCTCTGCCCCTTCCCTCTTCGGTCCTGATGAAGGGCTTCGCCCCGAAACGTTGACTGATTGTTTCCACGGATGCTGCCCAACCTGCTGAGTTCCTCCAGCGTGTTGTGAGTGCTGCTTTGACCCCAGTATCTGCAGATTATTTTGTGTCTATGTTAAATTGACTATCCTGTTCTACATACTATTTATTATAAATTGCACATTTAGATGGAGATATAACGTGAAGATTTTTACTCATGTATATGAAGGATGTAAGTAATAAAGTTAATTCAATTCAGGAGTACACCTCAGGTAAAAAAGAACCTACAACTGCACCCGCTAACTCATTTGCAGAGGAAGAAGTAGAGCTTTAGTGTCAGAACTCTGACGGGTCACTCGAGGGCATCTATTTTTCTCATTTGAAGCCACTCCATGGTTGCTCCAACAGGGTGCTTTGGGTCATTGTCCTGCTGGAAGACAAACTTCCTCCCCGGTTTAAGCTTTGTGGTGGAGGTTAGCAGGTTTTTATCCAGGATTCCTCTGTATTTAGGAGTATTGATCTTCCCATCAATCCTGGCCAGATTTCCAGTCCCTGTTGCAGAAAAGCATCAGCATAGCATGATGGTGCCTCCACTATACTTTACGGTACAGATGACATTATCTGGCTGATATGCAGTATTAGATTTACATCACACAAAAAAGGAAGTATATCCTTGCCCGCAAAGTGTCACTTAGGGGATACTGTACAGATGTGGAAGGAGGTATTGTGGTCAGAACAAAGGAAAGTGGAACGTGCTTGCCTTAATACGGAGTGGTACATGGGGGACAGAATGTAGACTCTTCACACAGTGCCAGAGCTTAGAATTGAACTCAGTTGTGGCACATCCATCAAAGTGAAATTTATTGACAGATGCACATGTCGGCTCTCTCTACTCACTTTATACTAATGACTGTGGTCAAGTACAGCTCCACCACCATATTTCAGATTGCTGACGATACCCCTGTTGTTGACCAAATTAAAGGTGGTGACAAATCGGCAAAGAGGGTGGGGGGTGGGGGAAGATTGTTGTTGTGACACCATTGAATCAGACTTTCAATCTCTCACTCAACATCAGTAAAACCAAACGGTTGATGATTGACCACAGGAGGAAGAAACTGGAGGTCCACGAGTCCATTCTCATCAGGAGATCGGAGCTGGAGAGGGTCAGCAGCTTGAAAATCACAAGTGCCTTTACAAAGGAGTGACGGCAGCACCTCTGCATTCTCATAAGTTTGCACAGACTGTCATCCGAAACTTTGACAAACTTCTGCAGATGCATGGTGGCGAGGATTCGGCCTAGTATGGGAACACCAGTGGCCGTGAACAGAAAAGCCTACAGGAAATATGGATACAGAACAACCCTCCCCACCATTGATGATGGATGCTGCTTTCCTCAGGTAACACTTCTTGTAGTTATACTCAAAGATCCCCACCATCCATGTCATACTCTCTTCTGGGTGCTACCATCAGGAAGGAGGTACGGGCTCCTTGGGTCCCAAAGCACCAGGTTCAGGTACAGTTATTACTCTTCAACCATCAGACTCCTGAACCAGAGTGGGTAACTTCACTGACTTCAGACTGAGCTGATTCCACAACCCGTAGACTCACTTTCAAGGACTCTACAACTCATGTTCTCAATATTTATTATTAATTTTTCTTTATGAATTTGCACAATTTGTTGACTTTTGCCCTGTAGTTGTTTGCCCGTCTTTGTTTGGGTGTAGGTTTTCAATAATTCTATGTGTTTCTTTCTCCCTACTGTGAATGCTCAAAAGAAAATGAAGCTGAGGGAGGCGGATGAAAGGAAATTATCGGCCAGTTATCCTGAGCTCAGTGGTCGCAAGGTGTTGGAGACAATTACTGAGGATGTTGTCTCAGGGTATGTAGAGGCATATGATAAACTAGGCCAAAGCCAGCATGCTTGACTTCAGGAAAAATCTTGTCTGACAAATCTGTTGGAATTCTTTGAAGAAATAACAAGCAAGATAGACAAATGAGAATAGTGGATGTTGTATACTTGTATTTTCAGAAAGCCTTTGACAAGGTGCCTCACATGAGGCTGCTTAACAAGATAAGAGTCCATGGTATTACAGAAATGATTCTGGCATGGATAAAGTAGTGGCTGATTAGCAGGAGGCAAAGAGTGGGAATGAAGGGAGCCTTTTCTGATTGGCTGCTGGGGACTAGTGGTGTTCTACTGGGGTCATTGTTGGGACCACTTCTTTTTACATTATATGTCACTGATTTGGATGACGGAATTGATGGCTTTGTGGCCCAGATTGCGGACGATATGAAGATAGGTGGAGGGGCAGGTAGTGTTGAGGAAGCAGAAGGAGTTGGATTAGGAGAATGGGCAAATAAGTGGCAGATAGAAAACAGAGTCAGGAAGCGGATGGCCATGTTCATTGGAAAAAGGATCAAAAGCATAGACTATTGTCTAAGAAAATTCAATTATCCAAGATGCAAAGGGATTTGGGACTCCTTGTGCAGGATTCCCTAAAAGTTAACCTGCAAAACAAACTGCTGGTGAGGAAGGCACATGTAATGTTATCATTTATTATGAGACAACTGGAACACAAGGAAGAATATAATGCTGACGTTTTATAAGGAACTGGTGAGGCCTCACTCAGAATTGTGAGCAGTTTTGGGACCCTATCGAGGAAAGGAGAAGCTGACATTGATGAGATTTCAGAGGTTCACAAGAAAATGATCCCAGGAATGAAAGGGTTATTGTATGAGGAGTATTTGATGGTTCTGGGTCTGTACCTGCTGGATATTAGAAGTGCTGGGGGGCTGGGAATCTCATTGAAACCTATTGAGTGATGAAAGGCCTAAACAAATTTTAACAATAAATAAATCGGAAAATCACTTTGAGGCAATTGGGGCGGGCAGGGAGGGGAAGTGAGGTGATTGGGGCGGGGCAGGGAGGGGAAGTGAGGCGATCAGGGGGGCAGGGAGGGGAAGTGAGGTGATTGGGGGGGCAGGGAGGAGAGGTTATAGGTCAAAAGCAAGTCTCATTCAATAATAAATCTGCTACATCTTTGAACTGGATGCACAATTCTTGAACTATCCAAAAAATTTTTATTGCCTCGAGCTTTGCTTAACAATTGAAAGTATTCAAGCTCTTAAAAATCCTGAATCACTTTGAAATCCCTCTACTGAAATTATCAATTATCTAATTTCAAAACAATAAATTTCGTTCATACACAGCAACTGAGGCAGCAAATGTAGAGGGATACAACAATGACAATGTGGGCAACATTAACACTGTTTTCCTCTCCACTGGTGCTACTTTTGTTGTTGATTACTCCCAACATTTTAGGTTCTTTATTATTTTACTTTTTCAGCAACTGTTATTTTACTTTTAAAATTGCAAACAATTAAGTTGCTATTGGAACTGCAGAATTCATTGTTTCCATTTAAAGTAAATTGAGAGATACAAATAAAACCAACAGCTTGCAAGATATTTCATCAAATGTCCATATTTTATTTGATTCCACTATAACAGCAGCGTTCTGCTTGTATTTCTGCAATAAGGACAACACATGGCTCCTTCCAGTTTAATTGTTTGCATTGTAAACAGAGTCATCATAAGGCACAGTAATTGCAATCAGAAGAACACAGTGCAGCTCCTAAGTATTTGCAAAAACCACTTTGGATTACCAGGCCACAATTAAAATATAGATTAAAGAAATGGTAATTTCCATAAAACTTCCAAAAAAAAACAAAATTTTACATGACTCAAATGCTACTGCTGTAGATTTCCTTACTTTGTGTTTAAACAATGACAATTGTTTCCACTGAGAATTTGCAATCACCTTACATTTTCAGATGTTGCTTTGTAACCACTGGAGTATGTCATTCTTGTTTCTCTTTAACCAGTCTATATTTGTCTGCACAGTCTCAAGAGCTTGTTCACGAGGAGTTTTTCCTGCTCCAGCCTCTGGATACTTTGCAAAGAAGTCTTTCATCTTAAATATACAAATATAAATTAAATAAATTGGTGGAAAATTGCTAGTCAAAATAATTACTTCCTCCCCCCCAATCCACATAAAAGGCCCCCCTTCTTCTTTTACTCTTCCCAACTGTATTCAATAGATCATTATCTAATAATGCATGCTCCCCAGCCATCAAAACTTCCCTTTCTCTTTTAGCATTCTAGAGGGAATAATCTTACTGTGTATCCTGAACTACTCCTCAAAACAACCCCAATACTCTCCCAATTCGATGGCATCTTCCTAATAAGTAGAAGTGTGTGCTTTCACTGCTTTCTTCCCATTTAAGATGTAAGATATAGGAGCAGAATTAGGCCATTTGGCCCAGCATGTCTGCTCTGCCATTTCAGTAGGCTGATCCATCTCCCTCTCAACTCCAATCTCCTGCCTTCTCCCAGAATCCCTTTATGCCCTGACTAATCAAGAATCTATCAATATCAACCTTTGCTTTAAATCTACCCAATAAATGGTCAAATGGAAGCAGTACACCTGTGGAAACAAAAAGCAGATAAAAAAAGGAGCATTAAACCACCTTAGAGTCTGATTGCAAGTTGTTGAGTGAATCGGGATTGTATTTGCTTATTACAATTGAAGTTGATGTAGATATCTTTGTTGGAAAGGATTATGGTTCCTTGCAGATTTGTTGGGACATACTGTGTGTTTGTTTTTCTTTAAAGGGGAAGATGTGTTACTATGTGTGTACATAATAGAGAACTTCATTCCCAGTGGGCAATGCAGGCTGTTCACCCCCGAAATGGAAGTCATGATGGTGATCTGGTCGCACGTGCTCAGTGTTGAGCTGAAGCAGTTCTGTAAATAAAATGTGTTAGTGTTTACCCACGCCAAATTTGTCTACATTACGAACAAACATGAAAACACCCCCCTCTCACCCGTTCTTCAGAATTCCTATGAGCAGAGGCCCAGAGTCATCAAATGCTCCTCATATGATATGCCTTTCAATCCTGGAATCATTTTCATGAATTTCCTTTGAATCCTCTCTAATGTCAGCAAATCCCTAACACACCTTGCAATATAAAAATAATCAACTGCAGTCATCTTCAAATAAATCTACCTTGTTATGGCCTTACACTTTAGTGTCTGCCTATGCATTTTCTGTAACAGTCACTTTATTTTGCATTCTTTTATTGGTTTCTCTTGTGCTACCCCAATGTACTATTGTGATGAAATGCACTGTAGGAATGGTATGAAAAACAATGTGTTGTTCACTCCACCCCAGTACATGTGACAATAATAAACCAATTTCCCTATTACATACAAGTGATCACTTTTTTGGACAACATGATCCTCTATTCACTTCTTGTGTTAATAATCCAACTCATTCTGTGTGCTTGCTGTCTGACACAAGCAGCTCAGAAGCTGAAGCATTGTTAGTTTGTTATTTCAAAGTCTCTGACTTAACTCTAGCAAATCATTATCAAGGCTTTCATTTTCCCATCTTAAAAACTTACATCTGTAATATACACCAGTCCTGATGCAAAAATTATTGACTTGAAATTTTAGCCATTTCGCTCTCCACCCCCTGATCTAAATACAATAACCACAGGTACCTGTAACCTATATATACACTGGATCAATCCCATCCTCGAGGGGGAGCATGCCTTGGAGAGTTTCTTACACCGTGGAACTCACCAAGTAATGGGCATCTTAGATAGGAAGGTGAATAGTAAGATATTTATTAACGGCTCCAGATAAAAACCCTCCAGTGAAGATTACCAAAATATATCAGAATTTCATAAGAGTAATTTGATCCACAGCTAAGGGCAGTTACAAAAAGATAAGGGAGAGTTGGCTGAAATAGACTGGGGAAAATACATTAAAATTTAAACTTATAGATTAGCAGTGATCCATAGAAACATAGAAAACCTACAGCACAATACAGGCCTTTGACCCTCAAAGCTGTGCCAAACATGTCACTACCTGAGAAATTATCTAGGGTTATCCATAGCCCTCTATTTTTCTAAGCTCCATGTACCTGCCCAGGAGTCTCTTAACAGACCCTATCGTTTCTGCCTCCATCACTGCCGCCGGCAGTCTATTCCCCGCACTCAACACTCTCTGCATAAAAAAAAACTTACCCCTGATATCTCCTCTGTACCTGCTTCCAAACACCTTAAAACTATGCCCTCTTGTGCTAGTCATTTCAGCCCTGGGAAAAAGCCTCTGACTATCCACATGATCAATGCCTCTCATCACCTTGTACACCTCTATCCAGTCACCTCTCATCCTCCGTCGCTCCAAGGAAAAAAGACCGAGTTCACTCAACCTATTCTCATAAGGCATGCTCCCCAATCCAGGCAACATCCTTGTAAATCTCCTCTGCACCCTTTCTATGGTTTCTACGTCCTTCCTGTAGTGAAGCAGCCAGAAATGAGCACAGTACTCAAAGTGGGGTCTGGCCAAGGTCCTATATAGCTGCAATATTACCTCTCGGCTCCTAAACTCAATCCCACGATTGATGAAAGCCAATGGACTGTACGCTTTCTTAACCCCAAAGTCAACCTGCGCAGCAGCTTTGTGTGTCCTACAGACTCAGACCCCAAGATTTCTCTGATCCTCCACACTGCCAAGAGTCATGCTATTAATACTATATTCTGCCATCATATTTGACCTACCAAAATGAACCACCTCACACTTATCTGGGTTGAACTCCATCTTCCACTTCTCAGCCCAGTTTTGCATCCTATCGATGTCCTGCTGTAACCTCTGACAGCCCTCCACACTGTCCACAACACCCCCAAACTTTGTGTCATCAGCAAATTTACCCATCCCTCCACTTTCTCATCCAGTTAATTAATAAAAATCACAAAGAGTAGGGATCCCTGAGGCACACCACTGGTGACAGACCTCCATGCAGAATATGACCCGTCCACAACCATGTTTAAAGAAGTAAATACTAACACTCAAAGAGATGGCTGATCTGTCCGTAACGAAGAAAGTTAGGGATTGGATTAACTGAAAGAAAAGCAGTATGCTGCGGAGTTTGGAGATAATCTAGAAGATCTGGAACATTTTAGAAATCGGCAAAAGGTGGGTAAAGATGGAAGAAACAAAAGATTAGAATAAGTTAGTGACTTTTATAGCTATATCAATAGGAAGAGGGCAGCCAGAGTAAGTGACAGTCCCTTACAAGGGACTGAACAATTAGGATTGTAAGATAGGGAAATGAATGCAATTCTAGTTATCCCATTAGAGAAATAATTGGGAGGCCTTCAAAAGGGTGCAGTAAAGGTTTACCAGGAGTTATCAGGTCATCATTATCATGTGCCGCGTCGTATGACGTGGGTGATCATGGTCTTATCCATGACCATAATCGTTCTTGGCAAATTTTTCCTACAGAAGTGGTTTGCCATTGTCTTCTTCTGGGCAGTGTCTTTACAGGATGTGTACACCACCGATCATCAGCACTCTGCAGAGACTGGTTGCATAAACAGGACCTGGGATATGCATCAATGCTCGCATGACCATCCACCATCCCATGGTTTGACATGACCCTGACCCTGACCCTGACTGGGAGGCTGAGGCTGAGCAGGTACTACACCTTGCCCAGTGTACTATGCCGGCTAGCGGAGGGAAGGGGCATCTTATACCTACTCTGGTAGAGACATCTCCATTCCAGAGCTATCAAGAGAGGCTAGCCTAACTTCCACCGCACCCCCCCACCACTTTGAGAGTTTTAGAAACTGGGGGGAGACCTGATAAAACTTTATAAAATTACGAGAGGCACAGAATGGGGAGATACTCAAAACCTGTTTCCCAAGGGTAGACAGGTCAAATTCTAGAAAACACACATTTAAGGTGAGAGAAGTATAGTTTCAGATGAGAGATGTCTTGACTTGAAATATTCCCTTCCATATGTGCTGCCTGACTTGCTGAGCTCCTCCAGCATTTAAGGTGAGAGATATAGTTTAAGATGAGAGGCATCTCGGCCTGAAATATGGACTATTTATTCCCTTCCACAAATGTGGCCTGACTGTGTGTGTGTGTGTGTCTGTGTGTGTCTAAAGATCTCCATCATCCGCAGAATATCCTGTTGATCAGAGATTGTGGGGAACAGGTTTCCAGGTGTAGTGGTGGAAGCAGATCAGATAGTGGCATTTGACAGACTGTTACGTTGACATATGAAAAGGCAAGGAATAAAGGCATACAAATCACATACAGGCAGACGGGGCTGAGTTTAATTCAGCATTGTGTTTGGTGTAGACGCTGTGGGCCAAAGTGCTTGTTTCAGAGCTGTACTCCATGGTCTAAGGAAATGGAAAACTTCAAAGGTTTTGCATCTGGCATCGTGGTAGAAGACACTGAAAACATTCCTAAAATAGCAGAATTGTTATTTTTTTAAAATTGAGATACAGCATAGTTTGTGCCGACTAGTCCCAATTTAACCCTAGCCTAATCCCAGGACAATTTACAATGATCAGTTAATTGGTACCTCTTTGGACTGTGGGAGGAAACCAGAGCACCTGGAGGAAACCCACGCGGTCACAGGGTGAATGTAAAAACTCGGTACAGACAGTGGCGAGCATGGAACCCGGGCTGCTCGTACTGCAAAGCGTTGTGCTCACCACTCTGCTACCGTCCCACCCATGGATAAAGGGAAGAAACAACTTAAAATAAATCACAATTACCAGAGAAGAAGGGCCTGGCAAACTAATGAGACCAAGGGCAGATAGTTGCCCCGCTTGTATTGTTGAAATAAGTGGCTGCAGACAGTGGATAATTAGCTGCAATGCTTTGTAATTCATCCCCCTCCCCATTTCTGGAAAAGCTAGAAGCTGTATCACCTGTATTCAAGGAAGGAGGGAGAGAGAATGCAGAGAACTAAGGGGCTGTTAACTTCACATCTGTTGTTGGGGAAATGCTGGCATCCATTAGTAACAGGACCTTAAAAAAATCATAGTAGAATCAAGGAGTTTCATGAAAAGGAAATGGTATTAACAAATTAGATATAATGTGCAAAGTCATTAACGGGAAGCCAGCAGACAGTGAATGCAGACACCCACATCAATAAGGTGTCACATAAAAGTTAACTCTTCGAGCTTAGAGCTCATGGCATTAATCGTTATATAATCAGGAACTGTTCTTTGAGATAACTATCATGAAGCTAAATTTTTGGTGCACAAGATAATTGAAAGTTGTGGTCGAGCAGGTGACAAAGTCGAGCAGACTTAAGGAGTGAACTAGTGATCTTAATGCCATGAGTTTCAAGATGATCATCAAGGATAGGTCTGGTCCTCGGTCTGAGATCCTAAACTGGAAAAAGTCCAATTTGATGGTATCGAGAT
This sequence comes from Mobula hypostoma, assembly GCF_963921235.1. Lineage (NCBI taxonomy): Eukaryota > Metazoa > Chordata > Chondrichthyes > Myliobatiformes > Myliobatidae > Mobula > Mobula hypostoma. The sequence goes on along the minus strand of NC_086100.1, from coordinate 110,502,064 downwards.
CTGGATAGTGTGGATTGGCCAAGTTGTTTTCTGGCAAAGGTGCCCTTGGTAAGTGGGGGTCACAGTAGCATAGTGGCTAGCCCAAGGCTTTACAGCATCAGCAGCCCACGTTCAATTCCCACCGCTATCTGTCAGGAGATTGTATGATCTCCCCATGACCACATGGTTTTCCTCTGGGTGCTTCGGTTTCCACCCACAGTCCAAAGATGGACTGGCTGGTAGGTTAATTGGTGATTGTAAGCAATCCCACGATTTGGCTAGGGTTAAACTGGTGGCCAGAAGGGCCTACTCCACTGTATGAATGAAGAAATTCTGAGAGTACAGAGTTTGTATGTTCCTGTTGGAATAAAAGGCAAGGATAACAGGTTCAGGGAACTTTGGTTTTTGAGAGATATGGAGCTCCTGGTTAAGGAGGCGGTGCAGAGCAGGCATAAGCATGAAGGAAGAACTGAGGTACTTGAGTCAGAACAATGGGACAGCAAGGGACAAAATTACTCCCCTTGAAGATCAGAGTGGTCATCTATGCATGGAGCCAAATGAGATGGGGAAATGTTAAATGGATTTTTTGCATCTGTATTTACTTGGGGACAGACATAGAAGTCTATAGATGTGAGACAATGCCGCAGTGAGCTCATGGACCCTATACAGATTAAAGAGGAGGTGTTTGCTGTCCTGAGGTAAATTAGGGTGGATAAATCCCCAGGGCCTGATGACGTGCTTTGTTAGACCCGCTGGAAGGCTAGTGTAGAAATTGCAGGAGCCTTAGAGATCCTTAGTTTAAAACATCCTTAGCCATAGATGAGGTGCCTGAGGATTGGCAGATAGCAAATGTTTTCAGTTGTTCAAGAAAGGCTCCAAGAATAGCCAGGAAATTATAGGCCGGTGAACTTGTCGTCAGTAGTGTGTAGGTTAATGGAACGTATCATGAGGGACCAGATATATAGACAGGGACTGATTAGGGACAGACAACATGGCTTTGTGCGTGGTAGGTCATGTCTGACCAATCTTATAGAGTTTTATGAGAAGGTTACCAGGAGGTTTGATGAACATAAGGCAGTGCATGTTCTCTATAAGGATTTTCGCAGGGCACTTGACAAGGTCCCTCATGGAAGAATGGTCAAGAAGGTTCAGTCACTTGCATTCAGGATGAGGTAGTAAACTGGAGAAGCAGACAGTGGCTGTAGGTTGTTGCATCTCACGGCCACTGACTTGTGGTGTGCCACAGGGATCAGTGCTGGGTCCATTTTTGCTTTTCATCTAAATGAATGATATGGAATGGAAATGCGGTAATAGGGATTGGCAAATCTGAAGGTGACACCAACACAGGGTGTGTAGTGGACAGTGAAGGTCAAAACCTTGCTGCAGGATCTGGACCAGCTGGAAAACTAGGCTGGCAAATGGCAGGTGGAATTTAATACAGGCAAATGTGAGGTGTTGCACTTTGGGAGAATAAACTAGGGTAGGTCTTACACAGTGAGCAGTAGGGCATTGAAGTGTGCAGTAGAACAGAGTGACATTGGAATACTGATCCATAATTCCTTGAAAGCGGCATCAGAGAAAGATTGCAAAGAGAACTTCTGGCACATTGGCCTCCATAGATCAAAGTATGGGTACAAAGATGTTGTCACCTCCTGAAGACCTAAGTTACAGGGAAAGGTTAAATAGATTACGGCTATTTCCTAGAGCGTAGGAGAATGAGAGGAGATTTGATAGTGATATACAGAATTATGAGGAGTATAGATAGGGTAAATGCAAGTGTTTACACTGTGGTAGGGTAGAGGTCATGGGTTAAGGGTGAAAGATGAAATTAAGGGGAATATGAAGGGAAAGTTCTTTACTCAGAGGCTTGTGAGAGTGTGAAACGAGTTGCTGGTGGATGCAGGTCTGATTGCAACATTTAAGAGAAATTTGGATAGGTACACGGTTGGGAGGGGTATGGATTGGGTACAGGCCGATGTGACCAGCAGATTAATAGTTTAGCACAAACTAGATGGCTCAAAGGGCCTATTTCTGTTCTGTAGTGTTCTCTGACTGTCTTCTTCTATTTATCATGTTCTTACTTCAGATTTATCACTTTGACCGTATGTTGCCTTGACAGTTAAAATGTTTGAGATTTCTGTGGTCTTCCCAATTACCAAGAACAAATGTATACTGCAGGTTTTTCCACCAGCCACATATACATTTGGACCACAGGCTAGATAGAAAGTTTGAAAGCTATGAGAAGTCCTTAGTACCCCACTTAAATTGTGATAGCGTCGGATTCTCTTGTTAATTGTTTTACAGACACCGCTGAGTCAAAACTTTGGTTGTTCACTCACCACCATTCTAACCTCTTCTATTCCAAAAGATTGTTCTAGGCCCCACATCTCACTTTCAAATAATGCATCCTAATCTAACTTTCCGTCTCCCTCTTCAGTTTACAAACTTTAATAAAACTGACCCAGCCTATGCTGGTGAGAGCTGCTCAGAAGCAGCAGATAAGAACACGAGAGATAGGATTGGATATACTGACAGTGTCCTGATCGGTCGGGGCACTAAAGGATATGGCGAGAAGGCAGGTGTATGGGGTGGATGGGAGCCAGGATCAGCCATGATAGAATGGTGAAGCAGACTCGATGGGCTGAATGGCCTATTTCTGCTCCTATGCCTTGTGACTAGCCTGTTGAGTCTGCTCCACCATTCAATGAGACCATGGGTGATGTGACCATGGACTCAATGCCACCTAGATACCCTTCCCCTGTAACCCTCAACTCCCCTGCTGTACAAAAATCTAACTGTGTCTTGAATATATTTAATGAGGTGGCTTCAACTGTTTTCCTGGGACAAAGTTCACTACTCAGGGAAAAGCAGTTTCTCCTCATCTCCATTCTAAATCTATTCTCCCAAATCTTGGAACTTCATTTATTTATTGAGATACATTATGGAATAGGCCATACTGCTCAGCAAACCCCATTTAACCTGAGCCTAATCATGAGACAATTTACAATGACCAATTAACCTGCTCGGGGAGAAGGGTCTGCACTGCGCAGGCGCGTGACGTAGCGCGCCAAGGTTTAAAAACAGACCACCATATACAGCGGGCAGCGGAGTGAGAGGGAGCTGAGTGGGACAGCTTTAGTTCAACAGGCTTCCGCGAGAACAGGTAGAGGCCAGGGTAGGTTCCGGTACGTTTTTTGTTCAGATTGTCTAGCGTAGAGAGAATGCCAGGCAGGATGTTGGAATGCTCCTCTTGCAGGATGTGGGAAGTCAGGGAGCCCTCCGGTGTCCCTGACAACGACACCTGCAAGAAGTGCATCCAGCTGCATCTCCTGACAAACCATGTTAGGGAACTGGAGCAGGAGCTGGATGACCTGCGGATCATTCGGAAGAATGAGGAGATTATAGATAGTAGCTACAGGGAGGTAGTTACACCGAAGGAGCAGAGCACAAGAAATTGGGTCACTTTCAGGCGAGGGAAGGGGAAAGGGCAGGCAGAGCAGGGTTCCCCTGTGGCCATTCCCCTCAACAACAAGTATACCGCACTGGATACTGTTGGGGGGGATGACTTACCTGGGACAAGCTGAAGCAGCCAGATCTCTGGCACTGAGTCTGGTTCTGCAGTGCAGAAGGGAGGGGGGAAAAAGAGGAGAGCGGTAGTGATAGGGGACTTAGAGGGTCAGATAGGAGGTTCTGTGGTCGTGACAGAGAACCCAGGATGGTTTGTTGCCTCCCGGGTACCAGGGTCAAGGATGTCTCTGATCGCTTGCATGACATTCTGAAGTGGGAGGGTGATCAGCCAGATGTCGTGGTGCACATCGGTACCAATGAGATAGCAAGAAAGAGTGAGGAGGTCCTGGAGAGTGAGTATAGGGAGCTTGGTAGGAAGTTGAAAAGCAGGCCCTCAAGGGTGGTAATCTCAGGATTGCTACCTGTGCTACGTGCCAGTGAGGGTGGGAATAGGATGGTCTGGAGGATGAACAAGTGGCTGAGGAACTGGTGTAGGGGGCAGGGTTTCAGATTTCAGGATCATTGGGACATCTTCTGGGGCAGGTGGACCTGTACAAGAGAGACAGGTTACACTTGAACTATAAGGGGACCAATATCCTTTCAGGGAGGTTTGTTAGTGCTATTGGGGAGGCTTTAAACTAGATTTGCAGGGGGATGGGAACCACAGTACCAGAGCTGACAGTGTGGCTGGGGTGAAAATAAATGATGTTAAAAGTTCAAGCAAAGCTGCAAATAGAAAGTTTGTGAGTGGTGGTTAAAATCTTCTGAGGTGTATATATTTCAATGCTAGGAGTATTGCGGGGAAGGCAGACGAGTTGAGGGCGTAGATTGATCTGACAGGGTATTCCCTTGGACCTTAGAGCAGACTAGTGTTGAAATTGCAGGGGCCCTGGCTGAAATATTTAAAATGTCGCTGTCTACAGGTGAGGTGGCGGAGGATTGGAGAGTGGCTCATGTTGTTCGATTGTTTAAAAAAGGATCGAGAAGTAATCCGGGAAATTATAGGCCAGTAAGTTTAACGTCGGTAGTAGGTAAGTTATTGGAAGGAGTACTAAGAGACAGAATCTACAAGCATTTGGATAGACAGGGACTTATTAGGGAGAATCAACATGGCTTTGTGCGTGGTAGGTCATGTTTGACCAATCTATTGGAGTTTTTCGAGGAGGTTACCAGGAAAGTGGATGAAGGGAAGGCAGTGGATGTTGTCTACATGGACTTCAGTAAGGCCTTTGACAAGGTCCCGCATGGGAGGTTAGTTAGGAAAATTCAATGGAGAGGTGGTAAATTGGATTAGACATTGGCTCAATGGAAGAAACCAAAGAGTGGTGGTAGAGAATTGCTTCTCTGAGTGGAGGCCTGTGACTAGTGGTGTGCCACAGGGATCAGTGCTGGGTCCATTGTTATTTGTCATCTATATCAATGATCTGGATGATAATGTGGTAAATTGGATCAGCAAATTTGCTGATGATACAAAGATTGGAGGTGTAGTGGACAGTGAGGAAGGTTTTCAAAGCCTGCAGAGGGACCTGGACCAGCTGGAAAAATGGGCTGAGAAATGGCAGATGGAGTTTAATACTGACAAGTGTGAGGTATTGCACTTTGAAAGGGCAAACCAAGGTAGAACATACAGGGTAAATGGTAAGGCACAGAGGAGTGCAGTAGAACAGAGGGATCTGGGAATACAGATACAAAATTCCCTAAAAGTGGCATCACAGGTAGGTAGGGTTGTAAAGAGAGCTTTTGGTACATTGGCCTTTATTAATCAAAGTATTGAGTATAAGAGCTGGAATGTTATGATGAGGTTGTATAAGGCATTGGTGAGGCCGAATCTCGAGTATTGTGTTCAGTTTTGGTCACCAAATTACAGGAAGGATATTAATAAGGTTGAAAGAGTGCAGAGAAGGTTTACAAGGATGTTGCCCGGACTTGAGAAACTCAGTTACAGAGAAAGGTTGAATAAGTTAGGACTTTATTCCCTGGAGCATAGAAGAATGAGGGGAGACTTGATAGAGGTATATAAAATTACGATGGGTATAGATAGAGTAAATGCAAGCAGGCTTTTTCCACTGAGGCAAGGGGAGAAAAAAACCAGAGGACATGGGTTAAGGGTGAGGGGGGAAAAGTTTAAAGGGAACATTGGTGGGGGTGGGGGGGCTTCTTCACACAGAGAGTGGTGGGAGTATGGAATGAGCTGCCAGAGGAGGTGGTAAATGCGGGTTCCTTTTTAACATTTAAGAATAAATTGGACAGATACATGGATGGGAGGTGTATGGAGGGATACGGTCCGCATGCAGATCAGTGGGACTAGGCAGAACATTGTTCAGCACAGCCAAGAAGGGCCAAAAGGCCTGTTTCTGTGCTGTAGTTTTTCTACGGTTTCTATGGTTTCTACCAACCGGTACGTTTTTGGACTCTGGGAGGAAACCAGAGCACCCGGAGGAAACACAAACGGTCAAGTGGAGAACATATGAACTCCTTATATCCCGAGCCCCAGTCTCACTTACAGTAGAAGTAACTTTTCTGCCTCTATTTTATCTATCCCTTTCACAAATTTTATGTTTCCACAATATCCCCTGTCATTCTCCTGAATTCCAGCAAGTGGCTCAATCTCTCTTCAATGGTCAACCCCTAATCTTCGTAAACAACATCATGAACCTCCATTGCACTGCCTCCAAAGTTAGTAAATCCCTTCTTCCAGTAGGGAGGTCAGAACTGCATGCAATACTCCAGGTGTGGCCTCACTAATACCTTGTATTGTTACAGCACAACTTCCCTGCTCATAAATTCAATCCTGCTAGAAGTGAAAGCTACAACTCCTTTGTCTTCTTGTTAAGATGTTGCTTCTGCAAACTAACCTTTTGCAATTCATTCACAAGCACACCCAAGACCCTCTGCACAACATGTGCTGCAACTCTTCACTATTTAAATAATATTCAGATTTTCCAATTTTCTTTCCAAAGTGGATGACCAACGTTGCAAAGCTAGCTTTTACATTTTACTTCAGTGTATCTATTAGAGAAAGCTTATGATTTTGTCTCAGACATACACCACTCATCATGAACTACATACAATAATGCAAAGCTTTCTAAAACTTATTTCTTGTTACTTACCTGCCACAAACTGAGTTCAGTGTTAAATGATCTCGTTATTCTCAAAACTAGTCGTCCTAGATTTCTATCGTTAATTGTGTATCTGAAAAAGTACACAAAATGTAGGTTTGTCAAATGCTCCTTCAAAGCAAGATTGCACGAAGCTACACCATGATGGGTTCATCCCAAACACAAAACTTAGAAGACAGTTTCTAAGCACTGAGTATCAGCCCACCCAAGGCTACTTTATTAGGAATCTGCAGGCACATTGATCATCAAGACAATTGACTGGCAACATGTTCTCAGAAAACTCAATCTTGTTTATCAACACCAAAAAGGAACCAGTAGCTGGCCACGTTCGTAATACTCCCCAAAGCTTTCTAGTGCGTACATATTGACTGCTGTATATCCAGTGTTACACATCATCCTAACCACTACCACTTCCTTGTGAAATGGTTGCGGAAACCCAGGCTATATAGACAAGTCTACCTTTCTCAAGCTAGCAAAAGAAATTATTAAAGAATAAGTTACATTAGAACAACCATCCAATAGGAGACTGTGCCTCTGTCATCATTCCCTGTCATAGACTTTTGAAGAAATTGGGGCAAAAATATTTTGGAGCAGCTAAGGTGCATGCCAAGATGGTGCTATGTGAGCACTCAGTGGCAGTTTCATTCAAGGAAGGGTAGGTCCTGCATTCTAACAAATCGCCTTGTGAATAACTGAATGAAAACTGGATGCAGAGTTTAGAGTGTCATCCACTACAATGCCGGGAGCTGAGAAAGTGCTGCTGGTTTGGGACACCTTGCCATTGTGGGGTGGGAATAGGATTGGGCAAAGCACATTTCTAAAGGTTAAAAGGATATTGTAATGTTCAACATGAGGGATTGGGATAGGATTTGTGACTTTTGTCCACACTACACATGTAAAAAGCCTTATCGATGATGTTGAAAATATTGGTGCCACCTGTGATACCAGACCTTGTTTCATTGATGGACTTCCAATAGGCAGCTCAGGTAAGGATGGGTCCTGTAATGGAGCTGGAACAGCCCCTCATGTTTCTGTAGTCAATGTTCACCATGTTCCTACATCTCCATGTGTGCTACAATACTGAGCAGCAACTTCGACCATGAATTGTGTATGCCACAGCTGCATGCCCAGCACCCACTAAGTGCAAGCTCTTCCCTTGCAGCTGAAGGGCTGGCCTGTGTTCGAGCAGCATCTCTCTCTCAGTGACATTTGGCGGATGTTGCACTGTTGGCTTTTTCAGACATATGGTTCTCATGTGCTAAGCTGTCACCCATTCTTTCTCGTATTCTTGTGTAAGGGTGGTGGTTAATTGATGATTGCGTTGACATTCTTTTGTTGTGCGGTGGGGGGGGTGCGAAGGGTTTGCAGTTTCTCTGTGAGATTCTTCTCCAGATGCCACAAAACAAACAAAACCCATGGACGTCAGTTCAGAGTTGTATAGCGCAAAAGTACCCTGACGAAGGGTCTCGGCCTGAAACGTCGACTGTACCTCTTCCTATAGATGCTGCCCGGCCTGCTGCGTTCATCCGCATTTTTTGTGTGTGTTGCTTGATAATAAATGAACCTTTGACTCATGATACCATTTACTAAAAGCACACCATTTTCACAGGGGTGTTAAATTCTTTGTGCATAAAAACCTTAAATGATGATTACGATTAAAATTGAAATTCAACAGAACAAAAAGCTGTGTGAATACTAATAAACAACAAGAAACATGGAACTGAGTAAGACTTTACCTAGTTAGTGAAACTGTCCAGAGAAAAGGAAAGAAGTTATGTTGCTACCTTTGCACCAAGTATTCCCAGTTGAGTCGTGTCCAATCCCATGCCATTGTTTTCCCATATTTGTTGTACGAAATGTAGTTGAGAACTGTAAACACATCCTGACTCTTTATGAAACTTTCATTTTTAATATAGCTTAAGAACCTACATGAAAAAAGAAAATTTTTAGCAGCTTGATTTTCAAGTAAATAACTACAGATCTGTATCTCTGAAACTTAAAAGTACAATGAGATTTTGGGTATCGGCCACTATTTTTGTGAGTTGGCCTTCAGCTCGGTCTTGGGTCCTGGAGCTACAAATGTAAGAATATTCATAAATTCTGTACTTCCTGGGGCAGCAGTCTCCAGTGACTTTGAACTGAGCACTGCTAAAGAAGGGCAGCATTGAAAATCGATTTGAAGAAAATTTAAAGTTATGGAAACAGAAATTGATTGGAAAATCCTTTCAGTTTCTGAAGTGGCAAAACTGTTGCAATAGATGCGTGAGACGGTCAGCAGTAGCATTGTAACTACCTGTCCAAAAGCTGAATATTCTCCACTGAAGCTAATCCGTACAGAAGCTTGTCCTTCTCCTGGGCAAGAGTGGTTTCCTGGTACTTTTTAAACATAAATTCCCATGAAGACTCATTAGCTTGTTTCATTCCGTAGTGGTAAACAAGTAGCCGCAGATTAGGTGCTATACTGGAGTAAAAAAAAATGATTTGAAATTATTTCCACATTTTCGTATTTTATTTTCACCAAATTAATAATAAAAGGCATGTGAAATGGGGGCGGGAGTTGATTTTAACTGGATATGATAGGGTTCAAATTAGAACATTCTGTGACATGACCGAAACAAAATGGCCCCAGCACATTTTCTTGAAGAACGTTGCATGGTTTGTGTTCTGCTTGCTTTTAGTTGGGCTTCAACATGAATTTGCGAGCTTGCTTTAATGCCCAGGAGTCAGTAACACCAACATGCAAATGGAAACAGAGCAGCTGGATCAAGTAGGCATATGCCTTTTGCAACCTGGCTCAGGCCTGAATGCTCCCTCAAACCTCAAATAAACCTTCCTCCACAATAATTGCTGAAATGGGATTCCCGTTCCCATTCTGACATGTCTATCCATGGTGCGGGGAGAAATTCTCAATAAACTTGACAGGCTCTTTCCCTGACTGCAGTTTGTCGTCCTCCACCATTACTGTGCACGCTAGACCTTCCCCATAAGCATTAGAGCCAATAGGTTCACCTTTTGCCTGATAACCATTCTCTGAATAACTTGTTTGCATTGCTTAATGCTTCTGTATCTCCCGTGTAGCATGCAAGGTCCAGAACGTCGCTCCTCAGTAACCTACAAATACAGCAAAATCAACCCGTAGGTTACTTCTTGCAATTTAAATGGATGATGTGATTCATAATTATAATATGTAAAAATAGTGAACCTTTCCAAATGGGAGTTACTGTCATCCCAGCCAAGCATACTAGCAATGGGCTTCACCTGCTCTTTCCAATAGGCCTACAAAAGCAAAAATGCCAAAGGTGAAAGTCAAATGCTTTAATTTCTATTATTGTTCAGTCTTTCAAGATATTAAGCATAGCTCACCTGGAACTTTTCGTCAAGATGGTCATCGTCCCGTAGCATGCGCTGAATATATGCAATGGATGAAATAGCTATTGACCAAGGTAAATAATCTGTTTCATTTTTCAAGTATTTTGTCATGTTTAAGGCCACAGAGTACTGCAGGAGAGCTGCTCTGCAAAGGAGGGAAACATTACGAGAAACACAATTAGAGTTCAGCTTCCTGTTGGATTTTATTCCTGCCCAGAGATGGTAACTTCCACTGCCCAAGACGAATATGGTGACCTGTCTCAATGATCACCATCCAGTGGCTCCTGCATCTACCAGGTGCCTTGATAGGCCAGTTAGGGAACAAATCAACTCCTGCCTCAGAGAGCACACAGTTTGCCCCCCGACAGAGTCGGTCATCAGCAGATGAGATTTCTTTGGCTCTTCATTCTGCTGCGGACCATCTAGACAACGGGAACTGATGTGTCAGGCTGCAGCTCAGATTTCAGCACTGTCATCCCATCCAAACTCATCGAGCTTCAAGCCACTACTGCAATGGGATACCTGACTTCCTCTCTGGCAGACCTCAGTGAGGAGGAGTGGTAACATCTCCTCCTCACTGACCATCTGCACCTCAGGACTGCGTGATCGGCTGCTTGCTCTACTTCCTAAACACACAAAGCAGTGTGACCAAACAGTGCCATCTTCAAATTCGCCGACAACACTGCTGTCATTGGACGAATCGCAGGTGGTGACGAATCAGTTTACTGGAGCAAGACAAGTCACTTGGTTAAGTGCTGCTGCATAAACAACCTCTTGCTCAATATCAGTCAAGCAAGAGCTGGTTGCTGACTTTGAGAATGGGAAGGAAGGCAAACATTGGGGGATTGGTGTTGGAAAACATCAGCTGCTTTAAATTTCTGGTTATTAATATACCAGGTGGCAAATTGTGAGGCCAGCACATTGATGTCATCTTAAGTGTCTATACTTCGTAGGAGGCCAAAGAGCTTCAGTTTGTCACCATACGTTCTAACAGACATCTCCAGATGTACTGTTGACAATTTCCTGACATGCTACATCACGCTCTGGTATGGCAACTTGAATGCACAAGAACGCAAGAAGCTGCAGAGTAGTGGACTCTGCCCAAGATATCACAGGTAGGCAAATCACTCACATCATTGGTAGTATTGCCTCAAGAAGACAACATTGATCATAGATCCCCACCATCAGGCCACACCATTTTGTCACAGCTACCATCGGGCAGAAACTGGAATCACACACCACCAGGTTCAAGAATAGCCCTTCCACTCAAACCATCCGGTTCTTGCTAGGTACAGGGATGGGCGGCGTTAAGGGAATGTGATATGTAACTAGAAACTAGAAAGCAATGTCTTTGCTCTTCTGAATATTTAGTTGGAAGGATTTCTGCTCTTCCACCACTGGCTATCAGACAATGACTGACAATTTAAACTCTGGAGAGATGGAGACTGTTCTTTAAATGACTAATAAGATACAAAATCAGTCTCCTGTATTAGCAGAGCAATGGTAGAATCATGAGAAGTTTATAATTCGTGTGGCTATTTGGGCCAACCTGATAATGAACTCCAGCTTGTTGCCAGGACAGACCTCTGGTTTGTGCCACTGCCTTCTCCTTTCCCAAAGCCCTCTTTTATTCAATTAACATATGGTCATTTCTCTTGAATCTGCATCCATTCCTGATCACAGTACAATTCATCTAAAATTAATTATTCTCTTCTTCTCTCCATTCCTGCCCCCAGTCTATTGTCTTAATACACCTGAACAATCAACAAATCTTCCCTCTCAATCTTATTTTTTCCCCATTCTGCTGACAACACTAGTGAGTATTGTTCATACCCAGTTGCCTGACTCATCCCCAGTGGTGAGCCTGGATCTTCACTGATGAAAAAAGTCCCATTCCTCTGCAGGCTCCCCCATCACGCAAAAAGCTCAACACGACATTGAACAAAGCAGTTTTCTTAATCTGCAGCCTTCTGTCACCAACACATTCACCTCTCTCCCATTGGCACGTTATGACTGCAATGCATACCACCTTTCAGATGGGCAGTGGAGGACAAAAAAATACTTAACTGTCTGTCCTTTGAGGAGCTCTGAAAGCCTCGTGAAAACCAAGGTATTTTAACAGCTTTTATTTTGGGTTTTGGGGTTTTCCTGAAGGTTCAGCAAAAGTCATTTGTAATTTCCTGGCACCCCCTACCACCAGTTTGCATGAATAATGACCCAAGTGCCTGCAGCTCACCCAGGAAATGTTAATGATGCTGAAACCAAGTAGTAACCCAGGCCTCCTTTCAGGGTCATTAGGTGGGAACCACTGAATTTGCATTCAATCTGAAAATATCCTATTATGTTTCCAAAGATGAGAAAATCAACAAACTAAACAGCCTTTTTCACTTATGTCCTGAGTGTTTCAGAGTACTGGTAATGATGTTCGGAGGGGCAGAGCGAAGTTGTGATGGTGCTAAACGGTGACTCCTTTCCTTGCATTTTCAGAAACTGCTCTGTTTCTATCTTTGATATCTCTTTTCCCCTTTTCAAGGTTCTTTTCCTGACCTGGAGTCACACTCTGACTTCGGTTCTTTGCAGGAATGGGACCGCTCTCAGGGCCTCATGACTGGCTGCTTTTTAATACCCCAAGGATGCGGCCTGGAAGACGAGCACACCTTCAGGGTTCTAGGAGTTTGTGGCTCTGGAGATGGGCTGATTCTCGGCCGGTACTGCCGCCTGATGTGTTGCGGCGAACACAGGACATCGGGAGCAATGGGTTAGCTGCCATGGGTTGTGTGTCCAGAGAGCTGCACCCTTCCGGGGCCGACTCTGTGGGCACAGAGCTCAGAAAAAGCAACATAACAGACTTTTTCAACAAGTTGTTTGTTATGTCTCCCCTCTCACTGTCAAACGGAGACACCTCTTTTTCCATTATTAGAGAGAGGGAGAGAGCCTGTGGTATATCGAATTACCTGGTGAACGAGAAGTCTTTGGGGTACTGCAAGTCTGTATCTTTATTGATGTTTGCTGCACGCTTGAGTGTTCGGTGGGGGGGTACCAACATTTTTTTTGCTGGTGGAGGGTGCTTTGGGGTTCTAACATTTAACTGTCATTCATTCTTTGGGGCACTCCTCTGTTTTCGTGGATGTTTGCAAAGAAAAAGAATTTCCGGATGTATTTTGTATACATGTCTCTGACATTAAATGTACCTGTGAAAGGGTAGGGTGCTAACTTACTGCATCAAAACAGGAAAAATTGTCAACATTCAGATTGTTGCTCAGACACTTACTTTGCCAGTGAAAATGTGTCATCAATAAACCCTGTGCGATCGCTGCTTGAGAAATCCTAAATAGAGAAGCAGATATGCCAAGTTAAGTAAGCATTAGGCTTTCTTTCAAGTTGTGGTTTGCAAAATGGAAGACGGCACATGTCAACTCTAAAGCTTTCAGCAAACCCTTTGGCATAGACTTCCCCTTACCCAGCTCTTCCTCTTGTCATCTAATCGCATTGGAAAGTTGCCATGGGCAACAAACCAGATAAGAAATGTCACTAACTTTTTCCGGCTCTCTTTATTTGGGAGATGATAGGCAGAGGAGGCAAGGAGCTGAAGGAGGAGGTGATGCAGCAGATTGTACATCAAAACAGCAAGCTGTTGGTCTCCCTTGTCATTGAAGGAGCAATATCTTTATTCCCCTCCCCAACTTTTCCGGTGAGAGAGAGAGCCAGTCTGAGATGTCAGAGTGTTGGAATGGGCAGTAGTTTTTGATGGACTCTAGACCACGGTCTCTGGAGCTTTGCTATTGCTTGCATGGTGTGTGGGGGGGGGGGGGCGAGGAATTTGATGCTTTTGCTGCTGCTTGTGCGTGGGGGGACAGGGGGGAGGGAGGCTTTGGTGTTCCAGTGTTTCCTGTAATTCACTCTTTGTTTTTTTTTCCTCCCTCCATTTCATTGATGTCAGCAAAGAGCAAGAATCTCAGGTTATACCTTCTCTGACCCAATGAAGAGGACAGTGGGCCAAGGAAGAAAGGGAAGGATTAGGAGAACCAGAGGAAGACGATGGGTAAATGAGGAGAGAGGTGCTGACAGGTAACCAGCATGGGAAATGGAAAGGGGAAGGGCGGGGTGGAGAAATTGTTGGAGAAATTGATGTTCAAGTATCATATTAGGTGGATATGAGGAATATGAGGTGTTGCTCTTCCATCCCGAGTTTGGTCTCATCGCGAGAGTGAGGAGGCCATGGACAGGAATGTCAGAATGAGAATGGGAAGTCACATTGAAATAAGTAGCCACTGGGTGATCGTGCGGACAGAAAGAAGGCGTTTGTTAAAGTGGTCCCCCACCCGGCCAAGAGCATAATTTGTGAGGAATTCTGTTGATTATACAGGAGGAGGCCATTAACAATGCACCCCATGGATGAGCAGGGAATCAGAGAGTGGCTCGGCCGAGAATTGCTCTGAAATTTCCGTGACACTCTTACTTCACAAATAGCCAGCTGCTACAACTCTTGTTGCTTAGGCTTTGCAGGTTAAAATCAAAATAAGGACAATGCAATCATTCTTACTGTATGGTTGCTCATCAGTTTATGGATAATTCTTTCCCAGGCCGAGTCTTCATACTGCACACGATAGAACCCAATGTGCTCTGTGTTTACTTTCAAGATGTGGGCAGACGAATTAGTCGGAATTTTCACTAAGTATATATGGAAAAAAAAGCGGACAAGCTATTCTTAAGAAAATGACTATGAAGGCCAATGTTATTTCTAAAGTAAAAGTCTATTATTGAAAATACTTCTTGCATGCTCTATATTTTGTCAGCGTTTCCTTCTCTTAAGCTGCTGAGGATTCATTTATTCTGAAGTGACATTAATGCAATTATTCCAACATTTCCCCCACTGCATCTTTTTAAAATTGTTTATCTCTTCCTTCTCATTGTCTAATGGTTACTGCAGATTTGCTTTCTCACCTTACTAAGTGACTGCACCAAGCTTTAAAATATAGGCTGAGCACCCATTATCCGAAATTCCAAAATCTGAAACACTCCGAAATTGAAGACTCTTTTGAGCTCTGACATGACTTTTCTGTTTGGCTACCGATGACTAGTGGTGTTCCACAGGGGCCAGTGTTGCAACCACATTTTTTTTTGCCTTTTTAATTTGGATGACAGAATTGATAGCTTTGCAGATGATATGAAGATAGGTGTAGGGGCAGGTAGTGTTGAGGAAGCAGGGAGGCTAGACAGATTACGAGAATGGGCAAAAAGTGGTGGGAAATGTATGGTCATGCATTTTTAGTAGAAGAAATAAAGCAGTAGACTATTTTCTAAATGGAGAAAACAATTCAAAAATATGAGGTGTGAAGGACTTGGGAGTCCTTGTACAGGATTCCCTAAAGATTAATTTGTAGCTTGAGTCAGTGGCGAGGAAGGAAATTGCAATGTTAGCATTCATTTCGAGGGGACTAAGATGCAATGCTGAAGCTTTAGAAGGCATTGGTGAAGCCTCACTTGGAGCATTGTGAGTAGATATCAGCCCCTTATCTAAGAATGGATATGCTGATATTGGAGAGGGTTCAGAGGAGGTTTGCGAGAATGATTCCAAGAATGATAGGCTTATCATATGAGGAGCAATTGACAGCCCTGGGCCAGTACTCGCTGGCATTTAGAAGAATGAAGGGGGATCTCATTGAATCCTATCGAATATTGAGAGGCCTAGGTAGAGTGGATATGGAGAGTATGCTTCCTATAGTAGTTGAGTTTAGGACCAGAGGGCACAGCATCAGAATAGGAGGGCTTCCATTTAAAATGGAAATAAGGAAAAATTTCTTTAGCCAGAGGGTGGTGAATCTGTAGAATTCATTGCCACAGGTGGCTGTGGAGGTCAAATCATCAGACGTATTTAATGCTGAGGTTGTTAAGTTCTTGGTTAGTCAAGGCATAAAAGATTTCAGGGAAAAGGCAGGAGAATGGGGTTGAGAGGGAAAAGGATGAGCCATCATGATTTGGCAGAGCAGACTCTATAGGCCGAATGGCTTAATTCTTAACCATAGAAACTACAGCACAGAAACAGGCCTTTTGGCCCTTTTTGGCTGTGCCGAACTATTTTCTGCCTAGTCCCACTGACCTGCACACGGACCATATCCCTCCATACACTTCCCATCCATGTATCTGTCCAATTTATTTTTAAATGTTAAAAAAGAACCCGCATTTACCAGCTCGTCTGGCAGCTCATTCCATACTCCCACCACTCTCTGTGTGAAGAAGCCCCCCCACCCCCACCAATGTTCCCTTTAAACTTTTCCCCCCTCACCCTAAACCCATGTCCTCTGGTTTTTTTCTCCCCTTGCCTCAGTGGAAAAAGCCTGCTTGCATTTACTCTATCTATACCCATCATAATTTTATATACCTCTATCAAATCTCCCCTCATTCTTCTATGCTCCAGGGAATAAAGTCCCAACCTATTCAACCTTTCTCTGTAACTGAGTTTCTCAAGTCCCGGCAACATCCTTGTAAACCTTCTCTGCACTCTTTCAACCTTATTTATATCCTTCCTGTAATTTGGTGACCAAAACTGAACACAATACTCCAGATTCGGCCTCACCAATGCCTTATACAACCTCATCATAACATTCCAGCTCTTATACTCAATACTTTGATTAATAAAGGCCAATGTACCAAAAGCTCTCTTTATGACCCTATCTACCTGTGATGCCACTTTTAGGGAATTTTGTATCTGTATTCCCAGATCCCTCTGTTCCACTTTACTCCTCAGTGCTTTACCATTAACCCTGTATGTTCTACCTTGGTTTGTCCTTCCAACGTGCAATACCTCACACTTGTCTGTATTAAACTCCATCTGCCATTTTTTAGCCCATTTTTCCAGCTGGTCCAAGTCCCTCTGCAGGCTCTGAAAACCTTCCTCACTGTCTACTACACCTCCAATCTTTGTATCATCAGCAAACTTGCTGATCCAATTTCCCACATTATCATCCAGATCATTGATATAGATAACAAATAACAATGGACCCAGCACTGAGCCCTGTGGCACACCACTAGTCACAGGCCTCCACTCAGAGAAGCAATTCTCTACCACCACTGGCTTCTTCCATGGAGCCAATGTCTAATCCAATTTAACACCTCTCCATGTATACCTAGCGATTGAAATTTCCTAACTAACCTCTCATGCGGGACCTTGTCAAAGGCCTTACTGAAGTCCATGTAGACAACATCCACTGCCTTCCCTTCATCCACTTTCCTGGTAACCTCCTCGAAAAACTCCAATAGATTGGTCAAACATGACCTACCACGCACAAAGCCATGTTCACTCTCCCAAATAAGTCCCAGTCTATCCAAATGCTTGTAGATTCTGTCTCTTAGTACTCCTTCAAATAACTTACCTACTACCGACGTTAAACTTACTGGCCTATAATTTCCCGGATTACTTTTCGATCCTTTTTTAAACAATGGAACAACATGAGCCACTCTCCAATCCTTCGCCACCTCACCTGTAGACAGCGACATTTTAAATATTTCAGCCAGGGCCCCTGCAATTTCAACTCTAGTCTCCTTCAAGGTCCGAGGGAACACCCTGTCAGGTCCCGGGCATTTATCCACTTTAATTTTCCTCAAGACAGCAAGGACCTCCTCCTTTTCGATCTGTACAGTTTCCAAGATCTCACTACTTGTTTCCCTTAATTCCATAGACTTCATGCCAGTTTCCTTAATAAACACAGACGCAAAAATCCTATTTAAGATCTCCCCCATTTCCTTTGGTTCCGCACATAGCCAACCACTCTGATCTTCAAGAGGACCAATTTTATCCCTTACAATCCTTTTGCTCTTAATATACCTATAAAAACTCTTTGGATTATCCTTCACTTTGACTGCCAAGGCAACCTCATGTCTTCTTTTAGCCCTCCTGATTTCTTTCTTAAGTATTTTCTTGCACTTCTTATACTCCTCAAGCACCTTATTTACTCCCTGCTTCCTATACACGTCATACAACTCCCTCTTCTTCTTCATCAGAGTTGCAATATCCCTTGAGAACCAAGGTTCCTTATTCCTATTCACCTTGCCTTTAATCCTGACAGGAACATACAAATCCTGCACTCTCAAAATTTCTCCTTTGAAGGCTTCCCACCTACCGATCACATCCATGCCAGAGAACAACCTGTCCCAATCCACGCTTTTTAGATCCTTTCTAATTTCTTCAAATTTGGCCTTCTTCCAGTTAAGAACCTCAACCCTAGGACCAGATCTATCCTTGTCCACGATCAAGTTGAAACTAATGGTGTTATGATCACTGGAACCAAAGTGCTCCCCTACACAGACTTCCGTCACTTGTCCTAACTCGTGTCCTAACAGGAGATCCAATATTGCATCCCCTCTAGTTGGTCCCTCTATATATTGCTTTAGAAAACTTTCCTGAACACATTTTACAAACTCTAAACCATCTAGACCCCTAACAGTATGGGAGACCCAATCAATATATGGAAAATTAAAATCCCCTACCACCACAACTTTATGTTTCCTGCAGTTGCCTGCTATCTCTCTGCAGATTTGCACTTCCAATTCTTGTTGACTATTGGGTGGTCTGTAATACAATCCCACTAATGTGGCCATACCTTTCCTGTTTCTCAGCTCCGCCCACAAGGACTCAGTAGACAAGCCCTCTAATCTGTCCTGCCTGAGCACTGCTGTAATATTTTCCCTAACAAGCAATGCTACTCCCCTACCTTTCATTCCTCTGCCTTGATCACATCTGAAACATCGGAACCCTGGAATATTAAGCTGCCAGTCCTACCCCTCCTGTAGCCAAGTTTCACTAATTGCTACAACGTCATAATTCCACGTGTCAATCCACGCCCTCAACTCATCCGCCTTCCCCGCAATACTCCTAGCATTGAAATATATACACCTCAGAAGATTTTTACCACCACTCACAACCTTTCTATTAGTGGATTTACTTGAACTTTTAACATCATTTATTTTCACCCCAGCCACACTGTCAGCTCTGGTACTGTGGTTCCCATCCCCCTGCAAATCTAGTTTAAAGCCTCCCCAATAGCATTAACAAACCTCCCTGAAAGGCTATTGGTCCCCCTGTAGTCCAAGTGTAACCCGTCTCTCTTGTACAGGTCCCACCTGCCCCAGAAGAGGTCCCAATTATCCCGAAATCTGAAACCCTGCCCCTTACACCAGTTCCTCAGCCACTTGTTCATCCTCCAGAGCATCCTATTCTTACCCTCACTGGCACCTAGCACAGGTAGCAATCCTGAGATTACCACCCTCGAGGTCCTGCTTTTCAACTTCCTACCAAGCTCTCTACACTCACTCTCCAGGACCTCCTCACTCTTCCTTGCTATCTCATTGGTACCGATGTGCACCACGATATCTGGCTGATCACCCTCCCACTTCAGAATGTCATGCAATCGATCAGAGACATCCTTGACCCTGGCACCCGGGAGGCAACAAACCATCCTGGATTCTCTGTCACGACCACAGAACCTCCTATCTGACCCTCTAACTATCGAGTCCCCTATCACTACCGCTCTCCTCTTTCTCCCCCCTCCCTTCTGCACTGCAGAGCCAGACCCAGTGCCAGAGATCTGGCTACTGCAGCTAGTCCCAGGTAAGTCATCCCCCCCAACAGTATCCAATGCAGTATACTTGTTGTTGAGGGGAATGGCCACAGGGGAACCCTGCTCTGCCTGCCCTTTCCCCTTCCCTCGCCTGACAGTGACCCAATTTCCTGTCCTCTGTTCCTTTGGCGTAACTACCTCCCTGTAGCTACTATCTACAATCTCCTCATTCTCCCGAATGATCCGCAGGTCATCCAGCTCCTGCTCCAGTTCCCTAACATGGTTTGTTAGGAGCTGCAGCTGGATGCACTTCCTGCAGGTGTCATTATCAGGGACACCGGAGGGCTCCCTGACCTCTGTCTTGTGGTCTAAAAATCAGAATAGTGGAAGAACTCGGCGGGGGGGGGGGTCAATTAGCATTTGAGGCAAAAGTTGCAAGCTGAGGTTTTAGATCGAGACCATGCATGATGACTACGACGGAAGAGAATAAAATATTGCTTTAAATATCAAAGATTAGCTTTATTTGTCACATGTATATTAAAAGCATCGCTAGTGTCAATGACCAACACACGCAGGATGTGCAAGATTGTCTGTCGGAGGGAAGGGTAGGAAGGAAGCAGATAGTGATATGTGGAACCCGGTGGGACGGAGCCGAAAGGCCAATGAAACCCGATGGGAAGGAGCCGATAGGCCAATGAAACCTGGTGGGAAGGAGTCGATAGACCAATGAAACCCGGTGGGAAGGAGTCGATAGGCCAATGAAACCAGGTGGGAAGGAGCCGATAGGCTAATGAAACCCGGTGGGAAGGAACCGATAGGCCAATGAAACCCGGTGGGAAGGAGCCGATAGGCCAATGAAACCCGGTGGGAAGGAACCGATAGGCCAATGAAACCCGGTGGGAAGGAACCGATAGGCCAATGAAACCAGGTGGGAAGGAGCCGATAGGCCAATGAAACCAGGTGGGAAGTGGGAGAAGCAGAATGAGGAAAGTAAACAGAGCAAGAAGAAAACTAAGTGGACAGGCATGTGTATGTGGGAGAAGAACATCAGGGGTCTCGGTTCACTGAAATTGGACAATTCTATGCTCATACCACTGGGTTGTGAGTGGATTAAGAGATAGTTTTCCAAATTTGAATTTGACCTCTCCATAGGAATGGAGAAGGTAAACAAATTAGACAAAGTAGAAAGAATGTTAAAATGACATGCACCCCCTAAAGTTTGAGCTGGCAACTTTGGACAGTGCAGGTGATCTACAAAACTATTGAGAGATGCTGAAAGCTGTCTAGGTACGGTGTTCAATAGCCTTGAAGACCAACATTAATCTCAAAGTATTACAGACACATAAATATACCAGTAATGAATCCTACCAAGTTCTCCAAATTAGTCAAATATTATTCCAGATGAAGGGCAAGAAAATCTGTAATGATCTGAGTTTCATCCTATTCAGCTTTCATTGCCTTTGCAGGATTACACAATTTACAGAGTTTACTGATAGAAATTATTTCTTCCAGTGAACTTTGGGACATCATCTTGGATTATTCTCATGCAAATAGACTGATACAAGATAACGTTGTGTTCTGTGAGGACTGAGAACTGAAATCAACTCTCATGATAATGATGCACTGATCTAGTGCATTAATGGTCAGGTTTTGAGTTTGCACTTACAGGAGAGGGTTTTGTTTTCTATGACTTTGGGCTGGCAGTATGTTTAGAATTCCTGGGATAGAATTTCACTTTCCAACCTATTGAGGATGGGTGTACTTTGTAGAGCCACATGACAATTACTCCGAACTATCATCTGCAGGTTCTGTTTTTCTTTCAAACATTTCACCATTTGAAATTTTATCAGAAGCCCACAACTCAGAATCTGACCCTTGTACATCTCATTCCTACCTGTTGCATCTGGTATCTTGAACAGTAAAGTGCTAGTTTCTCCTCCCAGTGTATGCCACTGTATGGGTATGTTCCACTTGTATCTAAAATTGAAAGAAAATCATTATATAATCATAATATACACGGTCTAAAGTTTTCTCTTTTGTTCTTCCTGGCTTCCATTTCCCAGCAACCCGCTCCATTCTTTCTCATTCCATTACAAGCTGCAATATGTACACAGTGAAGGCTCTTCATTCAGTTTCAGAGTACTCAGACATTAGCAATACAAACAACAGGCTGTTTATCGATTACATCTTAGCATTTGACTCCATCAACACCTCACTAAAATCCAACAAGCTTCAAAACCTGGTCC
Source organism: Mobula hypostoma (assembly GCF_963921235.1). Taxonomy (NCBI): domain Eukaryota; kingdom Metazoa; phylum Chordata; class Chondrichthyes; order Myliobatiformes; family Myliobatidae; genus Mobula; species Mobula hypostoma. The sequence goes on along the minus strand of NC_086100.1, from coordinate 110,480,287 downwards.
TTTGTCACTTGCTCTGCAACTGAATTCTGACTTTCTCATCAGGTGACCGCAGTTAATATGGATCAGTGACATCTCCCCCTCACTGCAGTCAGCAAAGACGCACCTCAGGGATGAGTGCTGAGCTCACTTCGCTACAAGCATGACTGTGTGGCTAGGTACAACTCAAATGCCACCTACAAACCCGGCGATGGCGTCTCTTTTGTTGGCAGAATCTCAGATGGTGCCAAGGAGGCGCACAGGAGTGAGATAGGTCAGCTGGTTAAGTGCCGCTGCAATAACAATGTCAGAAACACCAAGGAACTGATTGTGGACATCAGGAAGGGGAAGTTGGAAGAACACATCGAGGGGTCAACAGTGAAAAGAGTGAACAGCTTCAAGTACCGAGACATCACCATCTCGGCAGATCTATCCTGGGCTCAAAGGAATTATGAAGACGGCATGCCAGTTGCTAGTAGTTCTTCGGGAGTTTGAGGAAGATTTCATATGTCCCCAAAAATGATTTTTACAGATGTATGGTGGAGAGTATTCTGACTGATTACATCACTGCCTGGTGTGAAGGTTCCAGTGCGCAGGATTAAAAGAGGCTGTGGAATGTTGTTTTCTCAGTCAGCTTCACCGTGACAACTGCCCTGCCCATCACTGAGCACTTCTTCAAAAAAGTGGCATCCACCATCCAGGACATGCCCTCTTCACATTACTACCATCAGGCAGCAGATACTGGAGTCTTAAGACCCACACTCAACTTCTTAGGAATAGCTTCGTTTCTCCACAGTCAGATTTCCGAACAATTAATGAGCCCCATGAACACTACCTTATTATTCTCTTTTTGCACTATTTTATTCAGTTTTAATTTATAGGAATTTTTTTTTAATGTCTTTCACTGTATACCTGCATTAAAACAATAAACTTCACTTCCTATACCAGTGATAATAAACCAGATTCTATGTCCGAGATAAAAACAAGATTTTCAAAGAAGCAGCAAATTCAAAGGGATGGAGAGCAACTGTACGCACAGGCAGGAAGAGATCAGAGATCCACAAGGCATCTTATCTGCATCATAGCCACCTACCTTATTCCCAGTCCTCTGTTTCACCAGGCATCCTAAATCTGTCAAAACCAGGGAGAAAAATACATGACCGTGAAGTAAAATACATGGCTAAATTTCACTTTTCAGAGATCCGAGTCTGTGTGAACTGGTCACTCTGTGAACTAACACAGAAGGACTGTGTTGTACAACAGAAAGCCTTCTGAAGGTGAAAGTAAGTACCATCCCCTTTATTAATATTCTTTTACCACTGACTAATGCACCAAAGTAGACTGGAGTCTACTTTGGAGTGTTATCGTTTAGGGTTTGAGGGGCAATAGTTATATTAAAACTAGTTTCAACACCAGCAAGGTGGGTGGTGTATTTGAGAAAGCCCACACACCCTTTACCAGCTGCTATCAACCCTGCCTTACTTATGCCAGATTGTGCAAAATGTCAGGTTGGGCAAATGGACTTGGCTTGGTAGGCACCTAAAGTCAAAAATCCAGCATTTTACTTGTGCAAACTCCACTGTAAAATATACGGTTTGGTTGCCATTTTAGCATTATGATTTTGTGCTTATTTGTTCAAGATGGTGGCAGAATATTATGTCACAAATAGTATGGTGGTGAACAGTATGTCACAAAATTTAGTGCCAACCAAGTGGAGATCATGTAGCAACAGGAGCAAGGCAACTCTGCAAATTTAGGGATGGCATCTAGATTGAGGTGGATAAACCAGGTGAATCCACATTCTAAATCTATACACAAGCATTACTGTGGCCGCGTGCTGGATTGCTATCTGCAGGATATGCTTGTAATTGAAAAGTCCATTGCCTGGGTTTGTGCATAGTTTATGGTCACAACTTTGCACAGACATGGGTGCTCTACTGCAGCGGTTCTAAACCTGGGGTCCACGGGGCCCTCAGTTAATGGCAAGGCTCCACTGCATAAAAACAGTTGGGAACCCCGGGTCTATTGTGAGGAATTCCCACGACACAAGATCCTGAAACAAACTGAATTAGTTGTCAAGAGATTGAGATTTGGATGATTTTCATTGTTTTGGGAGTACAAGTGTAAAGATTGCTTACGCAAAATTGATTGCACAAACTATTCCAAAGGCCGATTGTCAGGCAGGTGATTGATAAGATAGGGGGCATTCTGTTATACGGGGGGGAGCAAAACCCAGCGTGAAAGACACTGGCCGTAAAGCTACATCACACCCACCCTTTCCAGTTCAAAGGACAGGAAGTGCTGCACTGCACCGACATGGGGGCAAAGAACAATACTCAGGTCACGGCCTGGTACAAGCATAGACTTCAATTCCCAGTGTCAGTCAGAAAATGCCACTGGGATAGCACTTCTGTCACTGCGGCAGGCTGAAGCAGCAAAATCATAAAAGTATTATCATCTTCCAAGTTCTCTTACTCACACAGCATCTTCATAAATTCAGCCCATGATTGAATGGTGGAGCAGACTCGTTGGGTTGAATGGCCTACTTCTGCTCCTATATCTCATGGTCTTTTCCCTCAATTACATTCATGGTCAAGTTCCCAACTAACCCACATTCTCAACTACACCCCAAAAACTCTGCATTAGGTCAAGAAACACTATGCTATTTTCCCAGTGAATTAAATAGATCAGCAACCATTTCAGGAATAAACTATTCTGAACCAGTCAACAAGCACAAAAACCATTAACAAAGAGCAAAAGGGAGACAAGTGGCACATACAGATAGGGTGACTGTCGGTGCGCTCAGTACAAGACGACAAAGAAGGGCACCACTTCAACTGGGACAGCACGGAGGTTCTGGCGCAGGTAAGCACGAAGCAGGCATGACAATTTTTAGAAGCATGGTTCTCTTCTGACAACTCCATAAGCAAACATATCGAAATAGACGCCATCTATGAACCCCAAAGAACCAAAGAAACACAAGCCAGTAGAATTCAAAGGCCAACTGAAGTGTTAGCCAAGCCAAGTGTTAGCCGAGGCAAGTGAACACTGTATAAATGTGAGCACACGCAGAGAGGGAACGCCAGGAGCTGCACCCTGAGGATGTCACATTGATTGGCGGTGAAACGTCTGCAAACTAATTGCCAAGCTCGGCAAGCACTGCAACATCAAACAGACAGATATTGTTTTTGGAATATTAAATGAATATTACTTTAATGTGGCAAGCTGTAGGATGCACCAGAGCTACAGAATCTAGATGTATCTGAGGTTAACATTGGTGAAAGTCCACCTACATCATTCATGGTGCAGAATTGTCCAAGAATAAGGTTAATTCACCATTTTAAACATAAAAATTCAACACACAGTTCACTTTAATGAGAATAACAGCAAATTGAGCATGCATTAAACAAAGTAGAACTATATAGATGACGATCCTCATCTATTCTCCAATAGGCGGTTCAGCTGGTTTTAAATTCTGTCCACAGATGATCAACAGACCAAGATTAAAACCAGCCTCTTCACTAACAATGTCACTTCTGCACGGTCATAACCAATAGCAGAGAAAACGTGAAATAAAAGCAAAGCTACCGCATGAAAGGCTTATTGAGAAAGTCAGGAAACATGGGATCAAAGAGGACATTGCTTTGTGGTTCCAGAACTGGTTTGCCCACAGAAGGCAAAGAGTGGTTGTAGATCAGTCATATTCTGCATGGAGGTCGGTGACCAGTTGTGTGCCTCGGGGATCTGTTCTAGAACTCCTACTCTTTGTGATTTTTATAAATGATCTGGATGAGGAAGTGGAGGGATGGGTTAGTAAATTTGCTGATGACACAAAGGTTGGAGGTGTTGTGGATAGTGTGAAGGACTGTCAAAGGTTACAGCGGGACATCGATAGGAAGCAAAACTGGGCTGAGAAGTGGCAGATGGAGTTCAACCCAAATAAGTGAGAGGTGGTTCATTTTGGTAGGTCAAGTATGATGGCAGAATATAGTATTAATGGTAAGACTCTTGGCAGTGTGGAGGATCAGAGGGATGTTGGGGTCTGTCCATAGGACACTCAAAGCTGCTGTGCAGGTTGACTGTGTGGTTAAGGCAGCATACGGTGCATTGGCCTTCATCAACCTTGAGTTCAAGAGCCGGGAGGTAATGTTACAGCTATATAGGACCCTAGTCAGACTCCACTTGGAGTACTGCGCTCATTTCTGGTCATCTCACTACAGGAAGGATGTGGAAACTATAGAAAGGGTGCAGAGGAGATTTACAAGGATGTTGCCTGGATTGAGGAGCATGCCTTATGAGAATAGGTTGAGTGAACTCAGTCTTTTCTCCTTGGAGCGATGGAACTTGAGAGGTGACCTGATAGAGGTATACAAGATGAGAGGCATTGATCGTGTGGAGAGTCAGAGACTTTTTCCCAGTGCTGAAATGGCTAACATGAGAGGACACAGTTCGACGGTGCTTGGAAGCAGGTACTGAAGAGATGTCAGGGGTAAGTTAGTTAGTTGTTTTTTAAAAAAAAACGCAGAGTGGTGAGTACGTGGAATGGGCTGCCAGCGACTGTGGTTAAGGAGGATATGATAGGGTCTTTTAAGAGACTCCTAGACAGGTACATGGAGCTCAGAAAAATGGAGGGCTGTGTGTAACCCTAGGAAATTTCTAAAGTACATGTTCGGCGCAGTATTGTGGGTTGAAGGGCCTGTATTGTGCAGTAGGTTTTCTATGTTCTAAGAAAATGCTGAAAGCATGCTGCATGCCAGGCAGAAAGGAAAACCTAATGTCAGATCTAGGGAAAAAAAAAGAGAAGCAAATTAGTTTCAGTATGAAGTATGTTCATTAAAGGATGATCAAAATCCTGTTGATTTTCGTTATGTTAATGACACTAATATACTTTGTACATTTGAAACGCAGTGAGAATATAAAATGTAGTGGTCAAAATAGTTAAAACAAATATGTTTTAAATTATGGATGGATATCTTACTTCAGGAATGAAGGAGGCTGAGTTGCATCTGCCTTTGGGTCCAACAGGAAACGTTTCTGCGAGATTACACTATCTGAAGTAACGCTCAGCACAGGGAAACCCATTTGTCGTGTCCATGTATCCATCACTTCTTTTACTGGTTTACCACTGACCTGAGAATGAAAATGAAGTTAGCTCTACTTGGTGCAATGGGCACATGAAGAAACAAAAGCCAAAACGAGGGATTTGAAGCTCACCTACCTGAGCCAAGGCTTCCCAGAAGTCATCTGTTTTTGCATTTTTAAATTGATGACCACGGAGGTATTTCTGAAGATAGAATGCAGCACTTAATTCACCTTATTCAGCTATTATGATCAAAGAACTCCTCTTCACTATGGCAAATACTATTTATTTTTTGATTCCTTCATATTCAAATACCAACAAATGCTTTTTAGCATGCAATTGATCATAGTCTATTACAGCAATGGAATGATACCATTTAGCCTAACTCATCTATTCTAACACCCCCGCCCCCCCACAACTAGTCCTATCTGGCTAATAAGCATCTAAACCCCTTCTATCCATGCACTTACCAATAATCATTTGAACATTGTTACTGTATCTGCTTCAACCATTTTCTCTGGCAGATCATTCCATACATATCACCCTGTGCATGAAGAGGTGTTCCTCAAGACACTCAAATCTTTCACCTCTCACTTCAAAGCCATGTCCTCTAGTTTCATGTCCTCCTTCTTCGGAAAATGACTATGTACATTCACACAAACTAGACCCCTCATGATTTTAGATACCTCTATAATGTCACCCTTGGCTTTTCCAATGTCCCCCTATAATTCAGTCTTGGCAACATCTTCACTGTACTCTCTCCAGTTTAATGATGTCTTTCATACAAATGGGCAACCAAAACTGTACACAATACCCCAAGTGTAATCTCACCAATGCCCTTTTTTTTAAACAAAGTGTAGGTGCTCCCAAAGAGAGCAAGACCAGTAATGGGGACTTGCTACTTGAAAACCTGCACAATCTTTTAACGGAGGTAGAAAAGACATGTGAAAAGGGCAACGTTACAATAGTCATGGAGTATTTCAATATGAAAGCAGATTTGGAAAATTAGATTGTTGCTGGATCCCAAAAGAATTTGTAGAATGCCTACAAGATGGCTTTTTAAAGAGCATCTTATGGTTGAGCCAACTAGAGGCGGGTCTACTCAGGACTTGGTGTTGTGCAATGAACTGGAATTGATTAGGCAACCCAAAATAAAGGAACCCTTAAGAGACGGTGAGCATAATATGATAGAATTTGTCCTGCAACTTGAGAAGGAGAAGCTAAAGTCAGATGTATCAGTATTACAGTGGAGTAAAAGGAATTACAGAGGCATGAGTGAGGAGCTGGTCAAAGTTGAGTGCAAGGGGACACTAGAAAGATGACAGCAGAACAGCAATGGCAGGAGTTTCTGGGACCAATGTGGAAGGTACAGGTTTGATACATCCCAGAGATGAAGTAGTATTCTAAAGGCAGGATGACACAACCATGGCTGACAAGGGAAGTTAAAGACAACATAAAAGCAAAAGAGAGAGCATTATAATACTGCAAAAATTAGTGGGAAGTTAGAGGATTTGGAAGGTTTTAAAAACCAATAGAAGACAACTAAAAAAATCCTCAATAAGTCAGGATCAAGTGAAATATGAAGGTAGGCTAGCCAAAAATATCAAAGAAGATACCAAAAGATTCTTCAGAAATATAACGAGTAAAAATGAGAGGTGAGAGTAAATACCAAACCACTGGAAAATGACACTGGAGAAGTAGCAAATGGGGACAAGGAAATAGTGGATGAATTAAGTACTTTGTACAAGTCTTCACTGTGGAAGATATTAGCAGTATGCTGGAAGTTTGAGAGTGTCATAGGACAGAAGTGAGTGCAGTTGCTATTACTAGGGAGAAGGTGCTTGGAAAGCTGAAAGATCTGAAGGTAGGTAAGTCACCTGGACCAGATGGACTACATCCCAGGATTCTGAAAGAGGTAGCTGAAGAGCCTGTGGAGGCAGGAGTAACAGTCTTTCAAGAATCAATACACTCTGGCATGGTTTCCGAGGAAAGGAAAATTGCAAATGCCATTCCACACTTGAAGAAGGTAGAGAGGTAGAAGAAAGAAAATTATAGGCCAGTTAGCCTGACCTCAGTGTTTGGGAATGACGTTAGTGTCAATTGTTCAGGGTATTTGGAGGCAAATGATAAAATAGGCTAATGTTAACATGACTTCCTTAAGGGAAAATCTTCCCTGACAAATCTGTTGGAATTCTTTGAGGAAGAACAGGGAGTAAATCAGGTGCTTGAGGAGTATAAGAAGTGCAAGAAAATACTTAAGAAAGAAATCAGGAGGGCTAAAAGAAGACATGAGGTTGCCTTGGCAGTCAAAGTGAAGGATAATCCAAAGAGCTTTTACAGGTATATTAAGAGCAAAAGTATTGTAAGGGTTAAAATTGGTCCTCTTGAAGATCAGAGTGGTCAGCTATGTGCGGAACCAAAGGAAATGAGGGAGATCTTAAATAGGTTTTTTGCGTCTGTATTTACTAAGGAAACTGCCATGAGGTCTATGGAATTAAGGGAATCAAGTAGTGAAATCATGGAAACTGTACAAATTGAAAAGGAGGAGGTGCTTGCTGTATTGAGGAAAATTAAAGTGGATAAATCCCTGGGACCTGACAGGGTGTTCCCTTGGACCTTGAAGGAGACTAGTGTTGAAATTGCGGGGACCCTGGCAGAAATATTTAAAATGTCACTGTCTACGGGTGAGGTGCCAGAGGATTGGAGAGTGGCTCATGTTGTTCCGTTGTTTAAAAAAGGATCGAAAAGTAATCCGGGAAATTATACGTCGGTAAATTTAACGTCGGTAGTAGGTAAGTTATTGGAGGGAGTACTAAGAGACAGAATCTACAAGTTTTGGTCACCAAATTACAGGAAGGATATTAATAAGGTTGAAAGAGTGCAGAGAAGGTTTACAAGGATGTTGCCAGGATTTGAGAAACTCAGTTACAGAGAAAGGTTAGGACTTTATTCCCTGGAGTGTAGAAGAATGAGGGGAGATTTGATAGAGGTATAAAATTATGATGGGTATAGATAGAGTAAATGCAAGCAGGCTTTTTCCACTGAGGCAAGGGGAGAAAAAAACCGGAGGACATGGGTTAAGGGTGAGGGGGGAAAAGTTTAAAGGGAACCTTAGGGGGGGCTTCTTCACACAGAGAGTGGTGGGAGTATGAAATGAGCTGCCAGACAAGGTGGTAAATGCGGGTTCTTTTGTAACATTTAAGAATGAATTGGACAGATACATGGATGGGAGGTGTATGGAGGGATATGGTCCGTGTGCAGGTCAGTGGGACTAGGCAGAAAATGGTTCGGCACAGCCAAGAAGGGCCAAAAGGCCTGATTCTGTGCTGTAGTTTCTATGGTTTCTATGGTTTCTAAATAACAAGTAGGATAGACAAAGGAGATTTGGTGGATGTTATGTATTTGGATTTTCAGAAGGCTTTTGACAAGGGGCTGTACACAAGGTCACTTAATAAGGTAAGAGCACATGGTATTACAGAAAAGATATTTGCATGGATTAGGGATTAGCAGGAGACAAAGAATGAGAGTAAAGGGAGCCTTTTCTGTCTGGCTGCCAGTGACCAGTAGTGTTCTGCTGGTGTCAGTGCTGGTTCTACAACTTTTTACCTTGTATGGCAATGCAAGAAGGAATTGATGGCTTTGTGGTCAAATCTGTGGACGATATGAAAATAGCTGGAGGGACAAGTAGTGTTGAGGAAGCAGGAACTCTGCGGAAGGACTTGGACAGATTAGGAGAATGGGCAAATGGAATACGGTGTTGGGAAGTGTATGCTCACGTACACTATTTTCTAAATGGGGAGGTTAAAAATTCAAGGTGCCAAGGACTTGGAGTCCTCATAGAAACCATAGAAACTACAGCACAGAAACAGACCTTTTGGCCCTTCTTGGCTGTGCCGAACCATTTTCTGCCTAGTCCCACTAACCTGCACACGGACCATATCCCTCCATACACCTCCCATCCATGTATCTGTCCAATTTATTCTTAAATGTTAATAAAGAACCCGCATTTACCACCTCATCTGGTAGCTCATTCCATACTCCCACCACTCTCTGTGTGAAGAAGCCCCCCCTAAGGTTCCCTTTAAACTTTTCCCCCCTCACCCTTAACCCAAGTCCTCTGGTTTTTTTCTCCCCTTGCCTCAGTGGAAAAAACCTGCTTGCATTCACTCTATCTATACCCATCATAATTTTATATACCTCTATCAAATCTCCCCTCATTCTTCTACGCTCCAGGGAATAAAGTCCTAACCTATCCAACCTTTCTCTGTAACTGAGTTTCTCAAGTCCTAGCAACATCCTTGTAAACCTTCTCTGCACTCTTTCAACCTTATTTACATCCTTCCTGTAATTTGGTGACCAAAACTGAACACAATACTCCAGATTCGGCCTCACCAATGCCTTATACAACCTCATCATAACATTCCAGCTCTTATACTCAATACTTTGATTAATAATGGCCAATGTACCAAAAGCTCTCTTTACGACCCTATCAACTTGTGACGCCACTTTTAGGGAATTTTGTATCTGTATTCCCAGATTCCTCTGTTCTACTGCACTCCTCAGTGCCTTACCATTAACCCTGTATGTTCTACGTTGGTTTGTCCTTCCAACGTGCAATACCTCACACTTGTCTGTATTAAACTCCATCTGCCATTTTTCAGCCCATTTTTCCAGCTGGTCCAAGTCCCTCTGCAGGCTCTGAAAACCTTCCTCACTGTCTACTACACTTCCAATCTTTGTATCGTCAGCAAATTTGCTGATCCAATTTACCACATTATCATCCAGATCATTGATATAGATAACAAATAACAATGGACCCAGCACTGATCCCTGTGGCACACCACTAGTCACAGGCCTCCACTCAGAGAAGCAATTCTCTACCACCACTCTTTGGCTTCTTCCATTGAGCCAATGTCTAATACAATTTACCACATCTCCGTGTATACCTAGCGACTGAATTTTCCTAACTAACCTCCCATGCGGGACCTTGTCAAAGGCCTTACTGAAATCCATGTAAACAATATCCACTGCCTTCCCTTCATCCACTTTCCTGGTAACCTCCTTGAAAAATTCCAATAGATTGGTCAAACATGACCTACCACGCACAAAGCCATGTTGACTCTCCCTAATAAGTCCCTGTCTATCCAAATGCTTGTAGATTCTGTCTCTTAGTACTCCCTCCAATAACTTACCTACTACCGACGTTAAACTTACCGGAGTATAATTTCCCGGATTACTTTTCGATCCTTTTTTAAACAACGGAACAACATGAGCCACTCTCCAATCCTTCGCCACCTCACCCGTAGACAGCGACATTTTAAATATTTCTGCCAGGGCCCCCGCAATTTCAACACTAGTCTCCTTCAAGGTCCGAGGGAACACCCTGTCAGGTCCCGGGGATTTACCCACTTTAATTTTCCTCAAGACAGCAAGCACCTCCTCCTTTTCAATCTGTACAGTTTCCATGATCTCACTACTTGATTCCCTCAATTCCATAGACTTCATGCCAGTTTCCTTAGTAAATACAGACGCAAAAAACCTATTTAAGATCTCCCCCATTTCCTTTGGTTCTGCATATAGCCGACCACTCTGATCTTCAAGAGGACCAATTTTATCCCTTACAATCCTTTTGCTCTTAATATACCTGTAAAAGCTCTTTGGATCCTCATGTAGGATTTCCTAAACGTTACTTTGTAGCTTGAGTCAGTGGTGAGGAAGGGATATGCAATGTTAACATTCATTTCGAGAAGACTAAGAATATAAAAGCAAGGATGTAATGCTGAGGCTTTATAAGGCACTGGCAAGGTGTCACTTGGAGTATTGTGAGCAGGTTAGGGTTCCTCATCTTAGAAAGGATGTGCCAGTATTGGACAGTGTTCAGAAGAGGTTCACGAGAGTGATTCTGGGAACTAGAGGTTACCATATGAGGAGTGCTTTTTGGCTCTGGCCTGTGCTCGCTGAAACTCAGAAGAATGGGGGGTGGGGGATCTCATTGAAACCTTGTTGAAAGACTTAGATAGATTGGATATGGAGAGGATGTTTGCGATAGTGGAGGAGTCTAGGAGCAGAGGGCACAGCCTCAGAATAAAGGAACATCCATTCAGGAGGAATTTCTTTAACCAAAGAGTAGTGAATCTACAGGATTCATGGCCACAGGTGGCTGTGGAGGTCAGGTCGGTGGGTGTACTTAAGGTGGAGGTTGAAAGGTTCTTGATTAGTCAGGGCATGAAAGGTTATGGGGCGGGGGGGTGGGGAAGGCAGGAAAATGAGTTTGAGTGGGAAAATGGATCAGCCATGATCAAATGACTAAGCAGATCCAATGGGCCCAATTCTTCTCCTATGTCTTATGGTCATAAGGTCTTAGGGATGATGGTCTGATTTCCGTGAGGCAGTGGGAGTATTTAAAAGAGAGCAGTTTGTGGAAGTCGGCCATCTTTCTCGGCAGTTGATTGGGACAAAACTGCGAAAGTGCGTGTAAGTCAGTACGTGAGGCAACGGGATTATTTAAAAGAGAGCAGTTTGATGGAGCAAGCAACGGAGTAGAAGGAGACAGGGTAGGAAGGCTTTGCCTCGAGAGGCTTTGGCGAGCAGAGGCTGAGGATGAGCTTCACTCCAAGTGAGGTAAGGCAGGGTAAGTTCCTTTAAAAGGAGAACGGTCTGCAACAGTATTTTATTTGAAACAAGGAAGGTGGCGAGGCTGTAGCGTATTGGGTAGGTCATGACAGCTGAGATCGGCCCCGTGGTTTGTTCATCCTGCAGCATGTGGGAAATCAGGGATACTTCCAGTGTCCCTGATGACTATGTGTGCAGGAAATGTGTCCAGCTGCAGCTTCTGGCCAACTGCATTGAGCAGCTGGAGCTGCGACTGGGTTCATACTGGAGCATCCGCGATGCTGAGAAAGTCGCGAATAGGATGTTCAGTGAGTTGGCCACACCACAGGTAAAGGCTACGCAGGCAGAAAGGGAATGGGTTGCCACTAGACTACGTAGCAGTAGGCAGGTAGTGCAGGAGTCCCTTGGGGTCATCTCCCTCCTAAACAGATATTCTGTTTTGGATACTGTTGGGGGAGATGTCTCATCAGGGGAAGGCAGCAGCAGCCGAGTTCATGGGACCATGGATGGCTCTGTGGCACAGGAGGGAAGGAAAAGGAGTGGGAGAGCTATAGTGATAGGGGATTTGATTGTAAGGGGAATAGATAGGCGTTTCTGCGGCCGCAAACGAGACTCCAGGAGGGTAAGTTGCCTCCCTGATCAAGGATGTCTCTGAGCGACTGCAGGACATTCTGGAGTGGGAGGGTGAACAGCCAGTGGTCGTGGTGCACATGGGTACCAACAATATAGGTAAAAAATGGGATGAGGTCCTACAAGGTGAATTTAGGGAGTTAGGAGATAAACTAAAAAGTAGGACCACAAAGGTAATAATCTCTGGATTACTACCAGTGCCACGTGCTATTCAGAGCAGAAATAGGAGGATATTTCAGGTGAATATGTGGCTTGAAAAATGGTGCAAGGGGGAGGGATTCAAATTTCTGGGGCATTGGAACCAGTTCTGCAGTAGGTGGGACCAGTACAAACAGGACGGTCTGCACCTGGGCCAGACTGGAACCAATGTCCTAGGGGAAGTGTTTGCTACTGTTGTTCAGAAGGATTTAAACTAATGTGGCAGGAGGATGGGAACAAGTGCAGAGAGACAGAGGGGTGTAAAATGAGGGTAGAAGCAAAAAGTAGTAAGGTGAAAAGTAAAAGTGGCAGGCCGGCAAATCCAGGGCAAAAATCAAAAAGGGCCACTTTTCAACATAATTGTATAAGGGATAAGAGTGTTGTAAAAGCAAGCCTGAAGATTTTGTGTGTCAATGCAAGGAGCATTCGTAACAAAGTGGATGAATTGAATGTGCAGATAGTTCTTAATGAATATGATATAGTTAGGATCACAGAGACATGGCTCCAGGGTGACCAAGGATGGGAGCTCAACATTCAGGGACATTCCATATTCAGGAGGGATAGACATGAAAGAAAAGGAGGTGGGGTAGCATTGCTGGTTAGAGAGGAGATTATCGCAATAGAAAGGAAGGACATTAGCCAGGGGGATGTGGAATCGATATGGGTAGAGCTGCAAAACACTAAGGGGCAGAAAACGCTGGTGGGAGTTGTGTACAGGCCACCTAACAGTAGTAGTGAGGTTGGGGATGGTATTAAACAGGGAATCAGAAATGCATGCAATAAAGGGACAACAGTTATAATGCGTGACCAGATTGGTAAGGGTGCTGAGGAAGAGGATTTCTTGGAATGTATACGGGCTAGTTTTCTGAACCAACATGTCGAGGAACTAACTAGAGAGCAGGCTATTCTAGACTGGGTATTGAGCAATGAGGAAGGGTTAGTTAGCAATCTTGTCGTGCGAGGCCCTTTGGGTAAGAGTGACCATAATATGGTGAAATTCTTCATTAAGATGGAGAGTGATATAGTTAATTCAGAAACAAAGGTTCTGAACTTAAAGAAGGGTAACTTTGAAGGTATGAGACGTGAATTAGCTAAGATACACTGGCAAATGATACTTAAAGGATTGACGGTGGATATGCAATGGCAAGCATTTAAAGATCGCATGGATGAACTATAACAATTGTTCATCCCAGTTTGGCAAAAGAATAAACCAGGGAAGGTAGAGCACCTGTAACTGACAAGGGAAATTAGGAATAGTATCAATTCCAAAGAAGAAACATACAAATTAGCCAGAAAAAGTGGCACACATGAGGACTGGGAGAAATTCAGAGTCTAGCAGAGGAGGACAAAGGGCTTAATTAGGAAAGGGAAAAAAGATTATGAGAGAAAGCTGGCAGGGAACATAAAAACTGACTGTCAAAGCTTTTATAGATATGTGAAAAGAAAAAGATTGGTTAAGACAAATGTAGGTCCCTTACAGTCAGAAACAGGTGAATTAATCATGGGGAACGAGGACATGGCAGACCAATTGAATAACTACTTTGGTTCTGCCTTCACTAAAGAGGACATAAATAATCTTCCAGAAATAGTAGGGGACCGAGGGTCTAGTGAGATAGAGGAACTGAGGGAAATACATGTTAGTAGGGAAGTGGTATTAGGTAAATTGAAGGGATTAAAGGCAGATAAATTCCCAGGGCCAGATGGTCTGCATCCCAGAATGCTTAAGGAAGTAGCCCAAGAAATAATGGATGCACTAGTGATAATTTTTCAAAACTCTTTAGTTTCTGGATTAGTTCCTGAGGATTGGAGGGTGGCTAATGTAATCCCGCTTTTTAAAAAAGGAGGGAGAGAGAAACCAGGGAATTATAGACCGGTAAGCCTGACATCGGTGGTGGGGAAATTGCTAGAGTCAGTTATCAAAAATGTGATAACAGCACATTTGGAAAGCGGTGAAATCATTGGACAAAGTCAGCATGGATTTGTGAAAGGAAAATCATGTCTGACGAATCTCATAGAATTTTTTGAGGATGTAACTAATAGAGTGGATTTAACCAATTTCCCCCGGGATCAATAAAGTATGACTATGACTATGACTATGGATAGGGGAGAACCTGTGGATGTGGTATATTTGGATTTTCAAAAGGCTTTTGACAAGGTCCCACACAGGAGATTAGTGTGTAAACTTAAAGCACATGGTATTGGGGGTATGGATTTGATGTGGATAGAAAATTGGTTGGCAGACAGGAAGCAAAGAGTGGGAATAAATGGGACCTTTCCAGAATGGCAGGCAGTGACTAGTGGGGTACCGCAAGGCTCAGTGCTGGGACCCCAGTTGTTTACAATATATATGGATGACTTAGATGAGGGAATTAAATGCAGCATCTCCAAGTTTGCGGATGACACGAAGCTGGCAGTAGTGTTAGCTGTGAGGAGGATGCTAAGAGGATGCAGGGTGACTTGGATAGGTTAGGTGAGTGGACAAATTCATGGCAGATGCAATTTAATGTGGATAAATGTGAGGTTATCCACTTCGGTGGCAAGAACAGGAAAACAGATTATTATCTGAATGGTAGCCGATTAGGAAAAGGGGAGGTGCAACGAGACCTGGGCGTCATTGTACACCAGTCATTGAAAGTGGGCATGCAGGTACAGCAGGTGGTGAAAAAGGCGAATGGTATGCTGGCATTCATAGCAAGAGGGTTCGAGTACAGGAGCAGGGAGATACTACTGCAGTTGTACAAGGCCTTGGTGAGACCACACCTGGAGTATTGTGTGCAGTTTTGGTCCCCTAATCTGAGGAAAGACATTCTTGCCATAGAGGGAGTACAAAGAAGGTTCACCAGATTGATTCCTGGGATGGCAGGACTTTCATATGAAGAAAGACTGGATGAACTGGGCTTGTACTCATTGGAATTTAGAAGATTGAGGGGCGATCTTATTGAAACTTATAAAATTCTAAAGGGTTTGGACAGGCTATATGTAGGAAGAGTGTTCCCGATGTTGGGAAGTCCAGAACAAGAGGTCACAGTTTGAGGATAAAGGGGAAGCCTTTTAGGACCAAGATGAGGAAAAACTTCTTCACACAGAGAGTGGTGAATCTTGGAATTTTCTGCCACAGGAAACAGTTGAGGCCAGTTCATTGGCTATATTTAAGACGGAGTTAGATATGGCCCTTGTGGCTAAAGGGATCAGGAGAGAAGGCAGGTACAGGGTTCTGAGTTGGATGATCAGCCATGATCATACTGAATGGCGGTGCAGGCTCGAAGGGCCGAATGGCCTACTCCTGCACCTATTTTCTATGTTTCTATATTTCTGTGACGCAAAGCCGACTTATTTATGAAAATTTTAAAAAAACGAAAAATCTTGTACCTGGCATCCCTTCTGAAATTTTTCCGGAGATATCCAGTCACGTAACATCCGTAGAATTGAGGCACCCTGCAAGTGGAAGCACAAAACATGTATGTGTGTGTATGTGTATATATATCAGTTTCCTGAAAATTTGGGTCCGGTTTAAGTTAGTAAATGGAATCAAGGGTGAATCTTATCCAGAGTGTAATTTGAAGATCCCTTCCTTGCCTCCAAGTTAATTCTCCAGCTTCCTGACATCTTGCCCAAAATGCAGACGAACCCATGCTTGTATTGGTAACATCTTGATTTCTGTATACAGTTAGTAGGGGAGGATCCAGCACAATTCTAGCAAATCCTACCTAGTTTTCATTGTATAGGAATGAAAATTGGGTAAATTTTATAAACTGAAAGAGAAGAGTTTGAAGAACTCAGCCAGTCAAACAGTATCTGTGGAAAGAGAAACCAGCTACTGTTTCAGGTACATGACTCTTTTGAGTGATTTGTTATGCCAGATTACCACTAATGCCATGAAGAAAATTAACCAATACGATGTTAGTACTAATGCTATTCCAGAAACCTTAAACAAATTACAAATCAAGACATGCATTTCCAGCGTATTCAGCCTCTCCTTACAATTCAAGGCATCTCGTCCTGGAAAACATTCCTGTGATTCTTTCCTGCAGCCTTTTCATCTTAATGGCATCCTTTCTGCAGTTGGGCAAACAAAACTACATACAATACTCCAAAAGTACTCTCACCAAGGAATTGTACAGTTGTAACAAGACCTCACTCTTGTACTCAGAGTCTTGACTGATTAACCAACCATGCTGACCGAGTTCTTCATCTCCCTGTTTGTCAGTGTCTCCACTTCCAGGTGATGTACCAGCACCCCTAGGTCTTGTTATGGTACAGGCTCCAGGACCCTGCCATTCACTGTACAACTCCTGCCTTGGTTTAACTTGCCATGTATTTATCTGAGTTCAATTCCGTCTGCCATTCTTTGGATCTCAGTTGCCCCAGGTCAGATCTTAGATAACCCTCGTCACTGTACACTACGCCGTTAATTTTGGTGTCATCTGCAAACTCACTAACCACGCTAACTATATTCTTATTCAAGTCATTTAATGGATGACAAGCACGAGCAGACCCAACATTCAACCCCATAGCCCACTAAAGGTCACTGACCTCCAACTTGTAAAACAACCCTTAACTAACACCCCGACTCCTTCCAGAAAGCCAATTTTGTGTACAGTTGGCTAGCTCACTTGGAATCTCACGCATTCTAACCTTCTGGACTAGCTAACCATGCAGGATATGGTCAACAGCCTTGCTAAAGATCGTGCAGGAACGTCCACTGCCCCTGTCCTCGTCAATCCTCCTAGCCATCTCTTCCAAAAAGTTCAGACAAGTTTGTGAGGCATGGCTTCACATGCACAAAGCTATGCTGACCATTCTTAATTAGTCCTTGCCTTTCAAATGCTGGTGGATCCTGGCTCTCACAATCCCTTCCAGTAACTTCCCCACTAATGTTGCTCAGCGGCTTGTCATTCCTTGGGTTAAATAAAAGGACATTAGCCACCCTCCAGTCTTCTGGTACTTCACCTATGGCTATAGATGGTGCAAATCTCTTTGCCAGATATCAAAATTTATTAATTCCCTCGCTTCCCACAAATTCCAAGATGCACTTGGTTAGTCTCCAGGGGTTAGTATGCTTTAAGACCACTATCACCACCTTGTTTGTAATGTGGATATACTCCAAGAAACCACTATTCATTTCTTTTAATTCTTTAACTTTCATGACTTCCTTCACAATATATACAGATGAGAAAGATTCATTTAAAGACCTTGTCCATCTGCTGTGGGTCCACAGATCGATGACCACATTGATGCTTAAGAGAACCAATTCCCTCTTCTATTACCCTTTTGCTCTTAAGACACCTGTTGATATTCTCCTTTACCTTTGCTGTCAAGACCATCTCCTGCCTTTTTTAAATAGCTAGGAAATTCATGGAAATAATAATTAACGGAAATACAAATGGGAGATTTTTTTGTCACCAAATCCATTAATTCTATGCTTTATCTCATTTAAAAATACTATAAAATTAACATAATGTGAAAGGAAGGACTATGGAGTTGTCAGTGCTCCAATAATGTCCTCCTATTTCTTAGTTATACATCAAAAGTAAAAGTACATGTATACCACGTTAAGATTAATTTTCTTGCAGGCATTCAGAGTAAGTACAAAGAAACAGCCAATTAAAAACTACACACAAAGACAAACAAGCACTGTGCAAAAGACAAACTGTGCAAATACAAAATGAAAATCAAAATAATACTAGATAAATAAGTAATAAATAACACTGAAAATGCGAGTTGTAGTGTTCTTGAAAGCCAGTCCACAGATTGTGGAATCAGCTTAGTGTTGGGGTGAGTGAAGTTATCTACTCTGATTCAGAAGCCTGATGGTTGAGGGGTAAGAACTGTTTCTGAACCTGGTGGTGTGGGACCTGAGGCTTCTGTACCTCTTTCCTGATGGCAGCAGCATGGCCTATGTGGTGGGGTCCCTGATAACGGACACTGCTTTCCTGCGACAGAGCTTCAACTCTATCACCTGACTTTCACAGTCTGCCAATATCGAAGACAAAATGAAAAGAAATCGACTCCTATCAGAAAACTAAATCCATAAACATTGAGGTCTGCCATGTACTCATATTCCTTGAAATCGGCCTGTCTGCAATGATCTAATTTGGTAGCTGAAGACCCAAGCTCTTTGGGTAACCTTTTTGTCATCTATCACAAAATCTCTTCATGTGGCTCAGCATCAATTTATTGTTTGATCAGGAGCCAGCAAAGCCTCTTTTGATCAATTTTGCTTCTTTGAAGGTGCTGAACAATGAATGTTGTTTTTTTGAAATGGTAAATCAGCTCAGTAGAGCCAATGAATAAATTTTCGGTTCGAACTGTGCTTGAAGTGTCGCTGCACTACATCACTGAGAGAATATTAATTTGTTACACGTTTTAAACGGAGTCAAAATAGAACATTTCTAATTCATTAATAAAATCTTGCAATCGCCACACAACAGCACCTTCTATATCATTCAGTAATTGAAAATACATTAAAAAAACCCGACCACACTTCTGAATGCCTCACAAAACCACGCAAGAGCCTGAAGTGTAATTAATGGCAGGACTTACCTTGCTATACGAAATGCTATCAAAGACAGAGGTAATTTCTGCTGGGGTTGACACATTAACAATGATTGGATGGGATGATGACAAAGCATCTTCACGCATTACAGACAAAACATCATCTGGAAGAATCTGATCCAACTGCGAAAGATAGTGCCAGAGATGTCACTGATTGAAGTCAATTATTTGCAAGTTACTTTATCAGAGAATTACAGAAATACACAGCACAGAATTTGGCTTATTGTATCCATGCCAACTATTGCACTTTAAGATGGTATTGAATGATGCCCATAACCTACCAGCATGTTAATTTTGAAAAGCAATCAGAATTTAAATAACAATAGCAGCTTTACTGATATAAAAGTTAAATTCCTGATTTTCAATTCAATGGACATATCTATTACTTTATAAACAGTGGCTAAATGTTCAGTTCTGTTGCATAATAACTTCTCACCACTCAAGCTGGTGACATTTAAAGACCATCATCATTGAAGATAATTCTAAAGATGGTTGATGATAGTAGTTCTCTGATCTTGGCAATTTACTACTTGAGGAGACATCATCAGTGTGCTATTGATTGTGGTGTCCTCCAAATGCTTGGCCTTTATATATCTTTCAATTAGCTGATTGAAAACGCACAAAGTTCATCACACAGCCAATCAGCAGCGAGATTTCAGCCCCACAACACTATCGAGTTTCCGAAGTGACGTCCCATCAGCTAGATTGAAAAAGTATATGAAAGCCCAGCATTCAGAGGACACTCCGCAATCAGCGGGACACTGGCAATGTCTCCTCGCGTGGTGCGTAACCTTTGCAAGTACATTGCCAAGATCGGAGAACAACTCAACCCAGCGTACCACTATGCCTCAGCTAAGTTTTAGCTGACCTGATCCAGTACTTTACCCCTTCGGGGGAAAAAAAAATTCAAAGTTCAACTAATTTGCTTCATACAGCAATCACTCCTTTCTCCAAAGATAAGCTTTATTAACAAAACTTGCAAACATACGGCACAGTTGCCAGTCTCAGTACAACCCAAATTGTTTCATCAGCCCTCCATTAATTTTCCTTCATATTTGAGCAGAAAGTTCTGAGGGGTTTTTACATTGTTTCTTGTCCCTTATTTTACAGAAATGGCCAAAGTTGTGCTCTTGCCTTGTTTTGCCTTTGCATAGCTGTATTGAGGTTCAGTATATCCTAAGAACGTACTTCTGGACCTCAGAATACGCTGGTCCTCACTATCTGGTTTGGGACAAGTTCTTGCACTGGAAAGACACTGCCATAAATAGAGATAAATGTCATCTGCTATGAACAATGGCCAAAGGACTCAGCTGCCCAGGATGAACCTTGCCAAGACTACTGCATTCCATTCCAGATCTCCTTGATAAACAGATATTCCAGAAAGAGATAGATGACAGCATCATTCCTTTCAAAGTCACCTTGAAGATAGTGTGTGGTTATGCCGAGCCCCTGGCCATGCACTATAAATGAAGAGGACAGAGCAGGACCTTCTCACCACCAACCCAGCAAGTTATTACTGCTTCTTGAAAGTTCTGGTGAAGAGGCACAGGGCCAAATACTTCAACTGGGACAGTGCAGTGGTGTAGTCTTGCAGTGGCAAAGGCCCAGATCCAATCCTGACTGAATGAAGTATGCATGTTCTCCCTGTGACCACATGGGATATCTGGTTTCCTCACATATTCCAAATTCATGAAGGTTGCTGGATGAATTGGACACCGTAAATTTCCCCCACCTGTAGACAGGAGGTACAATCCTAGAGGTAGAGGGGTGATGAGAATGTGAGAAGAATCAAATATGGGATTAATGCTGATAGTGAGGACTCAATGGGCCATGAGGCGTATTTCTGTGCTGCTTGACTGTGAGATGATTTTATTCGTCTGCTTGGGAACAGAACAGCAGGATTCATGATCATTTTCTGTAGGGGTTATGGACATTTTACTGGCTAATCCAAGTGTGGTTAAATGTGCATAGCACAGATCAAATCAGATTACTTTCCATGGTATCACAGCCCGGCCCATCCTGCACAACACCAGTGCCAGGCAGAAACTCACCATGTAGCAATACTTCATGCTTGTGTGTGCATTGTCCATGCATGGCTTGATACAGCCACACAAAGATATCCACCAAGACAAAGAATACTTTAGATACTGTCACCGTATGCATCCTACTGCTCCAAGGTTTAGGCACTCTGGTATGAAAACCTGGTACCATCCCTTTAAAGATTCTGACCCGCTTCGCCAATTGGCAGCCATGTTTTGCCACCAAGATTTGGATATATAAAGAGCACCTGAACTCAGGTTCTGTGCTGAATCATCAGCTCAGCTTCAGTTCAGTCTGCGATTGCGTTCAGAATTTCTGTCTCATCTGGTCTCGTCAGGCTCTCACCTACCATCTAGTCAGGAACCCTGTTCTCATCTCAGTCTCGAAATTGTGCCTCGATACCACTCCAGTACTTCAGTCCTTACCGTCCTCTCCTAGGCATCATACGATTCATTCTTTCATTTTTTCTGGAGATTTGTGCATCACATCTCTACACATACAATTCACTGACAATCTCTACTTAAATGAAAGATTGTTTGGGTGAATGCTAGAGCTCAAGATCGGAATACAGGTCACGCCAATGCAATGTGCTGATGACAATGTTCTTTCTACGATCCAGAGGGAGCATCCCATCTCCTGCCTCACTCAAATGAATTCTATGAGCCTTAAATTTCCCGTCCAATGACCATGTTGGACTTTCTTCATGGTCCTCTAGCTGAAAGGGTGCTTTGTTGTACAAACACAACTTTAACCAGGTTCACACATCACTGATTTCCCCACTAAAAGAGTGGGATCAGAAATGTTCAGAACGCATTAGGCATATACCCCACAATGTGATTTCACAATGGTTGTGAGAAAATTAACTTACCATTAACCAATCAGGCTGAGCTTCATTTACTCCAATATACTCAAAGAAACTAGCAAATCCTTCATTCAGCCACAAGTCATCCCACCAATCCATAGTGACGAGATTGCCAAACCACTGCAGGTATAAATACACACTTAACATATCAATGAGTTTCATTTAAATTTTGCTGAAGCCAAATGTATTGAAAAGAAAAAAAAAATCACAAAATTAACAATTCTGAAGTCCTAAACAACTACATCATAGTTTGACTCTCATTGTGTCTCTGATGGCTTTCGTGATTTTTCATGTAGAAAACATAATGTATCCACTGTTCAAGTAACAGATATAAATATATAAATATTGGTCAATACTCCTTTACATAGTGTGAACTTGACCAAACCATTATTACTTCTTAGCTTTTTAAAAACTTAAATAAGCACGATTAAATAAAAATTAAAACAAGATGTAGATTTAGATAAGCCACTTTTCAGAACTTCAAGAACAAATAATCTATCAAGTTACCTCATGATTTATGCCATATTCAAGACCTTGCCATTCCTCATACAATCCTTCCCTTTAACAGTGCCAAGTCTGCATTGGTTAATTTCAGTGGAATCATTCTACTGTGTGTACTTCATTCATGTGTTATGCCTTTGGTGTGGGGCTGGTCAGTAAATTACTAACTGTATCCGATAAATGATCGTTCTGTTACTCAGCTTGTTTATGCTTTCCATATTACATACTCAGATTATCAGCTTCAATAACATGCTTAAACACCTCAATCTCAGCAATTTTCTATATCATCTTCAAACGTTTCAGATTATGTCTACCTTAAACTTCTCTTCAAAGAATATTTAGATCCCTCCGTTATTGGTTCTTTAACTGATCTATGCTTTAAATTTCTCTGAAGTGATGGCAGAGCCCTTTTGCTTTAAGAATTGTGACTAACTTTGGAGATGTGGTTCATAATTAGTGGGAATACAACTCCAGACTCACCACTAAATAGGTGAGACAAACACGTCTTAGCAAAGGCACAGGAAACACTTACGAAGCACTTATGAGCCTTAGAAGAGATTTGAATATCAGTGGCTGATTATAAATTTATAACAGATGCAAAAACTGAGCATTCTTGGAAAAAGAAAGATGCATTACTACCATACCTGATGAACAAGCTCATGGGCCACGACTGTGGCAACCCGTTGCTTATTGGATGAGGATGATTCTTTATCATCAAATAGCAAGTTAGTTTCTCGGTAGGTGATCAGGCCCCAGTTTTCCATTGCACCTGTCCCAAAGTCAGGGATAGCAATCATATCTGCAAAATTGGAGGTAGTGTCAAAAATATATATATGTGGAACAAAAATGTATCAACTATATTAATTTCAGTTTAGGAATGCAAAATACATATCGATATTTGTGAAAGTGCACAAAATAAACCAGATGCACAAAAGGATTCCTGGACTTTGTAGCTACTATCAACTGCGAGTAGCAATATTTTGCTGTGTTCGGCTGATTGGTGATTGCAAGAAATGGAGAGGTGTTCTGCATACATTCTCAATGTCAGTGAATGGTACCGCTACACACAAAAACATTTTTAAAGTGAGCACCTTGTTTGAGAGGTAAAGTGTACATTATTAATCTAGATCCTGTGGGAACAGCTATTGTGGGTGGCCAGGGTTAGAGTGAGAGACCTTGGCAAAAACATGCAGAGGCTCTGAGTATTATTTTCCCCTCTTTGTTTGTCTTTGGTGCATAGCTAGTGCGTTGAGAATGGATCCAGAGTTAGTGAAATGTCCTTTATGTGATATGTGGGAGCTCCAAGAGATCTCCAGCTTCCTGGTAGTCACACAGTGCATTGACCTGCAGCTTCTTAGCTAGTGTATTAAGGAACTGGAGCAGCACCTCGATGACCTTCAGCTCATACAGGAGAACGAGGAGGTGATAGATAGGAGTTACAAGGAGGTAGTCACCTCCAAGTTGCAGGACGCAGGTACCTGGGTGACTAGCAGAAGGAAAAGGGAGTAGATAGCCAGTGCAGAGTCACCCCTGTGGCTGTTGTCCTCAATGATGAATGTACCTCTATGGATAATGTTGGGGTGGTGGGTGAAATAACCTACCAGCTGCAGCAACCCGGTCTCTGGCACCCGCCCAGTCTGGCTTTGTGGCTCAGGATGGAAGGGGAGAAGAGGAGGACTGCTGAAGAGATGGGGGATTCCATAGTTAGAGGACTGACAGGAGATGTAAAAGAGACACCAGGGTGGTATGCTGCCTCCTGGGTGCCAGGGATATCGGAGATAGGATTCAGTGTTCTAAGGGCGGTGGGGGGGTGAATAGCTGGAAGTCATGGCGCACATTAGTACCAACGACATAGGTAGGAAAAGGGATGAAGTTCTGAAGTAGAATATAGGGAGAGGTGAAAAGCTGAACCTCAAGGATAGCAAGTACTAGCCTGTGTCACAGACCAGTGAGGATAATTTTGCAGATGAATGTGTGGCTGAGGAGTTGGTGCAGTGAACAGGTTCTAGATTTCTGTATCAATGGGATCTCTTCTGCAAAAGGAATGACACAAAGGATAGGCTACAGCTGAGCTCTGGTCCAACATCCCCGCCGCCAGGTTTGCTAGAGCTGTTGGGGAGGGTTTACACTAATTTGGCAGGGGGTTAGACACCAGAATGATAGGACTGAGGACAGTTAGTATACAAGTAGACACGGTGTGTAGTGAGACTGTGAGGAAGGACAGGCAAAATTGCAGTCAATAGGAAGTGTAGTGTGGGGGGATGACAACAGTACTGAAGGTGTTACATTTGTATGCACACAGTAGATGGAAAGTTGAACCGTAGATGACCTTGTAGCACAATTCGACATCGACAGGTATGGCATTGTGGGCTGAGTCGTGGCTGAACGATAATAGTTGCGAGCTTAACGTCCAAGAATACACATTGTACAGAAAGGACAACCAGGAAGGCAGTGGGGGTGGAGTGGCTTTCTGGGTTTTAAAAAAAAAGAAATAAAATGCTTATCAAGAGGAGGCATAGGACTGGAAAGACGTAGACTCCTTGTAGGTAGAGTTAAGGAACTGCAAAGGTAAAAAGACTCTGATTGGAGTTATATTTAGGTCTCTGTAGAACAGCCAGAATGTGGGGTACAAATTACAATGGAAGATAAAAAAAACATGTAATAAGGGCAATATTATGATAGTCATGGGGGGTTTCAATATGCAGGTAGATTTCAAAAAATGAGGTTGGTGCTGGATCTAAAGGAAGGGAATTTGTAGAAGGCCGATGAGATGGTGGTTGTTTTTTTTTTAAAAAAAGGAGCAGCTTGTGGTTGAGCCCACTAGGGAAATAGGCAATTCTGGATGTGTAATGAACCAATTTTCATTACCGAGCCTGAGGTACAAACACTTTGGAAGTAGTGATCATAATATGATAGCATTTACCCTGTAGTTTTAGCAGAAGCTATAACCAGATGTATCAGTGTTACAGTCGATCAGAGGCATGAGAGAGGAGCTGGCCAAAGTTGACTGGGACACTAGCAAGGATGAAGGTAGAACAGCAATGGCTGAGGTAGCTGGGAGAAAATTGGAAGGCACAAGACAGATGCATCTTAAAGGCGTAGTATTGTAAAGGATGATAACCACAGCTGACAAGCGAAGGCATATAATAGAGCAACAATTAGCAGGAAGCTAGAGAATTGGGAAGCAAACAAAATAAGCCTCAAGGAGAGAGAAGATGAAATATGAAGGGAAACTAGTCAATAATATAATAGAGGATAGAAAAAGCTTTTTCAGATAGCTAAAGAGGAAAAGAGATACGGGAGTATAGATTGGACCACTGGAAAGTGATGCTGCAGAGGTAGTAATCCTGCATTCTCTGTTTTATTCCCCCATATCTTTTTCCTCTTGGCTTTGAAGCCTGATATTCCAGAGAACCGAGTATTCCATGCTCCATAAAAGAATGGCCATCTGATGTCTATAACAGGGTCAGATCTGTAATATACAGTACATGAATGATAACATGAAAAGATGTTAAGTGAGTTTACTGATCCTTAATTACTTTGGAACTGAGCTGGACAGTACACTAAATCGTAGCTTGACTTTTTTTTAAAAAAAAGGGTAACTTCATGATAATCCTGATGTGATTGTGTTTTTACTCCCAGCACAATAAAGTAGCTCCCATCTCCTATATGGAAGATACAGGGCTCAGATCCTCTCAAGAACAGGACTAGAGCTCCATCCTAGAACTCTGCATTCACCTGATACTGGCGCTAACATCAATTCAATGTTTTGATATGTCCACCCATGAAAGCCACCCACTATTAACAACTAGTTACACATCTAACTAGCTCTATGTGTTTGCAGGCAGCATCGGAGTAGTCCATATGATTAGTAGTTACTTTGTGTATGTTTCTGGCACTTCATAATATCCTTCAAAGGAAAAATATTAAAATCAAATACGCTGGAGGAACTCAGCAGGTCAGTTAACATCAGTTGAAAAGATTAGTCGACATTTCAGGCCAAAACCTTTCGCCAGGACTGAAGGAAGAACTTTGGGGAGGGTTTGAAGAATGCTGGTAGTTGAAAAAAACAGTAATTTTTAAGACAAAGAGGTGGGGGAGGGGAAGCAGGGAGGTGATTGGCAGGAGAACAATAGTAGAAGGAGGCGGAACTATGAGGGAGGTGATGCAAAATAGGGATAGAGGAAGGGAGGGGGAGGGAATTACTGGAAGTTGGAGTTTTAAGACAAAGCCTCCCTGCTTCCCCTCCCCAACCCCTTTGTCTTAAAAATTACTGGTTTTTTTCAACTACCAGCATTCTTCACACCCTCCCCAAAGTTCTTCCTTCAGTCCTGACGAAGGATTTCAGCCCGAAACATCGACTAATCTTTTCAACTGATGCTAACTGATCTGCTGAGTTCCTCCAGCGCATTTTGAGTGTTCCTTTGACAACAGCATCTGCAGATTATTTTGTGTTTAAAATCAAATAACCTTCTGACAGCAGTAAGAGGGATGGATTTAAAGAGACCCTGAAAGGTAATTAGATTTGATTGTAATGGTTCACTCATCTAAAAACTCTGATATAAAATACAAAATGTATTTTCATATTTTTCTACTCATTTTCATTGTCATGCTGTAATTATGTAACAAAACAGTCAAAATTGCACTAACATTACCTAGTTTAGGTAGAGAATAAGTTATGTCAAAATACTTTTCAAAGTAATCGAAGATTCTCTTCATGGTGTCTGCTGCAAACATGGCTGTAGGTTTCTGTTGAGGCTGGACATATATTCTAAGCTGAAAAATGTAAAACAGTGGAATTAAATAAATACATTATTACAGAATTCAGTTTATTCTGAAAGTAAATCTTCCATCATTTATTACAGATTTGCTTTTAAATTTCATCTACCGTTTTCTCCTTCTCCTGAATCTTTCTACTTGAGATGTCAGCTCACAATTGCTAGACACTTTCTGAAATTCCACCCATTTGTCCCACTTCACAAATAGGCTGTAAAGTGAATTCAGGAAGATTATCCTACCATGGGATCAGCAATGCTTGATCCCAACACTGATCAGTACATGTAGGAATCTCAGCAGATTATCTCACAAGCATTATTGCTGTTTCTATCATCCCAATTATGCAAGTTCGCTTAAACTGTAGATCAAACTCCTAACCTTTAATCTGTATGACTGAGCTCTGCCCATGTTTAGAAAGTCATTAGGTAGACCAATAAAGTTGATCTCTCAGCACCAAGCCTGCTTGGTGGGGCACCATTACCCACAATGCCAGGCACCAGCACTTTAGCAATGGGAATTATTTAAACCTTGTGCATACAATATGAACATGCATAGTCAACATTACTTCCAATTGCAGTTACTGCAACTTTAACACAAGACTAATCATGATTATTTTTTATTTTCTGCTTTGCAGCAACAACAATATTAAACCAACAAGCAGTGGGGGGGGGGGGCGGGGATAACAAAGACCATACTTACTTTGCAAAGCAATAAACATTCTGGAATAAAAATCTACTTTTGAGTCCCAACATATTAAATTACTCACAGGGATACCTCTTGATGAATTTCTTTCCACGTAAGTAAATTGATGAACGGCAAAACAAACCAGGTAAGTACTCATCTTAACAGATCTTTGAAATGTTGTTTTTGTTTTGCTTTCGCTAACCTTTTCCGTTTTCTGTAAGATATATTAAAGATTAATGAAACCAGTTTCTATTGTACCATCAACACATGTCTGAAACATTTCTTTACATGTTTTATTGTGCTCTATATATATATTTAGACAATAAGACATAGCAGTCAAAATAGGCCATTTGGCCCATTGAGTTTGTTCCATGAATTCTCCAGTAATAGTATAGATGCTTCTGTATTTTTCTGGAAGTTTTAGCTTTCCTGTAGCAGGTGTCATGCACTTTAAATACAGTCATTGAGCACAACAGGCCCTTCGGCCCATTTAGGGCTGGGGCCTGGTTGAAACATTTAAGCTGCCTAGTCCCAATGACCTGCAGCCAAACCAATCGAAACCGCCCCCCCATTCATGTACCTATCCAAATTTCAGTTAAACATTAAATCAAATCCCAAATCCACCACTTTCACCAGCAGCTTGTTCCACACTCTCACCACCCTCAGAGTGAAGAGATTCCTTCTCTCACGTTCCCCTTAAAACATTTCACCTCTTACCCTTAACCCGTGGGGTCTAGTTCTAGTCTCTCTCAATCTCAGTGGAAAAAGCCTGCTTGCATTTACCCTATCTATACCCCTCAATTTTGCATACCTCTATCAAATCTCCCCTCATTTTCCTACTCTCCAGGGAATAACTTCCTAACCCATTCAAATGTTCCCTATAAAACTCAGGTCCTCAAGTCCTGGCAACATCCTTGTACACACAAGAGATTTTTCAGATACTGGAAATCCAGAGCAATACAAAATGCTGGAAGAATTCAGCAGGTCGGGCAGCTTCCATAGAAATGCTTCGAAGCAAGACCCTTCATCGGGACTGGAAAGGAATGGGATAGATGGTGGGTGGTGAATGGGAAAGGAGGCGAGGGGGAGGGGAAGGAGGTGAAGGTGAAGGCAGGTGGGTGGGGGAGTGGGGAATAAAGTAAGAAACTGGGAGGTGATAGGTAGAAAATGTAAAGGGCTGGAGAAGAAAGAATCTGACAGGAGAGTAGAGTGGACCATGGGAGAAAGGAAAGGAGGAGGGGCACCAGGGAAGATGATAGGCAGTTGAGGGGAAGAGGCAAGGGGAGGCCAGAGTGAAGAATTGAGGGGGGGGGGACGGAGGAAAGATTTATTGGAAGTTGGAGAAATCAAATGCTCATGCCATCAGGTTGGAGGCCAACTGGAAGGCATACGAGGCTCTCTTCCCCCAACCTGAGAGTGGCCTCATGGCACAAGTGGTGGCCATTGACTGACATGTCGGAACAGAATGGGTATTGGAATTAAGATGGTTGGCCACCAGGAAATCCCACCTGTTGCAGATGGAGCAAAGGTACTCAAAGTGATCCCCCAATCTAAGCTGGGTCTCACCACTGTAGAGGAGGCCACATTGGGAGCACCAAATACAGTAGAGAACACCAGCTGATTCATAGGTGACACACTCCCTCACCTGGAAGGACTGTTAGTACTTTTTCTCCACTCTTAATATTATTCATATCTTTCCTGTAGGTAGGCGACCAGAACTGTACACAATACCCACAGATTTAGTCACAACATCTTATATATCTTCAACATAACATCCCAACTCCTGTACTCAATACATTGATTTATGAAGGTCAATGTGCAACAGCTCTTTCCAACGCTATCTACTTGTGATGCCACTTTCAAAGTATTATAATCAGTTTTCTCAGATTGCTTTACTCTACCACATTCTTTGGTGCCCTACCACTCACAGTTTAAGTCCTACTCTGGTTTATCCTCCCAAATTGCAATCCTTCACATTGCATTAAATTCCATCTACCATCTTTCAGCCATTTTTCCAGCTGGTCTTGGTCCTGCTACGAGCCTTAATAACCTTCCTTGCTGTCCACTACACCCCTGATCTTGGTGTCATCTGCAGATTTGCCTACCCAGTTTACTACATTATCATCCAGATCATTGATATAGATGACAAACAGCAAAGGACCCAGCACTGATCTTTGCGGTACACCACTAGTCACAGACCTCCAGTCAGAGAGGCAACCATCTACTACCACTCTGTCTTCACCCACAATGCCAATATCTAATCCAATTTATTACTTCATCCTGAATGTCCAGTGACTGAAACTTCTTGACCAACCACCAATGCTGGACCTTGTCAAAGGCTGTGCTAAATTCCATGTAGACAACATCTATTGCCTTTCCTTCATCAACTTTCCTATAACACATGGATCTATCATGTACAAACCATGCTGACTATCCAAATATTTCTATACCTGGTCGCTTAGAATACTTTCCAATAACTTACCCAGTACTGACATCGGGCTCACCAGCTACAATTTCCCAGCTTATTCTTAGAGACTTTCTTAAACGATGGAACAACATTAACTATTCTTGAAATCTCCCATACCTACCTATGGTTAAGGACATTTTAGATATCTCTGCTAGAACGCCTGCAGTTTCTGCACTTGCCTCCCACAAGGTCCAAGGGAACATCTTGTCAGGCCCTGGGGATTTATCCACCCTCTTCTACCTCAAAACAGAAAACACCTCATCCTGTGAGCTGATCTGAGACCCTGCAGCCCTAAGTGTCAACTGTACTTCCCCCCCCCCCCAACAGATGCTGCCAGATCTGCCAAGTTCCTCCAACATTTTGTATGTGTTGTTTTGGATTTCCAGCACCTGCAGATTTTCTCTTCTTCACAACAATATTTATGCTTCTGACTTCCAAAAGAACCCCTGGATCAATAGCACCAGATTTAACAGGGCCCAACACTGACCCTGCTGGTTATCTGCAGCCAACCAGAGAAGGCAAGTTTGTTTTGTACTTTGCCTTCTACCAGCTAGTTTTCTACCCATGTTAACCCCTTCCTGTAATACCACGGGCTCCTGTCCCTCCCACACTACCACCCCTACATGAACCCATCCATTTCAGCAAGAGTCCGTTTTCATTTTGGAGTGCCACATAATTACCTCAGCTGGCATGTTTGAAAGGACATCATAAGACGAACTGTGTATTATAGAGATATTGTATGTTGCCTTCTTATTAGGCTCGTCGAAACAAGGGAATGTTTTTCGTGCATCTGTTGGTTCGTGATCAGTAGCTGCAATACTCCTGTTGGCACAACAATACAACTTTACAGATCATTAAATCTGAATAACCAAACATCACCAGATTAATCCAAAGTAACATGAGACCTCTGGTAATTTGTTCTTCACAAGTTTATATAATTGAGCCAATAGACAATAATAGACAATAGACAATAGGTGCAGGAGTAGGCCATTCGGCCTTTCGAGCCAGCACCGCCATTCACTGTGATCATGGCTGATCATCCACAATCAGTATCCGGTTCCTGCCTTATCCCCATAACCTTTGATTCCGCTATCTTTAAGAGCTCTATCCATCTCTTTCTTGAAAGCATCCAGAGACTTGGCCTCCACAGCCTTCTGAGGCAGAGCATTCCATATAAGCAACATATATTTCCATTAAAAAATGCATGCCATAAGGGAAACTGAGAAGAAATAGCCAATACAAATTAAATCCCTCTTACCAGTGTAAATAATTTCTCCCGTATCAAATAACTCTCTACAGATAACTACCCTTTCACTATATACACTATAAACAGTGAATCCAATAAATACATAGTGCTTTTCACAAAACATCTTATACATTTGATACTTTAACAGTTGAAAAAATTTGTAACATGGAACCAGTGTCATGGGTTTGGTGAAAAACAGAAAACACTGACCATGGATAAGCATATCATTTTTTTTTGAAGAAATAGTAAAAGATTTGCCCAAACATTTAAGTTCCCACAAGTTCTACAAAGCTACAAAACTAGATATTCAACAAACATACCTAGCTAAGAGTGTGTGCGAAACTAGAGCACACTTTCCCAATGGTTCTGTGAAGTGTGCCCTGGGGACAATGAAAAAAGGTGCCAAGCCTATCGCAGGTGCCATTTCTACACCCCCGAGGTGCCCGGAAGCAGAAAATGGCACCGTGGCGCGCAAGGCAACCGATGGGAAAGAGCGGCCGCAACTTTTTAGTGGGCCAATCAATGACTGACACATTGCAAGTGGCCTTTGACCGGCAAATAAGCCAAACACCCATGTGACAATATTGAACCAATATTAGTTTCCAAAGACTAAAGGCAATTGGTTACTGGCAACTTGTTTATTGTTGTCACATGCACCATGATATAGTGAAAGGCTTTTGTTTGTGTGCCAGCCAAACAGACCATTCCATGCAGAATACATTGAAGTTCTACGAAGAGAAAAGCAGCAACAGAATTCAGAATTGAGTGTTACAGTTACAGAGAAAGTGCAGTGCAGGAAGGCAAGTAGAGTGCATGGCTCATGACAAGGTCAACTGAGAGATCAGAGTTCATTCTTGTTACGGAACAGGTCCACTCAGGAGTCTATAGCAATGAGATAGAGATTTCATCTCTAGACAATAACCGAAAATAACGTAAGTTTTCTAATGCCACCTACAGCATTGTTTCAAGGGGAGATGTACTTACAAAATTTCCATTAAGGAAGGATTTGCTCACAAGGTAATTGAATTTAAAATAAAAAGGGTTGGGGGGGTGATGTTAAAAGAGCATACACGATTTTAAGCAATCCGTTTCTCTATTTGGCTGATCCAAATCACAGCATACCATTTTTTTGGTGCCTTGATAAGAAAGTAATCTTTATTATAATGAAGCCTTATTATATTTGGTTGTTTAGAAGCAAACACAAAAACACAGAAGAGGATATCCTATGCATAATCAGACGAGAACAGTGTTTCATTCATATATTTTACTTGCTTTGTTAATAATATATTGATTGATTGTAAACAAAACAGATGATATTAGTTTCAAAAGCCAATTTCTGCTCAGCATAATTGTTTTGAGTTCACCCCCCCTTTTTTTGTCGTGTTAAAGAAATTTAATAATCCAAAATGTGTACTAAATCCTTAGAGATGAACTTACACAAAACTAATCCAAATGACTCTTCAGTCAGTCACTTCTATACACAGTCTAATTTTTTTTTGCAGGACTTGATTTACTCTATGCTTTTGCACTTTGTAATGATTGCAAGGAGGGCATTCAATTGAAACCAGAACTACCTGTGTATTTTTTATTTTACATGTACTTTTTAATCTCTCTACAAGCAGTGAAGCAAATCTCATCAAGGGAGTCTCAATCGAGAAATCGTTGTTATTTTGCTGCACACAAAACGTAGGGAAGAACGGTTATAATTCAGCAGGCCAGGCAGCATCTGTGGAAAACGAGCACAGTCGACATTTGGGCCGAAACCCTTCAGCAGGACTGGAGAAACAAAACATGAGGAGTCACAGCAAGGTGGGGGGAAGGGAGTGAGAAACACAAGGTGATAGCTGAAACTGGGCGGGGGCAAGGGGTGAAGCAAAGAGCTGAGAAGTTGATTGGTGAAAGAGATACATGGGTGGAGAAGGGGGAATCTAATAAGAGAGGACAGAAGGCCATGGAAGAAAGAAAAGGGGAGGAGCAAAGGGAAGTGATGGGCAGGTAAGGAGAGAAGGTGAGAAGGGGAAATGGGAATGGGAAATGGTGAGGGGGGGCATTACAGGAACATGGATTTCTTGAACTTCCAGTATTGCCACCATTCCCCTCTCTCACCTCATCTCCTTACCATTCACATCCCTCTGGTGCTCCTTCTCCTTTCCCTTCTTCCATGGCCTTCTTTGATCTCCTATCAGATTCCCCTTTCTGCAACCATGCATCTCTTTCACCAATCAACTTTCCAGCTCTTCATCTCACCCCTCTCTCCCCCACCTACCGCTTTCACTTATCACCTTGTGTTTCATCCTCCCCTCCCCCCAGTTCCTTACTCCGACTCCTCATCTCGTTTTCCAGCCCTGATGAAGGGTCTCAGCCCAAAACCTTGACTGTTTACTCTTTTCCATTGACGCTGCCTGGGCCACTGAGATCCTCCAGCATTTTGAATGAGATGTTTGGAATTCCAGCATCTGCAGATTTTCTCTTGCTTGTGAAGAACAGTTATAATAGATTCACTTAGTTCTATCACTATAATTTCATTTATACTCCTGCCAAACTTCTGCCAGGTTACAGCATGGAATGGTTGAAACTCCTGGGCAATCGGTCCAGTCTAGACCTTGCTCATGAACAAAGAACTCTGGTAAACTCGTTTCTCTTGAATACTGATTCTTCTCATTCAGGAGCTATAGTTGTTGCAAACTGCCTGTGTATTAAATAATCCCCTTGTAAAGCATGGCCAACAAAAGCTCACCTTACTGAGAAACAGATTTGGCATTGCAATATAGCATAGCGAACATCCTCTACTCTCAAATTCCTGGACCACAGTCACAGCTCCATCATTCACTTTACAATCAACCTGACTTGTGTCAAACTTTTCACAAACTAATGACAAGGCCTCACACACAAAATGCTGGAGGAACTCAGCAGGCCTGGCAGCATCTATGGAAAAGAGTAACCAGCCCGCATTTCAGGCCAAAACCCTTCAGGGCTCCCGATGAAAGATCTCGGCCTGAAACATCAACTGTTTCCTCTTTTCCATAGATGCTGCCTGGCTTGCTGAGTTCCTCCAGCATTCTGTGTGTGTTGCTTGGACTTCCAGCTTTGATTAATGACAAGGCCTGCCGTGTTCTTCCTAGCAAAAGCAGCATCCACTAAATCTGCTAACCCCCACCCAATGGAAGTGAATTGATCTGAGGCATACAATACAAGAACATGGAATAGAAGCAGCTGCCATTCATCAAGATTATGACTGATCTTCTATCTCAATGCCATTTTCCAGCGGTATCCTGATATCCCTTAAATATCTTAATATTTAGAGGTCTAGTAATCTGTACACAGTGGCCACTTTATTAGCTAGCTCCTATACCAAATAAAGTGGCCACAGAGTGTCCAAGTGTGATCTTCTGCTGTAGCCCATCTACTTCAAGGTTCAAAATGTTGTGCATTCAGAGATACTCTTCTGCACACCACTGTTGTAACACATGGTTATTTGAGTTACTGGTGTCTTCCTGTCAGCTTGAACTGATCATTCTCCTCCGACCTCCCTCATTAACAAGGCACTTTTGCCAGCAGGACCTCCAATCACTCGATGTTTGTTGGTTTTCACACCATTCTCTTCAGAACTCTAGAGAATTGTGCGTGAAAGTCTTAGGAGATCAGCAGTTTCTGAGATACTCAAACCACCCCGACTGGCACCAAGTCATTTGGAAGTCATCCCTTTTGCCAATCAACTGTCCAGCTCTTGGCTCCATCCCTCCCCCTCATGTCTTCTCGTATCATTTTGGATCTCCCTCCCGTTTCAAATCTCTTACTAGCTCTTCTTTCATTTAGTCCTGACGAAGGGTCTTGGCCCGAAACTTCGACTGTACCTCTTCCTAAAGATGCTGCCTAGCCTGTTGCGTTCAACAGCATTTTGGGTGTGTTGCTTGAATTTCCGGCATCTGCAGATTTCCTCGTGTTTGCGTCATTTAGAACACATTTCTTTTCCATTCTAATGTTTGGGCTGGACAGCAATGGAATGTCTTGACCATGCTTGTAGGCATTGCGTTGCTGCTACACGACTGGCTGATTGGATATCTGCATTAACAAGCAGCTGTACAGGTGGCCACTGAGCTTGCGTCACAAAGCCAGTCTCTGAGTCTCACCACATCCTGAGTAATAAAAAAAAAGTTTTCCTTCTGATTCCCAATTCTGAGATTATGATCCTGGCTTTAGACTCCTCAAACATCCTGACTGCATGCTGTTTATTGAGCAATGACGTCACAGAGCATGGAAACAAGCCCTTCAGCCCATTTCTGTCCAAGTCTTTTGAATGAGATAATAGTGCCTGCCTCTACCACTTCATTCCACATACTAGTCACTCCTTCTTAAATCTTTACCTCAGCCCTGAAACCTCTTCTCTAGTTTTAGACTCCCCTATCTTGCGAAAATAAACGTGACTGCCACTCCAACCCTCCCCCCCCCCAACAAACCTACGTGCCGCATGATTTTATAATCCATTCTAAGGCCATACTCAGCTTCCTTGATTGTAGAGAAAACAGCCAGTCTATCTCGCCTTTCCTCCTAACTCAAGCCCTCCATTTCTGGCAACATCCTTCTGAATCTTCTCTGCACCTTCTCTAGCTCAAGTCACCTTCCTACAGTCTGACTGTCAGAATGGGACAATATACCAGCAGCAGTCCCACACACCTGTAACTTGACATCCCAGTTTTTATACTTGATGCTACAACTAGTGAAGGCAAGTAGTCCAGAGTGCTTCTTCACCACTTTCTGTACCAGAGCAACCACTTTGAGAAAATGTGCACACTCGGGTCTCCCTGTCCTCGACTACAGATAGTTCTGGGGTACGGTACGGTACAGAACGGAACGGTACTGGTGGGCAATAAAGCAGTATCAGACCTGCAACTGGAAGTGCAAGGGACTGGCAGGCAACGCTTCAACTATAAATACAAAATGCTTTGGTCTTCATTTGAGCAAGAGCAAGTATGAGAATTGGTAAAGTACAACCAAAATAAGGCCCCTGGGAAATTGTCTATACTACAAATCTGAACACTGTCAGAAAGATGACATGCACGACTGGAAAAGATTCATCACAACAGCAAATATTTTGAACAATCACTAAAATATTGAACTAACGCTCATGGTTAGCAACATATGGGTTCATACAGTCAGTCTACATCTTTATTTACATCTTGCAGTGTTTTACCATGAAAGCAACCATTGAGAGATTAGATTAGCTCTATAAAAGTGTTTTTAACACCTCTGGTCTCATGAGATAACTAGAGTCACTAGATACAGAGCCACAAACACTAGAAGTCTACATGATACATAGTTGAAACTGAGATAAATTAATTTCCGTAATTCTCTTTTATTTCATACATTTTTGTTTGTATATATTTTTATTGTACTTCTGTGGCTATTGCCTACACACATTCAGCCAACAGACTACTGTTACTAGGGAAAAGAGGAAGAAACCCTTCATGTTTACTGCATTAAGATGAAAGATTTAATCTGCATCCCATTTGGAACTACTATTCAAACAACGACGCAATTTTGAAAGATTAATTTAATTGCCAAGCTGCATTGTAACAAATTACTTAAACTATCGGCTTGAAATTTCAATCTCATTCAGGTTTCTGCTTGTTATTTGATCATAATATCAAATTCTTAAATCTTACCATTCAAATTGAAGCAGCTACAGTGAATTTTAGATAATTGGGACATGACAGGACTAGTACATTTTGGCTCAGTGAGGTGACTACAACAACTAGCCAAAGTTTCATGGAAATAGTTAAAAAGGTATAAAAAAGACAAACTACTGCTCAAGTGAGTAACCAATTACCTATTTAAATGAAATACAGAACTTATTAGCACACTATCAATACGACTAAAAACTATAAAACTGTATTCATTCCTAAGTGTTATCAAAGGAGGAATTCATCTCGTGTACCTGTAGACTGCCATGTTCTTTTGACGAACACAATCAGCGCAGATACCTGAAGATAATGAACTGCCTTCATACAATCCTTTCAGTGACTGTATGTTCTAACTCTTCATTTTCATTGTAACATTCAAGGTGATTGACGATATCTTCGTAGTTCCTAACTTGAAGTAGTGAAATAATCCAATTTTTACTCTCGGCCGTTTCTGACATCTCCAAGCCTGAATGTTTGAAATCACAGTGAGCAGAACAGTTTTGAATTGCCTCACTTCTTATTTCTCACCAACGACCAGTGACAAAAATCATTGCCATTTGAAAGAAAACACATGCAACTGATGCTAATTGAAAACTGCTCACTCTAAGCACGGCATAGTGTCACCGTACAATAGCTATGCAAGTGCACACGACTGACTAGTCAGATCCTGTTCAGTAACAGTCTGCTGCCCCAATTAAGCAGCAGTGTCCCAAATGAACAAATGGCATCTTGGTTGTCTCTAATCAGTTTTTGATCTTTAAGAGTCGGCCCAAATAAGCAACTGCCTCGATTAACAGATGGCCCATTGATTGTGGAGTATAATAACAAGCTGGTGGACAGCAGAAACAAAAGTAGAGTTGTGGATGGGGCAGAAGGTTGTCAAATAAATAAGCAAGCAGGATATGGATTGGTTGAAAAGCTGCATGGAGAAATGACAGAAGGAGTTTTCAATGTTGGAGTATCAAGTACAAGGAAAATGTATAATAAATTTGCGAGTGGCCATCAGGAGCATTGCTGTACAGAGGGATTCTATAATAGAAATCTTTAATTCCCTGAAGCTTGGCAGCAGAAATGGAGAGAGTGGGAAATGCAGCGTGTAGTATGATCGCCTTCATTGGCAGCCACACTCAGTATTAAATTCTGGAAGTTGTGTTGCAGGCGTATAAATTTTTTGCTTAGGCCATATTAAGTATTATGTGCAGTTCTTTGTGGATTCCACCCCCCAAGAGAAATTTCAAATACTTAGAGATCATAGGTTTAGCAAGGGGGAAGAAAATTAAGGAGATTTGTGTGGCAAGTTGCTTTTTTGTTTATTGTTTTTAAGTGGAGAGAGACAAGGGGCTGGATACACCAGCAACATTTAGGAAACAGTTAGACAGACACACAGATAGGCAGGGAATAGAGGGACGGTATAAGTACAGGCAGATGGGATTAAATAGGCTTCATGGCTGGTGTAAGCATAGTGGCTCAAAGAGCCTGAATCTATGCTGTATTTAAGACTAGCCCTTGTCATATTAATATAGGTTTATTAAAATGTTTACTTTAGTAAGCTATACATGGGTATTGAGATACTCCAGTGCGAGTAACTGTATTTATGACCAGAGAAAATAATTAACTGTAAGTTTCATTGGACATCAGTAGTTAGCAGCACAATAAATTAAGTATTTATGATAAGGAAAAACTTTATAGGCCACATCTAAGGAACTTCTATAGATACTCAATGAAGAGTAGCCAAACTGGCTACATAGTGGCTGGGTAATAGATACACCAATGCCTAGAATGCAGAAGGCTACAGAAAGTGGTCCAATCCATCACAGGCAAAGCATTGGATGCATTTACATGGAGCGCTACCTCAAGAGAGCAGCTTTAATCATCACAGAGCCACCATCCAGGCCATGCCTCATCTCAGTGCTACCTTCAGGCAGGAGGCACAGAAGCCTTAGGTTCCATGCCATCAGGTTCAGGAACAGTTACAATCCTGCAACCATCAGGCTCCTGCACCAGTGTGGATAACTTCATTCACCACTACTCTGAACTGATTTTACAACCTACACACTCCCTTTCAAGGACTTTTACAACTAACCTTCTCTGTGCTATTTGCCCAGTTTGTCTTCTTTTGCACATTGGATGTCAGTATTTGTTTATATACAATTTGTGCATAAAATTCTATTGTATTTATTTTCCTAGTAAATGCCTGTGAGAAAATGAATCTCAAGGTGGTATATACAGTAATATACATGTATTTTGATAATAAATTTGCCTTTAACTTTGAAATATACAATTTGGAAACCTTTCATCCAATACATAGAGCAGAATCTGGCAACTTCAATTTGAAATATGGCTAATTTTGTGGCAAGGACTTCATTTTCAAGTAATGAATAATGCAACTGTGCATAGATCATGAAACAAAATGTAAATAATTTTGTACATACAGTGCCTAGAAAAGTATTCACCCCTCCCTCCCCCCACTGCAGAAGTTTCCATGTTTTATGGTTTTACAACTTGGGTATCACTGTGGATTTAATTTGGC
This sequence comes from Mobula hypostoma, assembly GCF_963921235.1. Lineage (NCBI taxonomy): Eukaryota > Metazoa > Chordata > Chondrichthyes > Myliobatiformes > Myliobatidae > Mobula > Mobula hypostoma. The sequence continues at coordinate 110,440,449 of NC_086100.1, read as the reverse complement.
TTTTTCCTGACACTGATAACAGAAAAAGACTCTTTTGTGTCAAAGTGAAACCAGAGCTCTACAGTGATCTAAATTAATTACAAATATAAAACACAAAATAATTTATTGCACAAGTATTCACCCTCTAATATGACACACCAAAATCACTGGTGCAATCAATTGGTTTTAGAAGTCACATAATTAAATGGAGATCACCTGTGTGCAGTCAAGGTGATTTAATTTATTGTCGGAAAAATACCCCTGTATCTGGAAGGTCCAACTCCTACTGAGTCAATATCCTGGCAAAAACTGCACCATGAAGACAAAAGGACATTCCGAGCAACTCTGTGAAAAGCTTAGTGAAAAGCACAAGTCAGGAGATGCATACAAGAAAATCTCCAAGTAACTGAATATCCCTTGGAGTACAGTTAAGTCAATCATCAAGAAACGGAAAGAGTATAGCACAGCTGTAAATCCGCCTAGAGCAGGCAGATCTCAAAAACTGAGTGATTGTGCAAGAAGGGGACCAGTGAGGGAGGCCACCAAGAGACCTATGACAATTCTGGAGGAGTTATGAGCTTCAGTAGCTGAGATGGGAGAGATTACGCATACAACAACTGTTGCCTGGGTGCTTCATCAGTCACAGCTTTGTGGGAGAGTGGCAAAGAGAAAGCCACTGTTGATAAAAGCTCACATGAAATCTCAGCTAGAGTTTGCCAGAAGGCATGTGGGAGACTCTGAAGTCAGCTGGAAGAGGGTCCTATGGCCAGATGAAATAATTGTAATAAATTTAGACCAACTTGTAGAAATTTGCTTTCACTTTGGCACGAAAGTGTCTTTTCTGTTGAACAGTGTCAAAAACAGCCCAATTACTGTGGGTCAGTGTTGTAAAACAATAAAACATGAAAACTCCGGTGGGGGAGGGGTGGGCAGAGTAGGGGTGAATACTTTTTATAGGCACTGTAACTCGAGTTGAATATTCTTTATACCAATGCATCTTGACATTGCTGATATTAAGAGCAGAAACAAGGACAAGATCATACCCCTTTGTCCTTTCACTTTCTTTGCACAGAAATCAGAACTCAGATTCAATAACTACAGAAATAACCAAAGGTGATAACTCAATTCAAGACTAATTGTCATTCAACCACACACAAATACTCATGAAAACAGCCAAATGAGAGCGCATTACTCCAGCTGGGGTCAAGGTGCAAAACGCAGCACCAGCAGTCATACACAGCACAAAGCACACATAGCATGTACAGGGCAGAAAGATACTGCCACACAATAAAAAGGACTAAACCCAAGTCATCCAATACTGCCCAGATCTGCAGAAAACCATAACAGAGCTCGTCTTCGGGCCAAACAAACACGGGGGTGGGGGGGTGTGGTGCAGCACCGACTCCAGCCTGGACACTGTGCCACACCATCCCCAATGTCACCAGTCCCAACACCTCTCTGGCAGCTGTAAGCAGGCAACTCTACAGCTTGAGGCCTCACCCTGGCACATACAAGATAGCAGGAACATAGGATATCAGTAAAATACAATCACACAAATCCTGTATGCATATAGTCCCCACCCAGAGTCCATTGTTCTGCCGAGCGAACATGTGTGGGTGGCACCAACGCAGGGTGGACACTGCACCATGCTGTCCCCAGTGGGGGTTGCTGGCTATGTTGCTGCTCTCCTGGTGGCAGTAGACAGGTGACACTGTGGCTTGAGGCCTTGTCTTTACTACAACTGAGGACACATAGCTACACAGTGCTTCCTCTTCTAAAACATTTCTGTTCACTACACCAAGGAATTTAATCTGAGACCCAATAACCATTAAGTACTCTCTAGACTTTGAAAATGTGTTCCAGATCCTTTATGCATGTGGCGGACAAAACGCTTTGAGGCCATTGCACGCGCACAGAAATGCCAAATAACAAGCAAAGCGATTTTTGATATCCATTGTGCAAAGCTGATCTCCGGTCTTCCAGTGTCCCCAATCAGCTCCATATCCAGTTCTGATCCTTTTTAATTGCCCATTACTCAAGATATTGAGACCTTTCTCGTCTCCCCCCATTTTCACAATGTGCTCTGGGCTTTGAGAACGTGGAATTGAGAGTTATGGTGATATTTCTATGGAACCATTCATTAATTTGTGTCACCATGTTCATTCTTTGGTGGCTTTTTAAACTTCTGCCTTGTGACACTGCTCACTGTGCAACAGTTGGTATCCAAAAGCAATCCAATCCGTGAGGCACTTGACCATTGGGGAATTTGCACCGTTTAACTGGATAGTCAATGAATGTAAGGTGTTTTAGGACAGTCCGGCTAGAAAAGATTGCCTGCAGTACTTTCTTCTTTCTCAGTCACTATTTTGTATGGTGGCATGGCCATTGCCCTAGTGATGTCAAAGATGTACAGTGTTCAGAAAGGCACCATGGGTCTTGAGGCCTGACACATTGAAGGTCCTACAGGCCTACCCCCACCCCCCATAGCTGTTACAACATTTAATCAAATATAACATTTTAGCTCCTGATTCATTGCCTGTCAAAATTCTTTCATGCGAACACTTCCCTCACTGCTGAACATCAGTGGGGCACATTTCTAGAAGGAAGCAGAGAGCACAATTGCTTTGCCAAGGATCTAAAATTCTGAGAAAAGGTGTCCCTAATCTTGAATTAATACTTGCAAAACACTTATTATACACAAAAGTTCAGAATAGCTACCATTGGTAAATAATGTTTATTTTTCCCAGTTGTGCCTCTCTCAAGAATTATTGCCATATCTATCAGTTACCTCATTCCAAGGGTTTCATAGGGTTGAGGATGATTTGGTTACCCTCTGGTTCAGAGTGGATGAGATACCCAGCATTGGACCTGCAAGTTCACTCAGAAGTGTCCAGTGGTTTTCTACAAAAGGTTCTTAAATGCCATCCCAACTTTGAGTGCTCAGCATTATTTCCAAAAATGTTTGGAGAACATCCTTGAATAGTTCCCTTTTCTCCCTATGGAGAAAACTTCTTGTGTCATAGAGTTAGACAGGCTCTAATGCCCAACTGATCTCACCATGTAGCGAATGGAACACTGAGTACAATAGGTTGAGTCCCCATTGCAGCCTTCTCTACATCAGAGAGACCTGATGTAGATGGGGAGGTGGGGGTGGAGAAACAACACCATTTTAATTGGGCATTTTTGTTCCATCTGCAACGGGGGAATTTCCAGTGGCCAAACATTAATTCCATTCCCCATTCGCATTCTGACATGTCGGTCTATGGCCTCCTCTACTGCCATGATTAGACCATTCTCAGGTTGGGGAAGCAACACCTCATTCTGTCTGAGTAGCCTCCGACCCGATGGTACGCACATCACTTTCTCCAACTTGCCAGTTATTTCTCCCAATCCACCTTTTATCCTTTTCCATTCCCCATTCTGGCTCCCCTCTTACCTCGCTTCTCCTTACCTGCCATCACCTCCCTCTGGTGCCCTTCCTCCTTCCCTGTCTCCCATGATCCAGTCCTATCAGATTCATTCTTTGACCCTTTATATTTTACACCAATCACCTTGCAGCTTCTCACTTCATCCCCATCCAGCCTCTCCTATCACCTTCCGGCTTGTACTCCTTCCCCTCCCCGACCTTACACTGGCAACTTCCCCGTTCCTTTTCAGTCCTGATGAATAGTCCCGGCCCGAAGCATCGGCTCTTCCTCCTCCCCAATCTAAAGATGCTGCCTGACTTGCTGAGTTCCTCCAGCATTCTGAATGGGGAGAAGGACCGCGCGCACGCACCCCACACTCCATCAGTGCTCATCATGGCCTAGTACACTTCTATAAGATCACCTTCATTCTCTTATGCTCCAATGAATTCAGTCAGCAGCCTGCTCAACCTCCCTCATATCTCAGCCTTTCATTAAATCCTTTTGCACCCTTTCCAGCTTAGTGGCAACCTCCCTACAGCACACCACCAAAGCTGACGAAATATTCCAAATGCCTGTACACCTACATCTTACTCAATTGCAACATAACATTTCTCCTCAATGCCCTGACCAATCAGGAGCAGTGTGTTAAAAGCCTTCTTCACCACCCCGTCCATCTGTGATACTACTTTCATGGAGCCATATACTTGTTCTCCTAGGCCCCTCTGTGGTAAACACACTCCAGGGTGCTGTACATCATTTGCTGCTCCTCAGCCCATTTTGTCAGCCGATCAAGATCCCCCTGTAATTCCTGACAATCATCTTCACTGCCTATGATAATCACTTATTTTATTGTCATCTGAAAACTTAAAAATTATGCCTTGTACATTCTCATCCAGTGGTTGCTATTGACGACAAATAGTGATGGGCCTATCACTAACCCCCTAGGGCACACAACTAATCATGATCCTTCTGTCTGAGAAATATCCTTTCATCATCTTCTGCTTCCTATTCTATTGCTGGATTACAGAGTCCCTCTCGGAGGCACAAGGATGTTGCCAGCCCAGTGAACGTAACTTGGACTACACTGCTGCGGATATTGGCCCAACAGTTTTTCCTTTTGCTTATCCTGACAGCGGATCTGGAGGATTTGTGCAAACAGCATTTGAAGTCCCTCTCTGGTGCTTTGAGGTGTCTGTTATAGGTAGATCGTGAGCCAGAATTTCCGAGGAAGCAAGGATCATTGCTACCCAATAGATCAGGAGCCTTGTACCTGGTCTTCATCTTCAAGAACAGCTTTCCTCAGCTGCTACATAGCCGATACACTGAAGGTTGTGCTGAATTTGTTCATCAGTGACGTCTTTGCTGATATGTGCTAAATAACGTACAAGAAACTGATACTTTCTTTTTCCAGTGTAATATAGGTGTCTGTGGATTTGTGACCAAAGATTGTTACTGTCAAGTTTTAAAACTTCAGCAGGGATATTGTCTGCTGCTGAGGCCTTGGTCGTTTTACAAATTTTTCAGATAAAAGCCACCTTAAAAATTTCACAGCTCAGGCAAAGCCCGAAGGAATTTTAGCCTACAGTGCCATCTGCTGTTCTAAGAGAGTTGTTTCTATACAGGGGCCCTTAATCAACTAATGCCAGCAGATTAATTACTTGTTCCTCAAGGAAGCGTGGCAAACAAAACCTAGCAAATAAAAAACCATTTTAGTCTACTGTTACCTTGTACTGTGATTCCATGAATGTTGTAAGTGCTCTAGACTAATAAAGAGAAGCCTAGATCAAGAAGATAAGGAAGACCCTGTAACAGTAGTTCCTCCAGTTCTCTTTTATCAAACTAGAATAAGATGTTCCCAACATTTTCAAGGGCACTTGGTTGTATCTACAGATATCAGTTTGGAACACAATGCAAAGCTTGTTGCACTCATTTCTGGACTTCAGAGAGCAACTTTGTCAATCTCATCAGCAGGGATGAATAGGGCCACTTGGAAATTATTGGCAGCAGGACATTTAACGAATCTCAAACAGCATCTGACTCACTTTTAAAGATAATGAAGGTTTGGAGAGTACCCTCAAGTGGCAGAGCATTGGAACAGTGCAACTCCAGCCCATGATGTTGTGTGCATCTTTCAACTTCCTCTAAGATCAATCTAACCCTTCCCTCCTACATAGCCTTCCATTTTTCTCTCATTCACGTACTTATCTAAGATTGTCTTAAATGGCCCTAATGTATCTGCCTCTACCACCATTCCAGAGGCACATCCCACAAACCTGCATCTCAGTGTGAAAACTTTGCCTCTGACATTCCTCCTATTCCTTCCTCCAGACATCTTAAAGTTATATGCCCTCATATTAGCATTTCCACCTTGGGAAATAGTCTCTCTGTCCACTCAATAGGCCTCTCATCATCTTTCACACCTCCAACAAGTTTGCCCTCAACCTCCTTCACTCCAAAGAGAAAAGCCTTTGCTTCTCAACCTATCCTCACAAGACTCGCTCTTTAATCCATGCAGCAGTTTGGTAAATCTCCTCTGCACCCCCCCGCCCCCAAAGCTACTACATCCACCCTATAATGAGGTGACCTGAACAGAACTCAATACTCCAAGTGTGGCCTATCCAGTTTTTATAGAGCTGTAACATTACCACATGGCTCTTGAGCTCAATCTCCCCACTAATGAAGGCCAACACACCTGGTGCCTTCATAAACACTTTATCATCTTGTACTGTAGCTTTGAGCGATCTACGAACGTGGACCACAATGTCCATCCATTCCTCCACTGTTAAGAACCCTGCTTTTAATCCCGTATGCTGTCTTCAAGTTTGACTTTCCAACCTTCCAAAGTGAATTGCTTCACACGTTACCACATTGAACACAGCTTGACATTTCTCAGCTCAGTTCTATATTCTATCATTGTCCCTTTGTAATCTACGACAACCTTCTCCACTATCTATAACACCACCAACTTTTATGTCATCTGCAAACTTACTTCCTCTTCCTCAGAGTCATTTATAAAAGTCAAAGGCAGGAGTCCCAGAAATGATCCCTGTGCAATATGACTGAGTACCCTCCCATTGGCAACCACCCCCTGGCTTCTGCGGGCAAGCCAGTTCTGAATCCATACAGCCAAGTTCCTCAGATCCCATCCCTCCTGACTTTCTGAATAAGTCTCCTAGGGGAACCTTGTCCAGTACTTCAATAAAATGCATATGCACTACATCCACTGCTCTCCCTTCAATTTGATTTGACATTTTCTCAAAGAGTTCAAACCAGGCTCGGGAGGCACGACCTGCCCTGCACAAAGTCATGCTGACTATCCCTAATCAGACCCTCCTTCTCCAAACGCTCATAAATCCCATCTCTAACAATCCTGCCCAAAAGTTTGCCCAACACTGAAGCAAGACTCACCCATGTCAATAATTCCCAAGGTTACTCTTACTACCGTTCTTAAGCAAAGCAATCACATTTGCCACCTCCATTCTTCTGGTACTACTCCTGCGGCCAATGAGGCTACAAAGATCAAAGATGCAGCAATCTCTTCCCTCACTTCCCATAGCAACCTGTGGTTTATCGCATCCAGCTCTGAAACTTAACTATTTTGATGTTCTTCCAAACTTCCAGCACATACCCTTTCTTCATCTCAAGATATTCCAGCACATCTGTCTGTTCTACCCCAACTTTAACTCACAATTTCCAACTTCTGGCATTAAAGATCAGCTTTTACATGTATGGAGTTTGTGCTTTCAGATTTGAAATTCTCGTGGAATTCATCTCATTTTCCTTTGCCTCTATTTTAATTAATCAAAACATCAGTTAGTTTTGCGTCTGTACACAATCTACCTGTTAATCATTAATGAAATTCAAACTTAGTATCGCTCTTCAACAGAATCTCATTTTAAGTATTAAAGTGATACAACATTCCTTGTCCACATCACACAGGCTTCTGATGCTCTCAAAGTTTAAAGTAAATTTTATTATCAGAGTACATACATGTCACTATAGACAACCAAGATTCATTTTCCTGTGAGCATAATCAGCAATTATATAGAATAGTTACTACAACGGGATTGATGAGAGTGCAGAAGACAACTAACTGTGCAAATGCAAATATAAAATAAATAACAAGAACATGAAATAACAAGATAAAGAGTCCTAAAAAGCGGGACCATTGAGGTGTTCCCACAACCAATGGATGGGCACTGTTTTTCTCATTTACAAAGTTTCAGTAAAGAGTCACATTTCGATCTGTGCAGGCAACAGCAACTGATGCTAAAAAGCAGCCCCATTGCGATCTATATTAATATCATTGATAGGGCTTCTCATCATATAATCACAACTGCATCTGTTTCCCCACCATCACCTATCCAGTCTGAGCTGAAAATGAATACCACTCCCTTTGAAAAGAGCAAACAGGATGTGGAAGACGGCAAGACGTTCCAAGTCCTGAAGATGGTACAAACGAGCACAAGTGCCACATGGATAGAAACATAGAAACATAGAAAATAGGTGCAGGAGTAGGCCATTCGGCCCTTCGAGCCTGCACCGCCATTCAGTATGATCATGGCTGATCATCCAACTCAGAACCCTGTACCAGCCTTCTCTCCACACTCCCTGAACCCTTTAGCCACAAGGGCCATATACAACTCCCTCTTAAACATGGTCAATGAACTGGCCTCAACTGTTTCCTGTGGCAAAGAATTCCACGGATTCACCACTCTCTGTGTGAAGAAGTTTTTCCTCATCTTGATCCTAAAAGGCTTCCCCTTTATCCTCAAACTGTGACCCCTCGTTCTGGACTTCCCCAACATCGGGAACAATTTTCCTGCATCTAGCCTATCCAATCCCTTTAGAATTTTATACATTTCAATAAGATCCCCCCTCAATTTTCTAAATTCCAGCGAGTATAAGCCTAGTCGATCCAGTCTTTCATCATATGAAAGTTCTGCCATCCCAGCAATCAATCTGGCGAACCTTCTTTGTACTCCATCTATGGCAAGAATGTCTTTCCTCAGATTAGGGGACCAAAACTGCACACAATATTCCAGGTGTGGTCTCACCAAGTCCTTGTACAACTGCAGTAGAACCTCCCTGTTCCTGTACTCAAATCCTTTTGCTATGAATGCCAGCATACCATTCGCCTTTTTCACCGCCTGCTGTACCCACTTTCAATGACTGGTGTATAATGTGTGACGAGAATACACATAAAATTAAGATGTTTGCTGGCCTGGGTTAGCATCAGTGACATCAGCAAGTGGTCTGCCACCTGCCCTCAGGGGAAGGAGAGATAAGGAACAATGGAGCAGCGTCTGGAGATGTGTAATGAAGGGATGTGGGAGAGAGAGCTGTCTGGAGTGGCTCCCCCCTTTGAACCTTGAACTGTTTGAAGTATGAACAGGCGATACCCCAGCAGGGGGATAAAAAGGGACAGGTTCGCCAAGGCACACACACGCCACCCGAGGTAACGAGACCCTGGAAGCGGTACGCCTCTCACGAGTGGTGAGAAGTATCGGACAACGCACAGGGTGAAAAGGTACGATCAGCGGGAACCCGGTGTGTGTCCGCCCTTGCCTGGGTGCCGGGTTCACTGCAGAGGATCGACCGCATCTGGAGGAGGGGTCACAGTCGGTGACCTCAGGTGACATCACCAAGGACCCGCCCAAAAGCTGCTTGTGAGCCATATCGCCGGTCTGTGAGTGAAGCAGTGTCTGAATGATCAGTTGTTCCTGTTCTATCTCTCTCTTCCCCCACCTTGTCCATCGCCATGGCAACGATTACTGCGAACTGAACTACTAAACTGGACTGCACTTTGAGTCACTTTCAAATTTGGTCATTTACCCCTAGACAACGATAGAGCTTGATTGATGCTGTTATCTTAATTCTGTGCACATGTGTGGTTATCATTGCTGAACTGTTGCATTTATTATCCTTTCGATTACTGTGTTGCTTGGTTCTTTAATAAAACTTTCTTAGTTCTAGTAATCCAGACTCCAACTGAGTGATCCATTTCTGCTGGTTTGGCAACCCAGTTACGGGGTACGTAACAAATGACACCCAGGTCTCGTTGCACCTCCCCTTTTCCTAATCAGCCACCATTCAGATAATAATCTGTTTTCCTGTTCTTGCCACCAAAGTGGATAACCTCACATTTATCCACATTAAATTGCATCTACCATGAATTTGCCCGCTCACCTAACCTATCCAAGTCACCCTCCATCCTCTTAGCATCCTCCTCACAGCTAACACTGCCGCCCGGCTTCACGTCATCCACAAACTTTGAGATGCTGCATTTAATTCCTTCGTCTAAATCATTTATATATATTGTAAACAACTGGGGTCAAAGCACTGAGCCTTGCGGTACCCCACTAGTCACTGCCTGCCATTCTGGAAAGGTTCCATTTATTCCCACTCTTTGCTTCCTGTCTGCCAACTAATTCTCTATCCACATCAATACCCTACCCTCAATACCGTGTGCTTTAAGTTTGCACACTAATCTCCTGCATGGGACCTTGTCAAAAGCCTTTTGAAAATCCAACTATACCACATCCACTAGTTCTCCCCTATCCACTCTACTAGTCACATCCTCAAAGAATTCTATGAGATTCATCAGACATGATTTTCACACTCAACATCCTTTCCACCACCTACAAGATCAAGGCAGGATTTTGAAGGAGTATTCTGCACTTGCTTGAGTGAGTCCAACTCCAACAACCCTCAGAATGGTTGGCACCCTCCAGGCAAAGCTGCTCAGTTTTTGGGTACCCAAGCCATCTCCCTAACCACCCACTCACTCCTCCAGTGGCACCGTCCACAAAAAAAAACACTGTTCCAATAACTCTTGCCAAAGTCAAGATTTCTATAAATGACCAAGCATAAGAGTCGGGCATTGTGAATACCACCATATACATGTTCCTCTCCAAATCTACACAAAACCAGACTCTGAAGAATACAGTGTACTTCTATTATCTCTGGACACAAATCCTTAATCGCACTTTTCAACAGCACCCTGGAGGTCAAAAGGACTGTAGCAGTTCAAGGTGGCATAATCATAGCCTAAATAAAGCACAGATTCTCTGTGAAAATGAATTCCGTTAAAAGTCTTGATCAAACAATAATCTGAGAGATACATAGTTCTATGCATGTAATGTGAACTGGCAGGCATATTACCAAATTAGAAGTACTACTCAATGCAGAATTACACTAATGGACTAAATCTGCTCATTCGGCAGTTCACATGGTTAATAAAGCTCAGTTCTTAAATAAATTCTTTTAACCTATGATAATTTGTTGAAGATGCCCATGAATCTATACTAAGTTGTAGCAACACACATAAAAGTTGCTGGTGAACGCAGCAGGCCAGGCAGCATCTCTAGGAAGAGGTACAGTCGATGTTTCAGGCCGAGACCCTTCGTCAGGACTAAATGAAGGAAGAGCTAGTAAGAGATTTGAAAGTGGGAGGGGGAGGGGGAGATCCAAAATGATAGGAGAAGACAGGAGGGGGAAGGATGGAGCCAAGAGCTGGACAGGTGATTGGCAAAAGGGATATGAGAGGATCATGGGACAGGAGGCCCAGGGAGAAGGAAAAGCGGGTGGGGGGGGGGAACCCAGAGGATGGGCAAGGGGTATAGTCAGAGGGACAGAGGGAGAAAAAGGAGAGAGAGAGAAAGAATGTGTGTATATGAATAACGGATGGGGTACGAGGGGGAGGTGGGGTATTAGCGGAAGTTAGAAAAGTCGATGTTCATGCCTTCAGGTTGGAGGCTACCCAGACGAAATATAAGGTGTTCTTCCTCCAACCTGAGTGTGGCTTCATCTTTACAGTAGAGGATGCCGTGGATAGACATATCAGAATGGGAATGGGATGTGGAATTAAAATGTGTGGCCACTGGGAGATCCTGCTTTCTCTGGCAGACGGAGCGTAGGTGTTCAGCAAAGCGGTCTCCCAGTCTGCGTCGGGTCTCGCCAATATATAGAAGGCCACATCGGGAGCACCGGACGCAGTACATCACCCCAGCCGACTCACAGGTGAAGTGTCACCTCACCTGGAAGGACTGTTTGGGGCCCTGAATGGTGGTAAGGGAGGAAGTGTGAGGGTATGTGTAGCACTTGTTCCGCTTACAAGAATAAGTGCCAGGAGGGAGATCGGTGGGGAGGGATGGGGGGTACAAATGGACAAGGGAGTCGCGTAGGGAGCGATCCCTGCGGAAAGCAGAGAGCGGGGGGGAGGGAAAGATGTGCTTAGTGGTGGGATCCCGTTGGAGGTGGCGGAAGTTACGGAGAATAATATGTTGGACCTGTAAGCTGGTGAGGTAGTAGGTGAGGATCAGGGGAACCCTATTCTTAGTGGAGTGGCGGGAGGATGAAGTGAGAGCAGATGTGCGTGAAATGGGGGAGATACGTTTGAGAGCAGAGTTGATGGTGGAGGAAAGGAAGCCCCTTTCTTTAAAACAGGAGGACATCTCCCTCGTCCTTGGAATGAAAAGCCTGATCTTGAGAGCAGATGCGGCGGAGATGGAGGAATTGCGAGAAGGGGATGGCGTTTTTGCAAGAGACAGGGTGAGAAGAGGAATAGTCCAGATAGCTGTGAGAGTCAGTAGGCTTATAGTAGACATCAGTAGATAAGCTGTCTCCAGAGATAGAGACAGAAAGATCTAGAAAGGGGAGGGAGGTGTCGGAAATGGACCAGGTAAACTTGAGGGCAGGGTGAAAGTTGGAGGCAAAGTTAATGAAGTCAACGAGCTCAGTATGTGTGCAGGAAGCAGCGCCAATGCAGTCGTCGATGTAGCGAAGGAAAAGTGGGAGACAGATACCAGAATAGGTTTGGAACATAGATTGTTCCACAAAGCCAACAAAAAGGCTGGCATGGCTAGGACCCATACGAGTGCCCATAGCTACACCTTTAGTTTAGAGGAAGTGGGAGGAGCCAAAGGAGAAATTATTAAGAGTAAGGACTAATTCCGCTAGACGGAGCAGAGTGGTGGTAGAGGGGAACTGATTAGGTCTGGAATCCAAAAAGAAGCATAGAGCTTTGAGACCTTCCTGATGGGGGATGGAAGTATATAGGGACTGGACATCCATGGTGAAAACAAAGCGGTGGGGGCCAGGGAACTTAAAAATCATCGAAAAGTTTAAGAGCATGAGAAGTGTCACGAACATAGGTAGGAAGGGATTGAACAAGGGGGGATAAAACCGTGTCGAGGTATGCAGCAATGAGTATGCAAAGTTGTTATGGGCTGTAATCATTCTATATACAAAAATACTTTCAACTCAAATCTTTCAAGGTCAATAGACTTCTGATTATCAACTATAAAGAATTTTTATTGTTAGTATTTCTAGGCTATCATGATTAATCTATCAGTTATATAATGAAATAGCTGACATGAAGCTGGCACATCATGCACATTTACTTCCTTTTTCCTGACTTTCATGCATATCCCTGGATTGGTAAACTACAACCTAGTCACTCTCGTTAAATGAATCTTTTGTATAGTAGAAAATAAAATTATCTCAATTTTGTTAAAGTTATTCAATTAAGCAACAGACAATGCCGAGACCATTTTGATATAAAAATAATTATTTTTGATTAGTTCTTGCTGCTAGTTTTATGTACTATTAGTCAGAATCAGATATAATCTCACCAGCATACGTCATGAAATACATACACTTGACTTTGTGGCAACGCTACAATGCAATACATAGAAAGAAAACAGAGTTATGGCAAGTATATACTAAATTGTTAAATTAAATATATAGTGCAAATATAGGAATAGCAAATAGTGAGGTCATGTTCATGGGTTCCATGTTGATTCAGAAATCGGATGGCAGAGGGGCAGAAGAAGCAGTTCCCGAATTGTTCAGTGTGTCTCTTCAGTCCTGTACCTCCTTCCTGATCGTAAAGAGAACAAGGCATGACCTGGGTGATGAGGGTCCTTAATGATGGGCTCTGCCTTTTTGAGGCATCACTCCTTGAAGATGTCCTGGACACTATGGAGGCTAGTGCTCATGACAGAGCTAACTACGTTTACAATTCTCTGCAGCTTACTTCGATCTGTGCAGTAGCTCCCCCCACCCCATGCCAGATGGTGATGCAGCCAATTAAATTGATCTCCACTGTACCTCTGTAGAAATTTGCAAGTGTCTTTGGTGATAAACCAGATCTCCTCAAACTCCTAATGAAATATAGCCACTGTCGTGCTTTCTTTGTAGCTGCATCAGTATGTTGGGTCCAGGTTAGCTCCTCAGAGATATTGACACCCAGGAACTTGAAACTGCTCACTTTCTCTGCTTCTGATCCCTCTATGAGGACTGGTGTGTGTTCCCTCATCTTACCTTTCCTGAAGACCACAACCGGTCATTAATGGACATACCATTAAAATAAGGTGGATGGATATTTCCACCAAAAAGTTTGACAGAATTCCAGCTCCAACAATAGTATTTGTCAGCAGACAGCAGGTCACTGCTGAAGTGCATTATGGAGCATTCCAAGATCTATCCAGACCATGATTGCAAAATTTGATTGCATGGTCTCACTACTTGGATGATACCAATGCCAGTTTGGTCCCAATATAGGGGTCACTCTATGACCACATTTGTAATGAGACACAGACAGCTAAAATAAACCTCAAAAGATGCAGCAAATTCTGTACAGATACACTAACGTTATACACAAAGATATCCACCCTAGCCGGCACTTCTCACCAATTACACTTAAAAATAAATTGCAGCAATTCTTTGCTGTAATACAGGCTGATTGGATAAAACTACTATGTCTTTCTGGAGCTTAAAATTGTAGAGGATTGAGTGGCATTTGGAAGGATTGTACATGTTCATTTCAGGGCATCAGCATACCCATCTTCTCCCAACCACAGATGCTTACTTGCCAATCTTGTGAGAGCATAGCATGATAGAGAGGATGGTGGGAGAACATCCAGCGCAGAGACCTGACAGAAGAGGAGATAAGCAAGAGGCTCTTTTCAACAAGGCACTTTAGTGATCACTTCCGCTCTGCCCCCTCCAGTGATAAATCCTAAAAGTTATATATTGAGGTACATGCTCTGGTTATCAGCTTTCAAAATTCTGAAAGTGATCCTACAGATGGAAGAGTAGCAAATGTTATCCCACTATTTAAGGAGGGAAACAAATGGGAACTGATGACCCGTGGGCCCAATGCCAGCAGGTGGGGCAATGCTGAAGTGTACAGTAAATAATTTAACAACACCAAGAAACGTGTAACGCTCAGCTATATTGGCTCATATTTATCTAGGGGAAACCCCTTACACATGATACAACAAATTCATCATAAACTTTTAGAAAGAAAATTGTGTTTGACCAATTTATTTTAGTACATAGGCATTATAGTGAACCAATGAGGTTTAGAAGGTTGTCCATAAAGTTCTACACACAAGGTTACAGCACAAAATAAACAATTGGGTGCATTGAGAATTGGTTAACAGACAGAAAGCGAAGCATGGGGAAAAATGTCTGTCAGGATGGAAGACTTTGACTCGTGTGGTACTGAAGGAATCAGCCCAACATATTCAAGAACTACATCTCCAATTTGGCTCAAAGGACCAAATGCAATAGTTAGCACATAATACTGAGTTGGGCAGGATTTTGAAATGTGAAGAGGCTGTAAAGGGTATGACAAACAAGCTGAGTGAGTGAGCAGGAACGCATCAGAATATAGAAAAAAAAGTAACGTACAAAGCAGAAATGCAGTCTTTTTTAAAAAAAAGGGAAGGTGACAGACTGGGAAAGGTTGATGTTCAGAGGGATCTTTGTGACAAGACACTGAAACCAACTGTTAATGCAGCAAGCAGTTAGTACAGCAATTTGTATATTGGTGTTTATTGCAGGAGGAGTAAATGGCTTAAACAATCATACTGCTTTCATCTTAATCAATCCTTTGAATCAAGGAACATTTTCTTCTACTTCAGTTAAGCGAGTCATCAGTTAATGTGAGGACAATGTATCCCACAGACAGGGTAGGCGATGCTTGATATGCTCGGCTGGCCAGTAGTCTGAAGTGGTTACTCGCAGTTCGGCGCCTAGTATAAAAGGAGAGCTTCACGGGCATTCAGACATTCCAGAGGCTCAATCAGTATCGCAAGCAGACCACTGAGAATTAAATAAAAGTACAGAAGGGGTAATCGCAGTGGCCATTGTTGGGAGCAGGCTAGCAGTGAGAGTACAGCATCAGGCTTTGACTCAAGAGGACACATTTTAGAAGATTTGGTCTTGGTTGGCCATAGTAAAGTGCAGGCAGAGTGGCAATTATGGTAGTCGAATGTTCCTCCTGTAGATGTGGGACTTCATGGAACCTGATGGTCTCCCTGATATCTACACCTGTGGGAAGTGCAGCTGACTCCAGCTCCTGAAAGACCGCATTAAGGAGCGGGAACTGGAGCTGTATGAATTAAGGTCATCCAGGAGGCAGAGCAATTGATGATATGTCTTTTGAGCAGGTGGTTACAGCTTGCGTGCAGAGTTCAGGGAGTAGGGAGTAGAGAGTAGAGAAGTAAAGGGAGAAAGAAGACAGAGCACGGACCCCTGTGGCCTTTCCCCTCAGCAACAGGTGATAGCCCTTTGGATTCTGCTGAGGAGAGTGATCTATCTGGGCACGGCAGTAGCAGCCAGACCAGTAGCACTGTGGTCAGCTCTGAGCCTCAGAAGGGCAGGGTGAAGCCAGGCGGAGCAACAGTCATAGGGATTTGATAGTTAGGGGGACAGATGATGACTAATAATTATTTTTCCCTTTTTTCTTTACTAATCAGCTTCAGTCTTGGTAGTGGGTTAGATTTTTTTGATATAATAAAATTACAATATTTCAATGTTACGAGTTCATTAATCTGTATGAATATAGGGCAAGGAGTCTTTATACTAATTCGCATATAATGTATTGATGTATATTTTTTCTTGTACTCTGTATTCTTGCATGTAAAATTAATACAAATATTGGAAAGAAGGGGGACAGATAGGAAATTCTGCGGCAGCCAAAGAGATGCCAGGGTAGTGTGTTGCCTCCCGGGTGCGAGGGTCCAGGACGTCTCCCAGCGGTTGCAGAATATTCTTGAAGGGGAGGGTGAGCAGCCGAAGGTTGTGGTACATGTTGGTACCAGTGGCATAGGCAGGAAAGGAGTAGAGGTCCTGCACAGTTTGGGGAGTTAGGAAGGAGGCCGGAGAGTAGCACCTCCAAGGTGGTAATTTCCAGATTACTGCTGGTGCCATGAGTTAGTGAAGGCCAGAACAGGAAGATAACACAGATGAATTAGTGACTGCGGAGATGGTGCAGGGGACGGTGTTTCAAGTTCTTGGATCATTGGAACCTTTTCTGGGGAAGAAGTGACCTGTACAAGTAGGATGGGTTGCACCTGAACTGGAGGAGAACCAACATCCTGGTTCCTGGGAGGGAGGTTTGCTAATGCAATTGAGGAGGGTTTAAACCAGATATGCAGGGGGGTGGGAACTGAAGTGAAGAGGCATACGATGGGGCAGTTGGCACACAAGCTCAGACAGCTTGCAGGGAGCTTGAGAGGAAGATTAGGCAGATGATAGAACAAAGATGCATTCAGCCAACTGGTTTGATATTTTAATGCAAGGAGAATCATAAGCAAGGCGGATGAACGTAGAACAAGGATCAATATGTGGAACTATGATGTTGAGGCCATTACAGAGACTTGGATGTCTCAGGGGCAGGAATGGCTGCTGAGTGTGCCAGCCTTTAGACATTTCAAAAAGGACAGGGAGAGGCAAAAGAGGTGGGGGAGTGACACTGCTAATCAGGGATAGTATCATGGCTGCAGAAATGTAGGAAGCCATGGTGGGATTGTCTACTAAGTCATTGTGGGCGGAAGTCAGAAAGAGGAAGGGGACAACAACCTTCCTCTCCACCCCCCCCCCTCAAAAGGTAACAGAGACATTGAGGACTAGATAGGGAGGCATGGTTCTGGAAAAGTGGAACAATAATAGGGTTATTGTGATGGGTGATTTTAACTTTCCTAATATTGACTGGCATCTCTTTAGTGCAAGGGGTTTAGATGGGCTGGAGTTTGTTAGGTGTGTTCAGGAAGATTTCTCGATGCAATATGTAGATAAGCCAACCAGAGGAGAAGCTGTACTTGACCTGGTATTGGGAAATGAACCTGGTCAGGTGTCAGATATCTCGGTGGGAGAGCATTTGAGGTAGTGATCACAACTTTATCTCCTTTACCATAGTGCTGGAGAGGGATAGGAGCAGACAATTTGGGAAAACATTTAATTGGGGTGGGTGAAATATGATGCTATTAGGCAGGAACTTGGGAACATAAATTGAGAGTAGATATTCTCAGAGAAACTCACGGCAGAAATGTAGCTAATGTTCAGGGAACATCTGCATGGAGTTCTGCATAGGTATGTTCTGTTGAGGCATGGAAAGGATGGTAGGGTAAAAGAACCATGGTGTACAAAGGATGTAGAAAATCTAGTTAAGGAAAGAAAAGCTTACGAAAGGTTCAAGAAACTAGGTACTGTTAGAGCTCTAGAAAATACCAAAGATGCCAGGAAGGAACACTCAGGAATGAAATTAGGAGAGGTAGAAGGGACCACGAGAAGGCTTTGGTGAACAAGATTAAGAAAACCTCAAGGCATTCTATAAGTATGTGAAGAGCAAGAGGATGAACCATGTGAAAATGTGACCAGTCAGGTGCGATAGTGGAAACACGTGCATGGAGCTGGAGGAGTTAGTGGAGATACTTAATGAATACTTTGGTTCAGTATTCACCAGTGAAAAGGACCTTGTGGGAATGACTTGCTGTGGACTGAAATGCTTGAGTGTATATACACATTAAGAAAGAGGATGTGCAGGAGCTTTTAAAAGGTATTTAGACAAGTTGCTGGGACTGGACGAGGTATAACTCAGGCTACTGTGGGAAGTGAGGGAGGACATTACTGAGCCTCTGGCGATGATCTTTGCAGCATCAATAGGGACAGGAGAAGTACTACAGGATTGGAAGGTTGCAAACATTGTTCCCTTGTTCAAGAAAGGGAATAGAGATAACCCAGGAAATTATAGACCAGTGAGTCTTACTTCAGTAGTGGGCAAGTTGTTGAAGGTCCTGAGAGGCAGGATTTATGAGCATTTGGAGAGACATAGTCTGATTAGTTATAGTCAGCATGGCTTTGTCAAGGGCAGGTCATGCCTTATGAACCTGATTGAATTCTTTGACGATGTAACAAAACACATTGATGAAGGTAGAGCAGTGGACCTGGTGTACATGGATTTCAGTAAGACATTTGATAAGGTTCCCCATGTAAGGCTCGTTCAGAAAGTAAATGAGACATGGGATCCAAGGAGACCTTGCTTTGTGGATCCGGAATTGGCTTGACCACAGAGGCAAAGGGTGGTTGTGGATGGTTCATATTCTGCATGGAGGTCGGTGACCAGTGGTGTTCCACAGGGATATGTTCTGGGACCCCTACTCTGTGATTTTAATAAATTACCTAGATGAGTAAGTAGAGGGTGGGTTAGTAAGTTTGCTGATGACACAAAATTTGGGGGTGTTGTGGATAGTCTGGAGGGTTGTCAGAGGTTCTCAGCGCAACATCGATAGGATGCAGAACTGGGCTGAGAAGTTGTAGGTGGAGTTCAACCCAAATCAGTGTGAAGTGATCCATTTCGGTAGGTCAAACTTGAAGACAGAATATAATATTAATGTAAGACTCTTGGCAGTGTGGAGGATCAGCGAGATCTTGGGGTCCATGTCCATAGGACAGTCAAACCAGCTGCATAGGTTGACAGCATTGTTAAGAAGACGTATGGTGTGATGGTCTTTGTCAACCGTAGGATTGAGTTCAAGAGTGGGAAGGTAATGTTACAGCTGTATGAGACCTTAGTCAGACCCCACTTGGAGTACTGTGTTCAGTTCTGGTCACCTCACTACAGGAAGGATATGGATACTATACAGAGAATGCAGAGAAGATGTTGCCTGGACTGTAGAGCATGCCTTATGAGAATAGGTTGAGTGAACTTGGCCTTTTCTCCTTGGTGTGACGGAGGATGAGAAGTGCTCTGATAGAGGTGTATAAGATGAGAGGCACTGATTTCATGGATAGCCAGAGGCTTTTTCCCAGGGCTGAAATGGCTAACATGAGGGGGCATAGTTTTAAGATGCTTGGAAGTAGATACAAGGGGGATATCAGAGGTAAGTTTTTCAGACAGAGTGATGGGTACATGGAATGCACTGCCAGTGATAGCGGTAGAGCTGGACACAATAGGGTCTTTTAAGAGACTCTTAGCTAGGTACGTGGAGCTTAGAAAAATAGAGGCCTATGCAGTAGGGAAATTCTAGGCAGTTTCTAGAGTAGGTTACATGGTTGGCACAACATTGTGGGCTGAAGGGCCTGTAATGTGCTGTAGATTCCTATGTTTTCTCTGTCTAGTGTACTCTTCATTTACACTGGGCTCCTTATTCGCTTTACACATGCATGTTATGTTCTTAATTCCACCCCAAATGCTCCTTCCCAATTTAAATGTTCATGGGCCAGGAATTCTGGAGAATCAGTGGAGATGCTGCATTTCTTTAAGGAGATATTGAACTCCTTAACGTCTTGAATCTTTTCTTCTGTTTGCCCGACTACCTCTTCCCATGTATAGGGCCTTGGTGACACCTGGTGAAGGGTACTTCCCTCAGGTGAGGCCTCTAGACTCAGTGGTCACAATGTCAGAATAAAAGCTAAGTCACTTTGGACTGAGATGAGGAGGGATTTCTTCCTTCAGAGAATGGGGAATCATGGAATTACCCAACAGTAAACAAAAGGGCTCAATCAAGTTCAAGGCAGAAATAATTAGATCTTTGGATATAAAGGATAGTATAGAGAGAATGTAGAGGAGATTTACAAGGATGCTACCTGGACTGTAGAGCATGCCTTATGAGAACAGGTTAAGTAAATTTGGCCTTTTCTCCTTGGAGTGACAGAGGATGAGAAGTGATCTGATAGCTCAGAAAAATGGAACTCTGGTAGCAATAATCTTGATGACCGGAGGAGCAACTTCAAAGGACCAGAGAGCCTATTAGGAGGCAAGATTATTCTGGCTTTTGGCCCCATTTCAAATCCCAAAAACACATCAACAATGCATGTACAGTACAACAGAGCACTGCAAACCTCGAAACTCACAACAATTCATTGGCATAGTTACACAATACATTGACAGCCTAGACCATTCTGCAGAAGGGTTGCAGGAGACAACAGGACTGTTCTCAAGACTGGCCAAGGTCAGTATCTGGCAGTCACAGGTGCTTAGACTTTGCTAGTAGTTGTATCATAGAAGGACACTGGAGGGAGTCTGTGTCTGACCGGGCTTTTACAGAACAAGTCACCAGACTATGGTCTGTGATCACATTAACAAAGTGAAAGCCATTTCCCAGTCAGCATTCCAAATGACCCCTCTATATCTAATCATTATCAAAGGCAGTCAACCATGCCCATCTCATCACTCTTGTGCTCTTGTCTGAGTGTTCCTGGTAGAAATCAGCTGACTTTGCGGAGGAAGTTTAGTTGATCTTTGGGGCAGTCAGACTGAAATCTCCCACCATAAGCAGAAATTGCAGTGGTGAGATCACAAATGGTGGTCATCCTGGCCATTTTGGGGTCTGACAGGGCCACTCAGTTCCAGGCCTCATAGACCAGAGATGAAGTGAGCGACCATGTTTAGCATCAGGGTGGCATCATGGAGCCTTGGCAAAACTGGTCAACAGTGAAACTAAGTCAGTAAAGGAGAAAACACTCGCACAAAGGATAGTTTAGTTGATGGGGGTAGGGGGGGTTTATCCATGCTTGTTCCTGGATATCACTGCAGATAGTTCCTCTGGGCATCACTTAAACCTGACCACCTTCAGCTACTTACTTAAAGCAATTCATTCTATCATAATGTCAGATTGGAGATGTTTACCGGCAATCATATATAATGCCCCACGGCATTCACGATGACTTTACAAAGGAAAAAGTCCATTCTAGTAGGACTTCGACAATATTCAGGCAAAGGCTGCTAAGTGGCCATTAACATTTGTGTCACAAAGCTTCCAGGGAATGACCACCTCCAACAAGAAAGTCCCCCACTATCAATATCCCAGAGGGTCACTGCTGACTGAATTGCAACTGCACCAACCAGTTAAACATTGCACATACAAGAACAGCCAGGGACTTGGTTTCCTGTGGCAAAGAACTCCCATTCTAATGCCCCATAGCCTTCCTCTGGCCTGTGGCTCAAACTTGATACCCAACAGCTACAAAGCGTAAATCAGTGTGACTGAATACTTTCCACTTACCCGAATATGTAAAGCTCCAGCTCTATCATGCTGATAGCCTACTTGCTTTGCACCATCGTAAACGCCCATTTCTCCACCATTGTTCCACACTGACTGCAGAGCACAGTGTCTAAAACACATTGCAATTACTTACCCAGCCGACTCGGACAGCACCCATGATCTCTTCCACCAAAGACAGGAGCAACAGGCCTATGATGTACAGATTTTCCTCCAGGTCCTCACACCATGCTCGTAGAGGTACATCTCTAGTCCCTCATTAGGATGGAGACCAAATTCTGGAGCTTTCTCAACACAGTAGGAGCACCTTCTCTAGAAGGTCTATATTTGTTCGAGTTCCAGCTCGAACTCAGCTCTCACCTGTGGCTCCCCATAGCTGTTTGCATGCAACAGCGGCCACACCCCAGGCAACAGCTTCGACAAGCCGGTTAAACCAGGTGAGGGTAGCTGACGGATCTCAAACCCTCGGTGAGATAGGGAGTTGTCTATCTCAGCATGTGAAGACGGACTCCGGCTGATTGAGTGGACGAGACCAATGGAAGGTCCAACGGTCAAGGCAGCGGTCTCTGCAAGCATCGTGGAATGTGTAGAGCATGACAAGACACAGAAGATGTCCTGGTCATCCACTGCGCCTAGTCCCATCTCCAGCCGTCTCGACTTGTCTTGCCACTGGATCCAGATGGGAATTGGGAAGAGAGAGTGAGGCTGGCACTGCGCAACCCTCCCTCACTTAAATCTAAATCAAGCGCCAGTCTTGACACCATCAGCCAGCTGGTGGCGCAGTGACATCAGCGCCGAACTCCAGGAGCAAAGGTTCCTGAGTTCAAATCCAGTCGAGCCGCTCCCGGGCACACTTTCCACCCATGCCGGGTTGAGTGTCGAGCTAGCAACTCGACCTCGTAAAAAGAACTAATGGTGTCGAGGTCTTCATCGATGACGATGGACGAACCTTATAGTTGTTCGAGGCAGCAGCAGCTCACTATCACATTCACAAAGGCAGCTAGGAATCGACAATACATTTTGGTGACGGTACCCAGTTCCCAAGATTGAATAAGCAATCTTCTTCCTGGGAGCAGTGCCCCAACAGTCCTATAAATCTGCTGGAGTATTGCCTTCACTATTGACATCCTAGAACCATCAATATAACAACTGAGCTCATAACAAATGTCTGGGATACCTCCGAACAGATGCCTCACATATTGGATGTTTCTGTCAGAGCTGTACTGGAAGCTAGTCATTGTGTTATGATTTGGTTTCAACAGCTGAATGAAGATGGCCACTGTTCCCATTCTGAGAAGTAAATCTGCTGCAGAGGTCTGTACAGATTTGCTTCTAGATTTCCATTTGTTCAATGTTGCAGGCATACTTTATAGCATTCACTCTGTGGCCACTATCAGGTACAGTACTGGTCTTCTGCTACTGTCGCCCATCCACTTCAAGGTTGACCATGTTGTGCATTCAGAGATGCTCTTCTGCACACCACTGTTGTAGCACGTGGTTAAGTAAGTTACTGGTGTCTTCCTGTCAGCTTAAAGCAGTCTGCTATTCTCCTCTGACCTCTCTCAGTAACAAGGAGTTTTCACCCACAGAACTGCTGCTCACTGTTTCTTTAAAAAAAAATTTCGCACCATTGTCTGTAAATTCTAGAGACTGTTGTGCGTGAAAAATCACAGGAGGTGAGCATTTTCTGAGATACTCAAACCACCCTGTCTGGCACCAACAATAATTCCACAGTCTAAGTCATTAGATTACCTTTCTTCCCCATTCTGATGTTTAGTCTAAACAACTGAATCTCTTGATCTCGACTGTGTGCGAGATATAAGCGGAGTCACCATTGCAGGAGCAGCTATTGTGTGAGTGGGCTTGGGTTAAAGTGGCCAGGCTTCTGCTCAACAGACTTCAGCAAGAACAGGCAGAGGCTCCAAGTAAGTATCTATAAAGTTTCCCCCTGCCCCTCTTTCTTTGCCGGTTTGTACATAGCTAGAGTGTTGAGAACAGATTCAGAGCTGGTGGAAATGTTCTTTGTGTGAGATGTGGGAACTCAGAGACCTCAAGGCTCCCCGGTACATTATTGATTTCACCTGTCAACAATGGTGATGTGCTTAATTAGAGCTATTTCTACTTCACCTTACACTTATTTTAAACTTCACATTATGTTATATCAGATGCTAAAATACAATTAGTATATTTAGTATTCTGCAAATTATTATTCATAAACAAAGTTCTTATGAATTCCGTAAATTTAATTTAGAAACATAGAAATAGAAAATAGGTGCAGGAGTAGGCCATTCGGCCCTTCGAGCCTGCACCGCCATTTATTATGATCATGGCTGATCATCCAACTCAGAACCCCGCCCCAGCCTTCCCTCCATACCCCCGACCCCTGTAGCCACAAGGGCCATATCTAACTCCCTCTTAAACATAGCCAATGAACTGGCCTCAACAGTTTCCTGTGGCAGAGAATTCCACAGATTCACCACTCTTTGTGTGAAGAAGTTTTTCCTAATCTCGGTCCTAAAAGGCTTCCCCTCTATCCTCAAACTGTGACCCCTAGTGCTGGACTTCCCCAACATCGGGAACAATCTTCCTGCATCTAGCCTGTCCAATCCCTTTAGGATCTTATACGTTTCAATCAGATCCCCCCTCAATCTTCTAAATTCCAACCAGTACAAGCCCAGTTCATCCAGTCTTTCTTCATATGAAAGTCCTGCCATCCCAGGAATCAATCTGGTGAACCTTCTTTGTACTCCCTCTATGGCAAAGATGTCTTTCCTCAGATTAGGGGACCAAAACTGCACACAATACTCCAGGTGTGGTCTCACCAAGGCCTTGTACAACTGCAGTAGTACCTCCCTGCTCCTGTACTCGAATCCTCTCGCTATAAATGCCAGCATACCATTCGCCTCTTTCACCGCCTGCTGTACCTGCATGCCCACTTTCAATGACTGGTGTATAATGACACCCAGGTCTCGTTGCACCTCCCCTTTTCCTAATCGGCCACCATTCAGATAATAATCTGTTTTCCTATTTTTGCCACCAAAGTGGATAACTTCACATTTATCCACATTAAATTGCATCTGCCATGAGTTTGCCCACTCACCCAACCTATCCAAGTCACCCTGCATCCTCTTAGCATCCTCCTCACTGCTAACACTGCCACCCAGCTTCGTGTCATCCGCAAACTTGGAGATGCTGCATTTAATTCCCTCATCCAAGTCATTAATATATATTGTAAACAACTGGGGTCCCAGCACTGAGCCTTGCGGTACCCCACTAGTCACCGCCTGCCATTCTGAAAAGGTCCCATTTATTCCCACTCTTTGCTTCCTGTCTGCTAACCAATTCTCCACCCACACCAATACCTTACCCCCAATACCGTGTGCTTTAAATTTGCACACTAATCTCCTGTGTGGGACCTTTACTGACATTAAATCTCTGGGAATAAAACTAAGAGATGCTTTAGAATCATTTAAAATATGAATAGAATGCTGCCATTTTTATTCACTCAACAATATTTATATCAAATCAAGATCAGTGTTTTACAAAAGTCGCCATTCTACAATGTTGTAATTGTCTACTCATAATCTTTCTTTCTTTTTCCTGTGGCTATTTGGATTCAGCCCCAGATTAAACAGCATTACTATTTCAACAGCTTCTCCTGAGAGCTAATCATCACATTCCATTAACATGGTTCGATTTGCTAACCCTGGAGTAGTACATTTCAGTTCCACTTCTACTTCAGTAACACAGAGCAATTCACTAAATTCCCCATATAAAAATAAATTTAAAATTCTGTAAATTAGTAAAACAAAAGCTATTTACAGATTCAATAAAATATCAACTCAAAAAGCGAGAGTGCAATGAAGGCAATCACGGATCCGTAAGAGACTAAAGCAGGGCAAAGAGTGGTAGGCTATAAAGAATTGACAGAGTCGTTAAACAAGTATTTCCTATCTGTGGAAAAGAAAAGCACAGGCACAGCAGGCAGCCCAGGGATAAATAGGTAAGAGTAACGTCAAAGAATTTCATTCATGGACTGGAGAAGTCAACGTATCTAATGGCCTACATCTTAGAGTTCAGAAAGAAATGGCTGCAGAGGGTGCATTGGTTGAAGTTCACAAAATTTCCTTCGTTTCTCGAAGAAAGCAGACCAGTAAAGCAACCGAGGTAACACTATTTTCAAGCAAAGAGCAATAGAGAAAAGAGAACTGCTAATCAGTTGGTATGATATCAATTAAGACCACAAGACATAGGAGCAGAATTAGGCCATTCAGCCCATTGAATCAGCTCCAGCATTTTATTATGGCTGATTCATTTCCTCTCAGCCCCAATCTCCTGCCTTCTCCCCAAATCCCTCCATGGTCTGGCTAATTAAGACTATCAGCCTCTGTCTTAAATACACCCAATGACTTTACCTCCACAGCCGCCCTTTCTAATGAATCCTGTTCACTGATTGGGTGCAGTCCAACGCTGGAAAAACTGCCGCAAAACACTGCCTTTTTAATCTCCAACCAAAATGGTCTGAAAAATGCCAGAATCCAATATTATGGGGATTATAGAAGGACACTGATAGAAACATATCATTATGAAGTAGATTTAACAATATTTTATGAAGAAATTATGTTTGATACATTTATTATCTTTGGGTACATTGAGAATCTAGGAGGGTGGAATCAGGGAATGAGTAGATGTGGTATATTTAAATGTTCAAAAATCATTTAATAAATGACACAGAAGTCTGTTAAATGAAGAGCCCCTTGGAGCTGGAAGTAATATATTTGCATGGGTAGAGTTGTTGGTCAATGGACAGAAAACAGAAAGCACAGGCTCACTTTCACATCACATGGACAAGCGCTGCTATGTGGCATACGTGAATGTAATTTACCCAGATTTGCCAATGACGCATGCCAAAAAGAACGCAGAGTTTGCACACAATTAAATGGCCGGACATGGTGACTAGCACACAGATATGACGTAGGTAAGTGTGAGGCTGTCCACTTTGACAGGATGAATGCTGGAGTTCAGCAAGATTTAGTTGCCCTCAGTTATGAGTTGTACAAATTTATTACACAAATATAGCAAGCAATGAGAAACACAACACTTTTCTCAGTGTAAGGTGGATGAAGTACTAATTTATGAAAGTCTTGCGGCAATTGGGAACACAGCTAGAGAAACATTTACAGTTTTATTCTCATTAAAAAAGGGAAAACTGATGCAAGTGTGACCAAAATTCATTCCAGGAGTGAGAGGAAATATTGAATGGAGTACAATGTGGAGTTTAAAGTTCAAAGTAAAATTTATGATCAGAGTACATACATGTCACCACATACAACCCTGAGATTCTTTTTCTATAGTAAGTCTATAGAATCATAACCAAGCTGTAAACTCAAGGAACTGTTAACTGTAAACAAACTGTGCAAATGCAGATATAACTAAATAGCAATAAATAACAAGCATGAAATAACAATACAACAGAGTCCTGAAATTTTTAAAAATGGAGATGCAATCTCATTTGAAACAGAAGAATTTGATAGGGTGATGAAAGATCATTCCCCTAGATTGGGAAGGAAAATGAAGGTGTGGTCTCAGGATTAAGGAATCAACATGCAAAATTGAATCCAGGAGAGGTTTTTTTTTAATCTCCTAGTAGGTTGCAAACCTTTATCGCAAAGGATTGTGGATCACCACATATACTCAAGGCCATGGCTGGTTTTAAACAGAACCAAGAAAAATAAAGGGGATCATATAGGAAGGAAATGGGAAGTACATGAAAAATGATCTTGTCAAATGCAGTTTCCAATGGCCACATTGAATTAATTGTTCTTCCCCTCATTAGAAAATGCATTTTTGTTTAAAGTGAATAGGGAAACTACAATCAACCTCCTCTAATCAGTCGCAAAAACTAGAAAGAACAAAGGAATCTCAGCACCAATTGCTAAATGGAATGATTCCTATCTGAAACCTGAGCATATACTGTCTACAAATATATTGGAAAAATAGCATTGTTGCCCAAGGAACACTGGCATTTGGTTTAACAGTCAACACAGGGGGCACAAACCCTTGATTGTGAACTGCCAATGCATGCAAAAATCAGGCAAAGCAAAATAACATCACCTTCCCCCAGACCCACTCCCTTCCTAGCATGTCCAAACCAACTCTTTCTCCACACCAATCTCCGCAACTAGCCAAACTCTGCAATTTTTTTACCCTGCACCCAGCATTCTATAGTCCCTTTGGCAACCTCCCAAGAGTGAAGATATTCATATCATTCAAGACATTCACTGTTTCTTTACATTCCTTTCAATCGAACTACAGGTCTTGCCCTCAATGACATGCAAAGCTACATAGGCAACCTTCAGAAGTTCCAAAACTACCTCAAATCTGTCCTGGTTTGCAGTATAGTTTCATCCAAACTTTGAGTGATGCCCTTCTATTCTGAGCCTGCGCCCTCCGGTCCTAAATTCTCCCACTACTGGAAATGTCCTCTCCACATCCGGTCTATCTAGGCCTTTCAATATTCAGTAGGTTACAACAAGCCACAAGAAGGGATGACAGTTTCTCTGCGTGGAAATTTGCATGGATTCTGCATGTCACCTAAAACTTTAACAAAACTTCTATATATGCCTTCTATAAAAGGCTTTCTCACTGGTTGCATCATGACATGGTATGGAAATACCAATGCCCAAAAATGGAAAAGTTTACAAAAAGTGGTGGATACAGCCAAGTCCTTAACAGTCAAAGCGCACCTCCCACCCCACAGAGAGCACATTTACAAGGGGCACTGTCTCAAGTAAACAGCATCCATTAACAAGGACCTCTACCAAGCAGGTAATGGTCTCGTCTCATTGCGGCCATCGGGAAGGAGGGCCAGGAGCCTCAGGTCCCACACTACTAGGTTCAGGAACAGTTATTACCCTCCAACCATCAGGTTCCTGAAACCAGCATGGACAACTTTACTCACTTCAACTCTGAACTCATTCCACAATCTGTGGAAACACGTGGAAATCTGCAGATGCTGGAATTGCTGTCCACAATCTATGGACTCATTTTCAAATACTTTACAACTCAAAATCCTCGTGTTACTTATGTATATATTTATTTGCAGAGCTCATCTTTTGCACATTGCTTGTCAGTCTGTTTGTGAGTAGTTTTTCACTGATTGTATTGCATTTCTTTCTTTTCCTGTGAATGCCTGCAATAACATGCAGAAACATTTGAAAAGATGTTGAGTCCATTATTAAGGATGAAGTTTCAGGGTATCTTGAGGCACATGTTAAAATAGGCTAAAGTCTGCATGGTTTCTTTAAGGGGAAATCTTGCTTGACAATCCATTGGAATTCTTTGAGGAACTAACAAACAGGTTAGACCAAGGAGAATCAGTGAATATTGTTCACTCGGATTTTCTGAAGGCATTTGACAAGGTGCCGCACATATGGCTGCTTAACAAGATAACAGCCCATGATAATCCAGGAGATAAACTACAGATCATTAAAATGAAACATGAAAATTTGAATTTGCAGATTTACAGTGATAAACATTTTGATAATAAATTTACTTTAAATGTGAAATTTGGTCCACCTCATTCTTCTAAATTTCAGCAAGTACAGTACACCCAGAGCAACAAATACTCCTCTTACATTAACCCTTTCATTCCAGGTATCATTCTCATGAATCTCCTCTGCATCTCTCAAATGCCAGCATATCCTTTCTTAGATATGGAGCAAACAACTGCTCACAATATTCCAAATGTTGTCTGACTAATGTTTTATAAAGTCTCAACATTACATTCTTATCTTTATAATACAGTCCACTTGAAATGAATGCTAAACTTCCATTTGCCTTCCTTGCTACTGACTAAACCTGCAAGTTAATCTCAAGGGAAGATTACATTAGGAATCCCATGTCCCTTTGCACTTTTGATTTCTGAATGCGTAACTCAGAAAATAGTCTATGCGTATATTCCTTCTAACAAAGTGCATGACTATATATTTTCCAACACTGTATTCCATCTGCCACTTCTTTGCTCATTCTTCTAATCTGTCCAAATCCTTTTGCAAAAAAATCACAGCTTCCTCAATATTACCTGCCTCTCTATCTATCTCTGTATGATCTGCTAACTTGGCCACAATGCCATCAGTTCTGGAGTGCAGATCATTAAAATGAAACGTGAAAATTTTCAGCTCCACCATTGGCCTCTGCAGAACACCAGTCACCGGCAACCAAGTAAAGGCTCCATTCATTGCAAACTTTGCTTCCTATCAGTCAAAGTTCTGTCCATGCTATAATATTTCCTAGAGTACCATAGACAATTACCTTGTTAATGAGCAAACTGTGCGGCACCTTGTCAAAAGCCTTCAGAAAATCCAAGTGAACAATATTCACCAATTCTCCTTAGTCTAACCTGTTTGTTATTTCCTCAAAGAATTCCAAAAGATTGTCAGGCAAGACTACCCCTCAAAGAAACCATCCTGACTTTAGCCTATTTTATCACGTGCCTTCAAGTACCCTGAAACCTCATCCTTAATAATGGACTAACGTCTTTCCAATCACTGAAGTCATGCTAACCGGCCAATAATTTCTTCTGATTGCCTCCTTCTCTTCTTAAAAACTAGAGTGACATTTGTGATTTTCCAGTCCTCTAGAACCATTTCAGAATCTAGTGATTCCTGAAAGGACATTACTAGCGCCTCCACAGTCACTTCAGCTACCTTTTTCAGAGGGTGACGGGGTGGAGATATGATTCTACCAAAGGAGGTAGAAGGTGCTCCTTCCCTCCACTATCCTGCATGTCACCCATGGGCAAGGTGTAGCACCTACTTAACACCACTCCCCACCCCCATCCCGAATGCTATTTGACACTCTTGAATTATTAGCATGTTGCTGGTGTTTTCCCACAGTGAAATTTGGTTCAAAGTAATTATTTAGTTCATCTGCCATTTTATCTCCCAGTTATACCTCTCCAGAGTGATTTACAGTGATCCAACATCCACTTTTGCCACCTTTTTACTCCTTACATATCTGAAAACAACTCTTGATATCCTCTTGGCTAGCTTACCTTTATACACTTTTTCCTCTACTCATTGAATTTTAGTTGCATTCTGATGGTTTTAAAAGCTTCCCAATCCTCCAGTTGTATTTTTGCTATACTGTATGTCCCTCTTGTTTTTATGCCACCTTTGACTTGCCTTGTTAGCCACAGTTGCCTCAACCTCGTTTTAGAATGTTTCTTTGAGATGAACCGATCCTGTATCTTCTGAATTATTAAGAAACTCCAGCCATTACTGCCCTGACATCATCCGTGCTAGTGTCCTTTTCAATCAACTTTGGCCAGATTCTCCCTCGTGCCTCTGTAGTTCCTTTTACTCCACTGTAATACCAATGCATTCAATTTTATTTTCTCCCTCTCAAACTGTAGGGTGGATTCTATCATATTATGATCACTACCTCCCAAGCATCCCTTTACCTTAAGCTCCCTAATTAAATCTAATTTATTACACAACAGACAATCCAGACTTGCCTTTTCTCCTAGTGCACTCAACCACAAGCTGCTCTAAAAAGCCATCTTGTCAGCATTCTACAAATTTCCCCTCTTGGGATCCAGCACCAACCTAATGTTCCTAATCTACCTTCTCAATTAAATCTCCCTTGACCAACATAACATTGACATTTATACATGCCTTCTCTATCTCCTATTGTAATTTGTGCTCCCCATCCTGACTGTTTGACAGTCAAGATGCCACTCCCACCAGGGTGCCCTTACCACTGCAGTTTCTTACCCCCATCCACAGGGATTCTAAATCTTCAGAACCTATGAACCATTTTTCTAATGATTGGTTAAAAAATGAAAACAACAAAGCTACCCCACCTGCTTGTCCTTTCAATATAACATACATCCTTTGATGTTGAGCCCCCAGCTGTGATCTTCTTTCAACCACGACTCTGTGGCACCCACAATGTCATAACTGCCAACTTCTAACTCCACTTCAAGGTTATCTGCCTTATTTTGGACAGTCGACCTTCACAAATCTGACTACCTCTAATCCGGTTCCTCCGATAATCCAGCACTGATTATGCTTAATGTGATCCTTCTGTAATTCGGCATTTTCAGTAATCCAGCACTCCTCATGTCCCAATGGTGCCAGATTACTGAAGGTCGATCTATATAGTGAATGCATTTCAATACAACACCTTTAGTCCTGTATTCAACACTCTTCTTTTGAATTTTGTCTCTATGTTGCCTGAAGTTGTCTTATTCCTTTCTAAAGATAAACTTTTTATCTTCATCTTTATTCTGGGGATATCAGTAACCCTCTTTGGTACAGTCTTTTCCTTTTACTTTATCCATCCCATTCCAAACTATTGAACCCAATGCATACTATTTACCTTACACAATTCACCAGGACCCTGGTCCCAGCTTGGCTCAGGTGGAGCCTGTCCAACCGTAAGAGCTCCCTCCTTCCCCTATGCTGGTGTCAATGTCCCCCCCCCACCCAATTTTGTTCTCCAAGTTCAAATCCTATACTTTGTTACTCAGCTGGCTGACAAGATTGGTTTCCTTTCATTTGGTGAACAAATCTTT
This sequence comes from Mobula hypostoma, assembly GCF_963921235.1. Lineage (NCBI taxonomy): Eukaryota > Metazoa > Chordata > Chondrichthyes > Myliobatiformes > Myliobatidae > Mobula > Mobula hypostoma. Next base: position 110,408,188 of record NC_086100.1, on the reverse strand, counting down.
ATCTTGCAGATGCTGAACATCAGTTCTGTCATCCCCTCCTCCCTTTGATGATTGATATCTACATAGTCAAGCATTAGATCATTGGTGGGCAGACAGTCACTGATGTCCTCTCCTCTAGAGGTCTGCCCCCCAAACACACATATTCTAATGGATCCCCGGATTCATCTTGACACAACAATGTTGGTGGTCTTACCAGATTCCTCACACACTAACAGGCCTGCTACCATATTTATCCCCTTTAATACAGTGGCAGATGTTTCTTCTCCATGAGGATCTTACTCAAGTCTTATTTTGCATCCTTCCTGATAACAGATTCAATGTGGCCAATACTTGCTTGATAAAGAGAACAAACTAAATGGGAGAAGTTTATCTATTGATAGAGCAAGGTTGCACACATTATAAAGACACAACAATTCATATCAGTTTATATAAACATCTGCCAGCATCTGTCTTGGAGCCACTGCCATTCTTGCAGTTTATTTTGAGTCCTTCCAAATTATAATGAATTATTTATGTTAAATAAATTTGTTCCATTTCCTTAGCAGCCTTCTGAAGTCACACAATTACTTGCAGTACTCTTCGATGTTTTTTTTCTAAAATTGTTTTTAATGAGTCTCTATAGTCAATACCAGACCGGTTACTCAGATCATTTGAGAAAAGCAATAGGGCCAGGGTTGATCTTATGGCTGTTAGCATTGTTTTCTTCAGTAAAACAACTAATGAGCATTTATAGAACAGAATGCAATAGAGAAATCTGGCAAAACTGAGGAAATAAGCTTTAATCTAGGTTTAAACAGCTGCTTTTTTTTTTGTTTCTCTCTCGTCGCTGACCAAATTGACCAGCTGGCTGGCTGCTGGATGAGAAGCCACCCGGGTGAGGTGGCTGGACCGTTTGTCTGCAGACACAGGCGGTGAGGCTGACAGCCTGTGCAGATGGGGCTTAAGGTACAGCAGGTGACATGCAGCACCTTTTGTTGCATGTGAGTGTAGCACGGCATTATCTACAGCAAGCTTCACTTGTCCCTCATGTTGCTGCCAATTTCCTAAATCTTGGCAAGTACACCTGGCAACTATTACATTCAAATCTGCATCCTAATTGTACTGGGATATTTTTAAATTATTAACAGTGTTTCACCTCTTAAAAAAATGCAGTACAAACCCCAGGGTAAAGAAATAAATCATTTTCACACCAGTAAACACAAGGGAGGCATATCAGGACTGCATTTAAGGTTTAAATTGCATCACCCATTTCATTCACTGTTTTTCCAGCCTGACATCCATCCATAAAATACCATATTATTTAGCACCTCTTTCTACCTCATCATGGCCTTTGCATATTATTTGTCTGCCTGCACTGCACGTTCTCTGTAAGTAGCACATTATATATGGCACGCTGGTATTTTTTCCCCACTTGACTACCTCAACGTACTTATGTAATTGTCAGTTTGGATGGCATGCAAATCACAGCTTCTTACTGTATTTTGGTACATGTGAAAATAATAATCATTTATCTCTTTAAATTCTATACAAAGCTCAGTGTATCAAAGACTACTAAAATGTATTAAACATCATGATTTAAGATACTGCCTTCTTAATTATCCCATGCTTTTCAGGTTTTATCTTAATTTTTGCCATGTTTTATGCTTAGTCCCAAGTGGATTCAAAGCCATCTGTGTGATAAACGAAATGATAGTTAAATAATGTTATGACTCAAGGGCCAGAACAGAAATATATGCTCCGCATACTACTTAATACAAGTACCCAAGTTTCACTATATGGGTTTGCCTCACTTAAATATTGCACATTAAAAGTAAGACAATGAGCTTACCGCTCATAAATGGAGAGAATACTTTAGTAAGCCAGTAATTTCTTCTTGCTCTTTTAACATGAAAACAATTTAAAAAACTACTCAGTTCCAATAATCCAAACTGAAGATTCAATCTCGGACTAAGTGACCTTTCCAACAAACATTATGTGGATAAACAATTCATATATTAGAATTACACCCATATCTATTTATATTTCATTTCAAATCAGTAAAACACGAGTTGGCAGCTGATACCTTAAATATAAAAAAAATTACTTCTTTAGAGTTTCAGTGGACAGTAGGCCTTTCAAGCCACAACGCCTAGCTATCTGCCAATTCAATGCTCGCCTAATCACAGGACAATTCGCCTGCCTGACATGGGAGGCAACCAGAGGGAACTCACGCAGTCATAGGGACAATCTACAAACTGCCGACAGACAGTGGCAGGATTTGAACCCTGGTCACCTGTACTACCAAAACACTAGCATGCCGCTGGCCTTTCTAATGCCACTGAATTTCAATGTGTCAATTCTTTCCATTGGCGGAGATGGCAGGTGACTTTGTTCCATTCTTAAGAAAAGAAAGCTCCAAAGGGCAGAAGAATGAAATCACAATTTGGAGTCAAGTAAGCTCTTGCTGGATAACAGGAGGATTTTCACATTCACTTCAGTTCCAGCACTTAAACATGTATAATATTCTACCACAAGATCAGACCTAATGGTAAGGCAATTTGCCCTATATGGAATACTAGTCTGCTCCCAAGGCGTAAACTAAGAAAAGTGTGTGGAACAACACTGGGCTAGAACCAGAAACTGTTGTAAGTACTCAGTAGATCAGGCAACAACTGTGAAAAATGAAATAAAATTAATGTTTCATATTGAAGACTTTTCATCAGAATTGGCAAAAGAAGAAAGCAAGCGAGTTTAATTTTAATCTATCAATCAGATTGTTGCTGTTGTTCAGTCATTTAGTGGAGTCCAACTCTTTGTGACAACATGGACCATAGGGTCCATAAGGTTTTCATGGCAAATATATGGAAGTAGATTGCCAGGCCTTTCTACTGCGCAGATACCGCTGCTGCCGAGGTTGGGACCCGGCTGGGTTTGAACTCAGGACCATCTGCCTTGAAGTCTGGTGCTGATGCCATTACACCACCGTCTAGTGAGGGTTTCATAACAAGATTATAAATGGTAAATATTTTCTTTGACAGGTGGATGTCATTTCATTGCTGCAGTGGAATAACTTGGTGAAGCTAGCCTTAGCCTCAATCCATGTTGTAGTTCTTGTTCCGGGATCCCAGCTGACTCACCAGTACAATACCAGCAGGTGCATGTCTGGACATGAAGCTGAAGACATGTCTCCATTCTCAGGTTTGAACAAAGGAAAAGGAGGAGACTTGCGTCCTGGACAGCATATATCCATTACCCAACATTGATCGGTTATTGCTGTTACGTGACCACAGGTCCAGTGGAACACAAATGGTTAAATTGCCAATGTACTCCATTTGCTATGAAGTGCTTTGAGACATTCGGAAGGTACTATATAAATGCAAACCTTACTTTGCTTTTTTTATCCAGCATATTTTGCCAGAGCTCTTTTATTTCAAAAATAAATTTTATTCATAATAAAAAATATACAAAGAAACCGGAAAAAGAAAACACGTGTGCTTTCATAGTCTTCACATCCATTCCGGAGTGTTGTCTTACTGTGCTGGAAGACCAAGCATTTTCAGGCAGACCAAAGGATGTCTTTCACTGAATTGATGACCATCCCACAGCACTTGACGTCCACCTTAGGTGCTCTTTCATATCAGAGCCCTTCATCAGGACGCACTCACGGCACCTAATACTCTTCCGGTCCTGACTTGTTCTGCAGGTGTCACTGAACCAAGGCTAGTCACGTGGCGGTGGATTAAATACCACAAAATATTCAAGGCGTTCGGGTTTGCTCAGCTGAGCAAGACTCTTGCATCGCGGTCGTTCAGAGGAAAACTGCGTTCACCGATTCCCCGGAGGGATAGGTTGAGACGTTGTCGTTCAATGGGGCAATCCCCTCACTTGAAGCCCTCGTTTACAGAGAGCGCCATCCACCTGACATCATGGCACAGAATCGGACCAACAAAGTACTTGAAGTGAAATGGTACCCGAGCAATGCTTGGCGTTGCGCTGCATCCGAGGCACCTTTACGTTTAATCTCCTCCTCCCCCGCATTTCAAGTCAAATGAGGACGATGACCGAGTCATGCCAATTCAAATCGTCGAGGGAGACCGGACTAAGAATAGACAATTTACAAGAATAACCTGATAGATGAAATGTCAAGGCTGGAAACCTCTTCCCGAATACATGTTTCCATGCAAAACATTAACACAACGAGATGGAAAAAAGAGAACATAACTCACTTTTTAACACCGTTATCCATGTAGGTGGTTTTGTAGAAGCCGACCAGCGAGCCCAGGAGGCTGTTCTGGAAGTGCAGTGTTAGCAGATACTGCTCATCGGCAGAAGTGGCGGGCAGCTCCTTCTCGGCTTCCAGCACCAGGTACTGGTGGGTTTTGTACTGGAAGCAGCGGCGCAGGGAGATCGGGCTGGGATTCCCTGAGCCAGCCTTCAGCCCGAGCGTGGGCTGCTGGGTCAAGTTGCTGTCCTTGGTGTGCAGCCAAATGTACTTGGAGGGTTGCTTGGTACGTATGTAGATCTCCACAACGCCGGTGTAGTAGTCTTCCTCCATAAACGGCGTGAGCTCCAACTGGTAGTGCTCAGGGTTGATGTAGTCAGGCAGCCGAAAGTTGCTCCACGGCCCGCTCGAATCCGTAGTGGGGGGGCAGATGTCGGGGGCTGGCGGCTTGCTAGCGCTGGTCGGACTGGCGGTGGTCGACTTCAAGCCCTCGTCGCAGTCTTGCGACTTACTGCGATTGCTTAGTCCCACTCCCAGACCCACCGCCAGCGCCACGGCGACTAGCACCACGCACAGGACGATGATGATGTACTTCCATTGGGAACTTTTTTCTTTCCGCTCCCCCTTGTCGTAATCCATGGGCTGCATTTTGCTCGCTGTCTTTACCAGTTGGCACGGCGGCAAAGTGTGTTTTGCCAACCTGTCCCTCGCACCGCAATTGCGCTGTGCGGGAAGGAAAATTTAGCCACCAGAAGGAACAACGTCCCAGCTCCTACTGTCTGGCTCGGGACGTCCCGCGCGGCATAAATATGAGCGGGGCGTTAATTATTGAGAAGTTCCCCTCGCAGAGATCGGTAGCTAGTCAACACCCAGCAATGATACAGGCTCGGCTCCAGAGATGCAAAGTGCAAGTTTAACTTTTCGCAGTCTCTCTTCACCTTGATCAACGGGGGAGTTCTCTGCGATTTCTTATAACCATTTTATTTTAGTTTCACTATAAATGCAAATTATTCCAATAATTTGATATATTTTTAACTCTCTCGTGGCGAAACAAAGCCGTGTTTTTCCACCTTCCGTGTGTTTTCTAGCAATATAGCCCCGAGGGACAAGTACAGCCGAGTGATTTGAATTGCGTCATTTAGACTATCTTAATAGAAATTTGGCACCACCTGGAATAAGAGCCCGAAGTAAAAATGGATCGTCTAACGATAATTTTATTAAATTCTAATAATAGTTTAATGAATTATTTTTCAATGGGATAGGGTTCATTGCTTGATTCTCGAGCGAAGCCTTGCATTCACGCCACCGAACAACATATGAAGGGCTCTGTTTGATCTAGTTTCCAATAGTTCCGTTGTTCTGCTTTATGAGGATGAGGAGGAATTTCTTTACGCGGAGAGTAGTGAATCTGTGAAATTCATTGCCACAGGTGGCTGTGGAGGCCAGGTCATTGCGTGTATTTAAGGCAGAGATTGGCAGATTCTCGACCAGTCAGGGCTTGAAAAGTTACGGAGAGAAGATGGGAAAATGGGGATGAGAGGGAAATGGATCAGATATGATGAACTGGTGGAACAGTCTCGATGGGCCAAATGGTCTCACTCTACTCCCATGTCTAATGATTTGGACGGTTAGGAGAATGGGCGAAGAAGTGGCAGACGGAACGCATTGTAGGGAGGCTTATGGCTATGCACTTTGGTGGAAGGAATATAGACATAGAGCTTGGTTTTTTTCAGTAATTTATTTTTTATTGAATTTCATCATCAAACATTTCCTTAAAATGTATTTCAGATACTGTACATATACATCATATAGTCATATTTGTCACAAATCAACACATAATATTTATCTGAGGTACACACTTATAGGAAGGAGAGGAAAGAAAGAAAAATCAAAAGAACAAAACTATGTACCAGTAGGGAGTGAACTTTTTCTACAATATATTCATTGACTTGTGAGAATAAAATCAGACCTATGAGGTGTTATGTAGTTAAACCATTTTTTCCAGTATGAATAAAATTGTTCCAACTTCTGATTAACAGATGCTGTTATCTTCTCCATTTTGTAAATGTCCATTGTAATTTCCATCCATACATTTAAAGTTGGGCTCTCATGTGATAACCATTTCCTGGTAAGGGTTTTTTTTACGAGTCACCAGTAGTACATTCATTAAATATTTATCTCTTTTCAACCATCTGGAGGTATATACCCAAAAATATATGGTCTTACTCTCTAAGGGTATTTCACATTTAAAGATGTCTTGTCGGGCATTGTGTATCCCACTCCAATAGTCTTTAATAACGGGGCATTCCCAGAAAATATGATAATGGTTTGCATTTTGATTTCCACAATTTCTGCAGCAAACAGGGGGGTTACTATCATAATGGGATTTCTGAGAGGGTGTAATAAAATATCTTATCAAGTTTTTCCACCCGAACTCCCTCCATTTCTGTGAACTGGTACACTTCCATTGATGCCTCCATATTGTTGTCCATTCTTCCTCAAATATTATTATCCCTCCTTCCTTCTCCTATCTTTAGATCTTTGTTTTAAATGGGGCATGAATTGAGAAAGCACAGGTGCAAAGAGACTTTGAAGTCCTAGTGTAGGATTCTCTAAATGTTAACTCAAAGTTGCTGCCTGTAAGGAGTTTGTACATTCTTCCCGTGACCATGTCTGGGTGCTCTGGTTTCCTCCCACACTCCAAAGATACACTAGTTGATGGGTTAATTTAAAAATACAAACACGAGGAAATCTGCAGATGCTGGAAATTCAGGCAACACACACAAAAATGCTGGCGAATGCAGCAGGCCAGACAGCATCTCTAGGAAGAGGTACAGTCGACGTTTTGGGCCAAGATTCTTCGTCAGGACTAACTGAAAGAAGACATAATAAGAGATTTGAAAGGGGAAGGGGGAGGGGGAGATCAGAAATGATAGGAGAAGACAGGAGGGGGTGGAATGGAGCCAAGAGCTGGAAAGTTGATTGTCAAAAGGGATACAAGGCTGGAGAAGGGAGAGGATCATGGGACAGGAAGCCTGGGGAGAAAGAAAGGGGGGGGGGGAGCACCGGAGGAAGATGGAGAGCAGGCAAGGAGTTATTGTGAGAGGGACAGAGAGAGAAAAAACAGAGAGAGAGAAAAAAGGGGGGAACAAATAAATAAATAAATAAGGGATGGGGTAAGAAAGGGAGGAGGGGCATTAACGGAAGTTAGAGAAGTCAATGTTCATGCCATCAGATTGGAGGCTACCCAGACGGAATATAAGGTGTTGTTCCTCCAACCTGAGTGTGGCTTCATCTTGACAGTAGAGGAGGCCATGGATAGACATATCAGAATGGGAATGGGATGTGGAATTAAAATGTGTGGCCACTGGGAGATCCTGCTTTCTCTGGCGGACAGAGCATAGGTGTTCAGCGAAATGGTCTCCCAGTCTGCATCGGGTCTCGCCAATATATAGAAGGCCACATCGGGAGCACCGGACGCAGTATATCACCCCAGCCGACTCACAGGTGAAGTGTCGCCTCACCTGGAAGGACTGTCTGGGGCCCTGAATGGTGGTGAGAGAGGAAGTGTAAGGGCATGTGTGGCACTTGTTCCGCTTACAAGGATAAGTGCCGGGAGGGAGATTGATGGGAAGGGATGGGGGGGACGAATGGATAAGGGAGTCGTGTAGGGAGTGATCCCTGCAGAAAGCAGAAAGAGCAGGGGAGGGAAAGATGTGCTTGGTGGTGGGATCCCGTTGGAGGTGGCGGAAGATACGGAGAATTATACGTTGGACCCGGAGGCTGGTGGGGTGGTGGGTGAGGACAAAGGGAACCCTATTCCTAGTGGAGTGGCGGGAGGATGGGGTGAGAGCAGATGTGCGTGAAATGGGAGAGATGCGTTTGAGAGCAGAGTTGATGGTGGAGGAAGGGAAGCCTCTTTCTTTAGAAAAGGAGGACATTTCCTTCGTCCTGGAATGAAAAGCCTCATCCTGAGAGCAGATGCGGCGGAGACGGAGGAATTGCGAGAAGGGGATGGCGTTTTTGCAAGATACAGGGTGGGAAGAGGAATAGTCCAGGTAGCTGTGAGAGTCTGTAGGCTTATAGTAGACATCAGTAGATAAGCTGTCTCCAGAGATAGAGACAAACAGATCAAGAAAGGGGAGGGAGGTGTCGGAAATAGACCAAGTAAACTTGAGGACAGGGTGAAAGCTGGAGGCAAAGTTAATGAAGTCAACGAGCTCAGCATGTGTGCAGGAAGCAGCGCCAATGCAGTCGTTGATGTAGCGAAGGAAAAGAGGGGACAGAAACCAGTATAGGCTTGGAACATGGATTGTTCCACAAAGCCAACAAAAAGGCAGGCAAAGCTGGGACCCATATGGGTGCCCATGGCTACACCTTTAGTTTGGAGGAAGTGGGAGGAGCCAAAGGAGAAATTATTAAGAGTAAGGATTAATGCCGCTAGACAGAGGACAGTGGTAGTAGAGGGGAACTGGTTAGGTCTGGAATCCAAAAAGAAGTGGAGAGCTTTGAGACCTTGACAAGACCCAACACAGGCTGGGAAACCATTTAGCTGAACACCTACACTCTGTCCGCCAGAGAAAGCAGGATCTCCCAGCGGCCACACATTTTAATTTCACGTCCCTTTCCCATTCTGATATGTCTATCCATGGCCTCCTCTACTGTCAAGATGAAGCCACACTCAGGTAGGAGGAACAACACTTTATATTCTGTCTGGGTAGCCTCTAACCTGGTGGCATGAATACTAACTTCTTTAACTTCCATTAATGCCCCTTCTTCCCTTTGTACCCCATCCATTATTTATTTATTTATTCCCCCCTCCCTTTTTTTCTCTCTTTTTTCTCTCTCTGTCCCTCTCACAATTACTCCTTGCCTGCTCTCCATCCTCTGGGCTCCCCTTCCCCTTTCTTTCTCCCTAGGCCTCCCGTCCCATGATCCTCTCCCTTCTCCAGCCTCGTATCCCTTTTGCCAATCAACCTTCCAGCTCTTGGCTCCATCCTTCCCCTCCTGTCTTCTCCTATCATTTCGGATCTCCTCCTCCCCCTCCCACTTTCAAATCTCTTACTATCTCTTCTTTCAGTTAGTCCTGACAAAGGGTCTCGGCCCGAAACATCAACTGTAACTCTTCCTATAGATGCTGCCTGGCCTGCTGCATTCACCAGCATTTTTTGTGCCAGTTGATAGGTTAATTGGTCAATGTAAATTGTCCTATGGTTAAGCTAGGGTTAACTGGGGGCTGCTAGGCAGTGCGACGTGAAGGGCCACAATGGCCTACTCCACGCTATATATCAATAAAAACAAAACCTGCACGTTGAGTTGGTATTAAGGAAAGCAACTGTAATGTTAGAATTCATTTCCAAAGGACTAGAATATAAAAGCGGTTGTAATACTGAGGTTTTATAAAGCATTGGTCAGACTCCATTTGATGGGTGGTGAGTAGTTGTGGGCCCTTTTTCTGAGAAATTATGTGCTGTGCTCGCATTAGAGAGATGCAGAGAAGGTTTACAACAATTATCCCAGGAATGAAAAGGTTAATGTATGAGGAGAAGTTGATGGCTCTGGGTCTGTACTCAGTAGAAGAATCGAGGCGGGGGAGGGGATGTCAATGAAACCTACTGAATATTGAAATACCTAGTGTGGACAGAGAGAGGATGTTTCCAATAGCGTGAAAGTCTAGAATCAAAGGGCACAGCCTCAGAATTGAAGGCTTTCCATTCAGAGCAGAGATGAGGGGAGAGTTCTGTAGTCAGAGAGTGGTGAATCAGTGGAATTAATCATCACAGATGGCTGTAGAGACTAAGTCATTGGGTATATTGAAAGCGGAGGTTGATAAGTTGGTTCTTGTAAGAGCATTAAAGGTTACGGAGAGAAGGGAGGAGAATGGGGTTGAGTGGAAAATAAATCAGCCATGATCAAATGACAGGGCAGACTTGATGGGACAGACGGCCTGCTTCTGATGCAGAGGAAAGAAAAATTAGGCATGATCAAAATGCAGAGCTGATGTCTTATCGTCTTAAAATGTGTCATGTCCAATTACCTACTGCCTTTCTAATATTAATGAAAACTGTTCCATCTTTATTACCTTAAAGGTTCTTTGGAAAGATACTGTTGTACTTCATTAGATCTTTCGGCAATTATTTTTCTGTTGACCTGTGTATTGTACTTACCGAACTTTCCCTTTTGCAAGCATGCATCCATACATTAGGCTGTCAATTGTTTTCAAATAATCATGTTGTGACAATTTCTCATTTTTCACTTTTAGTACTTATTTACCGGAACTAACTCTACCTGCTTCTTTCCTAGTTAGTCCAGTGATACATTTCACTAAGAAGCAGCCTACTGCAGCCTGAGAAATACTCCCATAACCAGGAGGTAGTTTAAACATCTGCATAACCAGGAGATAGTTGAAATCACTTTATATGATTGTAAGGACAATGAAGCAATCACATGAAGTGATTCATCTAACCCTTGACCGTGCACATGATCAGGATGGGGAATGCTATAACAGGAGGCATGCAGGGTGACTTGACAGATAAGCATTTCTTTGGGTCAGAAGTAAAGAATTAACTTTGTGTTTTCATTCCAGGAAATAACTTTCAGCAGATCCACATACTTTTTCATTTGTAGGTTCTGTCATGTCCACAAAAGATCACATCCCTTTGCTAAAATATACTCTTCTGAATTCAGCCTTAGTCAAATCTGAGCAGATCCTTGTTGTAATTATTTGTTATTAATGCCACTCACACTTCTTTCTATATGTTGCCTGAAAATACTATAACCAGCAAATTGTTATTTTCAGTCTGGATCATGAGTTTGCCTCAGTTTCATTACAGCATACTACATGTACAATACTCTGTTTGTGATACTAGATGTCCATTTACATTGACTATCTAGTACCAAACAGACTACTCAGCCCAGTTCCCTCTGCAAGTAATAGTACTCTATGTGATTTTACACTATTACGTCTGCACTGTCTCTGCTTTTCGACACATCTTTTTATTCCTTTTTCTCTGAAGTATGCCTGGTTTCCTATTGAAAGCATCTGTGTGATTTCCGGTGACTGCTTTCTGTGATAGGGAGTGCGACATTCAAATCATCTGAACTAAGACTGTACTTCCATGTAACCAGCATGTGCTTGTTGCTGCAGTTATTCTACGTTTACTTTGTCCAACAGATTTGTGTTATATGACTTCCACCAACACTTCTCTAATTCTCTTTTCTAAAGAAAATTCAACTATGTAATCTGTATTGATCTTTGCATAGTTAAACTTTAAAATTTGCTCTCTGGCTGTTTAGAAATCCCGATGTCTTGGGATCTGGCTCACCTGGCGATATTTACCACGTTCCTCATACACTTGTTGGGGCCTCGTTTTGCTGTATTCCCAATTACTTGGTGGAGCCCAAGTTACCTTTCTCCACCCACTCACCAGGACTCGTTCTCATGCTCCCCACCTGATTTACTGGGGGCACTGGATGCCTTCTCTATTACAATTTGCCTGGTTTTGATGGCCACCCGATTACCGGGGGCACTGGATGCCTTCTCTATTACAATCTGCCTGGTTTTGATGGCCACCCGATTACCGGGGGCACTGGATGCCTTCTCTATTACAATCTGCCTGGTTTTAATGGCCACCCGATTACCGGGGGCATTGGATGCCTTCTGTATTACAATCTGCCTGGTTTTGATGGCCACCCGATTACCGGGGGCACTGGATGCCTTCTCTATTACAATCTGCCTGGTTTTGATGGCCACCCGATTACCGGGGGCACTGGATGCCTTCTCTATTACAATCTGCCTGGTTTTGATGGCCACCCGATTACCGGGGGCACTGGATGCCTTCTGTATTACAATCTGCCTGGCTTTGATGGCCACCCGATTACCGGGGACACTGGATGCCTTCTGTATTACAATCTGCCTGGTTTTGATGGCCACCCGATTACCGGGGGCACTGGATGCCTTCTGTATTACAATCTGCCTGGTTTTGATGGCCACCCGATTACCGGGGGCACTGGATGCCTTCTCTATTACAATCTGCCTGGCTTTGATGGCCACCCGATTACCGGGGGCACTGGATGCCTTCTCTATTACAATCTGCCTGATTTGATGGCCAACTGATTACCGGGGGCACTGGATGCCTTCTCTATTACAATCTGCCTGGTTTGATGGCCACCCGATTACCAGGGGCACTGTATGCCTTCTCTATTACAATCTGCCTGATTTGATGGCCACCCAATTACCAGGGCCACTGTATGCCTTCCCTATTACAATCTGCCTGGTTTTGATGGCCACACTATTTTGAAACTTGCCCGGTTTTGTTTGACAGGTTTCCCTAAAACTCAGCAGAGGTGTGACTGTGCGCTAACAATGTGAAAAATAATTAATATTGTGCTGGAGCATTAATACAATAGCAGCTGGAAATTGTAAATCCAGACTAATAGTTTTATTGTACATACATTGTAACTCTTGAATTAAGTATTGCTTTTTTTGTGTGCGTATATACGTACACTTAGAGTTATAGTTACATTTTTTAGAATGTTACCAATACTGCTTTTTCTTGTTTCCTTGTTTATTTTTTAAATCGCTTGTAACTTTTACCATAATATGTTGGGCTCCCACTATTTCAGTTTTTTTTCTGCTATTTTTCTTGAATAATATTTTCACTGGTTCTTTTTACTCAGCCATCTGTATTTCCAACAATTTTACTAAACATATCAATTCTTTCCCATCTTTCTGCCAAAGTTGCCCTTCATTACATTAATTAATTCCTTCAAACGACATTTTAATGACAGTCAGTTCAGTTGGATGCTGTTTCTTTGATATTGTATTTCCTTGTACCCAAACTTGCTTCTCTGCTAAAAAATAACTACTTGTTTTTCAATTTGTCCAGTACGTGATGTAGGAAATAACTTGTAGTTCATATTGTGCATGAGATATCCTTAAACTTCTCTGGAAAAAAAGTTTGAAGTTCTATCAATGCCATCTTTCTAATGTGTGGCACAGTTTCAACTGCCCATTGCTACCATCAGGTAGGAGGTACAGGAGCCTGAAGGCACACACTCAACGATTCAGGAACAGCTTCTTCCCCTCTGCCGTCAGATTTTTGAATGGACATTGAACCCATGAACACTACCTCACTACTTATTTAATTTAATTATTATATTTTTATGTAACTCATTTTTTTCTATTATTACGTATTGCATTGTATTGCTGCCGCAGAGACAACAAATTTCATGACATATGCTGGTAATATTAAATGTGATTCTGATTAGGAATGGACTAGTATCTTACTACCAGGGAATTTCTTGTCATAACTGTACAAGGTCTTTCTGCCCGACATAAAACATAGAATAGTACAGCACAGTACAGGCCCTTCGGCCCACAATGTTGTGCCAACCCTTAAACCCTGTCTCCCATATAACGCCCCCCCCCACCTTAAATTCCTCCATATACCTGTCTAGTAGTCTCTTAAATTTCACTAGTGTATCTGCCTCCACCACTGACTCAGGCAGATCATTCCACGCACCAACCACTCTCTGAGTGAAAAACCTTCCTCTAATATCCCCCTTGAACTTCCCACCCCTTACCTTAAAGCCATGTCCTCTTGTATTGAGCAATGGTGCCCTGGGGAAGAGGCACTGGCTGTCCACTCCATCTATTCCTCTTAATATTTTGTATACCTCTATCATGTCTCCTCTCATCCTCCTTCTTTCCAAAGAGTAAAGCCCTAGCTCCCTTAATTTCTAATCATAATCCATACTCTCTAAACCAGGCAGCATCCTGGTAAATCTCCTCTGTACCCTTTCCAATGCTTCCACATCCTTCCTATAGTGAGGCGACCAGAACTGGACGCAGTACTCCAAGTTGTGGCCTAACCAGAGTTTTATAGAGCTGCATCATTGCATCACGACTCTTAAACTCTATTCCTCGACTTATGAAAGCTAACACCCCATAAGCTTGCTTAACTACCCTATCTACCTGTGAGGCAGCTTTCAGGGATCTGTGGACATGTACCCCCAGATCCCTCTGCTCCTCCACACTACCAAGTATCCTGCCATTTACTTTGTACTCTGCCTTGGAGTTTGTCCTTCCAAAATGTACCACCTCACACTTCTCCGGGTTGAACTCCATCTGCCACTTCTCAGCCCACGTTGATTTTCTGATCCATTGTGTCACACTCCCGATCAGAGCCATCTATCTGCTGTCACTCACTGTTACTGTCTGCTTTACACTTAACTAATTGTCAATTCCTGTTTCTATATGATCAATTCTCTAGTTTTATTTCGAAGGTGTTCCATTCAACACTATGTATGGATATTACTTTTCTACATCCTGGTGATGATAGTCCAGAATCATCTCGTTCTTTGTAGTTCTGAAAACTATATTCAATTGCTGCTGGAACCAGACTTCCATATACGTATTCAGATTTTCCACTGCCCTAGAGCAAAAGATTTCATCAATGAATCTTATCGAAGGAGGGTTCCCTGCACTGAAGCTATCCCTGTCTGACATAGAAAAAAAAGTCCCAATTTTGCTTGCATGATTCATTGGAGTTTAAGTGGATAAAGTCTGATTCATCTGTACTTTAGTCCAGAAAATTCTTTAAGGATCAATGTTCAAAGTTCAAAAAGTGAATTTATTGTCCAAGTACTCCAAGAGCTCCATTTACTTGCAGGCATACTCATTAATTCTAGATAGGATGATAACCAAAATAGAATCAGCTTGGACATTCAACCAGTGTGCAAAAGATAACAAACTGTGCAAACATAAAAAGAAAGAAATGTAAATAAGAAATAAATATCAAGAACATGAGGTGAAGAGCCTGATGACTGAGGGGTAATAACTGATCCTGAATCTGATGGTGTGAGACCTGAGGCTCCTGTACCTCCTTCTCGATGGCAGCAGCGAGGAAAAGAGCTTGTCCTGGGTAGAGGGTCCCTGATGGTGGATGCTTTCTTGTGGCAACACTTCGTGTAGATGTGCTCAATGGTGGGCAGGGCTTTAACTGTGATAGACTAGACAGTATCCATTACTTTTGTAGGATTTTCCATTCAAGGGCATTGGTGTTTCCATAGAAGGCAGTCAATATGCTCTCTGCTATGCATCTGTAGAAGTTTGTTACAGTTTTAGATGTCATACTGAATTTTGCAAGCTCCAAAGGAAGCAGAGAGGCTGCTGTGTTTTCTTCAGAGTTGCTCTCACGCGCTGAGCTCAGGACATGTCCTCCAAAATAATAGCACAAAGGAATTTAAACTAGCTGACCCTCTCCACCTCTGAGCCCCCATGAGGACTGGCTCATGGACCTCTAGTTTCCCCCTCCTGAAGTCAATAATCAGCTCCTTGGTCTTGCGGACATTGAGTAATAGGTTGTTGTTTTGGCACCACTCAGACAGTTTTGTAATCTATCTCCAATATGCTGATTCATCACCACCTTTGATTTGGCCTGTGACAGTAGTGTCATCAGCAAACTTAAATATAGCATTAAAATTGTGCTTAGCCACACAGTTATAAGTGTAAAGTGAGTAGAGCAGGGGGCTAAGCACACAGCCTTGTGGTGCACCTGTGCTGATAGAGATCGTGGAGGAGATGTTGTTGCCAATCCAAACTGACTGGGGTCCGTAAGTGAGGAAATCCAGGATCCAATTGCACAGGAGGCATTGAGGCCCAGGTCTTCAATCTTATTGATTTAGTTTTGAGGGGGTGATGGTATTGAATGCTGAGCTGTAGTTGATAAACAGCATCTTCATGTTCCTGAGTTGAGTCAAAAGCCATGAAATGACATCTGCTGTAGACCTGTGACTCTAGTAGACAAATTGGAGCAGATTCATGTCACTTCTCAGGCAAGAGATGATATATTTCATCACCAACTTCTGAGAACACTTCGTCGCAATGGATATTGATGCTACTGGATGGTAGACGTTGAGGCAGCTTATCACGTTCTTCTTAGGCACAGGTATAATTGAAGCCTGCTTGAAGCAGGAGGTTAAATACATCAGTGAACACTCCTGCCAGTTGATCAGCACAGGTCTTTAGCACTTGGCCAATTGTCCTGTCTGGACTTTTTGTACCTTACCCCTCCTGAAGGCTGCTTGCATGTTGACCACAAATTACGGGATGATCCAAGGGCTGCTGAAGTTTGTGATGGTTTTTCCATGTTTTGATGCTCAAAATGAGCATAGAAAGCACTTAGCTCATCTGGAAGCAAAGCACTGTTGTCACCTCTGTCACTTGATTTTACATTGTAAGAGGTGATAGCATTCACGCTCTACCACAACTGTCAAGCATCCTTCAATGATTCAAGTTTAGTCTGGAACTGCCACTTTGTCCGTGAGAAGGTTTCCTGGAAATCATACCTGGATCTCTTGCAACTTTCTTGTCACCAGGCTTGAATGCCTCTGTTTTGGCAGATTGTGTATCTCATGGTTCATCTAGGATTTCTGGTTGGGGAAGACTCAGAATGACTTTGTGGGGATGCACTACTTGCTGAGGCTAAATTTATCGTTACCCTGACCTCCACCAGCTTACGAACAGTCTATTGCCAGTCAGTATAATTTCCAATTTTAGGTCCTGAGTATGAAAGCGTTAGAATAGGATTGAGCCATTTGAACAAGAGCAAATCTGCAGATGCTGGAAATCAAAGTAATAGGCACAAAATGCTGGAGGAACTCAGCAGGCCAGGCAGCATCTATGGAAAAGAGTGAACAGTCAACATTTTGCACCTAACCCCTTCATCAGGACTAGTGAATGAATTGGAGAAGTCAGAGTAAGAAGGTGGGGGGAGGGGAGGAAGAGGGTAGGTGATAGGTGATAGGTGATGGGTTAAACCGGGAAAGGGGGAGGAGTGAAGTAAAGAGCTGGGAAGTCAAATGGTGAAAGAGACACAGGGCTGAAAAAGGGGGAATCTGATAAGACAGGACAGAAGGCCATGGAGGAAATGGAAGAGGGAGCTGATAGGCAAATAAGGAGATAAGGTGAGACAGGGAAATGTGAATGGGAATGTTGAAGTGAGGTGGGGCAATTACCGGAAGTTTGAGAAATTGATGTTCATGCCATCAGTTTGGAGGCTACCCAGACGGAAACTGAGGTGTTGCTCCTCCAATCTGAGTGTAGCCTCATCGCAGCGGTAGAGGAAGCCATGGATTGACATGTTGGAATGGGAAGTGGAATTCAAATGGGTGGCCATTGGGAGATCCCACTTTTTCTGGTGAACCGAGTGTCGGTGCTTGGTGAAGCGGTCTCCCAATCTACGTCGGGTGTCACTAATATACAGGAGGTCACACTGGGAGCATCGGATACAGCAGATGATCCCTATAGACTCACAGGTGAAGTGTCGCCTCACTTGGAAGGACTGGTTAGGGTCCTGAATGGTAATGAGGGAGGAAGTGTAGGGGCAGGTGTAGCACTTGTTCTACTTGCAAGGATAAGTGCCAGGAGAGAGATCAGTGGGGAGGGATGGATGGACAAGGGAGTGGAGTGGGGAACAATCCTTGCAGAAAGCAGAAAGTGGGTGGGGGGGAGGGAAAGGTTTGCTTGGTGGTGGGATCCCATTGGAGATGGTGGAAGTTACAGAGAATTATGTGCTGGACGCGCAGCCTGGTGTGGTATTTGGTGAGGTCGAGAGGAACCCTAACCCTGGTGGGGTGGCGGGTGGATGGGGTGAAGGCAGACTTGCGCAAAATGGAAGTGATGTGGATGAGGACAGCGTTGATTGTGGAGCAAGAAAAGCCCCTTTCTTTGAAGAAGGAGGACATCTCCTTCATTCTGAAATGAAAAGCCTTATCCTGAGAGCAGATGCGATGGGGAGTGAGGAATTGAGAGAAGGGGATGGCAGTTTTACAAGTGACAGAGTGGGAGGAGGTATAGTCCAGGAGGCTGTGAGAATCAGTGGGTTTATAAAAGCCATCAGTAGATAAACTGTCTCCAGTAATAGACACAGAGAAATTGAGAAAGTGGAGGGTGTTGGTGGAATTGGACCAGGTGTATTTGAGGACAGGGTGGAAGTTGGAAGCAAAGTCAATGAAGTTGATGACCTCAGCATGGGTGCAGGAAGCAGCACCAATGCAGTCATTGGTGTAGTGTAGGAAAAGCTGGGGAGTGTTATCAGTGTAGGCTTGGAACATAGACTGCTCCACGTAGCCGACAAAAAGGCAGACATAGCTGGGACCCATGCGAGTGCGCATGGCTACACCTTTTGTTTGAAGGAAGTGGGAGGAGCCAAAGGAGAAATTATTGAGAGTTCTGTCAGACAGAGGAGAGTGGTGGTGGAGAGGAACTGGTTGGGTCTGTTGTCCAGAAAGAAGTGGGTTTTGATATTAATTTCACCTTGATTCCAATTCTGTGTCAATGCTATGAATGCAGAGAGTTTATCACAAATCCATATATAGAATCACTGAGAAAAGTGCAACAACTGAAATAAATAATAACAAGAAAATAATAACATTATAACTAGATAAGAAAGTTTATAATTGAAGTCCAAGAATTAGATGGTGAGCAGAGAAACAAAATTGCCCGTAAGACAATAAACCTTTATCTTTCACAGGAGAGCCTGAGAGGACCCCACTTAGTTTGGGTGCAATATTCATATATTGAATTTTGGGTCATTCTCATTTGCCTCTTGATGGGATTAATCAAACTAACAGGGGTACCATGGAAGGTGAATTTGTAGAGTGTGTCAGCGATTATTTATAGACGAATATGTTAAAGGACCTGTCTGGGAACAGGCTACTTTCAAACTGGCGATGTGTGATGAGGTAACATTAATAAAGCAATGCTTTGGTTAATGATCCCACCACCCCGCCCCCATGGAAGTAGTGATTGTGATGTGGTGGAATTCTGAGTAAAGTGTGAAGCCAAACACTCGGGTCTTTAACCAATGTCCTCAACTTAAATAAGGGTAATTACTACAGTATGAGACTAGAGTTCTCTGGTGAGGACTGGGTAAATTGGCTAATGGATAGATCAATGGATAAGTAGTGGCAGATATTCAAACAGCTAGTTCATAGTACTCAGCAGAAATTTATTTGAATTTGAAATTTTCCAGAGGAAAGATGTGATTAACAAAGGAGGACTAGAAAAATATTAAATCAAACATGAGAGCATTTGAAGTGGCACGGAAAAGTGGTAGGCCAGTGGGCTGGGAATTTCTCAAGAGCCAGCAATGAGAGCCCAAAAGATTAATAAGGGGGATAAATTTGACTATGAGAGAATACTGATTTGTAATATTAAAACAGACTGGTTGAACTTCTATGAATATATAAGAAAAGAAGAACGTAGCTAGAGAGCCAGACTAGGGAATTCAGATTGGGGGATTAATAACAGGAAACAAGGAAAAGGCATGCACATTAAATCTGTCTGAGCTAGTTTCATGCAGTATGGAAGAACTGGTAACAATCATTTTCATGGGGGGTGGTAAGGTTAAGCTAATGGGACTAAAGACAGACGAATTGCTAGGTCCCATTAAGATATTAAAGAAAACAACTACAGAGATGATGGGACCTATGGCTGAAGTTTCCAAAACTCACTGAGTTAAGGGAAGATACCAGCTGAGTGAAAACCACAAGTGTAATTCTATTTTTCAAAAAGGGAGGTAAACATAAAAGGTAATCCTAGTCCAGGTGTTCTTAACCTGTTTTACACCATGGACACCTTTGGCAGTCCATTGAA
The DNA here is from genome assembly GCF_963921235.1 of Mobula hypostoma. Taxonomy (NCBI): domain Eukaryota; kingdom Metazoa; phylum Chordata; class Chondrichthyes; order Myliobatiformes; family Myliobatidae; genus Mobula; species Mobula hypostoma. Next base: position 110,388,326 of record NC_086100.1, on the reverse strand, counting down.
GACTATGGACCCTTTTTCAGAATAATGTATGCATTTAAATATATACAATAAAATACATAAGATTACAAAATAAACCAATTATATTGAAATACAGTTATCAAAATATCTTTGAAAATGTGATATGTGATATGTGAAATGTGACAAATGTATGTGTTTCTTTATTAATGTATTAAATAACAAGACTATACATTTAAAATATAAGCAAATTAAAATTAAATTCTATTTTTTAAAGACCTATCAGTGTGAATGTTGTGGTGACAAAGTCACTGGTACTGCTAATGGTACTGTGGTTTGTTGCCTACAATCATAAGTCAAAGAAATGCCTAATTTCAGTTAGAGGTTAGTGAAAATAAAGATGTAAATTCTTTTCCCTTCCAAGTTCACGGACTCCCAGTTAAGAAACCCTGCCCGAAGCATTCTTGTGTACTGGGCTGGTGAACCTAAGGCACACATGCCCAGGTTAGCAGGCACAAAAATTTTGTTGGCATGCGCTGTGCAGTGCCACCCCCTCTATTCTTTAAATCCTACCCATAATAAAAAGGGACTTAATGGATAGCTTTAAAGCCAAATGAAGCAGCGAATGATTTATTACAACCTGAGAGCAGTGAGATATATTGAGTGGGAAAGTCTTGTGCTGGCTTGGTGCCACTTAGTCGCAAGTACATGTGACGTTGGATGGTAATGTTTTGAAATTCGAGCTGGCCTGGTGGGCACATCAGTATTTGGATAGTAAATGGTTGGACCAGTTGGTGTTAGCTTCATTCTGCTTTCATTTATGAGCTAACACTGGATATTCAGTGCTAATAATAATAAATTCTGTATGTATGCAGTTTAAGGCATTAACCATTACTTTTTAAATTGTATTGATATTGACTGCGATTGCTTTGAATGGCCCTTTATTTTGAATGTTACAGAGTGCAATGTTCAGAATTCTTCTTGCTGCCTAATTGCCAATAAAAGCAATGATATCTGTAACTATAACTGAACAGAAACCCAATAAACTTATCTGTATGCAAGCTGCAAAGCTTTTAGCTGTTATCTACAATACAAATAAAACATTGTTTTTCAATGCATTTTTTTATCTTATCTGCTAGGCCATAGAAATTATTTTGTAAAGCATTATGGTTCCAGGAAATTATCTTTATCATCATTTTTGTTAAAATCAGAAACAAACGTTTAAATATAAACACATGAGATACATTTTATTAGTCAGCGTCTGGAGCCCCATAAATTGAACATGACTTGAAATAAGGAAATAACATTAGCTGAGGGAAATTACCTGGAAAATTCAGGTGCCAGTTGAATCTTGTAGGAGTTTTTCAGCTGCTGTTTCATTTTCCAATGGCTGAAATTTCAAATGTCCAAAAGGAACGATTGTGATATTTAAACAATATCTTATCTAGTATGCATTACTATAATGAAACTTCTTGAAGCAATTGAGAATATTATAAAATAAAAATTAAATAAAGTTTGGATATAGGGCCCAGAAGTCAGACCAATGATGAGAGCACTTTCTCATGCAATGACAGGAAGTACAACACCCACCCTTTTGCCTTGTCCCCTCTCACCATCCAGAGACTTGGTCGTTTCATGTGAAGCAAGAGTGCGCTTCTTCTAATCAAGTGTATTTTATTCTGTGTTCATGATGTGATGTCCTTCTACATCACATTGGAGAATGTCACTGTGCAGTTTTTCATCTCCATGAGCATAGGAGTCTTTGTTGGGCTTTGTTGCTGTTTGCACTGACCTTAATCGCACGTGTGAAATTATTAAATCTCTCACCGCCAAAGCCAGTAATGAAGTATTAGCCCTGCTATTTGTTTGCTGATCCCCTCCTGCCTTTGCCTCCTCCTAGAAGTCTTACTGTGACCAAACGAAGGATCTGCTTGGCTGTTCTAGTTGAAGATGGTTGCAAATGCTTCAGGTTTGTTTTGAGCACAGCCATCATTGAGAATGGGGTTATTCTTGGAGCCTCCCCCTCAATAGTGCTGTTACCTTGTCCAGCACTATTCAGAACTAGAAGCGGCAGGGAAGTACATAGATCTTTGATCTGATCAGTTGCTTGTGATGTCACTGTCTATCACATGATGAGTTTGCTGCTGAAACAGTTCCAAAAAGCTACAGTGGAGAGATGTCTGGTGGCCTCACGGCCTGGGATGGAGGCTCCAATGCACAGGGCGGCAAAAAGGCTGCAGAGGCTCGTAGGTTCAGCCAACTCCATTGCAAAGATAAACATCCTCACCATCTTCAAGAGGCATACCTCACGAAGACGGCACCCACTCAGCATTCGGGACATGTGCCTTCTTGTTATTACTATCAGCAAAAGATACAGGAGCCTGAAGGCCCGCTCTCAATGGTTTAGGAACAGCTTCTTCCCCTCTGCCATCAGATTTCTGAATGGTCCATGAACCAATGAACACTACCTTATTACCTTTTTTTTTTAATTTTTTTTTTTTTGCACCATTTATTTATTTATTTATGTTGTAATTTATTGTAGTTTTATATCTTTGCATTATAGTTTTTTGCAAAATGCAAATTTCACATAATTTATGTCAGTGATAATACATCTAAGTCTAATTTTGATTCTGTTTAGCATGTATCTGCTTTCGCAGTTTGCAGCTTCACCAGGTTGGCGCAATTTTTACCACCATAATGGCAGGAGTGGGGCAGCAGGGAGCTTGGACAAGGTGGGAAGGTGTACTGAAGGAAAAGATCTCCTGGTCCAACGTCTGGCAGAAAGAACTCAGCGCATCAAGTTCATGATCCAAGCTCCAGTGAACCTTTTTGTTTGAGGGAATAAGTGAGACACCATCATGTCCTCTCTGCTCGGGCAGAGGGACCCTGGAACATATCCTCAGTAGCTGCTCAAAAGCCTTGGGAGAAGGCTGCTTCTGCTGGCACCATGACCAGGTGCTGCAGTGGCAGAACGTATCTCCTCGGCCATTATCCGCCAACCCAGAAAGCCCATAGCCTTTGTCGAAGCTGGAGACCAACTACAGCCTCAACCCAGATCAGATCACCAGCAGGCTTGCTTGCCACACTGTCTGACTGGCAACTGAAAGTCGATCTAAGTAGGCAATTAAAGTTCCCTGATTTCATCGGATCATCATCCCCAAGGCCTGACATTGTCGATCTGTCAGAAACCTCAAAGCAAGTGGTCATGATAGAACTGACAGTTCCTTGGGAAGACCGGATAGAGGAGGCGTTTGAATGTAAGAAAGCAGACTGCCTTGATTGAAAAGACTGAGCAAGGGGTGTACAGAGCCATGAGGTTACAAACTGTGTTAAAATACAATTCTGTTTAAGAGAGCAAGCTCTAAAATCGAAGCAGAACATTCAAAGTTTTGAGGTTTTCAAAGTGTAGCCGAAGTTAGAAACGAAGCTGAAGGAACAGGGTGATGCAATTTTACAAAGATGGATAATTTTTATTCATTGTTTACGGTATATTTATAATGGGAATGGACTGGAAAAAATCCAAATCCCTTTGAAGAAGGGCACAAAAAATAAAAGTCTAGGAACCATCAGTTATAGATCGTGAGCCCTCGTTTGCAGTTCTTGTGGGTCTCAAATGGGAGGAAAATGCTCTATTCTAGTTGATTGCTTTGGAAAGTTTCCAATGGAATTGCAAACTGTGGGTGGGCACATTCCTATGTCTCTTTATAAGGTATAAGGCATGCTATCACATTTTCAGAATTGCTCTCACAACAAAGCTTGCGAGCCTCAAGTACAGATGTAAGAGAAAAAGGCCAGTGTCTCAGGTAAGTTAAGTCAACCAAAAAGAAGTGAATTGATTTCAGCTGTATAGCAGAAGATCTGTTATAACATTGTAGAAGGATGAAACTTTAAACAATGCAGCTGGATAATAACCAGGATTTGTTCCAGTAATTAGCTTGGTTTAAGGTTTGATAGTAAAGCCTTAAAGTGCAAAGACTTTTAACAGGGATTAAACAACTAAAGAATTACCCAACAAGAATCAAACAATGATTGCCTTCTTCAAAAATTCCAGTAAGATGGTGGTGCAACTGTTTGCAGCGGCTTCTATGGGGTCAACAAAAGGTCCTGCTGTTCTACTTAAACGTATGTCTAATGACCATAAGATCCTGCTGTATGTTAAGAATGCAAAGGACTCCAAGTCAAAAAGCCAGTGGCCGTCACGGTCACTTTTTTTGTTATCGCAAGCCCCTTTGGACATTGTTAATCTGGTACACTGCAAGTTCGATTCACTGATTTATCGGATACGAGCAGGGGTGGGTGGCTACTCCTTGGTCGTAGTGAGGACTAGGCCTGAAACTATGGTGTCGCCTATTTGCAGCTGCTCAGAGTGAGGGTATGAAACCGATGCGCTTCACCGGGGATGGCGCGGCGCGGTGACTGAACGGAGTCGGAGTTGCCCTCCCAGGGTTTCGCTTGGCAGACGGTAAGCTCTGTCGTGGCTGAATGTGGATTTTTTAGTGGTACTCACTGGACTCGGGCCTCAAGCTGCGGGGTCACAGGCTTTTCAGCCGCCGCAGGTGAGGCGTCCGAGCCATCGCGCTTGATCGGGGGCAGCGTAGTGCAGCTGTGGCAACTGAAGATCTAAAATGGACTAAGGAGTCTGGACTATATACGTATATGTTTGTCTGCTTGTGTTTTTCTTAATATTCAAAGCCACGGATTCACCTGGTGGGATTCGGGCATCAGGACGTGGACTGGGCCTCAAAGCCATGGATTCGCCTAGCGGGAGTCAGGCATCAGGATGTGGACTGGGCCTCAAAGCCATGGATTCGCTTAGCGGGAGTCCGGCATCGGGACATGGACTGGGCCTCAAAACCATGGATTCGCCAAGCGGGAGTCGGGCATCGGGATGTGGACTGGGCCTCAAAGCCATGGATTCACCTAGCGAGAGTCAGGCAATTGGGACACGGACTGGGCCTCAAAGCTACGGATTCACCTAGTGAGAGTCAGGCATCAGGGCAAAGACTGGGCCTCAAAGCCACCCTGTTGCATAGCGAGAGTCGGTCGTCAGGGTGAAGTCTGGGCCTCAAAGCCACAATGTCACTTAACAGGCATCAGGACCAGTTGACAGATGATATCAGTGGGTGGCAGACATCCCATCTCTCCCAGAAGTTCCGGGAGTCACCCACATATTGATAGCAACTCCTTGGCACCTGCAAATTATATATAATATCCCAGAAATCGATATTTTATGACAGCGAGTGAGCAAGAGGGAGAGAGAGAACGAGAGAGAGAGAGAGAGAGCGAGAGAGGGGTGGACAGACGTAGCTAGAGAGTGACAGAGAAGCATCCTGATTGGTCTCTCTTTGTGCTAAGTAGACCTATCAATTTTCTCTGTGGGAAGGCTTTACAGTCAACCTCTCTCTCTCTTTCGTTGTCCATCAGTTCAGTTTAGTGTCCTGCAGTGCCATGGCAGTGTTCCAAAAAAAAGAAAATATAAATCTTACTTCACCCCAGACTACACTAAAGTGTACCCCTGCCTAATAGGAGTCAAAAATAATGACAGTGTTGCTCGCTGCACTGTTTACAACAGTGACTTTTCTATTGCCCATGGTGGGTTAAATGACTGTAAAAGACATGTTGAGGTGAGTTTAACAGGTGTCATTTGTTCATTAGCATAGCTAACGTTATTTAAACTAACTGCCTAGCTGCTAAGGAGCTACTCTATTGATGTCCTACGTGATGAGGCCAAACTCCCTGTAGACTTGCTTAAAGTTGTAACAGAATAAAAAAAACAACTCCATGATGATATAATATAAGCACATAATTTAATGTCACGTTTTCTGCATAAGACAATATAATAAGAATACACCTTACGCCTTTATTTCTTTTAGGAACACAACATATTAGGGAGGCTAAGCACAGGGAAGGCTGCTCAAGTATTTCAGTTCTTTTCAGCAGAAAACCAAAGCCTGACAGAGAAGGTCACTAGAGCTGAGGTGTGCTTTACATCTTTCATCGTTGAGCATAACCTGCCATTCCAGGTGTGTAAGCACACAGGCAAGCTATTCAGGAAAAGGTTTCCTGATTCAGAAATAGCAAAAAACTATGCCTGCTCGTCAACCAAGACAGCAGCTATTGTGAACATGGCACTGGAACCTGAATGCTCAGAGGATCTGTACAAGTTCATCCAGACAGAAAAAAGGCCATACAGTATATTGGTTGAAGAAAGCAACGATATCATGTGTGAGAAGGAATGTGCCATTTTAGCCAGGTACTAGAATGAAACACAGGATAAGGTAACAGTTGGATTTGTAGACATGCCAGTGTGCAATGATGCTAAAGCTGACAACATATTCAACTGCATTGCATCATCCATGCATGACAAAGGCCCTGAATGGTCTAATTGTGTAGGATTTAGCAGTGACAACTGCAATGTGATGATTGGCAAAAACAACTCTGTCTTATCAAGAGTGAAAGCACAGGCCCCTCATATTTACAGCGTTGGCTGTCCAAGTCACCTGGCCAACATTTGTGCCAAAACTGCTGCTAAGGAGCTCTCAATGTCACCTGAAGAACTGCTCATTGACATCTACTACTACTTTGAGAAAAGTTCCAAACGAAGAGAAGACCTAAAACAGTTTCAAGAGTTCTGCAATGTTGCCCAGCAGAGAGTAAAAAAGCATTGTCCTACACGCTGGCTTTCTTTAGGAAAAGGTTTGGACCATCTGCTCCACCAATGGCCAGCCTTCATTTCATATTTTGAGTCAAAGAGTGAGAATCAGAAATCATCTCATGTTCAGAAGAGGCTGAAAGACCCCCAAATGAAAATATACACGCTTTCTCCATAATGTCACACAAAGTTTCGACAAATTCAATTTGATTTTTCAAAACAAGGCACCTATCCTCTTCAAGTTGGAACAGAGTGTAGAAGAGCTCCTGCATGACATAGCAAGCAGATTTATTGAGCCAAAGGTATTGAGAGAACAGAACATTCAGGAGATAGATGTGAGCAACCCTGAAATTCTCCACTCGTTGTGGGGGGGGGGGGCGGGGTGTTTCTGGAATATAAATACCTGCATATTCTGCGTCATTGTATTCTTACTGATATCCTACATGGGTTTATTGACTTGAATGCATCAAATCAAGGGAAGGATGAACGTGGGCCTCAGGAATCCTACACAAGATTGTGATCTTGTGTGTGCTTACTGTGTGTGATTGTTGGTAATGTGTCTTTGCACCTCGACCCTATAGTAACGCTGTCTTGTTTGGCTGTATTCATGAGTATTCATATATGATTAAATGACAATTAAATTTGAAGTGAATAAAAAGAGATACAGAGTTTCTGTCTCACCAAAGCTGCTTGGCTGTCTTTAAGAAGACTGTAAATGGACTAGAGAGAAACTGCTCACTATTTCAGGGAAGTTGTTAAGTTACTAGCTGGAGGATTTGGTTATCAGTATGTGAAACTAAAGAAATGACATGAAACAATAGTAAGTGAAAAAATACTGTCTATTGTGCCATCAAACAATTAATCTTTTGTTCTTTCCACATTACTCTACCAACCTGACTTGGAAATGTATCTCCCATCATCAGTGGATCTGAAACCTGGAATGACAACTCTTTTTAAAGTTACTATTGGATCTGTTTTTATTTTGAGTATTTCCTAAAATAACAACTATATGTGTGTGAAAATGTTCCTTGCCTCTGATTTTTTTTTCATTTACCACCATGAATCGTACATGTCAATCTGCTTTGAGCCAAGCTTGTATGCAAAGGCTTTCAAATCATTAAGTATTGTTTCTAACCCTTCAGAAAATAGACTGTGACTATAGGGGGAAAAAACAAGATAAAAGTATATTGGGAGAGTACACATAACATTAATATTCCAATTCCTTTCCCTGCTGCATTCTCTCTCTCTCTTTCTGCTGCTAATGTGGTTTATTTCTCTCTCTACTTTGCCAATTCTACCCTTCTGTCTATTTTCCATTGTCTCTGTCTATTTTCCATTGTCTCCCTTCCTCTCTGCCCCTCTGTCCCTCTTCTTTCTCTCTCCCTTCCAAGATCAACAATATTGTTCAAAATACTTGCAAGCACATTACCACAGCTGATAATTGTGGAGCAACCTCTCATAAACAAAGAAAACTAATGCTGAAGACCAATGAATGACTTGGGGATATTTGATCGGGTAGTGGTGAAGTACTAGAACAGTCAAACAGAAACCTGGACTGGCAATCCAGTAATTTGAGTTCAAGTGCATTTGTAGAATTTAATTCCAGTTAATTAAGTACTCTTGATTTAAAATAAGAAGTCCCAGTCATGAAGCTGCTGGATTGTCTCAAAGACCTATCTGTTTGGAAGATGTGTAGCTCGGGTGGTTGACAGTTGGGTTGAGAGTTGTTCTCCCATCTTGGCAATTTTCTTGCAAACGTTCTGTCACCATGCGAGGCGATATCGTCAGTGTGCTGTTGATTGTGGATTAATCAATTAATCAACCACGCACTGACTGTGGTCTCCTCTCACGGTGATGAAGCGTTTGCAAGAAAATTACCACCATCAGAGAGCAACTCAACTCAACCACCTACTGTTTTATTACTGCCAGGGAATGAAATCTTATGAAAGCAAGCTTATCAGTCACTCCAGACCCTCAGCTATGTGATTGACCCCTAACTGCTCTCTGAACTGGGCTTGTAATGGTATTGGAAATGAAGGTGCCTCACAGCTAAAGGCAATAAATACCTGACCACAGTGACTTCCACAGCCTGGCAAAGGAATAAATAAAAGAATCATTGATAATGATTCAAACAACAGGAATTCTGCAGATGCTGGAAATTCAAGCAACATACATCAAAGTTGCTGGTGAACGCAGCAGGCCAAGCAGCATCTATAGGAAGAGGCGCAGTCGACGTTTCAGGCCGAGACCCTGATTCACCAGTTTATATCCCAATTTCACATCTAAAATAATTAAAATGTAAATCTACAACAAATGCCACCTAAGTAACAGTAAGTATGCAACCGCTTTGCCTAAATTAGAGGATGTGATACAATGAGAGGTTGGACAAACCTGGGTTGTTTTCTCTGGAGCAGTGGAGGCTGAGGGGAGATCTGATAGAGGTTTGTACGATTATGAGATGCATTCCTGTAGATAGAGTAGACAGAGTGTCTTTTTTTGTCCCAGGGTTGAAATGTCTAATACCAGAAGGCATGCATTTAAGGTGAGGTGATAAGTTCAAAGGAGATGTGAGGGTCAGGTTTTGGACAGAGAATGCGATGCCTGGGGTGGTGGTAGAGGTAGGTACATGAGAGACTTTTAAGAGACATTTAGATAGGCACATGACTGTGAGGAAACTGGAAGGACTTGGGCATTGTGCAGGCAGGAGGTTGACAGTTTGATTGCGAATTTAATGGGTTCAACACAACATTGTGAGACAAAGGACCTGTCTCTGTACTGTACAGCTCTATGTTCTAACCATCTATCATCAATAAAGTCTTATTTAATTGACTCATGTCTTCAAGAAAGGCAATATGACCATAATGTGCTGCTTTTCCCTGGCATGTAATTCTGGACCCACCAATGTGATTAACTCTCAACTGGTCAGAGAAATTGATAACATACAATAAGCACCAGATTTACTAGAGACCTTAAACTCCCATGAAATCAAAAGATACAGTTGACTTTCTGAAGTGACTATAATATCTTGCCCACAGTTCCCATTGAGCAGAATAAAGTGCTAGAACATGTGGCATGACATGTTCTTCCCCAAATGACCCTCCACCGATGATCCCCGTAGCATGCCGGTAGGTTATTCCACTGATAGTTGGGAAGCACAGCTGCACCTTGTGAGGAACAGACAGAGTGTTGCAGTTTCCTTAGTTCTCCCAAACTCTAGACCCTCTCCAACTTCCCCAATATCCATACTTTTCTCAGATCTCCCGATTTCAAGGCCAATTCTGCCCTCCGAATCCCCAATCTAAATGCCACTTCTCAGCCTCCTTGTATTCAATCCTTCTGATTGTACGACCAGATCCAGCTTAAGCCAAATCATCCAGTTCGCTGACGATACAACAGTGGCTGGCTTCATCAGTAACGATGATGAGATGGCGTACAGGGAGGAAGTAGAGTAGCTGATAGAATGGTGCGAGCACAGCAACTTGAGTCTCAATGTGGACAGGACTAAAGAGATGATTGTGGACTTTAGGAAGGTTCAGGCTGATCACTCCTCACTGCACGTAAACTGCTTCGCCATGTAAAGTTAGCGGTGCTAAGTTTCTGGGAGTGCACATGACAGACGATGTTACCTGCTTCCCCAACACCACCTCTTTATTTAAAAAGGCACAGCAACATCTGCATCTCCTGAGGAGACTGAGGTGAGTGAGGCACCCCCACTGCATTCTAACCAACCTTTACAGGAGCACCATTGACAGTGCTCAGACCAGCCCCATTACTGTCTGGTAAGGGGAGTGCAAGGCTTCTGACTGCATGTCAGGATTGCGAGGACTACTGAGAGGTTCATCGGGGCAGGGCTATGATGGTGCTCAACAGCAACTTCTTCAAGCTTATTGTGGAAGCTGCTTAATTTCTACCTTTAGTGTCTCAAGGTGGCTGGGGTTCTGTCGAAGACCCTGACCTCAAGCTATAATCAAACTTTGTTTCTTTGTGGTGGTGGGACCCGCTTCTGGGGCTCACTGGCTGTTTTTCGATATCCCAAGGATATCACAGCCTAGGAGATGAGCGTGCCTTCGTGTTCCAAGGCATTGCAGCCCTGGGGACGGGCCGATTCTATGCTGGTGCCGCTGAATGAAGCACCCACAGGTAAAACAGAATATCAGGAACAGAAACAGTGGGACAGATGCCAGGTGCAGTCAATTATTTCATGTTTAATTTTTATAATTAGATCACTTTCCAGAGATCTGTTTTCACTTTGATACGAGAGAGACTTTTTCTGTTGATCAGTATCAAAAAAGCCAAATTAAATCTGCTGTGACCTACTGTTGTAAAACATTAAAACATGAAAACTGCCAAGGGTGTGGCTCATAGGGCTGGAAGGGCACAGTCCGTGTTGTATCTCTATAAACAAATAAACCAATAACTTGAACTTGAACTTGGGTTATCAACCACACACCTACATTAATTCCAGTTTGTCAGTTTGCATCCCAGTCAACCACTTTCCCTATATTTCCAGCCAATCACCTTCACTAAGTCAATTTACCTTCAGAGCTATGGGAGGAAAGCAGAGCAGTCCAGGGAACTCCACATGCTCACAGTGAGAAACAGTAAGCAGCACTGAAGATTCAGATAAAATCCACGCCACTGGACCCAGGAATGGAAAAAGCCAGCGTGCCATGCAGGATGCAGCACACAGCTATCATTCTCAGGATCTGAGTACTAAAGGGCAGCTCCATACCAACATAAGCACATCCTCAATGTTCCAATGGCTCCTCCTGTAAGCACTTCTGGATTTCTTTGTGTCACGTCTGTGCCTCATCATTGATAAAATGAGCCACGTTTGACTGCGGTATTCCTTGTCTCCTAACACTTAAAGTGGAGTGCTCGCTGGTAATGAATGCTCTCGACTGGTTCATTGTTACTGTATAAGTTTGTGTCGGTGTGTGTGAGGGAATCATCTGCGTGAATCAAGGTGTTGCACAGCAGCAGATCCTGGAATACACTCCATTCACATCCGCCCATTCCTGCTGTGGGGCATTTATGTGCAGAGGGTTATGACAGAGCTGCCATGACTCCCCAGAACCAGACCACTACCTGTAGTCACCCATCCATACATACTCACCAGGGTAGCTTCTTGCTGGCTCTTCTGACCCCTGGAGTTAGCAACGAGGCTTCAGCACTGTCTCTGCCTTGGATGCCACATTACAGTGGCTCACCCAGTTTTAACAGCTGAGGTGGACGGTGGGGGTTATTTTGAGGGGTATTTTGTCAAAGTTTAACTCTCTTTGAGGCCCCCACTGAAATGAAGATGAAACGTTTCACGTTTCCAATCCTGCACTGGGTCCATCTCTCTGATCCAATGCTTGGCTAGTTTGCACAAGCTAATTCCCTAGTAAAGGACCGTGCACCCTCAGTAGGACCATCCCAAAGACCAGCAGATCAGGAGGTGAATCAGTCACTGTGTGTGGGTAAGCAATAGGCTCTGAAGGACGGGGGCTGATGTGAATGTAAGGAGAGTTGGCCGAGACTAGTGAAAAGGGTTGGTATAAATGGTCAGTTAATTAATGGTTAATGGTCAGTACACACTTGACAGATCAGAGGGCGTCGTTCCATGCTATATAAATCCATGATGCTAAAACAGGCTGCAACTGCATTCTGTTGGCTGGCTAGGTCTTTGACAAGGATCAAGTTCATGTAGGGCCAGGATTCCTGCCAGGAAGATTTGTTGCATTGTGTCTTCAGTGGTAATTTCAAGTTCCAGAGGGCAGAAGCAAAATCTCAAGGAGCACGATGACTTTCACAACATATAAACTGCAACAAAATGCAGAAACTGAATCATAGAACAGTACAGCACAGTGAAGGCCATTCAGCCCACAATGTTGTGCCAACCCTTCAACCTACTCCAAGATCAACCTACCCTTCCTTTCCGCATAGCCCTCCAATTTTTGGTCACCTGTGTGCCTCTCTAAATCCTTGCCTATTGAAATCTGGAATAAAACCAGAAAATGTTGGAAAATATCTCTAGGTCTTGTTGCGTTCCTGAAACAAGAAGGAGAGTTAAAATTTCAGTCTAAAGCTTCTCTGACCGGGAAGTAATGTTACAGCTATATAAGACCGTGGTCAGACCCCACTTGGAATAGTGTGTTCACTTTTGGTCACCTCACTACAGGAAGGATGTGAAAACTATAGAAAGGGTACAGAGGATATTTACATGGATGTTGCATGGATTGGAGAGTTTGCCTTATGAGAATAGGTTGAGTAAAATTGGCCTTTTCTCCTTGGAGCAACAGAGGATGAGAGGTGACCTGATAGAGGTATATAAGATGATGAGAGGCATTGATCATGTGGATAGCCAAAGGCTTTTTCCCAGGGCTAAATGGCTAACACAAGGGGGCATAGCTGTAAAGTGCTTGGAAGTAGGTACAAGGGGGATGTCAGAGGTAAGTTTTTCACAGTGAGGTTGATACAATAGATCTTTTAAGAGACTCTTAGGAAAATGGAGCTTAGGAAAATAAAGGGCTATGCAATATGGAAATTCTAAGCAGTTTCTAGAGTAGGTTACACGGTCGGCACAACATTGTGGGCCGAATGGCCTGTAAGGTGCTGTAGATTTCTATGTTGTGCACCTTGGCCCTAGTGGAATGCTGTTTCATTTCACTGTATTCATGCATGGTTAAATGATAATTAAACTTGAACTTGTATTGAATTTCTTGTTCTGTCTTGCCTCCATTCAACTGGTCAGTCACCTATGCAATAGAAATCTGGTGATGAAGGCATACATTTAATCAAATTCTATTCAAAAAGACCATATTATAGTCTTCTCAATGTATTAATTGTTAAAATAAGCATTGGGCTGTTTGCAGAAATTAAAGCCCTGAGCTTGGCAAAGTAGGCATTTAAATGAGAATTCAGCATGTTAAAACCAAGATGGAATATTGATCGGAAATTAACATTTTAAATACCTTGCATGGTTCAAACCACTCTTTACAAGGACTTAAGGTCTCTATTTATTTTTCAAACCTCCTTTCCCTGTTAAGATTTTACTTTTGCTGATAATCAGGTTTTAGATTGATATGATTTGATTTTACAACATTGTTATCTTGCCTTTTATTGTGCAATTTGTGCAGGTCAGCAGAAAATGTTCTTCTAAGCACTGATAAGAATCTACTGAGAGAAAGCTTCACTTGAAATCTTGTAAGAAAATATTGTCCTTGTTCTTAGTCTGGAATATTGTGCAACTAATGTGTAGCTGGTGCTAAGGCCACTGGATTATCACTGGGTTTTGGGTTAAGTCTTGAATAACTGTTCATAGGACAATAGACCACAATAATGGCTATAAAGAGATATCATATACAGCTCTATCCTAAACACCAGTGGATCCCTGCATTGCACAACAGGAAAAGAATGGAAATTTTTTGCTGCTCTACTCTACTCCAGTCTTTGAAAAAAATGTATATTGGAAAAAATATTTTAAAAATCTGATTTTTCAGATTATACGTTCAGATTGTATGTTCAGGTAGAACATACATGGTAAATGGTAGGGCACTGAGCAGTGCAGTAGAACAGAGGGATCTGGGAATACAGATACAAACTTCCCTAAAAGTGGCGTCACTTGGGTGGCGTGTGTGTCTGTCTTAGCGAACCTGTCCCTTTTTATCCCCCTGCTGGGGTATCGCCTGTCCATCACTTCAAACAGTTCAGGGTTCAAAGGGGGAGCCGCTCCAGACAGCTCTCTCTCTCCCACGTCCCTTCATTACACATCTCCAGACGCTGCTCCGTTGTTCCTTATCTCTTCTTCCCCTGAGGGCAGGTGGCAGACCAACTGCTGATGTCACTGATGCTAACCCAGGCCAGCAAACATCTTAATTTTATGTGTATTCTCGTAACACTAGCCACACAATCATGGGTATAGAGGGAGTAGAGCAGTGGGCTAAGCACACACCCCTGTTGATTGTCAGTGAGTTGAAAGTGTTATTTCCAATCCACACAGATTATGGTCATCTGAAATTGAGGATCAAGTTGAGAATGAGATACTGAGGCCCAGGTTCTGTAGCTTTTCGATGAGGGGAGTAGGAATGATTATGTTAAATGCTGAACTATCATCACTGAACAACATCCTGACATAGGTGTTTGTATTGTGCAGGTGATCTAAGACCATGTGAAGAGCCATTGTGATTGTATTTACAGTAGACCTATTCGTGCCAATAGGCAAAAGGCAGAGGGTCCAGTTCCTCGCTGAGGCAGAAGTTGATTCTAGTCATAATTAACCGCTCAAAGCATTTCATCACCATAGGTGTGAGTGCTCCTGGTCAATAGTCATTAAGTCATCTCACCCTGCTCTCCTTGGGCAATGGTATAATTGTTGCCCTTTTGAAGCAGGTGAGAACTTCCGACTGCAGCATTGAGAGATTGTAAATGTCTCTCATTACTACAGAAATGGCTGGCGACATTGGAAAGATTGGTGCGATTACACAATAATTACACAACAGGTAGCTGAATGTTGTATTCTGAACAAATTAAGCAATATTTTGAAGCAAATGAAATAGCCAATGAGAAACAAATACTAATTTTGTTGAGTGTTTTAGATTTAAAGGCTTTGAAGTTTAACTGCTACAACCAAACCAGCCAAAAGTAATGCAGGAACATTTAGAACAAAAACTGTTGTTGATTGCAGAACACTTTAGGTTTCATATGTCATGGTCCGGTCCGTGAAGTCTGCATTCCGGTTCACGGTCCAGTCCATCGACCCTTGCTCCAGGTTTTCTTGTCTACCCTGTTTCTGTTCCTGTTGAGCACTAATTGAGGCAGCTGATTCTCGTTGGGGCTGGCTGCATAAATACCTCCAGAGACCAGGGCATGGCAGCTGGATTGTTCTTGTCCTTATTCCTTGTATCCCTTCCCCTGCCTGCTGTTCCCTTGTCTGAAGCCTTGCCTTGTCTTGCCGGTAATTCTCACCTCGCTTTGCCTGTAGCCTTGTCCTGCAGCCACCCTGTACCTAGCTCCCTTCCTGTCCCTTGCCTCCGCCGGATAAATCAAGCAGTCTTGCCATTACCTGCGGTGGGTCCTGTCCATTCCTGTCCCTCGCCTCTGTCGGGTAAGCCAGGCCATCTTGCCGTTACCTGCAGTTGGTTCTGTCCCTTCCTGTCCCTTGCCTCTGTTGGGTGGTGATCCGCGCCCTGCCCAGGTGATCCGTGCCCTGCCCAGGAGTACCGTGCCCTGCCCAGGAGGAGCTTCAAGACCCCAAGCCTTGAACCTCACCCCAAGCCAAGTCTCCAGCCTCGCCTCGTCTCTGGTCTCCAGCCTTGCCTCAAGTCTCTGGTCTCCAGCCTCGTCCTGCCTGCCAGCCAAGTCTCGTCCTTGCCTAGTAAGTCAGGCTGTCTTGCCATTACCCTGCAGTTGGTTCTGTCCCTTCCTGTCCCTTGCCTCCGTCGGGTAAGCCAGGCCGTCTTGCCGTTACCTACGGTTGGTTCTGTCCCTTCCTGTCCCTTGCCTCCATTGGGTAAGACAGGCCATTTTGCTGTTACCCTGCGGTTGGTTCTGTCATTTCCTGTTCCTTGCCTCCGTCAGGTGGAGATCCGTGCCCTGCCCAGGTGATCCGTGCCCTACCCAGGAGTACTGCGCCCTGCCCAGGAGGAGCATCAAGACCCCAAGCCTCGTGCCTCGCCCTAAGCCAAGCTCCAAGATCCCAAGCCTCAAGCCTCTAGTCTCAATCCTCACCTCAAATCTCTAGTCTCAATTCTCTGGTCTCAAGCCTCGCCTCAAGTCTCTTGTCTCAAGCCTCGTCCTGCCTGCCAGCCAAGTCTCGTCCTTGCTTAGTTCTGGGGTCTGAGCCAGAGGCAAGACCCAGGTTCTGCGTCCTTGTCCAGTCTCTGGCTCGGAGTCCAAGCCCGGGCTCCTAGCTCTCTTGTCCAGTCCGGTTTCGGGTTCCCAGTTTTCGTGTCCATGTCCTAGCCCTCACCCTGTATCCTAGTCCCGTCCCTAGTACTTCAGTGTCTGTGTCTTACATTTGAGTCCATTCCCAGCCACCACCATTTGACATCATAAGCAGAATCAAAGGGAAGAAGAATCCATTTCAGCACACATGATTGAAATGAAGAGATTACCTGAGCATTGTCAATCTAGTAATGGGCTTAATAATGCACTGAAAGATCGTTTATTTTGTGGAATCTTACAAGAAAGCATTCAAAAATGTTTCCCAACTGAAGCACAATTTACATTTAAAGGAGTGGTTGAAATAGCTCTATCAATGGAAACCGTAGAAAGAGACTCAGGAATGAAAGACAGTGTGAACAAAATTGCAAAGTCTAAACAGAAACCTGCCTGGCCGAACAAGTTGTGTTACCGCTGTGGCAGGGGCTCACACACTCCACAGCAATGCAGGTTTAAAGGTAGAACTTGTAGATAATGCAACAAAGTAGATCACATAAAAAGAGCTTGTTAGGCAGACAAAAATAAATGGATTGAACAGAGAAGAGAAAAAGATAAAAAGTCAAGTGGTATTTTCAAAAAGAACACTAGTCTGCATACTGTCAATAATAAAAATCTGATAATGATGAGAATGACACAGGACTGGGCACCCTAGAGATTTACTATGTGGAAACTAACAATAGACAAGCAATGTGGCTTATATCAGAAGTGAACGGTAAATTAATTAAAATGGAATTGGAGACTGGATCAGTTCTATCAGTCATTCCACAAAATGAGTTTGAATGGTATTTTAAAGATATGAAACTGAAGCCTGCAGATATCCAACAAGGAAATTATACTGGAGAAAAGATAATTCCTGTAGGAATGACATTTGTAACTATGAAATACAACAACCAACAAGCCACATTGAGCTTGCACGTGATAAAACAGGAGGACTAGCGTTGTGGGGTTGTGAGTGGCTGAGACATCTGCAGCTTGATTGGAGATCCATCCACAACTTTCATGCCACATCCCCTGCTACAGAGTCAACTAAAAGCAAATTAAGAAAGTTACTGGAGAAGGCCACAACTGTCTCCATGCTATACACCATGAACTGTTGCCCAACAGAGGGAAAGCACATTTGACCAAGGAAGGACCACATTGCTCAGGGGAAGCATGAATGTAACAAAAGGAGTAGAACCAAATACAGGAGTTTTTGTAGGCAACGTTTCTGAGAAAGCCTCTGATATGTTAATAAGACAGTTACTTGTGGTTTGGTTTTAACCTGGAAAAGAGTTCAAGGAGCTTAAGGAAATTTGCAAGCATTTGGCTTTTGTGAGTATGAAGAACCAAAATCTATTCTGTGTGCATTGTTTATTGCATGAACTTCAAGTGGGAGACAAAAAGCTGCTTGTAAAGGTAGATGCAAAGACCAAAGCCCAGCTGGATGAATGGAAGACCAAAAAGAAAGGAGTCAATGGAGATACAAAAACAGAGGATTCATCAGATTCAAAAGATTCAAAAAACTTTATTGTCATTCTAACCATACATCAGCTCTGCAGGGCAGAATGAAACAACGTTTCTCAGGGGCAGTGTAATCGTAACATAACAAATGCAACACTAAATAATAAACATAAAATAAATAGTAAAACACAACAGCCACATGTCAGTTAGGTCAGTTATAAGTGTCCAGTGCAAGTTTAAAATGTCCAAAGCAGAGTCAGGTAGAGCAGCTATTTAGCAGTCTGACTGCCTGTGGGAGGAAGCTGTTTAGTAGCCTTGTGGTTATAGTTTTGATGCTCCTGTAACGTTTGCCTGATGGCAGAAGAACAAACAGTTCATGGAGAGGGTGTGAGGGGTCTTTAATGATGTATCATGTCTTCTGGAGGCATCGACTCTGAAAGAGGTCTTGGACAGAAGGTAGGGAGACCCCAATAACCTTCTCTGCTCCCCTAACCACCCTCTGCAAGGCTTTTTTGTCAACAGCACTGCAGCTGGAGTACCAGGTTGTGATGCAAAAGGTCAGCACACTCTCAACCACGCCTCTGTAGAATGTAGTTGAGATATTAGTGGGGTGTGATGCTTGTTTAAGCTTCCTCAGAAAGTGCAATCTCTGCTGGGCCCGTTTCACAATCCCAGTGGTGTTCCTGGACCAGGTGAGATTGCCCGAGATCTGCACCCAAGGAACTTGATGCTTTCCACTCTCTCCACTGTGGAGCCGCTGATGCTGAGGGGTGTGTGCTCAGGCTGAGACCGCCTGAAATCGACAATCATGTCCTTGGTTTTGGTGACATTAAGCATCAAGTTGTTATCCCTGCACCAGCTCTCTAGGTGTTTGACCTCCTCCCTGTACATTGTTTCATCATTTTTGCTGATGAGCCCCACCACTGTGGTATCGTCTGCAAATTTAATGATCAGGTTCTCCTTGAATCTGGCTGCACAGTCATGTGTTGGCAGTGTAAACAGCAATGGGCTAAGCACACAGCCTTGTGGGGATCCAGTGCTCAGTGTGATGGAGTCAGAGATGTTCCTGCCAACACGGACTGACTGTGGTCTCTCTGTCAAGAAATCCAGAATCCAGCGACACATGGCAGTGTTAAGGCCAAGCAGCGACAGTTTCTCCGCTAGTCTCTGCGGGATGATGGTATTGAACGCTGAACTGTAATCAATGTACAGGATTCTGGCATAAGTGTCTTTGTTGTCCAAGTGAGAGTGAACTGTGTGCAGTGTGGTGGATATTGCATCCTCCGTAGAGCGATTTGGACGATAAGCAAACTGTAGAGGATCCAGCGATGATGTGGTTGATGAGGAAAACATGAAGAGAGATCAGATTGTAAAGAAAGCAACAGAAGGATTAATAAGAGAATATTCCAGTAAATTAGATGCATTTCCCAAGATCAAAATGTACATCCTAGAAAGAAGAAAAAAGGTGAGAAGATACAAAGACAAGAAATTGAAAAGGAGCAAAGAGATAGAAAGAGTGTGAATGGGAAAGAGAGGAAGGAAAAGATAGGGATCTGCTGGAAAATGATGCTGGAGAGGTAGTAATAGGGGACAAGGAAACGGCAGATGAACTGAATAAGTATTCTACATCAGCCTTCACTGTGGAAAACACTGGCAGTACGCCAGAGGTTCAAGAGTATCAGGGTGACAGAAATGAGTGAAGCTGTCATTACTATAGAGAAGGTGTTTGAGAAACTGAAAGGTTTGAAGGTAGATAAGTCACCTGGACCAGATGGTCTACATCCCAGGGTTCTGAGGGAGCTGGCTGAAGAGATTAGTATTAATAATGAAGGCATTAGTAATCATCTTTCAAGAATCAATGGATTCTAGCATGGTTCCAGAGGACTGGAAAATTACAAAAACCCCTCCTCTCTTCAAGAAGGGAGAGAGGCAGAAGAAAGGAAATTACAGGCCTGACCTCAGTCAGTTTAGTCTGACCTTAGTGGTTGGGAATTTGTTGGAGTTGATTGCTAAGATGTGGTTTTGGTGTACTTGGAGACACATGATAAAATAGGCCAAAGTCAACATGGTTTCCTTAAGGGAAAATCTTGCCTGACAAATCTGTTGGAATTTTTTGAAGAAAAAAGGAGCAAGATAGACAAAGGAGAATGGGTGGATGTTGTGTATTTGGATTTTCAGAAGGCCTTTGACAAGGTGCCACACTTGAGGCTGCTTACCAAGTGAAGAGCCCGTGGTATTACAGGAAATATACGAGCATGGGTGGAGCATTACCTGATTGGCAGGATTTAAAGAATGGGAATAAAAACAGCTTTTTTTGGTTGGCTGCTGGTGACTAGTGGTGTTCTGCAGGGGTCAGTGTTGGGTCTGCTTCTTGATACATTTTATGTCAATTATTTGGATGAAGGAATTGATGATTTTGTGGCCATGTTTGCAGAGAATACAAAGGTAGGTGGAGGGGTAGGTAGTGCTGAGGAAGCAGAGAGGCTACAGAAAGACTAAAACAGATTAGGAGAATGAACAAAGTGGCAGATTGAAAACGGTGTCTAGAAATGCATGGTCATGCAATCTGGTAGAAGAAATAAAAGCATGAACTACTTTCTAAATGGAAAGAAAATTCAAAAATCTGAGGTAAAAGGGGATTTGGGAATCCTTGTACAGGATTTTCTAAAGGTTAATTTTTTTGGTTAAGTCAGTGGTGCAGTAAGCAACTGTGTTGTTAGCATTCATTTAAAGAGTATTAGAATATAAAAGCAAGGATGTATATTGAGTCTTTATAAAGCATTGGCGAGGCCTCACTTAGAGTATTGTGAGCAGTTTTAGGACCCTTATCTAAGAAAGGGTGTGCTTATGTTACAGAGGGTTCGAAGAAGATTTACGAAAATGATTTTGGGATTGGAAGTTTTATCACTGAGGAGTGTTTGATGGCTCTGGGCCTGTACTCACTGGAATTCAGAAGAATGAGGGGGGATCTCATTGAAAATGATTGAATGTTGAAAGACCTTGATAGAGTAGAGTCGGAGAGGATGTTTCCTATGGTGTGGATGTCCAAGACCAGAGGACAGGTTCAGAATAGAGGGGGCGTCAATTTGGAATGGAGATGAGGAGGAATTTCTATAGCCAGAGAGTGGGGAATCTGTGGAATTCATTGCCACAGGTGGCTGTGCAGGCCAAGTCATTTGGTATATTTGAGGCAGAGATTGGTAGATTCTTGATTAGTCCGGGCGTGAAGGGATACGGGCAGAGGGCAGAAGATTGGGGCTGAGAGGGAAATGGCTCAGCCATGATGAAATGTTGAAGCAGACCCGATGGGCCAAATGGCCTAATTCTGCTCCTATATCTTATAGATCGAGAGTGGGATAAAGATAGAGAAAGAATCCAGGACTGGGAGAAAAGCAAGGATCGATGTAGATCCAGAAAGAGAAGCGAAGAAAGCTGTCCAGAGCTGTCAGAACACTTCCTGCAGTCCCAGAGTCAACTCCCACAACCACCACAGAGGAGGCCCCAGAACCAGAACCTGGGATTGTTTCACAGCCACAGGTCTCACCAACTAAGCAGAGTGATCACCCTTGTCAGAAAATACAGTACGTTATCCCACAAGAGTAAGAATACCTCCACAGCAATTAAATCTTTAGGCCTGAATGGGACAATTAAAAAACTGACTGTGCTGCAGATGTCTGTATAGTAGTTGAATTATATAATATACTGTGTACTTAGTTGAGAAGTGTTCTACATTGATTTGGAATTTGTAGTTAAGCAGGGTGGAGTCTTGTGTATTTAATATTTCAGTAGTATTTGAGTAATATTGTAAAGAGGAGAAGATGGCGGCGCGACACAGCGGCCACTCCGGTGAATGATATCTGTTATCTGTCAAGTAGGGTGCCCTGCACATTCCTGATTTGATGGAGACAGACGTGAGAAAACGGAGGAACATCTGGAGAAACTTCTGAAATGTCTTTTTTGCTGCCGCTGCAACTGTGTGATCCAGAGTCTCCAGGGGAGAAGGCCCCGAGTCCTCGGCTTTGCTTGTTGTTTGGTGGCCGGGGTGGGGTCGAGGTGCTCGGCAGAGATGGTGCTCGGTGCTCAGTGTCGGAGGGCTGGTCGGAGGCTCGAGGTTTTCGGATGGACTCAGAGTCGGCTGTGGTCGGGTGCTTCCAGGGTGCTGCATCGGCAGTTGTCGGCGCCTGGAGGTTTATGGCAGGGAGAGTTTCTCCCTTTTGCCGCCTGCTATCGGGGACTATCAGGAGTTGATCAGAACTTTGAGACCTTTTTTTACCGTGCCCATGGTCTGTTCTTTATCAAATTATGGTATTGCTTTGCTTTGCTGTAACTATATGTTATAATTATGTGGTCTTGTCAGTGTTTTTCTTTGGTTTGTCCTGTTTTTTGTGATATCACTCTGGAGGAACATTGTATCATTTCTTAATACATGCATTTCTAAATGACAATAAACGAGGACTGAGTGTCCTCATAATCTAATATATTGTTGGATTAAGCATTCTTGTTTGTTTAAATAATTGATTATGAGTTGTATGTGAAAATATGTGAATTGCATATGTAATGATGCCATAATGTCATACGTGTGTGCCTCGCTTGAAGTAAGACTAAGTTAGACTCACATTTTGAAACCAGGTCTTTTCCTTTTAATTAGTTTAGTGTTTTGGAGTAGCAAAACATAAGTGGGAGAGACTCGAACAAAGGGATATAGTTGGAAGGTAATGTCCTTACTGCCCATTACGTGCTGGCATTTAGGGCAGCAATGAAGGTCCTCTGTCTCTGCCTGTCCATACTCTCACACACAGATATAGAAGGATTCTTCATTCTTCTTTTGACCAGTCAGCGTTGTTAGCCCTGAGCTGATGCCCCAGACCTGGAGGACCGGTGGACCACTCTTAGTCTGGCCTCTACCCTTTGACCTGTTTGGCATGGGTGACCCTACCAAGATCCAAAGCACAAGGCCCAGACTCCAGCCAACATAACTCTCCAGGTCATTGAGGCACACAAGCCTCCAAACCCTATGACAAGGCTGTGGTCCTCTTGGAGGACAAGATAAAATGGCAATCATTTAAAACTGATGTGTCTCCAGAGAGTTGTGGAGATTAGAAAAATGGAGGTATTTAAAGTGGAAGAAGATCAAAGTTGAATGATCAAGGAATCGATGGGCCAAAGGAATGGGGATAGAAGGGGTAGCCTGAGACAGATCAGTCATGATCATATTGTATGGGATGGGGCAGGTAGCTGAGTCCTCTCCTTATTTTCTTGTCGAGTTTGCTGATTATGCATAGCCCCCAGTTCTTAATGAGCATACAGTAGATCTCCTAGGAAGCTACAGACATCTTCCAAACCTGAAGTGAACCTGGGTCTCCTAAAGCACTTCTGCTCTGATGTGTCAGGGAAATTACCTCTGCCTGTGTAAATGATGTCATGGAGTATGTCTCCTTATAATTGTTCCCCTGTTTTGTTCAGCTGCTGATAATATCCCAAAAACGGGCTGATCATATTGATCTTTGCCGGAAATTAAGTTTAAGGCAGACACGAGGATGTTCATTCCAAGTGAAGCTTCAGCAAAAACACTATGCTCAATCTCTTCCCCGGAAAAAATTGGGACAAAATATTGTTTGTTTATTGCAGTAATTCCAAGAGTCTGAATTTCTTATTGTTTTTCATTTTGCTTCCAAGAAGCCAAATAAACCACCAGATATACTGTTACTTTTCAAAGCCAGTAGAAATATTGTTCCATATGTGCAAATGCTGCACGTTGAGTACTCCTTATCTGAAATGCTTGGGGCTGGATGTGTTTCCCATTTAGGATTTTTTTGAATTTTGGAACATATAATGAGATAGTTTGGGATCGCCATCATTTTTGACACTGAATTTATGTGCGACTGGTAAGCAGTCTTTTATCTTGCACTTGTTCATCACACATATGCACTTAACAGTAAAGGTTATTACATTCCATTAATACAATGAACATATAATGAACGCCTCACACCCTCTCCATGAACTGTTTGTTCTTCTGCCATCAGGCAAACGTTACAGGAGCATCAAAACTAAAACCACAAGGCTACCAAACAGCTTCCTCCCACAGGCAGTCTGACTGCTAAATAGCTGCTCCACCTGACTCTGCTTTGGACACTTTTAAATTGCACTGGACACTTATAACTTGATTTTAACTGACATGTGGCTGTTGTGTTTTACTATTTATTGTTATGTTTATTATTTAATGTTGCGTTTGTTATGTTATGATTGCACTGCTCCTGAGAAACGCTGTCTCATTCTG
The DNA here is from genome assembly GCF_963921235.1 of Mobula hypostoma. Taxonomy (NCBI): domain Eukaryota; kingdom Metazoa; phylum Chordata; class Chondrichthyes; order Myliobatiformes; family Myliobatidae; genus Mobula; species Mobula hypostoma. The sequence continues at coordinate 110,364,078 of NC_086100.1, read as the reverse complement.
CCCTGCAGAGCTGATGTACGGTTAGAATGACAACAAAGTTTTTTGAATCTTTGAATCTTGAGTATAACATGTGCAGGGTAAGCCAAGCTGCATAGCAGCACCGGGGGAACACCTGAATCAGCTTTTGGGCAACAACAAACAGGCTCTCAGTATCCACCTAAGATGCCGTGTTTTGATTAAAAGATTACAGTACACTGTATTTGTATTTTACTTTTTTTTAAAAAGTTTTTATGTATGGCATAAAAACAATCAGCATTGTAGACTTGCTTCAGTGTTAGATTTTTATCAGCAAAGATGTTCGCAAACTCATTGAATTTCTCCACTGTTCGCAATCAACCGATGCTTTATCTCTAATTTTTTTTAATCTTTAAAAATTAATGCCATGCCTTTTCTTAAATTTTTGAAACCAGCCTGCTGAATATTCACAATTACCTTTAATTTTCAGTTTATTGTGACAGATCTTAGCTTGTTTCATGATCAGCATATTGTTAAGAGGCATAAGTTCACTCCAATGCTGATGAATTTCAATACGTGATCAAGATCTTCATTTTTCACTTTATGCAGTGTTTTCACTTTTTCATTCAGTTCTGTTCATTACACATGGGAGGTCACTTCTTGTAACTGTGAGGCATAGAGAGACCTGCACCCTGCCTGTGAACCTTTCCAGTGCCGTGTGGAATTTTCCATTCGAGATGTCATGTCAGCGCTCAAAAGAATTTTGAAATTCAGAAGTTTTCAGATTTTGTAATTTGGAATAAGTGGTATCCAGCCTGTACTTGTAAGCAGACAGCCTATCTTTCCAAACATTTTCCCATAAACTACACATTCTGGCTAGCTGCAAAATTCAGATCTGGCTTCTGGAGTTGTCATTTTTGCTTACATTAATTCCTGTTAATTTTTTTCCTCGTATTTCTTTATTCTTGATCAGCCTACCAATTATTTTCTCCGGATTAATACTTTATCTTTAGGACCTTAACCAGTTCACACCGCAGTCTCTCAAATAATGGAGAATAGCAGCCAAGCTTTTTCAAATTCTCCTCTTAATTTTCCCAATTATCCAAGTTCTAAGTTCAAAGTAAATTTATTTTCAAAGTACATATATGTCACCATGTACATCCCTGAGATTCATTTTCTTGTGGGCATGCTCTATAAATCCAAGAAATATAACAGTATCAATGAAAGACCGCACCCAACAGGACCGACAGACACCGAGTGCAAAGGCAACAAACTGTGCTAATACAGAAATAAAGAAATAATAATAATAATAATAAATAAATTAGCAATAGATATCAAGAATATGAGATAAGAGTCCTTGAAGATGAGTCCATAGCTTGTGAGGGCAGTTCAGTGAGTGAAACTGAGTGAAGTTGTCTTCTCTGGCTCAAGAGCCTGATGGTTCAGGGGTAATAACTGATCCTGAACCTGGTGATGTGAGTCCTGAGGCCTCTGTACCTTCTTCCTGATGGTAGTAGTGAGAAGAGAGCATGGTGGTGGGGGCCCTTGATGATGGATTCTGCTCTGATGCAACAGCAGTCCTTGTAGATGTGCTTCGTGGTGGGGAGGGCTTTACCTGCAATGGGCAGGACCATATCCTCTGTTTTTGCAGGTTTCTGCATTCAAGGGCATTGGCATTGCCATACCAAGCCGTGATGCAACCAGTCACTATACTCCCCACCACACATCTACAGACATCTGTCAAAGTTTTAGATATCATGCCGAATCTTTGTAAGCTTCTAAGGAAGAAGAGGTACTTCCATGCTTTCTTCATAATTGCCCTTGCGTGCTGGGCCCAGGGAAGGTCCCCTAAAATAGTAACACTGAAGAATTTAAAGCTGCTGACCTCCTCCACCTTATATCCCCCAGACTAGCTCATAGACCTCCAGTTTCCTCCTCCTGAAGCCAGTAACCAGCTCCCTGGCCTTGCTGATATTGACTGAGAAGTTGTTGTTGTGGCACCACTGAGCCCGATTTTCTATCTCCCTCCCAGAAGCTGATTCGTCACAACCTTTGAGTCGGCCAATAATAGTGGTGTCATCAACAAACTTGAATATGGCATTGGAGCTGTGCTTAGCCACACAGTCAGAAGCATAGAGTATAAAGTAGAGCACACATCCTTATAGTGCACCTGTGCTGATGGAGATCATGGAGGAGATGTTGCCAAACTGAACTGACTGGGGTCTGCAAGTGAGGAAATTCAAGATCCAATTGCACAAAGAGGTATTGTGACCAAGGTCTAGAAGCTTATCGAATAGTTTTGAGGGGATGATGATAATGAGCTGTAATCAATAAAGGGCATCCTGATGAATGCAACACACACACACACACACACACACACAAAATGCTGGAGGAACTCAGCAGGCCAGGCAGCATCTGTGGAAAAGAGTACCGTCAATGTATCGGGTGAAACCCTTCGGCAAGACTCATATCATGTATGCATCTTTGCTGTCCAGATGTTCCTGGATTGAGTGAAAAGCAATGAAATGGCACCTGCTGTGGACTTGTTACTCCTGTGGGCAAACTGGAGCAGATCCAAGTCGTTTCTCAGGCAGGAGATGATATGTTTCATCACAGGAGGAGGAGAAGATGGGTGTGCGACGCAGCTCGCAGCGGCCGCTTGGGTGATGAATATCTGTTATCTGTCAAGTAGGGGGCCGTGCACAATCCTGATTTGATGGAGACAGACGTGAGAGCACGGAGGAATATTTGGAGAAACTTCTGAAATGCCTGCTTCGTTGCCGCCGCTACTGTGTGATCCAGAATCTCCGGAGGAGAAGGCCCCGAGTTCTCGGCTTTGCTTGTTGCTCGGCGGGCGGGGTGGGGTCGAAGTGCTCGGCAGAGATGGTGCTCGGTGCTCGGTGTCGGAGGCTCGAAGTTTTTGGACAGACTCAGAGTCGGCTATGGTAGGGTGCTTCCAATGCATCGGCAGTTGTTGGCGCCTGGAGGTTTACAGCAGGGAGAGTTTCTTTTTTTTTGCCGCCTGCTATCGGGACTATCGGGAGTCGATCGGAACTTTGAGACTTTTTTTTAACCATGCCTGTCATCTGCTCTTTATCAAATTATGGTATTGCTTTGCACTGCTGTAACTATATGTTATAATTATGTCGTTTTTGTCAGTTTTAGTCTTTGGTTTGTCCTTTTTTTGTGATATCACTCTGGAAGAACATTGTGTCATTTCTTAATGCATGCATTTCTAAATGACAATAAACGAGGACTGAGTGTCCTCATAATCTAATCTAATCTAACCTCTGACACAGTGGATGTCAATGCTTCTGGATGATAGTCACTGAGGCAGGTCACCTCATTCTTCTTAGGCACCTGTATAATTGACACCCGCTTGAAGCAGGTGGGTATCTCGGTGAACACTGCTACCTGTTGATCAGCACAGGTCTTTATTACTTGGCCAGTTTCCCCCATCTGGGCCCCACACTTTCTGTGGGTTCACCCTCCTGAAGGCAGCGCTCAGAGTCTGAAATCACATTATCATGATCATTCTGGTGATATGACACTGCATTCCATCTGAAGCTGATCTACCCCCTCCTCACTGCAGTACTGTCACTAGTATATCTACCTTTTCTTGTGCGGTGTGAAATTTTGTCTATATCACTGTGTCCACACCAAGGTACAGAAGGACAACTTGGGAGAACATGCTCATGAGTTTCCATCTGTTAAAATTAGGTTATGGAAAACCAAGGATGTGCAAGGCCAGGATAAAAAAGTTTCTGTTATATGAGGCTCAGCAGAATAATGCTGAAATTATGTTCACATTTTCAAAAAAGTTGTTTGGATAAACCTGCTTGTTTCACTAGGCCTGAACGCCTCCCTCTGCAACTGGAACCTAGAGTTCCTGACTGGGAGATCTCAGTCAGTCCAGATTGGTAGCAACATCTCCAACACCATCACACTGAGCACGAGGGCCCCCCAGAGCTTTGTGCTCAGTCCACCACTGTTCACTCTGCTGACCCACGACTATGCTGCAACGCACAGCTCGAACCACATCATCCAGTTCGCCGATGACACGACCGTGGTGGGTCTCATCAGCAAGAACAATGAGTCAGCATACTGAGAGGAGGTGCAGCGGCTAACAGACTGGTGCAGAGCCAACAACCTGTCTCCGAATGTGAACAAAACAAAAGAGATGGTTGTTGACTTCAGGAGGACATGGAGTGACACTCTCCGCTGAACATCGACGACTCCTCCGTAGAGATCGTTAAGAATTCCAAATTTCTTGGTGTTCACCTGGCGGTGAATCTCACCTGGTCCCTCAACACCAGCTCCATAACAAAGAAAGCCCAGCAACGTCTCTACTTCCTGCGAAGGCTGAGAAAAGTCCATCTCCCACCCCCCATCCTCACCACATTCTACAGAGGTTGTATCAAGAGCATCCTGCGCAGCTGCATCATTGCCTGGTTCAGAAATTGCACCATCTCGGATCGCAAGACCCTGCAGCGGATAGTGAGGTCAGCTGAGAAGATCATTGGGATCTCTCTTCCCGCCATCACAGACATTTACACCACACGCTGCATCCACAAAGCAAACAGCATTATGAAGGACCCCAAGCACCCCTCATACAAACTCTTCTCCCTCCTGCCATCTGGAAAAAGGCACCGAAGCATTCGGGCTCTCACGACCAGACTATGTAACAGTTTCTTCCCCCAAGCCATCAGACTCCTTAATACCCAGAACCTAGCTTAACACCAACCTACTGCCCTCTACTGTGCCTATTGTCTTGTTTATTATTTGTTATTATTTATTGTAGTGCCTGCACTGTTTTGTGCACTTTATGCAGTCCTGGATAGGACTGTAGTCTAGAGTAGTTTTTCTGTTTTTTCTTACGTAGTTCAGTGTAGTTTTTGTATTGTTTCATGTAGCACCATGGTCCTGGAAAACGTTGTCTCATTTTTACTTTGTTCTGTACCAGCAGTTATGGTTGAAATGACAATAAAAAGTGACTGGACTGGACTTATTGGATGTAAGTCTCAACTGCTAGGCCGGCATTTATTGCCCATCCTTGTTGCTCTTGTGAATGGCTGCTTTCTTGAATCACACTGGACTCCTTTGGATGAAAGTACTTCCAGGGTGATGTTTGATAAGATTTACATTCAACTACGATGAAGGACTGGTGTTACTTTTCCAAGCATGATGGGGTGTGTGACTTGGAGGTGGAGGTTTTCTCAGGTATCACGGGTCCCCATCGTTCCTCGTGATGAATTTGGTGACTTTTGGAGCGGCCATTGGAGTAGTCCAAGTGAAGAACGGTGTTTTATAAATAGTGGATTCTGGAACCATAGGGTGAGCCCATGAAGGACGGAGTAACTATCTGGGGTTGTTAGTGAGGAGCCAATCATGTAGGCTACATATTCTCAATGATGTCAATGATGCTCAACTAGACGAGCGATGAATACTTATTCAGATTTCTGACTTGCTGAGGGTGGAACACCTTTGAGATATCAGAAGGTTAGTCACCACCACGAGTTATCTGGCACCTGATCTGCTCTTGTACTGCAATATTTATGCAAATAGTCCAGTTGTTTCTGGCCAGTCCTTACCACCAGAATATTAATGGTGGGTAACAAGACAAAGGTACTGCCATTGAATATCAAGGTTAAGTGGAAGTACTCTTGTTGGAGACAACTATTGCCTGGCAATTACATGAAAGTTACTTCCTCTTTTAAGAGACGCTTAGATAGGTACATGGAGCTTAGAAAATTGGAGGGCTATGCAGAATGCGGTAGGGAAGTTCTAGGCTGTTTTTAGAGTAGGTTGCATGGTTGGTACAACATTGTGAGCTGAAGGGCCCGTAATGTGCTGTGGATTTCTAGGTTCTATGTTCCTTCCTACTCCATATTGAATGCTGTCCATGCTGCATACATGTATGGATCTCTTCACTTTTCAATCTTTTTTATTAGTTTCATAAAGCATAAACATAACATAGCAATAATACAAAATTGTTGGAAATACATTGTTATACTTAAAATGAGTAATTATAAAACCAAATAGTATAAATTGACAAAACTCCCAATCACCTAGTATAACAATGAATAATACAGGACAAAAAAAAACTGGAGAAAAATCATGAAAAAGAAAAAAAAATAGAAAATAAAACAAACCCCACCCCAAAAAAAACTAAACTAAACAGAATTAGTCAACTAAACTAAAAAGACTTGGGCAATTCTAACAACGTAAAAATGGAAGAGAAGAAAACCTTAGTGTCGACGACTCCATTCCTCTCAACCAACAGTACAGAGAAGTAAAATAAGTTTGGAAATGGTCAAATTACATCAAATGAAAATGCTGAATGAATGGCCTCCAAGTTTTTTCAAACTTAATGGAAGGGTCATAAACCACACTTCTAATTTTTTCCAAATTCAAACACAACATAGTTTGTGCAAACCAGTGAAATACAGTAGGAAGGTTAATCTCTTTCCAATTCAGCAAAATCGATGTTTACCATTTAAATTGGTTACTGACTCATTTATACATTTAGGGGTAATAATTACGAAAAAGTATAAAGACTTATTTAAAGCTAATTTTTTACCTTTAATTGATCAGATTAAACTTTTGTTTACTAAGTGGTCACCAATTTCTTTGCCTTTGATTGGTCAGATTAATGCCATTAAGATGATTATTTTGCCTAAATTTCTAAATGTATTTCAATCGGTTCCAATTTTTATCCCAAAATCTTTTTTCGATAGTGTTGATTCAAAAATTTCTTCATATATATGGCAGAACAAAAATCCTAGGTTAGGTAAAAGGTATTTACAGAAATCTAAAAAAGAAAGGGGGCTCACCCTCCCGAATTTTAGATTATATTATTGGGCAATTAATATTCGATACTTAAAATTTTGGTTACGAGATTTGGATGTATCTTTAAATCCACATTGGGTAAATCTCAAATGTAATTCATCACAAGGGTCTTCTTTGGGTTCGGTTTTAGGAACTTCGCTTCCTTTTATTTCTTCTAAATTGTATAAACAAATCAATAATCCAATAGTTAAGCATATTTTACGTATATGGTTTCAATTCCGAAGATTTTTTGGGTTCAATCAATTTATTTTAGCAAGTCTTATTTTATCTAATTTCCTTTTTCAACCTTCCACTATGGATCAAGCCTACTTTGATTGGAAAACCAAAGGTATAGTACGTTTTCGTGATTTATTTTTGGATAATTGTTTCATGTCTTTTGGTCAACTTTCTAATAAATATAATTTACCCAGATCTCACTTTTTTAGATACCTACAGATTAGAAACTTTTTAATTACTGCTTCTCCTAATTTTCCACACTCATATCCAATGGATGGAAAAAAATTTAGATCTAAATCTCTCTCAGAAAAGTATTGTAGCAATTATTTATAACATAATTATAAATTTATGTCCTGACGTTTTCAATAAAATTAAAACTGATTGGGAAAGAGAACTTAAGATTATTATACCGATTGAAAAATGGGAAAAAAATCTTCAATTGGTTAATTCATCCTCTATATGTGCTAAACATGTGTTGATACAGTTTAAAGTAGTGCACAGGGCCCATATGTCCGAAGATAAACTATCTCGTTATTATTCTTATATTAATCCTATATGTGATAGATGTCATTCCAAGATATCCTCTTTAACTCACATGTTTTGGTTATGTCCTTTGCTGGAAAAATATTGGAAAGATATTTTTGATATTATTTCAACTGTTTTGAATACAGACTTACAACCTCACCCAATTACTGCTATTTTTGGATTAGCAATGATAGACTCAAATAATTTAACCTCTTCAGCACGCCGGATGATTGCATTTCTTACTTTAGTGGCTAGAAGATTCATTTTTCGAAAAATTGTGACTGGAAGCAAACAACCCACATCAAAGTTGCTGGTGAACGCAGCAGGCCAGGCAGCATCTCTAGGAAGAGGTACAGTCGACGTTTCAGGCCGAGACCTTTCGTCAGGACTAACTGAAGGAAGAGCTAGTAAGAGATTTGAAAGTGGGAGGGGGAGGGGAGATCCAAAATGATAGGAGAAGACAGGAGGGGGAGGGATGGAGCCAAGAGCTGGAGAGGTGATTGGCAAAAGGGATATGAGAGGATCATGGGACAGGAGGCCCAGGGAGAAGGAAAAGGGGGAGGGGGGGAAAAACCCAGAGGATGGGCAAGGGGTATAGTCAGAGGGACAGAGAGAGAAAAAGGAGAGAGAGAGAAAGAATGTGTGTATTTATATTTATATTTAATGTAAATATAATGTATATTTATTGAATGTATATTTATGAATGTTAACTTAACCGAACAGTTATCACAGAAAAAAAACAAAGGGGCCATCATAATTAAACAGTCAAATGTGCACATAAGTAGAAGCTCATTTTGAACGCAAACAACAGGAATTCTGCAGATGCTGGGAATTCAAGCAACACACATCAAGGTTGCTGGTGAACACAGCAGGCAAAGGGTCTCGGCCTGAAACGTCGACTGTACCTCTTCCTAGAGATGCTGCCTGGCCTGCTGTGTTCACCAGCAACTTTGATGTGTGTTGCGGGAGCTCATTTTGAAGTTGTCTTTAACACATGCTGGACCCTCGGTCTGCGTGAAACCACACACCACCTTTTGAATGTCACTCAAAATCGATCTGAAACAAACGGACTCCCCTATGGGAATATTAGTCCTTCCTCCTTGAAACCATTCATCTGCAACAAGGCACCATGTGCCACAGGGATGGCGTCTTCAGTTTTCTTCCCTCCTGTCTCTCCCAGCTCCCGCCAAAAAGACCTCAACCCACACCAGTGTCCCTCACAAACACCTCTCCGCCCAGCATTCTCTAGAACCTTCTCCCAATTCCACCATCCTGATTGGCTGACACAATATTCCACAGCTGAACAATATAGCTCCTTTTCTTAGCTCAAACCCAAACAGGCTGAAAGCAGAACAGACTGCTCTTACAGAACTACTGAAATGAAATATTTACAGCATAGCAGTAAAAATCTTAACCAAGGCGTTATACAGAATTTTCTGATTTTATTTCAGATTTTCCAGTTCACAGATAGTTTGATTTTACAACCAGATTTCTTTGTGAAAGGTACTACTCCACCCTGTGGAGAATTCTCCCCTAGCTTTTCTTTGACTTAAGTTTTACCAGGGCTCTTTAAAGCGGCCCTCAGCCTAGAAGTCAAGGACCATCACTCACTCTCACTTCAGGTCTGGAATGCAGCTCCTGTTTGGTTCAATGCCGTGAGGAAGCCTGAAGCAGAGTGATCCAACTGAGACCTTTCAAAACTGATGCCCTTAACCATGTTGAAGCACCAGCAGAATCAATCAAATGGTTTAACCGTGTAATTAGTGTGGCTAGTGGAATATGCTGTTAAAGACATATGCCAGTAGCAATAACTTCTGTAACGAGTAACACTGATAAGGCATGTTGTTAAAACTGCGCTCACTTGTTCCACAGGAAATAACATGAACCCAAAGAGTTTACAGAGCTTCATCTGCCAGACTGACAATATGGATTGTTTAGTGAAGAATTAAACAGCTGGAACACTGGAGGAATTTGGCAGAACGTGATGCAGTTCTCACAAACTTTTCACATCAAATTCACATTGCGCAGTCCTGACAAAGTAAGTACCAGAGGCCAAATGCGTGACATCTACTCAATATCTCTCAGGCTGTAGATCTGCATGTTGCAGCACAGTGATCATCCAAACGCTAATTACCCCTCTCGGTGATTTGTCATTCATGACATCACACCCATACTTCAGAGTTTCAGGGCCACTGGCTATTTCAGCAAAAGAATGCTTGTGAGCTATTGGCATTGTACATTCTCAGGGTGTTTTGTTGTAAAATATGGATGGAGAAATGTATGCAAGTGTATGAAATAAAATTGCCTTTTGGGCAATGGAGGAACAGCAGGTTAATCAGGGACACATTAAACAAATTTGGTTAACTAGAGGCAAAAGCTTTTTCCATTTTTTACATTTTACACAATTTGATATAAACCCATTAAAATCAGCTATCTCAGCTGCTCGGCAAGACGAGCCTTAAGCTTCAGTCTAGCATTTTGCTCACAGTTCACTGGATTAATATTGGACTGTAATTGAGTGGACAGGAAACTGAAGAATAAAATCCTTGGTTCAGGTTCAGCCAATAGCAACACTCTGAGACTCCCTGTCAACTTTGTCTGGGATACTCCTTCGTTTTTCATTGCTTTGTGGTATTGGGCAGAATCACATAGGATATGCACCCACTATTTCCAAAGACACTTCAAAAGCCCCATTGAGTTTGCGATAGGATCATTCACTAACTCCGGTGTGAGCCCTTATAAAAACTGTATAGGAAATTCAATGTGGCCCCTCTTCATATGGTGATAATTACTTGCTTCCTTGGTCCCTTAGCTCCCAGTGTAGTATAGGCCATTGGTGACCTCCTGTCTCCACCATGCTCTGCAGTCAATGGTATGGTTGGAGTTCTGTAATCTGTGATATCCACTGTACAGGGGATTGGCCCATACAGCTCCACCAGAGCCCTGTCAGCCGGCCTTACCTGCTTCCACCTCTCACAATGGCGATGTAGGGTTGGAACTGGAGAGGCTTTCATATGGTGACATTGATCTATTCCCTGTCGGTACTTTGGGCAGTTTGAGGGAACTAAAAGTAATAGAGTGCATTGCTATTTTGTCTGAGTCAGACCCTTGGATATTGCTGCATTTTTATTGCTTTGTTCTATAGGTGCTGAAGCAGTTGGACTGGAAACTCAGACAGTAGATCATTCAGCCATCACTGAATTACCATAAAGACAGGAGGCTAGTGGGGAAGTGAAAAGGAATTGCTCTGATAAAGTGTTCAGAATCAGAATCAGGTTTAATATGTTGTGGGATTTGTTGTTTTGTAGCAGTAGGACAATGCAAAACATAAAGGTGTTACTATAAGTTACAATAAGAAATAAAATAAATCGTGCAAAAGAATAGTAGGTAGTGTTCATGGGATCACGGACTGTTCAAGATTCTGATGGCAGAGGTGAAGAAGCTGTTCCTAAAACATTGAGTGTGTGTCTTCAATCTCCTGTAGCCCCCCTCTGCTGGTAGTATTGTGAAGAGGCCACATACCGGATAGAGAGGGTCTTTACTGATGGTTGCCGTTGTCTTGAGGCACAGCCTTTTGAAGGTGTCCTCAGTGGTGGGGATCGCTGTGCCCATGCTGAAGTGGGCTGTCTACATCCCTCTGCAGGCTCTTTCCATCCTGTGCATTGGAGCTTCCATGCCAGACAATGATGCGACCAGACCGAACGTGCTCCATGGTACATCCGTAGAAATTAGCTAGAGTCCTTGGTGACACACCAAACCTCCTTAAGGTGCTAATGAAGTAAAGTCACATGATTGCATCAGTGTGTTGGGTTCCGGACAGATCCTCTGAGGTGTCGACACCCAGGAACTTGAACCTACTCACGCCTTCCACTGCTGACCCCCTCAGTAAGTGTTGTAAATTCCTCGATGCCTTCCGGAGTCAGCAGCTTGATGATCAGCTTCCGTATCCTTCTGTCAGCCTTCTGATATTTCTGTGTGTGACAGTCAGCCAGCATGATGCAGTGGTCAGAGAAGCCAACACATTTTACAAGGAGATCAGGACCTGGCCAGAAGGTGCCACTTCAGTGCCGCAGGACCTTTTCGAAAGCATGGTCTGGAACGTGTTCAAGGAGGTGACTACCCAGGAAAATGCATTGAGGATGTTACCACGATTAAGCACTACAGTGCCAGGGCAAACCAGAAACGAAGGCTGACTACAGAGGTGTGTGCACGGCTTGGGGATCGGGATGCTGCCTTCAGGTCGGGATAGGATGACACAAAGGTCAGCAAGAGCTCCGCTCTCATGTGCCGTGAGGAAAGCAAGGTGAGAGTGCTCACAGAAAATTCAGGCACCTTTGTGACACCGGGGACATGAGGCATATATGGCAAGGTATACAAACCATAACAGATAACAAGTCCGCCCTGTGCATCAACAACAGCGACAGCACCTTCCTGATAGGCCGAGGGCCTTCTATGCATTATTTGATGCAATGAATGTTGTGGCATATCCCCTCTCCCCCGAGGAACAGGAGCCCCGTCTGGTTACAGCCAAGGTGAGGAGGATCCTAGCTAGGATAAACCCACACAAAGTTGCGGGGCCAAACAACATACCTGATCGGTGAACAACAGAGCTAACAAAGGTCTTAATAGACATCTTTAATATCCCTTTGCAACAGGCCCTACTGTCTGTGCAGGTTTCAGGGCAGCCACCTTCATTCCAGTGCCCAAAAGGGTGATGGTAACTGGCCTAAGTGATCACTGCCCAGTGGCGCTGACCTTAACAATCGTGGAGTGATTTGAGCAGCTGGTAATGGATCATATAAAATCACACCTTTCAGCTACATTGGACCCTTTCCAGTTTGCCTACAGCTCAAATCGGTCCACTGATGATGTCATAGCCTTCACTCTGCCCTGTCCCATTTAGAAGGCAATGCCTTGTACGCCAGGATGTTATTCATTGACTTCAGCTCAACATTTTACGTAATCATCCCTCAAAGGCTGGTGGGTATGCTGTCTTTGTTGGGTCTCAACACCCCTCTCTCTAACTGGATCTTGGTAGAAAGACCCCAGTCTGTCTGTGTTGGCAGAAAAATCTTTTCTTTCTTTTTCAATCTTTTTATTAATTTCGTAGAATGAAAACATAACATAGCAATATTACAAATAGTAAGAGATACATTGTTACAGTTAAAATAAATAATTGTAAGACCAAGTAGCATAAACTGACAAAACTCCCAATCGTGTAGAATAGGAATGAATAACACAAAGTAAAAAAAAACTGAAAAGAACATGAAAAAGAAAAAAAAAGGGAAAAAACCCTATCCCAAACAAAAACTAAACTAAGCAGAATTAGTCAACTAAACTAAAGACTTGGGCAGTACTAACAACTTAAAAATGGAAAAGAAGAAATCCTTAGTGTCGACGACTCCGCTCCTCTCAACCAGCAGTACAGAGAGATAGAACAAGATTGGAAATGGTCAAGTTACATCAAATGAAAATGCTGAATAAATGGCCTCCAAATTTTTTCAAATTTAATGGAAGGGTCATAAACCACACTTCTAATTTTTTCCAAGTTCAAACACACCATAGTTTGTGAAAACCAATGGAATACAGTAGGAGGGTTAATCTCTTTCCAATTCAGCAAAATAGATCTTCTAGCCATTAGAGTAAGAAATGCAATCATCCTACGTGCTGAAGAGGTTAAATAACTTGAATCTATCAATGGTAATCCAAAGATAGCAGTAATTGGGTGAGGTAATAAGTCTATGTTCAAAACCATTGAAATAATGAGAAAAATATCTTTCCAATATTTTTCCAACAAAGGACATGACCAAAACATGTGGGTTAAAGAAGCTATCTCGGAATGACATCTGTCACATATTGGATTAATATAAGAGTAATAACGAGATAGTTTATCTTTGGACATATGAGCCCTCTGCACTACTTTAAACTGTATCAACCTATGCTTAGCACATACAGAGGATGAATTCACCAACTGAAGAATTTTTTCCCATTTTTCAGTCGGTATAACAATCTTAAGTTCTCTTTCCCAATCAGCTTTAGTTTTATTGGAAACATCAGGGGATAAATTCATAATTATATTATATATAATTGCTACAATACTTTTCTGAGAAAGATTAAAATCTAAAATTTTTTCCAAAGTGTCCATAGGGTATGGGTGTGGAAAATTAGGGGAAACAGTAATTAAGAAGTTTCTAATCTGTAAATATCCAAAAAAGTGAGATCTGGGTAAGTTATATTTATTAGAAAGTTGATCAAAAGACATGAAACAATTATCCAAAAATAAATCACGAAAACGTATTATACCTTTGGTTTTCCAATCAAAGTAAGCTTGATCCATAGCGGAAGGTTGAAAAAGGAAATTAGATAAGATAGGACTTGCTAAAATAAATTGATTAAACCCCAAAAATCTTCGAAATTGAAACCATATACGTAAAGTATGTTTAACTATTGGATTATTGATTTGTTTATACAATCTGGAAAAAGTAAAAGGAAGCGAAGTTCCTAAAACCGAACCCAAGGAGAACCCTGGTAAAGAATTACATTCAAGATTTACCCAATGTGGATTTAAAGATACATTCAAATCTCGTAACCAAAATTTTAAATACCGAATAATAATTGCCCAATAATAGAATCTAAAATTCAGGAGGGCAAGCCCCCCCTCCTTTTTAGGTTTCTGTAAATACTTTTTACTTAATCTAGGATTTTTGTTCTGCCCTATGTATGAGGAAATTTTTGAATCTACGTTATTGAAAAAAGATTTTGGGATAAAAATTGGAACCGATTGAAATACATATAAAATTTGGGCAAAATAGTCATCTTAATAGCATTAATTCGGCCAATTAAAGACAAAGAGATTGGTGACCATTTAATAAACAAAAGCTTAATCTGATCAATTAAAGGTAAAAAAATTAGCTTTAAATAAATCTTTATACTTTTTCGTAATTGTTATCCCTAAATATATAAATGAATCAGTAACCAATTTAAGTGGTAAACGTGCATGGATAGGTACCTGCTTATTTAAGGGAAATAATTCACTCTTATTAAGATTCAATTTGTAACCAGAAAAATTACTAAATTGAGCCAACAAATCTAGAATAGCAGGAATTGACTTCTCCGGGTTAGAGATGTATAGCAACAAATCATCCGCATATAGTGATAATTTATGTATTTCATTTCCGTGGGTAATACCAAAAATATTGGGCGAGTCGTGGATAGCAATTGCTAAAGGTTCAAGGGCGATATTGAATAATAAAGGACTAAAAGGTCATCCTTGCCTAGTGCCTCGAAAGAGCCGATAAAAAGGAGATTTATGATTATTAGTACAAACTGAGGCTATCAGGGAGTAATATAACAATTTAATCCAAGATATAAATGTCCGACTAAAATTAAATTTCTCAAGGACATTAAATAAATAAGGCCATTCAACTCTGTCAAAGGCTTTCTCGGCATCTAATGAGATAATACATTCTGGGGTAGTAAGTGAAGGGGTATAAACAATATTATTAACCTCCTAATATTAAAAGATGAATAACGATTTTTAATAAACCCGGTTTGGTCCATAGATATAATTTGAGGTAATACCTTCTCTAATCTAGTTGCTAGAATTTTTGAAAAAATTTTTGAATCTACATTCAAAAGAGACATTGGTCTGTATGATACACAATCAGTAGGATCTTTATTTTTTTTAAGAATTAGAGAGATAGAGGCTTCATAAAACGATTGTGGTAATTTACCTAAACTGATTGCTTCTTTGAATATTCTAGACAACCTCGGAGAGAGAATGGAGGAAAAGAATTCTAAAAATTCCATTGTAAACCCGTCCGGACCGGGTGCTTTACCAGAATTCAATGATGGGATTGCGGTTATTATTTCATCCTCTGTAATAGGAGTTTCTAATGATAAGCAATCTTCGGGTGATACTTTCGGAAAATTCAGCTTTCCTAAAAAATCATGCATGAAATTAGAATCATGAGGAAAATCAGAGTGGTATAGAGAGGTATAAAATTTTCATTTTTGTGCCAACTATTAATTTTTACCTATATATCCCTGGGTATATATAATTATTGCCCTTGAAGATTACAAAATTGAAAAACTTACTAATTTAATCAATGGCATTTATGAGACTGGAATAATACCAGAAGAGATGAAAATAATCAGTATTTATCACTCATCCTAAGAAAGCTGGAGCAATAGAATGTGAATTACATAGGACCATAAATTTAATGAGTCATATCACCAAGATACTTATAAGAATTTTAATGACAAGAGATATAAGTAAGATACAAGCTGAAATAGGTAAAGAACAATGTGGTTTTGTTAAAGACAAAGGGACAAGAAACACAATATTGATGTTAAGGATACTATCAGAACGAGCTATTCAAGTGCAAAAAGATTTGTTTGTTTGTTTTATCGACTACACAAAAGCATTTGATAAAGTGAAGCACAATAAGTTATTTGAAATATTACAGAAAATTCTAGATCTAGATTCGTAAGACCTCCACCTAATCAGAAATCTGTACTGGGAACAAACTGCCACTATAAGAATAGATGGAGAAGTGAGTCAATTTGCGAAAATCAAGAGAGGCGGTAGACAAGGGCGTGTTTTCTCCCCTGACGTATTTAATGTGTACAGTTAATATTATTACAAAAAATAGGAAACATCTTGGGAATCAAAGTTGGCAGTGAAAACATCATTAATTTCAGATATGCAGATAACACTGTGTTAATTGCAAGTATGGAGGAAGAACTACAAAACTTAATTGATATAATTGTTGAAGAAAGTGCAAAAATGAGTCTATCTATCAATTGCAAAAAGACAGAATGTATGGTGATATCCAAAAAGAAGGAGAATCCTATCTGTGGGCTGAGAATAAATGGAGAAGACATAAAACAAGTACAGAACTTTTGCCACTTAGGAAGCTGGGTGACATCAGATGGCAGGTGCGACTTGGACATCAAAAGAAGAATAGGGATGGCAAAAGATACCTTTAAACTAGGCATGACAACCCGCCTCAGAGTACTGAAATGTTACATTTATCCAGTTATATTATATGGCTCAGAATGTTGGACAATATGTAGTAACATGAGGAAACGAATTGTAGCAGCAGAGATGTGGTTTTTGAGGAAGATGCAAAGATTATCATGGATGAAACGAATATCTAACGAGGATGTCATGAACAGAGCAAACACAAAAAGAGAAATAATGTATGAGATCATGAAAAGGCAACGTGACTTCATTGGACACATGATTAGGAAAGAGGTGTTAGAATGCACGGTAATTATGGGAAAGATTGAAGGGTAGAAAACAAGAGGAAGACAAAAACAAATGATGATGGAGACAGCAGCCAGAGAATTGGAAATGAATATCAATGAATTGATCTGCTTGACCCGAAACAGGAGTGTGTAGGCCATGGCAGTCAAAGCTCAAACTGGGCACAGCACCTGATGATGATGATGATATCCCCGGGGTCTGTAACCTATGGAAATCAATATTGCTCTCAGTCAGCAGGTCCTTCCGTTCAGAATGTTCTGTACATTTGTTTTAATTTTGTTGTAATTTTGATGGTTCTGATGCTAGGAGAGTATGTTGTGACTTCCTAGTGAGTGCAGACAGTGGGCCGATCTTTCTGTCAGAAACTGTTCTGAAGGTATAATTATATTTATCTACCTATAACATACACTCCTCCATCACCTGTTATAGTCATACCCACTGCCCACTGACATCATATGCAGGGCACATTGTTGCACGGTCATTGAAAGTTCTAAACATTATATCAATTACTTTAAACCAAGACTTTTTGAATTGCATATGTCATAATGCTACCATGGATACGGGCCCCACTAGTCTTCAATTGTTAAGCATAACAAAGATTCGTGCTTAGAATAAACTCCCATGCTGTGAAAAGGCTGGATGGGACAGAATTTGTCAAACGTGTTCAGCAAAGTTTCCAACTAGAGAGAGTGTGCAGTTTGACATGTCAGAGCTGCAGCTAAAGGAAGTCAGAGAGGTCGTCTGCAAAGCAAGGGCAAGCTCGACTCCACGTCCAAGCAGCACCTCGTACAAAGTGTACAAGAACTGCCCCAAACTCCTGCTGCGTCTGTGGAAGATCCTGAGAATCTTCTAGAGAAGGAGGAAGATCCCAGAACAGTGGAAAGTGGCTGAAGGGATGTGGATCCCGAAGGAGGAAAATGCCACCCAGATAGACCAGTTTCGCATCATCTCCCTGCTGTGCGTCGAGGCGAAGATCTTCTTCAGTGCCATTTCTAATCGGCTGTGCACCTACTTAGCAAAGAACACCTATATTGATACATCAGTCCAGAAGGGTGGCATTTCAGGGATGCCGGGCTGTCTGGAGCACATCGGTGTGGTGACACAGCTCATCAGGGAGGCCAGGGAGAACAAGGGCAACTTGTCAGTGTTGTGGCTCGACCTGGCAAATGCTTATGGCTCCATTCCGCACAAGCTGGTGCAGCTCACACTGACCAAATATCACGTCCCCAGCAGAATCAGAGACCTTATTGCTGATTATTACAGCAAGTTCAGGATGAGGGTCCCTTCAGGAGCAATTACATCAACCTGGCACAAGGTGGAGGTCGGCATCGTCACAGGGTGCACTATCTCAGTGACACTGTTCTCGCTAGCCATGAACATGCTCACTAAGTCTGCTGAACCAGAGCGCAGAGGGCCCAGAATGAAATCCGCTCACAGTCACCACAGAATCAGTCCCAGTCTGCCGGTGGATTCTGCAGGGGCTCGAAAAGCTGGTGGAGTGGGCCCGGATGTGTTTCAAACCAGTCAAATCAAGATCGATGGTGCTGAGGAAAGGGAAGGTGGAGAACAAGTTCCGATTCAGCATCGCAGTCACAGCCAGCCTAACCATCACAGAAAAGCCAGTCAAGAGCTTAGGCAAAGTTTTTGACAGCTCTTTAAGGGACACAACATCCATTCAGGCAACCTGCACTGAGTTGGATGGCTGGCTGGCTGAAATCTGTGGACAAGTCTGGCCTACCTGGGAAGTTTAAAGCCTGGGTGTATCAGCATGGCATTCTTCCCAGAATCCTGCGGCCCCACCTCGTCTATGCAGTTCCGATCTCGACAGTCGAAACCTTAGAGAGGAGGGTTAGCAACCACCTCGGGAGATGGCTGGGGCTGCCAAAGAGCCTGAGCAGCATCGCACTCTATGGACACCACAACAAACTGCAACTGCCCTTCAAATCCCTGGAGGAAGAATTCAGGGTAACAAGAGCCAGAGAAGTGTACAGTATAGGGACTCAAGTGACCCGAAGGTGGCTAAAGCAGGGATCCAAGTAAGTACTGGCAGGAAGTGGAGGGCAGAGGAAGCTGTTCAGGAGGCAGAGGCGAGACTGCGTCACAGGAGGCTGGTGGGAGTGGTCACACGAGGCCGAGCTGGGCTAGGATCCTTTCCAACTCCCCAAATGGACACCAGAGGGAAGGAAAGGCATTGTCTAGTTCAGGAGGAGGTGAGAGCAGTAGTGGAGGAGATGAGAGCCTGCAAGGCGGTGGGAATGAAGCAACAGGGAGCTTGGACAAGATGGGAGAATGCGGTAGAGAGGAAAGTGACCTGGGCTGAGCTTTGGAAAGCCAAACCACACCGCATCCAATTTCTCATCCAGGCAGTGTACGATGTGCTTCCAAGCCCATCAAACCTGCACACATGGGGCAAGGCAGAGTCATCTGCGTGCCCACTGTGCTCCAAGCGAGGAACCCTGGAGCACGTCCTCAGCGGCTATGCAAGGGCACTTGGTGAGGGACGGTACTGATGGAGGCACGATCAGGTCCTGAAGACCATCGCTGAAACCATCAGCGCAGGAGTTGAGTGGGCGAAGCGGTCCCGACCCTCCAAGCAGACCATTGCCTTTGTCAGAGCTGGGGAACAGCCAATACCTGCCAAAAGAACATCTGCAAGCATTCTGACCTCTGCAAGGGACTGGCAGTTGTTGGTGGCCCTCGAAGGGCAGCTGAAGTTCCCCAACCATATCGCAGCCACCACCCAGTGACCATACATTGTCCTAGTGTCTGAGTCTACTCAGCAAGTGATGCTGCTGGAGCTGACAGTCCCATGGGAAGATAGCTTGGAAGAGGCCTTTGACAGGAAGCTCTCCAAGTACACAGGACTGGCCAGCAACTGTCAGCAGGCTGGATGGAGAGCGAGGTGTCTCCCAGTGGAGGTTGGTTGTAGGGTATTCATAGCCCGTTCTTTAGCCAGAGCCTTCAGCAATTTGGGCATCGAGGGAGAGAGGAAGAGGAGAGCCATCCGCAGTACCACCGATGCAGCAAAGAGGGCCTCAAGATGTCTGTGGCTCAGAAGAGGGCAGCCATGGAGTCATAAGTAGCTAGCCATCTGGACACAAGCTGGAGTCTGATCAGCCCCAGTTGGGTCACCTGGAGGAGGTTGAATGATGTTGAAAGACCCGAAACACCCGATGATTCCAGGAACATCACTGAAAATGTGTCCAGAGGCATCAGTAGATGTACGTACACAGCTGGTACTGGATCTCCTATTAGGAAACAAGACAGGGCAGGTGACAGAAGTGTGTGTAGGGAGTCATTTTGGATCTAGTGATCATAATTCTATTAGTCTCAAGATAATTGTGAAGAAGGATAGGACAGGTCCTCAGGTTGAGATACGGAATTGGAGAAAGGCCAATTTTGAAGGTATTAGAACGGATCTGGCAAGTGTGGATTGGGAAAGGTTCTTTTCTGGCAAAGGTGTGCTTGGTAAGTGGGAAGCCTTTAAAAGTAAAATTTTGAGAATACAGAGTTTATATGTTCCTGTCCGAGTAAATGGCAAGGGTAACAGGTTTATGGAACCTTGGTTTTCAAGAGATATTGAGGCCCTGGTTAAGAAGCAGGAGATGCGTAGGCAGGAAGTAATAAATGAGGTACTTGAGGAGTATAAGAAATGCAAGAGAACACTTAAGAGGGAAATCAAGAAGGCTAAAGGAAGTCATGAGGTTGCTCTAGCAGACAAGGTGAAGGGGAATCTTAAGCGATATATTAAAGGCAAAAGGAGAACTGTTATAAAGAGGTGACTGAGAACAGACCCAAGTGCAAGACACAGACACTGAAGGACTAGGGACAGGACTAAGATACAGGGTGGGGGCAAGGACATGGACATGAAAACCGTGAACCCGGAACAGGACTGGAAAAGAGAGCTAGGAGCCCGGGCTTGGACTCCAAGCCAGAGACTGGACAAGGACCCAGTACCTGGGCCTTTCCTCTGGCTCGGACCCCAGAACTAGGCAAAGACGAGGCCTGGCTGGCAGGCAGGACGAGCCTGGAGTCTTAGAGACTTGAGGCGAGGCTTAGCAGGAGGCAGGAGACTGGAGTCTTCAGGCTTGAGGCTAGGCAGGAGGCTGGAGTCTTCTCCTGGGCAGGGCGTGGTTTCCCTGGGCAGGCGCGGTTCTCCTGGGCAGGGCGCGGTTCTCCACCTGAAGGAGGCAGAGGACAGGAATGGACAGAACCAACCGCAGGTAATAGCAATATGGCCTGGCTTACCCAACAGAGGCAAGGGACAGGAAGGGACAGAACCAACCATAGGTACCGGCAAGACGGCCTGGCTTACCCAACGGAGGCAATGGTTAGGAAGGGACAGAACCAACCATAGGTAACGGCAATACGGCCTGACTACCCAATGGAGGCTAGGGACAGGAAGGGACCGAACCAACGGCAGGGTAATGGCAAGATGGCCTGACTTACCTGGCAGAGGCAAGGGACAGGAAGGGAGCTAGGTATGGGGTGGCTCCAGGACAAGACAGCAAGACAAGGCAAGGCTTCAGGCAATGCAAGCAAGACAGAACTTCAGGCGAAGCGAGAGTTACCAGCAAGACAAGGCAGGGCTTCTGGCCAGGAAACAGAAGGCAGGGGAAGGGATACAAGGTGTAAGGACAAGAAAAATCCAGCACCCACGCCCTGGTCTCAGAAGGTATTTATGCAGCCAGCCCCAACGAGCATCAGCTGCTTCAATTAGAGCTCAACAAGAACAGAAACAGGGTAGCAGGAAAACAAGGAACAAGGGTCGATGGACCGGACTGTGAACTGGAATACGGACTTCACAGACTGGACCATGACAAGACCAAGGGACAAAATTAGTCCACTTGAAGATCATTGTGGTCATTCATGCATGGAGCTGAAAGGGATGAGGCAATTGTAAATGAAGATTTTGTATCTGTATTTACTCAAGAATTGGACACAGAGGTTATAGAAGTGAGGCAAAACAGCAGTGAGGTCATGGACCATACACAGATTACAGAGGAGGAAGTGTGCTTGTGGTCTTCAGGCAAATTTGTGTGGATAGATCCCCAGGGCTTTACAAGGTATTCCCTTGGACCTCATGTGCAAAAAATGCAGACACCCTAGCAAGGTACTTAAAACATCCTTAGCCACAAGTGAGGTGCCTCAGGATTGAAGGATGGCTAATGTTGTTCCATTATTTAAGAAAGGCTCTATGAATAAGCTGAGAAATTATAGCTGGTGAGTCTGATGTCAGTAGTGGGTAAGCTATTGGTAGGTATTCTAAGGGACCAGATATGTAAGTATTTGGATAGACAGGGACTGATCTCGGATAGTCAACATGGCTTTGTGCATGGTAGATCATGTCAAACCAATCTTACAGAGTTTTTTGAGGAGGTTACTGTTAAGTTTTGTAGATTCAAAACATTAAACTAAGTCAAAGGAAGACACAGGAATCTGAAATGTGAGTCTAACTTCGTGTTGACTTTAAGTGAGACATGCATGTATCACGTGGTAGCCAGATGACGTATGCAATTCATGTATTTTTACATATAACTCATAATGAATTATTTAAACAAGTAGAGAAAGCTTCATCAACAATATATTTACAATAGTACTCAAATATCACTGAAGTATTAAATACATGACACTCCTCCCTCTTTCGCTATAACCGCCAACTCAATGTAGAATGCACACTACTACGTCGACTCAGGCCTAGGGGGTTGGCGTTGGGCACGATGACAGACTCTCCACTTCTCTCTCTCCCTCGTCAGTGTGTTCAGTTCATCTACATTAGCCGCGCCGCTGTCTTTTAGGAACGTGTTGACCATAGTCTTAGGAGGGCGCCCAGGGTTCATCTTCCCATGCTTGGGCTCCCATATGATGACTAGGCTGGCAGGTAGCTCGGGGTGGTGTAGACAGTGCCCCGCTAGTTGCAGTCTTCTCACCTCAGTTTTAGTGGAGAGCATCAGTAGGTCGTCATAGAGCTCGACGTTCATCATGTGCTGTTGCCAACTCACATCAAGAGCCATCCGGAGCATTCCTGTATGGCAACCATCCAGAGACTTTCGCATAGTCTTGGTGAGTGTCCACGTCTCGCATCCGTACGTGAGAATGGACTCTATGACTGCTATGAAGATCCTCTTTTTAAGCCCTCTGGTCAGGTTCGACTTCCAGATTTCCTTCATGTCGTTCATAGCCCTCCGTGTCAGTGCCTTCCGTATCTTTATGTCCTTCTCCGAACTCATCATTCTTAACCCGAGGTACTTGTAGTCAAACACTTAATGGTATCATTCTTTACGGTCTTGAGAGTACCTTCATCACAGTTAAATGCCACGTACTCTGTCTTTTTAGCGTTTAAGTGAAGTCCAACTTTATTGCACTCAATTTCCACTTTTGTCAGTAGCTGCAGTGCTAGCTCCATCTGGTCAGAGAGCAGGACTATGTCATCTGCAAAATGGAGATCTGTGAGCATAACTAGTCTGACCCTTTTGGTTCGTCCTGGTTTTAATGTAAAAGCAAGCTTGTCATGATCTTTGGTAGCTTGACGCAGAGCATAATCAAGGACGATTATAAAGATGTAGGGTGCCAGAGTGTCTTCTTGCAGCACTGCAGCTAGGAGCTCAAACACTGCTGTTTCTCCATCTGGTGATACAACTTTCGCCATGGTTTCTATTGCCTGGACTCTATTGCTCTCAGTAGACGGTCTGGCACTCTGTAAGCTTTCAGGATCTTCAGCATTTTACCTCGGTGAATGGAGTCAGAAGCTTTGCAAAAATCGATGAAAGTAAGCACAGCTGGTAGGTTGTTCTTCTTGACTTCCTTGATGATTCTACAGAGAGCAAGTATTTGCATTACTGTTGTGCGCTTCTGCTGAAAACAATTCTGATTGAATCTTAGCTTAGGGTCAATGGCGGTGTGAATTCTGTTCAAGATCATCCGATTGTATAGCTTTGCTAAGATTGTCAAGCTGATACCGTGGTAGTTATCTGTCTTCGTGAGGAATCCAGACCTGGGGACTGGGATAATGTTTGAGAGTGACCTCTGTTCTGGTTTGTTGCCTTTCATCAGTGCCGTATTACATATGTCCAGCAAGATGTCGTCCAGGTCACAGTTCTTCAGGACATCTGGTGGTATCCCATCTGGTCCAGCACTCCTGCCCTGTTTGAGTGCATATTTGGCCTTCTTTAGTTCCTCAATGGTGAATGGGCCGTCATCGATGTCGACTTGCGTTAGTATCGTGGGTATGTTCTCTTCTTCCTTGATCATTGAAGGGCTTCCCAGCAGGTTCTTAAAGTGGGTAAACCATGTCTGGATATGGTCCTCTGCTGTTTTACCACTTATTTGACCTGATGGAACTTCTTCCATCTGCTGATCTCGTTGACTAGGTGCCAAACTTCTCCATGTTGCTTGTCTTCATTAGCCGCCTCTATCTCTCCAATCCTCTCAGCTAGTTCCTCTTCCTTCAGTCAGTTGTAGGTGGCAAAGAGATTCTTCTTTGCTGTCTTGAACTTGCCTCTTAGCTCTTCTGTTTCGCTCCTTCTAAGTTCGGCATGACAAGCATTGTCCACACTTCTTGCTGCGACGATGTCAGGATGTTTCGAGATCCGGCTCTTCTTGATTCGTTTCACAGTAGGCAAACTCTTTGTTGCATCTGTGTGTGCGTCTATGAGCCGTTGATAGTGGTCAGTGGCAGTCTCTTCCTCCTCCCTTTCCAGTGGGCCGAAGCGATTTCTCACCTCTACTGTGTACTGGGCTTGAAGAATAGGTTGTGAGGAGAATTCTGTCATGGTCCAGTCCATGAAGTCCGCATTCCGGTTCACGGTCCGGTCCGTGGACTCAGGACTCTGGGTCTTCCCGCTGTCCCTTGTTTGGGTAAGTTAAATAGTCATAGTCATAGTCATACTTTATTGATCCCTGGGGAAATAGGCACCTGATTCCCATCTTGGGACTTGGAATATAATTAGCCTTGGGGTTGAGTGTGGGCTGCTGGTTTTGTCAAGATCCCCTGGGAGCAACCTGCCAGTAGAAGGCTAGAGCGGCCACTTGCCATTTTTAGGCTGCGTTGGGGAACCATCCCCTCATGGAGCCTTGCTGTCAGTAGTCGGAGTTGTCTTTGCGGTATGGATTGGGCTGTTTCCTGGGCCAGCTGTGTGGCTACCAGCTACTCTGAGCTAGATAGGGATCTGGCTGTTTCCTTAGCCAGCTGAGGTTGCTGGCCGAACTGAGACTCGGAGCTACCTCGGAGCAGAGATGGAACTGTCTGTTGTTCTTTGGTGTTGTCTCTTCTTGTCCTCGCCTCTGTGGGGTAAGCCAGGCCGTTTTACCATTGCCCTGTGGGGGGATCTGTCTTGTCTTGTCCTCGCTTCCGTGGGGTAAGTCAGGCCGTTCTGCCGTTGCCCTGTGGGGGATCTGTCTTGTCTTTGCCTCTGTTGGGTAAGTCCGGCCATTCTGCCGTTACCTGACGGATGGTCCTGTCCCACCTTGGTGTGGAGAAGTTGAGTCCCGTCTTGTCTTAGTATAAGTCCCGGCTCTATGTCTATGGACTGTCCTGTCTCATGTTGGTGTCGTGTTAATCTATCTTCATATAGTCTGCAAACTTTGTAAAAAAAAGCCATCGATTCCATCATCCAACAAATTGACATACGAGGGGTGATTGATAAGTTTGTGGCCTGAGGTAGAAGGAGATGAGTGATACAACTCTCGTTACATGCACATGCAGTTCAACTCTTTGAGTGTTTATGCAGAAAGTTTGAAGTTAATAACTCATCAGGGGTGATTGATAAGTTCGTGGCCTAAGGTAGAAGGAGATGAGTTACTAACTTCAAACTTTCTGCATAATCTCTCAGAGTTTACCTGCATGTGCATGTAACGAGAGCTATATAACTCATCTCCTTCTACCTTAGGCCACGAACATATCAATCACCCATCTGTGGACACTTTCTGGAGGTCCAAGATCCGTATGCTCCACGACCGCTGGACTAAGTGTGTAAAATGTAGGAGGGGCCTATGTTGAAAAGTAAATATGCTAGGTTTTTTAAAATTGACTCCTACTTTAGGCCACGAACTTATCATTCACCCCTCGTATAATGTAAAAAGGATTGGTCCCAATGCAGAACACTGTGAAATGCCACTATTTACCGCCAACCAACTAGAAAAGGCTCCCTTTATTCCCACTCATTGCCTCCAGCCAATCAGCCACTGCTTTATCAATGCTAGAATCTTTCCTGTAATACCATGGGCTTGTAGCTTGTTAATCTGCCTCATGTGTGATACCTTGTCAAAGGCCTTTTTGAAAATACAAGTACACAACATCAATTTATTCTCTTTTGTCTATCCTGCTTGTTACTTCTTCAAAGAATTCCAACAGGTTTGTCAGGCAAGGTTTTCCCTTTAGGAAACTATACTGACTACAGCCTATTTTTCTTGTGCCTCCAAATACCGTGAGGCCTCATTCTTAACAATCAACTCCAACATCTTCCCAACTACGGAGGTCAGACTAATTGGTTTATAATTTCCTTTCTTTTGCTCTCTCCCTTGTTGAAGAATGGAGTGACATTTTTAATTTTCCAGTTCACTGGAACCATTCCAGAATCAAGTGATTCTTGAAAGATCATTACACATGCCTTCGTGATCTCTTCAGCCACCTGTTTCAGAATTCGGAGTGTATACCAACAGGTCCAGGTGACTTATCTACCTTCAGACCTTTCAGTTTCCCAAAAACCTTCTCTTTAGTAATGGTAACTTCACACACTTCATGACCCTGACACCTGAAACTTCCAGCATACTGCTGGTGTCTTCCACAGTGAAGATGCTTATTCAGTTTGTCTGTCATTTCCTTGTCCCTCATTACTACCTATCCAGCATCATTTTCCAGTGGCCTCTCACCTCTCTTTTACACTTTATGTATCTGAAGAAACTTTTGGTATCCTCTTTAATATTATAGGCAAGCTTACTTTTGTATTCCATATTTATCTTTTTAATGACTTTTTAGTAGCCTTCTGTTGGTTTTTAAAAGCTTCCCAATCCTCTAACTTCACACTAGTTTTTGCTCTATTATAAGCTTTCTCTTTGACTTTTATGTTGGCTTTGACTTCTCTTGTTAGCCATTGTTGTGACATCTTGCCCTCAGAATTCTTCTTCTTTTTGAGATGTATATATCCTTTGCCTTCTGAATAGCTCCCACAAATTCCAGCCATTGTTGCTCTACCGTCATCCCTGCCAGAACTTTTTTCCAATTAATTCTGGTCAGCTCCTCTCTCATGCCTCTGCAATTTCCTTTACTCCACTGTAATACTGATACTTCTGACTTTAGCTTCTCCTTCTCAAATTTCAGGGTGAATTCAATCACATTATGATCACTTTCCCCAAAGGATTCTTTAACTTTAAACTCTCTAATCAATTCCAGTTCATTGCACAACACCCAATCCAGAATAGTTGATCCCCTAATGGGCTCAACCATGAGCTACTCTTAAATGCCAATTGTAGGCATTCTAAAAATTCCCCCTCTTGGAAACCAGCACCAACCTGATTTTCCCAAACTACCTGCATATCAAAATCCCCCTTGACTATTGTAACATTGTCCTTTTGGCATGCATTTTCTATCTCCCATTGTAATTTGTAGACCACAGCCCTACTACTGTTTGGGGGTTTGTATACAACTCCCATCAAGTTCTTTTTACCCTTGCGGTTCCTTAGCTCTTTTCACAATGATTCTACACCTTCCGACTCTATGTTACCTCTTTCTAATGATTTGATTTCAATTTTTACAAACAGAGTAATGCTGCCCCTTCTGCCTTCCTGCCTGTCCTTTCAGTCCAATGTGTACCCTTGGACATTAACCTCCCAGTTGCTATCTTTTTTCAGCCACAATTCATGTGGTTGCATATGATGTATGCAATTCACATACTTTGACAAATAACCCATAATGAATGATTTAATCAAATAAAGAATGCTTAATCAACAATATATTTAGAATATTACTCAAATATTACTGAAATATTAAATACACAACAGTTATCAGGAAAGTTGCTAAAGGAAAGGCAGTGGATATAATCTACATGGGCATTAGCAAGGCCTTTGACAAGGTCCTGCATGGGAGGTTGGTCAAAGAGGTCAGTCAATTCACATTCCCAATGAGGTGGTACATTGACTTCGTAGTAGATGGAGGCGTGTGACTAGTCATGTATCATGTGAACCACTGCTGGTTCCATTGTTCTTTGTCATCTTTCTCATCAACCTGGATGATAGTGTGGTAAGCTAGATCAGAAAACTTGCAAATGACATCAAGATTGGGGGCATAGTGGACAATGAGGAAGGTGATCAAAACTTGCAATGGGATCTGTACGAGTGGGAATAATGGGCTGAGAGACAGCAGATATCATTTCATGCTAATAAGTGTGAGGTGTTGCACTTTAGGAAGACAAACTGGGTAGGGCTTACACGTTGAGTGGTGGGGCACTGGGGGGTGTGGTAGATCAGTGGGATCTGAGAATACAGGTCCATAATTCCTTGAACGTGGTGTTACAGGTAGATGGGACCATAAAGAGAGATTTTGCCATACTGGCCTCCGTAAATCAAATTACTGAGTACAGGAGTTGGGATGTTATGTTGAAGTTGTATAAGATGTCATTGAGGTCTAATTTGGAGTGTTGTGTGTAGTTCTGATCACCTACCTATGGGAAAGGTATCAATATGTTTGAAAGAGTGCAGGGGAAATTTACAAGGATGTTGCTAGGACTTGAGGACCTCAGCTGTAGAGGAAAATTGAGCAGATTAGAATTTTATTCCCTGGGGCATAGGAAATTAGGCTAGATTTGATATAGGTACATAAAGTTATGTGGGGTACATATAGCATAAATGCAAGCACGCTTTTTCCACAGAGTCTGGATAAGACTAAAACTAAAGGTCATGGGTGTGGAACAAGCGGCCAGTGGAAGTGGTGGATGTGAGTCCGATTTCAACATTTAAGAGAGGTTTGTATAGATATGTTGACGGGAGGGGTATGGAGGGGTATGATCCAGGTACGGGTGGATGAGACTAGGCAGATCAATACTTGGACATGGATTAGATGGTCCAGAATAGCTTGTTTCGGTACCAACTATAGCTATAATTATCTTGATATATCTTCACTAACTAGCAAAGTTCCAGTGCTCCATATTGAGGAGGAGTGGGGAAGGCCATTGCTCAAATGTAAATTGGATGAGAGTTTTATATACACAGGAGAGAATAGCTCATTCGTATCATAAATGAGAAAGGGAAACTGATGACTTCATTTTCATCATATTGTTGACATACCACTCCTGAGACCATTCAAACCCAAAAGTTATACAACTTTAGTTACATGCACATGCAGTTCAACACTTTGAGTGATTATGCAGATAGTTTAAAGTTAGTAACTCATCTCCTTCTACCCAAGGCCACGAACGTATCAATCACTTCTGCTGTGGACCACTTTCTGGAGGTCCAAGACGCCAACTTCTACAAAGAAGGGATCCGTATGCTCCACAACCGCTGGACTGAGTGTGTAATTGTAGGAGGGGACTATGTTGAAAAATAAATGCGAGGTTTTCTAAAATTGACTCCTTCTACCTTAGGCTACAAACTTATCAATCACTCCTCGTAGATCAAATTATTTGTGGAATTTTTATTGTCATCAACCATATACAGGTATATAGATAAATGAAACATTGTTCCTCTGGGCCAAAGTGCAAAACACAGTGCATATAGTCACACACACAGTACATATAGTTACGATACATTATATACAGGTATAGTTACAACAAAAAACAAATCAGTCAGGAAATAATGTCCCCAATTATCATGCCTGTAGATTGATGGTGCATGGGATGTTGGCCTGGAGCCATGTTTCTGTAAGAATAAGCATTTAGCAGTTACTCATCTCGCATTTAGTCAGTTGCAGATGAAGGCAATCCAGTTTGTTTTCCAGAAAGCGAACATTGGAGAGCAGTATTGATGAGAGAGCCAGTCTGCAGGTGTTAGCCTCTTAAGCTAGCATGGATTCCAGCACACTCTCTCTCACCATTGCCCGTTCTCTCCTGTGTGGCTGTAACAGGTGACGCCACAGGATGAGGGCCTGGTACATGCAATAACCCACACTCCTCTGCTGTCAGTTCTGCTAATGGACCAGACTTACAATATTAATGTCCAAAGGGATCTTACAATCATAAGAAAAACACGTAAGAGAACCATTTGCACCATTTGTCCAGTTTGCGGTACTTTGGTTTCTTTCACCTCCTCCCCTGGGTGACTGTAACAGGAAACCTCTGTGCAACAACCCAAGGCCAAGCAGATCCTCTGCTGTCAGTCTTGCAAATGAACTGGACCTACAGTATATTGTATTATTGATAGCCAATAGGGGCTTGACATCATAAGGTGAATGTGTAAGACAAACATTTACACCATCTTCTGGACTGGGAGAGGAAGCTGCCGTCGTATTAGAATGTGGAGTCAAACCTGAAGGGACAGCCATTAGGTGAAGCAGGGTTAATTCAACACAGGAATGCAAGCTGCAGAGCTATCCAAAGTGAGGCTGGAGATGTTTGATAGCTGACAGAAGGATGCTCATGAAATAAAGGCAAAGGCAAGGCCCATTTGGGGTAAGTGCAGCTAAAATAGCCAAAATTTTGCAAGAATGGTCATCATCAATATGAAATGTCTGAAAAAGAATTTAGAAGACATAGAAACCCTACAGCACAATACAGGCCCTTCGGCCCACAATGCTGTTCTGAACATGTACTTACTTCAGAAATTACCTAGGGTTACCCATAGTCCCTATTTTGCCAAGCTCCATGTGCCTATCCATGGATATCTTAAAAGACCCTATCGTATCTGCCTCCGCCACTGTCGCTGGCAGCCCATTCCATGCTCTCACCACTCTCTGCGTAAAGAACTTACCCCTGACATGTCCTCTGTACCTACTTCCAAGCACCTTAAAACTGTGCCTGCTCGTGCTAGCCATTTCAGCTCTGTGGAAAGAGTCATTTCTACAGATAGTGCCAAATTGGAGTGGATGAGATCAGCCTTGTAAGGCCAGGCAGGGTGAAAACTGTAAGAGTTGGTCTGCACATCAAGAATAGGTCCTTATTCATTGATATTGTAAACCGTTAGTGACGATTACCTTCGGATGCAGAATGAAACTGAATATTGGAAGAGAACATATAAAAAGGACCATTGCTAAAAGTAAGTAGGATGCTACACCCACCAACTGTTCTCAGAGCAAATATACAACTGAAGCCTCAGCAATGAATAACATAGAAATTACCACATGCAATGATTTTACTTTTAATTTCATAAAATTTCTTCACAAGGATTCTATATTTCCAGCCAATAGTTTCTTCACAAGTTTTGTTATTCCGGTTAGTTGTCATTAACGCATCATTAGTTATTACCCATGTACAAGAGGCTGATGGAGTTTTAACACTTAGTGCTTCTATGCAATGGAAGGAGGGCTGTAGACTGACTCTTTCAATACATAGTTCTGAATCTGTGAGCATGCCAGTGAATATCGCTTGATTTGGACAGTATCTTACTCTGCAGTACCAGTACATTTCACTATACTAAAGGATGACTTTCACTGCACGTTACCGGTTTCCCGACAGCAGTTAATATTTGTTCCAGTGTGCATCCTGGGGAAGAGCCCATGTATCACAGATCCAGTGTTTTGCAGCTATTTGGAAGGCACCTAGTCATAGTCATAGTCATACTTTATTGATCCAGGGGGAAATTGTTTTTCATTACAGTTGCACCATAAATAATAAGTAGTAATAGAACCACAAATAATTAAATAGTATTATGTAAATTATGCCAGGAAATAAGTCCAGGACCAGCCTATCGGCACAGGGTGACTGACCCTCCAAGGGAGGAGTTGTGAAGTTTGATGGCCACAGGCAGGAATGACTTCCTATGACGCTCTGTGCTGCATCTCGGAGGAATGAGTCTCTGGCTGAATGTACTCCTGTGCCCACCCAGTACATTATGTAGTGGATGGGAGACATTGACCAAGATAGCATGCAACTTAGACAGCATCCTCTTTTCAGACACCACCGTCAGAGAGTCCAGTTCCATCCCCACAACATCACTGGCCTTACGAATAAGTTTGTTGATTCTGTTGGTGTCTGCTACCCTCAGCCTGCTGCCCCAGCACACAACAGCAAACATGATAGCACTGGCCACCACAGACTCGTAGAACATCCTCAGCATCGTCCGGCAGATGTTAAAGGACCTCAGTCTCCTCAGGAAATAGAGACGGCTCAGACCCTTCTTGTAGACAGTCTCAGTGTTCTTTGACCAGTCCAGTTTATTGTCAACTCGTATCCCTAGGTATTTGTAATCCTCCACCATGTCCACACTGACCCCCTGGATGGAAACAGGGGTCACTGGTACCTTAGCTCTCCTCAGGTCTACCACCAGCTCCTTAGTCTTTTTCACATTAAGCTGCAGATAATTCTGCTCGCACCATGTGACAAAGTTTCCTGCTGTAGCCCTGTACTCAGCCTCATCTCTCTTGCTGATGCATCCAACTATGGCAGAGTCATCAGAAAACCTCTGAAGATGGCAAGACTCTGTGCAGTAGTTGAAGTCCGAGGTGTAAATGGCAAAGAGAAAGGGAGACAAGACAGTCCCCTGTGGAGCCCCAGTGCTGCTGATCACTCTGTCAGACACACAGTGTTGCAAGCACACGTACTGTGGTCTGCCAGTCAGGTAATCAAGAATCCATGACACCAGGAAAGCATCCACCTGCATCGCTGTCAGCTTCTCCCCCAGCAGAGCAGGGCGGATGGTGTTGAACGCACTGGAGAAGTCAAAAAACATGACCCTCACAGTGCTCGCTGGCTTGTCCAGGTGGGCATAGACACAGTTCAGCAGGTAGACGATGGCATCCTCAACTCCTAGTCGGGTCTGGTAGGCGAACTGGAGGGGATCTAAATGTGGCCTGACCATAGGCCGGAGCAGCTCCAGAACAAGTCTCTCCAGGGTCTTCATGATGTGGGAGGTCAAAGCCACCGGTCTGTAGTCATTGAGGCCACTGGGGCATGGCGTCTTCGGCACAGGGACGAGGCAGGACATCTTCCACAGTACAGGAACCCTCCCGAGCCTCAGGCTCAGGTTGAATACATGGCAAAGTACTCCACATAGCTGAGGGGCACAGGCTTTGAGCACCCTGGTACTGACACCATCCAGTCCTGCATCCTTGTTTGGGTTGAGATGTTTCAGCTGTCTTCTCACCTGTTCAGCTGTGAAACCCCACCATGGTGGTTTCGGTGGGGGAAGGAGTATAGTCATGAGAGCAGGGTGGGGGACTGTGAGGAGGGGTAGGAGGGGAGAGTAAATATGTGTTGGTTGGCGGCCAACAACAGATGGCTCATGTGGGGGATGGGCAGGGGCCACGATGTCAAATCTGTTAAAGAACAGGTTAAGTTCATTGGCCCTGTCCACACTGCCTTCAGCTCCTCTGTTGCTAGTTTGCCGGAACAGTGATGGTCTTCAGTGAAGTAGCATACATATTAGCCAGAGAAAGTGGTTCACCTGAGGACTGGGAGAAATTCAGAGTTCAGCAGAGGAGGGCAAAGGGCTTAATTAGGAAGGGGAAAAAAGATTATGAGAGAAAACTGGCGGGGAACATAAAAACGGACTGTAAAAGCTTTTATAGATATGTAAAAAGGAAAAGACTGGTAAAGACAAATGTAGGTCCCCTGCAGACAGAAACAAGTGAATTGATTATGGGGAGCAAGGACATGGCAGACCAATTGAATAATTACTTTGGTTCTGTCTTCACTAAGGAGGACATAAATAACCTTCCAGAAATAGTAGGGGACAGAGGGTCCAGTGAGATGGAGGAACTGAGTGAAATACATGTTAGTAGGGAAGTGGTGTTAGGTAAATTGAAGGGATTGAAGGCAGATAAATCCCCAGGGCCAGATGGTCTGCATCCTAGAGTGCTTAAGGAAGTAGCCCAAGAAATAGTGGATGCATTAGTGATAATTTTTCAAAACTCGTTAGATTCTGGACTAGTTCCTGAGGATTGGAGGGTGGCTAATGTAACCCCACTTTTTAAAAAAGGAGGGAGAGAAAAACCGGGGAATTATAGACCGGTTAGCCTAACGTCGGTGGTGGGGAAACTGCTGGAGTCAGTTATCAAGGATGTGATAACAGCACATTTGGAAAGCGGTGAAATGATCGGACAAAGTCAGCATGGATTTGTGAAAGGAAAATCATGTCTGACGAATCTCATAGAATTTTTTGAGGATGTAACTAGTAGAGTGGATAGGGGAGAACCAGTGGATGTGGTATATTTGGATTTTCAAAAGGCTTTTGACAAGGTCCCACACAGGAGATTAGTGTGCAAACTTAAAGCACACGGTATTGGGGGTAAGGGATTGGTGTGGGTGGAGAATTGGTTAGCAGACAGGAAGCAAAGAGTGGGAATAAACGGGACCTTTTCAGAATGGCAGGCGGTGACTAGTGGGGTACCGCAAGGCTCAGTGCTGGGACCCCAGTTGTTTACAATATATATTAATGACTTGGATGAGGGAATTAAATGCAGCATCTCCAAGTTTGCGGATGACACGAAGCTGGGTGGCAGTGTTAGCAGTGAGGAGGATGCTAAAAGGATGCAGGGTGACTTGGATAGGTTGGGTGAGTGGGCAAACTCATGGCAGATGCAATTTAATGTGGATAAATGTGAAGTTATCCACTTTGGTGGCAAAAATAGGAAAACACATTATTATCTGAATGGTGGCCGATTAGGAAAAGGGGAGGTGCAACGAGACCTGGGTGTCATTATACACCAGTCATTGAAAGTGGGCATGCAGGTACAGCAGGCGGTGAAAAAGGCGAATGGTATGCTGGCATTTATAGTGAGAGGATTCGAGTACAGGAGCAGGGAGGTACTACTGCAGTTGTACAGGGCCTTGGTGAGACCACACCTGGAGTATTGTGTGCAGTTTTGGTCCCCTAATCTGAGGAAAGACATCTTTGCCATAGAGGGAGTACAAAGAAGGTTCACCAGATTGATTCCTGGGATGGCAGGACTTTCATATGAAGAAAGACTGGATGAACTGGGCTTGTACTCGTTGGAATTTAGAAGATTGAGGGGGGATCTGATTGAAACGTATAAGATCCTGAAGGGATTGGACAGGCTAGATGCGGGAAGATTGTTCCCGATGTTGGGGAAGTCCAGAACGAGGGGTCACAGTTTGAGGATAGAGGGGAAGCCTTTTAGGACCGAGATTAGGAAAAACTTCTTCACACAGAGAGTGGTGAATCTGTGGAATTCTCTGCCACAGGAAACTGTTGAGGCCAGTTCATTGGCTATATTTAAGAGGGAGTTGGATATGGCCCTTGTGGCTACAGGGGTCAGGGGGTATGGAGGGAAGGCTGGGGTGGGGTTCTGAGTTGGATGATCAGCCATGATCATAATAAATGGCGGTGCAGGCTCGAAGGGCCGAATGGCCTACTCCTGCACCTATTTTCTATGTTTCTATGTTTCATCCCCCTCCAGACCTCTCTCATGTTGTTCTGCTGGAGTTTCCACTCAAGCTGCCTCCTGTACCTGTCTTTAGCCTCCCTGATCCTACATCTCTTCCTCAACTTTTCCTGGCAAACAGACATTCTGGAAGAAGATAGCCAGTTTAATTTCCAGTGTCGTCGTCGTCGCGGCTATCCCTCAAGGTTGAGGATGATGGTCTTCGTTCTGTTGATCTACTTATGGGCTCTGAAGTGGCTTATGAGTCCAATCTTGGCTTTGAAGGTTCTTCCGCATTCAGGACAGGTAGTTCCAGATGGCAGATCGGGCTTTATTTGTTGCTGCCTCTCTTTCCATTTCCTTCTCTTTTCTTCTAATTCTGCACATCTGTTGGCTTTGAAAGTTGCTGTTCCTTCTCGGATGACGGCTTGCCAGAGTTTCCTGTCCTTGGCATTGGTTTCCCAATTGTTGATGTCGAGTTCTGGTGTAGTCATTACAAGGACAGCATGCAGTGTGGCAAGTATTCCAACCACACATGAAAGGTCTTTTGGGGGAGGACTTTGCTCATGGCTCACCAAGCAACATCTTGGGGTGTGTTCGAGAGCTGTGATATGAGACTTCTGCTAATGATAGTCTGCTTGGGGAGCCACTCCTGATTACATATCCTGCAGAAACTGATATAGAAGGGAATCAGCTGTTCTCTCAGGATTGAAATGATCAAGGCTTATAAAACTATAATAGAAATAGATTATCTTTGTGCAGGTTAAAAAATAAAAGATACACAGATAGTGTTCTCCTCTGAGCTAGCTTTTGCTTTAGGCAGTTTCTTTTATGTCACTGTCTTGATACACTGCCTTGAATAAAAAAAAATTCTACAAAAAGCAGTGGATATGGCCCAATCCATCACGGGCGAAACCCACCAAAGCATAGAGCACATCTTTGTGAAACACTCGCAGAAAAGCAGCATGCATTGTCCAGGGTCCTCACCACCCAGGTCATGCTCTCTTCTCACTGCTGCCATCAGGAAGAAGGTACAGAGGCCTCAGGACTTGCATCACCACGTTCCGTTACAGTTATGACCCCTCAGCCATCAGGATCTTGAACCAATGGGGATAACTTCACTTGGCTTCACTTCCCCCACCATCATTGAAATATTCCCACAACCAATGGATTCACTTTCAACAACTCTTCACCTTACGTTTTTGATTGTTATTGCTTATTTATTATTAATAATCATCTTTATTTCTTCTTTTTGTATTTGCACAATTTGTTGTCTTCTTCACTCTGGTTCAACACCCAAGTTGGGTGGCCTTTTATTATTATAGTTATTATTTGATACATTTATTGAGTATGCCCACAAGAAAATTAATCTCAGGGTTGTATTTGGTGACACACATGTACTTAGATAATAAATTTACTTTGAACTTTTGATATTTGACTGATCTCTACAGGGCTGTTTTTGTATATTAGATGAGATTAATTTATTGCCATTTACAGAATAAGCTCCTTGCTTGAGTAAAGCTCGCAGAGGAAAATACAGTAGATACAATGACATACTACGAATGGTGGCTTCCAGGCAGGGTTCGATTCAGAAGTTCCATACCTTCAACCACAAGAGGCTCAGATCAGGTCGACCCAAGCGAAGAGGTGATCAGAGACAAGGATAGAGTTGAACAAAGAATCTTTACTTGTGGATTGGTTTGTAAAGAACAAAGGCAAAAACATTGAGAATCATTGCATACAAGATAGGTGAACACAAGACCAAGAAAAGGCAAGCAAAACAGAACTTAAATAGAGAAAAAAAACAAGGCACCAGTGAACTGATAACTAAAATGAGACACAGGTGAAAATAATGAACTAATAATTAGGGCAGGAGCCGGGTTGGAGGCAGAAGGACTCTAGCGCCCCCGGTGATCAGACTGAAGCATTACGGTACTAACCCACACTATGGCCAGCACCTGACAGCCCAGGAAAATCCAGGTGGTGACAATGGAAGTCTCTGATGAGGTCTGGGTCCACGATGTCACGAGAGGGAACCCACAACCTTTCCTTTGGGCTGCGACCCACCCAATCCATGAAGTACAGGAGCTGGTCATGAACTAGACAGAGGTCCAGAAGCCAATGGATGGTGCACACTGGCTGACTGTCAATGATGTGAGGAGGCTGGAGCTGTCTTGCGACTGGTGCCAGCAGACTGCATGGAAGGGGCTTTAAAAGGGAGAGGCAGAAGATAGGTGCATGGCAGGTGGAGTTGCTAAGTAAGTGGGTTAATCCGATGAAGAACCTTGAGCAGTCTGATGTAGTGTTTCAGTGACTCAACCTGCAGAGGTAGGTCTTCAGTGGACAGATCCTTTGACCAGCACAGAACAAAGGCCCCAGCCACCTTTAGTGATTGGCATGTCCCTGTTTTCACAGATAGGCCATCAGTAAGACTAGTTGAGCTTTTTTCCCCTTCAGATGGCAACGATAGACCAGTTGTTCAGCAGACAGGACTCCTGCTTAGAGAACACAGGGGGTGGATAATCAAACTGACATTCAAAGGGAGACATACTCACAGAAGTGTGGCACAGAGAGCGAGGAGCAAAGTCTGTCTAGAGCAGGTGATCGCTCTAGTTCACTCTAGTTGGTCAGGTTGTCCTACACAGGTCTTCTCCAGGTCCTGTTTGGTCTTCTCCATCTGCCCATCGGTCTGAGGGTTAATTCCTGTTGAGTGGCTGACCATAGCTCCGATGAGCCAAGAGGCCTTCCTGAACTGAGAGGTGAACGGAGGGCCTCGGTCAGAAACGATTGTCCTGGGGAAAGCTGTGCATTCTAAATATGTGTTGCAGCTGAAGGTCAGCTCTCTTCTAAGCTGAGGGAAGCATGTGGCAGGCCTTGGGAACCTGGCTTCAGATTCTTCAAACGTGGATAGTAGGTAATGATAAAATCAAAATGTTTAAAAAAGGAAGACCACCAAGCCAGGCACAAATTTAACCACTTCGCCTCTTGAAAATAGGCCAAGTTCTTGTGGTTGGTCCAGAAAACAAATAGATGTGTTTCCCCTCTCCAGCCAATGTCTCTACTCTCCCAGGGCTAATTTGACTGCTAACAATTCTCTATTCCCGATGGCATATTTCCCCTCCACAGGAGAGAGCCACTAGGAGAAGAAAGCACAGAGGTGGAGTTTGTAGTTAGACAGGGGTTGTTGTGAAAGAAAAGCCCAAACTCCAATGTTTGAGGCGTCAACTTCAACAAGTTCTGGGTCACGGAGAACAAGGACAAGAACCATTGTGAAACAACACTTCAATGCGCAGAAAGCTACCTCAGCTTCTGGGCTCCTGCAAAATGGGGCTCAGGTTCCCTTAGAGCATAAGGACGGCTGTCATGGAACTGAAATTGTGGATGAACTACAAGTAAAATTAACTTTAGAAACCGCTGAAACTGCTTGATCATGGTGGACTGCAGCCAATCCCTGACAGCCTTGGCCCTGCTAGGGTCCATCTGCAGATCCCCTGAGAGACAATAAACCTGAGGAAGAAGACTAGAGATGTGGAACTCACTTCACCAGTTTGGCAAGTAGTTCGTTCTGGAGTAAACATTGGAGGACCCATCGGACATGTCGGATGTGTTTGTGGTAGGTCTTGGAGAAGATACACAGACAAAGTGATTTAGCAATCTCTCTGAGAACTTCACTGGGAAGGGCCTGGAAGACTATCGGGGCATCAATCAAACCGAATGCTATCACAAGATATTCAGAATGACTCGTGGGGGATGCTAAGTGTTTTTCCATTCATCACACTCCCAAATGCCAACCAGGTTGTGTGGGTGCATTTCGGAGGTCCAGTTTAATAAAGCTACTCACCCCTTGCAGGAACCTGAAAGCTGTGGTCATCAGTGGTAAGGGGCATCGGTGGTCAGAGTCCACTATCCTTTTATGCCACGAATAAGCAGCCTACACCAGCGGGAGATATAGAGGGGTAGATGAAACCGGACACAAGCACATCATGTGTGCACTCCTCCATGGCCACCCTTTCAGGAGCTGGCAGGGAGCAGAGTCTTCCTTGGGGTGGATAGGTACCAGGCAGCAATTCAAATGTGCAGTCATGAGATGCGAGTGTTCAGGATGAGAATCAGGCGTAATATCATCAAATTTGGCGTATGTCATCAAATTTGTTGCTTTGTGGCAGTAGTACAGTGCAATACACAATAATTGAAAAATCTAAATTACAATTAAATATGTATTTAAAAAAATTAAATTAACAAGTGGAAAAAGAGAGCAACAAACTTAAAAAATATATATATTGAGGTAGTCTACATGAGTTGTTTTTCCATTCGGAAATCTGATGGCAGAGGGGAAGAAGCTGTTCCTAAAATGTTGAGAGTGTGTCTTTAGGCTCCTGTACCTCCTCCCTGATGGTAGCAATGAAAAGAGGGCATGTCTTGGGTGATGGGGGTCCTTAATGATGGATGCAGCCTTTTTGAGACATCACTTTTCAAAGATGTCCTTGATGCTGTGGAGGCTAGTGCCCAGGATGGAGCTGGCTGACTTTGCAAATTTCTGCAGCTTTTTCCCAATCCTATGCAGTCACCCCTCCATACCAAATGCTGATGCAGCTAGTTGTCTGTCCCTTTTCTGCTAAAGACCTCTAGCAGACCTGCGTACCCAGGACTGCTTGGGAGAAGCAGGAGGTAGGCAGCCTGGCAGCAAAAAGACTATCTACGGAGTGCACCAATCAATTTGTAGGTTGTGGAAAGACAACCAGGTGTGCTCTATGATCAATGGGAACTCAGGTGAATGAAAAAAGCGGAACTGTATAGTCTCGATAAGATGTTCCATATGTAGACAGGTGGGAGCGGTGAGGTGGCAGATCCTATCATGGCCCCAAAGTCATCTGTCCAGAACCACGACCATTGCCAGTTGGTGCAAAAGGGCCAGGGGTGTCTTGCTAATTCGAGGTCAATGAAATTGCCTGCTGCACCAGAATTCACAAAGACTCCAAGGGGTATGTTTTTTTTTCCCCCAGGAGACAGCACAACCCCAGATGTAGCATAGAAACATAGAAACATAGAAAATAGGTGCAGGAGTAGGCCATTCGGCCCTTCGAACCTGCACCGCCATTCAGTATGATCATGGCTGATCATCCAACTCAGAACCCTGTACCAGCCTTCCCTCCATACCCCCTGATCCCTTTAGCCACAAGGGCCATATCTAACTCCCTCTTAAATATAGCCAATGAACTGGCCTCAACTGTTTCCTGTGGCAGAGAATTCCACAGATTCACCACTCTCTGTGTGAAGAAGTTTTTCCTAATCTCAGTCCTAAAAGGCTTCCCCTTTATCCTCAAACTGTGACCCCTTGTTCTGGACTTCCCCAACATCGGGAACAATCTTCCTGCATCTAGCCTGTCCAATCCCTTTAGGATTTTATACATTTCAATAAGATCCTCCCTCAATCTTCTAAATTCCAACGAGTATAAGCCTAGTTCATCCAGTCTTTCATCATATGAAAGTCCTGCCATCCCAGGAATCAATCTGGTGAACCTTCTTTGTACTCCCTCTATGGCAAGGATGTCTTTCCTCAGATTAGGGGACCAAAACTGCACACAATACTCCAGGTGTGGTCTCACCAAGGCCTTGTACAACTGCAGTAGTACCTCCCTGCTCCTGTACTCAAATCCTCTTGCTATGAATGCCAGCATACCATTCGCCTTTTTCACTACCTGCTG
This sequence comes from Mobula hypostoma, assembly GCF_963921235.1. Classification (NCBI taxonomy): domain Eukaryota; kingdom Metazoa; phylum Chordata; class Chondrichthyes; order Myliobatiformes; family Myliobatidae; genus Mobula; species Mobula hypostoma. Next base: position 110,323,088 of record NC_086100.1, on the reverse strand, counting down.
TACCTGCATGCCCACTTTCAATGACTGGTGTATAATGACACCCAGGTCTCGTTGCACCTCCCCTTTTCCTAATCGGCCACCATTCAGATAATAATCTGTTCTCCTGTTTTTGCCGCCAAAGTGGATAACTTCACATTTATCCACATTAAATTGCATCTGCCATGAATTTGCCCACTCACCTAACCTATCCAAGTCACCCTGCATCCTCTTAGCATCCTCCTCACAGCTAACACTGCTGCCCAGCTTCGTGTCATCCGCAAACTTGGAGATGCTGCATTTAATTCCCTCATCCAAGTCATTAATATATATTGTAAACAACTGGTACCCCACTAGTCACTGCCTACCATTCTGAAAAGGTCCCGTTTATTCCCACTCTTTGCTTCCTGTCTGCTAACCAATTCTCTATCCACATCAATACCTTACCCCTAATACCATGTGCTTTAAGTTTGCACACTAATCTCCTGTGTGGGACCTTGTCAAAAGCCTTTTGAAAATCCAAATATACCACATCCACTGGTTCTCCCCTATCCACTCTACTAGTTACATCCTCAAAAAATTCTATGAGATTCGGCAGACATGATCTTCCTTTCACAAATCCATGCTGACTTTGTCCGATGATTTCTCCGCTTTCCAAATCTGCTGTTATCACATCTTTGATAACTGACTCCAGCAGTTTCCCCACCACCGATGTTAGGCTAACCGGTCTATAATTCCCTGGTTTCTCTCTCCCTCCTTTTTTAGCAGACCTGGGAGGAATGATGGGACCTGTCACAGACCTCTGATCCTTGGATAGACCTGGATGTGTTCCCAGCCACTCAGGACAGGCAGAATGGAAATGGAAACGGCTTGGCTCACTGCAGTAGAGGCTGCTCTTCCCCCTCATTCTCCAGTCACACTCAGCTGGATAAAGTCAGGTTCTGCTCAGTCACATCACTCCTCTGGAGGAGGCTTAGGGGAGCTGGGGGTGTGCATGACTACACCAAGAATTATGAGGCTGGAGGACTCAGCCGAGGAAGACTCAGAGCAATGCCTTCTTCTCCTTTTCTGAAGACAATTGTCAACCCAGATGGAGGTATCAATGACAGTCAGCTAGGTCTCTGGCTGCCAATGCAGCTTTAATTTCACCTGATAGCCCACGGTGGACCATGGCTACAAGGGATTCGGTGTTCCAACCTCTATCTACCACCAGGGTACGGAACTCGATTGCACAGTCGGCGATGCTGCAGGTAACCCGACGAAGTTGAAGGAGTCGGTTGGCCTGCCTCTCATCAGCTGACTGGGTGTTCCAATACCCTCCCAACCTCCCTGGTGGAGAGGGTATATCAGCACAACTTGGATGGTTCTTTTTCCAGACTGTTGTAGTCCAGGCGATAAGAGATAAGAGAGATAACATAAGCACTTTGCCGTGGTAAGAATGAAACGTTATAGGTTGTATCTCCAACATCAGAAAACACTGAGTAAGAAACCCTCCGCAAGTTCCTGATTGGCGCGAAATCACTCAAGTGCCAGTAGGTTCAGTGTCTCAGTGGTTGGGGTGGCAGGAGTGTTTTGCCAGATCAGCTGGATGATTTCAATGAGCTTCTGCAGGTTGGTGAAGACCTGCTTGAACAGAAGTTCATTTCCACTCACTGTGACTTCCTGGCTAGATAGCATTGATCAGAGATACTCATACACTCCTGGGTCCATGTTATGCCTCAGTCTTACTGTCACGAGGTGTGGTTGTCAGGCTCAGTTCGATCCAGGATTTTTATGGTGAAGTTCCCTATCTTCAACAGTGAACTAAGCACAGAAGACCAGAGATGAGGATCAAGTTGAGCAAAGTATCTTTATTTATACAGTAGATTGGTCTGTAGAGAACACAGGTTAGTACTTAAGAATCACTACACAAAGGGTGAACAAACTCAAGATTGAGCAAAGACAAACAAAATAGAGGGAACTTAAATAGAGAATGTACAGGTGCCCTGATAAGTAAAAGAAGATAAAGGTGAAAATAATCATCTAATACTCAGAGTCGAGGCATTGGAGCCTAGAAGTCTTTGATGCCCCTGGGTGATCAGACCGAACCATAACATGATGAATGGAAAACAACAGAAGGCACTATAAAAATGAAAGTGCATGTGTTACAGAATGTGCTTCCTAAAGATGAAAACTCAGCCCTCATCTGTTTCACATAGTAATATCTTCCAGTTTACATGGACATTTTTGTTATCAGTTACATTGGCTGGGGACGACCAGGAGGTCATGATTAGCAACAACATTGGGTTCGATGCTGGGTAGTTCCACTTTTTGAAATAGCATTTTATCTACTGGAGCTTCTTGAGCAAGTGTGCTGGCCACAGTTATACACATTATTTACAAACAACCCAGATGATTAGTTTGAAAATAACGTGTCAGTGTTTTCACTGACACAAGACATAAGTGAAAATGTCAATTGGCAGTGAAACATGAAAGATAGACGATCTATTAATAGGTTCACTGAGGGGACAATATTGACGCAAATAGGTTGTAATGCAGACAAATACTGATAACTTGGTACATTATTGCCACATGTACTGAATTACATGTACACAGATTAGAGAGATATTTGTTTATAGATTGAAAGAGGAAGAAGTATTCTAAAGGCAGGATGACACAACCATGGCTGACAGGAGAAGTCAAAGCCAAAATAAAAGCCAAAGCAAGGACATGCATTAAGAGCAAAAAATAGTGGGAAGTTACAGGATTGGGAAGCTTTTAAAAACCAACTAAAAAAATCATAAAGAGGGAAAAGATGGAATATGAGGGTAAGCTAGCTGATAGTATTAAAGAGGATTCCAAAAGTTCCTTCAGATATATAAAGTGTAAAAGAGAAGGAAGAGTAGATACTAGACCACTGGAAAATGATGCTGGAGAGGCAGTAATGGGGGACAAGAAAATTGTGGAGAAACTGAATAAGTATTTTGCATCAGTCTCCACTGTGGAAGACACCAGCAGTGTGTTGGAAGTTTGAGAGTGTCAAGGGGCATAAGTGAGTGAAGTTGCCATTACTAGGGAGAAGGCTCTTGGGACACAGAAACGTCTGAAGGTAGATAAGTCACCTAGACCAGATTGTGTACACCCCAGGGTTCTGAAAAGGGTGGCTGGAGATATTGTGGAGGCATGAGAATTGATCTTTCTAGAATCAATACACTCTGGCATGGTTCTGGAGGACTGGAAAATTGCAAATGGTGTTCCAATCTTCAAGAAGTGAAAGAGGCGGAAGGAACAAAATTATAGGCCAGTTAGTCTCACCTCAGTTGTTGGGAAGATGTTGGAGTCAATTGTTAAGGATATGTTTTCAGGTACTTGGAGGCACATATAAAACAAACATTTCAGCATGGCAAAATCTTGCCTGACAAATCTGTTGGAATTCTTTGAAGAAAAAAGGAGCAAGATAGACAAAGGAGAATCGGTGGATGTTGTTACTTGGATTTTCAGAAGGCCTTTGACAAGGTGACACACATGAGGCTGCTTAGCAACCTACAAACCCATGGTATTACAGGAAAGATACTAGCTGGAGCATTGGTTGAATGCAGGAGGCAAACAGTAGGAATAAAGGGAGCCTTTTCTGGTTGGCTGCTGTTGACTAGTGGTGGTCCACATGGATCTGTGTTGGGACTAGTGGTGGTCCACATGGATCTGTGTTGGGACTAGTGGTGGTCCACATGGATCTGCGTCGGGATCGCTTCTTTTTTATGTTATATGTTAATGACTTGTATGATGGAATTGATGGCTTCATAGCAAGTTTGCAGACAATATGAAGGTAAGTGGAGGAAGTAAGACTACAGAAGGAACTAGACAGATTAAGAGAATGGGCAAAGAAGTAAAAGATAGAATATAGTGTTGAGTAATGTACAGTCATGCATTTGGTAAAAGAATTAAAAGCATAGACTATCTTCTAAATGAAGGGAAAATTCAAAAATCTGAGGTGCAAAATGATTTGGGAGTCCCCATGCAGGATTCCCTAAAGGTTAATTTACAGGTTGATTTTGTGGCGAGAAAGGCAAGTGCAATTTTAGCATTCGTTTCAAGAGGACCAGAACATAAAAGCAAGGATGTACTGTTGAGGTTTTATAAAGCACTTGTGAGGTCTCACTTGGAGTGTTGATAGATTCTTGATTAGTCAGGGCAGGAAGGAATACGGGGAGAAGGCAGGAAACTGGGGCCGAGAGGCTTAGGGTTAGGATTAAATGATGAAATGGTGGAGCAGACTGATGGGTCAAATGGCCTAATTCTGTCCCTATATCTGCTGGGCCAAATGGCCTAATTCTGCCCCTATATCTTATGAATGGTCTATTATTAAAATAACATGATAGAACATAAAACAGTAAAATGCAGAAAAGGACACTCAGCCCGCGATGTTGTGCCAACCTTTCAATTTACTCTAAGATAAATCTAGCCCTTCCCACTGACATAGCCCTCCATTTTTCTATCATCCCCATGCCTTTCTAAGAGTTTCTTAAAAGTCTGCCTCCACTATCCCCCCGGCAGAGTATTCCATGCATCCATCACTCTGTGTAATACTTTATACTTTATTGTCGCCAAACAATTGATACTAGAACGTACAATCATCACAGCGATATTTGATTCTGCGCTTCCTGCTCCCTGGATTACAAATATTAAATATTAAAATATTTAAAATAGTAAAAATTAGTAAATATAAAAAATTAAATTATAAATCATAAATAGAAAATAGAAAAATGGAAAGTAAGGTAGTGCAAAAAAACCGAGAGGCAGGTCCGGATATTTGGAGGGTACGGCCCAGATCCGGGTCAGGATCTGTTCAGCGGTCTTATCACAGTTGGAAAGAAGCTGTTCCCAAATCTGGCCATACGAGTCTTCAAGCTCCTAAGCCTTCTCCCGGAGGGAAGAGGGACGAAAAGTGTGTTGGCTGGGTGGGTCGTGTCCTTGATTATCCTGGCAGCACTGCTCCGACAGCGTGCGGTGTAAAGTGATTCCAAGGACGGAAGATTGGTTTGTGTGATGTGCTGTGCTGTGTTCACAATCTTCTGCAGCTTCTTTCAGTCTTGGACAGGTCAGCTTCCATACCAGGTTGTGATGCACCCTAGAAGAATGCTTTCTACGGTGCATCTATAAAAATTAGTGAGGGTTTTAGGGGACAAGCCAAATTTCTTTAGTTTTCTCAGGAAGTAAAGGCGCTGGTGGGCCTTCTTGGCAGTGAACTCCGCTTGGTTGGACCAAGTCAGGTCATTTGTGATATTGACCCCGAGGAACTTAAAGCTTTTGACCTGTTCCACTTGCGCACCACCGATGTAAATTGGGTCGTGCAGTCCGCTACTCCTTCTGAAGTCAACAACCAATTCCTTCGTCTTGCTGATGTTGAGGGATAGGTTATTGTCTTGCACCATGCCACCAGGTTCTTAATTTCCTCTCTGTACTCAAACTCATCATTACCCGAGATACGGCCTACAATTGTTGTGTCATCAGCAAACTTATATATTGAGTTTGATGGAAACTTGTCTACACAATCATGGATGTACAGTGAGTACAGCAGGGGGCTGGGTACACAGCCTTGTGGGGCACCAGTGCTCAGAGTGATTGTAGAGGAGAGCTTGTCCCCTATTTTTACAGCCTGGGTCCTGTCTGTGAAGAAGTTGAAGATCTAGCTGCAGATCTGAGTGCTAAGGCCCAGGTTCCGGAGGTTAGCAATCAGTTTATAATAAAAACATACCTCTGACATCCCCCCCCTTAAAATTCTGCCTCTTTGTATTTGCCATTTCAACCTTGGGAAAACATATGTCTGTTCAGTTTATCTCTGCCACTTATCATCTTGTAAACCTCTATCAAGTCACCTCTCATCCTCCTTCGCTCCAAAGAGAATAGCCCTAGCTCACTCAACCTTTCCGAATAAGACATGCTCACTAGTCCAGGGAGCATGTTGGTAAATATCCTCTGTTCTTTCTATGAAGCTTTCAAATCCTTCCTAAAATGAGGTGACAAGAACGGAACAAAGTACTTCAAGCGTGGTCTAATCGGAGTTTTATAGAGCTGCAAGATTACCTCACAATGCCTGAACTCAAGACCCCAACTAATGAAGGTCAACACTCCATCTGCCTTTTTAAACACCTTATCAACTTGCATGGCAACTTTGACGGATCTATGGACGTGGACCACAAGATCCTTCTATTCCACCACACAGATAAGAATCATACCACTAATCTAGTACTCGGCCTTCAAGCTCAACCCTCCACTTTTTCCTGGATTGAACTCCATCTGCCATTTCTCAGCTCAGCTCTGCATCCTGCCAATGTCCCATTTCAACCAACAACAACACTCAGCACTAACCACAATTCCACCAACCTTTGTGTCACCTGCAAAACTTACTCACCAGCCTCCACTTCCTCATCGAATTCACTAAAATAAGTCATGAAGAGCAGGAATCCCAGGACAGATCCCTGAAGAACAACAATGGTCACTGACCTGCAGGCAGAATATGTGTTATCTACTACCACCCTCTGATTTCTGTGGGCACGTCAATCCTGAACCCCCCACAGCCAGCTTTCCCTGGCTCTCATGTCTCCTGACTTTCTGAATGAGCCTACCATGGGTAACCTTGTCAAATGCTTTATTAAAATCCATATACACCACATCCCACTATAATACCTTCATCAATAATGAAGGGTCTTGACCTAAAATGTCGTCTGTTTATTCCCCTCCATAGATGCTGTCCGACCTGCTGAGTTTCTCCAGCATTTTGTGTGTGTTACTTTGTCTTCATCAATTTGTTTTGTCACTTCCTGAAATAATTCTATTAGGCTTGTAAGGCATGACCTGCCTCTCACGAAGCCATCTCTAATCAGACTATGCTTCACTAGATGCTCATAAATCCTGTCTCTAAGAATCTTCTCCAATAGTTTGCCCAACACTGAAGTAAGACTTACTGTTCTATAATTTCCAGAATTATTCCTACTACTTGTAGGAAGTCCTGGAGACTCCTAGCTGCCCAGACAGCCACATCTGCACCAGGTGCGTTGAGCTGCAGCTCCTTAGGGACCACGTTAGGGAACTGGAGATGCAGCTCGATGACCTTCATCTGGTCAGGGAAAGTGAGGAGGTGATAGACAGGAGCTATAGGCAAGTAGTCACACTGGGACCTCGGGAGACAGATAGGTGGTTAACAGTCAGGAGAGGGAAGGGCAGGAGTCAGAGGCTAGAGAGTACCCCTGTGGCTGTACCCCTTGACAATAAGTACTCCTGTTTGAGTACTGTTGGGGGGTTCGGCCTACCTGGGGGAAGCAACAGTGGCCATGCCTCTGGCACAAAGTCTGGCCTTGTGGCTCAGGAAGGTAGGGAAAGGAAGAGGATGGGAACAGTGGTAGGGGATTCTATAGTTAGGGGGTCAGACAGGCGACTCCGTGGACGCAGGAAAGAAGCATGGACGGTAGTTTGCCTCCCAGGTGCCAGGGTCCGGAATGTTTCTGATCGTGTCCACGATATCTTGAAGTAGGAAGGAGAACAGCCAGAGGTCGTGGTACATACTGGTACCAATAACATAGACAGCAAAAGGGCAGAGGTCCTGAAAGCAGGCTACAGGGAGTTCGGAAGGAAGTTGAGAAGCAGGACCACAAAGGTAGTCATCTCAGGATTACCGCCTGTGCCACACAATAGTGAGTATAGGAATAGAGTGAGGTGGAGGATAAATGCGTGGCTGAGGGACTGGAGCAGAGGGCAGGGATTAAGATTTCTGGATCATTGGGTCCTTCTTTTGGCAGGAGTGGCCTGTACAAAAAGGATGGGTTGGACTTGAATCCCCGGGGGACCAATATACTGGCGGAGAGGTTTGCTAAGGCTATTGGGGAGAGTTTAAACTCGGATTGCTGAGGGGTGGGAACCAAACCAAAAAGACAGAGGAAGAGGTGGTTGTCTCACAAATAGGGAAAGCTTGTAGACAGTGCAAGAGGGAGGATAGGCAGGTGATAGAGAAGGGACACGCTCAGACTGATGGCTTGAGATGTGTCTATTTTAATAATATGCCATTCCCTATTCCCAATTCCTCTGTTTCCGCCGCATCTGCTCCAAGGATGAGGTTTTCCGTTCCAGGACATCTCAAATGTCCTCTTTCTTTAAGGATCATGGTTTCCCTTCTGCTGTCATCAATGATGCCCTCACCCGCATCTCCTCCATTTCCCGCACTTCGGCTCTCACCCCATCCTCCCATCACCACAACAGGGACAGAGTTCCCCTTGCCCTCACCTACCACCCCACCAGCCTCCAGATCCAACACATTATCCTCCGCAACTTCCGCCACCTTCAACAGGACCCTACCACTAAGTACATCTTTCCCTCTCCACCCCTCTCTGCCTTCCGCAGGGATCGGTCCCTCCGCGACTCCCTGGTCCACACGTCCCTCCCCACGGATCTCCCACCCAGCACTTATCCCTGTAAGCGCAAGTGCTACACTTGTCCCTACACCTCCTCTCTTGCCACCATTCAGGGCCCCAAACAGTACTTCCAAGTGAGGCAACACTTCACTTGTGAGTCTGTTGGGGTCATCTATTGCATCCGGTGCTCCCGGTGTGGCCTCCTCCACATCGGTGAAACCCAACGCAGATTGGGGGACCGCATCGTCGAGCACCTCTACTCCGACCACCAAAACAGACAGGATCTCCCAGTAGCCACCCACTTCAACTCTACTTCCCACTCCCATTCAGATACGTCCATACATGGCCTCTTCTACTGCCATGATGAGGCTAAACTCAGGTTGGAGGAGCAACGCCTCATATACCATCTAGGTAGTCTCCAGCCCCTTGGTATGAACATAGAATTCTCCACCTTCCGTTAATTCCTTCTCCCTCCCTTTCCCTATCCCTATGTCATTCTCCCCCCTCCCTCAGCTGCCTACCACTTCCCTCATGGTCCCACCTCCTTCTACTACCCATTGTGTTTTCCCCTATTCTTTCTTCACCTTTCCTGCCTATCACCTCCCTGCCTCCCTTCCCCCACCCCTTTATCTTTCCCTTTACTAGTTTTTCACCTGGAACCTACCAGCCTTCTCCTTCCCACCCACCCCCACCTTCTTTATAGGGCCTCTGCCCCTTCCCCCTACAGTCCTGACGAAGGGTTCTAGCCCGAAACATTGACTCATCGTTTCCACGGATGCTGCCCGACCTGCTGAGTTCCTCCAGCGTGTTGTGAGTGTTACTTTGACCCCAGCATCTGCAGATTATTTTGTGTCTATTTTAACGCAAGGAGCATTATGAACAAAGCGGATGAGCTTAGAGCGTGGATCAGTACTTGGAACTATGATGTTGTGGCCATCACAGAGACTTGGATGGCTCAGGGGCAGGATTGATTACTTTGAGTGCCAGGCTTTAGATGTTTCAGAAAGGACAGGGAGGGAGACAAAAGAGGAGGGGGTGTGGCACTGCTGATCAGAGATAGTGTCATAGCTGCAGGAAAGGAGGAAGACATGGAGGGATTGTCTATGGAGTCTCTGTGGGTGGAAGATAGGAACAGGAAGGGGTCAATAACTCTACTGGGTGTTTTTTATAGGCCACCCAATAGTAACAGGTATATTGAAGAGCAGATAGGGAAACAGATGCTGGAAAGGTGTAATAATAACAGAGTTGTCGTGGTGGGAGATTTTAATTTCCCAAATATCAATTGGCATCTCCCTAGAGCAAGGGGTTTAGGTGGGGTGGAGTTTGTTAGGTGTGTTCAGGAAGGTTTCTTGACACAATATGTAGATAAGCCTACAAGAGGAGAGGCTGTACTTGATCTGGTATTGGGAAATGAACCTGGTCAGGTGTCAGATCTCTCAGTGGGAGAGCATCTTGGAGATAGTGATCACAATTCTATCTCCTTTACCATAACATTGGAGAGGGATAGGAACAGGTCAGTTAGGAAAGCGTTTAATTGGAGTAAGGGAAAAGATGAGGCTCTCAGGCAAGAACTTGGAAGTATAAATTGGGAACAGATGTTCTCAGGGAAATGTACTGAAGAAATGTGGCAAGTGTTCAGGAGATATATGCATGGCGTTCTGTGTAGGTACATTCCAATGAGACACAGAAAGGATGGTCGGGTATAGGAACCGTGGAATACAAAGGCTGTTCTAAATCTAGTCAAGAAGAAAAGAAGAGCTTACGAAAGGTTCAAAAAACTAGGTAATGATAGAGATCTAGAAGATTATAAGGCTAGCAGGAAGGAGCTTAAGAAAGAAATTAGGAGAGCCAGAAGGTGCCATGATAAGATGTGAGAGGATAGGACCAATCAAGTGTGACAGTGGAAAAATATTTATGGAACCAGAGGAGATAGTAGAGGTACTTAATGAGTACTTTGCTTCAGTATTCTCTACAGAAAATGATCTTGGCGATTGTAGGGATGACTTACAGCAGACTGAAAAGCTTGAGCATGTACAGCAGATATTAAGAAAGGGGATGTGCTGGAGCTTTTGGAAAGCATCAAGTTGGACGTCACCGGGATTGGACGGGATCTACCCCAGGCTACTGTGGGAGGCGAGGGAGGAGACTGCTGAGACTCTGGCGATGATCTTTGCATCATCAATGAGGATGGGAGAGGTTCCAGAGGATTGGAGGGTTGCAGATGTTGTTCGATTATTCAAGAAAGGGAGTAGAGATACCCCAGGAAATTATAGACCAATGAGTCTTACTTCAGTGGTTAGTAAGTTAATGGAGAAGATCCTGAGAAGCAGGAATTATGAACATTTGGAGAGGTATAATATGATTAGGAATAGTCAGCATGGCTTTGTCAAGTGCAGGTCGTGCCTTACAAGCCTGATTGAGTTTTTTGAGAATGTGACTAAACACATTGATGAAGGTAGAGCAGTAGATGTAGTGTATATGGATTTCAGCAAGGCATTTGATAAGGTACCCCATGCAAGGCTTATTGAGAAAGTAAGGAAGCATTGGATCCAAGGGGACATTGCTTTGTGGATCCAGAACTGGCTTGCCCACAGAAGGCAAAGAGTGGTTGTAGATGGGTCATATTTTGCATGGAGGTTGGTGACCAGTGGTATGCCTCAGGGATCTATTCTGGGACCCCTACTCTTTCTGATTTTAATAAATGACCTGGATGAAGAAGTGGAGGGATCGTGTAGTAAAATTGTTGATGACACAGAAGTTGGAGGTGTTGTAGATAGTGTGGAGGGCTGTCAGATGTTACAGCAGGACATCAATAGGATGCAAAACTGAGTTGAGAAGTGACAGAAGGAGTTCAAACCAGATATGTGTGAGGTGACACACATCAAAGTTGCTGGTGAACGCAGCAGGCCAGGCAGCATCTCTAGGAAGAGGTACAGTCGACGTTTCAGGCAGAGACCCTTCGTCAGGACTAACTGAAGGAAGAGTTCAGATAAAGAGATCCAGAGCAGGCAGAAGACCAGAGCGGGGTGTCCATGAAGAAGAGGAGGGTTGAAGACGGGAGAAGGGGTCATCGGTGGGGATGGAAGAGTCCTTGCCGAAGAAGCAGGCTCGGAGACGGAGACGGCGGAAGAAGAGTTCTGCATCATGGCGAACACAGAACTCGCTGAGGTGTGGGCGAAGGGGGACAAAGGTGAGGCCCTTACTGAGGACAGAGCGTTCTGCCTCCGACAGTTGAAGGTCGGAGGGGATGGTAAAGACCCGGCATGGATGAGAGTAGGGATCAGAGTGGGGAGGGGGGAGGCTGGGGTGTCAATGGAGAGGGGAGGGTTGGGGTGAGAGGAAGATGGAGCCTCTGAGGGCCCAGGAGCTGACGGTGGGATCTGAAGGAGATGGGATTGCAGAGTGGTGGTGGGGGAAGGGGAGACGGGAGTCACAATAGCAGCACATAAAGACCCGGCCTGGAGTTCAAGGCTGGAATCTTGAGAGCTCGGATCAGAGGGGGGAGGGGGGAGGCTGGGGGTGTCAGTGGAGAGGGGATGGTTGGGGTGAGAGGCAGGTGGAGCCTCTGAGGGCCCAGGAGCTGACGGTGGGATCTGAGGGAGACAGAGTTGCAGAGTATTGGTGGGGGAAGGGGAGACGGGAGTCACAATAGCAGCACATAAAGACCCGGCCTGGAGTTCAAGGCTGGAGTCGCAGTTGGTGGTTGCGCAATCACTTTGAATGTGTCCATGGTCGTTGCTGGAGTCTGGGTTTTGAATATGCCCTGAGGAGTTGGAGCCGCCGAGATCAATGGCAAGGGCCGCATTCTGAAGTTCATGCCTGCTAGTTTCATGGCCAGCAGGCTCTGGAGTCCGTAGATGTAGGATCTTGCGATCTTTGCCTAACATGACAAAGTCAAAAAAACAGCGATTGCAGGCATGGATCCGACAGAGGATGAAATAACGGGTAGGACCATTACAGACGGCGAAGAAAGTGTCCCGAAGGTGTGGAAGGGTCTGGGATAGGGACACCAAATACCTCCTCATGGCGGAGAGAGTCGCCTTCAGAGTTTGACGGGAGAAGCAGCGAGAGGCAGAGTCAATAAAATGTGAGTACCTGGGATCCTCAGAAGGTCCAAATTGAGAGGCTCGGAAACAAATCCTAAAGCCAACTGGAGTAAGTTGGCGACGGAGGCACGTTCCAAGAAAGGATATATGGCTGTGATAGCAAGTCTGAGTCAAAATGTGGTCGAAAAGTTGAAGAGCTGAAGAAATTACAGATGGGGAGCAGTGAGAGATGGTTTCACTGAACTCCCGTCGAAGAGAGGATCTAAACTTCTTCGGTGTAGGCATCACCGGAGAAGGCTTCGCAGTAGTGAATTTAAAAACGCAAACAACAGGAATTCTGCAGATGCTGGAAATTCAAGCAACACACATCAAAGTTGCTGGTGAACGCAGCAGGCCAGGCAGCATCTCTAGGAAGAGGTACAGTCGACATTTCAGGCCAAGACCCTTCATCAGGACTAACTGAAGGAAGAGTTCAAGTGTGAGGTGGTTCATTTTGGTAGGTCAAATATGATGGCAGAATATAATATTAATGGGAAGACTTGGCAGTGTGGAGGATCAGAGGGATCTTGGGGTCCAAGTCCATAAGACACTCAAGGCTGCTGTGCAGAGTGATTCTGTGGCATACGGTGCATTGGTCTTCATCAAACATGGGATTGAGTTTAGGAGCTGAGAGGTAATGTTGCAGCTATATAGGACCCTGGTCAGACTCCACTTGAAGTACTGTGCTCAGTTTTGGTCACCTCACTATAGGAAGGTTGTGGAAACCATAGAAAGGGTGCAGAGGAGATTTACAAGGATGTTGCCTGGATTGGGAAGCATGCCTTATGACAACAGGTTGAGTGAACTCGACCTTTCTTTCTTAGAGCGACAGAGGATGAGAGGCGACCTGATAGAGGTGTGAAAGATGATAAGAGGCACTGATTGTGTCGATAATCAGAGGCTTTTTCCCAGGGTTGAAATGGCTAGCACGAGAGGGAACAGTTTTAGGGTGCTTAGAAGTAGGTACAGAGGAGATGTCAGGGGTAAGTTTTTTACGCAGAGAGTGATGAGTGTGTGGAAGTGGCCGCCAGTGACGGTGGTGGAGGCGGATATGATAGTGTCTTTTAACAGACTCCTGGACAGGTACATGAAGCTCAGAAAAATAGAGGGCCATGGGTAACCCTAGGTAATTTCTAAGGTAAGGATATGTTTTGCTCAGCTTTGTGGGCCAAAGAGCCTGTATTGTGCTATAGGAAATGGTGAAAGCAGAGGTGTTAAACAAGAACCAGTATCAGACTTAGTATCAACAGAGTATGTAGTGAAATTTGCTGTTATATAGAAGCATGCATTTATTTATAATGCCCTGGTTCATATTTTTACTGTTATGCTGTATGTATTTCATTTTGGCAGTTCTATAAGAGCTGTCTGTTCTGTTTTCAGCTTGTTTGGGTATTGTTGAAGATAAGAGATGAGAAGAAATGTGTGCCATTCAATTAGGATGGTAGATTTAAGGGAATGTTTCTCTGGTGAGGCACACTGAGGTTGGGTTTGGGGCTTTTGTTCAAGAGGAGAGGAAGAGGGAAGACACAGGAGAGAAGAGGTCGTAGGATTCGACCCGGAGCGGGGCCGTGAATCCACAAAGCCAGTGGCAAGACTGATTGAGGATCGGTGATTATGGAGAAACCGTGAGCTCCAATTTGTGCACATTTGACTGTTTCATTAAAATGGGCCCTTTTCTCTTTTTTGTCATTTTCTCTACTAACCCTTTAGTCCAATTAAGATTCATAAAGATAATCTTTTAATCAAATGCAGTGTACTGTCTGTTCTTTTGTGGTATAATTTTGTAACAGGGTTGCAAATGACACAGCATCCACACAATCAGGGGTTTGGTGTGGGATCAAGCACGCTTCAATCTCATGAGTTTGGCAGGGCCAGAGGTTGTCTTCCCTGGACTTACGCAGCCAAGGAAACCAGGGAGTTGATGTAGTGTTCATAGATTCAATATCCATTCAGAAATCTGATAACAGAGGGGAAGAAGCTGTTCCTGAATCACCGAGTGTGTGCCTTCAGGCTTCTGTACCTCCTTCATGATGGTAACAATGAGAAGAGGGCACGTCCTGGGTTATGGGGGTCCTTAAAGATGGATGCCACCTCTTTGAGGCATCTCTCCTTGAAGATGTCCTGCATGCTGGGGAGGCCAGTGCCCACGATGGAGCTGACTGAGCTTACAGCTTTCTGAATCTTATCTTGATCCTGTGCAGTGCCGTCCACCCCTTACTGCCCCATACCAGACAGTGATGCAGCTCTCTGCGGTACATCTGTAGAAATTTCAGAGTGTCATTGGTGACGTACCAAATCTCCTCAAATTCCTAATGAAGTATAGCTGCTGTTGTGCCTTCCTTGTAATTGCATCGATATGTTGGTCCCAGGATAGACCCTCAGAGATACAGACACCTAGGAACTTGAAGTTGCTCACTTTATCCACTTCTCATCCCTCTATGAGGACTGGTGCGTGTTCCATCAGCTTACTCTTTCTGAAGCCCACAATCAGTTATTTGGTGCAAGGTTTCTGCAACACCACTCAACCAGCTGATCTGCCTCACTCCTGTGTGCCTTCTCGTTACCATCTGACACTCTGCTAACAAGAGCTACCGGTGCTGGAATCTGATCAAAAAGGAAGGTAATAATAGAAACATAGAAACATAGAAAATAGGTGCAGGAGTAGGCCATTCGGCCCTTCGAGCCTGCACTGCCATTTATTATGATCATGGCTGATCATCCAACTCAGAACCCCGCCCAGGCCTTCCCTCCATACCCCCTGATCCCCGTAGCCACAAGGGCCATATCTAACTCCCTCTTAAATATAGCCAATGAACTGGCCTCAACTGTTTCCTGTGGCAGAGAATTCCACAGATTCACCACTCTCTGTGTGAAGAAGTTTTTCCTAATCTCGGTCCTAAAAGGCTTCCCCTTTATCCTCAAACTGTGACCCCTCGTTCTGGACTTCCCCAACATCGGGAACAATCTTCCTGCATCTAGCCTGTCCAATCCCTTTAGGATTTTATACGTTTCAATCAGATCCCCCCTCAATCTTCTAAATTCCAATAAGTACAAGCCCAGTTCATCCAGTCTTTCTTCATATGAAAGTCCTGCCATCCCAGGAATCAATCTGGTGAACCTTCTTTGTACTCCCTCTATGGCAAGGATGTCTTTCCTCAGATTAGGGGACCAAAACTGCACACAATACTCCAGGTGTGGTCTCACCAAGGCCTTGTACAACTGCAGTAGTACCTCCCTGCTCCTGTACTCGAATCCTCTCGCTATAAATGCCAGCATACCATTCGTCTTTTTCACCGCCTGCTGTACCTGCATGCCCACTTTCAGTGACCGGTGTATAATGACACCCAGGTCTCGTTGCACCTCCCCTTTTCCTAATCGGCCACCATTCAGATAATAATCTGTTCTCCTATTTTTGCCACCAAAGTGGATAACTTCACATTTATCCACATTAAATTGCATCTGCCATGAATTTGCCCACTCACCCAACCCATCCAAGTCACTCTGCATCCTCTTAGCATCCTCCTCACAGCTAACACTGCCACCCAGCTTCGTGTCATCTGCAAACTTGGAGATGCTGCATTTAATTCCCTCATCCAAGTCATTAATATATATTGTAAACAACTGGGGTCCCAGCACTGAGCCTTGCGGTACCCCACTAGTCACCGCCTGCCATTCTGAAAAGGTCCCGTTTATTCCCACTCTTTGCTTCCTGTCTGCTAACCAATTCTCCATCCACATCAATACCCTACCCCCAATACCATGTGCTTTAAGTTTGCACACTAATCTCCTGTGTGGGACCTTGTCAAAAGCCTTTTGAAAATCCAAATATACCACATCCACTGGTTCTCCCCTATCCACTCTACTGGTTACATCCTCAAAAAATTCTATGAGATTCGTCAGACATGATTTTCTTTTCACAAATCCATGCTGACTTTGTCCGATCATTTCACCGCTTTCCAAATGTGCTGTTATCACATCTTTGATAACTGACTCCAGCAGTTTCCCCACCACCGATGTTAGGCTAACCGGTCTATAATTCCCCGGTTTCTCTCTCCCTCCTTTTTTAAAAAGTGGGGTTACATTAGCCACCCTCCAATCCTCAGGAACTAGTCCAGAATCTAATGAGTTTTGAAAAATTATCACTAATGCATCCACTATTTCTTGGGCTACTTCCTTAAGCACTCTAGGATGCAGACCATCTGGCCCTGGGGATTTATCTGCCTTCAATCCCTTCAATTTACCTAACACCACTTCCCTACTAACAAGTATTTCGCTCAGTTCCTCCATCTCGTGGACCCTCTGTCCCCTACTATTTCTGGAAGATTATTTATGTCCTCCTTAGTGAAGACAGAACCAAAGTAACTATTCAATTGGTCTGTCATGTCCTTGCTCCCCATAATCAATTCACCTGTTTCTGTCTGTAGGGAACCTACATTTGTCTTTAGGGGAGAGGTGAATGATAGTTGGAATGGGAAGCCAATAGGGGAGGGACAGGGAAGCCTGGGGGTGAGCTGGTTGTGTAGTGCGTAGATGGAGCTAGGAAGGGGGCAGGGATAAAGGTGGGTGATTGTGGTTGCAAGGGGATGGTGGGAAAGAGGGTGAACATGGGAAGACAGGAGTAGAATCAGAAAGAGGACAAGTGTGTGTATGTGTGTGTGTGGGGGGGGGGGCGGGGGTGGTGGTGGTAAACACACTGGAAGAGAGGTTTACCTAAACTTGGAAAGTTCAGTGCTCGGTACCAGTGGGTTGTAGATTTTCCAGGCAGAATATGAAGTATTGTTTCTCTAGTCTGTGCTGGACTCACCCTATCAGTGAAGAAGTCTGATAATGGAGAGGGCAGTGCAGGAATGGGAAGGGGAATCTGAATCGCATGTTAACCTTGCAGGTCAAGATGGCCAATACAGCAGAGCATAGGTGTTCTGCAAAGCAATCTCATAGTCTATGCTCTAATGTAAAGAAGGCCAATTTTATCTTGCTTAACAAGAACAACAGTTTTGGGAATGCTAGTTGGACTGTGGGGTGGGGTTTGGTGTTGAGTTAGGGTGGAGTTATGAGAGGTTTGATAGTTAATGGTAGGTAAGGAGAAAATATTAGACGATTACACAGAGACAGACAGGGATCTATCTCAGTGTAATATAGAAACATAGAAACATAGAAAATAGGTGCAGGAGTAGGCCATTCGGCCCTTCGAGCCTGCACCGCCATTTATTATGATCATGGCTGATCATCCAACTCAGAACCCAGCCTTCCCTCCATACCCCCTGACCCCTGTAGCCACAAGGGCCATATCTAACTTCCTTTTAAACATAGCTAATGAACTGGCCTCAACAGTTTGCTGTGGCAGAGAATTCCACAGATTCACCACTCTCTGTGTGAAGAAGTTTTTCCTAACCTCGGTCCTAAAAGGCTTCCCCTCTATCCTCAAACTGTGACCCCTCGTTCTAGACCTCCCCAACATCGGGAACAATCTTCCCGCATCTAGCCTGTCCAATCCCTTTAGGATCTTATACGTTTCAATCAGATCCCCCCTCAATCTTCTAAATTCCAACAAGTACAAGCCCAGTTCATCCAGTCTTTCTTCATATGAAAGACCTGCCATCCCAGGAATCAATCTGGTGAACCTTCTTTGTACTCCCTCTATGGCAAAGATGTCTTTCCTCAGATTAGGGGACCAAAACTGCACACAATACTCCAGGTGTGGTCTCACCAAGGCCTTGTACAACTGCAGTAGTACCTCCCTGCTCCTGTACTCGAATCCTCTCGCTATAAATGCCAGCATACCGTTCGCCTTTTTCACCGCCTGCTGTACCTGCATGCCCACTTTCAATGACTGGTGTATAATGACACCCAGGTCTCGTTGCACCTCCCCTTTTCCTAATCGGCCACCATTCAGATAATAATCTGTTTTCCTATTTTTGCCACCAAAGTGGATAACTTCACATTTATCCACATTAAATTGCATCTGCCATGAGTTTGCCCACTCACCCAACCTATCCAAGTCACCCTGCATCCTCTTAGCATCCTCCTCACTGCTAACACTGCCACCCAGCTTTGTGTCATCCGCAAACTTGGAGATGCTGCATTTAATTCCCTCATCCAAGTCATTAATATATATTGTAAACAACTGGGGTCCCAGCACTGAGCCTTGCAGTACCCCACTAGTCACCGCCTGCCATTCTCGCCCTTCTGAAGGTTTATCCATCATTTTGCATACTATCTGGTTTAGTGCTGGGCATTTCAATAAACAGTGTCACACTATTATTTTAAATTATAAAATCTTTTACATCTCTCCATATATTACATGAATATGATACATGATGTGTAATTTTATGGTGAAGGCTTATTTAACGGATAAATTTTATCAGCTCATGTGACTCTATATTTCCATTTCACTGGTTAGAATTGATCATAAAAACAAACTCCAGCACCAGTGATCCTCCCAGCAGAATATCTCAGAGTCAGCAGTACAAAGATTATCATTCTGTCAGTCTAGTGTCGTCTATCATCTGATATGTCTTGGACCCTGTGTTTAGAAACATCTCTCCATTAAACTTCCGGAGTGTACTCAAGTCTGTAGACTGATAAAGGTGGAGCCAGTTATTTTTGGGAGCTGCACATTGAGTGAACTTTGTTCAATTGACCAGAGCACTGACACAGAGAAAATGTCATGTCTTGAATTTAGACAAAACTATTCCAAGGTCCTTTCTTCTTTGACACACTGCCGAAGTGGAATCATTTTGCATTCTCTTACTAATAAGTAACATTCTTTGCTAACCTTTAAGTTGATTCAGCATTACTTTGAATGACATAATGCCATTACTGTCTAACAACTCACAACTATAACTGGGGGGATGACAATGCTGTTCCAACTCAGTGAACAGCTTTTAAAGGCAGAGCAAGTACAATTACAATGCTTTAAATTGATCTAATGCCATAATCAAGAGGCTCCAATGTTCTGTGACCCCCGCTGTACATGAGATAGTTAGGAGAAAAGGCATTAGCAAGACTTCAGGAAGGCAATTGTCTGATTTGAGGAAATCCTGCATTAAAATACGCCAATAACACCATCACAGCAGTGGGTTGGAGGCCATAGAAAATAATCGAACATCATTCTATCTGTTCCTCCTAACTCAGAAGTTTTGAATCAAATGTAAGTTCTCAGGAAAAGTGCCAAGATATGCATTGTCAAATTTATTTAATTTTATGAGGTAAACTTTAAATTGCCTTTTTGTTTCAATATAGTGACAGACTAGTAACTGTTCACACAGTTCCCTGAGGCACAGGGTCGTGTTTCAGCTAGGAACTTTACATTTCTATCACATCAATATATGTTACAACGAATGTGACAATCATCAAAATCCAAGTATCTCACTAAGGTAAGGCATGTCATATTTTCCTAAGCAAAGGTCTTGGCCCGAAAGACCTGCTTATTCATTTCCATAGATGCTGCCTGGCCTGCTGAGTTGCTCCAGCACTTTTTGTGTGCTGCCAAATTCTTTAGCATGTTTAGACACTCAGGCCAAACACTGCTTTCTCATAAGCCTCTTGCCCTTTTTAGTTTCTATAGGAAGACAGCACTGGAGACATGGCACTTCACATAGTCTAGAAATGGTTCATTTCCCTGAAAGTTACTACTATTAGAATATAGAATACACAGTGTAATACATTACAAAGATTTAGAGACATTAACAGGTCTCCTGTGACAACCTTTCCCAAGATCAATGCCAGAATTCTTTTATTTATATTAAAGGAAGAGTCATAGAAAAGTACAGTACAGAAACAGGCCCTTCAGCCCATCTATTCCATGCCGAACCATTTAAACTGCTACTCCCATCGACCTGCTCCAGGACCATAGACCCCCATACCCTTATCATCCATGTACCTATCCAGACGTCTCTTCAAGGTTGAAATCAAGCTAACGTGCACCACTTGTGCTAGCAGCTCGTTCCACCCTCACAACCCTCGGAGTGTTGTTTATTTCTGACTCAGATGAGTAGATCAAGTGTATTGTGGTCAGACTTTGCTGACACAAAGATGGGTAACAAAAGAAGTTGTGAAGACGATTCGGAGTCTGCACAGTTTTATATATGTTAAGAGAGTGGGAACAGGTCAACAGATGGAACATGATGTAGGGAAATGTATTTGTCACTTGCTTTGGTAGGAAAAACAAAAAATGAATAGAATAGTTTTTAAATGAGTATGTCATAGAACCCCATACTTTATTTAGAAATGTACATGTACTGTGTAGAAAATTACAGGTTTCCCCTGCTACCCGAAGGTAGAGCGTTCCTATGAAATAGTTCGTAAGCTGGAATGTTGTAAAGTGAATAAGCAATTACCATTTATTAATAAGGGAAAAAATTTTGAGCGTTCCCAGACCCAAAAAATAACCTACAAAATCATGCCAAGTAACATATAAAACCTAAAATAAGTATAGTAAAAGCAGGAATGATATGGTAAATAGACAGCCTATATAAAGTAGAAATACTTTTCTGCAGCACTGTCTAGCGCAGCGAAAATCTCACAGCAGCACTCTCAGCGCAAGCGCTCTCGGCAGAAACACTCTCTCCAGTAACCTTTAAGCTATGAAGCTGCCAAATCATACCAAATAACACATCAAAATACACAGCCTATATAAAGTAG
The DNA here is from genome assembly GCF_963921235.1 of Mobula hypostoma. Classification (NCBI taxonomy): domain Eukaryota; kingdom Metazoa; phylum Chordata; class Chondrichthyes; order Myliobatiformes; family Myliobatidae; genus Mobula; species Mobula hypostoma. The sequence continues at coordinate 110,302,000 of NC_086100.1, read as the reverse complement.
AAATAACGTATGTACAGTGTAGTTTCACTTACCGGAATCGAGAAGACTCCAATAAATTGCAGTTTCGTCACAGTTTAATACTTGCTTATACAAATAACCACCTGATGCAATCGGCAATCGCCTCTGATCTGGGCCGACATTTATGTGTCGGGTGGCACCTAATTAATTAGCTTGTTTATTTTGGCTTTTTTCTTAAAGATGTGCTGGGTGCATTCCGACTACCGCTGCACTGCTTCATTCTTCGCGGTAATGTATCGGTCCGCGGCCCGGATGTTGGGGACCACCGCTTAAACTATGAAGCTGCCCTTGCCTCAGAAACTGATCAAACCACCCATGACTACCTTTAAATTCCACTTTCGCAACACTTTCATCACCATCGTCCAGTGCTTTCTGTTTCAGCTTATTAAAAAGACTGACTGATTTCTCAAGTATAAGAAAACTTGAAGGAACCCCACACTTTGTACACCCATCAATCCACTCAAGCAATAGACTTTCCATTTTATCCATTACTGGATGCCAACTAAGAGAGACCACTTTGCTATGAGAAGAACCAACAGTAACATCGTCAGCTTTCAAAATTCTTTCTCTCTGCGTATAAATAGTGCGAATGGTGGATGCAGGCAAGTTCAATGCACGGACAATGTCCTTACTTCATTCACCACGATCGAAACACTTAGTTATGTCTAGATTTACGCTAAGTGTAACACCCTTATGAACTCTTTTAGGCTTTTCTGATACCTTAGAACTCATCTTGCTAATGGATGCACAAAATAAATCGAGATAAAGCACATGTTTAAGCAATGCCGGCTAGAATGCAGTTCCAGGGGAGGAGCTTGGCTGTTCAGGCGTGTGCTGCCTTTTTTCGTAACAGTGAAAGCACCTTCTGTTAGTGAAAACAGGTAACTAATGTAAGTCTTTCGTAACAGCGAGGTGTTGTAAAGTGAACGTTCGGAAAACGGGGACCACCTGTAGCATAGTGATACAGCAAATATTCAGAAAGACAAAGGAACAATGGCTTTAAGACTTGCTACAACCCTACAGGGAGTTGTTATTACTCAGGGTTTCACATGCTGTTTTAATCCCTTATTTAAGGAGGGAAATGCTTGCATTGGAAGCAATTCAGAGAGAGATTCACTAGGATAATTCCTCAGATGATAAAGTTGTCCTATGAAGAAAGGTTGAACTGATTGGGCTTACATTCTTTGGAGTTTAAAAGAATGAGAACTATGCCAATGAAACTTGTAACATTCTGAGGTCACATGACAAAGGTAGCTACTGGTAAGGCATTTCCCACTTGGGAAATCTGGAACTAGGCGGGTATAGCTACAGAGCAAGGAGTCACCCACTGGGCGGGGAATTGAGGCAAAATTCCTGCTTTCAGGGGAGTCAAAGGTCAAGATTCAAGGGAACAGGCAGGGAAATTGAGTTATCTTTCACCTTAATGAATGACAGAACAGGACTAAAGAACCACATTGTCTACTCGTTCCTATGCTTCCCATCTTCGGTTCTTAGCAAAGTTCAGGATCTGTGCTAAATTGCAACTCTTAACACAGAAGGTAGCTTTTAGTTCTGTTAACATTCTCTTCTTTTTGTAATTTATTTTTTATTGAAGCTCATCATCAAACAAACATTTCCATAAGATGTATTTCAGATATTGTACATATATATCATATTTGCCACAAATCTCCACATAATATTTATCTGAGGTATACACCTATAGAAAAGAGAGGAAAGAAAGAACAAACAGAGGGAGAAAACTATGTACAAGTAGGAAGTGATCTTTTTTTCACGACATATTCATTGATTTGTGAGAATAAAATCAGGCCAATGGAGTGTTATGTAGTTGAACCATTTTCCCCAGTATGAATCAAATTGTTCCAACTTATGATTAACAGATGCTGTTATCTTCTCCATTTTGTAAATGTCCATTCTAAATTCCATCCATGCATTTAAAGTTGGGCTGTCCTGTGATAACCATTTCCTGGTAAGAGTCTTTTTACCAGCCACCAGCAGTATATTCATTAAATGTTCATCTCTTTTCAACTATTCTTGAGGTACATACCCAAAATATATCCTCTTACTTTCTAAGGGTATTTCACATTTAAATATGTCTTGTAGGGCATTGTGTATCCCACTCCAATAGTCCTTGATAACGAGGCAATCCCAGAAAATATGATAATGGTTTGCATTTTGATTTCCACAATTTCTCCAACAAACAGGGAGGTTACTATCATAAAGGGATTTCTGAGAGGGTGTAATAAAATATCTTATCAAGTTTTTCCATCCAAGCTCGCTCCATTTCTGTGAACTGGTACACTTCCATTGATACCTCCATATTATTGTCCATTCTTCCTCAAATATAATTATCCCTCCTTCCTTCTCCCATTTTGTTTTAATGTATGAAATCGAATGTGTTTTAAGATTTGACAAACCCTTATACACACCTGAAATGATTCTACTACCATTACCTGAATTATATGCTTTTCTAAATAGCTCTATCAAACATGTACTTGCCTTGGTTACATTTTTAACCCTCCTATTAACATACTGTCGCATCTGTAGATACTGATAAAAGTCTTGTTTTTCTAATAAGTGTTTCCCTTTAAGTATTTCAAAACTGAACAGTGTTCCTTCTTTCATTATATTGCAAAGAACTGTTATTCCTTTAGCTGTTCGGTCTTAAATCTAGCATCCAGTTTATTCAGCATAAAATCTGAGTCATATGCACACCATTTAAGAATTGCAATATCTCCCTCTAGTTTATGTTCTTCTATAATAGTGTTCCATATTTTAAGAGTCCATTTCACCCATGAGTTATCAATAGTATTTATGTAACGTTGTAGGTTATTATCAGCCAAAATTGCCTGTATGGGGATGGGAAGTATCCTCTCCTCAATGTTTTTCCATTGGGCATCATATGATGGGTTGCACCAACATATCACGACTCTCAACTGTGCTGCAAAATAATAATCTGTAAGAGAAGGTAGGCCCCATCCCCCTTTTCCTTGGCTAATTGCAAAGTTTTGAGACAAACTCTAGGCCTTTTACCTTGCCATACATATCTTCATTACATTTTGTTCCATTCATTGAACTGATTTTGGTTAATCTCTATTGGTAGGGTCTGAAAGAGATATAATAGTCTGGGTAATATATTCATTTTAAGAGATCCGATCCTTGAACTGAGACTAAAAAGAGGAATTAGGTTCCATCTTGTTATATCTTCCTTAATCTTTTTATATATAGGCTGATAATTGCATTCAGATAATTCTGACAAATCTTTTGGCATAATGATGCCCAAATATTTGAAAGACTCTGTTTCCCATGCCCGGGGATATCTACTTTTGAGTTCTCTTGGTGGGCTATAGTTATATGAAAGTAATTGGGTTTTATCTATGTTGATCTTATATCCTGATAATTGACCATATTGTTCAAAGGATTGCATCAATTTAGGTAAAGAGTCTGTTAGTTGCCCAAGATAGATCAAAATGTCATCTGTGTAACAGGCCAATTTATGCCCTGTCCCTTTAATAGTAATTCCCCTGATAACTTCATTTTGTCTGATGTATTGAGCTAATGGTTCCAGATATAATGTGAAGAGTAGTGGTGACCATGCACAACCCTGTCCCGTGCCCCCTTCTAGGGTTAAGCTATTAGATAACTATCCATTGATTTTAATCTTAGCAGTAGGGTTGTCATATAGTGCCTGTATAATTTTAATAATTGTGTCATGGAAACCAAATCTATGTTAAACTCTATAAAGAAACTTCCAATTAACTGAATCAAATGCCTTTTCAGCATCCAGGCTTATCACTATTGCTTCGATTTTATTTTTTTGTATATGATCCATAATGTGAAGTGTCCTGTGTTTGGCGTTGTTATATAAAACCTGTCTGATCCTTATGTATCTGTCGATTGGGTCGGGCCCCGAAGTTGACACTTAATCCCGGAGGGCCTGGATCCTGGCTGAAACAAGTCCGTGAGCTGAGTCACAGTTGCAGAGGCCTCTGCTCCAGCTGAGCCTCGGGCTCAATTTCCGAGGTCAGCGGCGGAGGCCTCACTTCCGGCAGCTGTTGATGTCCACCAACGGGGCTTTACAGTGGTCGCTCCGGGGAAGTGTCTGGGGCACCTTGAGGTCTCCGACATCACTTCTGTGTGGTCGTCTGCTCCGGAGAGGTGCTGGTCGGAATGGGCCGTGTCTCCAAGCGCTCCGGCACGATAGCAGGACACAGGTCTCCGGGATCGTGGTGAGCCTCGGACTAGGCCTCGCTGGTTGGGTCCAGGTGCGGTCTGGAGTTGAAGAAGCATTTCTGGTGTGGTGATCTCCAGCTGGGTCAGTAGCTTCGCCAGGGTGTTGTTGATCTTGCTAGGTGTAGCAGATTGGAGGTTTAGAAGGGTTTCTTGGGTATAGGATAGTGTAGAGGGCAGTTTGCTCGGAAGAGCACGCGCAGAGTCGCCAGTTACCGGCGCCATCTTGATTACATAAGTTATACCAAAGTTTTCGCTACACGGAATCCAGGCGTGAACTCTGGAAAGCCATTAAGGGCGCCAAGAGGCAATATTGAGCCAAGTTGGAAGCCCAAGCTAACCAGAGGGATGCCGGTAGACTATGGCAGGGTCTAAATGAGATCACTGGGTGTAAAGAAAAGGCTGGGAATATCAATAACTGTGGCGCCTCTCTTCCTGATGAACTTAATGTACTTTACGCAAGATTCGAACAGAAGAGGAGCGTCCCACTCCCTCCGGATAAACCGGACCTGGTCACATTGAGATTCATAGTCACTGAGGAGGACATTAGAAGGGCCTTCCTGAAGATAAATCCAAGGAATGCGATGGTCCCAGATGGCATCCCAGGACAGGTTCTTCGGGCCTGTGCAAGCGAGCTAGCTGGAGCGTTTGCTGACATCTTCAACTGCTCCTTGCTTCAGTCTAAGGTCCCCTCATGTTTTAAGAAGGCAATGATAATCCCAGTGCCGAAGAAGAGCAAAGATGACTATCGACCTGTGGCTCTGACATCAATTGCTATGAAGTGCTTCGAGCGATTGGTTATGGCACACATCAACCACAGCCTACCGGTCAACCTTGACACTTTGCAAGTCGCCTACCAGAGCAACAGGTCAACGGCAGATGCCATCGCTCTGCCCTACATTCCTCCTTAGAACACCTGGAGAATAAAGACGCATCTGTAAGGCTCCTTTTCATTGACTACAGCTCTAATTTAATACCATCATTTCAAATAAACTGATTCCTAAGCTCCAGAACCTGGGCCTTAGCACTCAGATCTGCAGCTGGATCTTCAACTTCCTCACAGTCAGGACTCAGGCTGTAAAAACAGGGGACAAGCTCTCCTCTACAATCACTCTGAGCACCGGTGCCCCACAAGGCTGTGTACTCAGCCCCCGGCTGTACTCACTGTACACCCATGATTGTGCAGACAAGTTTCCATCAAACTCAATATATAAGTTTGCTGATGACACAACAATTGTAGGCCATATCTCGGGTAATGATGAGTTTGAGTACAGAGAGGAAATTAAGAACCTGGTGACATGGTGCGAAGACAATAACCTACCCCTTAACGTCGGCAAGATGAAGGAATTGGTTGTTGACTTCAGAAGGAGTAGCGGACCGCAAGACCCAATTTACACCGGTAGTGCGCAAGTGGAACAGGTCAAAAGCTTTAAGTTCCTCAGGGTCAATATCACAAATGACCTGACTGCACCCAACCAAGCAGAGTCCACTACCAAGAAGACCCACCAGCGCCTTTACTTCCTGAGAAAGCTAAAGAACTTTGGCCTGTCCCCTAAAACCCTCACTAACTTGTATAGGTGCACTGTAGAAAGCATTCTTCTCGGGTGCATCACAACCTGGTATGGAAGTTGTCCTGTCCAAGACCGGAAGCAGCTGCAGAAGATCGTGAACACGGCCCAGCACATCACACAAACCAATCTTCCGTCCTTGGACTCACTTTACACCACACGCTGTCGGAGCCGTGCTGCCAGGATAATCAAGGACACGACCCACCCAGCCAACACACTTTTCATCCCTCTTCCCTCCGGGAGAAGGCTCAGGAGCTTGAAGACTCGTATGGCCAGATTTGGGAACAGCTTCTTTCCAACTGTGAAAAGACTGCTGAACGGATCCTGACCCGGATCTGGGCCGTACCCTCCAAATATCTGGACCCGCCTCTCGGTTTTTTCCCTTTTCTATTTTCTATTTATGATTTATAATTTAAATTTTAAATATTTACTATCGATTTGCAATCCAGGGAGCGTGAAGCACAGAATCAAATATCGCTGTGATGATTGTACACTCTAGTATCAATTGTTTGGCGACAATAAAGTAAAGTAGATAAAATAAAGTATCAGTGTGGGTAGAAATTCTTCTAATCGCTTGGCCATGATGGAGGTAAATAATCTATAATCTACATTAAGTATGGATATTGGTCTAAATGACCCACATTCCATTTTATCCTTGCCTTCTTTCTGTATAGCTGAGATTATCACCTCCTTCCAGCTGGGTGGCATTTGTGCCTTTTTAGAGCCCAGTTCAGCGTGGGGACTAAGACAGGAATTAACTCATTTTTAAATTCTTTGTAGCACTCTGCCGTATATCCATCTGAACCTGGTGACTTGCTTAATTTAAGCCTACTAATTGCAGCTTTTATTTCAACTTCAGTTATGTCAGCAGTCATCGTTCTATTTTGTTCTTCGCTTAAAGTGGGTGACTCCAGAGAATTCAGGAAGGTGTCAATTTGGGTTATGCTTTCCCCTGGAACTTTGGAATATAGAGTTTTGTAAAATATTTCAAAAGTTTCTTGAATTTCACTTAGCTTATTTTTTTTATCATTTGTGTTCTTGGATCCCTAATTCTACGAATTGTATTTTTTTTTCAGTTTCCACGCCAGTATTTTCATAGACTTAGATCCACTTTCATAATGTCTCTGTTTCAGAAACATTAATTTTTTCCTGATTTCTTGTGTAGCCAAACTATTAATTTCATTCCTAATTTTTAAAATTTCCTCTAATGTATCCTGTGCCAAATTCAATGTGTTTTTTTCTAGTTCCTTCAGCTTATTTTGTAATTCCTCTAATGTTTTATTCCTTATTTTTTTCCTATATGGAGATATCACCATAATTTCCCCTCTTAAGACAGCCTTCAGAGTATCCCATAAAATGGTAGGTGAAACCTCTCCATTATCATTGAATTCTAAGTAAAGACCAATTTATTTTTTAATTTGTTCCTTAAAGTAGGGATCATTGAGTAGAATTGAATTTAGTTTCCAAATAGTATTCTTTGGTTGTAGGTCAAAATCAACAGATAAATATATAGGTGCATGGTCACTTACATCTACTGACCCAATTCCACAGGTGTTTATTTTGTCTTTGTCTTTTCCAAATGTTATGAAATAGTCTATTCTTGTACATACAAATTGGGGGGCAGAATAATGAGTGTAATCCCTTCTGTTGGGAAAAGGTCCCTCCATATATCAATTAAACAAACATCCTCAAAAAGTGTATTAACTTCCTTATGTAAGGACTTTGTTTCATAGGTTTTTCTATTGGAAGAGTCTAACTTTGGTTGTAATTGTAAATTTAAGTCTCCCCCACATATCAGGAGACCTTCTGTTTCTGTTACCATAATATTAGTAATTTTCTGAAAGTAACCAATATCACTTCCTGGGGGTGCGTATATATTCAATAGAGTAACTGAATTTCCATCTATATTCCCCCTTACCAGACTATATCTGCCCTCCTTATCTCCCATTTCGAATACTTTTTCAAAATTTCGCTTGCTTGAGATGAGAGTAGCAACTCCTCTCCTATGTCTGTTAATATTCTCAAGGCTCTGGATCAATACCACAGACCCTGAGAAAGGGAATTGGGAATCCACAGCTGTTTTTAATGCTCTTGTGTTCTTTTATTTGCAGCTAAAACACTGAGTTTGCCCACTATGCCTCGCTCACAGCTCCACCATCTGTACACTCCTTACTTTGTGAGGTAGAGAGAGAAAGACAGAGATGGTGCATGTGCACGCATTGCCTCACAGGATGGAGAATGGGCGTGCTTGCTCTTCAAGTATGTTTGCAGCCTCTGGAGATCAATGCAGTACTGGTGCAACATAGCATCATAATCGGTCATATTGTGGACCCTTTCAGTGTGGAAGTGTACACAACAAATAATAGGTTTAAAAAGGATCTCGCAAACTCAATGAAGGCAAAGACATCCACCTATTCATGCCTAATTTCCAGACCAAGCTTACATCACCGAACAGAGAACAGATGAGCAAGCCCTTTGGCTCATGATGCCAATGCACATTTACCAACATGTAGTCTAGATCCCTGCATTGCCTGTCCAATGCATCATAAACATGGCTGTCATATCTGCTGCAACCACCCAACCAGGCATTGCATTCCATTCACAATCACACTTGACTTGAAAATCTTCAATTTACACCCCCCCACACCTTAAAGTTATGCCCTTTGGTATTTGACATTTCCACCTTGAAGCCATGTACTGTCAATTATTAAATGCCAGATTCTGCCTCCCCACCCCCCACCAGGTACCTAGCTTTACCTAGAGTTATCCTCCTGCATGGGAATACATAGTGCCTATTGGATGCTCTCTGTAAACTCAGACACCATAGCCTCTATCATCTATGAATGTTCCACAGACTGCTGCTGAGCAGAATGTAAGGATTGTTGCTTTTCCTGTGACCACACCCAGTGTGATGGACACCAGTTAAACTCTGCAGTTTAAAGAGAAAATACACATGCTTCCCTACAATAAGAAAGGGACAAACATTGCATATAGTCATAGTCATACTTTATCGATCCAGGGGGAAATTGGTTTTCGTTACAGTTGCATCATAAATAATAAATAGTAATAGAACCATAAGTAGTTAAATAGTAATATGTAAATTATGCCAGTAAATTATGAAATAAGTCCAGGACCAGCCTATCGGCACGGGGTGTCTCACCCTCCAAGGGAGGAGTTGTAAAGTTTGATGGCCACAGGCAGGAATGACTTCCTATGACGCTCTGTGCTGCATCTCGGAGGAATGAGTCTCTGGCTGAATGTACTCCTGTGCCCACCCAGAACATTATGTAGTGGATGGGAGACATTGACCAAGATAGCCTGCAACTTAGACAGCATCCTCTTTTCAGACACCACCGTCAGAGAGTCCAGTTCCATCCTCACAACATCACTGGCCTTACGAATAAGTTTGTTGATTCTGTTGGTGTCTGCTACCCTCAGCCTGCTGCCCCAGCACACAACAGCAAACATGATAGCACTGGCCACCACAGACTCGTAGAACATCCTCAACATCGTCCGACAGATGTTAAAGGACCTCAGTCTCCTCAGGAAATAGAGACGGCTCTGACCCTTCTTGTAGACAGCCTCAGTGTTCTGAGACCAGTCCAATTTATTGTCAATTCCTATCCCCAGGTATTTGTAATCCTCCACCATGTCCACACTGACCCCCTGGATGGAAACAGGGGTCACCGTTGCCTTAGCTCTTCTCAGGTCTACCACCAGCTCCTTAGTGTAGACAACAATACCACACCATCATTTTTTGCTTAGTGCTTGTGGGAATCAATCAATCTGTACAGAGGATGGTATAAGGACTGAATCATAAAATGTTGTAGTATTAGCAATCCACTGGTATTGACTCACTCACCATTAACCTTCTGCTCCTGAGCCAAAAAAAATTAGATACCACAATGACGTTGGTTCGTAGTTAAGTTGGGAAATATCCATTTACTTTTCTTGTCATTTAGGTGCTTTCCCTATTTGTTGCGTTCCAAAGCTTTTCTAACAATTTTCGGAAATAAGTAACGTATTTCTGACAACACAAGTTATTGTGGTTATGTGATTTCTACACCAAACCACATGCATGAATTTCCAAGTAACTGGTGTTTCATCATTTTTTCTCCCTCTCTAATTTTGGATGTTGCCCTTAGTTCTTTCGTGTCAGCTTCAGATAAATCCCATGCTTCCTCTCCAGCCCTTGCCCTTTTCCAACCACCTGGCTTCACCTATCACCTTCTACCTCACCTCCTTCCCCCTCACCCCACCTTTTTTACTCTGACATCTTCTCCCTTTTTTCTCAGTCCAGAAGAAGGGTCTGGGTCTGAAACATCAACTGTTTATTCATTTCCATAGATGCTGCCTGCCCTGCTGAGTTCCTCCTGCATTTTATGTGTGTTGCTCTGCATTTCCAGCATCCCCAGATTTTCTTGCGTTTATGCTCACCAATTCTGTTTTAATGACAGCAGGCAAACTCAGGCCATCATGCAGAGGACTGCGCAGATCATTACTAATAGAAGTTACCCTCTCCTAATCAGTCTTCATTTTTTGACATCCTGTTCCTCCCCTGCCTTCCCTGTTGCCTGGGAAAGCTGGCTCCATGCTAGTGGATCTTGCTTTCCTATCAGGAGTTTGTTTAAATTAACTCTCTTTGAGGTTTCTGGTGAGGAAGCTTAATTGGATATCAGTCAACATTATGCTGCAGTAGGAACTCAGTGATCTGCCAACTCCCTTGTGTAAAAACTTTATTTCCCTCAGGGGAAGACTATTTAAAGTCTTGTTTTCTGAACCTATTTGTTCCATGATCAGAAAGAAAGTTATTAACATACTCAAATCTGTCAAGTTTCCAATTATAGTCAAAGGCATACAAATGGGGACAAGTCAAATTCGCCAGTCAATTGCAGATTCCACCTTGCGGATGGCCGTCGGACCAGCGTAGCCTGGACCTATGACTGTCCTGGTGGTGGCCTCTCCTGTGTGCATTCTGGCCATGAATGTGCATGGGGTAGATCCCTGCAGAGAAGTAAGGGTTGTTTTACCTTTGGGGTGCACAGCTAAAGGTACCAATGGGACTGGCCAAGTGGGAGACTTTGGTAATGCCCCCACCCACCCTTCCTGCCACCAAGATGGTTAACACCAAACAGTACAGGATCCTGGGAGGGATCAAGGATATCGGGGAAAATATGGAGGCCCTGTTGTGGGGTGGGGGCAGTTCACTCCCTCTACAAGAGCCCGTGCCTGGGTGCAGAATGGCGATGGCTCATGGTGCATGAGTTGAACTTGTACGCATCATCCCTCTCAGTGGCAGCCCCGGATGTAGTGACCCTTATTGAGCACATAGGCGGGGTAGGGAGGGGAAGCATTAGTATGCAGTAGCGGACCTGGCCAGTGCCTTCTTCTTCGTCCCTCTGAGCCCATAATTACAGTGCCGGTTAACTTTCGCCTGGGAGCTTAGACAGTGTACCTGTTGTTGCCTCTCATAGCAGGATGTCCACGGTCTCATTTTGTGCCACAGAATGATAGTCTGATACCTGCAGCGAATACAGTCAGACCCCACCATCTATGCAGGTGATGTCACAAACACGAGTAAGTCTGCAGATGCTGGAAATCCAAAGTGACACACGCAGGAAATGCTGGAGGAACTCAGCCGGCCGGGCAGCATCTTTGGAAAAGAGTAAACATTCGATGCTCTGGGCCAAGACCATTTCCAAAGATGCTGCCTGGCCTGCTGAGTTCCTCCAGCATTTTGTGTGTGTTTCTGAGATGGAGTGCTGCTATGGAAACCCTTGCAGAACATAGTGAAGCAGGCCCTGGACAAGGTGCTCAGTTGTCTGCAGGAACCCCAGTAAGGTACATATCATATTCCTGGGCACACTATGGCATTCTGGGTCGCAACAGATACCAGATAGGGCCAAGCACAGGAATGGATGCTGAGGACCCAACTTCCAGAGTGGAGACTCAGCGTTTTGTGGGGCTCCTAAGGTATTGGTGACAGCACATCCCCACCTCACAATGTTACTGCAGACACGCCCTCCCCAAGACCTGGTTTCCCTGAAAATGACCGCCTTCCAATGGGGTCCCAAGCAGCAGGTGGCCTTTAAAACTGCCAAGCAGGCGATAGAGCAGGCCCTCCCCTAGGCCCCTAGACAGTGTGGGGTGCCCTTCAAATTGCAGGTCTCAACTACCCCCAGGGTGGTTGGCTGGAGTCTGTGGCAGGTCTGTCACATTCCCTTGTGGTTTTGGATAAAGTCCCTCCCTGGGTGGTGACCCCCTTCAAAAGGTAACTGCTGGCCTGCTACTGGGCTCTCTTGGTCACAGAGCGTCTCTCCACCTCTGAGTCAGTCGTGCTGCGACCACACCTCCCTATTGTGCAGCGGGTTAAGTCTGACCACGTGACCCACAGAGAGAGTCGTGGCCAGCTGTGTTCCATAGCCAAGTGGAAGTGGTACCTTGCAGATTGGGCAGAGAAGGGTCCCGATGGGTCGAGCTGCCTCCATGGCCCTTCTTGATAATGACTGCTACACCTGCAATGAGGTTCCCACCATCGACCCCTCGGCCATACCGTGGGGTAAATCCTACAGCGATTTGACCACTGAGCAGAAGCTGCAAGCCAGGTTTGCCGATGGCTCCAACTCTTGGCCAAGCTGGTGGAAGACTGCTGTTCTTCACCCTGTGTCAGGGAGGGTCGGCACCCAGGAGAGCGGGTTGGCGGGGGGGGTGGTCGAACCAATTGGCTGAGCTAGTGGCTGTGACTCTGTCCCTCCGGGAGGCAACGGGGCCTGGGAGGATCTACAGGATCTAATGGCATGGTGGTGTGGATGCCTCATTGGCATGGGCACAACTGGGAGGTTGATGAGTGACCCTTCTGGGGGCACTCCTATTGGGAACACATCTGGGAGGGTGCGTATCGATACCCACTCACAGTCTACCATGTAGATGCTCACACCCTTTGGAACATAGAGGAGGCCATAAATAATTCTTCTGTCAATTGAGCGGCGCAGATTATGGTAGCCACAATGTTTTCCAAAGAGGACAGCTGGTGCCCAGTGGAATAGGCACATGAGAAGAAGGAGGGAAATGGGTTGCAACCCCAGGGGTGGCATTGACATTTGTTGAGGCCAAGACAGCATCTGCGAGCTGCCCTATCTGACAGCAGGTTAAGCCCAGGGATGACCAATGGGTCCCTCAGGACACATCCATAGGGGCACGGAGGTTAGTCAGGTTGGCAAGCAGATTACGGGGGGTGGGGGGGGAGGCCTCTGCCTCCACGGAACAAGAAACGATATGTGCTCACGATGGTGGACACCTATTCTAGGGTCCTGTTGGTGCTGTCGTGCAGCCATGCTGACCAGGAAAGCACAATAAAAGGTGTGTGGCACTTGTCTTCCATGGATGGGATCCCTTGGGAGATCCAATCAGACAATGACTCCCATCAATGGAAGAGGAATCGGTGAACATGTGGGTGCAGGACACTCAGGGGCTACCTGAGTGGGGGGAGATAGTAGCGTGAAGACCGAAGAATGTGCAATGAGTGGTGTTACCGGGAGAACAAATGCCCAGCACCAATTCAGGAAGGAGTGAGTGTGTGCCTTCCTACATTGCAGAATGGCAAAGTGGTGGCTACCGACAGTAGTGGTGATGATGGTGGTCTGTGTGAGATCCTACAACATGTTCCTATGATGGCGTACAAGTATGCAAACCACACCAATGCTTGGCACTTCTGGATCTGCATGAAGGTGCCAACCATACTGCAGAAGGGGAGTCGCTGATACCGATCCTCTTTAATGAAGATGAATAGGAATGTCAGAGGAACTTGTCCACCTTCTCTGACTTCGGCATTCTGTTTTGAGGGAAGACGGGGGTGAGTTGTCCACTCCAGTCAACCTCACCCCATTGTATGGGAATGGCCTTAAAGAACTTGAGTCACAGTAACCCCCAGTGCAGTCTGGTACTTCCCTTCTTAACTCCTTTTACAAGAATAACCCCTTGTAATAAAGATCGGTGAGGCACAGAGAATCTGTATTTACTGATAAGTAACTTTTGTTGTCTCAGCTGAAAAGCGCATGGGTTCACAAACTAATTACCTGTGTGCAGCCCGCTAGAATCCCTGACCCTCTATGAACAATCAATGAAGAGAAGAGGTATTACCTTGGGAAGGAGTCTACATTGGCCAAGCGTTCCTCATGGTCCCGATCTCCACATGTCCATGGGGTCTTCTTTATCCGCGATGGCTGGTCTCTGGTTGCTGGAGAGTTATCACCCCTCCGTATTGGGAGTTCCTGATTCTTATGGCGTTGCTCATCAGTTGAAGTGGAGGATCTCCATCCCATTGGCTCAAGGTCACCTGACCTACCTGGGTCACCTTCTTACTGGTTCAAGTGGGCTACAGCCAACATTGTTCCGTGGCTCTTCCCACCCCAGCCTTATGTATTTGTGTCTTTCAACTCTGACTGGTCCAAACCAGTTAAATAAGGCAACCCAGACATACCCTAATGAGATTATAGATTGCTTGTTTGGTAGGTCTGGCATTTTACATAATAAGTAGCTACTCATCTGAGAATGGTCTCAGGTTTAGCAGGCCATTACCTGAAGCTTCTTGTGTCCACATTCAATTGCTCTGATTAGATTATCGCAGAGCAAGGATCAGTTCAGAGACCACAAAATGGGGGGGAAACTAAGATCATTGGTTTGTCTGCTTCCCCTGTCCTTGATTCATCAGATCCACTAATTGTAGACTTTAGTTTCTTCTGGCCAACATCTCCTCCTCTTGATCCAAAAATATTTATCTTAGAATCATTGTCCTCCTCTCATTCAGTTGACTGCCCATAGGACTGCCATGGAATCTCATTATTACATTCTATAGATAATATTAGTAGTCACTAACTAAATTTACCCGTTTTATGCTGTCAATTGTCTCTGCTGTTTCATGAACGTATTACCCTCTATTTTTTCCTATTATTTCAGCCTTTGTTGATGTACATTGAGCAATGCAATTATCAGGGCATATAAAATTAGTATTACTATTCTTACCCATGGATGTGTTTGAACATTTGTCCCCCAGTTCTAAAACTTGCTCCAAAAGGCAGGTCAGTCAATACTTCATTCGCCTTACCAGCATGTGTTTTAATAACACAAAATAATCTGCAGATGCTGTAAAAGATCAAAGCAACACTTTCAGTATGCTGGATGAACTCAGCAGGTCAGGCAGCATCAGTCAGAAACGATGAGTCGACGTTTCGGGCCGGAACCCTTCATCAGGACTGAAGAATGAAAGATGGGGACTGATTTGAAGAATGCTTGTAGCTTCAGTTGAAAGACCAGTAATTTGAAAGACAAAGGGGTGGAGGAGGGGAAGCATTGACGTCATAGCCCTGAAAACAATGGGTAGTAGAAGAAGGAGGCGGAACCATGAGGGAGCTGGGGGAGGGGGTAGAGTGAAACAGGGATAGAGGAAGGGAGGGGAGGGAATTACCGGAAGTTGGCCGGTAATTGGTTGGAATTGGTGTATAAAGGCTGTTGTAAATCTATTCAAGAAGAAAAGAAAAACTTACGAAAGGTTTAAAAAACTAGGTAATGATAGAGATCTAGAAGATTATTAGGCTGGCAGGAAGGAGTTTAAGAATGAAATTAAGAGGCCATGAGAAGGCCTTGGCGTGCAGGATTAAAGAAAACCCCAAAACATTCTACAAGTATGTGAAGAACAAGAAGGTAAGATGTGAGAGAATAGGAACCATCAAGTGTGACAGTGAAAAAGTGTGGATGGAACCAAAGGAGATAGCAGAGATATTTAATGAATACTTTGCTTCAGTATTCACTATGGAAAAGGATCTTGGCAATTGTAAGGATGACTTACAGTGGATTAAAAAGCTTGAGCAAATAGACATTAAGAAAGAGGATGTGCTGGAGCTTTTGGAAAGCATCAAGTTGGATAAGTCTCCGGGACCTGAAGAGATTTACCCCAGGCTACTGTGGGAGTCGAAGGAGGAGATTGCTGAGCCTCTGGCGATGATCTTTGCATCATCAATGGAGAAGGGGGAGGTTCTGTAGGATTGGATTGGAGGTTTGCAAATGTTGTTCCCTTATTCAAGAAAGGGAGTGGAGATAGCCCAGGAAATTATAGACCAGTGAATCTTACTTCAGTGGTTGATAAGCTGATGGAAAAGATCCTGAGAGGCAGGATTTATGAACATTTGGAGAGGCACAATATGATTAGGAATAGTCAGCATGGCTTTGTCAAAGGCAGGTCGTGCCTTACAATCTTGATTGAATTTTTTGAGGATGTGACTAAACACATTGATGAAGGTAGAACAGTAGATGTAGTGTATATGGATTTCAGCAAGGCATTTGACAAGGTACCCCATGCAAGGCTTGTTGAGAAAATAAGGAGGCATGGGATCCAAGGGGACCTTGCTTTGTGGATCCAGAACTGGCTTGCCCACAGAAGGCAAAGAGTGGTTGTAGACGGGTCATATTCTGCATGGAGGTCAGTGACCAGTGGTGTGCCTCAGGGATCTGTTCTGGGACCCTTACTCTTAGTGATTTTTATAAATGACCTGGATGAGGAAGTGGAGGGATCGTTTAGTAAAATTGTTGATGACACAAAAGTTGGAGGTGTTGTGGATAGTGTGGAGGGCTGTCAGAGGTTACAGCGGGACATCGATAGGATGCAAAACTGGGCTGAGAAGTGGCAGATGGAGTTCAACCCAAATAAGTATGAGGTGGTTCATTTTGGTAGGTCAAATATGATGACATAATATAGTATTAATGGTAAGACTCTTGGCAGTGTGGAAGATCAGAGAGATCTTGGGGTCTGAGTCTATAGGACACTCAAAGCTACTGCGCAGGTTGATTGTGTGGTTAAGAAGGCGTACAGTCCATTGGCTTTCATTAACCATGGAATTGAGTTTAAGAGCTGAGAGGTAATGTTGCAGCTATATAGGACCCTGGTCAGACCCCACTTAGAGTACTGTGCTCAATTCTGGTAGCCTCACTATAGGAAGGACGTGGAACCCATAGAAAGGGTGCAGAGGAGATTTACAAGGATGTTGTCTGGATTGAGGAGTGTGCCTTACGAGAATAGGTTGAGTGAACATGGCCTTTTCCCCTTGGAGCGACAAAGGATGAGATGTGACCCAATCGAGGTGTATAAGATGATGAAAGCATTGATTGTGTGGATAGTCATAGGCTTTTTCCCAGGGCTGAAATGGCTATCACGAGAGAGCACAGTTTTAAACGCTCGGAAGCAGGTACAGAGGAGATATCAGGGGTATGTTTTTCACACAGAGAGTGTGGTGCCAGGCTGCCAGCGGCGGTGGTGGAGCCGGATACGATAGGGTCTTTAAGAGACTCCTGGATGGATACATGGAGCTTAGTAAAATAAAGGGCTATGAGTAACCCCAGGTAATTTCTAAAGTAAGTACATGTTCGACACAGCATTGTGGGCTGAAGGGTCTGTATTGTACTGTAGGTTTTCTATGTTGTATGTTTCTATTACCTGCACCTGCTGGTATCCTGGAACCAAAGTGACAAATTCCCCTGTATCTTCTAAGACTAATCCTGCCCTGTTTGCATTATGCTGGGTCTCACTACACTTGGGCTCTGGTGTAGTTTCCATCACTTGTGGGTGTCAGGTAGTGATTTTTCTAATAGTTTTGAAATCCTGGTAAAGGCCTGACCCCTGACAAAAACTCTTCCTCATGTCCTTTAGTGCCTTCCCCATTCTACTCTCCCCGTGTACTACATTCCACTGTGGGCAGTTTATAATGATGGAAGCAACCTTTGAGATACGTTTGGGTGACCACCCCATTTGATATACCTCTTGTGTAGTTCACTGCCCCACTCAACATTCACATGTGTGATTTCACAGAACTGTTATCTTACCATGTGCATCATCACCCAAAGGCTGCTCAATAAATGGACCTGCAGACTGGCTTCTGATTATCCCCTCTAAAACACTGACCAATGTTACCTCTAGAATTCTATTGCACCTTCTGAAGTACCTGGGATTTTGTCCATGAATGTCAAGCCATCATAATACAGATCTGAGTCCTCCGTTTCTCCTTTGCTAGTTCAACTGCTTCCTCTTGTTTACATTTTTTTTCTTTTAAGTAATTTCTCACACTTCAACTGATTCTGGTTCCTACCTCTCCAACCCTTTCAATCAGTAACCCATTCTCTAAAGGCTTCTACCTCCTTTTGGAGTCTTTCATGTTCTCCTTCTGACCTATCTCGTCTGGCTTCTGCTTTATGCTGATATTCTAGGATTTCCTGTCGTAACCTGTCTCGCTGGGCTTCTGTTTTATGCCGATATTCTAGGATTTCCCGTTGTAACCCATCTCACTTGGCTTCTGATTTATGCTGACATTGGTTTCCCATTTCTAATCTGCGCTGTTCTGCTTTAACATTCTGTCGTAACGCTATCAAATCCTCAATGAGACAACAAACAGCAACTGGTTTTGTAATTACTTAAACTGAAGTTTAAGCAATTACAAAACCAGTTGCTGTTTGTTGTTTCAAGTACGTGGACGATTTTCCAAAGAGCATTCACAGTTCTCCCTTCACAGCCAGAGTGACCAACAAACTCCTCATATTTCAGCCACTTCCCCAACACATATTTCTGGCGGAATCCCCTCCAATCAAAACAATCCAAATCCTTCAGACTTGCAGAATTTCCTGAATTCTTCATCCAGGGTTAGTAACTGCTAATTACCCAGCCCCAGATTTCTCTGTGCCTCACCAGCATGGTCAGACTCAAGACTCCTGCTGAATGAAGAGACTTATCCTCAAGCCCCCAACAATGATGCCAATCCTGATGCAAGAATCACCCCTTGTAATAACAATCAGTGAGGCACAGAGAATCTGTATTTAACAACAAGTAACTTTCATTGTCTCAACTAAAAAGTGCAAACTAACTACCTGTGTGCACCCCACTAGAATCTCTGACCCCGATGAAGAGAAAATGTATTACCTGGTAAAGGAGTCTATATTGGCCAGGCACTCCTTGTGGTTCCGATCTCCACATGTCCACGGGGTACTCCTTATCCATGATAGTTGGTCTCTGGTTGCTGGAGAGTTATCGCTCATACGTATTAGGAGCTCTTGATTCTTATAGTACTCGTCAGTCGATCTAGTGGATCTCCGTTCCATTTGCTCAAGGTCTCCTGACCTACGTGGATCACCCTTCTTACTAGTTCTAGTCCAGGGGTGCAACCACCATTGTTTCATGTTTCTGCCCACCCCAGCCTTGTGTATTTGTCTTTCAACTCTGACTGGTCAAAATCAGTTAAATGAGGTGACCCAGACAGCGTCTAATAAGATTAGAGATTGCTTCTTTGGTAGGTCTGACATTTTACATAATAGGTAGCTACTCCTCTGAGAATGGTCTCAGATTTAGCAGGTCAGTACCTGAAGCTCCTTGTGTCCACATTCAATTGCTCTGATTAGATTATCACAGAGCAAGAATCAGTTCAGAGTCCACAATATGGGGAGAAACAAAGATAATTGGTTTACCTGCTTTCCCGGTCCTTGATCCATCAAA
This sequence comes from Mobula hypostoma, assembly GCF_963921235.1. Lineage (NCBI taxonomy): Eukaryota > Metazoa > Chordata > Chondrichthyes > Myliobatiformes > Myliobatidae > Mobula > Mobula hypostoma. Next base: position 110,282,659 of record NC_086100.1, on the reverse strand, counting down.
TCCACTGACTGTAGACTGTAGTTTCTTCTGGCCAACAACACCAATGCTTGGGACTGCTGGATCTGCATGGAATGCCAACCCATACTGCAGAAGGGGAGCCACTGATACCGATCCCCTTTAATGAAGATGAACAGGAATGTCGGAGGAACCTGTCCACCTTCTCTGGCTTCGGCATTCTGTTCTGGGGCAGTCCGGGAGTGGGTCATCCACTCCAGGTATCGTATGGGAATGGCCTCAAAGAACTTGAGTCTCAGCAACCCCCAGTGGAGCTAGGGTTTTAGGGGCCGGTACTTCCTTACAAGTGATTTGTCCGCATCCGAGCTCCTGAGTCTGAGAGTGATCCCTCTGCCGATGGGGAAGGGGAAGGAGCGTTGCTGCAGGCATTCGGATGAGCGCAGGTCCAGACGGTCAATGGGTCACCGTGAGTGTGAGCAGAAGCAGTGTCCTGGGGTGGCTGTGTTGACACCAATAGTTCAAAGTTTTAAAGTTTAAAGTTCAAAGCAAAATTTATTATCAGAGTACATACACATCAGCACATACAACCCTGAAAGTCTTTTTCTCTGGGCATACTCAGCAAAGCTATAGAACAGTAACTGTAAACTGTAAGCATCAGGAACTGTTAACTGTAAACAAACTGTGCAAATGCAGGTATAAATAAATAACAATAAATAACAAGCATGAAATAACAATATAAAAGAGTCCTCAAATGAATGTAGTTATCCCCTTTTGTTCAAAAGCCTGATGTTTGAGGGGTAAAATTGTTCTTGAACCTGGTGGTGCGAGTCCTGAGGCTCCTGTACCTTTTACCTGATGGCAGCAGTGAGAAAAGAGCATGGCCTGGGTGGTAAGGATCTCTGATGATGGATGCTGCTTTCCTATTGCAACGTTTTATATAGATGTGCTCAATGGTTGGGAGGGTTTTACCCATGATGTACTGGACTGAATCCACTACATTTTGTAGGATTTTCCACTCAAAGGCATTGGTGTTCCCGTGCCAGCCTGTAATGCAGCCAGTCAGCACTCCTTCCACCACACATTTATAGAAGTTTGCCAAGGTTTCAATGACATGCTGAACCTCCACTGTGGTAACCTCTACTTTGAAAAAGGCACACTCGACAACTTCATACCCAAAGCAACCACTTTATCTCGAACGTCAAAACCGATATGTATATACAGAGGCTTTCACAACCAGTACGGCATGGCAGGAACACAAGATACAAAACACATCGGAAGTAAAACCTCTCCCCTATTATCCTAATTAGTATTAACTTACTTTTAATAATGCTCACATTACAACACTTCTCCCCTTTTAAAATCCAACATTCCCCAAATGTAAAAATTAGGAAATAAAAAGCAGTGGTGTTATTAACCTGTATACCTCTGAAAACTTATACTAGTATCTCAGCAACAGTTTATCAATACAAAACATTTGGAAAACATGACAGATTCAACAGTCAATCTAACAACAACAACAAAAAACTGTCCCGTCAAAGATTCAGTCTGTCAGGAGGTTTACGAGTGCGCAGTGATCTGCACACTACCCCCGGTGACCCAGCAGGCCCTGCTGGTGAGGGTGTTTTGGGTGGGTCTGGTGTTGGGGGCATGAGAGGGGTATGTGTGTCTATGTGAGAATGTCCATCCTCTTTAGGGGACCCCGACTCCTCTACCAGCATCTCGCCCTCTGGCAAAGTCACTGGTGGGCATGCTTCCGCAGTAGCCTGTCTCGCTCGTGCATGTTGATCATGTCCCTCCTTCTGCTTTTCCTGCTTTCTCTTCACTTTTGCCTTCATGTCCGGGTGCAGCAGGTCCAATCTTGACTTGGAGCTATGCCCCATCAGCATCTCTGCTGGACTGCGGGCAGTCATAGTCTGTGGCGTGAGGCGGTATTTAAACAGGAAACATGAAAGCCGAATGCTAAGAGAGTCCCCTGTCATCCACTTCAGGCCTTCCTTCACAGTCTGAACAGCCCGCTCAGCCAAACCATTGGAGGCTGGGTGGAGAGGGGCCATCTGAGTGTGATGAATGCCATTCTGCTGCATGAACTCACTGAACAGCTCACTGGTGAACGTCGGGCCATTATCAGTGACCAGAGTGTCAGGCAACCCATGGACTGCAAACACTTGCCTGAGTTTGTCTATGGTTGAGGGAGCTGTGATGTTGCTCATGATGTGAGCTTCCATCCATTTAGAATGCGCATCTACCATTACAAGAAACATCTGCCCCGTAAAAGGGCCAGCAAAGTCTGAATGTAGCCTAGACCAGGGGTGTCTGGCCAATCCCATGGGTGCAAAGGAGCTGGTGGTGACATATTCTGATTAGTCTGACATTGCATGCATGATTTTACCTTGTTGTCCAGATCCTGATCCATTCTTGGCCACCAAACGTAGGATCTCGCAAGGCTTTTCATTCGAGACACCCCTGGGTGAGTCTCATGAATTCCCTCCACAATCTGTGAATGGCCAGGGGGAGGCACGATGACCCTCACCCCCCCAGAAAATGCAGCCATCCTGCAGACTGAGTTCTGTCTTGCGTTTGGCATAAGGCCTCAGTTCCTCTCCTTCCACAACTCCGGGCCAACCTTGTAAAAGAAAAGTCTTGACTTGGGACAGGACTGGGTTCCTCTCTGTCCACTGCCTGATCTGGGTCACCTTTACAGGTGTCTCTGACAGCCTCTCCAATGAAAACACAGTCTCTGGAGGAACATATGTAGTAACCTGTGTCTCAGGTAAAGGTAGTCGACTCAGTGCATCAGCATTTGCATTATCCCTACCCACTCTGTACACAATGGTGTACTGGTAGGCTGACAATGTAAGAGCCCAATGCTGTATCCTGGCTGAGGCTAGCGGTGGGATGCCTCTAGTCTCACTGAACAGTGGCTTATGGTCTGTATAAATTGTAAATACATGTCCATAAAGGTACTGATGAAAGTGTCTGACCGCAAAAATAGCCAGACCTTCTTTGTCTAGCTGTGAATATCCCTTCTCAGCAGCCGTCAGGGTACGTGAAGCGAAACCAATAGGCTTCCCTGAACGGTCCTCCATTACATGTGAGAGAACTGCCCCAACTCCATAGGGCGATGCATCGCATGCAAGGGTGATCTCCTTGTCTGGGTCATAGTGAACAAGCAGCTTCGCTGAGTGGAGGAGTTCTTTCACTTCCCCGAAAGCTTTCTCCTGCTCTTCACTCCACTGCCACTTAGTGTCATTGTGAAGCAGCTTATACAGTGGAGTCAAACCCCTTGAGAGGTCAGAAAGAAACTTGCCATAATAATTCACCATGCCCAAAAATGATCTGAGTTCCGTGACAGTCTTAAGGCTTGGGGCCTCCTTAATAGCTCTCTCTTTGTCCTCCACAGGGCAAAGCCCCTCAGCTGTGATCTCATGTCCCAGGTAAGTCACACTCGATGCCAGGAACACACATTTTCCATGTTTCAACTGCAGCCCTGCGTCTGAGAGCCTCTTCAGCACCCGTTCTAAATTAGCCAGATGCTCCACCTCCGTAGACCCCGTGATCAAAATATCATCAAGGTACACCGCTATGTGCAGAATCCCCTGCAGCAAAGTGTCCATTGTCCTTTGGAAAATGGCAGGGCTGGACGCCACTCCAAACACCAGGCGATTGTACTTGAATAATCCTTTGTGCGTATTAATTGTGACGTACTCCTTTAAATCCTCGTCGAGCAGCAGCTGTTGGTAGGCATGGCTCATGTCCAGCTTTGTGAACAGCTTACCCCCTGACAGGGTCGCAAACAGGTCATCCACCCGTGGCAATGGGTACTCCTCCAGTTTAGAGACCTGATTCACCGTAAGTTTATAATCCCCACATATCTTCACCATTTTGTCTGCCTTTAAAACTGGAACAATGGGAGCCGCCCACCTTGAAAACTGGACATGCTCAATAATGCCCAGCCTCTGTAAACGTTCCAGCTCCTCCTCGACTTTGCCTTTCATGGCATAGGGCACCGACCTGGGTTTAAAAAAACATGGTGTAGCCCCAGGGTCAACATGGAGTTTCACTATCACGCCCTTCAGTGTTCCTAGCTCGTCCCTGAAAACGTCGCTGTACCGCTGCAGAATGTCATCCGTCGTGTGCGCATACTTAATTTCATGCCAGCTTAGCCAGGTTTTGCGAAGCCAATCGCGACCCAAAAGACTGGGCCCCCTGCCCTTAGCTATCACTAGCCTGGCTTCAGCCTTCTGACCCCCGGCTAAAATGTCCACATATAACACCCCTAAATGTGGTATGGGCTGCCCCGTATAGGTCCCAAGTTTGAGCTTTGATGGTCTAATGGGAGGCAGGTTGGACCCCCATGTCCTTCTGTAGGTCTCCTCACTAATGACCGATGCAGTAGCCCCTGAATCAATCTCAAACTTAATGCCCTTTCCCCTGACAGTGACTGTGGCATAATATGGTTCAGGTGGTTCCTCATCTGTTTCCACTGCAAACATGTCGTAGACAGACGCTGCCTCTTCATCTGCAGCTTCTCGATGGTGTGTGGCTGCCTGAGCCTGTTAAGCTTCCCCTGCCCAGGCTGAATCTTACCCTTTGAACTTCTGCGCTTTTTAGCTAAGTGTCCCTTTTCGCTACAAGCATGGCAGACAGTGTCTTTGAATTTGCAATCATTTGCATAGTGCGTCCCTCCACACTGGAAATATTCCACCCGCTTTGCCTGTTTACCAGTCTCCCTCCCGACTTGGTGCACTGCCGCCGACTGCGACCCCATATGTCCTTTCTGGATATCTTTGACATTATTAGCAGCCATCTCCATGCTTTGGGCAATCTCTAAGGCTTTCTTGAAAGTCAACGGTGGGGTTTCCCGTAACAGGCGATGTTGTATGCTGTCATTATTAATACCGCATACCAATTGATCACAGAGCATGTCCTCCAACACCGCTCCGAAATCACAATGCTCCGACAACTGCCGAAGCTCGGCCACAAAATTGGCCACAGACTGACCTGGCTTCCTGAAACAGCTGTGAAACTTACACCGTTCGACTATCACCGAAGGGTTCAGATTGTAGTGGTTCCCCAGGAGCTGGACCAGTTCATCATACGGAATGTCCCCTGGTTTCCGTGGTGCGGCTAAATTCCTATTAGCTTGTAAGTCTTCGCCTCACACACACTCAGGAGAATAGAACGCTATTTAGCCTCCTCAGTAATTCCATTAGCACAGAAAATGTGTCCCAACCTTTCCTCATACTCCGGCCAGTCCTCCGTTAACTCCACAAATTCAACGATAGTCCCAAATGTAGCCATCCAAACGTGAAGCCCCTTCTCGGCGCTGCTGCTCCCATTCGAAACGTACCGACTCGTTGACAAAACCAGTTCACTTTGTCGCCAAAAATATGTGGTAACTTCTACATTGAAAAAGGCACACTCGACAACTTCATGCCCAAAGAAACCGTTTTATTTCGAACGTCAAAACCGATAAACCGATATGTACGTTGGTATATACAGAGGCTTTTACAACCCGTACGGCATGGCAGGAACACTATGCACACAACACACCGGAAATAAAAAGGATGGAAGTGAACCCCCTCATTATCCTAATTAGTACTAACTTACTTTTAATAATGCTCACATTACAACATCCACAGACTGCTGAGGAAGTAGAGCTGCTGTCATGCTTTCTTCACAAATATATTTATGTGATGGGTCCAGAACGGGTTCTCTGAGATAGTGACACTCAGGAATTTAAAGTTTCTGACCCTTTCCACCTCTGATCCTCCAATGTTTGCTGGCTCATAGACCTCTGGTTTCCCTCTCCTGAAATCTACAATCAGTTCCTTGCACTTATAGACATTGAGTGAGAGGTCGTTGTTATTACACCACTCAGCCAAGTTTTCAATCTCCCTCCTGTATACTGATTGATCACCATCTTTAATACAGCCCACAACAGTGGTGTCATCAGCAAGCTTGTATATAGTGTTGGAGCTGTACTTAGCCACACAGTCATAAATGTAAAGTGAGTAGAGCAGGGGGCTAAGCACACATCCCTGTGGTGCTCCTATACTGATGGAGATTTTAGAGGAGATATTTTTGCAAATCTGAATTGACTGGGGTCTACAAGTGAGGAAATCCAAGATCCAATTGCACAAGGGGACATTGAGGCTCAGGTCTTGGAGTTCACTGATTAGTTCTGAGGGGATGATGGTATTAAATGCTGAGTTGTAGTCGATAAAAATCATCCTGATGTATGCATCTTTGTTGTCCAGATGGCATCTGCTGCAGACCTGTTGCTTTGGTAAGCGAATTGGAGTGGGTCCAAGTCACCACTCAGACAGGAGCTCATATGTTCCAACACCAGCCTGTCAAAACACTTCATCACTGTGGATGTAAGTGCCACATTTAGACAGGTTACCACGCTCTTCTTGGGCACCCGTACGATTGAAGCCTGCTTGAAGCAGATGGGTACCACACACCTCTGGAGTGAGAGGCTGCAGATATCCATGAATACACTAGCCAGTTGGTCAGCACAGATCTTCAGTAACTGGCCAGGTACTCTATCTGGACCAGATGCTTTCCTTGGATTCACTCTCTTGAATGTAGCCTGCACATCATCTTCAGATACTGAGACCAGAGGATCATCAGGAGACATGGGGATGAGTGATGATTTCTGCCTGTTCTGGTGGTCAAAGCGAGCACAGAAGGCATTGAGCTCGTCTGGAAGCAAAGCTTTGCTGTCTCCTATGTAACAGGATTTAGCTTTGTTGTAGAAGGTTATGTCTTTCAATCCCTGTTGAGCATCCCTTGTTGATTCCAATCTAGTCCGGAATCTCCACTTCACCTGAGAGATGGCTTTCTGGAGATCATACCTGCACCTCTTGTAGCATTCTTGACCTCCAGACTTGAATGCCGCTGATCTGGCTGTCAGCAGGTTCTAGATTTAATTGTTCATCTAGTGCTTCTGATTGGGGAAAACTCTGAACGATTTTATGGGGATTTATTCATCCACAGCTGTTTTAACAAAGTCTGTCACGATCCTGGTGTCATCATCCAGGTCCTCAGATGAGTTCTTGAACATGGCCCTGTCCATTGACTCAAGGAAATCCTCAGCCTTTCACCACTACTTTTTGGCTGTCTTGATCTCTGTTGTTTTTGGCTCTGTCTGTGTGCCGGTAGCAGGAGTGCAGCCAAATGATCCAACTTGCCAAAATGTGGTCTATGGAAGGAACAATAGGCATTGCTTATCGTAGTGTAGCAGTGGTCTAGTGCGTTAGGACCTCTGGTGCAACGGGTTACGTTCTGGATATAATTGAGCAGGGTCTTCTTCAAACGGGCCTGGTTAAAGTCGCTGACTTTAATTTTAAATGTGTTGGGATGGGCTGTTTCTTGTTTACAGATGGCATCGTGCAGTTTCACGAGTGCTTGCTTATAATCTGCCGCTGGTGGTATGTAAATTGTGGTCAGGATCACGGATGAGAACTCCCAGGGGAAATAGAATGGTCTACATTTAATTGTTTGTTAGTTCTAAGTCGGGGAACAAGACATAACCCCAACGTTCCTGCCAGGGGCGGTGCTAAGGTGGTGCTAGCTGGTGCGATAGCCCCAGCAAAAATTGCAACAGCACCAGCGTAGCACCACCAAGAAATTAACTGAAATTTCACATACTAATTGCAGCTGCTTTGCTTTCTCTGTATAGTTTTGAATACAGCTTGTTTCTCCAGTTGATCTAGTGAAACAGCGCCCCCAGTTACCATAGTACCCACGCAGAAATAAAGTTATAAACTCTGTCAGATCCACTCTACACTTCATTCGTTGTCAATGTCTTGCCGCTGCTGTCCTCAGATCAGTTAAGCTGATCTAAGATCACTTAAGGTGGCGATGTCACTCACTCTCACTCACGCAAGAGATCGATAGTATACATCCAGGCGCAGATCCATGGTCTCGTGAGACTAATGGATGCCCCACATACACACATTGTGCTTTTACAAGTTAGCGGGGGCCTGGCACATGCATTATTTTGGCCGGCGTGAAAAATGGATCGATTTTTAGTGAGAAAACGACCTCATCCAGAAGAATCTTATCCTGTGGTGTCTCAGCCTGAACCTGTCTTAATTGAAAGTGACCTGCAGAAAGAAGTGGGAATGAGTACGACAGCAGTTCATCGAAGGAGTGTGAAGGCGAACAAGAAATGGAGCGGGATTCGGAAGAGAACGTGGATGAAGCTGCTCTTAGTGCTAGTGGGAATACTGTTAGTGACGTTAGCCAGCAGCCTGAGGAAGGACCCCGTCGGCCAGCATTGAAAAAGTACCCTTCGCTGCTTGCAACAGTTCGGCAATCAGCAAAGGAGTTTTATTCGTGGCTGGTTTGACTGACTGGAATATTCGATCACGAAAGATACTACGTTCTGCTTCGCATGCAGGCATTTCCTGTGTGGAGAACATGGGTTCCATTCTGAGTCTATCTTCACTGTCACCAGTTACCGCAACTGGCGGAAAGCTACAACAGCTTTCAAAACCCACCATGTAAGTGCAGCTCATAAGTTTGCTATGGAGGCACAGGCCGCATTCAGATAGAGAAAACAAGACGGTTCAAGACTGGGAAATATGCTTGACAAAGGACATGCAAAGATTGTCCAAGAAAATCGTGAGTATATGAGAGCAGTGGTTGAGTCTCTAGCAAGGACAGACCGTGAATGACACAGTGGAATTTCTAACTCCAATGAGACCCTACCGCGATGCATTTATAGATTCATACAAACTAATCTGCACATCACTGACTCTGCCTGTGACATCTGCCTCATGCAAACGGAGTTTCTCTTGCCTCAGAGGCCTCAAAAACTACCTGAGGAATAGCAGCGGCGGTGCTCGGAACAGCAACTTGGCCCTGTTGGCCATAAACAGCCAGAGGACCAAAGCACTTGACATCCAGAAAATCATTGATGCTTTCACCACCAATCACAACAACAGATGGATTGTGCTTCTCTGAAAACATCAATGGTGAGTACAGATAATTTTTTAAAAAATTTGGGCCAATACTAATGCTGATTATAATTATTATTTTGTGGTTGATCCCCAATAGTCCTTATGTTTCCTGCAAATCCTAAACTATTACATTTACTGCTATTAAGCCTATTGGTTTTGCTTAGACTTCCAAGCAGCGATTCTGTTGATTTTTGTTTTAAATTCAGTAGCTGAATTAATTGAGGTATTGCATGGTCAGAGTATGATTTGTCCAACTCCTGGTAAAGCCTTGCATCTGTTGTTTGCCTTATTTGACTTTAATAATGGTGTATCTTTTGACATTTTGTGTCTATGTAATGTGAATAGCAGTGGACATTGTGGGTTAGTGTTGTGTTATTCAGTTGAAAAGCACGCATTTGACGCTGATTCCGGGATTGGTGCGTGATTCATGTGGTACGCCGTATGTCGGATGCTCTGTTGGTTTGTTTGTTTATGCTCTGTGCAGCCCGGGTTGTCTCCGATGCTGTTGACACTGTCACAGTTCACTTCTATATTAGATCCATCAATTTTTTAGATTATGAAGACACGCAGTCCTCTTTTATTGTCATTTAGTAATGCATGCGTTAAGAAATGATACAATATTTCCTCCGGTGTGATATCACAAAACACAGGACAGACCAAGACTGAAAAAAGTAACAAAACGGCATAATTATAACATATAGTTACAACAGTGCAACAATACCATAACTTGATGAAGAACAGTCCATGAGCACAGTAAAAAGTTTGAAGTCTCTCAAATGTCCCACATCTCACGCAGACGGTAGAAGGAAGAAAAACCCTCCCTGCCATGCCTGACCACAGTCTGACTCTGAGTCATCCGAAAACTTCGAGCCTCCGATCAGCTCTCCGACACCGAGTACCGAGCACCATCTCTATCAGAAATATTCGACCTCAATCTCGGTCACCAACAGCAGGCAAAGTCAGGGATTTTGAGGCCTTCCCTCCGGAAGATTCTCGATCGCGCAGTAACAACAGCAGCGAACTTCCGTTTCAGAAATTTCTCCAGATGTTCCTCTGTGCTTTCACGTCCATCTCCATCAAATCAGAATTGTCCACGGCCCCTATTTAACGGATACAATATTGTTTTCACCAGAGGACTATGCACGCGTGGCACGCTGCTATCTCTTCCTCCCACCTTGTGTATCAACAGAGGCATTTGTAGTAGGCAGATAATGCTTGAAACAGACTTTTGAACGCCACGCGTCTGGCCTTGCAAATACATATTACCACAGGGTACATCCCTCAGCACCATCATTGAATCATTCAGCCCCACTGTAGCACCAGCAAGAAAAAATCTCTGGCGCCGCCACTGGTTCCTGCACCAATGAGAATTGGCTAAATGCATACCCCGCCAGCTCTTTCCTTACTAGAATTCGAGGTTCAATGCATTCTGAAATTCGTAAAACCTTCTGGTTGGATAGCTGTGTCCGGCGTTTTTGCTGTTAACCAAGTCTCAATGCAGCAAGCAACTGAGATCTGCCTCACTTGCCTCTGATACCTTGCCCTGAGATCATAAATTTTATTTTCAAGTGACTGTACAGTTATCAACAAGATGGTAGGCAGAGGACGCCTCATCCCTCTGTGCTTCAGCCTGGTTTGAATCCCGCGTCTCCTGCTGCGTTTTTGGTCTTGGCCTTGGCATTGACCCTTAAAGGCGCTGTGCTTAACTGTTCCACATTTAACCGTCGAACGCGAGATATGAATATCATTGATGTAATCTCGTAGTCCGTTGTTAAGAGGAAACTTACATTCTGCAGATTGCAGCGAAAGTAGTTGAAAAGGACTATATTTAAGAGGAAAACTGGTTGAAATTGCGGCAGCCCACAGAGAGTTACCAATGTACACTGGCACCATCTCTCTCAGAGTGCTGTGAAGGTCCACACTCCCTGGATGCTAAATGGAACCTACTGGAGATGAGGCTCTCAGGTATACCCATGGCTCCCAATGGGATGGTACGACTGCTGCCATCTGGGATATGTGATACCGTGCATACACCATCTTCCTACCCTGGGCGAGCATCCACCCAATGGGGGTTGCCGCAGTAAGAGGCGTATCACAGAGACAGGAAGCTTCTGGACGATGGCCTTTCCCCTGTATGGTATGGCCTGGCTGTCCCAGGAATTGATGTACATAGCCCCTATGATGGAGACACTGGCCAACAAAATGGCTGCAGTACTCAAACATACAGAGAGTGCGCTGACCAGAGTGGACTTTGTATCTCTTCAAAGATGCTAGTTATAGTGGACATTCAGTAGTCTAGGATTACAGGCACTTTGTTGCTCCTGTTGATAGTTTATGAGACATTACCTGAAGAAAATGCTTTTATTCTAGGGTCTTTGCTACTCATCAGCAATGATTTTCTAGGAGCAACGTGTCTATTCCTGTTATACCTTTGGGGCGGGATTGTTGCAGATTACCAATAGGTCAAATTCACAAGAGATTGGAAAGGCCACATGCCACCTGATTTTTAAAAAAATCAACCCCAACCCCCACCCCGAGAGCAGACAGCATCACTGCTGGTGTTCTATAACCTTCTGACACAAAATCGCAGCCTCATTTTCTACATCTGGGATGAGGAGGATATGCAACAGTGCCTCAGCGATATCATCATCATGACCTTCTTCAAGAAGAGAAACAAATGGAAGGCAGAGCTTAGGAGAGTTAATGGCGCCTAACAGCGACTCCTTTGCTTGCATCTTCAGAAACAGCTCGATTTCCATCTTTAGTATCACTATTTTTCCCTTTCGGGGTTCTTTTGAAGACCCTGATCTGCTGTTACATGCCAACTACAGTTCTTTGTGGAAATAGGACCCGCTCCCGGGGTTCCATAACTGGCTGTTGTTCGGCACGCTAAAGGCTCGGCCTAAGAGTCTGACTCAAATTCAGAAGCCTAGAATCTCAGAGCTCTGGAGATGGGCGGATCGAGGGTTGGTGTCACGGCAGGAGACCTGTGTGTCATCAGGGGAGTCGGGATATCTGCTGTGTGCCTGGAGACCCGGGATCTTTGCGATCTTCGGGCACAGAGCTCAAAAAAAGTGACGTAACGGACTTTTAACATCATAAACAAGTGAGTTGTTTGTTATGTCTCCCTACTCGCAGTAAAAATGAAGACACCACTTTGTCCCTTATTAGGTAGAGAGGGAACCTGCAGTATGTCGAATACCGGGTGAAACGTGAAGTCTTTGGGGTAACTGCAAGTCTGTGTCTTTGCTATTGCTTTGCTCACGCTTGAGTGCTCAGTGGAGGTGCCGATGTCTGCTTTTTTTTGCCGGTGGGGGGAGGGGGGATTGTTGCTCGCTGCTGCTTACATGCGGGGGGGGACTTTGGGGATCTAACATTTAACTGTCATTCATTCTTTAGGGCACTCCTCTGATTTTATGGATGGTTGTGAAGAAAAAGCATTTCAGTATATTGTATACATTTCTCTGACATTAAATTGTACCTCTGAACCTTTGAACCTTTGAAATCCAATTGTGATTACAACAATAGGTCTCCAGCTGTCTTCCATAGGAAAAGTAATTCCTGCCTCCTTACAATTTTCAAAGAAATAGTCCACAAATTATAGAGTGGATTTTATCACTCCAGATGTACAACAGATGAGATCTCTAAATTATATATTGAGCAACATATGTGCCCTTCTTCAACCTCTCAAAAGCCTTTGAGTCCATGAGATGTGAAATTGCCTGGAGAATCTGCCTCTAATTTGCCTTCCCTTTGTCATTATTTACATGGTGACGTGCAAGTCATATCGGGTGTACAACGGTATGCAAACACACAAATAATCCTAGCGTAGACTGAAGTCAGTCACTCTGACTTGAGTCTGTCAGCACTCTTAATCTTCCATATCAAAATATTGTTCCTCACCTTCAATAATCTCTGCAGTGGGATGGAGCTAATCCACAGGACAAGTGGAAAACTGTAAACTCCATCATACACAATCCAGAAGTATGAATACCTCAAGCTCAGCCGTCAGTTGAAGGTACACAGATGCCAAATATGATTGTACATACTGGGGAATTGAGCCCCAGCCCATTAACAGCTCATTCACTGAAACATAGGAGAAAATGGGCCTTACACTAAACACCGGTAAAACAAAAAACATTCACCTGTGTGATTCCACTACAAGATATTGACCACCATAATTAAACCTTGGAAACGTGGATTAATTTCATTCTCCTTGGGAACCATTTCTCAGGGATGGCAAGCCTCAAAGCCAAAGTCCACTTCTGCTCCAACTTTAGCCCAGCCTTTGACCAGCTGAGTAAAAAAAATGTTTGATGATTAAAACCCCAAACCAGCACTAAGCTCATGCTTGGTTGGGCAATGTGAATTCCACTCACTCCCTCTCCCCGCCCCACCCCAACTTTTCTGCATGTCAGAGCCATAGGCAACCATATCAGGCACCTCAAAGCATTGGAGAGGTAAAATTAATGCTTTCGCCACAAAATCCAAATCTATTGTCAGGATTATCAGACCAGTGTCACCAATATGCACATCATTGAAGCGTGGATTACTCTCAGCTAGCTCCAATAGGAAGGACCCCACTGATTGCATGCTTGAAACCTGACCCATGAAACAAGTAGTCTGAACTTGGTCACTGCAAGAGATTGCCTGGAGCAACAGAGAAAATGCTTCAGATATGAGCCCCACCAACCTGTGATAATCCTAGGCTCATTACTGATCAAAATGAAGTAGTATGGAAAGCATAGATGACCATCAGTCTCTTTGGTGGGAGTATGCAGAAACCCAGTGAAGAAAAGAGTTGGAGGAATGCACAGAACCCAAACTACCCACCCACCTTCCTCTTCAGGTACCTTCTGCCCCACCTATGAGAGCATCTAGGGATCAAATATTGGCCTCACAAGCTACATTATAACCCACAGAATTGGTGTGGGTTTCAAAATCCCAAGGGAATACCAATGAAGAAAAAAAAGATGTCTGAAAGAGGTGCATATGTGGACATCAGATGGGAATGACAACTTAGCATATTTGAGTTAGTTGGTAGCAACTTCTATTTATTGGTCCCTGAAATCCAACCAAAGTCAACAATCCAAACCATTCAAGGAAAAGAAAATTAAAGTCATGATTTTTTAAAATCAAAAATCTAATGTTCACTCTTTAATCTCAAAGGCCATTTTTTCCCACTCTCCTTCAAGAAGATGAACACATTTCCTCCATGTTTACTCTCAATAACCAATGTCATTTTTATCAGCTGCCATCTCTAACAAGGGTATAATCATGGAGGAAGATCAACGATTCATTCAGCCCATTGCAACAAATACAGATTTTTCAAAGTTCTCTTTGAAACTGGAATCAAGCCCAAGTTGATCTCTTATGCCTGCTCCATCGAGTGAATTTGAATACCTTGAAGCTCAGTTCAGTTTTTAACAGAGACACAAAAGACTTTTGATTCTGGAATCTGGAGCAAAGAAAAACAAAGAGCTGGTGGAACTCAGCAGGTCAGGCAGGATATGTGTGCAGAAATGGGTGACCAATGTTTTGGGTTGTCACCCTTTATCTGGATTGAAAGAGTGGAGGGGAGACAGCCAGTATGAACAGGTGAGGAGAGGGGTGAAGCAACAGCTGGCAAGTAAGAGGTGGATCTAGGTGAAGAGGGTGATAGGTAAATGGAGGAGGTGTCATATGGAGGTGTACCTTATTCTGAATGTCGAAAGTTACTTCCATTGTGATTGGTTACGTTAGAAACTGCAGCTGCTTTTCCCATTGGTTAGATGCCTGGTGTCCAGTTTCAAATATCCTGGGTATATAAAATAGCACGTGGGAGGGGCTTTCTGTCTTCCTTTGTTAAAGGCAAGGATGCACATGTTGATTGGGAAGGTATGCTCTGTGCACACTTTTAACTAAATATGTTTGTTGAGTATTCGGCTTTGTAGTGTCAGTAATGTGGGAAACATGAATGTTTGATTGAATTTTTACTGTTTGTAAATAAATGATTTATATACCTATTCAAAGTCAGTGCATTTTCTGTCTTAATTGCTGGACCCACGAATCTGATTCAACCTTACTGGAGGGAAGAGTGGAAAAAGCAACAAAGGCTGGGAGGTGGTAGGTGGAGGTGATTAAGGTTTTTGCCAAGAACACTTGGCTCCAGATTACTTCACAGCACCAGTCCACAAGATGAGTTCCAGAGGTGAGGCAAGGGTGACTGCGGTTGACAGTCAGGAAACAGTTGATGGAGTGAAGTGAGAAAAAAGCTCTAGTAAAAATGTAAACCTGTTCAAAAGGGAAAGTACTTACAAAGCAAAAGGTGTATAGTAGGGGAATTAAGGGTTCTGGGGAAAAGGCAGGTCGGTGGAGATGAGTCCATGGTTAGATCAGCCATGATCTTATTGAACGGCAGAGCAGGCTCGACAGGCCAGATGGCTGAATCCTGCTCCTATTTCTTATGTTCTTATGTGGATGCTGAATGCCAATTTCCCTAGTCCAGGCATGACAGCAAGTTACTAGGATCGTGTCCTAAACCTAGAGGTTTATAAGATTTCGAGAGGCATAGGTAAAGTAAACAGGGAGTATCTTTTTGCCAGGGTTGAAATGTCTAATACCAGAGGGCATGGTTTGAAGGTTCAAAGGGAATGTGAGGGATAAGTTTTCTACACAGAGAAGGGTGGATGCCTGGAATGCACTGTCTGGTATGGTGGTAAAGGCAAATACATTACTGGCTTTTAAGAGACATTTAGATACAGGCACATGGATGCAAGGAAACTGGAGGGATATGGACATTGTGTAGGTAGGAAGGATTAGTTTTTGGGGGTGTATTGATTTACTTTTATAGTTGGCTCAGCACAACATTGTGGGCCAAAGGGCTGTTCCTGTGCTGTACTGCTCTCTGTTTTATGCTCTAACTATCTTCAGCTGGCTCATCACCAGCAGTCATCTCGTCAACTCAATGGAGATGATAATGCTTGCCGTGGTTGCATAACGTTCAGTTCCACTTGCAACTTTTCAGCAGCAAAACCTGGACAGCATTTGTGGACAGAATAGCGACGGATTTTAAAAATCATGTTACTGAAGTCCACAACCACTTACCCTTGACATTCAACAGCATTGCCACAGTAAAATTAACCCTTTGGTCTCCATGGACCATCAGCTGAACTGGATCTGCCACAGAAATACTGTGACTACAGAAGCAGATTGTGAGGATTCGTTGTGCAAATCCAACCTCCCCACCCTCTTCGCTTTTTCCTCCCTCTCTCCTTTCTAAACATCGAAACCCTGGAACATTAAGCACCAATTCCTGTCCCTTAACCAAGTCTCCATAAGGGCCACAACATCATCATTCCATGTCCTGATCCATGCTCTACGTTCATCACCTTTACCCATAATAATCCAAGCATTAAAATATATTTGCAAAACTATCTATTACTTTGATCCTGCCTGTTTTTACTGACCCTGCCATCTGCCTGACTCTCCATCCCTCTATTTTTTGACCTGGTGTTCTGGTTCCCATCACCCTACCAAGCAAGTTTAAATCCTTCCGAGAAGCACTAGTGAAACTCCTGACCAGGATACTGGTTACCCTCCAGTTCAGCTGCCTATCATCCATCTTGTACAGGTGATCCCTGCCCTAGAGGAGGTTCTAACGATCCAGGAACCTGAAGCCCTGCCTGTGCACCAGTTCCTCAGCCATTTGTTCATCTGTACTATCATCCTATTCCGGCCCTGACTAGCACATGGCACCACGAGTAATCCAGAGATTACTACCTTGGTGGTCCTACTTTTCTGCCTCTTTCCTAACTCCCTGTATTCTCTGCTGAGCAACTCTTTCTCCCTTCCTACCTATGTCATTGGTGCCACTATGCACCACAACCGCTGGCTGCTCACCCTCCCCCTTGAGAATATTCTGTAGCCGCACTGATGCATCCTGAACCCGAGCACCTGGTAGACATCACACCATCTTGGTGTCTCTTTCATGGCCACAGAATCTCCTGTCCCTCCCTCTGACTATTGAGGGTCATATTACATTCACTCTGCCTGAATGTACCCTTCCCTGCTGAGCCCCTGAGCTGGCCACAGTGCCACTGACCTGGCTGCTGCAGTTGTGCCCTGATAGGTCAGCTCCCCCACCCCCACCCCCATCCCCCAAGCAGTGTCCAAGGAGTATACTTGTTGGTGAGTGGAAAGGCACAAGGGAACCCTACACTGACAGCTTACTCCCCTAGCTTATCCTGGTGGTCACCCATCTGCTATCTGAACCCTGAACTCGGTGTGACAGCCTTAATAAAAGTTTCATCTATGAGGCTTTCAGCCTCCTGGATGGTCCTGAGTGTACCCAGCTCCTGCTCCAGTCTGTAGGAATTTACAGACAACAAAAGAAGCTTACCTGTTCTTACCCATGCCTTCTTTCCGAAACCTTTGAGTTTTGCACTGACCGAAGTCACTTACTCAGCCTTTTCCCACCAACTATGTTATACCTTTGACTCCAACTTCTCAAGCCCAAGTTTCACAATCAAAACCAAACGACTCAGCACCCTTCAGTCCCGATGAAGGGCCTGAAACGTTGACTGCACTCTTTTCCATGGACACTGCCTGGCCTGCTGAGTTTCTCCAGCATTTTGTGTGTGTTGTCAGCATCCTTGTCATATGGCTGTTCACAGCCTCTTGAGCCAAAATCTTACCACTCTAACACAGGTACACTTACACAATGGCTGCTGTGCTTACACCTCCTTTCCTTATATTGGCACAAATAAAGCTCACTCCCAAGACTTGTCCTTTTCAAATGGCTCCCACCCTGCTACGATATTGCTCTCTCATTCACTACTTCAAAGAATGAGTCACTCCTGACAAGACATTCTTTGCAAATATCTGCCATCCTGCTACGATGCTGCTCTCTCTCTCCCCGCTATTTCACATAAGTTAGGTTGATCTTGTTTCGAGAGCGGGAGCAAAATGAATTGAACAGTTTTCCATTTGTCCTGCAGGTTAGAATATTAGTTAAGAGCAAAGTTTGCATACCACAGTATAGCATATGTAAGGTGGAGCTATGTTCCTGCGGGTAGCCAGATATGGGCTGAATGTTTGACACAGTCTCTTGATTGATAGAGTCAAAACTTTTTGTGAGAAAACAGAATCTCCTCTGCCATCAGATTCATGAATGGTCCATGTTATTCTTTATTTGCACTTCTTCTGTAATTTATAGATTTTCACATCTCTGCACTATACTGCTGCTGCAAATCAACAATGTTCATGTCATACATCAGTAATAATAAATCTGATGATGATTCTGATCTTTAAATGATTTACACCACCATTTATAAACCATAATTCAAGCAGATATGCTAATGCCTGTAATGGGTGGAGATTGCATTTTAATCAACAAACAGCCCTTATTTGGTACTCAGTTATATTTACTAACCCGAGTGATAAGTGAATGAGCAGGTAACATTGCAATAGCACAAGGATATAGGAATAGGAGATTTTGGGACCCTTAAGCCTGCTCCAATATTCAATATTATAAAGGCTGACCTTTGCTGACTTCGTCTCCTCTTCTATGTCATTTCTTCATACCACTCTACTCCTTGATCTATCAGATATTTAACCACCTTCATATGATCCAGTTTCCTCCACCCTCCAGAACAGGGAATTCTAGAGTTTCAGGGATCTGCCACCAGGAATGCGGGCAAGATACTTAAGTACCTCAGTCTTAAATGACCATTTATTTATTGTGAAATTATAGTCCCACCCTTTTCAAGATCCTCCTATGAGTGAAATCATCCCAACATCTGCACTGTCTAGACCAATTAGGATCTTAGCTGTCTGAATAAGCTCACCCTTCATTAGACTAAAATACAAGGCATATGGGCTCAAACTAGACCTCTTGGTAGCACAACCCTCTCATCACCATAATTCCTCCTTTGTATGGCCTCCAATATTACTTTTAAGAATTGGGAATGAAATTGCATTTAATGTTCCAAATGAGTGCTCACCAACACCATGTGTGATTGAAAATCTCTCTGTTTTCGAACCCTTTACAAGGAAAGACGAACAGAATTCAAATTGCCTTCTGAACTATTTGTTGGACCCATCCCCTAACTTTCTGTGATCCATGCAGCAGAAAACTTACATCCCCTGGTACCTCAATCACTGCAGTTGTTCATGTAAATTCAATTGCATGGTACTGTTTTTTGGCAATAATGATTTCCAGCTTATTGGGCCAACGGTTAATCAGGGCAGCCACTTATTTAGGACAATTCTTAAAGAACAAAAACTAATTGAGAAAATAGCCAGGATACCCTTAGTTTATTTGGGACGCTATGCCAATTAATTGCGACAGGAAACTGTTGCTGATCAGTTTCTAACTAGCGTCAGTCATTTATACTTGTGTGGCATTCAGACACTAAACCATACTTACAGCGAACAGTTTTTAAATAGCATCAGCTGCCTATGTTTGTGTTCAAAAAGCAATGATTTTTTTGTCACTGACAGCCAGCAAGAAATAAGTAGTAAGACAATTTGGAACTGCTTTGCTTCCTATGGTTTAAAGCATTCAGGCTCGAAGATGCCAAAACACAAGGAGTGAAAATGAAATTAAGAGCTCCAAAAAATTTGAAGGTATCGACAATCATTTTGGATGTTACAATGAAAATGAAGATTTGGAGGCTCCAACCATCAAAAGCATTATATTAAGGCAGTTCATTCTCTGCACTAGGTGCCTGCACTGATTTTGTTCATTTACAGTCAATCCTAAGAACTTTCTACAGGAGCACAATTGAGAGCATCCTGACTGACTGCGTAACTGCCTGGTATGGGAACTGCACTTCCCTCAATTGCAGGTCTCTGCAGAGAGTGGTGCAGACAGCCCAGTGCATCTGTAGATGTGAACTTCCCACTATTCAGGACATTTACAAAGACAGGTGCGTTAAAAGGGCCCAAAGGATCGTTGGGGACCTGAGTCACCCCAACCACAATCTATTCCAGCTGCTACCATCTGGGAAACAGTACCACAGCATAAACAGGCTCCGTGACAGCTTCTTCCACCAGGCCATCAGACTGATTAATTCGTACTGACACAACTATATTTCTATGTTATATTGACTGTCCTGTTGTCCATATTATTTATTATAAATTACTATAAATTGCACATTGCACATTTAGATGGAGATGTAGTGTAAAGAGTTTTACTTTTCATGTATATGAAGGATGTAAGTAATAAAGTCAATTCAATTCAAAAGAGCATGGCAGTTATACTGCATGAATTCCTTCATCGATAGCTATTAGAAACTAATATATTATTAGTAGTGTTCTACTTCGTCCTGTATTTCATTAAAATACATAATTGGTTAATCAGTTAAATGGTAGTTGGTCTCTTATATCTTTTTAACTATATAACCATATAACAATTACAGCACGGAAATAGGCCATGAAACTATTTCCATGAAACTTCAACTGATTCGGGAAGCTGCGTAATTGGGCAAAAAGTACTGGTCCTAATGTGGTCCAATTAACCAGAATTGACTGTATTTGAAAGAAGACTAATGTTCTCCAGAGATAAACAAGATAATGATTACCAAATCATTTCTTGTCATTCTAGAAATTCAACTGGACTTGTCCCAGCATGGATCAGCTTGGCAGTGATGAGAGGCATTTGGGCACACGCACACGTGTCGTTCCTGGTGAAAATCTGTCTTAAACTGGCAGTATTTAAGTCATGGTTTGGCCAACAGCATTTGTAGTTCACTTCTAACTCAGTCAACCCTGATTTTTATGGTCCTCCCTGATGTAATGTAAGGCTTAAAAAGCCCAGTCATATTTTCTGTTCTTGTATTCTGGAGCTGGTGTAGAGTGGTCAGGAACCGTACTGCCCATTCTGACACATACTCCTATTGACTGTGGCCCACAGTAAACAGACATCCAAATCAGATTGGGATTAACAGATGTTGTAGGGTTTTGCCCTGTGCTCTCATCAAAGTCCTGTCAGGGTGGCGTTCCAATCTGAAGCACTGACTCATTTCCACTTTCCATTGCTGCTACCCTGTTGAGTGTGCTCACCATTTTCTAATTCTATTTCATATTCACAGCATCTATTGTTTTTTTTAATTTACTATCAGGGTATAATTTCTCCTGATTTATCACACTTCAGTCACTTACGATCGTCAGAGTAAAGAAGTTAATGTGTAGGGTATGTCACGAGACCGGCAATAATGAATATAGAAATGAGTCAGGTTTTATAAAAACTATCAAACATTTATTAAACTCTGCTCAATATTAAAAAAAACAAACGAAAATCTTAACTGGAAGTAAACTGCTACGCAGCCTTTTAAAAAGAACGGCCATTCAGTGCTAGTTCTTAAAGCGGTAAATGCAAAAACAGTTCTTAAAGCAGTGAATTCAAAAACAGTTCTTAGAATGGTAAATTTGAAAGTCCAAGAGATTTATACAGTCAATTAGGAGAGACTTTCTTGAAGTAAAGAATTTCTCGAAGACACAACGTCACTGCCGATCCCAGCTGGATCCTGTCTTGTCCGCAGGATTCACAACGACGGAAGTAAAACAATTTAAAGGCACTGACCTTTCCCTCTGAATACTATATGCTGCACAGCATTTTCTGCTGCTTTTAGCAGAGGCTATCTCATGCAGATCACCCTTTCTTGAACGAATTCAATAATGGTTGATCCTTTAAACCGTCGAACAACTCCTTCAGGTTCCCGTCTTCACTCTCCAATACTACTGAAAAGGTACATCAACAAACCTGGCAGCTATTGGTTAAACTGCCGACCCAATACTTTTGTACCTTACAATAGACCGTGAAACTCCCTTTTAAATCAACACTGCGTCATAAGGCAAATACACAACGGAGCGGAGTCTCTGGCTAATGTTCTAACTGGAAAACCAACTGCGTCACCCCAGGGACCTCCCTTTATACCCGAGGTGAACATGTCATTCCATGACCTCACATCGGTGGGAAAATTACATCAGGTGACCTCTAAAAGACCATTACATCATCCTCATAAGACAGTCACAAGATAACCATAATACATTAGTGCATAATGTAATAGCAAACATCATGCAAAAGGCAAAAGATGGTGCATGGTAGGTATTGGAACTGCATACAGAGGATTGTGATGGCATTCTCCAGAGGGTCACATTGTAATCACTATAATGCCAAGCAACTTCAATCACAACAGCAAGAAGGAGGGGATAGTCTATATTCTTCAATATCTAGTTTGTGGGGCAGTGTTAACATTGCAGGTCGGCTAAAAAAAGTGAAGGATCATGGAGACTTCATGGATACCAGACAAAGATCCTGAAAGACTTCCCCTGCAGGCCAACCAGCGACTGTAGGTTCAGCACGGATAGAATTCATAATTCAGAGCTCTGAGCTTGAAGTGGAGTCCACTGTACTAGACCAGCCCAGCCACACACATGTTGAAAGCTTCAGACAGCTGAAATCCTCACAAATCTGCCCACCTGTTCAGCTTCTCTCTTAAGTATTGTGCATCAGTGACCAGCCCGATGTTGCAGTAAGCAACATCCCGTGAGAAGTGGCACTGAGCTATTGCTGCCGATCAAAATGATTCAGAGTCTGGAAAATTAAGGGTGAACAGTTGTTGACCTCCACGGTCAGAGCTCCACACACAAATGGTCATAAGTCACGGTCACATTGATTTATGACATTACAACAAGATATGTTGGAAATAAGTGTATGGCTCCCTTAGGAATGGGGAAGCAGGGAGTAAGGAGAAGTCTGTCAGGGAGTCTTGCCTTCCCTACATCTCGGGGGCCCTCAAGCACATAGAACATAAAAAGTACAACATAGAAACAGCCTTCTGGGCCCACGTCTGTGCCAAATGACTGTCATGGTCCGGTCCATTGACCTTTGCTCCAGGTTTTCCTGTCCACCCTGTTTCTGTTCCTGTTTGAGCACTAATTGAGGCAACTGATTCTCATTGGGGCTGGCTACATAAATACCTCCAGAGACCAGGGCGTGGCTGCTGGATTGTTCTTGTCCTTACTCCTTGTATCCCTTCCCCGCCTTCTGTTTCCTTGCCTTTTCTTGCCGGTAACTCTTGCCTCGCCTTGAAGTTCTTGCCTCGCCTTGCATTACCTGAAGCCTTGCCTTGTCTTGCCGGTAACTCTGGCCTCGTCCTGCCTGAAGTCTTGTCTTGGAGCCACCCTGTATCTAGCTCCCTTCCTGTCCCTTGCCTCCGTCCGATAAGCCAGGTCAGATTGCCGTTACCCTGCGGTGGGTCCTGTCCCTTCCTGTCCCTTGCCTCCATTGGGTGGAGATCCGCGCCCTGTCCAGGAGTACCGCAACCTGCCCAGGAGAAGCTTCAAGCCCCTAAGCCTTTAGCCAAGCCTCTAGTCAAGCCTGTAGCTGAGCCTCACCTCAAGTCTTTAGCCAAGCCTCGCTCCAAGCCAAGCTTCAAGACCCCAAGCCTCAAGCCTCTGGTCTCAAGCCTGGTCCTGCCTGCCAGCCAAGTCACATCCTTGTCTAGTTCTGGGGTCTGAGTCAGAGGCAAGACCCAAGTTCTGGGTCCTTGTCCAGTCTCTGGCTCGGAGTCCAAGCCCAGGCTCCTAGCTCTCTTGTGCAGTTTTGTTCCGGGTTCCTGGTTTTTGTGTCCATGTCTTAGCCCTCACCCTGTATCCTAGTCCTGTCCCTAGTACTTCAGTGTCTGTGTCTTGCACTTGGGTCCGTTCTCAGTCACCATCCTATGACAACAACTCACTTACGTGAATTTCCGTTTTGAATGTTATTTGCTTACTTTGATTGTTTGCACAAATTGTTCTTTTTTCTGCACATTGGGTGTGTGACAGTCTTCTTTTTTAATGGGTTCTTTTGGGTTTTGTTTCATGGCTGCTTGTAAGGAGACAAATCTCAAGGTTTTATATAGTATACATACTTTGATAATAAATGTACTTCAAACTTTGAACTTTAATCCCTTCTGTCTGTAAATGATCCATGTCCCTCCATTCCCTATACATTCATGTGCCTGTCTCAAAGAATATTGAATGCTTCCACCATATCTACTTCCACTACCATCCCTGGAAATGCACTCCAAATGCGCTGCTCTCTGTGTGAAAATAACTTCCCCTTAAAGCTATGTTCTCTACTATTGCAAACATGAGGAATTCTGCAGATGTTGGAAATTCAAGCAACACACATCAAAGTTGCTGGTGAACGCAGCAGGCCAGGCAGCATCTCTAGGAAGAGGTACAGTTGGCATTTTGGGCCGATACCCTTCGTCAGGACTAACTGAAAGAAGAGCTAGTAAGAGATTTGAAAGTGGGAGGGGGAGGGGGAGATCCAAAATGATAGGAGAAGACAGGAGGGGGAGGGATGGAGCCAAGAGCTGGACAGGTGATTGGCAAAAGGGACATGAGAGGATCATGGGACAGGAGGCCCAGGGAGAAGGAAAAGGGGGAGGGGGGAGAAACCCAGAGGATGGGCAAGGGGTATAGTGAGAGAGACAGAGGGAGAAAAAGGAGAGAGAGAGAAAGAATGTGTGTATATAAAATCCTCTGGGTTTTCCCCCCCTCCCCCTTTTCCTTCTCCCTGGGCCTCCTGTCTCATGATCCTCTCATATCCCTTTTGCCAATCCCATGGTGAGATATGCTGCTTCCATTTACATATGGATCGGGGATCCTGAAACCATGAAATTCATTTGAACACTGTGTTATTAATAATGGTTTAATAAATATTTACACAGCATTCGCTCAAATCAGTTTCCTTAATTGCAGCATCACAATGTTCCTATTTAGTTGAACACCAGATCGGGAAAGTAAGGAAGCATGGGATCCAAGGGGACTTTACTTTGTGGATCCAGAATTGGCAGATGGAGTTCAACCCAGATAAGTGTGAGGTGGGTCAATTTGGTAGGTCAAATATGATGGCAGAATATAGTATTCAGGGTAAGACTCTTGGCAGTGTGGAGGATCAGAGGGATCTTGGGGCCCGAGTCCATAGGACACTCAAAGTTGCTGCGCAGGTTGACTGTGTGGTTAAGAAGGCATACGGTGCATTGGCTTTCATCAATCGTGGGATTGATTCAAGAGCCGAGAGGTAATGTTACAGCTTTTTAGGACCCTGGTCAGTCCCCACTTGGAGTACTGTGATCACTTCTGGTCACCTCACTACAGGAAGGATGTGTAAACTATAGAAAGAGTGAAGAGGAGATTAACAAGGGTGTTGCCTGGATTGGGGAGCATGCCTTATGAGAATAGGTTGAGTGAACTCTGAATTTTCTCCTTGGAGCAACGGAGGATGAGAGGTGACCTGATAGAGGTGTATAAGATGATGAGAGGCATTGATTGTGTGGATAGCCAGAGGCATTTTCCCAGGGCTGAAATGGCTAACACGAGAGGACACCTCTCATGTTTTAAGGTGCTTGGAAGTAGGTACAGAGGAGAAATCAGGGATAAGTTTTTTATGCAGGGAGTGGTGAGTGCATGGAATGGGCTGCCGATGATGGTGGTGGAGGCGGATACAAAAGGGTCTTTTAAGAGACTCCTGGATAGGTGCATGGAGTTTAGAAAAATAGAGGGCTAGGGATAACCCTAGGTAATTTCTAAAATAAGTACATGTTCAGCACAGCATTGTGGGCTGAAGGGCCTGTATTGTGCTGTAAGTTTTCAATGTTTCTATGTTCAAACTCGAAGGGTGTCACTGTCATTTGAAAATTTTGTGAATATCATCCATCCTACACTTTTACTCGATTGCCTAGCACAATGAATGAGCCTACCGGTGATCTACACCCCTACCAAGGAAAAACTGCACTCTAGCATCCATTTTTTCTTTTCCAGGTGGCCAAGGTCCTGTCGGAGTCTGTGATCTACAGCTGCATCTCAAACTATGGTTCTCCATGGGTGATGGGTTCTCATTCTTGGACACGCCATGTGGTCTGGCGTTTTGATATCTCCAGGCGTGCCCTGGAAGTGGTGCACTTGGATGACCCAGTTCCTTGCCGAGCATCACAGGAGATTGAAACATTGAGACAGCAGGTGGTGTGCGCTGGTGTCAGAAGGCCCTGCACTTGAGCGATCTTTCTCTCTCTCTCTCTCTCTCTCTCTCTCTCTCTCTCTCTCTCTCTCTCTCTCTCTCTCTCTCTCTCTCTCTCACACACACACACACACGGGGGGGGGGTGTCAGGGTTTTAACATTTTCTGTTCTTCATTCTTTGGGATTTTTTCTATCTGTTTCATGGATATCTGTAAAGAGTAAGACTTTTAGGTTGTATATTGTATCCATTCTGTGATATTAAATTGCAGCATTTGAGCCAATGTAATTAATCAGCATTCATACGTGCCAAGCAGCCAGTACGGGAATGCTCAGCACATTCGGTACAGATCTTGCGTGGCCAAATTGTTCAGAAAGCAATGATCATACCTCATCTCCCGTCTTTTAGATCAGCCACCTTTCACTCTGTCCCAGTGGGAAAAGTGGTTTTGCAAACTTGGAAGACAATGACACAACTTGGAATCCCAATTTGGGAAAAAAACATATCTCTCAATAGCAGTGAAGAATTATAAATATTTATTAGATATTATATTAGGTACAGAGGAGATGTCAGGGTAAGTATTTTATGCAGAGAGTGGTGAGTGCGTGGAATGGGCTGCCGGCGGTGGTGGTGGAGGGGGAAACGATAGGGTCTTTTAAGGGACTCCTGGATGGATACATGGGGCTTAGAAAAATAGAGGACTATGGGTAAAGCCTAGATAGTTCTAAGGTAAGAACATGTTCAGCACAGCTTTGTGGGCCGAAGGGCCTATATTGTGCTGTCGGTTTTCTATGTTTCTAATATCGCTTTCAATGACTACAGCATGGAAACAACTGCCGTATGGCTTGTCAATCTTTCAAACACACTCACCGGTGTTCTATTCTTGCTCACTGAGGAGGTACCAGGGTAATTCTTTGCAAATACAGGTTTCACTGCTAACATAATGGTCTTTCTGTAGGAGCAGAGTTTGGGTTATGGTTAAGATAACAGATGCTTTGGAATGTGAGCTGGGTCTTTTGTTCGGTGGGAGATGAAGAGAGAAGACGCTGGAGAGAACTGGTTATAGGATAAGACCCAGTGACCCAGTGGGGAGATGGTGATTCACTGGAGCTGGGCGGCAAGATGAAATGAGGATCAGTGAATTGAGCTCCAACTGGCGCACATTTGACTGTTTAATTATAATGGGCCCTTTTTTGTCTTTTTTTTTCTTTTTTTTCTTTACTAACTCTTTAGTTAAGATTCATAAATATAATTCCTTTAATATTATGCAGTGTGCTGTCTGCTGTCTCTTGGCACTGCGTTATAACAGGGTAGGAAATTACACAGCATCCACACAACCCGTGGTGGGAGAGCCACCTCAAACTCATCGGTTTGGCTTCCCTAGACTTACACAGCCAAGAAAACCCAACATAGCTTTTTACAAGTGAGAGTAGATAACATACTTCTTTTCAACATCACTGATGAGAAATAATCTGTAAATAATATGTTTCACACTTCGGAAAGTTTACTCTGCTGACCAAAGTTCAAAGTAAATTTTATAATCAAAGTACATATGTACCACCATCTACCACCCTGAGATTTATTTTCCATGGGCATTCTCAACACAGCCATACAATAGCAACTAACTCAGAAAGACCACCCAACTAGGGCATTCAACCAGGGTGTAAACTGTGCAAATGCAAAAACAGCAGTAAATATCAAGAACATGAGATGAAGGCTCGTTGAAGGTGAGTCCATTAGTTGTGGGGAATATTTCACTGATGGGGCAAGTGAAGTTGAAGGAGGTTACCCCCTTTTGTTCCAGAGCCGGATGGTTGAGGGGTAGTAACTGTCAATGAACCTGATGTTGCGAGTTCCGAGTCTCCTCTTGCTTCTTCCTGATGGCTGAAGTGAGAAGAGAGCATGGCCTGGGTGGTGGAGATCCCTGATGATGGATGCAGGTTTCCTACGACAGCATTTTATGTAGATAAGCTCAATGGTTAGGAGGACTGTACCTGTGATGGTCTGGGCCAAATCCGATAATTTTTTCCAGGAATTTCAGTTCAAGCGCATTGGTAGTCCCATACCAGGCCATGATGCAGCCATTCAATATACTCTCCATGACACATCTATAGAAGTTTGTCAAAGTATTAGCTGCCACACCGAAAGTCTGCAAACTCCTAAGGAAGTAGAAACGCTGTCGTGCTTTCATTATAATCCACTTACACGTTGGGACCAGAACAGGTTCTCTGAAATAGTAACACACAGAAATTAAAAGTAGCCAAAACTCTCCATCTCCGATCCTCTGATGAGGACTAGCTCATGGACCTGTGCTTTACCTCTCCTGAAGTCTAAAATCACTCCTTGGTCTTGCTGATATTGAGTGAGAGGTTGCTGTTATGATACCACCGAAACAAATTTTCAGTCACACTCCTATATACTGATTTATCACCACCTTTGATTCAGTGGAAGATAGTGGTGTCATCAGCAAAATGAATTTAGCATTGGAACACTGCTAAGACACACTGTTGCAATTGTACAGCGATTGAGACCACAAAACAATGGGGAAATAGACAGATATTACTGATTGCTAACGAAATCTGACTAGACAATTCATGTGAAAGGCAAGTCAGAGAAGCTAGAACTTTATTGGTTTGTTTGAACAATAGAGCAAAGATGTGTAATTGGAAGGAGAGCCGTGATACACACTTCCTATCAAACAACTCGAAACACCTGTTGAAATTGATGTAAGTGTTTCAAAGTCCAAGCAAAAGAGCCATTAAAGATCGAGCAAAGAAGAACATGAGTTTCAGCAGGATCTGTAACTGACAGTCCCGTTGGATCAGTAACTGACTGTCCTGTTGGATCTTTAACTGACTGTCCAGTTGGATCTGTAACTGACTGTCCTGTTGGATTGGTAATCGATAGTACGGTTTTATCTTTAACAGAGAGTGCTGTTGGATCTGAAACTGACTGTTCTATTGGATCTGTAACTGACTGTCCTGTTGGATTGGTAACTGACTGTCGAGTTGGATCTCAAACTGACTATCCTATTGGATCATTAATTGACTATTATATTGGATCTGCAACTGGCAGTCCTGTTGGATCAGCAATTGACTGGCCTATTGGATCTGAAACTGATTGTCCTATTGGACCTTGAATTGACATTCCTGCTGGATCAGTAACTAATTGCCAATTTGGATCTGAAGTTAACAGTTCTATGGATCTGTAACTGACTGTCCTGTTGTATCTGCAACTGACAGTCTGTCATGGTCTGGATCGGGGTCCCTTTAAATTTACTTTGTTTATGTTACAATCTGGACTGTTGACTCCCTGTTTCCCTTTGGTTCCCTGTTCTCCCATGTCCCTCGGTTTTAGTGATTGGAGGCAATTTACTCTCGACTGAACCAGTAGTTTATAGTCTCTGGCTTTCAGCTGTTTGGCGTGAGAGCGTTTGCAAAGTCACCAAGGAACGGCGTGCCAATATCATCTGGTTGGAGCAAGCCTAGTCTCGACCCGAAGCGAGTGCCAGTAATTCGCCTTTCCTCACCGGGGCAACCCTGTTAAGTTACCTCGCCAAAACAAGCGTGCAAAGTTTCCTCACCGAGGTGGGTCCATCAGTTAACCCACCAGAGGGAATCCAGAACCACTGTCTACTGTTCCCGGGCTGAGTCGAGAGCGCGCCACTACCCAGGAGGCTCCAAGTCAAGTCCTGGCTCCGGGGGCATCCAAGTTCTGAGTCAAGTCCCATCCCTGGCGGCATCCACGTTCCAAGTCAAGTCCTGTCCCTGGTGTTACATACCCCGTAACTGGGTTGCCAAACCAGCAGAAATGGATCACTCAGTTGGAGTCTGGAATACTAGAACTAAGAAAGTTTTATTAAAGAAACAAGCAACACAGTAATCGAAAGGATAATAAATGCAACAGTTCAGCAATGATAAACACACATGTGCACAGAATTAAGATAACAGGATCAATCAAGCTCTATCATTGTCTAGGGGTAATTGACCAATTTCAAAGTGACACAAAGTTCAGTCCAATTTAGCTCAGTTCGCAGTAATCATTGCCATGGCGATGGACAAGGTGGGGGGAGGGAGAGAGAGAACGAGAATGACTGATCATTCAGAAACGGCTTCCACTCACAGACCGGCGATATTGCTCACAAGCAGCTTCCGGGCGGGTCCTTTGTGATGTCACCTGAGGTCACCGATTGTGACCCCTCCTCCAGTTGCAGTCGAACCTCTGCAGTGAACCCGGCACCCAAGCAAGGGCGGACACACACCGGGTTCCCGCTGATCGTACCTTTCCACTCTGTGCGTTTAAGGGCCGGTACTTCCCACCGACTCGTAAGAGGCGCACCGCTTCCAGGGTCTCGTTACTTCGGGTGTCGTGTGTGTTGCCTTAGCGAACCTGTCCCTTTTTATCCCCCTGCTGGGGTATCGCCTGTCCATCACTTCAAACAGTTCAGGGTTCAAAGGGGGAGCCGCTCCAGACAGCTCTGTCTCCCGTCCCTTCATTACACATCTCCAGACGCTGCTCCATTGTTCCTTATCTCTCCTTCCCCTGAGGACAGGTGGCAGACCACTTGCTGATGCCACTGATGCTAACCCAGGCCAGCAAACATCTTAATTTTATGTGTATTCTCGTCACACTTCCCCCCTTTTAAGGATTTTTACCGGGAGGTAAAAATTACAAACATGAATACATTATTTGATACACACACAAATATACATCTTTATCAGCTCTTTGGCTAATACAGAGAATTTGAAGTTGTCAACACCTTGACAGACAGTCATCACATTTTCTGTTCCTTTTATATGTGTTATTAATAATCCCTTAGACGAGGCTCCAACTCAGCAAACTTCATAGTGGCCAAAAACACTGATGAATTGCGATCAATGTAACCTCTCATTTGGTTTTGTCCCGGACCACAATAACAAGGGTCGTCCCACTCCGGCTCAGTTTTCTCTCGCAAGGGCTTAGTAGGAGGGGGAGGGGTAGTGACCGCAGAGTTATTGCAAAACTTCCTACAGTACCCCACCATCTCCAAGAGCCTTCTGAGGGCCCTCTTGTCTGTTGGGGTTGGGAGGTCAGCGATAGCCTGCACTGTAGCTTGCATCGCTGCCAGCTGCCCCTCTGTCACCACAATTCCCAGGTAAGTGACCCTCGTGTTGCCGAATTCATTTTTTTCAAGGTTCACTATCAAGCTGGCTTCAGACAGCCGTATTAAATTGCCAATACACACCTCTGTGTTCGTCAGCCCTTTAGTCACTGAATTACTCAATATATATGGGGTTGTTTACTAGGCTGGCCTATTGTAACAGACATCACCCAACGTCCCAGTTCTTTGCATCGCCTCAGGACAATCAACCACACGGGTGCGAGTCGTTTAATTACTCCTAAAGAGTCGCTTTGTTCGGGGATTAAGGGAGAGACCTTATCAGTAGACCTGGCCAAAACAATAGCCTTCTCCCATCTGATCGATCCCACACTAATCTTTTCAAAATGGTTTTTTTCTCTTATCAGGGGGCCCCTAGCTTCATTGATTTCCACGCTAACCCCGACTAGGTTTGTTAGCATATCAAAAGCCTGTGACCGTCTCAGTTCGTGTCGGTCATGATCAATAACATCCTTCCCCCTGGGCAGCCGGTAAACCTCTTTCATGATTCCACCAACTGTTTCCTCCAGCACCGCAAAATGTCCACCGGGGGGTACCTCGTGGGCCATGTTAAAAACCTCATCCCCATAACTCTTTTGCACCACCCCCCACTCCTCATCTGCGGGTACTGTACTTGATTTCCCTTTTTTCCTTAGCACTTTCTCCTCCACACAATAGCCTACTAGTTCCCTTGACAAAGCTGTGTCAGAGAGAGCTGTCTCTGCCGAAACCATCAGCCCCTTGTCTCGCTCCTGCGTCTGCACAAATTCTTTCCTGGCTACTGCTACGTCTGTCCCAGCTCCCTCACTGCGTCTTGTCTCACTACACTCTTTCTTTTCATTTTCTACCCTCTTCTCGTACAAGGTTGGCAGAAACGTTTCAGCTAAATTCACTACCGCGGTCCCGTGATGAACCTGTGAGTCCATGGGCGGGGCATCAATGCTGGCAGGCTGACCTGTCAATCTCACGACTGGGAACACGATTCCCCCGGTGATGTCATTACCGAGCAAGACTTCCACGCCTTTCATCGGTAATTCATCCCGATCATGACTAGTCCAGAGACCAGGTTGCTTTGTAAGTGTATCTGGTGCAAAGGGACTGACTCTGTCCCTTCCCCAACACCTTTGACCTCTACCTCCCCAGTCTGGGTCTCTGAGCTAAACTCTAATACACTCTTCAGTATTAGTGACTGACACGCTCCCGTATCTCTCCAGATCCGTACTGGAACTGGTTTTAACCCCTCCTTCACTGACACCAATCCGGCCGAGATAAACCTCTCGCGCCCTTCCTGAACTTTGGCAGACCTGACCGTCCCTAGCGGTTCGCTTAACAGCTCAATACAGCCATTCAAAATTTCCGCTTTTCCTTTCCCCGTTTCCTTCCTTGGGGCAAAGCTACCGGGCGCAAAGTGTCCGGCTTTCCCACAATTATAACAGACGACCCCAGGAGACTTCCTACCAGACTGCTCCCGGTCTACCTTATCCTTTTCACTAGTCCCCGGCTTACTTTCTGACTTTTCTGGCGGACTCTCCCCGCCATCCTGACTACCCTTCTGGTAGCCTTTACTCGAGGAAAACTTCATTTTATGCGTCAACGCATACTCATCCGCTAACTTAGCGGTTGCGGCTAACGTGGCTGCCTCTTTCTCATCGAGGTAGGGTCTCATACCCTCAGGGACACAACCTTTAAACTGCTCAATCAGGATCAGCTGTAGCAGTCTGTCATAATCCCCCTCTACCCCCTTTGAGGCGCACCAACGCTCACAATATGTCTGCATCTCACGGGCAAACTCCAAATACGTGCGGTCCCACTGCTTCCTCGCATTCCGGAACCTCTGCCGGTATGCCTCCGGGACCAACTCATAAATCCTGAGGATGGCCTCTTTCACCACCTCATACCTCTGGGCATCTTCCGCGGACAAAGCTGAGTAAGCTTGTTGGGCCTTCCCTTTCAGTACACTCTGAAGCAAAACAACCCACTTATCCCTCGGCCAGTCCTGACTTGTAGCCACTTTTTCGAAGTGGAGAAAGTACCGATCCACGTCGGTATCGTCAAATGGGGGAACCAGCCTAACCTCCTGGGTTGCCCGGAACCCTCCACCTTGGTTCGGCACGAGCCCCTGCTCAGCCCTTATCTTCAACTTCTTCAGCTCAAATTCCCTTTCCCTCTGTTTCCTTCTCTCTTCTCGCTCCCATTGCCTCTCTTTCTCCTCTCTCTCCTCTCTCTCCAACTGCCTCTCTCCCTCTTTCTCTTCTGTCTCCAACTGTCTCTCTCTCTCTTGCCTTTCTACCTCTTTCTCTTTCTCTTCTCGCTCCAACTGTCGTACCCGGAACTCGTGCTCGAGTCTCAGATTTTCCAGCTGCACCTGTACCGCGTCTCCAGCAGGTTTTTCAATAGACACAACCCCCAGCTCGCCTTGGGGAAACACACCCTTAGATACATAGTGCTTTACGATAGCTCTGTGTATCTCCTCTCTCCCCATTGTCGACTTCACCTTCGCAAGATTCAACCGTTTGGCCACAGCTACCAATTCCGATTTCCTGGCATCCTCTAGTGCCTCCAAGGTCGGCACCTTTATAAATTCCTCAGCCTCCATTTCTGCTGTTTGTCTTTTCTTTCTTTTGGGAATTTTAACCCAATCATTTACTCTGTCCAAAATTTAGCGTTCAAAATCCCGGACAAGCCCCCACTTATGTTACGTACCCCGTAACTAGGTTGCCAAACCAGCAGAAATGGATCACTCAGTTGGAGTCTGGAATACTAGAACTAAGGAAGTTTTATTAAAGAAACAAGCAACACAGTAATCGAAAGGATAATAAATGCAGCAGTTCAGCAATGATAAACACACATGTGCACAGAATTAAGATAACAGCATCAATCAAGCTCTATCGTTGTCTAGGGGTAATTGACCAATTTCAAAGTGGCACAAAGTTCAGTCCAATTTAGTTCAGTTCGCAGTAATCGTTGCCATGGCGATGGACAATGTGGGGGGAGGGAGAGAGAGAACGGGAACGACTGATCATTCAGAAACGGCTTCCACTCACAGACCGGCGATATTGCTCACAAGCAGCTTCCGGGCGGGTCCTTTGTGATGTCACCTGAGGTTACCGATTGTGACCCTTCCTCCAGATGCGGTCGATCCTCTGCAGTGAACCCGGCATCCAAGCAAGGGCGGACACACACCGGGTTCCCGCTGATCGTACCTTTCCACTCTGTGCGTTTAAGGTCCGATACTTCCCACCGACTCGTGAGAGGCGCACTGCTTCCAGGGTCTTGTTACCTCGGGTGTCGTGTGTGTTGCCTTAGCGAAACCTGTCCCTTTTTATCCCCCTGCTGGGGTATCGCCTGTCCATCACTTCAAACAGTTCAGGGTTCAAAGGGGGAGCCGCTCCAGACAGCTCTCTCTCCCGTCCCTTCATTACACATCTCCAGATCGCCTGTCCATCACTTCAAACAGTTCAGGGTTCAAAGGGGGAGCCGCTCCAGACAGCTCTGTCTCCCGTCCCTTCATTACACATCTCCAGACGCTGCTCCATTGTTCCTTATCTCTCCTTCCCCTGAGGACAGGTGGCAGACCACTTGCTGATGCCACTGATGCTAACCCAGGCCAGCAAACATCTTAATTTTATGTGTATTCTCGTCACACTGGCGACATCCACCTTCCAAGTCAAATCCTGGCCCTGGCAGTCTGTGATTCCGGTCCTACCCCGTTGTCTGAATCCCTTCTCTGCCCCTCTCGCCTCTAGCTCTTGTCTGCAGCCCTCGCCTGCACCTCGGTCTAGTTCTATCTCCAGAGCTAGATAGGTACTGTCTGGTGTTCTTTCGTGTTGGTCTTGTCTTGTCCTCGCCTCCGTGGGGTAAGTCTGGCCATCTTGCTGTTGCCCTGCCCTCCTGGCCCTATGTCCTGTACCTAAGGAGGGGTCCCGGCTCTCTGTTCTGTGTGTGAGTCCCGGCCCTATGTCCTGTACCCAAGGAGGCGTCCCGACTCTGTGTTCTGTGTATGTGTCCATGGTTCCATGTACCTATTCTCCAGAGACTGAGGCTCTGTTTTTCCAAGGTCCTCCCCTCCCTAGCCCATGTCATGTCCATGCCTGGTTCTGGGGTCCGAGCCCAGGGCAAGACCCAGGTACTGGGTCCTTGCCCAGTCCCTGGCTCAGAGTCCATACCGTAGCCTCTTCATGTTGCCTCTAGTTCTGGGAGCAGATTCCGAGTCCCAGCCCAGACCCCTAGTCCCAGCCTAGTCGTAGTCCTGAGTCCTTGTCCAGTTCGCTACTCCCGCTCCTGCTTTGCTCTCCTGGTATCAAACAATAAACTAAATCTAATTAACCTCACAAGATGTGTCTTGCATTTGGGTCCACCCTTGCTCCCAATGCCCCACCATTGTGACACAGTCGTGTTGGATCTTACACAGACTGTCCTGTTGGATCATTAATTGAATGTCCTGCTGGATCTGCAACAGACTGTCCTGTTGGACCTGTAAATGACCGTCCTATTGGATCAGAAACAGACTGTCCTGTTGGACCTGTAAATGACCGCCCTATTGGATCAGAAACTGACTGTCCTGTTGGACCTGTAAATGACCGTCCTATTGGATCAGAAACAGACTGTCCTGTTGGACCTGTAAATGACCGTCCTATTGGATCAGAAACAGACTGTCCTGTTGGACCTGTAAATGACCGTCCTATTGGATCAGAAACAGACTGTCCTGTTGGACCTGTAAATGACCGTCCTATTGGATCAGAAACAGACTGTCCTGTTGGACCTGTAAATGACCGTCCTATTGGATCAGAAACAGACTGTCCTGTTGGACCTGTAAATGACCGTCCTATTGGATCAGAAACTGACTGTTCTGTTGGATCTATAACTGACAATTCTGGTTGAGCTGACTATGCCGTGGGAGGAGGGATGGGAACTGGCCTCAACTGTTTCCTGTGGCAGAGAATTCCACAGATTCACCACTCTCTGTGTGAAGAAGTTTTTCCTAATCTCGGTCCTAAAAGGCTTCCCCTCTATCCTCAAACTGTGACCCCTCGTTCTGGACTTCCCCAACATAGGGAACAATCTTCCTGCATCTAGCCTGTCCAATCCCTTTTGGATTTTATACGTTTTAATAAGATCCCCCCTCAATCTTCTAAATGCCAGCAAGCATAATCCTAGTTGATCCAATCTTTCATCATATGAAAGTCCTGCCATCCCAGGAATCAATCTGGTGAACCTTCTTTGTACTCTCTCTATGGCAAGAATGTCTTTCCTCAGATTAGGGGACCAAAACTGCACACAATACTCCAGGTGTGGTCTCACCAAGGCCTTGTACAGCTGCAGTAGTACCTCCCTGCTCCTGTACTCGAATCCTCTCGCTATAAATGCCAGCATACCATTCGCCTTTTTCACCGCCTGCTGTACCTGCATGCCCACTTTCAATGACTGGTGTATAATGACACCCAGGTCTCGTTGCACCTCCCCTCTTCCTAATCGGCCACCATTCAGATAATAATCTGTTTTCCTGTTTTTGCCACCAAAGTGGATAACCTCACATTTATCCACATTAAATGCATCTGCCATGAATTTTCCTGCTCACCTAACCTATCCAAGTCACCCTGCATCCTCTTAGCATCCTCCTCACAGCTAACACTGCTGCCCAGCTTCGTGTCATTCGCAAACTTGGAGATGCTGCATTTAATTCCGTCATTTAAGTCATTAATATATATTGTAAACAACTGGGGTCCCAGCACTGAGCCTTGCGGTACCCCACTAGTCACCGCCTGCCATTCTGAAAAGGTCCCGTTTATTCCCACTCTTTGCTTTCTGTCTGCCAATCAATTCTCTATCCACATCAATACCATACCCCCAATACTGTGTGCTTTAAGTTTGCACATTAATCTCCTGTGTGGGACCTTGTCAAAAGCCTTTTAAAAATCCAAATATACCACATCCACTGGTTCTCCCCTATCCACTCCACTAGTTACGTCCTCAAAAAATTCTATAAGATTCGTCAGACATGATTTTCCTTTCACAAATCCATGCTGACTTTGTCCGATCATTTCACTACTTTCCAAATGTGCTGTTATCACATCTTCGATAACTGGCTCTAGCATTTTCCCCACCACCGATTTGCGGCTAACCAGTCTATAATTCCCCAGCTTCTCTCTCCCTCCTTTTTTAAAAAGCAGGGTTACATTAGCCACCCTCCAATCCTCAGGAACTAGTCCAGAATCTAAAGGGTTTTGAAAAATTATCACTAATGCATCCACTATTTCTTGGACTACTTCCTTAAGCACTCTGGGATGCAGACCATCTGGCCCTGGGGATTTATCTGCCTTTAATCCCTTCAATTTACCTAACACCACTTCCCTACTAACATGTATCTCCCTCAGTTCCTGAATCTCACTAGACCCTCTGTCCCCTACTATTTCTGGAAGATTATTTATGTCCTCCTTAGTGAAGACAGAACTGAAGTAGTTATTTAATTGGTCTGCTCTGTCCTTGTTCCCCATGATCAATTCACCTGTTTCTGACTGTAAGGGACCTACACTTGTCTTAACCAATCTTTTTCTTTTTACATATCTATAAAAGCTTTTACAGTCCGTTTTTACGTTCCCTGCCAGTTTTCTCACATAATCTTTTTTCCCCTTTCCTAATTAAGCCCTTTGTCCTCCTCTGCTGGACTCTGAATTTCTCCCATTCCTCAGGTGAGCCACTTTTTCTAGCTAATTTGTTTGTTTCTTCTTTGGAATTGATACTATCCCTAATTTCCCTTGTCAGTCACAGGTGCACTACCTTCCCTGGTTTATTCTTTTGCCAAACTGGGATGAACAATTGTTGTAGTTCATCCATGCGATCTTTAAATGCTTGCCATTGCATATCCACCATCAATCCTTTAAGTATCATTTGCCAGTCTATCTTAGCTAATTCACGTCTCATACCTTCAAAGTTACCCTTCTTTAAGTTCAGAACCTTTGTTTCTGAGTTAACTATGTCACTCTCCATCTTAATGAAGAACTCCATCACATTATGGTCACTATTACCCAAGGGGCCTGTCATGACAATATTGCTAATTAACCCTTCCTCATTGCTCAATACCCAGTCTAGAATGGCCTGCTCTCTAGTTGGTTCCTCGACATGTTGGTTCAGAAAACCATCCCGCATATATTCCAAGAAATCCTCTTCCTCAGCACCCTTACCAATTTAGTTCACCCAATCTATATGTAGATCTAAAACTGACTATCCTGTTGGATCTGTAACGGATTGTCCTGTTGGACTGGTAAATCACAGTCCTGTTTGTCTGTAACTTACTCTCCTGTTGGATCTGTAACTGACAGTCCTGTTGGATGTGTAACTGACTGTCCTGTTGGATCTGTAACTGACTTCAATCTGTAACAGACTGTCCTATTGGATTTGAAACTTACAGTCCTGTTCGATCTGTAACTGACTGTCCAGTTGGATCTACAACTGACAGTTCTGTTGGATCTGTAATGGACTGTTTTGTTGGATCTGTAACAGACAGACCTATTGGATCTGTAACGGACAGTCCTGCTGGATCTGTAATGGACAGGCCCATTGGCTCTGTAACTGACTGTCCTGTTGGCTCAGTAACTGAGAGTCCTATTTGACCTCTATTTGACTGTCCTGTTTAATCTCCAACTGACAGTCCTGTTGGATCTGTAAATGACAGTCTTGTTGGATCTGTAACTGACTGTCCTTTTGAAACTGTAACTGATTGGCCATTGGATCTGTAACTGAGAGTCCTGTTGGATTTATAACTGACAGTCCTGTTGGATCTGTAACTGACAGTCCAGTTGGATCTGTAACTGACTGTCCTCTTCGATCTGTAACAGACTGTCCTGTTGCATTTGAAACTTACAGTCCTGTTCAATCTGTAACTGACTGTCTGGTTGGATCTAAACCTTAAACACAAAATAATCTGCAGATGCTGTTGTCAAAGGAACACTCACAGTGCGCTGGAGGAACTCAGCAGGTCAGTCAGCATCAGTTGAAAAGATTAGTCGACGTTTCAGGCCGAAACCCTTCATTGGGACTGAAGGAAGAACTTTGGGGAGGGTTTGAAGAATGCTGGTAGTTGAAAAAAAATAGTAATTTTAAAGACAAAGGGGTGGGGGAGGGGAAGCAGGGAGGTGATTGGCAGGAGAACAATGCAAAGTAGTAGAAGGAGGCAGAACTATGAGGGAGGTGATGTGAAATAGGGATAGAGGAAGGGACGGGGAGGGAATTACTGGAAGTTGGAGAATTCTATGTTCATACCAAGGGACTGGAGACTACCTAGACGGTATATGAGGTGTTGCTCCTACACCCTGAGTTTAGCCTCATCATGGCAGTAGAGGAGGCCATGTATGGACATATCTGAATGGGAGTGTGAAGCAGAGTTGAAGTGGGTGGCAACCGGGATATCCTGTCTGTTGTGGCGGACGGAGCGGAGGTGCTCGACGAAGTGGTCCCCCAATCTGCATCGGGTTTCACCGATGTAGAGGAGGCCGCACCAGGAGCACAGAATGCAATAGATGACCCCAACAGACTCACAAGTGAAGTGTTGCCTCACCTGTTTGGGGCCCTGAATGGTGGCAAGAGAGGAGGTGTAGGGACAGGTGTAGCACTTACGCTTACAGAGATAAGTGCCAGGTGGGAGATCCGTGGGGATGGACGTGCGTATAAGTGAGTTGCGGAGGGATTGATCCCTGCAGAAAGTGGAGAGGGGTGGAGAGGGAAAGATGTGCTTAGTTGGTGGGGTCCTGTTGAAGGTGGCGAAGTTGCAGAGGATAATGTGCTGGATCTAAAACTGACAGTTCTGTTGGATATGAAACTGACAGTCTGTTGGATCTGTAACACACCGTTTTGTTGGATCTGTAATGGACAGACCTATTGGATCTGTAACGGACAGTCCTGCTGGATCTGTAACATTGGCTCCGTAACTGACTGCCCTGTTGTATTTGTAACAAACAGACATGGTGGATCTAAAATTGACAATCTTGTTGGATCATTAATTGGCTGTCCAGTTGAATCAGTAACTGACTGTCCTGTTGGATCTGTAACGGATTGTCCTGTTGGATCGGTAAATGACAGACCTATTTGTCTGTAACTTAATGTCCTGTTGGATCTTTAACTGACAGACCTGTTGGATCTGTAACTGACAGTCCTGTTGGATCAGTAGCTGACTGTCCTGTTGGATCTGTAACTGACAGATCTGTTGGATCTCCAACTGACAGTCCTGTTGGATCTATAACGGACAGTCCTGTTGGATCTGTAACTGACTGTCCTGTTGGATCTGTAACTGACAATCCTGTTGGATCTGTAACTAAGAGTCCTATTTGACCTCTATTTGACAGTCCTGTTGAATCTCCAACTGACTATCCTTTTGGATCTGTAACTAACTGTCCATTGGATCTGTAACTGACAGTCCATTGGATCTGTAACTGACCGTCCTGTTGGATCGTTTA
This sequence comes from Mobula hypostoma, assembly GCF_963921235.1. Lineage (NCBI taxonomy): Eukaryota > Metazoa > Chordata > Chondrichthyes > Myliobatiformes > Myliobatidae > Mobula > Mobula hypostoma. The sequence goes on along the minus strand of NC_086100.1, from coordinate 110,242,155 downwards.
CTTACAGTCCTGTTGGATCTATAACTGACTGTCCTGTTGGATCTTTTACTGACAGTCCTGTTGGATCAGTAACTGACTGTCCTGTTGGATCTGTGTTTGACTGTCCTGTTGGAACTGTAACTGACTGTCCATTGGATCTGTAACTGACAGTCCTGTTGGATCTGTGTTTGACTGTCCTGTTGGATCTGTAACTGACTGTCCCATTGGATCTGCAACTGACCGTCCTGTTGGATCTTTTACCGACAGTCCTTTTGGATCTGTAACTGACTGTCCTCTTGGATCTGTAACTAGCAGTCCTGTTGGATCTGTAACTGATTTTCTGTCATGGTCCAGTCTGTGAAATCCCTGTTCCGGTTCACTGTCCGGTCTGTGAATTCTGGGCTCCGGGTCTTCCGGTTGTTCCCTTGTTTCATTTGGGCTTAATCATAGGTGCCTGATGCTCATCTTGAGGCTAGGAATTTCAGTTGCCCTGGGATCTAGTGTGGGTGCTGGTTGGTCTTGTCAGTATCTCTTTGGAGCAACTTGCTGGTGGAAGGCTAGAGCAGCCATTGGTTATCTCTAAGCCTTCTTGGAGGACCACCACTTTATGGAGCCTTGTTGTCTGTAGTTGGAGCAGTCATCGTGGTATGAATTTGGCAGTTTCAGGGGCCAGCTGAGTGGCCATCTGCCACTCTGAGCTGGATATGGATTCGGCTGTGTCTGTAGCCAACCAAGGTTGCTGGCTGCCCCAAGAACTTGGAGCCACGCCGGACTGAACTGCCTTCCTGTCCTTGTGTCTGTGAGCCAAGTCAGGCCATCCTTGCCATTACCCTGCGATTGGATAGGTCCCTTCCTGTCTTTGCCTCCACTGGATAAGTCTTTGCCATTACACTGCGATTGGATCTGTCCCTTCCTGTCTTTGCCTCCACTGGATAAGTCTTTGCCGTTACCCTGAAGTTGGATCTGTCCCTTCCCCTCTCCATCTGAATCTCTGACTGTTTCCTCGGTGGTTTACCTCGTCAGTCATCTTGATCCCGCATCCTAGTAAGCGTCCCGGCCCTGCGTTCCAAGGAAGCGTCCCGGCCCTGCGTTCCAAGAAGGAGATTCTCGTCCTGCCCAGGCAAGCCTCGAAGAACCCTCGCCTCTTCATGTCCTTGCCTAGTTCCACGTTCCACGCCCGAGTCAAGACCCAGGTTCTGGTTCCTTGTCCAGCCTCTGGTTCGGAGTCCAAACCCAGGCTCCTAGTTCCCAGTTCCTGGTCCTGGTCCTGCTTTCCTAGCCCAAGTCTGTGTCCAGTCCCATCCCTAACTCTAGCCCAGTCCAGTTCCCAGTACTTCAGTGTCTGTGTCTTGCATTTGGGTCCACCTTCAGCGCCCCCACGTGTGACATTGTCCCGTTGGATGAGTAATGGACAGTCCTGTTTTATTTTTCATTATTTTCTGAAACTTGCGTTTCTTCCGTGACTAAAAATTAATGAGCAATCTGAATTTTAATGGTAGTTTATTTTAACGTGCAAACAAACTTACAATTACCAAGAAAACTAAGTGAAGCAGTGAGAAATGATGCTAAGATGAGAAAGAATGCAAAGACAAATTTAATAAAGGATAAAAAATTGTCTGAAAATTATTTATCAGGAATTAAGGAAAGTTCCTTAGGTAAGACTAAACCAGCTAGTAGACTACATAATTGAAATAATTACATCACGTCATTGATGTGCTTATTCCTTGCCAATGAAAAATGAGAAACGTGTAAACCGTTAGTTTATTCTTCTTACTTTTTTTACTTTCTTCTTCTTACTTCTTAATTTACGTTATTTTTTGTATTTTTTACTCACAGTAACACGTCAAAGCTGCACCCTCTCTAACATGCTGGTAGAGAGAGTTTTATTCGGGTTTTCTTTAGCGCTGGAAATGGTTACATCCCGACACGCGGGACAGAAGCAAGGTTGCATTGTGTATTCCACAGACCAGCAAATACCGGCCAGTTTAGCGAGCAGAGCGGTGGACACCCCTGTTGAAATCCGGAGGAAAACACACAGAGGATGCAGAGGGGGATCACAAAGCCGAGGAAAGAGGACCCGGTCGAGACAACAGAGACTTATGGAGAAGAGGAGTTCGGTGGGTAATACTGTTCCGGCTGACCGGAAGTGCACTGAGAGCGGTAAGCGTATAGGAGTTGGGTGCTTACTGTTCTGGTTAACAACAGATGGTGCAATCTGGGGCATATTACAATCGAGGAACGTGTTTGCAGACTGGATATTGAATTTTTTACTGCTGGACTTGGGCCACATTCCACCACGATACAACACATGGCCGCACGAGAGGTCGTTCCTGCCTGTGGCCATCGAACGTGCAGCTCCTCCCATGGAGAGTCAGACACTCTGAGCCAATAGACTGGTCCTGGACTTATTTTCCATCTGGCATAGTTTGCATTTTGTTGTTTGATTGTTGGGGGTTTTTTGTATTGCTATATTTACGCTCTATTCTTGGTTGGTGCGGCTGTAACGAAAACAAATTTCCCTCGGGATTAATAAAGTATATCTATCCATCTATCTATCTATCTTATGTGCTTTACCACTTTCTGCCAGTGAATGGAGATATACTGTGAGAAATACATGACTTTTTAAAAAAGATACAAATCTTTAAAATATATCATTAATAAAAACATTCGTTTCCACCTGTACATTCATAAGAGCTTTTCACTTTCTGGCTCATTTATGTCTTAAATGAGTGAGGCCTTAGATTGAATTTAAAATTGAAATTATTTAAATTGAATGAGACAATAAAATGTTGTGATAGAGAAGTCTCAGGAGTAACAAACACTTGAAAATCAAAGTGATAACATACAGGGGGATACATCAAATAGTCAGGAGAGCTAAAGGAATGTTGGCATTTGTTCAAAGATGATTGAAGTATGGAAGGAAAGATGTTTTGTTAACTTTACAGGGTACCAGTGAGATTACCTTAAGAACATAAGACCATAATTCTTAGGGGTAGAATTGGACCACTACTCCCATCAAGTCTTGTCCACCATTTGATTATGGCTGATTTATTTTTACTCCCAACCCCATTTTCCTGCCTTCTGCCTGTAACCTTTAACACTTTACTGCTCAAGAACCTGTCAAACTCTGCTTTAACATATTATTGACCTGTCCTCCATTTTTGTCTGTGCAATGAATTCCACAGATCCGTCACCCTCTGGTTAAACAAATTGCACCTCATCTCTGTACTAAAGGGACATCCTTCTGTTTTGAGGATTTAGAATAATGGTCTAAGACTCTCCCATTTTTGGAAACATTATCTCCACATCCACTCTATTTCAGCCTTTCAATATTCAGTAGGTTTCAATGAGACTCCCCCCATCCTCCATTCATCTAAACTCCAGCAAGTACAGGCCTAGAGCCATCAAATATGCTCCTCATGTGTTAACCCTTTTATTCCCAGATCATTGCTGTAAACCTGGAGTACTACAAACAAAATTGATTTATCCATTTAAAGACAGACTTTTTGCTTTGGAGGCAGAACATGGACAATTTGTTAGGTTGATTCCTGGAGTGTAGGTGTCGGCTTATGGAGAGGAGTTGAGTCAATTGAGTCTGTAGCTAATGGAGTTCAGAAAAATGACACATAATCTTACTGAGACCCGTAAGAATCTGAGGGGGGGGAGTTTACAGGCTGTGAGTAGAAAGTATGCTTTCCAAATGAGGGTACTGATAACTATGTATCATAGTTTGAGAATAAGGTATTGTGTGTTCAAGATGAAGGGAGGCACTCCATTTCTCAAAGGGCCATGACTGTTTGGAATTCACTACCCAGAGGGCTGGGTAAGCTAAATTATTGAATATATTCAAAATGGAGTTGATAGACAGTTGAACTAAATAGGAAGTCTTGATAATGAAACGAGAGCAGGGAAACAGAGCCTAGGTCAAGTTTGGATCAATTAAATCTATTCAATGATAAAGCAGTCTTTAGCAGTTGATTAGTCTTTAATTATGTTTCTCATGTTCTTTTGAGATAAAAATCCATACAATTACATTTTAGTTAACAACCAGTACACAACTTACGACAGAATTTAAGACTGACAATGCATTCTGGTTTACCATGAATCATAATACTAATCGCCTCCACGACATCCTGCAAAAGGAAGGAAAACAGGTCATGGTACATATTGGTACCAACGATATAGGCAGGAAAAGGGAGGAGGTCCTGGAAGCAGACCACAAGCAGTTAGGAAGGAAGTTGAGAAGCAGGACCACAAAGGTAGTCGTCTCAGGATTACTGCCTGTGCCACGTGACAGTGAGTATAGGAACAGAGTGAGGTGGAGGATAAATGTGTGGCTGAGTGGTTGGAGCAGGTGGCTGGAATTCAGGTTTCTGGATTATTGGGACCTCTTTGGGGGCAGGTGTGACCTGCACAAAAAGGACGGGTTGCACTTGAATCCCGGGGGACCAATATCCTAGCGGGGAGGTTTGCTGAGGCTGTTGGGGACAGTTTAGAGTAGGATTGCTGGGGGGTGGGAACCAAACTGAAGAGACAGAGGAAGAGCAACACACATCAAAGTTGCTGGTGAACGCAGCAGGCCAGGCAGCATCTCTACGAAGAGGTACAGTTGACGTTTCAGGCCGAGACCCTTCGTCAGGACTAACTGAAGGAAGAGTTAGTAAGAGATTGGAAAGTGGGAGGGAGAGGGGGAGATCCAAAATGATAGGAGAAGACAGGAGGGGGAAGGGTGGAGCCAAGAGCTGGACAGGTGATTGGCAAAGGGGATATGAGAGGATCATGGGATAGAGGAAGAGGCAGTTGGCTCATGAATCAAGAAAGCTTTGAGACAGTGCGAGAGGGAAGGTAGGCAGGTGATAGAGAAGGGACGCGCTCAGACTGATGGTTTGAAATGTGTCTATTTTAATGCAAGGAGCATTCTGAACAAAGCGGGTGAGCTTAGAGCATGGATCAGTACTTGGAGCTATGATATTGTGGTCATTACAGAGACTTGGATGGCTCAGGGGCATGAATAGTTACTTTGAGGGCTAGGCTTAAGATGTTTCAGAAAGGACAGGGAGGGAGGCAAAAGAGGTGGGGGCATGGCACTGTTGATTAGAGATAGTGTCACGGTTGCAGAAAAGGAGGAAGACATGGAGGGATTGTCTACGGAGTCTCTGTGGGTGGAACTTAGAAACAGGAAGGGGTCAATAACTCTACTAGGTGTTTTTTATAGACCACCCACTAGTAATAGGGACATTGAGGAGCAGATAGGGAGACAGATTCTGCAAAGGTGTAATAATAACAGGGTTGTCATAGTGGAAGATTTTAATTTCCCAAATATTGATTGGTATCTCCCTAGAGCGAGGGGTTTAGATGTGGTGGGGTTTGTTAAGTGTGTTCAGGAAGGTTTCTTGACACTATATGTAGATAAGTCTACAAGAGGAGAGGCTGTACTTGATGTGGTATTGGGAAATGAACCTGGTCAGGTGTCAGGTCTCTCAGTGGGAGATCATCTTAGAGATAGTGATCACAATTCTATCTCCTTTACCATAGCATTGGAGAGGGATAGGAACAGAAAAGTTAGGAAAGCATTTATTTGGAGTAAGGGGAAATATGAAGCTATCAGGCAAGAATTTGGAAGCATAAATTGGGAACACATGTTCTCAGGGAAATGTACAGAAGAAATGTGGCAAATGTTCAGGAGATACTTGCATGAAGTTCTGCATAGGTACATTCCAACGAGACAGGGAAAAGATGGTACGGTACAGGGACGGTGGTTTACAAAGGCTGTTATAAATTGAGTCAAGAAGAAAAGAAGAGCTCACGAAAGGTTCAAAAAACTAGGTAATGATAGAGATCTAGAAGATTATAAGGCTGGCAGAAAAGAGCTCCAAGAAAGAAATTAAGAGAGCCAGAAGGAACCTTGAGAAGGCCCTGGTGGACAGGATTAAGGAAAACCCCAAGGCATTCTACAAGTATGTGAGGAACAAGAGGATGAGACGTGACAGAATGGGACCAATCAAATGTGACAGTGGAAAAGTGTGTATGGAAGCAGAGACAATGGTACTTAATGAAATACTTTGCTTCAGTATTCACTATGGAAAAGGATCTTGGCGATTGCGGGGATGACTTGCAGTGGACTGAAAAGCTTGAGCATGTAGATATTACAAAAGAAGTTGTGCAGGAGCTTTTGGAAAGCATCAAGTTGGATAAGTCACCAGGACTGGACGAGATGTACCCCAGGCTACTGTGGGAGGTGAGAGAGGAGACTGCTGAGTCTCTGGCGATGATCTTTGCATTATCAATGGAGACGAGAGAGGTTCCGGAGGATTGGAAGGTTGCGGATGTTGATCCATTATTCAAGAAAGGGAGTAGGGATAGCCCAGGAAATTATAGACCAGTGAGTCTTACTTCAGTGGTTGGTAAGTTGATGGAGAAGGTTCTGAGAGGCAGGATTTATGAAGATTTGGAGAGGCATAATATGATTAGGAACTAGACAACGAGGTGACCGGTTGGAGCATCCTTTGAGAGAAGGGTAGTGCAGTCTGATGTGACCAGAATGAACATTAAATTTTCCTGAATGCTTTTGGTATCGCTTTGCTTTGGAAACTGAAGTAGAAAACCTCAGTTTAATAAAGAAGAACAACGCAAAGCAAAGCAAATATAGCTGCTCCTCATTTAACGAAGGACACTTTTGATGGCATCATTTATGGTTTATCTGCCACCTTCGTGCCTCTCGTTGTCATTCTGGAGACGTGCAGTCCTTTCATCCCCCATCTTTTCAGCTCTTCTGCTGTTTGTTGTTTAGGAACTTGATGATGGTGAGGACAATATGTGTGAGGTTGATGTTCTGGAGCACGTTGATATTACGGGAGAGGAGGTGTTGGAGTTGTTAAAATACATTAGGACGGGTAAGTCCCCGGAGCCTGACAGAATATTCCCCAGGCTGCTCCACAAGGCAAGGGAAGAGATTGCTGAGCCTCTGGCTAGCATCTTTATGTCCTCGTTGTCCATGGGAATAGTACCAGAGGATTGGAGGGAGGCGAATGCTGTCCCCTTGTTCAAAAAAGGTAGTAGGGATAGTCCGGGTAATTATAGACCAGTGAGCCTTACGTCTGTGGTGGGAAAGCTGTTGGAAAAGATTCTTAGAGATAGGATCTCTGGGCATTTAGAGAATCATGGTCTGATCAGGGACAGTCAGCATGGCTTTGTGAAGGGAAGATCATGTCTAACAAGCCTGATAGAGTTCTTTGAGGAGGTGACCAGGCATATAGATGAGGGTAGTGCAGTGGATGTGATCTATATGGATTTTAGTAAGGCATTTGACAAGGTTCCACATGGTAGGCTTATTTAGAAAGTCAGAAGGCATGGGATCCAGGGAAGTTTGGCCAGATAGATTCAGAATTGGCTTGCCTGCAGAAGGCAGAGGGTCGTGGTGGAGGGAGTACACTCAGGTTGGAGGATTGTGACCAGATGGTGTCCCACAAGGATCTGTTCTGGGACCTCTACTTTTTGTGATTTTTATGAACGACCTGGATGTGGGGGTAGAAGAGTGGGTTGGCAAGTTTGCAGATGACACAAAGGTTGGTGGTGTTGTAGATAGTGTAGAGGATTGTCAAAGATTGCAGAGAGACATTGATAGGATGCAGAGGTGGGCTGAGAAGTGGCAGATGGAGTTCAACCCGGAGAAGTGTGAGGTGGTAGACTTTGGAAGGACAAACTCCAAGGCAGAGTACAAAGTAAATGGCAGGATACTTGGTAGTGTAGAGGAGCAGAGGGATCTAGGGATACATGTCCACAGATCTCTGAGAGTTGCCTCACAGGTGGATAGGGTAGTTAAGAAAGCTTATGGGGTGTTTGCTTTCATAAGTCGAGGGATAGAGTTTAAGAGTCGCAATGTAATGATGCAGCTCTATAAAACTCTGGTTAGGCCACACTTGGAGTACTGTGTCCAGTTCTGGTCGCCTCACTATAGGAAGGATGTGGAAGCACTGGAAAGGGTACAGAGGAGGTTTACCAGGATGCTGCCTGGTTTAGAGACTATGCATTGTCATCAGAGATTAAGGGAGCTAGGGCTTTACTCTTTGAAGAGAAGGAGGATGAGAGGAGACATGATAGAGGTGTACAAGATAATAAGAGGAATAGATAGTGTGGATAGCCAGCGCCTCTTCCCCAGGGCACCACTGCTCAATACAAGAGGACATGGCTTTAAGGTAAGGGGTGGGAAGTTCAATGGGGATATTAGAGGAAGGTTTTTTACTCAGAGAGTGGTTGGTGCGTGGAATGCACTGCCTGAGTCAGTGATGGAGGCAGATACACTAGTGAAGTTTAAGAGACTACTAGAGAGGTATATGGAGGAATTTAAGGTGGGGGCTTATATGGGAGGCAGGGTTTGAGGGTCAGCACAACATTGTGGGCCGAAGGGCCTGTACTGTGCTGTACTATTCTATGTTCTATCTATGTTATGTTCTATGTCTCTGATCCTGGAGACGCGCATGCCTCTCCTCCTCTGTCTCTTCTTCCCTCATCTCTTTTTGTCTGACTCTTTGATCCTGGAGTCGTGCGGCCCTGGCCTCATCCGATTTCCATGATGGCGGATCGGCTCTCGGGTTAAAAGGGAGCTTGTTGATTTTTGCGAATGAGCAATTTTATACGAATATATAACCCTGAACTTTGCCTGCATTCTGTAAGTTAGCGCATTTTAATTCGATTTAACCAAAAAAAGTGCTGCTGTAATGCACCGTTTGTGCTAGTTGGAGGTCACAAACAGACAAACAGACAGACAGTGCATGAGAGTTTTAGTAGTATATAAATAGTCAGCATGGCTTTGTCAAAGGCCTTACAAGCCTGACTGAATTTTTTGAGGATGTGACTAAACACCTTGATGAAGATAGAGCAGTAGATGTAGTGTATATGGATTTCAGCAAGGCATTTGACAAAGTACCCCATTCAAGGCTTAGCGAGAAAGTAAGGTGGCATGGGTTTCAAGGGGATATTGCTTTGTGGATCTAGAACTGGTTTGCCCACAGAAGGTAAAGAGTGGTTGTAGACGGGTCATATTCTGCATGGAGTTCAGTGACCAGTGGTGTGCCTCAGGGATCTGTTCTCAGACTGCTACTCTTTGATATTTTTATAAATGACCTGGATGAGGAAGCGGAGGGATGGGTTAGTAAATATGCTGATGACACAAAGGTTGGGGGTGTTGTTGATAGTGCGGAGGGCTGTCAAAGGTTACAGCGGGCATTGATAGGATGCAAAACTGGGCTGATACGTGGAAGATGGATTTCAACCCAGATAAGTGCGAGGTGGTTCATTTTGGTTGGTCAACTGTGAAGGTAGAATATGGTTTTGATAGAAACATAGAAACATAGAAAAACTACAGCACAATACAGGCCCTTCAGCCCACAAAGCTGTGCCGAATATGTACTTACCTTAGAACTACCTAGGCTTACCAATAGCCCTCTATTTTTCTAAACTCCATGTACCTATCCTGGAGTCTCTTAAAAGAACCTATCATATCCGCCTCCTCCACCACCACCGGCAGCCCATTCCACAAAATCACCATTCTCTGCGTAAAAACACTTACCCCGGACATCTCCTCTGTACCTACTTGCAAGCATATTAAAACTATGCATCTCATGCTAGCCATTTCAGCCCTGGGAAAAAGACTCTGACTATCCACATGATCAATGCCTCTCGTTATTTTGTACACCTCTATCAGGTCACCTCTCATCCTCTGTCTCTCCAAGGAGAAAAGGCCAAGTTCACGCAACCTATTCTCATAAGGCATGCTCCTCAATCCAGGCAACATCCTTGTAAATCTCCTCTGCACCCTTTCTATGGTTTCCATGTTCTTCCTGTAGTGAGGCGACCAGAACTGAGCACAGTACTCCAAGTTGGGTCTGACCAGGGTCCTATATAGCTGCAACATTACCTCTCAGCTCCTAAACTCAATCCCACGATTGATGAAAGCCAATGCACCATATGCCTTCTTAACTACAGAGTCAACCTGCGCAGCAGCTTTGAGTGTCCTATGGACTCAGACCCCAAGATCTCTCTGATCCTCCACACTGCCAAGAGTCTTACCATTAATGCTATATTCTGCCATCATATCTGACTGACCAAAATGAACCACCTCATACTTACCTGGATTGAACTCCATCTGCCACTTCTCAGTCCAGTTTTACATCCTATCAATGCCCCGCTGTAACCTTTGGTAGCCCTTCACACTTTCCACAACATCCCCAATCTATGTGTCATCAGCAAATTTACTCACCCATCCCTCCACTTCCTTATCCAGATCATTTATAAAAAAATCACAAAAGTAGGGGTCCCAGAACAGCTCCCTGAGGCACACCACTGGTCACCGACCTCCATGCAGGATATGACCCATCTATAACCACTTTTTGCCTTCTGTAGGCAAGTCAGTTCTGGATCCACAAAGCAATGTCTCCTTGGATCCCTTGCTTCCTTACTTTCTCAATAAGTCTTGCGTGCAATACCTTACCAAATGCCTTGCTGAAATCCGTATACCCTACATCTACGGTTCTACCTTCGTTAATATGATTAGTCACATCCTCAAAAAATTAATTCAGCCTTGTAAGCCATGACCAGCATTTGAAAAAGCTATGCTGACTATTCCTAATCATATTATGCCTCTCCAAATCTTCATAAATCCTGCCTCTCAAGATCTTCTCCATCAACTTACCAACCACTGAAATGAGACTCACTGGTCTATAATTTCTTGGGCTATCTCTACTCCCTTTCTTGAATAATGAAACAACATCCACAAGCCTCCAATCTTCTGGAACATCTCCTGTCCTCATTGATGATGCAAAGATCATTGCCAGAGCCGCAGCAATCTCCTTCCTCACCTCCCACAGTAGTCTGGGGTAAACCTCATCCAGTTCTGGTAACTTATCCAACTTGATCCTTTCCAAAAGCTCCAGCACATCCTCTTCCTTAATATCTACATGCTCAAGCTTTTCAGTCCACTGCAAGTCATCCCTACAATTACCAGGATCCTTTTCCGTACTGAATACTGAAGCACAGTATTCATTAAGAACTTCTGCTATATCAATAGACAATAGACAATAGAAAATAGGTTCAGGAGTAGGCTATTCAGCCCTTCGAGCCAGCACCACCATTCACTGTGATCATGGCTGATCATCCAGAATCAGTACTCTTTTCCTGCCTTCTCCCCATATCCCTTCACTCCGCTATCTTTAAGAGCTCTATCTAACTCTTTTTTGAAAGAATCCAGAGAATTGGCCTCCACTGCCTCCCGAGGCAGAGCATTCCACAGAACCACAACCCTCTGTGTGAAAAAGTTTTTCCTCAACTCCGTTCTAAATTATCTACCCCTTATTCTTAAACTGTGGCTTCTGGTTCTGGATTCCCCCAACATCGGGAACATGTTTCCTGCCTCTAGCTTGTCCAATCCCCTAATATGCTTATATGTTTCAATCAGATCTCCTCTCATCCTTCTAAATTCCAGAGTATACAACCCCAGTTGCTCTAATCTTTCAACATATGACAGTCCCGCCATCCCGGGAATTAACCTTGCGAACCTACGCTGCACTCCCTCAATGGCTAGAATGTCCTTCCTCAAATTTGGAGACTAAAACTGTACACAATATTCCAGGTGTGGTCTCACGAGGGTCCTGTACAGCTGCAGAAGGACCTCTTTGCTCCTATACTCAATTCCCCTTGTTATGAAGGCCAACATGCCATTAGCTTTCTTCACTGCCTGCTGTACCTGCATGCTTACTTTCAGTGACTGATGAACAAGGTCACCGAGATCTCGTTGTACTTCCCCTTTTCCTAACTTGACACCATTCAGATAGTAATCTGCCTTCCTGTTCTTGCCACCAAGGTGGATAACCTCACATTTATCCACAATAAACTGCATCTGCCATGTATCTGCCAACTCACCCAACCTCTGGTTCCATAGACACTTTTGTACTGTCACACTTGATCGGTCCAATTCTGTCACATCTTATCCTCTTGCTCTTCACATACTTGTAGAATGCCTTGGGGTTTTCCTTAATGCTGTCCGCCAAGGCCTTCTCATGGCCCCTTCCGGCTCTCTTAATTTCTTTCTTAAGCTCCTTCCTGCTAGCCTTATAATCTTCTAGAACTCTAACATTACTTAGTTTGTTGAACTTTTCCTGAGCTCTTCTTTTCTTCTTGACTCAATTTACAACAGCCTTTATACACCACAGTTCCTGTACACTACCATCCTTTCCCTGTCTCATTGGAATGTACCTATGCAGAACTCCACATAAATATCCCCTGAACATTTACCACATATCTGCCGTACATTTTCCTGAGAACATCTGCTCCCAGTTTATGCATCCAAGTTCCTGCCTGACAGCTTCATATTTCCCCTTACTCCAATTAAACATTTTCCTAACTTGTTTGTTCCTATCCCTCTCCAATGCTATGGTAAAGGAGATAGAATTGTGATCACTCTCTCCTGAATGCTCTCCCACTGAGAGACCTGACACCTGACAAGGTTCATTTCCCAATACTAGATCAAGTACAGCCTCTCCTCTTGTAGTCTTATCTACATATAGTGTCAAGAAACCTTCCTGAACACACCTAACAAACTCCACCCCATCTAAACCCCTCACTCTAGGGAGATACCAATCAATATTTGGGAAATTAAAATCTCCCACCACAAGAACCTTGTTATAATTACACCTTTGCCGAATCTGTCTCCCTATCTGCTCACGATGTCCCTGTTGCTATTAGGTGGTCTATAAAAAACACCCAGTAGAGTTATTGACCCTTAACTATTCCTAAATTCCACCCACAGAGACTCCGTAGACATAGACACCATGACTTTTTTTGCAGCCGTGACACTATCCCTCATCAACTGTGCCATGCCCTGACCTCTTTAGCCTCCCTCCCTGTCCTTTCTGAAACATCTAAAGCCTGGCACTTGAAATAGTTATTCCTGCCCCTGCACCATTCAGGCCTCTGTAGTGGCCACAACATCATAGCTCCAAGTACTGATCCACACTCTAAGCTAATCCGTTATGTTCATAATACTCCTCACATTAAAATAGACACATCTCAAACCATCGATCTGAGCACGTCTCTTCTCTATCACCTGCCTATCCTTCCTTTCGCATTGTCTCCAAGCTTTCTCTATTTGTGAGCCAACCACCCGTTCCTCCGTCACTTCAGTTCAGTTCCCACCCCCCAGCAATTCTAGTTTAAACTCTCCCCATTTGCCTTAGCAAACCTCCCTGCCAGGATATTGGTCCCCTTGTGATTCAAAGGAGGTCCCAATGATCCAGAAATCTGAATCCCTGCCCCCTGCTCCAATCCCTCAGCCACTCACTTATCCTCCAGCTCATTCTATTGCTATACTCACTGTCACCTGGCACAGGCGGTAATCCCGAGATTGCTACCTTTGAGGTCCTGCTTCTCAACTTCAATCATAACTCCCTGTAAGTCTGTTTTCAGAACCTTCTCCCTTTTCCTACCTATGTCATTGGTACCAATATGTACTGCGACCTCTGGCTGTTCTCCTTCCTACTTCAAGATATCATGGGCACAATCAGAAACATCCTGGACCCTGGCACATGGGAGGCAAACTACCATCCGCATTTCTTTCCTGTGTCCACAGAATCGCCTGTCTGACCCCCTAACTATAGAGTCCCCTATCACTGCTGCCATCTTCTTCCTTTCCCTACCCTCCTGAGCCACAGGGCCAGACTCTGTGCCAGAGGCACAGCCACCGTTGCTTCCCCCAGGTAGGCCGTCTCCCCAACAGTACTCAAACAGGAATACCTATTGTTAAGGGGGACAGCCACTGGGGTACTCTCCAGCATCTGACTCCTGCCATTCCCTCTCCTGACTGTTATCCACTTATCTGTCTCCCCAGGTCCCAGAATGACTATTTGCCTCTAGCTCCTCTCTATAACCTCCTCACTCTCCCTGACCAGACGAAGGTCATCGAGCTGTATCTCCTGTTCCCTAATGTGGTCCCTAAGGAGCTGCAGCTCGCACATCTGGTGCAGATGTGGCCGTTCAGGAGGCTGGGAATCTCCAGGGCCTCCCACATCTGACACTGAGCACAGAAAACTGGCCTCACACATGTACTTTCTGTCTGTACTCTACACAGATTACCTACCTGGCCTCGACCCTTTATTGCCGAAGCCCCCCGTTGAGCCAAAGCCTTCCTACTCTGTCTCCCTCTACTCTGTCGCCCTCTTCACCAACACCCACTGTATAAATCTGTCTTCTTTTTAAACTCTTCTTGCTGTTCTCACTGGCTGACCCTCACGCACTTGTGCAGTCATGCCCTGTACAAACCACTGAAGAAATAACAAAACAACCAAAAAACAAGAGACTCAATGGTAAGACTCTTGGCAGTATGGAGGATCCGAGGGGTCTTGGAATCCGAGTCCATAGGACACTCAAAGCTGCTATGCAGGTTGACTCTGCGGTTAAGAATGCATATGGTGCATTCGACTTCATCAACCATGGGATTGAGTTTAAGAGCCGAAAGGTAATGTTGTAGCTATATAGGACCCTGGTCAGACCCCACTTGGAGTACTGTGCTCAGTTCTGGTCGCCTCACTACAGGATGGATGTAGAAATCATAGAAAGGTTGCAGAGGAGATTTGCAAGGATATTGCCTGGTTTGGGGAGCATGCCTTTTGAGAATAGGTTGAGTGAACTTGGCCTTTTCTCCTTGGAGCGACAGAGGATAAGAGGTGACCTGATAGAGGTATATAAGATAATGAGAGACATTGATCGTGTGGTTAGCCAGAGGCTTTTTCCCCAGGGCTGAAATGGCTAGCACGAGAGGGCACAGTTTTAAGGTGCTTGGAAGTAGGTACAAAGGAAATGTCAGGGGTAAGATTTTTTACACAGAGTGGTGAGTGAGTGGAATGGGCTGCTGGCGATGGTGGTGGAGGTGGATACGATAGGAAAGATAGTTTCTTTTAAGAAACTCCTGGATCGGTACATGGAGCTTACAAAAATAGAAGTCTATAGGTAACGCTTGTAAATTTCTAAGTTAAGTACATGTTCGGCACAGCATCGTGGGCCAAAGGGCTTGTATTGTGCTGTAGGTCTTTTATGTTTTTGTAATACACTTTGTTCATAGTAGTTAAATTGTCAGGCTAGAGCTTCAGTGTAGAACTTTAACTCTTGCAGCTTGCATAGTTACTGGATTAAATTCTTTGAACAAGGCTCAGATGTACATAGTACCTGATACCAGTCAGGTAACTAGAACCCAAGTTTTCCTGAGAAACTCAGATTAGATCGGCTGTGTGTTTTATACATCTTCATTGGATAATAAACTGCATCCAAAGTACGTGAATATTCTGATCTTGCTTTGTTTCCCTGCAGGTAGGTTAGATTAAAGTTAATATATTTTCTGAGCTAACGTATATGTGTTTGTGACAAAGTGATTCTGAGTCTAGTCAAGGACTTTAAACACAGCACAGGATGAAATGCAAATGTTTGATTGAAGTTGTGACATGAAAATATAAGGTTACTAAACAATTCGTTACATGATTCATGTTGACATATATTACTCTGGCAGACCTTATCTAGATGATCTTTATCTTTCATTACTTTTTCCATTTTATGCGACCTCTCTGTCCAACTTCTTGAAGACTACACACTTCAAACAAGATCATATTTCAATATTTTTATTCCAGGTAAGCAGTTATATTTGGAATTCCACTGCTGTTTATCCATTGGCATTTAGTAAAGCTGTGAATACTTCAGGTTTTCCCTTTCTGAATGTTTTTTTTTCCTTTTAAAATGATTATTCCTGATGCTTGTTATGGGAAAAATCAGTCTGCACTGTTTAATATGAAAAGTTACCTGAAGAAAATCTCCCATGCTGCCAAGAGATGGGCATAAACTGGTAGCTGGGTGAAGGGCTATATGATTAACTTTGGATAAAATCCTGATGTGGCTTTAAATGCATATACATTATAATTTATCTTGCAATTCCAATTGTAGCCACATCATTCATTATGTTCCGTGTCGTATGATCAGAATCAGAATCAGAATCCTTTATTATCGCCAAGTATGCGGACACATACAGGGAATTTGATGCCGGTTTCCCTGAGCTCTCACTGTACAGAATC
Source organism: Mobula hypostoma (assembly GCF_963921235.1). Lineage (NCBI taxonomy): Eukaryota > Metazoa > Chordata > Chondrichthyes > Myliobatiformes > Myliobatidae > Mobula > Mobula hypostoma. Next base: position 110,226,070 of record NC_086100.1, on the reverse strand, counting down.
AAAAAGCAAACAAAACAGTAGTACAAATAATTGTGAACTATATGCAATGAGGTGTACATGTGTATGTACAAGTGGACTTGGTTTATAATAGGCTAAAATTCAAGTGTTCAGAAGACTGATGGCATACGGAAAGAAACTGTTCTTGTACCTATTTGTCCTGGCATACAGTGATCTAAAGCGCCTACCAGAAGGAAGGAGTTGGAACAGGTGATGTCCAGGGTGTGATGGGTCTACAATGATGCTGCTTGCTCGCTTCCTGACTCTAGATGCATATAAGTCCTGGATTGAGGGCAGCTTCACACCAATAATCCTTTCCGCAGCCCTGACTGTTCTTTGGAGTCTATTCTTGTCTTGTTTGGTAGCTGATCCAAACCAGACAGTGATGGACAAACAGACAACAGGCTGGATTATTCCCAAATAGAGTTGAATCAGCAGCTCCTGAGGCAGGTTGTACTTCCTGAGTTGATGTAGGAAATACAACCTCTGCTGAGCCTTTTTGATAAGAGTGTCCACGTTAGGTGTCCACTTCAGGTCCTGGGAGACTGTGACACTCAGAAACCTGAAGATCTCCACAGCAGACACAATAATGTTGAGTATAGTGAGTGGGGGGAGTATTGGGGGGCTCCTCCTGAAGTCCACTGTCATCTCCACAGTCTTGAGCGTACATAGCTCCAGATTGCTCTGACCACACCAGAGGGCCAGTCGTTCCATCACCCGTCTGTATGCAGACTCATCTCTGTCTCGGACAAGGCCAATGACAGTTGTGTCATCTGCAAACTTCAGGAGTTTAACAGATGGATCCTGTGACGTGCAGTCATTAGTATAAAGGGAGAAGAGCAGTGGAGAGAGGCACACATACCTGGGGGGCACCGGTACTGATTGTCCGGGTGCTAGAAATGATGCTCCCCAGCCTCACTTGCTGCACCCTATCAGTCAGGTGTGACAAGAATACACATAGATTAAGATATTAGCTGGCCTGGGCTGGCACCAGTGGGATCAGCAGTTGGTCTGCCACCTGTCTTCAGGAGAAAGAGAGATAAGGAAAACAATGGAGCAGCATTTGGAGATGTTAATGAAGGGACGGGAGAGTTTAACGGAAGGAGAGCTGTCAAGATCAGCTCCCCCTTTGAACCCTGAACTGTTTGAAGTGATGGACAGGCGATACCCCAGCAGGGGGATAAAAAGGGACAGGTTCGCTAAGGCAGGACACACACGACACCCCGAGGTAACGAGACCCTGGAAGCGGTGTGTCTCCCACAAGTCGGTGGGAAGTTTTGGAAGGCTGAAGGCGGGACCAAGCCATAGACGCACAGGGTGGAAAGGCACGATCAGCGGGAACCTGGTGTGTGTCCGCCCTTGCCTGGGTGCCAGGTTCACCGCAGAGAAACAATCGTATCTGGAAACGGAGGGGTCATGGTCGGTGACCTCAGATGACATCACAAAGGGCTCGCCCGAAAGCTGACTGCGAAGAATATCGAAGGTCTGTGTGGAAGCCGTTTGAATATTCATTCGTTTTGCTCTCTCTCTCTCCTTCTCCCCACTGTCCATCTCCCACGGCAGCGATTACTGCGAACTGAACTGAACTAAATTGAACTGAACTTTGCGTCACTTTGAAACTGGTCATTTACCCCTAGACAACGATAGAGCTTGATTGATCCTGTTATCTTAATTCTGTGTACATGTGTGTTTATCATTGCTGAACTGTTGCATTTATTATCCTTATGATTAGAGTACTGTGTTGCTTGTTTCTTTAATAAAACTTTCTTAGTTCTAGTAATCCAGACTCCAACTGAGTGATCCATTTCTGCTGGTTTGGCAACCCAGTTACGGGGTACGTAACATAGGAAGCTTGTGATCCACTGACAGATGGCGGGGGAGACAGTGAGCTGGGTGAGTTTGGAGTGGAGGATTTCTGGGACGATGGTGTTGAATGCCGAGCTGAAGTAAACAAACAGGACCCTCGCAGAAGTTCCTTGCAGATATAGGCGATCATGGTCTTTCCATGATCATGATTGTTCTTGGCTGTTGCCTTCTTCTGGGCAGTGCCTTTACAAGACAGATGACCCCAATCATTATCAATACTCTTCTGAGATTGTTTGCCTGGTGTCAGCGGTCGTATAACCAGGACTTGTGATACTTGTGACTCAGCAGACCAGAGTCTGATTCTTGAATGCAGAAAATAGTTGTCCTGAATCATATATTACCAATCCAGCAACCTTTCCATTGTACTTAGTCAGCACACCTACACTGGCACTTTCCAAAGATCATGTCTGAAAATGCAGTCAGTGGAAAATCACCTTCAATTACTTAGAGATACAGTTAATACTGCTGAATGTCATGACAAAGCACAAGAAGATGTGAATAAAATTGCAAATATTTTATGTACAGGCAAACATGCAAGTTCTTCACACTCATTGGAATCCAGAAAACTGAGGGGTGACCTCATTGAAATCAATCAAATATTGAAGGACCTCAACAGAGTGGATGTGAAGAGGATGTTTCCTCTGGTGGGGGAGTCTAAGACCAGAGGACACAGCCTCAGAATAGAAGGACGTCTTTTCAGAATGGAGATGAAGGGGAATTTCTTTAGTCAGAGAGTGGTGAATCTGAGGAATTTGTTGCCACATGTGGCTATAGAGACCAAGACATTGGGCATATTTAAGGCAGAAGTTGATAGATTCTTGAGTAGTCAGGGCATGAAGGGATACAGGGTTGGCGGGGGCGGGGGGGGGGTAGAGTCAGGAGTCTGGGGCCGAGAAGAAATTGGATCAGCCATGATGAAATGGTAGAGTAGGCTCGATGGGTCAAATGGCCGAATTCTGCTCCTATATCTTATGGTCTTATGGTCTAACACGCACACGCACACACAAATACACAACACGTATGTTTCTGTGTGTGTAAGCACATGTATTTCAATAAATAGATTATGATTTATTTTTTCAAAAAGTAGATTTCAGATACAAAGGAAAAATGAATTTATGTAAGAATATAGATCATAATAAATAATATTACGGGGTAACAAATACACATAATAATAAGGTAACATTACACACAAAACAAAATATTAAAAGACTTACAAGTATGGTAGCTGAATTGAGGGGTGTTAACCACGGAAAAGTATCCACAGAAATGGAATTCTATCTTGAGGAAATGAAGTAATGCATTTCAGAAGAGCAGACAATGCAATGTAATAGCTATTCTCTTCTATCTTATGTTTTCCAAGCTTGCCTTCTAAATAGCAGCCTCCACGTGTAAGATCAAAACCAGATGTAAGTATACTTCCAACTAACAGTTTGTTAATTTCTAGTCACAAATGGAAGTCAAACTTCAGTTCTTAAAATGTAAATGAAAAGCAGCAAAGTTAAAGCACAGCTTTGCAAATAAACTCTGTGCTTTGAGGACACGCTGTCTGTAAAAGGTCACCAAACCTGCTTTATTATTGCTCAAGAGTGGAGTATAAGACAATGGGTTGTTTCAAACAGACAAGCTGACTCTTAAGTTACTTAGTTCGAAGAAGCTTTCAGAACCAGATGGATAATAACATTTAGCAAATCAATAACTGATGTATTTATAGTTGAAAGAGTTTTATGTAGTCAGGATTTACAGCATTAATAGTAGCTAGCTAAGATCTACGTCTCTCAATATGCTTTTAGACTGTGTTAAAAAGATACGAGGAAATATCACATATCAATAACTCAACTGGGTGTCTTTTATAGACCACCCAATAGTAACAGGAACATCGAGGAGCAGATAGGGAGACAGATTCTGGAAAGCAGTAATAATAACAGGGTTGTAGTGGTGGGAGATTTTAATTTCCCAAATATTGATTGACATCTCCCTAGAGTGAGGGATTTAGATGGGGTGGAGTTTGTTGAGTGTGTTCAGGAAGGTTTCTTGACACATTATGTAGATACGCCTATAAGAGGAGAGGCTGTACTTGATCTGGTATTGGGAAATGAACCTGGTCAAGTGTCAGGTCCCTCAGTGGGAGACCATTTTGGAGATAGTGATCACAATTCTATCTCCTTTACCATAGCATTGGAGAGGGATAGGAACAGATAAGTTAGGAAAGCGTTTAATTGGAGAAAGGGGAAATATGAGGTTATCAGGCAGGAACTTTGAAGCATAAATTGGAAACAGGTGTTCTCAGGGAAATGTACAGAAGAAATGTGACAAATGTTCACGGGATATTTGCATGGAGTTCCACATAGGTACATTCCAATGAGACAGGGAAAGGATGGTAGGGTACAGGAACTGTGGTGTACAAAGGCTGTTGTAAATCTAGTCAAGAAAAAAAAGAAGAGCTTATGAAAGATTCAAAAAACTAGGTAATTATAGAGATCTAGAAGATTATAAGGCTAGCAGGAAAGAGCTTAAGAATGAAATTAGGAGAGCTAGAAGGGACCATGAGAAGGCCTTGGTGGACAGGATTAAGGAAAAACCTTTCAATCTTTTTTTATTGATTTAAAAGAATAGGGATAAATACAAACCAGAGGAGAGTGTCATGGTCTGGATCAGGTTCCCTTTAAATTTACTTTGTTTGTGTTACAATCTGGACCGTTGACTCCCTATTTTCCTTTGGTTCCCCGTTTTCCCATGTCCCTCGGGCTTGGTGATTGGAGGCAATTTACTCTCAGCTGAACTGGCAGTTTATAAGTCTCTGGCTTTCAGCCGTTCGGTGCGAGAGCGTCCACGAAGTCACCGAAGGTAGTTGCGAGCCAATGTCATCTGGCCAGAGCCAACTAAGTTCTTGTCGAAGCAAGCCTAGTCTCCTCTTGAAGCAAGTGCCAGCAAGCCGCCTTCCCTTGTCAGTACGGGTCAGTCAAAGTTAACCCGCTGGGGTGAGTCAAGAGCTCGCCGCTGCTTGGAGCGTACTTGTGCCCAGTTATAGTTCTGTCCATCATTGTGTGGTCTCCGTATCCACATTGTGCGTCTAAAAGGAGTCCCGGCCCTGTACCCTGGAAGGGTCCTGACCCTGTGTCAAGAAGAGTCTCGACTCCATCCTGTGTCTAAGGAGGATTCCCAGCTCTAGGTTTTATGTCCTGTGTCTTTGTCTGAGTCTGTCCCGTGAATACAAAAAGTCCTGGCCCCGGAGGCTCCAAGTATCAAGTCCTGGCCCCAGAGGCTCCAAGTATCAAGTCCTGGCCCCGGAGGCTCCAAGTATCAAGTCCTGGCCCCGGTGGCTCCAAGTATCAAGTCCTGGCCCCGGAGGCTCCAAGTATCAAGTCCTGGCTCCGGAGGCTCCAAGTACCAAGTCCTGGCCCCGGTGACTCCAAGTACCAAGTCCTGGCCCCGGTGACTCCAAGTATCAAGTCCTGGCCCCGGAGGCTCCAAGTACCAAGCCCTGGCCCCAGAGGCTCCAAGTACCAAGTCCTGGCTCCAGAGGCTCCAAGTACCAAGTCCTGGCCCTGGTGGCTCCAAGTACCAAGTCCTGGACCTGGTGGTCCGTGATTCCGAGTCCTAGTCCAGACCGTTAGTCCCAGCCTAGTCCAAGGCCTGAGCCCTTGTCCAGTACACTATTTCTGCTTCTGCTTTGCTGTCCTTATAACGAGCAATTAACTTAATTTAAGTTAACCTCACAAGATGTGTTTGTGTCTTGCATTTGGGTCCTCTCCCAGCGCCCCCATTGTGACAGAGAGGTTATCTCAAATACATGTATCGATAATAGTACAAACAAAGAAAGGAATATACACTGTCAAAATCATATATAGTGTTAAGCTAATATAAGGAGACAAGAGAACCACTTCTCCTCTTAACAGTTCATAGAAAAAAAAGACTCAAGATTTCCTGTTATTGAGGAAAAAGAACCCCACTAAACTGACCTAAAACAAAAAAAAAGGGGGCTGGGCAGTCCATTTTGAGGATACAGTTAAAAAAAAGGGGAAAATCCTTTTGATAAAATCTAAAACTTCACAGAGAAAAAAAAATTAACTGGAAAAGTAAAAAGAATTAGATCATATGAAAATATTGAATAAAAGGTCGCCAAGTTTGCTCAAATTTAAAAGATGCATCAAAGTCCGATTCCTTATTTTCTCCAAACTTCAACAAGACATAATGGAGGAGAGCCAGAAAAACAGAAGGTGAATTGGGATCCTTCCAGTACAATAGAATAGCTCTCCTAGCCAATACAGTTGAGAAAGCTATCATGCATTGAGCGGAAGCAGGAATGTTTCCTGCTTCCGTTGGAATAATCCCAAAGATTGCCATAAGTGAAGTAGGTTGTAGGCCCAGACCTATGACTTTTTATAATGTTCTAAAAACATCTCTCCAAAAGTTATTTAACTTTATGCAGGACCAAAACATATCAGTTAAAGTGGCCACCCCAGTGTTGCAACAAGTTGGATTTATATTAGAAAACATATGCTGTAGTTTATCTTTTGACATATGTGCCCTGTGCACTACCTGAAACTGAATCAAGGAGTGACGGGCACAAATAGATGAATTATTAACTAAATGAAAAATTTTATTCCACTGATTATCTGAAAGTGACTCTTGAAGTTCAAATTCCCAAGTAAGTTTAACCTTATCATTAGACATCATTCATAAATTCAAAAGCCATTTATATATGATGGCTATCAATCCTTTTTGGAATGGTTTAAGCTGAAAGATAACACCTATCATATTTGGTAAATGAGCAAACGGGTAATTCGGTAACAAACCGCGTAAAAAATTCCTAACTTGTAACTATATAAAAAATTGTGCATTAGGTAAATGATATTTGTCCACTAGCTGAGAAAAAGACATTAAACAATCCTCTAAAAACAAATCTAGGTAAGTTATTATTCCCTTAGTTTTCCATGTTAAAAAGACCTTATCTAAAATTGATGGTTTAAAAAAATAATTAAAACAGATATTACTAGAAAGAACAAAGTTATTTAAGCCAAAAGATCTGCGAAAATGAAACCAAATTTTAATGTATTTCTAACAATGGGACTAAGATCTTGTCTACCAATCTTAGAAAATAAAAAGCGAAGAGGAGCTCCCAGCAAAGAAGCCAAAGAGAACCCATTTACCGAGTTCTCCTCCAAGTCTGACCATGGAGGACAGTCCTGCATATCTATACAGTGAATCCAAAAAGTAATATAATGAATATTAATTGCCCAGTAATAAAATCTGAAGTTTGGTAAAGCCAAGCTACCATTTTTTAAAATTTTTGCAGTAAAGATTTACTCAATCTAGAGCTTTTATTATTCCAGATATATGATAAGATTATAGAATCTATTCTATCAAAAAATGTTTTTGGGACAAAGGATGAAACAGTTTGAAACATGTATAAAAATTTTGGTAGAATTGTCATTTTTATAGCATTTATTCGACCAATTAACGACATCATCATAAGCGACCATTTGGAAAGCGTTTCTTGTGTATATTCAATTAAAGGAAGAAAATTATATTTATATAAGTCTTTAAAATTTTTAGTAATTTTAATATCAAAATAGGTAAAATAATTTTTACCAATATTGAAAGGTATTTGATCATATTGATCTGAATAATTATTAATAGGAAATAATTCAATTTTATGTAAATTTAACTTGTATCCAGAGGAAGTACTGAATTCAGTAAATATGGATAACATAGAAGGAATAGATTTCCTAGGGTCTGAAATGTAAACTGGTAAGTCATCTGAGTACAATGAAACCTTATGTACTTTATCCCCTCTCTTAATACCCTGAAGAGCAATAGCAAGTGGTTCTAAAGCCAGATTAAATAATAAAGGACTAAGAGGACAACCCTGAAGTGTTCCTCTATATAGTCTAAAATAAGGAGATTTTTGATTGTTAGTTTTAACGGCAGCCATCGAGGCTTGATAGATCAGTTTGATCCAGGAAATAAATCCCGGACCAAAATTAAATCTCTCCAAAACCTGAAATAAATAAGGCCATTCTACCCTATCAAAGGCTTTTTCTGCATTAAGAGAAACAATACATTCAGATTCTTTAAATGAGGGAGAATAAATAATGTTTAACAATTTTTGAATATTAAAATGTGAATACCTATTTTTAATAAATCCAGTTTGATCATTTGAAATAACAGTAGGCAAAATATTCTCAATCCTATTAGCCAGAATCTTAGAGAGAATTTTAAAGTCCACATTCAATAAGGAAATTGGTCTATAAGAGGCACGCTCGAATAGATCTTTTCCTGTTTTAGGAATCAATGAGCTTGATGCCTCATAAAAAGTTTTTGGGAGATCCCCAGAGGATGTAGAGTCAGTGAAAGTTTGACATAGATGTGATGTAAGTGTTTCAGTGAAAGCCTTATAAAATTCCACTGTATATCCGTCTGGTCCCGGAGCTTTCCCTAGCTGCATAGAGGGTATAGCCCTAGCTATTTCCTCTTGTTTAATAGGTGCATCTAATGTGTTAATATCTTGAATAGAAATTTTAGGTATAATTAATTTTTGCAAAAATCTATTCATAAAGATAGTATTATCAGAGAATTCAGATTTATAAAGATTGGAATAGAAATCCATAAATATCTTATTAATTTCATGAGAATCTTAATGTTTCAGTTCTATCTGGTCTACGTATTTTCAAAATCTGTCTTCTGACTATATTTGCCTTCAACTGACCAGCCAGAATTTACCTGATTTATCACCATGTACATAAAATTGACTTCTGGATTCAAAAAGTTGCTGCTCAATGGGGAAGGTCAAAAGCATATCATGCTGTGTTTGGAGTTCAACCCTTTCCTTAAATAGATCCTCACTCGGTCTTACTGAATACGCTTTATCTATCTCTTTAATTTTATTAGTAATCACTAAAAGTTCTGCTTTGGTTTTCCTTCTTAAGCCTGCTGAATATGAAATTATCTGTCCCCTGAGAAAGGATTTCGTCGTATCGCATATAACCAAATCTGGCATGCCTTCAGTTGTAATAAATTCAAAAAATAAAGAAATTTGCTCCTTGATAAAACTAACAAAAGTTGGATCTTGTAACAATATGGGATTCAGTCTCTACTGTGACATTTTCAAAATATTATCAGAAAGCCTCAAAGTTAATTTCATAGGTGCATGGTCCAACAAAGCAATGACATCGTACGCACAATCGGCAACGGAAGACAGTAATTGTGTATCGAGAAAAAAATAATCAATTCCTGAATATTTATGATGTACATGTGAAAAAAATAAAAAATCTTTATCATTAGGGTGCTTATATCTTCAAATGTCAACCAAACCATATTCTAATAGAAAAGAATTAATACAAGTCGTTGCTTTATTAGGAAGCAACGGATTGGTTGACAACCTGTTAATGGATGGGTTAAGACAACAGTTAAAGTCACCATGCGTAATCAACTTATATTCATTTAGATTCGGGAGCATGGAAAATAGTTCCTTAAAAAATTCAGGACTCTCTATATTAGGTGCATAGACACACACCAAAGCCACCTTTTGACCACATAGCAAACCAGTGACAATTAAATATCTTCCAATCAAATCAGTAACAGTATTAAAATGTACAAAAGGGATTTTAGAGTTAACAAAAATAGATACCTCTCTAATTTTATTTATTGATAAAGAATGATATAAAAGTCCCTACCAGAATTTAAAAAAGCGATTTTAATCCTGTCTCTGTACGAGTTTCTTGCGCGAAAATAATATCCGCATGAAGTGCTTTTACTTCCTTAAAAATCTTTTTACGCTTAATGGGATGATTCTTGCCACTCAAGTTCCGAGAAATTATACTAATTTTATTAGCATCCATGTTTAAGGTTTAATTTAAAATTTTATAAAGAAAGCTATTGCGCAAGCGCAAACTAGATCCAAAGGGAAAAAACAGCACTGACTTGACCTGAAAGAGTGACATGATTGATACAAGATATAACCTCTCAGAACTGCCCAGTCAAGAAAAAAGCTGCTCTAATAGCCTCACCCCTCTCCTCCAAAGACCTGGAAACCATCCAGTAGAAGGATAGCATGCTAACCTATGACACTAACCCCAATCTCCACTTTACAGCTATATTAACAAAGTTATTTGTTTACACCACCGATTGTAGACATAATAAAAGAGATGAACAAATTTCAAATATTGTAATGTTATGTCTAGCAATAGTTAAAATGTAGTTGACGACGGCCATCTTAAATTCATCTAAAGTAAATTAATCATGTATTCAGAAAAGGATAAATCCAACCACATAATATATTACAACTGATTTTTTTTTAAAAACTTACAAATTATAGAAAAAAATAAGTAAATATATATATATATATCAAACCCAGAAATATATTAATATTAAGGCAAGCAAGAAAAAAATTAAATCAACCGAGTCCTGTGTGGATATCCATAAAATGTGGAACAGACTTTCTTCAAAGCAACTATAGATATATACTATCAACAAATTTTTAAAAAATAAATCAACCAAGTACTGTACGGACATCCATAAAATATAGAACAGACTTTCCTCAAAGCAACTATAAACATCTCTCAGCTCTGGATTGCCTATTGAAGTTGCTTTCAACATAGACTTAAACCCCTTAATAAATTCCCAACCTTCATCTGGAAAGTTAATCTTTTGTGGCTGAGAGTCAGGCAGAAAAATTATCAAACGTGTCGGATAACGGAGCGACGGGCGACATTTTATTTTATATAATTCAACCATCACTTCCCGGTATTTCCTTCTTTCGGCAAAAATCTCCAGAGCAATCTTCCACTATATGAATTTCTGTTGCATTGTAGATTAGCTTACTCCTTTTTCTTGCCTCTCGGAGTACAGCTTCTTTAGTTGTAAAATAGTGCAGGTATAATATCAGTGGTCGTGGACGTAGTTCAGGTGAGGGCTTAGATCATGGGATTCAATGAGCTGTATCAAGTACAGGGTTCGCTTCAAGAATCTCGCTAAAAAGTGAATATAGCACATCTGAAAAGAACTTTAACAGGTCACCGGTTTCAGTATTTTCAGGCAAACCCAATATACGTAGATTCTTCCTGCAAATTCTGCTATCTAAATCAATCGTTCTTTTCTTCGTTCTTGATAGTTCCAAAGTAATTTCATGAATTTTCTTTTCCATAGATGACATCTTCAATTCTTGCTCGTTAATAGTTTGCCTCAATGACTCCTGTTCCCACTCAATTTGATGAGTAATCTGTTTGAGCGTCTGAAATTGAAATTCCAAATTCTTCAAAGATTCTTGAACAGTAGAGATGGATTTTTCAAGCTTTCTGTTAGCATCCATCAGTTTATCAATCTTAGTGTTAAGCGAACTGATGTTTCATATCTTGTATTGAAGAGAGTACTCTTACTAAAGTAGAAAATTCCTCCGATTTCTCTGTTTGCTCCGTTTCGGGAAGAGTCTTGCCACCTTTCAATTCAATACCAAATCAACTTCCTGCCATCGTAGTTAAGTAATAAATCTTTCAACAAAAATAGTGAATCTTCCAACTTAAAATGGATCTATCAGTGGAATGTAAGGTATAAAAAGTAGAGCCGCAGTGAAAAGCGTGTCTCACTCCATTCACTGCAAGATGGAATCTCAACGGAAACCCCAAGGCATTCTGCAAGCATGTGAAGAGCAAGAGGATAAGATGTGAGAGAATAGGACCAATCAAGTGTGACAGTGGAAAAGTGTGTATGGAACTGGAGGATATAGCAGAGGTACTTAATGAGTACTTTACTTCAGTATTCACTATGGAAAAGGATCTTGGTGATTGTAGGGATGACTTGAGTGGACAATACCACAAAAAAAAACACAAGCAAGTGCAAAACAAACACGTCTAATATATAATTCATAACAGTAAAGAAAAAGCACCCAAAATAAAATCATATGAAGTTCCTCCCCACCCTTCCACTACGCAACTCCAAGCCAACCATTTTGATGTAAAGAGAAGTTAAAACAGAGCTTTTGTCACCAAAGAGCTGTAAATATAAAAAAAGTATATTGCCTACTACCTAAACTGTAATATATTTCACATGAAAAAAATGTAAAACTTAACCAGAAAAACAAAGCCGAAAGTAAGGGAGTAAAATATAAATAAAAGGAGGATAAACCTTTAGTCTAAAGAGGAGTTATGAAAATACTCAAGAAAAGGTCCCCACACCTTATGGAACTTCATGTCTGAATTAACAAGTGAATAATGAATCTTTTCAAGGTCTAAGCAGGACATAATGTCTCCAAGACATTGAGCATGAGTGGGTGGGGCAACATCTCTCCACCTAAGAAGAACTAAACGTCTAGCCAAAAGAGAGGCAAAAGATCATGTTCGACATTTAGTTGGACTCAAATGCGTGTCAACTTCACCCGAGGTGCCAAAAAGTGCAATCAAAGGGTTAGGTTCTAAGTGGCATTTAACAATATGGGATGAAGTTAAAAAGACATCTCTCTAAAATTTCTCCAAACTAGGACAAACCCAATACATGTGGATAAGAGAAGCCTCGCCCACTATACACTGTCACAAAAGGGACTAACATCGGGATAGAACCGCCATAGTTTAGTTTTAGATATGTGAGCCCTGTGTACAACCTTGAACTGCAAAAGGCAGTGGCGAACACATAGAGAGGTCGAGTTAACTGACTTAAAAATTAAATCCCAAACCTCGTCGGACAGAGAAATATTTAAATCATGCTCCCAGGCAGTTCTAATTTTATCAAAGGGGGCATGTCTCAAGGTCGCTAACTTATCGCAAATAGTAAATATTAAACCTTTACCGAATGGATTTATACAAAGAAACAAGTCCACGTTTTTTTCCAGCATCTCAGGAAAGTTTGGTATTAAAGGGTTAATAAAATGTCTAACTTGAAGATATCTAAAAAAATGAGTATTAGGTAGGTTAAAATTTGCAGACAGTTGTTCAAAAGTTGCAAAACGATTATCTATGATGTTACGTACCCTGTAACTGGGTTGCCAAATCAGCAGAAATGGACCACTTAGTTGGAGTCCGGTTAACAGAAACTAATAAAGTTTTATTACAGAAATAAGCAACACAGTACTCTAACCGTAGGGATATAAGTGCAACAGGTTAGCAATGATAAAACACACATGTACACAGAACTAGGGTAAGAGGAATCAATCAAGCTCTATCGCAGTCTAGGGGTAAAATGATCAGTCTCAAGTGACGCAGAGTTCAGTTCAGCTTAGTACAGTTCGCAGTAATCGCTGTTGTGCCATTGGAGAGAGAGAGAGAGAGATAATATGCAAATCTGATTCAGACAGACCTTTGATATTCTTCGCAGTTAGCTTTCGGGCGAACTCTTTTAATGTCTTCTGTGGTCACCGACTGTGACCCCTCCGTTCCGGATACGACCGGTCTTCCGCGGTGAACCCGGCACCCAGGCAAGGGCGGACACACACACCAGGTTCCCGCCGATCGTACCTTTTCACCCTGTGCGTCTATGGTCAGTTCCCACGACCAGACCGCCAAACTCTCACTAACTTGTGGGGGCACACCGCTCTTCCAGGGTCTCGTTATCTCGTGATCTCGTGGTGTGTCTCGTGCCTTAGCAAACCTGTTCCTTTTATCCCCCTGCTGGGGTATCGCCTGTCCATCGAACTTCAAACAGTTCAGGTTCAAAGCAACCGGTCTGTCAATACTCGGAACTGTGTCTCTTTTTTGTTAATCTCTCTCTTCTCTCTTATTAGCATTTTGAATGTTTCTCCATTGTCTCCCTTATCTCTCTCATCAGCATCAATCTTCTGATAACTTGGTTTGTCGTCACAATGAAAAGATCTTCAAAGTACCTAATGCCCTTTCTGTACCAGACATGAAATGTTAAGTCTTGCATAGAAGGTTGGAAAAGATGGTTATGTAAATTAGGACTAGAGAGAGAGAAACCATGAAGACCATTATATTTTCTGAACTGGGCCCATATTCTCAGAGTATGTCTAATGAGAGGATTAACAATTAGTTTAAGCAAATGACAAAGAAGTGTAGATCCCAGAAGTGCGGAAATGGAGAAATCCTTATAAGAGTTCAACTCCACTGCCACCCATTTTGGGCAGTCAAGCTGATTATAAAAGAAAGACCAAAAAGTAAGACAACGTATATTGGCTGCCCAGTAATATAAGCGAAAATTAGGCAAGGCCGTAATACCCTCCCTTTTAGGTTTTTGAAGGCGAACTTTATTAAATCTGGAATGTTTGCCCTTCCATAGATAGGACGAAATAATAGAATCTAACGAATCAAAAAAAGCTTTAGAAATAAAAATTGGTAAAAATTGAAATAAGTATATAAATTTAGAAAGGATATACATTTTAACAACATTAATTTGACCTACCAGAGACATGGACAGGGGTGACCACTGTGCCAAACTCTGTTTTGTATGATTTAAAAGATAAGTGAAATTTTCTCAAAAAAAACGCTTAAAGTCCCTTGTTACTGTAATACCGAGGTAAGTAAATTAATTATTTACTACTTTAAAAGGGTAATTTCTAAGGTAAGGACATGTTTGGCACAGCTTTGTGAGCCGAAGGGCCTGTATTGTGCTGTAGGTTTTTTATGTTCTATGTTCTATGCTTGTGAAGTCACTCAAGTGGCTGAAAAGTGTATAAGTGTAGAGAGCAGTTTAGGCTTACTTGGAATTGGGTACAAGAACATCAAGAAGCTATGAAGGAAACATGGAATAACGAGAATCCAATCCCTATGCTTTGGTTTCTGCAATGGAAAACTTGCTTGTCTGCATCTTTGGTACATATAGTTCATGGGAAGTGTACCTGTGCTTCAGAAGTCATTCATCCTTTATGTCTGAGAAACACTTTGTGCTTTGTGTTTTGGAAATGGTTTGTGTTTTAGAAATTGTCTGTAATTGGGAAATGTTTGAGATAGAAATCCTCTGAGTTTTAAATTTGTTTTAAATGTGTTATGTAGATTTAAGTGTGTATCACTGTAAAAAATGAACTGTGCTTTAAATATTTTTGTTAGCTGTAAGTAACTTCTTCTTGGGAGGGAGACGGGAACCACCGCTCGAATAATGGGTAGAGAACTAGTCTTTGAAGATTGGGTGGTTACAGTATAATCTCCCTTTAGTGAGAGTGCTCATGGCTATTTAAATCCATTGGGGTTTAAAGTCTCTGTTTGGGTTCAAAGCTTTGTGGTCAGCAAACCCAATGCCATCGCAGCAATAAATGGTGGGATACCAAGGACTGCAGTGGGAAAAAGATATGACCCCAGAGCATAAAGGTAGCAGCTGTGGGGATGGAAGGGGGGGAACAGGGAAATACAGAAGTTAAGATGTGTGGGGTAGCTGCTTTTATCAGATGTACGAACAATATGAGAACAGCAAATTTATGCCTAGACTGAAAGAAACGATATTTAAACTACAGCTAGAGTATGACATGCAGGAAAGTTGTGAACACACTGGGGTGCCAAAGTTCATGAAGAAGTTGCCAGGTTTAGACATTTACAGTAAAATCACAAGAAGTGGTACTGCATTCTCTGACCCCACAACTCCCACCACTGGGTCTCTGATAGGGTTATTGGCCAGGTGCACTCATCAAATGGCTCTAACAATGAATAATGCCCCTAGCCCAAGCTCACACCCTGCCAAGCCGATGCTGACATTCTATGCTTGCATGTCGATCTCCTTAACAATTGCAAAGATTTAAAGTATTTGTAAAACAAGAAATAAAAATTTATGTTATGGACTATTTTTTAAAAATATGCTAAGAAAGACACATAAACTTAAAATGCTTTAAAATATTTGAACCACCTTAAACAAATCAAATAAAAACCTCCATCCACCATTCTCATGGCAACTAATTTCTCTCAGAACATTTAAACAACCCATTCTACTTGCTCCAGGTTTGAATATGACATCGGCTTGCAAAGTGAAATTCCCAGCCTGAGAGCTGGGAGGCTATACTGAAGTTGCTCCTGTGTCAGTGATCTCCACCGGCCGAGTACGGGTGTGCCAAACCACTCTGATGAATACGAGGATGGACTACACCACGTGCTTGAATCAGCCTGCTATCATAAGCCAGGATATTGGGTCAGGCCTTGGCAGAAGGTCTTTAAACCTGAAATTCTTTTTAAAGAGTCACAATTTTCATTAATTCCCAGGAGCTCATGGTCTGGAATGAAAGGTATAAAATTTGTAATAAAAATGCCTTGAGGAGTAGATTTAAAAAGTAGTGGGGGTAGGTGGGGCAACAACCCTTACAGACCTGAATCAACATTGACTTTTGGTTTTTGCTGTGGTACTGTCTGACTTATGAGATAGGGCTAATTATAATATACACTCAGTAGCCACTTAAACCTGTACACATGCAAATTAAGAAGTTTGGTGATGAAACCTATCAACTCCTGCCTGAGAAGTGATTTGGATCCACTCCAATTTGCCTACTGGAGCAACAAGTCTGCAGCAGATGCCATTTCATTGGCTCTTCACTCAATCCCGGAACATCTGGACAGCAAAGATGCTGTTTATTGACCACAGTTATCTAATTGGCCGATCGTGTGGCAGCAACTCAATGCATAAAAACATGCAGACATGGTCAAGAGGTTCCGTTGTTGTTCAAACCAAACATCAGAATGAGGACAAAATGAGGCTGGCAAACGAGCAGCCTTCAGGAGGATGAACCCAGGAAAAGCATCCGGCCCAGACTGGGTAACTGGCCAAGTACTAAAGACCTGTGCTGGCCATCTGGCTGGAGTCTTCACTGAGATCTATAGCCACTCGCTGCTGAAGTCTGAGGTACCTATCTGCTTCAAGAAGGCTTCAATTATATTGGTGCATAAGAAGATCGCAGTAACCTGCCTCAATTATTATTGTACAGTCACACTTACGTCCACTGTGATCCTGTTTTGAGAGGCTGGTGATGAAACATATCAACTCCTGCCTGAGAAGTGACTTGGATCCACTCCAATTTGCCTACTGGAGCAACAAGTCCACAGCAGATGCCATTTCATTTGCTCTTCAGTCAACCCTGGTACATCTAGACAGCAAAGATGCTGTTTATTGACCACAGTTATGTATTCAATACCATCATCCTCACAAAACTAATCAATAGGTTCCAAGCTCTTGGCCTCAGTCCTTCCTTGTGCAATTGGATCCTGGATTTCCTCACTCACAGACACCACTGTCATAGGCCGAATCAAAGGTGGGGATGAGTCAGCATACAGGAGGGAGACTGAAAATCTGGCTGAGTGGTGTCATAACAACAACCTCTCACTCAATGTCAGCAAGACCAAGGAGCTGATTATTGACTTCAGGACAAAGGAACCAGGGGTCCATGAGCCGGTCCACATTGGGCGTTCAGATCTGGAGAGGGTCACCAACTTTAAATTACTGGGTGCTATTATTTCAGAGGATCTGTCCTGGGCCTAGCACGTAAGGGTAATAATGAAGAAAACACGTCAGTGCCTCTAATTCCTTAAGAGTTTGCAAAGATGCAGTATGACATCTAAAAATTTGACAATCTTCTGTAGAGGTATTGTGAGAGCATATTGAGTGGTTGTGTCTCAGAATGGTATGAAAATGCTAATACCCTCGAATAGAAATTCCAACAAAAAGTAGTGAATACGGTCCAGTCCATCATGGGTAAAGCTCTCCCTACCATTGAGCACATCTACACAAAGTGTTGTTGCAGGAAAAACAGCATCCATCATCAGGACACTCACCACCCAGGACATGCTCTCTTCTCACTGCTGCCATCAGGAAGAAGGTAGAGAAATGGCAGGATACACACTACCAGATTCAGGAACAGTTATTACCCCTCAACCATTAGGCTCTTGAACCAAAGGTGATAACTTCACTCAACTTCATTTGCCTCATGCTGAAATGTTCACATAAACTATGGACTCACTTTCAAGGACTCTTCATCTCATGTTCTCAATATTGATTGATTGATTGATTTATCATTATTCCTTTCTTTTTCTATTTGCAAATTTATTATCTTTTGCTCATTGGTTGAATGCCCAAGTTGCTATGGTCTTTCATTGATTCTATTATGATTATTATTCTATTGTGGATTCATTGAGTATGAACACAGGAAATGAATCTCAGGGCTGTATATGGTGACATGTATGTATTTTGATAATAAATTTACTTTGGAATGTGATCTAAGTGACCTTTACCATAGAATGATTGTTGGTGCCAGAGAGGGCAGTTTGAGTACCTCAGAAACTGGTGATCTCCTAGGATTTTCACACATAACTGTCTCTAGAGTTTACAGAGAATCATGCGATAAACAACAAAAAAAAGCCAATTCTGTGGGCGAAAATATCTTGTTAATGGGAGAGGTCAGTGGAGTCTGTCCAGGCTGGTTCAAGCTGACCAGGAAGGCAACAATAACTCAAATAACCGTGTGTTGTAACAGTGGTGTACAGAAAAGCATCTCTGAATGCACATAGAACCTTTAAGTGGGTGGACTACAGCAGCAGAAGACCATGAACTTACACATAGACTGGAAGTACCTAATACATTGACCACACTCTATAGTTATACAATATCGTGCTTTCTCTGGGTCAGAATTGGACTAATGAACTGAGGAAAAATGATACTTTCTGCTGCATTTTGTTGGGCCTGTGGACTACATGCTGGGTTATGAAGATCAACTTGGCACTGTGTACCAATGGAATATGCACCTGGTATATCTATTTTTAATACTGAAGTTACTTCAATTTTGTGTCTGAGTAACTGTACAAGATATACAGTTCTAAAATACAGTTAAAATATATTTAAAATATTTTATACAGGATATGTGATGCCTTTTAAAAAATACAGTATTGTGAATTAATATGGCACAGCAGAAGTGTAATCCTAGAACACTTTAACAAGTTGTCATGGAACACGTGAATCAATTCAGATCCATTGCCAAACAGCAAGTCTGGTACTTAAATATTGTTTAAAACATTCTCCAGATTGCACTGCCAGATGGAGATACTACAAATATTTAGCAAGATGATCTATAAATCAAATTGTAGTTAAAGGATATGACCAGAAATTTGGCCTGCAGAATTAGATGGCAAACTAAAAGATTTATACATCAAGGCAATAAATACTTGGGAAGGGAGAGAAAGCAAGTTGAATGAGAAAGCTGAAAGCTGAAGTAAAGCAGATTAATTCGACAGCCATGCAATCTGCAAATCATTATAAATACTAAATCCTCTGCAGACACTCAGAATTTGCACAGAGAAATCAGAACTGAAATGACAGGTAAAACAGGATTGAGAATACCTTAAAACATTTTCCATGAACGTTATATAAAAAAACATTAGACAGTCAACTTGAATTTCTCAGCATTTCTAGAATGATTTTTTCTGTGAATATTTACAGAAACAATATGAGGTAAAATTCATCCTGTTGCTAATTTTATAGCAACATTTATGTGGGATTCAACACATGAAATTTGGCTCATTTATTTGCATAGACAGAACTCGATTTACCTAGACCTCAGTCAATTTGGATTGGCAAAAACATCTCCCCCACAATCTCCATCAGCACAGGTGCACCACAAGGCTGTGTGCTTAGTCCCCGCTCGACTCAGTTTATATTTATGACTGTGAGGCGAAGCGCAGCCCCATGCCATATCTAAGTTTGCTGGTGACACCACTGTTATTGGCTAAATCAAAGGTAGTGACCAATCAGCATATTTTGAACTGCGGCCAATTAGTAAATGGGAGCACAAGAAGAGGAGGCAACTTCACACAGGTCCACAATTGGAGATTAAAAAAGCAGCACTTAGCATCAGTTTTTGGAGTTTGAACTGTGACCAATCAGTGAATGGGATTCATTAGCAAGGGTGAATAAAAATAAGGCAGTGGCAGGTGGAGTGGCCATTGTGTGAGTGGGCCAGTGCTACAATGGGGAGGCTTTGGCTTTGGTCCATCAGGTAAAGGTGAGATTAGTCTTGGGTGAGGTAAATATTAGATAAGTTTCTTCTTTATTCTTCATTCCTCATCTGTTAGGGAATATTTAGAGCAGTGTGAGTGAATGCAAGGGCAGTGTTATGTTCTTTGTGTAAGCTATGGGAATTCTGGGAGAACTAGAGCCTCCCAAGTGCAGCGGAATGACATTCAGCTCGTAGGGGAGACCGAGGAATTGATAGATAGGAGCTACAGGGAGGTAGTCACTCCCAGGTTGCAGGAGACAGGGGACTGAGTGACTGTCAGGAGAAGGAAAACAAATGGACAGCCAGAACAGAGTACTCCTGTGGCCGTTCCCTTCGATAAGTATGTCACTTTTGTCATGAACCCCATGATGGGTTGAAAAGGACCAGCAGAAATGGAACACACTTCGAGTCTGGTTTACTATAAATTAAGACTACATTTATTACTACTAGGAATTAATATCATTAAACTGGATAATACAATACAGGTTATAAACTATTATTTATATATATCTGTAAATGTGTGTGTGGATAGAAAAAATATAATAGTCCAGGAGGTAGATATCAGTCTTGCGGTGTCAGGTAAATTTAAGCAGTTCAGTTCACCTTGTGTTGCGCGAGTTGAATTGATAGAGAGAGAGAGAGAGCTAATTGAGTTAATGTTCAAGTTGACAGCTTTAGTTGTTCTTGCTTCCGAAGTCTTCAGAGTCACTTGGTGTGACCCTCACACAGACACAGATGGACAGAGCCCCTTCTAGGGAATGGTCTACTAACCCACGGTACGGGTTCACCACCAGCAGACCCCCACAGGCAAGCTCTTACCCGCACTGGTAATCATGGGTCGAAATTAATCAGTCCGTGTCCTCCACCCTCATGGTGGTCTTAAACTCCACCAGTGGTTTCTCGGGTAGCTTCCGCAGTTCTCTCGTGTCGTGTCTCCTCTCCCTTATCAGACAAAAGGATCAACTTTTATAATCCATCCGAAATTCCAACTGTCCGTTAGCTCAACCGCTCTGAGCTGTTACCATGGTGACTTCCCAGCTCGTGTCTCAGCCAGCGCCGTTCTCTCTCTCTCTCAAGGTCACAATTAAAAGTGTTATCAAAACAAAGTCAGGGTCCTCTCCGTCTTTTAATTGCCTCCTTGTTCATTGGACTGCTGAATTTTCTAGCAGTTTCTCACCTGCGTGACACTTTAGATACTGTTGAGTGGAATTACCTGCTGGGGGAGATGTAGCGACCGAGTCTCTAGCACTGAGTATGGCACTTTAGCTCAGAAGAGAAGAGAGGAGAAGATGACTGCAGCGGTGATAGGAGATTCCATAGTCAGAGAGATAGAGACTAAGATTCTGTGAACGCAATAGGTCCCACGTGGTATGTTGCCTCTAGGTGCCAGGGTCAGAGTTGTTTCAGATCAGGTAAACTGCGTTCTAAAGGGAGAAGGTGAGTAGCCAGAGGTCTTGATACATATTTTTACCAATGTCATAGGAAGACAAGGTGAGGAGGTCCTGAAGAGAGATTTTAGGGAGTCCAGTGGAAACTTGAAAAGCAAGACGTCCAGGATAGTAATCTCAGGATTGCTGCCTGTGCCACGCACCAGTGAGGGTAAGAAGAGGAGCATTTGGCAGATAAATGCATGGCTGACGAACTGCTGCAGCGGGCAGGGGTTCAGGCTTGTGGATCATTGGGATCTCTTTTGGACAAGGTATGACCCATACAAAAGGGACAAGTTACACCCGAACCCGAAGGAGACCAGTATCCTTGTGGGCAAGTTTGCCGGAGCTGTTCAGGTGGGTTGGGGGGTGGGTTTGAACCAATTTGGTGGTGGGTTGGGAACTGGAGTGATACAGCTGAGGATGGGGTGTTGATTTACAATCAGTGGCAGTATGTAGTGAGACTCCTAGCAAGGACAGGCTGATAAAAGGGCAAAATTGCATTCAATGGGATGAGTTACAATGTAAAAGGGGGAAAAATTAAAAAAGGGTAATGAATACAGGACTGAAGGTATTATATTTGAATGCATAGAGTATACAGAAAAAGGTAGATTCACTTGTAGCACAGTTAAGGATTGACAGGTATGACGTTGTGGACATCACTGAGTCATGGCTGAAAGAAGATTATTTTTGGGAGATTAACATCCAAGGATAAGCAGGTTGGCAGGAGGGAAGTGTGGCTCGGCTGGTAAAATATGAAACCAAGTGCTTAGACTGAGATGACATAGAATCAGAAGGTGTAGAATCTGCAAGGGTAAAAAGACCCTGATGGAAGTTATATACAGGCCTCCAAACAGTAGCGAAGATGTGGTCTACAAATAACAACAGAAGATAGAAAAGGTATGTCAAAAGGGCAACGTTACAATAGTCATGGAGGGTTTCCAAATGCAGGTAGGTTGGGAAAATCAAGCTGATGCTGGAGCCCAAGAGGTGAAATTTGTAGAATGCCTTCAAAATGGCTTTTGAGAGCAGATTGTGGTTGAGCACGATAGGGGATCAGCTATTTTAGATTGGGTGTTGTGCAGTGAATCAGAATTAATTAGAGAGCTTAAGGTAAAAGAACCCATAGGAGCCAGTGATCATAATATGACAGCATTAACCCTGCAATTTCAGAAGGAAATCCTAAAGTCAGATGTGTCAGTATTACAGTGGAGTAAAGGGAATCACAGAAGCATGAGAAAGGAGCTGACCAGAGTTGATTGAAAGGGGATACTAGCAGGAATGACGACAGAGCTGCAATGGTTGGAATTTCTGTGACCAATTCAGAAGGCACAGGTAGATACATCCCAAGGAAAGAGAAGTATTCCAAAAGCAGGATGTAACATCTGTGACTGACAAGGGAAGTCAGAGCCAACATAAGAACCAAAGAGAGGGCATATAATAGAGCAAGGACTGGTGGGAAGTTAGAGGATCGGAAATCTCTTAAAAACTAACAGAAGGCAACTAGAAAAATCATAAACAAGGAAAGGAAGGAATACAAAGAAGGTACCAAAGGTTTCTTCAGATATATAATGAGCAAAAGAGAGGAGAGATTATATTTTGGATTGCTGGAAAATGATGCTGGAGGGGTAGTAATGAGGGACAATTAAATGGCAGATGAAGTGAATAAGTATTTTGCATCAGTCTTCACTGAGAAAGACACTAACAGCATGCTGGAAGTTCAAGAGTGTCAGAGAGCAGATGTGTGTGAAGTTGCTATTTGTAGGAAGAAGGTTCTCAGGAAAGTGAAAGGTCTGAAGGTAGATAAGCCACCTGGACCAAATATTATACACCCCATGATTCAGAAGGAGGTGGCTGAAGAGATTGTGGAGATATTAATAATGATATTTGAAGGATCAATAGATTCTGGCATGGTTCTGGAGGTCTGGAAAATTGCAAATGTCACTCCAATCTTCAACAAGCTAGAGAAGCAGAAGAAAGGAAATTGTAGGCCAGTCTGACCTCAATGGTTGGGAAGATGTTGGATTCAATTGTTAAGGCTGAGCTTTTGGGGTTCTTGGAGGCACATGATAAAATAGTCCAAAGTTAGCATGGGAAACCTTGGTTTTCCTCAAGGGAAAACCTTGCCTGACAAACTGTTGGAATTCTTTAGCTGTGGACACCAAGTCATTGGGTATATTTAAGGCAGAGGTTGATAGATTCTTGATTAGTCAGTGTATGAAGGGATATGGGAGAAGGCAGGACACAGAGGCCGAAAGGAAAATGGATCAGCCATGATGAAATGGAGGAGCAGAATCGATGGGCGAAATAGCCAAATGTTGCTCCTATATCTTATGGTCTTATGATCATACAGGAGGGAGAGTGGTGCTTCAACAACCTCTCACTCAATGTCAGCAAGATGAAGGAACTGATTACTGACCTCAGGAGGAGGAAACCCAAGTTCTTCATTGGGTTATCAGAGGTGGAGAGGGTCAGAAACTTTAAGTTCCTGTCCCGGGCTCAACACATAAGTGCAATTATGAAGAAAGCACAGCAAGATCTCTACTTTCAAAGATTTGGCATGACATCTAAAACATTGATTAACTTCTTTAGATGTATGTTGGAGTGTATATTGACTGGTTGCATCATGATCTGCTTTGGAGGAAAGTAGCATCCATCATCAGAGACCTCCACCACACGTCATGCTCTCTTCTCACTGCTGCAACCAGGAAAGAAAAGGTAGGAGAATGTCTTTGATCCCATTCTTCTACCTTCTCAAGAACCTTATTAATCAAGAACCTATCAACCTCCGCTTTATCTATACCCAATGACCACCCCCAAAGCCATCTGTGACTATGGATTCCACAGATTCACTATCTCTTGGCTAAAGAAATGCTTTCTCGTCTTTGTTCTAAAGGGATGTTCTACTATTTTGAGGCAGTGCCCTCTGGTCCTAGACTCTCCTACTATTGAAAATATTCTCTTCATGTTCACCTTACCTAGGCCTTTCAGTATTTGGTCGTCTTCCATGAGACTCACCCTCACTCTTTAAAACTCTAGACAGTACAAGCCCAGAGCCATCAAATGCTCTTCATACATTAACCCTTTCTTTCTCAGGATCATTCTCATAAAGTTTCTCCGGAATTTCTCCAATGCGAGCATATCCTATCCCAGGTATTCGTCACGAATTGTTCACAATACTCCAAATGTTGTCTGACCAATTGCCTTTTGAAGCCTCAACATTATATCCTTGTTTTTATATTCTACTCCTCTCAAAATGAATGCTAACATTACATTTGCCTTCCTTACTACTGACTCAACCTGAAAGTTAACCTTTAGGGAATCCTGCACCAGGATTCCCAAGGTGCTTTGTGCCTCCAATTTCTGAGTTTTCTCCCCATTTTGAAAAAATAATCTATGTTTTTATTTCTTCTACTAAATTACAACCCCATACACGTCCCTGCACTATATTCCGTCTGCCACTTCTTTGCCCATTCTCCTAATCTGTCCAAGTCTTTCTGCCTTCTTCAACACTACCTGCATCTCCATCTACCTTTGTATCATCTACAAAACAATTGATCATGTGCATATAATGTGAGTAGAAAGGGAGCCAACAGCAACCCCTACAGAACACCAGTAAATCATTCACTGGCAGCCAACCAGAAAAGGCCCCTTTAAATAGGCCTTCTGAAGATCTAAGTAAACAACATCCACCAATTCTTCTTTGACTATCCTGTCTGTTATTTCCTCAAGGAATTCCAACAGATTTGTCAGGTAAGACTTTCCCTTAAGGAAACCACATAGACTTTGGCCTACTTTATCCTGTGCCTCCAAGTACCCTGAAATATCATCATTAATAATGAACTCCAACACCTTCCCAGCCACTGAAGTCAGACTAATTGCTATATAATTTCCTGTTTTTTGCCTCACTCCCTTCTTAAAAAGTGGAGTGATATTTACGATTATCCAGTCCTCTGGGACCATTTTCGAATCTAATGATCCTTGAAAGATCACTGCTAATGCCTTCACAATCCCTTCGGCTGCATTTTTCAGATCCCTGGGGTGTAGTCCATCTGGTCCAGGTGACTTATCTACCTTCAGACATTTCAGCTTCCCAAGCACCTTCCCCTTAGTAATAGTGACTACACTCACTTCTGGGCTTTGACACTCTTGATTTTCTGTCAGGCTGCTCCTCTCTTCCACGGTGAAGATACAGTGTGTGTGAATGATGCAGGCTTCAACCACAGCAGCCAGTCTTGTTTGGAAGGTTCTTACTGGACACTGTCTGAGAATGCAGCAATGAAGATACCCATCAGAATGGTTCAATCATGCATCAGGTAGGTTCATGTTTTCTTCTTTTGTCCTGAGATCGTAGGATGCTCTGATCACTCACATCC
The DNA here is from genome assembly GCF_963921235.1 of Mobula hypostoma. Lineage (NCBI taxonomy): Eukaryota > Metazoa > Chordata > Chondrichthyes > Myliobatiformes > Myliobatidae > Mobula > Mobula hypostoma. The sequence goes on along the minus strand of NC_086100.1, from coordinate 110,200,505 downwards.
ATGGTACCCATCTCTGATTACAACATAGTACATAGAACATAGGAATCTACAGCACATTACAGGCCCTTCGGCCCACAGTGTTGTACTCTAGAAACTGCCTAGAATTTCCCTAGTGCATAGCCTTCTACTTTTCTAAGCTTCATGTACTTATCTAAGAAGCTCTTAAAAGACCCTATTGTATTTGCTTCCACCACTGCCACTGTCAATGCATTCCACACAACCACCACTCTGTGTGTGAAAAACTTACCCCTGACATCCCCTCGGTACCTATTTCCAAGCAACTGTGCCCTCTCACGTTAGCCATTTCATCCCTGGGAAAAAGCCTCTGACTATCCACACGATCAATGCCTCTCTTCATCTTATACACCTCTATCAGGTCACCTCTCATCCTCCGCCACTCCAAAGAGGAAAAGCCGAGTTCACTCAACCTACTCTCATAACGTACGCCCTCCAATCCAGGCAGCATCCCCGCACTCTCTCTATAGAATCCACTTTGATTAGTTCTGCTCTACTGGATGTTTGCGGTACACGATGCCTTTGCCTTACATTCAGCACCTTGGTTCACATTTGGAACTGAGCCAGGAGATTGCAGAGGAAAGGTTATGACCTTGGTTCTATTTCTGTGCTCCTGCATGCAACAGATGTTATCCCTGATTTAAGCGAACACAGCTTTCTGCCTTGTGTTATGTCATGGTTGTTACAGTACCACCCCCTGATCTCACTGATTAAAGCGCTGAAGATTGAAATATTGAGGCGAGTGCAGAAGGCAAGTGAGTGTTCAACACCATCTACCACCCTCTCACTCACTGCTCCCGAGGGAAAGACCCTGCATTCAAATGTTCTCTCTTTCATCAATGCTGTTGGAGAACAATACCAAAGTTCTGGCTCTGCAATTTATGGTTTGTACTTTTTCAGTTTTATGTTTTAATATTCTATGTTTTTGCCCGTTCTTTCTCGTTGCTGGTTGCATGATTTGTTTTTATTTTTGTGCGTGGGAGAGTTGATGGCTTCCATGGTTTTCTATGTTTCATTGCTATCTGGGGAAGATGAAGCTCAGAGTTGTATACTGCATATATACTTTGATAATAAATGTACCCTGAACCTTGAACCTTGAGTCATGAGATCTCCTTCAATTTGGAGTAGGTTGCTACTCACTGGTGTTTCAATTCTTCAGCATGAACCTCGGTGACAATCTGTTTTGATGTGGGTTGGAAATGGTAAGCTGTACCAGTGTTTTGTAGCCGATCCGAAAGTCAGCACAACTGGTAATATTGCTGTTACTGGGTGCTGTTGTTGTTGTTCGTCCTTCGTAGTCGAAGATGACCATGGCTTCAAAGTCAAATGGGAGATTGGTGGCTGTGGGTCCAGAGGTGACTGATGAGGCCAATCCGGGCCCTGAAGGCTCACCCACATGTGGGACACAAGTGGGTGGGTGCTGTCGTGGCAGTGGATGCTGCTCGGGCCTTGCGCACAGCACGCTTTCGTTGCGCCTCGATGATGCGTCTGACTTCAGCTGCACGGGATACTGTGGTGATCTTGCTGCGCCAAGCTGGACGGTCGAGGGCAAGCGTCTCCCACGTGTTGATGTCGACACTCAGGCCTTTGAGGGACGCTTTGAGGCAGTCTTTGTAACGTTTCTTCTGCCCCCCGACTGAGCGCTTGCCCTGACACAGTTCTCCGTACAGCAGCTGCTTAGGCAATCGGCTGTCTGGCATTCTGACCACATGTCCAGCCCACCTGGCTTGGGCTTTCAGCAGGAGGGTGTAGACGCTGCAGAGCCCAGCTCGTTCCAGGATTTCCGTGTAGGGGACTTTGTCTTGCCACCTGATGTGGAGGAGTCTGCGGAGACAGCTCAGGTGAAAGTGGTTGAGCTGTTTGGCGTGTCTGCTGTAGACAGTCCAGGTCTCGCTGGCGTAAAGGAGGGTGGTAAGGACCACTGCACAGTAGACCTTCAGCTTGGTGGTAAGGCTGAGTCCTCTCCGCTCCCAGACATTCTCACGGAGTCTCCCAAAGGCAGCGCTGGCTTTGGCAATCCTGTTGTTGACCTCAGCGTCTATGTTCACTGCGCGAGAGAGTATGCTGCCCAGGTAGGTGAAGTTGTCGACAGCCTGGAGGTTCTGGCCCTTCACCGTGATGCACGGCTCCTGGTATGACTTTCCTGGGGCAGGCTGGTACATAACTTCGGTCTTTTTGGTGCTGATAGTGAGTCTGAAGTTGTCGCAGGCTTGTGAGAAGCAGTCCATTTCACGCTGCATCTCCTGCTCTGTGCTGGCGTTGAGTGCGCAGTCATCAGCAAACAAGAAGTCTCTGATGACAGTCTCTCGCACCTTTGTAACTGCCTGCAGGCGCCTAAGGTTGAACAACCTGCCGTCAGCCCTGTACCTGACATGGATTCCTTCTTCGTAGTTATGGAAGGCATCTGTCAGCATGGCAGAGAATGCCATACTGAACAGAGTCGGGGCAAGAACGCAGCCTTGTTTGACGCCATTTGTCACTGGGAAGGCCTCCGACTCGTTGTCGTCATCCAGAACTTTCACCATCATACCATCGTGGAACTGCCGGACGATTGTGATGAACTTGCTGGGGCAGCCAAACTTCTCCATGATCTTCCACAAGCCTTCTCTGCTGACCGTATCGAAAGCCTTGGTTAGATCGACAAAGGTCACGAAGAGGTCGCTGTGTTGCTCCTGGCATTTTTCCTGGAGTTGGCGCGCAGCAAAAATCATGTCCGCGGTCCCACGTTCAGCACGGAAGCCGCACTGGCTTTCTGGGAGCAGACCTTGCTCAAGATGTTGGAGAAGGCGGTTGAGCAGGACATGGGCCAGAATCTTCCCCGCAATGGACAAGAGGGAGATGCCTCGGTGGTTGTCACAAGACTGGCGGTTGCCTTTCCTCTTGTAGATGAGGACTATGCTGGCATCTTTCAGCTGTTGCGGGACCTGTCCCTTTTTCCACATGGACTGGAAGAGTACAGTCAGCTTTTGCATCATGACAGGGCCTCCTGCTTTGTATACCTCAGCAGGGATTGCATCGGGTCCTGGCGCTTTGCCACAGGAGAGTCGCTTCACTGCCTTCCTGACTTCATCTACTGTGGGGAGGATGTCGTGGTTCTTGTTCATCTCCACCTGGGGCAGGCGGGCAATGGCCTCGTCGTTGATGTCGGCAGGGCGGTTAAGGACGTTGTTAAAGTGCTCAGCCCACCGATCCAGAATCTGCTTCTTCTCTGTCAGCAGCTGCGTTTCATCTGCGTTGAGGAGAGGTGAGGAGCCGGAGGACTGGGGTCCGTATACAGCCTTAAACGCATTGTAGAAGCGCTTTATGTCGTGGCTGTTTGCATAGCCCTGGATTTCATCGGCTTTCTTGCTGAACCAGCTGTCCTGCATCTCGCGAAGTTTTTTCTGCACCTTTCTTCTTGCGTTGGTAAAGGCATCTTTCTTGGCTAGCGACGTGGGGTTGTTCTGATGCGCTCTGTAATGTTGATGTTTCTCCGTTAGTAGTGCCTGTATTTCTTCATCATTCTCATCGAACCAGTCTTGGTTTCTTCGGGTTGCTGGTCCGAGATGTTCGAGGGCGGTAGTGTAGACAGCGTCTCTGAAGGCCGTCCACTGTTCCTCAACGCTGGTCCCGTCTTCCTGTGGTGTGTCTGGCAGTCTGCCTTCAAGGTCATCGACGAATTCTTCTGCAACCCTGCTGCTTTTCAGCTTGGAGACATTCAGTCTCTTTGCAGTCTTCTGCCCTTGGGGTCTTCTCATGGGCAGAATGCGAAGCCTGAACTTGGACACAATGAGGCGGTGGTCGGTCCAGCAGTCGGCACCACACATGGCTCTCGTCACTCTGACATCCATCCTGTCCCTCTTCCTGGTAATGATGTAGTCAATCAGACGCCAGTGCTTCGAGCGTGGGTGCATCCATGACGTCTTCTTACGGGTAGGTAGGCGGAACAGGGTGTTGGTGATGACAAGGTCGTGTGTGGCACATGTCTTGAGGAGCAGAAGGCTGTTGTTGTTACACTTGCCAGTGCCGTGTCTTCCAATGATCCCTTCCCAGGTTTGGTAGTCTGTCCCTACTCTGGCATTGAAGTCCCTGAGAACGATGAGCTTCTCTGACTGTGGGATTGCTGAGATGAGGGCGTCGAGTTCTTCATAGAACTTGTCTTTAATGTCATCTGGGTTGGTCATGGTGGGAGCGTAGGCACTAATCAGCGTAGCACTCTTCTTGTTTGCAAGTGGGAGCTGAAGTGTCATCAGGCAGTCGTTGATGCTCTCTGGGTGCTTGGTGAGTTTACGGGCGAGGTTAGAATTGATGGCAAATCCCACACCTGCTTCTCATCGTTCAGCACTGCTGCGACCGCTCCAGAAGAACGTGTATCCACCGCTACATTCTGTCAGCTGGCCCTTGTCTGCTAGGCGTTTCGCTGAGAGCTGCTATGTCCACGTTGTAGCGAGCTAGCCCTTTTGTAACCAGTGCAGTTCTTCTCTCTGGTCTGTCTGCCTTGACGTTATCTCGCAGAGTTCTCACGTTCCATGTGCCAAGGTTGAGCACCATCACTTTCTTCTTCACTGTTGTAGGTCGACCGCTATGAGGTGATCCCCACCAGCCACGGTAAGCTGGCCAGGGTGAAGTGAAGCAGACTATGTTTGAGGCACCTTTTCCAGCCCCTTCCTCCATGGAGGTGAGCAGAGCCATCCTAAAGAGGGCTGCTCAGATACCCAGGGGGCTGCCGAACTCAACTGCTGCTTCGGTCCAGTAGAGAGCGACCCTATGCCCTGGGCCGCCTGTGTGCAGGTTTGTGACTCCAGCTTCCAGTGTCTCCGTACCTGCTGCTTCGTCACTCCCCCATCACCACAGGACTTTAGGTTGCGCGTTGGGTTTGAAGTCATGACTTGCGCTTGACTTGGATTGAAGTGAGGGAGAGTTGCGCAGGTCGTCAGCCTCACTCTCTCGTCCCGGTCTATCTGGACCCAGTGGCAAGACATAGTCGAGACGGCTGGAGATAGGTCAGGATGCAGTGGATGGCCAGCAGTGTTCTGTGTGTCTCACTGTGCCCTCTTAGCGCTCCACGACGCATTGCTGAGAATCGCCTTTCTGCCCGTTGAACCAGTGATGGTTTCTTCCGCACAGTCTGCTGAATCCAGGCTTCACACGCTAGGTAGACAAGCCCTGAGTGTTGTGGGTCTACGGCAGTTCTTGCGGCGTGCTCGCAAGCCTCCCTACCCATTGTTGGGCATCCTCATCCGCCTTTGCAGCCGTTGGGAGATGTCTCCTCTTCCGCCTGCACCGTCGTTGGGATGATCACCTTGGTTACTGGCCTATGGAAGTGGTCTCACAGCTCGCCGCCGTGCTGGCCGTACCAGGCAGCGGGGGCGGGCGGCGGCGGTCGCAACGAGCGGCAGGCCAGCTCCAGGCCTCGAGCCTCGCCCCCTCCGCCCGCCGCTGCCTCGCACTGGCTGCAGGCCGCCGACGGTGCGGTGGCGGCAGGCGGCCCAGGGCCGGGCCCCAGCCTCAACCTCACCAAGAGGCAGCATCAGGGCCCGCAGCTGCTGAAGGACGGCAGAGCTATACCGAGTAACACAATGAATTTTGAACTCTGTGGTCTCAAAAGGTGATAAAACTTACTGGGTACCATACTTAATACAGCTGATAGGCTCAACTTCAGGAGGCAAACTACAATCAGCATCTTCTGGCACAAATATAAGAACAGCTCCAATGAGATGAGTCACAGAATCTCATACAGTGGCAACATGAGGAATGAGAGACTGTGTCTGCAATCGTGAAATGAACTTCAAAGATGAGGTAGCTGGATGGCAGATGTTTTGTGCTGTCTTACAGAAGATAGCATAACTACTCTGCTATTTTGAAATGATTCTGGATTGAATTTTTGAAGGTTGTTTTTGTTATGCAGTTTCTATTCTGTATTTTATTTGCTCACAAAACATCTTAAATTATGCACCTGCTAGAAATTACATGCTTAATTTTGTGTACTTGTATTTAATTTGCTGAGGAATGTTATTCCAGAGCATTCTTTATTTTCTCTGTCAGTCATTTCTTTTCAATACACCATTGTTTGAAAAATACATCACACTTTTCTCTTCTCCTTACTTTCTCAGGAGATTTGATCTATTAAGTCTCCATGTTCATGATCCATTTTAAATATCCTGATGAAATAGAAGAAGGTGACTGCAGAACTGGAATGTGTAGCCAGGTGTAACAACGCCAGCAGCAACTGGATCAGAAACCTAGTTGTCTCAGTCAAGATGGAGTTTGCTTCTGTAATCTGATGTTCCACTTCACTTTGCCAGACTCTCCACCCAGTTATTGTTGCATGCCCTAGACCATATTACAATTGGAGAAACTAAGAACAGTTTCAACTATTTGTCAAACAACTTGGATTTGTATGTTCTGTTATTGACTCTGCCCAAGTACTCAGTTCATTCTTCCCTTGGATGTTGATCAGTTTGTGTTCAACAGTCGGCCTGAGTAGACAGTGGTGATATCTTCCATGTATAGGGAGGCTTTGACCTGCTCTCTTGGATGAAAATTCTTTTTTTTTCCATGTCCTTTTTAATGGATGCAATAAAGGCTCAGCAGAACTCACAAACAAGACAGCCTTGTCAAATTCCAATTTTGACCAGGAATCTTTCCATTTCCCATCCTTAAATTTGAACTGTGTTACTGAAGTCTGTGTAAAGCAGTTCATAGAGTCATTGCGTCATGGAAAATTACAACACAGAATGAGGTCCTTTGGCATGACTCCTCAATCCTGTCCAAGATACACACCTAAGCTAGTCAAATCTGCGCACTTTGGCCCACATCCATCTAAGCCTTTCCTATCCATGTAGCTGTCCAAAAGTCTCTTAAATGTTGTTATTGTATCTAGCTTAACCACTTCCTCCCCACAGCTTACTTTTGTGTGAAGAAGTTGCCCTTCATGTCTCTTCGAAATTCTTTTCCTCTCAACTTAAACCTCCAGTGTTTGATTCCTTTGTGGATTCCGCCTGCAAACCCAGTTTTTGAGATATATTCGTCCTATCTGTAAGCAATATTCTGTAAAAATCTTTCTCTCAGTCAACCTAACTAAACAAGTGTCTATCTACATATTGTCCTTCATGCCTCTGAGTGACCGTAGATATAGGAGCAGAATTAGGCCACTCAGCCCATCGAGTCTGCTCTGTCATTCCATCATGGCTAATATATTATCCTTCTGAACCCCATTCTCCTGCCTTCTCCCCATAACCTTTTGATGGTCTGACTAAGCAAGAATCTATCAATCTCTTCTTTAAATATACTCAGTGACTTGGCCTCCACAGCTGCCCAGAGCAATAAATTCCACAGAATGACAAGAAGGCCGAACTTAGGAGGGTTAATGGCAACTAACAGTGACTTCTTTGCTTGCATCTTCAGAAACAGCTCTATTTCCATCTTTAGTATCTCTATTTTTCCCTTTCAGGGTCCTTTTGAAGCCCCTGACCCAGAGATACATGCTGACTATGGTTCTTTGCAAGAATGGGACCCTCTCTCAGGGTTCCATAACTGGCCGTTGTTCGGCACGCCAAAGGCTCGGCCTACGAGTCCGGCTCGAATTTGGAAGCCTAGGATCTCGGGGCTCTGGAGACAGGTGGAACGAGTGTTGGTGTCATGACAGAAGACTCATGTATCATTGGGGAGCTGATATATCTTCAGCTGTGTTCCTGGAGAGCTGGGATCTTTATAATCTTCAGGCACAGAGCTCGAAAAAAGTAACATAACGGAGTCTTAACTTCGTAAAGCAGCAGGTTGCTTGTTATGTCTCCCAACTCACTGGGAAAATGGAGACATCTCTTTCTCCCTTATTAGGGAGAGAGAGAACCTGTGATATGTCCAATACTGAGTGAAACGTGAAGTCTTTGGGGTATCTACAAGTCTGTGTCTTCTCTATTGCTTTGCTCAAGCTTGAGTGCTCAGTGGCAGTGCCGATTCTTTTTTTTGCCGGTGTGGGGAGAGGGGACTGTTGCTCGCTGTCGCTTACTCGCAGGGGCAGCTAGGGGGACTTTGGGGTTCTAACATTTAACTGTCATTCATTCTTTGGGGCACTTCTCTGTTTTCGTGGATGTTTGTGAAGAAAAAGCATTTCAGGATGTATATTGTATACATTTCTCTGACATTAAATTGTACCTTTGAACCTTTGAACCTTTGAGTTTAGGATGGTGCTGGTGGACTTCAGCGACTTCTGGCTGTTGGCTAATGAAACAAGGAAACGAACTAAATACTTTGCTTACCACTCTTGCAAGTAGTAGTCTGTCCCTACCCTTTGGACTTGGAGGCAATTTGATGTGGCAGAACAGGGGCAAGACGAGGAGGCAGGCCCATTGCCAAGAGCGTGGAAAGCATGGAAGTTTGAACACAGGCCAAGTCAAAACCATGAGATTCAGGTCCCAGAGAGTATTGGCGCCTCTGAACATGATGATCAGACAGAGATTTACAGGCCAAATTGAGGAGGTGAAGTTTGGCATATCCAAGCAGCAGAACCCTTTGTTTGAAAGAATATTTAAGTGAGGGCCTGGTTGAGAAGGTCAGCGTGTTGAGGTCTGAGGAGAGGTATGGCCAGTTCAGATTGTTGCTCCATAAGATGTTTAATTGGCTCTGCACTGAACTATGGGACCCTCTTTGTGGACTTCGATTCAGAAACACTATTTGCTTGCAGTTACCGTTTGCCTGGTGGTTTTATTTGCATAATGGGTGTTCAAAAGTCTTTTTTTATGTGTTATTTATGGGTTCTTTTTGATGGGAATGATGTGGTTTTTATTCTCTCCCATTGGGTGTTAGACAGTCTTCTTTCTTTGTGTATATATATATATATATATATATATATTTATATATAGGTTTTCTTTTGGGTTTTTGTTTCGTGGCTGCCTTTTAGAAGACGAATCTCAAGGTTGTATAATATATGCATTCTTTGATAATACATGTACTTTGATCTTTGGCTAAAGAAATTCTTTCTCATATCTATTCTGTATGGACGTCCCTTTATTCTGAGTCCAGGCCCTCTGATCATAGACTCATCCGCTATAGGAAACATGCTCCCCACATCTACTTTTTCTGGGTTTTTCAGTATTTGATATGTTTCAATGAGATCCAACCTCATTCTTCTCAACTCCAGTGAAAACAGGGCCAGAGCCAACGAATGGTCCTCAAATGTTAACCCTTTAATTCCTGGAATCATTCTCGTGAACCTCCTCTGGACCCTCACCAGTGCTAGTGCATCTTCTCCTAGATAAGGGCCCAAAACTGTTCATAGTACTCCAAGTGTGTTCTGAGCAATGCCTTATAAAGCCACAGCATCATATCCTTGCTCTTATATTCTAGACCTCTTGAAATGAATGATAACATTGCATTTCCCCTCTTTACCACCAATTTAACCTGCAAGTTAACCTTTAGGGAATCCTTTACAAGGACTCTTATGTCCCTTTACACCTCTGATTTTTGAATTTTATCCCCTTAGAAAGTAGTGACTTTATTCCTTCTACCAATGTGCATAACCATACACTTCCCTACACTACATCCCATCTACCTCTTCTTTACCCATTCTCACAGTCTGGCCAAGTCCTTCTGCAGACTCCCTGTTTCCACAACACTACCTACCCCTCCACCTATCTTTATTTCATTTACAAATCTGGTCACAAAGCCATCACTTCCATCATCTAAATCATTGACATATAACAGGAAAAAAAGTGGTCCCAACACAGACCCCTGTGGAACACCAACAGTCACCAGCAGCCAACCAGAAAAGGCTCCCTTTATTCCCAACCTGCTTCTAACCATGCTGGTATCTTTCCTGAAATATTATGGGCTCTTGTTAACTAGTCTCCTGTGTTCCCTTGTCAAAGGCTTTCTGTAAATCCAAGTAAACAATATCCACTGACTCTCTTTTGTCTATCCTGCCTTTTATTTCATCAAATATCATCATGCAGTTTAATACGAAAGAAATAGAAGCCTTAAAGAAGTGAATTACGAAGTACTTTTCTAACACCCTGACAAATTAAGGACCAGCAATTCCCTGCATGCTGCGCGGTATGTTGTGAAGGCCACCAGCAATAGCATCCTGGAACATCCTGTCCTCTGTCTCTGAGGTTTTGGATCCTAGCAAGTAGAGCCTGGACTACCCATTAATACTGGATGACGTGACAAGATTTATCCTTTCCTTTGAGATGAATAAAGCACCTGAAAGCAAAGGCTTGAGCTATTCTTAGACCTATGGGCTGGGTCAGTCCAGACTTGTGGATAACATGTTTACGTCACCAAGGAAGGACACCATCTCCTTAATTGAAAGCAGAAGGAAATAAGGAAGGAACCAGGGTTTGGAAACAGCTCAGTCACTGTTGACAAGATTCTGTCTAAGGCCATCACTGATCAAATCACGTCTTACCTGGGCCAGATGATCCACAGGGATATACCTGGCAAGGAGATATCTGTCAGTCTTGCCAAGTCATGATGGTTTCCTTCAGAGCAATATTTAAAACAGTAAACATATAACCATATAACAATTACAGCATGGAAACAGGCCATCTCGGCCCTTCTAGTCCGTGCCGAACTCCTACTCTCAACTAGTCCCACCGACCTGCACTCGGTCCATAACCCTCCATTCCCTTCCTGTCCATATACCTGCACAATTTAACTTTAAATGACAACATCTAACCTGTCTCAACCACTTCTGCTGGAAGCTCGTTCCACACAGCCACCACTCTCTGAGTAAAGAAGTTCCCCCTCATGTTACCCCTAAACTTTTGCCCTTTAACTCTCAACTCATGTCCTCTTGTTTGAATCTCCCCCACTCTCAATGGAAAAAGCCTATCCATGTCAACTCTATCTATCCCCCTCATAATTTTAAATACCTCTATCAAATCGCCTCTCAACCTTCTACACTCCAAAGAATAAAGACCTAACTTGTTCAACCTTTCTCTGTAACTTAGGAGATGAAACCCAGGCAACATTTTAGTAAACTTCCTCTGTACTCTCTCAATTTTATTGACATCTTTCCAAAAATTTGGTGAACAGAACTGTACACAATACTCCAAATTTGGCATTACCAATGCTTGATACAATTTCAACATTACATCCCAACTCCTATACTCAATGCTCTGATTAATAAATGCCATCATACCAAAAGCTTACCAAAATGTCCTATTTTGATTAGTCCTACCAAAATGTATCACCTCACATTTTTCAGCATTAAACTCCATCTGCCATCTTTCAGCCCACTCTTCTAACTGGCCGAAATCTCTCTGCAAGCTTTGAAAACCTACTTCATTATCCACAATGCCACCTATCTTAGTATCATCTGCATACTTACTAATCCAATTTACCACCCCATCATCCAGATCATTAATATATATGACAAACAACATTGGAACCTGTACAGATCCCTGAGGTACACCGCTACACACCATTCTCCAATCTGACACACAGTTATCCACCACCACTCTCTGGCATCTCCCATCCAGCCATTGCTGAATCCATTTTACTACTTTGATATTAATGTCTAACGATTGAACCTTCCTAACTAACCTTCCATGTGGAACTTTGTCAAAGGCCTTACTGAAGTCCATATAGACAACATCCACCGCTTTACGCTCGTCAACTTTCCTAGTAGCCTCATCAAAAAATTCAATAAGTTTTGTCAAACATGACCTTCCACACACGAATCCATGTTGACTGTTCCTAATCAGACCCTGTCTATCCAGATAATTATATTTACCATCTCTAAGAATACTTGCCATCAATTTACCCACCAGTGACGTCAAACTCACAGACCGATAATTGCCAGGTTTACTCTTAGAACCTTTTTTAAACAATGGAACCACATGAGCAATATGCCAATCCTCCGGCATCATCCCCATTTCTAATGACATTTGAAAGATTTCTGTCAGAGCCCCTGCTGTTTCCACACTAACTTCCCTCAAGGTCAAGGGAATATCCTGTCTGGACCCGGAGACTTATCCACTTTTATATTCCTTAAAAGCGCCAGTACTTCCTCTTCTTTAATCGTCATACTTTCCATAACTACCTTTCTTGTTTCCTTTTCCTTACACAATTCAATATCCTTCTCCTTAGTGAAAACCAACGAAAAGAAATTGTTCAAAATCTCCCCCATCTCTTTTGGCTCCGCACATAGCTGTCCACTCTGATTCTCTAAGGGACCAATTTTATCCCTCACTATCCTTTTGCTATTTATATAACTGTAGAAACCTTTTGGATTTATTTTCACCTTACTTGCTAAAGCTGCCTCGTATCTTCTTTTAGCTTTTTTAATTTCTTTCTTAAGATTCTTTTTACATTCTTTATATTCCCTGAGCACCTCATTAACTCCAAGCTGCCTGTATTTATTGTAAATCCCTCTCTTTTTCTGAACCAAGTTTCCTATATCCCTTGAAAACCATGGCTCTCTCAAACTTTTAACCTTTCCTTTCTACCTAACAGGAACATAACGATCCTGTACCCTCAAAATTTCCCCTTTAAATGACCTCCATTTCTCTATTACATCCTTCCCATAAAACAAATTGTCCCAATCCACTCCTTCTAAATCCTTTCACATCTCCTCAAAGTTAGCCTTTCTCCAATCAAAAATCTCAACCCTGGGTCCAGTCCTATCCTTCTCCATAATTATATTGAAACTAATGGCATTGTGATCACTGGACCCAAAGTGCTCCCCAACACATACCTCCGTCACCTGCCCTATCTCATTCCCTAACAGGAGATCCAACACTGCCCCTTCTCTAGTTGGTACCCCTACGTATTGCTGCAAAAAACTATCTTGCACACATTTGACAAACTCCAAACCATCCAGCCCTTTTACAGAATGGGCTTCCCAGTCTATGTGTGGAAAATTAAAACCTCCCACATTCACAACCTTGTGCTTACTACAAATATCTGCCATCTCCTTACAAATTTTCTCCTCCAGTTCTCGGTCCCCATTAGGTGGTCTATAATACACCCCTATAAGCATCACTACACCTTTCCTATTCCTCAATTCCACCCAAATGGTGGATGAGTCCACTAATCTATCCTGCCAGAGCACCGCTGTTATATTTTCTCTGCCAAGCAATGCAACACCTCCCCCTCTTGCCCCTCCTATTCTATCACACCTGAAGCAACGAAATCTTGGAATATTTAGTTGCCAATCACACCCCTCCTGCAACCATGTTTCACTAATAGCTACAACATCATATTTCCAGGTATCAATCCATGCTCTAAGCTCATCCACCTTTCTTACAATGCTCCTGGCATTAAAATAGATGCATTTACTCTCCACCTCCCACTCTCTGTTTATCCCTCATGGTACAAACAACTCGATCTGCTGCACTTTCGTTTGTCATCCTAACAAACAGACAGATTTAGAATACAGTCAAAGATTCTGTGATAGCATGCCAGTTTTTCAATGAGCAAATTATTTCACTTCTTATAAAAAGGTGATGTTTGCTATGGACTCAACTTGCAGTAACACACAGGAAACACTGAAGGAACTCAGTAGGTCAGGCAGCATCTATGGAAGGTTTTCGGACCAAGATCCTTCATCAGGGTTGGAAAGAAAGGAGGAAGATACCAGAATTAATGGGTTGGGGGAAGGGAAGGAGGCTAGCAGGAAGGTAATGGGTGAAGCTAGGTGGGTGGGAATGGTCAAGGACTGGAGAAAAAAGTATCTGATAGGAGAGGAGAATGGACAATAGGAGAAAGGGAAAGAGGAGAGGAGCCAGGGGAAAATAATTGGCAGGTGAGAAGAAATAAAAGGCCAGAGTGGGGATTAGAAGAAGTTGGGAGGGGGGGAAACGGGGAAATGTTTCACCGGAAGGAGAAACTGATATTCATGCCATCAAGTTGAGGACTACCCAGACTGAAAATAAGGTGCTGCTCCTCCATCCTGAGGGTGACCTCATCTTGACAGAAGAGGAGATCATGAACTGACACTTCAGAACGGGAATGGGAATGGGAATCAGAACTAAAATGTCCATTTGCCATTTTTGTGCTGCACAGATGCCATTTTGCACTGCTCTACCAGTGCTGCACCCCATCTCCAATGTAGTACATGGGTTTGGACTGAAAAGTTACCAAGCGTACGTCTATCTGATGGTATTCATGCATGTGCTTGTGTTGCTATGTTTTATGGGTTCTAGTCCCAGGAGTGGTGGAAAATTAATGACAACAGTTACGGTACAATTTGAATCCTACGCCGTAGCCTAACGCGCGCCTCCCCAAAATGTAACTACGCGTTGCAGCGATGTAGACTGAAACAACTGTGATTGGTCCGCTTGGTAGCATCGCACTTCCTCCTGTGCTGCAATAACTTCCCATTGGGCGACTGAAGGACAGGGAAGGAAATCTGGCTGCAATGCTTTCCATAAAGCTTCACAGACCTCCCAAATTATGGAGGACCCTGTGCTTGATACCAGTTTGTAGCTAGCTGCTACAGCCTGTTGACTTCCACCTGAAGCTAAAACTCAAATGGTGATTGCTAGTCTCTGAGTATACTGTGCGTACACTGATGCGAAATAGATGGTTGGAGATGACAAATGAAATCGTCAAATCTACCTACCGACATCCGAAAATATTTGAAATGCATTTCCGCGTCCATATCTCTCAGTGGCCGGACAAGCACAGAAAATTCACCCTCCTTCAGTTTCAGTCGTCATTTTTTGAAGTTTGAGTTTCTTTGCGTTGAGTTTCAACACGAAGAAACTCAATACAGTGGCATAGAAACCCCATCGCCAACTAGCGTTTTGGCGGTGAATTGCAGAGCGACGCAGACACACCAACGCACAAGTATAAATGCTCACAACGGCGTAGCCCACGTGGCTAGTACGCACAAGTATAAGTCAGCTTTAATTGAAACCAGTCTCAGCATGTCTTGTAGAATTTTAAGTCATGAATTTGCCTAGATTCCCTGCTGCATAGAATCCTATTTCATATTTCATATTTCATGTAAACAATGGTACTCTACTCATATTCTACTCTCCATTATATGCAGTAGTATATTTTTT
Source organism: Mobula hypostoma (assembly GCF_963921235.1). Taxonomy (NCBI): domain Eukaryota; kingdom Metazoa; phylum Chordata; class Chondrichthyes; order Myliobatiformes; family Myliobatidae; genus Mobula; species Mobula hypostoma. The sequence continues at coordinate 110,185,497 of NC_086100.1, read as the reverse complement.
CTGTAAATCACCAACTACATCTTGTTTTCTCACAAGAACTGTGATATTGTATTTTATAAATAGGTCTACATGGATCTCCACCCCTAATTCTTCATTGTCCATAAAGTGGATGCAATCATGGAAAATTTAGACTGCGATATACATTATCTGTTTGTTATTTGATCCATTTAGGTAAGGTTAAATAATTGTCTTAGGGAGGTACCTGGCACAAGGGTATGGATGATAAAAAATAAGTGAGATTGCGACTCCAAAGTTCAAAATTCAAAGTAAAATTATTAACAAAGTACATATATGTCACTGTTTACAACCCCGAGATTGATTTTCTTGTGGGTTTACTCAATAAATTCAATAACCGTATAGAGTCAATGAAAGACCTCACCAACTAAGCAGGCAACCGGTGTGCAAAGGACAATGAACTATGCAAATACAAAAAGAAAGAAATGATAATAATAAATAAATTAGCAATAAATATCGAGAACATGAGATGAAGATTCCGTGAAAGCGAGTCCATAAACTGCGGGAACATTTCAGTGATGGAGAAAATGAAATTGAGAGAAGCTATCCCCTTTGGTTCAAGAGGGGTTATAACTGTTCCTGAACCTGGTGGAGTGAGTCCTGCGACTCCTGTACCACCTTCTTGATGGTAGCAGTGAGAAGAGACCATGGCCTGCACTCTAGCTTTTTCACCAAAGTGAGGTATGGATGGAGTCCATAGCTCAGCAGTAGATTCTTTACTAAAATTCTGTTCTTCTGGTTTATATATTTTTGTTGCCATGTGCCCGGAACTATTACATAAAAAATAGAGGCAAGAATGGGCATCAGACCACTGGAAAATGAAGCAGGAAAAATAGTAATGAACAAAAGCATGACAGCTGAACTGAATAAGTATCTTGCATCAATTTTCATTGTGGAGGACACCAGCAACATGCCAGAAATTCAAGGGTGTCAGGGGATGTAGTTGCTATTACTAAGAAGGCTGCTTGGGAAGTGGAAAAGTCAGAAGATGCATTAGCTACCTGGACTGGGAGGACTACACCTCAGCGTTCTGAAGGAGGAAGTTCTACAGATGCTGGAGGCATTGGTGGTGATCTTTCAAGTATCCGTAGGCTCAGGAATGATTCCAGAGTGGAGCTGTCACTCCACTCTTGAAGAATGGTGAGAGGTAAAAGAAAAGAAATTATAGGCCAGTTGGCCTGACATCAATGGTTGGTAAGATTTTAGAGTCCATTTTTAAGGATAAAGTTTCAGAGTATTGAAAGCACATGAAAAACTAGGCTCAAGTCAGAATGGTTTCCTCAGGGGGAAAACTTCCACTTAAACCACTGTTTACAAGGTTCTGTCCAAGGACATCACCAATCAAATCAAGCCTACCCAGGGACAAATGATTCACGGGAAGAAAATATCTGACAGTATTCCCAAGTCAGCACCGTTTCCTTAAGAGTAAATCTTGCCTGACAGGTCTGTTGGAACTCTGTGAGGAAATAACAAACGGGATAGACAAAGGAGAGGCAGTGGATGTTGTTTACTTGGATTTTCAGAAGGCTTTGACAACGTACCACACAGGGGACTGCTAAACAAGATAGTAGTACATCATATTTCAGGGAAGGTACTAGCATAGATAGAAGATTGACTGACTGACAGAAGACAAAGAGTGGGAATAAAGGGAGGCTTTTGTGGTCGGCTGCCGGTGATGAGAGGTACGCTGCAGGGATCAGTGCTGAGTCTGCTAGCTTTCATGTTATATTTTCATGATCTGGATTATGGAATTGTTGGCTTTGTAGCCAAGTTTGTGGATGATTTAAAGATAAATGGAGGGGCAGGAAGTGTTGGGGAAACAGGAACTCTGTAGAAACACTTTCACAGATTAGGAAAATGGGCAAAGAAGCGAGAAATGAAATGTAGTGTAGGAAAGTGTATAGTCATGTACTTTAGTAGAAGAAATAAAGGCATAGGCTATTTTCAGACATTAAAATGAGAGTCCAAGTGAAAGACTCCCAAGAGGTTTAGTTACAAGTTGAGTCAGTAGTAAGGAAGACAATGTTACCATTCATTTCCAGAGGACTAGAATATTCAAGCAAGTATGTAATGCTGAGGCTTTATACAGTGTTAGTCCGACACATTTGGGGTATCATAAGCAGTATAGGGCCCTATATCTAAAGAATTACATGCTGGCATTGGAGAGGTTCCAGGTGAAGTCTATGAGAATAACCCAGGGGATGAAAGGCTTAACATGTGAGAAGTATTTGATACCTCTGGGCCTGTACTTGTTGGATTTTAGAAGGAGGAGGAAGGTCTCACTGAAACTTACCAAATATTGAAATGCCTAGATGGAGTGGCTGCAGAGGGGATGTTTCCTGTAGTCGGATAGTCAGAATAAAAGGATGTCTGTTTAGAACAGAGATGAGGAGGAATTTATTTAGCCAGAGAATGGTGAATCTGTGGAATTCATTGTCACTGTGGAGGCCAAGTCATTGGGCGATTGATAGTTTCTTGATTAGTCAGGGTGACAAAAGTTATGGAGCAAACTCAGAGAATGGGGTTGAGAGGGAAAGGTTAAATCAGCCATGATCAAATGGTTGAGCAGACTCAATGCTCCTTTGTATTCAGTCTTATGGTTTTATGGACAGATCTGATCTCTTCTCTTCCGAAGAAAGCCACTCGTCTTCCCAAAGTGATGCCTGCTGTACCTCTCTGCAATGATGAAAACATTGGCAACTCCACAGCAACAGCCTCAAGGGTATGGAAAATGTAGGAGTTAAATTTAAAACGCAGAGCTCCAAGTACAATTCAGATGTAGGATGAAGAATTGTGGCCAATGGCCAGTGTTCCAGGGCTATCAAACCTCTAATAGTAAAGCATTAGCTGAGATAGGCCGTTGAGCTGATTGATCTTTGCCAGAGCTGAAGTGTAGGTTTGCAGGATGTTACAGAACAGCAAATGTGTTTACGAGGGCAGACTTGGAAAAATAATTCTGCTGGAGATATCTGAAGAGATCAATTGGAAGTGTTTGAGTTACTGAGAGGTTTATACTTCTGGAAAAATATGTTTCTTTGCATGAGGAGACTGTAAAAAAATACTATCAATTTACATTGTCACTAAGGAGAATGATTTTCCATAGAACATGGTTAGAACATGGGCTGTTTTGCCACAGGGAAATATCAAGGCTGAGATAATAGCATTATTTAAATGGATAGTAACAGATCAGTTTCCAGGTATATGAAGAAAGAGGTTTGAGAGTGGAGATAGAAGTGCTGAGTTTGAATTGTGCTGGCAAGCAGTTTCGGCTGATATTAGAATAAGTGTAGTTTTATGAACAAAAACTTCAAAGTATTACTCATCTAACACGGAAAACCTTGTACCTAAATTTATCAACGTGTGTTTATATCATGATGGAAAAGATGTTCTGCATCTCCATCTACTGGCAAGCTATAAAGAAAACATGTGAATGTCTTTGATTTCATTAGAAACAATTAAATGAAAGGTAAAACAAAACTCTGACATTTTGAGTTATTTGATATCTTTTAGACACAGACTACTGAAGGGAAATTTTAACTCATATATCCCACTCCTTTTCACATGATTGTTACGTATCATTACAAGAAATTGCCCCCACAGCAGTTAGGCAGCATACCACGAAGTTTCCTAGTAAAATAATCAGTGATCTCAAGCAATAGAATAATATGTGGCTTAGAAAGGAGATGATCCTACCTGGCAAATATCCTGCATGTGTATAAGTAAAATAAAACTCGTGTTAAAGCTCACAACATTGTGAATTTAGATCCACATGAAAGGTTGTGACTGAGCTCCTAGAAGCAGAAATCCAAATGGAAAACTGAAGAAGAATAAGAACTTGGCCTGGGGATATTCTTCAGGAGGAATCCTGTCAGGGATGGGTGCAATTGGTACTTCTCAGGTAGCCATGATGTATCTCGGGGCTTGGCATCTCACCTACCTCCACGTTAGATTTATCTTAATAATATGTTTTGAGAAGATCCATACAAAGTGATTCAAGCAGTCTATCATAAACAAAATAATTTCTGAGAAAGCAACACTTTCCAGAAATATTTGTTGTCTAGTGTAATTTAAGATCGGTTCCCCTCTTGCCTATCATTTCCAGTCATTTTGGTAAGATTAAAAATTCAGAAAAGTATAAAATGGCAAGTAAATCTGCATCTTTCACCCGAACTCATTTGTGTTCACTTAAAAAAAACTAAGGAGACAGTTATGTTGTGGAGATAGTGGAAAGAAGAGATAAAAGACTGATGCCCGGTGTCAGAGGATTGACTGAAGCATGAGAAAGGTGTTGTTTTCGCCTTGGAAAAGAAATAGGTATGAAAAGGGAAGCCCACAAAATCAATTTGAATTAAAATGCAAGAATTCAAACAAAAACAGTTTTGTATCAATAGTAGAAAACTTAAATACTCTCAGGAGAAATAACTTTGGATCTGATTTTTATTTCAACATAACTGAACCTCAGTAATGATGTATAATTAGAGGGTGAATCGATGTTGGCTGTCCCCATGAGTAATCAGCATGACATCTGATACTTTGACAAACATCTATAGATGTGTGGTGGACAGTATAGTGACTGGTTGCATCACGGCTTGGTATGGAAACACCAATGCCCTTGAATGGAGAATCCTGCAAATACAGTCCAATATGGTCCAGTCCATCACAGGTGAAGCCCTCCTCACCATTGAGCATATCTGCATGGAGCACATCTACAGGAAAGCAGCATCCATCATCAGGGATCCACACCTCCCAGGTCAAAACTTCTTCTCACTGCTGCCATCAGGAAAAAGGTCCGGAAGCCTCAGGACTCACACCACCAGGTTCAGGAACATGAACTATAGCTCAACCATCAGGCTCTTGAACCAAAGGGGATAACTTCATTCAACTTCACTTGACCCATCATCACTCAACTGTTTCCATATCCTGTGGACTCACTTTCAAGACCCTTCATCTCATGTTCTCGATATTTTTTGCTTATTTATTATTATTATTATTATTATTTTATTTTGTATTTGCACAGTTTGTTGTCTTTTGCACATTGGTTGTTTGTCCGCCCTGTTGGGTACAGTCTTTCAATGATGCTATTATGGTTCTTGGATTTACTGAGTATGCCCTCAAGAAAAGAAATCTCAGGGCTGTACATGATGATATATGTACTTTGATAATAAATTTACTTAGAACGTTGAATGTTTTTTATTGGATAAATTAAGATGAGACATGTTTTCCTCATTTGAACATATATAGCATAACATCAGTCATAAAGTGAGGTAATTTTGGCAATGGTATTAATACCTACAGAATATTTTGAGATCAGCAAGTTAAGTGAGATTAAAGAAAAAGTGGAAAGCCACAAATTATTCTTTTGCCTTTGTCTACAATGGCTGTTTTAGTTACAGAGTTCTCATTGCTTAGTTTTCCCCGCATCTTCTGAAGATTGTCTTTCCCTAATATGTATCAGTTCTTTGCAGTTCTTTACCTTCCAGTGTCTCCTTTGACATTTGCTCATTTGACATAAAGGACACTGAGAAATTAACTTCAGTGGAAATAAGCAAGTGCTGCTGATCCTTTGCTGAGGATAGGGTGAAGAAGTACTAAAAGACAGTAGGAAAAGTTGGAGGCAAATGAATAAAATATGTTGCACATGAGTCACAATCTCTCATTGGGCAAGGATCAGCGTATGGTTCAATCTTCCTGTGGAAATGAAAGAAGGGATTTGAATTGAATCCTTCTGAAGTATGGTCTTTTTCTTCAGAAAAATAAAAATCTTCTGATACAGAAAATTATTATTTTTACATGCCATTTGATAAATGAAAACATCCTAGGTGGGAGAAAATGATTGCCAAAGATTTCTACCATAGTAAATGTGTGAAACTGTGTTACAGATTAATTGACAAAGTTTGTTTGTTATGATCAGCAGACTACTCTGTTACCATTGCATCACATGGCTACCAGATGGTAGAGGGTGACCAAATAGATCCTCTCACTTTATAAGAAAATTGCAGCAAGACCAGATCATATAGCTCTTCAAGCTTGTTTAAATACCTCTTGCAGAAAGGTGTGGAGAGACATGTGTTATTATTTGTTCCCTTTCACCCTCAATGTCTTTTATACATGGTGCCCTGTGCTGAGCAAGCTGGATCTTGGAACATGTACCAAATTAATTGCCACTGGAAGACCTGATGAAGAAGGACCTGTTTTTATTTTTAAAACTTGTTGGTATCCCAGCAAAAGGAACTAGCACAAACCAAGCACTACCAACATGCAAACTCAAGGTTTGGGAGTGAATGCTCGTGGGATGCACTTGAGCAAGGACCGACTCAATGCAAAGGTCCAACGGTAGAAGGTTCCATTGTAAGCCACTCCACTAAGCCTCCTCTATCAACAGTGTATAGGAGGACAGCTTATGGAATGTATGACTGTAGAGACTGCATGAAAATATTAGTGCTGTTTTCAGCACCTTTCTTCATACTTTCCTGTGAAAATACTGTGTGTTCTCTGTACTATATTTAAATATTGCATTAAAAAATCGGTATTATACAGATAACCACACATCATTGTAATGCATTCATTTTCACTTCCACCTTAATCTGAGATCCTGAAACCACAGCAAACCCAATTTGTTGTCTGTCACATTGAGGAACACACTCCCTACCTGCTGTCTTTGTTGTGTTTACTGCAGGTCAGACACTTCCTAATCTCCTTATCTGCCTCTGTTTCCACTTACATTGATCTAATATCTTGTACCCCAAAGTTCTTCTGCCCCTCAATACTCACTAAGACCTTACCATTCATGATGTATGTACCAGACTCATTTGAACTCACTTGCACACATTATCCTCCTGCACCTCCTGCATCCCGTGCCCTAGACTTTAGGCATGTTTTCTAGTCTTCATCTGTCACGGACTATTATCTTCAGATCGCTACAGAAAGCAGTGGATATGGCCCAGTCCATCACAGGTAAAGTTCCTCCCCACCACTGATCACATCTACATGAAACATTGTTGCAGGAAAGCAGCGACTATCATCAGGAACCCCACCACCCAGGCCATGCTCTCTTCTCACTGCTGCCATCAGGAGGAAGGTGCAGGGGCCTCGGGACTTGCATCACCACATTCAAGAATAGTTACTACTCCTCAACCATCAGGATCTTGAACCAAAGGGGATAACTTCACTCAACTTCACTTGACCTGTCATTGAAATGTTCCCACAACCAATGACTCACTTTCAAGGGACTCTTCATTTCATGCTCTTGATATTTATTGCTTATTTATTTATTATTAATGTTTCTTTCTTTTTGTATTTGTACAGTTTGTTGGCTTTTGCACACTGGTTGAATCAGGCTTTCACTGATTCTACCATGATTCTTGAATGTATTGTGTATGCCTGCAAGAAGATCAATTTCAGGGTTGTGTACGGTGACATATATGTACTTTGAACTTTCAACTTGTGGTGCAGCACACAGTAAATAAATTGTGTGTGCTTCAGGGCACTCCCTGGCTGATGAGGCTCCTGAAACTTATTTTTGGAAGAACAGTGGCATTTTCCATAATAGTGATGTTACCTCTTTCCATCAGCCATGATATAAAGGCAATCCTTGTCTACTAGGATCCACCCCTCCCATGGACCACAGAAAACATCTGGTGGAACGTGTGCCCTGAAGATCAAAGCCTTGCCTGTGCTTCACAGAAACGTGACATTTACCATCAGGAAAATCTTTCACTGCAAACCCGCCGAGGGATGGAAATCTTTGCTGTTGTTGGAGAAGTCCAGATTATTATAGAGAACACGCATGGGGACGTAAGTGTGGTTAAGTGTGGTTAGTGGCTGCCTACACTTATGTGAAGCCAACTCCCTGGCAGTGTCACTGCTTTCCATGCCATCTGCTGTTCACTGAAATAAAAATACCAGTCTAGATGCAATGTCTCCAGGACCTTTCAGACGCTATGGTGAGCAGCAAGTTGGCGACCATGGTAAAGATCTGCTGTGGCCACTTTAAAAGCCCTGTGGTAAGAAAGTTGAGCATCCCGGTTACCTTGCCCTCTGTGGGGAGAGTGGTCCAGGCAATGACCAGTGGCTTCATGGGATCATTGCTTTTGCAACATTTACATTTGCAACATAGCTTTAAGGTAAGGGGTGGGGAGTTCAAGGGAGATATTAGAGGAAGGTTTTTTACTCAGAGAGTGGTTGGTGCATGGAATGCACTGCCTGAGTCAGTGGTGTAGGCAGATACACTAGTGAAGTTTAAGAGACTACTAGACAGGTATATGGAGGAATTTAAGGTGGGGGCTTATATGGGAGGCAGGGTTTGAGGGTCGGCACAACATTGTGGGCCAAAGGGCCTGTACTGTGCTGTACTATTCTATGTTCTATGTTCTATTTCACTTATTGTAACATTGGAAAACCTGATCCCGTGAAGCCATTGGCCATTGAGGTCTAGGTATGATGTGAGGGCTCGGTAGTAGCAGCTTCTACACAGGTGGGTATGTCTTTGTCTGTGTTCGAGGTTTCCCAACCTGCCGTGGGTGACCTGCCATGCCTCCAGTAATGTAGTACTGACACCAGCATCACTGAGTATCTTAAGCAGTGGAAAAAGCACTCCCTCTGAGTTTTACCTGACTGTGTGGAATTCGGAAGGTGCTGTGCTGCTCCAGTCAAATCGTGTGTCCAGTGAAATCTTCCATTGTCAGCAGAGTCCTCTCCAAGTAATGCAGAAACTGCAAAGTAGCACAATATGCCTCAGGTTACTTTGCACCCAAAAGCTCAAATGACAATAGTTGTGGAAATGGGAGTTATCTGACCACTCATGCCCTTCAGTGCCAGCTGTCACCAAAATATTGTGTATAGGGCACAAGGACATACAGTCCAACTTGCCTGTCAGTGCATTTTCACCCAGAAATTATGACTAAGGTAATAATTGATTTATGTGCAATTTACTTACTTACCACCTGTTAGTCACTGGAGTTGAGGGCAGCAGTGGAGGTTCTTCATCTCTGACAGTGCTCAGGGCTTCCTTCATCATACAGTAGCTTCCTCTCAGTTTTCACTACTGTCAGTCATGTAAATCTTAGGTGGACTTCCATCACACTCGGATGGAGAAGGAATCTTCATTGCTGTATCCATAACAATTTTATTTTACTAGTCAGGGTGGTTGGTCCTGAACTGAACCCCTGAACCTGGAGCAACACTATTAGTCAGGCCTCTACCCCTTTGACCCATTTGGCATGGGTGACCCTACCAAGAGCCAAAGCTAAAAGTCCTGATTCCAGTCAACATAGCTCTCTTGGTCATTGAGGAAAGCAAGCCTCCAAACCCTATGACAAGATCATGGTCCTCTTGACGGTTACATGTGACATGCACAGAACCAAATATCCTCTTTCAGGGCATGTGGCTTGTCTCCTTCCCCCATTCTCCAAGGGCACCAGTACAGCAATGAGAACAACAAGACCTGATCCCTCCCATATGGTCCCATCCTATGTTGCTTGCTAGACCAGAGAGTGTTGTAGGTGACTTGTTGTGGTCACAATGCAGCTCCCATTCAATTATTGCAAGCCACAGCTAAATGGGGATTTCCACCCACTAGTCTGGCCACTGAGGGAAGAGGCCAGCGTTAGGAAATATTAGGAGAGAGACCTTCAGAAGTGAGGACATAGCTGGATGAAGTGACGCCTGCTTCAGAAACAGTAGACAAAGTGTTTCTCAGATGAATTAGGTTAATTGGTCATTGTAAATTGCCCTGTGATTGGGCTAGGATTAAACTGGGGGGTTGCTGGGCTGGAAGGTTCTATTTTGTGATGTATCTCAATAAATGAATTCCTCTCTGTGTTTCCACCTGTTAAATACTGCTTGGAAGAACAATTCCATTCATGTAATACAGTTTCTGGCCCCTAGGGGGCAGACTCACTCTCTCCTAACATTCCCTGACACTGTGAAATACCGATGCTATTTCTCTGAAAGGAAAGGGAAAGAATGCAGTCTATTAAATACAGGTGAACCCCACCCTCCCCCCCTCCCCCCCTACCACCACCACCACCACCATCACCAACATCAAATATTATGGTTGTTTAAGTAACAGAAATTCACCCTTACAGAAATCAATACCTAAAAATGTGAGGTATGGAATGAAATTTACTTTTAAGAAATTTGTGCAAAAAAAAACACAAAATGTTTTTAGTTTTAAACTTGTGTTTCTTAACACATACATATATAACATGACTTCATAAAATGGAAAATTCTGTGAGGTCAGTTTTCCAGGAACACTGTAACAACCCCCGCCCCCCATCCCTTTGAAACACAGCTACCACATGTATACTAAGTTCCAACCTTCTTATCTTGCTGCTTCCTCAGTGTGAAATGGTCCAATGCAGACGGGTTCGTCCAAAGGGGAAGTTTAAACATTTATGCTTAGCTGAATTTTTCCTGGGAATCTATTAACCCAGCCCTTCTAACTTCAATGAAGAGTTAGAATCTGGGGGAGGAGTGGGGGGGAGTTGATGGAAACATGGGGAGAATCAAATGTGATTTGAGTAGACTAGTGTATGTGGACACTTGAGAATAGGTGCAGACTCTGGATTTAGGGCTTTTTTCTGTGTTGTACTCTCTACAACTCGGGGATACTGTGGTTGTGAAAGATGCACGGAAAAAATGATGTCAACAGCCACCCCTGCTGCCTGATCAGTTGATCTTCCACCAGTTACCTCCCTGCAATTCTAACTGCACTTAGCTTATAATCTTTGTTATAATCTTTATCCTTGAACATAGGTCACGCCATAAAACATATGAGTAAGGCCCCCAAAGAGGTTATTCATCTCAAAAAAACTGCATTTGGTGCCCATGAAGAATTTAAGTTTCTGTTAAAATATTTTTCCGATTGTATCAAGCACTTTTTCGTTTTAGGGAAATCTTTACTAACTCTCAGTCACACTTTTCACCTGATAATGGTCCTTTTTACCGATGGCCTGGCTGCTTGCAACATATTTCTTGTCACATGGGAAAGTTCAGATTCTCAGATCTTGGTTGTTTCAGGAAATTTCGACATTGAATCTTGTTTAATCCCTGTTTTCAGTCAAAGATAAGTACGGGTTCTGTGTGACTAGACATTTTTTTACTGCCAAGCCTTTATTTTGTTGCAACAAGTATTAATTTTGTTGATTGTGTGTGAAGTTCTGACTCCCAAGTTCTTTGCAAGATTCAAACTTTTGTCTGGGAGAGATGGAAGTCAGGGTTGCATGATCACTTGAGGAAATTTGGAAGACTAAGGGTATTTCACGGTTTTTGGATTTATTTTTAGATGGTTCCCTTATGTCTTTTGAACAATTGTCTAATAAATATAGTTTACCAAGAATATATTTTTTTAGATATCTCCAAGTTAGAAATTTCCTAAGTACTATACTTTCTTCCTTTCCAATGCTCCCTCCTACGTATATTTTAGATACTATAATTAACCTTAATCCATGTCAGAAAGGTGCAACAGCTATTATTTATCATATTATTATGAAACTTAGGAAAGCTCCATTTGATAAGATTAGGTCAGATTGGGAACAGGAATTGGGTTTTATTATTTCGGCGGATGACTGGGTGCAGATTTTACAACTAGTCAATACTTCCTCTATCTGTGCTAAATATTCCCTAATTCAATTTAAAGTTGTCCATAGAGCACATATGTCCAAAGATAAATTAGCTCGTTTCTATTCTCATATTAATCCTTTTTGTGATAGATGTCAGGGGCAGATAGCCTCTTTAACTCATATGTTTTGGTCCTGTCCTACTCTGGAAACTTTTTGGAGAGACATTTTTAATATTATCTCAAAGGTATTGAATATAGATATCTCTCCTCATCCTATTACCGTTATCTTTGGATTACCTAAAATTTCCAGTAATCTTTCTCCTTCAGCCCTTAGAATGATTGCATTTCTTACTTTAATGGTGAAAAGATGTATTTTACAACATTGGAAAGAGACTAATGCTCCAAATACGTTTTTTTGGTTTTCCCAGACGATATTATGTTTAAATTTGGAGAAAATTAGAAGTAATCTTTAAGAACACATTTGGAGGAGCCCATCATTAGTCAGAGAACAATATCATTCTTATTGACTTCAAAAGAAACGAACAAGTATAATCCAATATTGTGCCCAAACTTGACATTTCCCAGGGAGTTGATTTATAACTCTGCCTGTATTTTCTCCAATGACAGGACTCCACGATCCAGAGTGAGCTGAGGGAGCCTGGTTTATTGTAGCTCACCTGAAAAACAAGGCAGCATTTCTTCAGTACAATACCAAGCTGTCAGCCTCGCTCAGGAGCTTCAGATACCATGGTTGTCTGGACGATTTCATTATTTACTTTTTGATGCTATTACGTCACCAAATGGATTGCTGACCATACCTTTATCAGTAAGAACCAAACAGAGGAAAAGACGGCAGCTGAAAATGCGTAAAGCACTTTGTGTTGTTGTGACAAGTTGCCCACAACACAACAACTCTATACAAATTCATGTCCGTGACTCTGAGTGAGGCAGTGCTAATTTCAACCATCAGAGGGCAGAGCTGGGTCAAACGTTTGATTGAGTATCTGCTTTACCAACTCTATCCAGTGACATCCTCGTTCTCTCTTCCCTCATTCTTGGCTCTCTGCCGTCCCCACTTTATCAGACAAATCAGTTCTCACCTTTTTAAAGAAAGCCTGTCTGCTTTCCCACGTGGATGTAAGAACTATACTGAAGAGTTATGAAGTCCATTATTAAGGACCCCATCACCCAGGTCATGCCCTCTTCTGGTTGCTACCAACAGGAGGGAGGTACAGAAACCTCCCTCAAGGCACACAGTCAACGATTCCGGAACAGCGTCTTCCCCTCTTCCATCCGATTTCTGAGTGGACATTGAACCTGTGAACACTACTTTTTTTTTGCACTTCTTGTTTAATTTAACATTTTATACATATACATATACATATATGCATAGCTATGTAAACTTTAGAACCACCACAACCCGCCTTTCTTCCTGACCAACACCGCTGGGGCTGCCCGCGGGCCTTTGGAGGGCTCAATGATCCTAGCTGCTGCCACCTCTTTGATCCACTGCTCTGCTGGCTGGCGTTTGGCAATGGGTCGCAGGCAGATGGGCTGGAGGTTCCTGGTGATAATGTGATGTTGGCCCCGCCCTGTGCGTCTGTAGTCCTTATCACTGACCGTGAAGTTGTCGAGGTGCTGGTCCAGGAGGTCTTCCAGCCACTGCCACTGGTCCTGCTGCCACAGCTCACACACCGTCCGGTCAGTCTTGCGGGAGAGCACCACGGCAGTGCTGCCGATGTCGTTGTGCTGCACTAATGCGGTTGCTGATGATAGGGGACGATGAGCTGCACTGGGGTGGCCGGTGATGGTGCACGTTGCCCCTTCGCAGGTGTCCGCGGGGTGTGCTGCACTGCAGCGGGCCGCTGTGAGACCAGTGGTGGTTGTTGCTGCCCTGCCTGGTCCTCTTCCCAGAGCTGCCCTGCCGGACAGCCACAGCTTCAGCACCGAGGCAGAGTGTAGCCCCCGGCACTTCCAGACCAGCCCCCCAGCGGGACAGCAGGTCCAGGCCAAGGATGCAGGAGTCTCAGACATTGACTGGCATCACCTTGTGCTCCACTGTGTTTGTCCCCACTGCGATGCACCGGTCAGTCACCGGAGACAGTAGCCAGCTGGACTGCAGTCATTGTCCACCCGGGGGGTCGGGGGTGGCTGGTCCATGTTGGGGAGGGTGCCCAGGCAGACGATGGTGATAGCTGGCTGAGTGTCCACCAACGCACGGCATCTGATGCCCTCTACCACGCAGTCCACATATAAGCCTTGTTCTTCACCCAAATGGCCCACCCGGAGAGGCGGCAATGGAGGGATTCTGCTGGGGGTCCCAGGCAGCAGTTTCCACACGAACATTCCCCTACAGTGCCAGATCAAGGTGCACCGCCGTCTCAGTGGGGCTCCATCCGCTGGGCCATGCAGCAAGTTTGACTTGCGTCCGGCGAGGTTCCAGGCGGCTGGTCCCGTCGTGTCTGGGGAGCTTCAGGGTGGACCTTGTGGTGTGAGTTGCTGAGGCTTGTTGGTCTTCCTCTTGCTCTGACTGCGTGCTATCCTCCCGCCTGTCCTCCTATGGCTGCGGCATCCTGGGTTCCCCAGTGTGGGCCGCAAGGGAGCGGGTGATGTGATCTGCCATGTCCCCTGGGTTGGAGAGCCTGGAAACGCTTGCCCCATCTGGGTTCCTAGGCTGGCTTCCCGAAGACAGGACTCCAACTGGGAGGGAGAGCCTAGGAATCGAACGTCATGCAACCAGTTAATACACTCCCCACCACATATCTATAGGAGTTTGTCAAAGTGTTAGATGTCATGCCAAATCTCTACAAACTCCTAAGGAAGCAGAGGCACTGCTGTGCTTTCTTTGTAATAGCACTTCCATGCTGGGCCCAGGACTCCTTGGGTACAGGAGGGGCATACCACTCCGTCTCTCAACATCCTCTGGCTCTTACGGCACTCCATCTGATGCCATTGCTCTTCAATCTTGCTGATCCCACTCCTGACATCAATGTGGTGAGCACTTGATGCAGGATGACAGACGAGAAAAGCTTGTTTGCCATTTTTATTGCGGCAAGCACAATTACAAGCAGAGTGCAATAGCTCGGTGAGAACCAACTCAGTCACATCCAGACGGGAAAAGTGATTATTACGGTTACACTCGGGGTGGTATACAAGCACACAAGCGAGCAACTGTATAAACATAGAACATAGAGTAGTACAGCACAGTACAGGCCCTTCAGCCCACAATGTCGTGCCGACCCTCAAACCCTGCCTCCCATATAAGCCCCCACCTTAAATTCCTCCATATATCTGTTAAACCCAAGTTAAAATAAATGAATTTGAACCTCTCTACTGAACACGCAGACCATGAACTCATTTTAAAACAAGAACAATATGTAGTGCTGGCTGCTGTGAATGCTGGGGCGAGCTGTCGACTACACCGCCGGAGCTCCACGATATATATGTGTGTGTGTATATATATATATGTATAGCAGCATAACAACAAATTTCATGACATTTACCGATGGTATTAAACATGATTCTGATTCTCAGGCTTTACTCCACCATTTTGGTCAATATATCTCTCAGTCAGCATCATTAAAATGGGTGCCTTTACCTTCACCTTTACCGCAACCTTTAGAATGTCTTGATTTCATGAAAAGTGCTAAAATCCATAGCTTCCTGTCCCTATCATCTCATCTGTCATCCTTCTTCCCCCACATATGTTTGTTCTTTCTACTTCCATAGCACAAGCATTTCCTCACTCAATATAAGTCAGATATGTTCTTCTTCCTGATATTGCATAAATAATTGCCTTGAACTTAATTTAATTGTATCAGTGCGGAAGTAAACTTCCCATGCCAACCAGAATCTAATCTCCTTTTGGAATTATGCAAACCCCCCACATTGGAAGCATGTGTTCTAATGTCCATGAGCCCGTCCTCATCGGAGGGTCAGAGGTGGAGAACATCAGCAGCTTTAAATTCCTCTGTGTTACGATTCCAGAGGATCTGTCCTGGGCCCAGCATGGAAGTGCTATTACAAAGAAAGCACAGCAGTGCCTCTGCTTCCTTAGGAGTTTGTAGAGATTTGGCATGACATCTAACACTTTGACAAACTCCTATAGATATGTGGTGGGGAGAGTATTAACTGGCTGCATCAGCAGCCTGGTAGGGAAACACCAATGCCCTTGAATGGAAAATCTGACAAAAGGTAGTGGTTTCAGCCCAGTCTATCACAGATAAAACCCTCCCCACCACAGAGCACATCCACAAGAAAGTAGCATCCATCAACAGAGACACCCCACTGCCCAGGGCATGCTCTCTTCTCACTGCTGCCATCAGGGAGGAGGGTCAGGACTCACACCAGCAGCTTTAAAGACAGCTACTACCCCTCAACTATTGGGCTCTTGAATCAAAATGGATAACTTCATTCAACTTTACTTGCCCCATCATTGAAATGTTCCCACAACCTATGGACTCACTTTCAAGGACTCTTCATCTCATGTTCTCATTATTTATTTATTTATTTGTTTGTTTATTATTATTTATTTTTGTATTTGCACAGTTGTTGTCTTTTCCACTCTGGATGATCACCCAAGTTGTCGTGGTCTTTCATTGATTCTATTATGGATTTATTGAGTATGCCTGCAAAACAATGAATCTCAGGGTTGTACAGGGTGACATGTATGTACTTTGATAATAAATTTACTTTAAACTTTGAACTGTTCCTATTTAAGTATCAGCTATTGATACAATTTTGCAAATAAGCTGTAAATTATGATGCCTTCCCATCCGTCCTTCCACACTTCCATTATGTTCTCAAACCATGAGATTTACGTAATCCTGAGTTTTGTAAAGTTATGTTATTTTATTTCAGCTCACCCCTATCTATTACAGTTCACAGTACATATCCATAATGCATTCCAGACTACCATGACTGCATTTGCATATAATTAACAATCGTGACGTCTCTGTGGTGGAGCAGAAATGAACAAAGCAGTAATTTAGCATTTTCATGTCCAATCTTCAATTTCTTTTGTTCACCTTTATTACACAGTGAAGCCATGTAATTCCCCACATCTTTCTCTGCACAAAACTATCATGCTAGAAAAAAAGAATCCAGTGCTTGCCTCCATGGGCCTCGTGTGGATAAGGCAAGGAGCTGCTGAGTAAGAAATCCTCAGCGCCTAGCCTGTGAAAACTGGAAGATCACCAACCATTCCACTGTAAAGAAAAGATATTCAGCAAACAGCCAGCTTGGGGGACTGCAGGACCTTCTTCTACAAAAGTAAACATGTTATTTCACTGGAACCATGATACATATAGACACAGAAATCACCCCACTAGAGGTACTACAGTCAGCCACTCAAATACATTTCTGGTTCTCCATAGCAGAAATTCTAGAAAAGTAGAGGCTTGTTTCTGGCTTGTTGGTATTGTGGTGCTATTCTGTTGTGTTTTTTATACATACCGTGAGTTACCAAGAACGAACCATATTCTGGAAGAATTAAAACTAGAACTTTTGTTTACAACAGCAAACAGCAACCACGTTTTCACCATACAGTTTCTAGATCATTCCGTCATTTCTGCGCATGCTCTGAACTCTGTCCAATCACGTTCTTACACGTGACATGTGATATCACCACATCTTCCTTTCCTGAAAAAGAAAAACAATTAGCAACATTAATCAAAACAAATGTATAAGTTAACATGTCTCTATCAATCTCTCTAGGGGGTTTATGAACACGAGTAGACCTTCTAAGTGGTTCACACAGTTCTTGTGTTTCGTTGTTATTTTCATGTTTTGTCCAGTCTGCATCAGTCAACTGAAACTCCGAAGTTGGCTCTTTCTTAAGGTCTTTGAGAAGAAATCGCAATTCATTCATTAATTATGTAATATCTTTTTTATGTTGATACTTCAACATTTCAATTTCAAAACTTCTCAATTCCTTCACTTGCGCTTTCACTTCTTCAATTGGATCCTGATTCTTTTCACTCTTTGGCTTCAGATCCGTGTTGTACTGTACCGAAAAGTTTGGCCTCTGTCCTCCTCCAACTCCTGGTTTTGGTGCCAATGCTCTGTCAGATGCTGGTAACAAGGGGATGGGTCTGGGAGCTTTTCACCAAATTCAGTCTCTCACAGGCAGATAAACCCAGTATTGACTGTACATTCTTTAGCACCACCACAAATGAAAGCATGTGCACCATACTTTTGTGTGATACTTTTGCCACATGTGTTCCTTTTACTGGAATGTCTGCACTTGAATACCCAGTCATGTTTATATTTGTCTAATATAAATTTGGTCTAGGCTTTAATGCATTAAACTCAGATTCTGTAAGAACATTTACTTGTGCTCCAGTATCCAATTTAAAAAGAATGTTGTTTTGGTTCACTTGCAATGGCATAGTCCAGTAATTCTTACTTCGTTTGCTTTCACAAAGCACATCTATATAAAACCCCTCACATTCATTTTCAAGCACTGCATTTATGTGTTTTATTTCCTTTCTACTTTTGCAACAACGTGAAAAATAATTACTCTTACCACAGGTGTTGCACATCTTCTGATACGCTGGACACATTTTTAGATTATGTTTCCACCCACAGCGATCACAAAGTTTTTTTCTTTCAGGTCTTGTTCTCTGCCGGTTTTGTTGTTGCTGCATTAATTTTTCCAATATGTTCGTGCTTTACAGTGTCTACACAGCTGTTCTCGATAAAAAGCTCTTTAGCTTGTGACATCACAGTCTCAGAAGCTTTGCAGAGTGCCACAGCTTTAATGCCGCAAACAATTCTGTCTTTAATGAGAGAGTCTGTAAGCTCTGCAAACTCACATCTTTTACTGTGGTTTCTCAATTCCGTAATAAATTGATCAATCATTTGACCAGATCTGCCAACACTTGAAAAATTTATTGCGCTCATACGTCACATTACGCTTCAGTATACAAAATGCGTCAAATTTGTCGATTATCACTTTTAGATTCAAATTATCTCCATTTTCAAAAGTAAATTGGTTTATACTTCAATGGCATCGTCCCCTATTACATGTAGGATTGCACCTTTCGTTTATTCTGTTTTATTATCTGCTCCGATCGCCGATAAATATATTTCAAAATGCTATTTAAATCTTTTCCAGTTTTCAGCTACATTTCCAGTCAGCTAAAGGGTCAATGGGGATTGCAAGACTTCCATTTTTAAAGCTGCTAGCAGACAACAAAAAAGTTTGCGCTCTTTTTTTTCGATTATCTTTGCTTCTCCCATGTTAACGAAACGTATTATTCTTCCAGACCGACTTCTGACACTATGTTGTTTCTTTACACATGCCGTGGTTTACTAAGAACAGACTATATCCTGGAAGAATTAAAACTAGAACTTTTATTTACAACAGCAAACAGCAACCACGTTTTCACCATACAGTTTCTAGATCATTCTGTCATTTCTGCGCATGCTCTGAACTCTGTCCAATCACGTTCTTACATGTGACACATGATATCACCACACTATTCCTGTCCTATCAGCTCTGGTGCAAGCTTCACATGGTTTTTGCTCTGTCTGAGATGCTGGGCTGTTTCAGTCTCAATAAAGTATGGTATCACCTTAGAATATCAGCTTTAGCTTGGTTCCAGGTTGTCTCAGCTGGATCTAGTAATGTCTGTTCTGAGCCCCTTTGGTAATAAAGGGTCGGCTTCTCTGGTAGTGCACTTAATTGCTTTCGCTCATATATCTTAGAAAAGAAATTTGCCTTTCTAAGAAATACAATGTCCCCTTTGCTCAAGGGAGCTGTCCTTGCCCTTATACATGCTTCTCTTCGAAGACATTATTAGGGAGCATTACACACAAAATGCTGGAGGAACTCAGCAGTCCAGGCAGCATCTATAGAAAAAAGTACAGACAATGATTCGGGCTGAGACCCTTCGGCAGGACTGGAGAAAAAAAGATGAGGAGCAGATTTAAAAGGTGGGGAAGGGGAGGGGGAAACACAAGGTGATAGGTGAAACCTGGAGGGGGAAGGATGAAGTAAAGAGCTGGGAAAGTGATTGGTGAGAGAGATACAGGGCTGGAGAAAGGGGAGTCCGATAGGAGAGGACAGAAAGCCTTGGAAGAAAGAAAAGGGGGAGGAGCACCAGAGGGAGACAATGGGCAGCCAAGGAGATAAGGTGAGAGAAGGAAAAGTGGATGAGGTGTTGGGAAGGAGAGGTCGGGGGGGGGGTGGCGGGGAGGCATTACTGGAAGTTCAGGAAATCAATGTTCATGCCATCAGGTTGGAGCCTACCCAAACGGAATATATAATGTTGATCCTCCAACCTGAGTGTGGCCTCATCATGACAATAGAGGAAACCATGGATTGACATATCAGAATGGGAATGGGAAGTGGAATTAAAATGAGATCCCGCCTTTTCTGGCGGACGGAGTGTAGGTGCTCGGCGAAGTGGTGTCCCAATCTATGTCGGGTCTCACCGATATAGAGGAGGCCATGCTGGGAGCACCAGACACAGTAAATGACCCCAACAGACTCACAGGATAAGTGTTGTCTCACCTGGAAGGATTGTTTGGGGTCCTGAACTGTAGTGAGGGAGGAGGTGTAGGGGCAGGTGTGGCACTCGTTCCGCTTCATTTCAGATCTCCCCTCCCCCTCCCACTTTCAAATCTCTTACTATCTCTTCTTTCAGTTAGTCCTGACGAAGGGTCTCAGCCTGAAACATCGACTGTACTTCTTCCTATAGATGCTGCCTGGCCTGCTGCGTTCCACCAACATTTTGTGTGTGTTGCTTGAATCTCCAGCATCTGCAGATTTTCTCGTGTTTCTGTTTTCTTGATTATTTGGGCTTCACTTGTTGGTTATGTGTGGAAAAAAAATCAGTTTTCACACTATGCAGTAGCTCAGGTGATAATTCAGTAGCCAGCTTCTCTGCTTACTGTCAAGTACATCTTGACTTTGGCCATAGCCTAAATATTAACACCTTATCTTCTTAGTTTTGTCGATAACCTTCCATGATTTAGCTCTTAGTCTGCCTTTACTCCACATTTCATGTCCTTCACATAACTTCTGCAGTAATTCTTCTTGCTCCTTTTTGGACTTGACGACTCTGTATCAGTCAGTCAGGAACCATCTTTCCGTAAGGTGCCATCTTTGGCTAACTAATATCACCTTATTTGTCTCTGGCTATGTTTGCATCATCATTTCATCCACTGCTGAATTGGTTGTTGGGAACATATTTGTAACTTTTCTTATTTTTTTGGTCTATTCCCTGATCGTACTTAGTGTCAGTGAGGTCACATTTACTAGACACTGCAACTTGAGAGCAATATCCTCCAGCTATATGTTTCCTGTGGTGACAGTCAATCTTTTGCATGTTAAATATCATGACTATGGATAATATTTAACAGAGGCTTCATCAGATGGTATGCAAAATATGTTCCGCCAAAAGATCAAACTCAAGAGGGTTCATGGGTGAATAAAGATTTAAAGGTATGATTGTGGTTAAGGAAAGAGATGTGCACTAAGTAGATAAACTATAAGAGGAGTGCATGAAATTTGAGAACATGACGGAATTAGGAGGTAGAATAAAACCTACTAATGCAGGGGAAATCAGTTCATTAAGGAATGTAATACAAAAATATCTTACTTATTGGCATATAGTGAGGAACAGGCCCTTTCAGCCCTTTGAGCTGCACCATCACCAATTCACCCACTAACTGGTAGGTCTTTGGACTGTGGGAAGAAACTGGAGCACCCAGAGGAAACCCACGCGGTCACGGGGAGAACGTACAAACTCCTTGTAGACAGCAGTGGGAAACGAACCCGGGTCGCTGGTACTGTAAAGCATTGAGCTATAATGAAATCATTAAAAAAACACAAAAATATAGACATGTCAGGAAGACAATAGAAGATTGGGAGATGACATAAATATCATATCATTCATTTTATATCATTATTAGAGGGACAGTTAAGATGACATTGGACGATAAGATAAACAATATAGATATTAGTGAATTTAGAACAGAAAAAAATGGATTTTGAACGGAAAAAAATCTCAAAGAGGATAAAAACCCTAGACTGCATCCTATAAAAGAGACATCACTGCTTATAGTTAACATTTTAGCAAATAAAAGTTTAGTGTAGATTAAATTAATACCTAGTTTAAGAAAGAGAGATAGAACACGTCTAGAGAATTATCTGCCAGTCTTGTTAACATTAGTTGAAGGAAAATAAAAGAATTACTAGAAAAGGAAGAAATTAAAATACAAGTGTAATAATGAAAAGTCAATGTGGATTTCGAAAGTTACAAGATTAGAGGCAGTCATTTTAATATGAGGTACCTCTTGCAGAGAGGAGTAATTCTGAAATTGTCGACCCAAGAGCTAGATAATTAGCAATACTAAAAGAGGAAATAGATCTATTTTTTTTAAGATGGGAAATTGGAACAGGAGAGAAAATGTGACCTGGAGAAGGTCAGCCATAATGTGGGACACGCTTGGAAGGCTGAGTGCCCATGCTCTTGTTTCTATTCCCTACATTCTGATAAAACTTCCCTTGAACAACTTTTATCATAGTCAATGGCCATGTAACATATCTAGGTTTTCAGAAAGTACTAATAAAATGCTCCAAGGTCAACATTTAGCAAAGTCAAAGAATGCATAGTCAGGATACATGTAACAGAATAGATTTGTCGATGGCTTGCAGACAGAAAGCAGAGTGGGGCAAAGAGGAGCATATTCACTGTGGAAGTAGGCAGTTAACAATGTATTGTAAGAATCAGTACTGGGACAAGTGCTGTTCACGACTTACATCACCAATTTAGACTTTGAAGTGAAGAACATTATTTCTTAATTAGTAATGAATATGATTTGGAAGATGCCACCTTGGCTGAACAGAGGAGCACTCTCGGTAGTAGACTAAGCAACTGCACTGCTCCAAAGAGGTCATTCTTACACTCGGCTATTAGGCTTTATAATGAGTCAAACTCCAGCCAGGGAAGTGATGACACCCCCTCCCCTTCGTTGGACTGCTTGTGGTAACTTATCTTTTTATTCTTTCTTACTTCTTTTCCAATATTTATATAGGGGAGGCCATGGACCGACCTGATGGAATGGGAATGGGAAGTAAAATTAAAATGAGTGGCCACTGAGAAATCATGCTTGTTGTGCACAGAGCGAAGGTGATCAAAGAAGTATTCCCCCAGTCTACATTTGGTCTCACCATTGCAGAGAAGGTTGTATCAGGAGTACCGGATACAGTGGATGACCTTGACAGACTTCCAGATAATAGTCTGCCTCATCTGGAAGGGCTGTTTGGGACCATATATGACGGTCAGGGAGGAGGTGAAGGGGTATGTGTAGCACTTGTCCCACTTGCAAGCAGAAGTGCTAGATGGGAAATTGGTGGGAAGGGAATGCATGGACAAGGGAGTTATAGAGTCACAGAAAGAGCAATTCCTCTGGAGAGTTGAGTGTGGGGCATAGGGATAGATGTGTTTAGTGACAGGATCTCATTGAAGATGGTAGAAGTTGCAGGAAATGATGTGCTGGACACGGAGGCTTGTGGACTGGTAGGTAAGGACAAGGGGGAATCTATCCCTGTTTTGGTGACAGGAAGATGGGGTAAAGGCGGATGTCTAAGATACGGATGAGATATGAGTGAGGGCAGCATTGATGATAAAGGAAGGGAAATCCTCTTCTTTAAGGAAGGGGAACATCTCAGATGTTCTGGAATGGAATTGCCTCATTCTGAGAACGGATGTGGTGGAGACAGAGGAACTCAGAAAAAGGAATGGTATTTTTACAAGTGACAGGGCGGGAAGAGGTATTGCCAAGACAGTTATTAGAGTCAGTAAGTTTATAAAAGGTATCAGTAGACAGCCAGTCTCCAAAGATGGATCATCAATGAAGTCATCTGTGTGGTGCAGAAAGAGTTGGGGAGCAAAAGCAGTATAAGCTTGGAGCATGTACTGTTCCACATAGTCAATGAAAAGCCAGGTGTAGCTGGGGTATTTGCAGGTGTCCATGGAGAAAGTCTGAGGAGCCAAAATAGAAATTGCTGAGTGTGAGGACCAATTCCACCAGATGGAGGAGGGTGGTCGTGGTGGAGGGGAATTGGTTAGGTCTGTTGTCTATAAAGAAGCTGTGAGCTTTAAGGCCTTCCAGATGGGGAATAGAAGTGTATAGGATCTGATCAAGAGTTCAAGTCCAGGTCTAAGCACTCCACAGTCAGACACCAGTATCCTGGAAATCACGTCAGCGGGTGCTGAGGAGACCAGCAATTCCCAGGTCAACATCTGGTCTGGGATTGGAGGTTCATACAGGTGGTGCACCCTGGGATACGAGCAACAGTCGTGAGGGCCAGTGACCT
Source organism: Mobula hypostoma (assembly GCF_963921235.1). Taxonomy (NCBI): domain Eukaryota; kingdom Metazoa; phylum Chordata; class Chondrichthyes; order Myliobatiformes; family Myliobatidae; genus Mobula; species Mobula hypostoma. The sequence continues at coordinate 110,161,591 of NC_086100.1, read as the reverse complement.
GCAAGTTCATGAGGGTCAGCAGTCTGTTTGAGTCTGGACTGAATGTCCGTGCAAGACCAGAAGTTGAGGCCGGAAGGTCAAATCCAGAACATGAGAAATTTGGTGGTAGAATCCTGAAGGTTGAAGGCTGAAGGTAGAGACCCAAGGACCCAGGTCATCGGGGTTGGAGTTCCGTATACATTTGGAAGTCAGGGCCGAAGGATCAAACCATGATCAGCGAGTTCTAGGGTGATGTCCAAAGTTGGAGGCCGTATGTCTGTGAGTCTGAGAATCCGGGGACCAGCATTAGAGGGCCAGAAGTGGGCTGCTCAGGATTAGAGGCTCTCTGTGTGTAGGTGGGATGGGAAAGTGGCTTGTTTTTGCTGTTGCTATTATTTTGGGGTTTTTTTGTTACCACTGGTGCTGTCCTGGTGGAACATTTTGAGCATGCTCCTGTAAATGGGCACCGGAATGTGTGGCAACCCTTGGGAGTGCTGGTTATTAACTCAAATTTCACTGTATGTTTTGATGTACATGTGATAAATAAATCAGAATCTGAGTTTCATCCACAGTTATGATCAGCCTGTGATTCCTTCTGATTGCCAGGTTAGTATCTTTTGCACCTAGTTATAACCATAGTTTTGCATTAGTTTTCTCCTTCACCACAATGGATTAAACTACCTTCTGGCTAGTTTAGAACTTCAGATACCACTCTCTCCTTCTCCATCTCTTGGAGTTAATTTTCAAGCTTTCTCTTTAAATTGATTGGTACTGTTTGTGGGGTCATTGATCAATGGTTTCACAAGGTGATTAGTGATGATGCGATATTCAAAATCCTTAAGTCATCCAACCATTTAATCAATATATTCTGAGTACATTTCATTTCATAAATTAGAGATTCTGCAGTTGCTGGAAATCCAGAGCAACACACACAAAATTCTGGAGGAACTCAGAAGGTCATGCAACATCTATGGAAATAGACGTTTCGGACTGAAACCCTTCGTCATAGAAAAAGAAGAAATCTGATAGGAGAGGAGAGATGACCATGGAAGTAGGAGGGGCACCTGGGGGAGGGGATAAGCAGAGGAGGAGAAGAGAACAGATAAGAGAGGAGCTGGAGTGGGGAACGAAAGAAGAGGGAAAGCGAAAGGTGAAAAATTACCTTAAGTTAGAGAAATCGATGTTCATACCCTCAGGTTGGAGGCTACCGAGCAAAAATATGAGGTGTTGCTCCTCCAGCCTGAAGGTGGATTCATCATAGCAGTAGAGGAGACCATGGGACAACACGATGGACTGGGACAAACCTCTACTGTAAACAAAACCAAAGACACGGTCTCCACAGCTGCCTGTAACAACAAATTCCACAGATTCACCACCCTCTGGCTAAAGAAATCCTGCTTTTTAATATAAGTAGTATGATATCCCCTTAGCTTTATTACTATCAGTATGTTCCTCTAGCTTTTTTGCATTTGGATGGTAGCACAAAAAGATTTTTCTGCGATCTGTCACACCTAATCATTCTATGCAGATGTATGATTCCAACATCTACAACATCCTCAAAGCCTTGCTATCTTGCATGGTATGGATATTCTGTATTGATTAATACTGGCTCCTTTACTCTTCGTTGGACAATTGCTCCCTACGTTTTCACTTTCAGTTGTACAGACGGCAGCCATGTTATTCGGTACCTCCTGGACCCAGTGAAGTGGCCACAGAATGCATGTTTGTGGTCTTCTGTTGCTGTTATCCATCCCCTTCAAGGTTCAACATGCTATGTATTCTTAGATGCCCCTTTTCGCCCTATTGTTGTAACATGTGACTACTTGAGTTACTGTCACCTTCCTGTCAGCTTGAACCAGTCTGGCCATTCTCCTCTGACCTCTCTCATTATCAAGGCATTTTCACCCACAGAACAGCCACTCACTGGATGTTTTTTCTTCTGGTTTTCTCACTGTTCTCTGTAAACTCTAGAGATTCAAACCACCCTACCTAGCACCAACAAATATTCCATGGCCAAAGTTACTTAGGTCACACTTCTTTCCCATTCTGACATTTGGTCTGAAACACAACTGAACCTCTTGACCGTGTCTGGATGCTTTAATGCATTGAGTTGCCGCCATGTGATTGGCTGATTAGGTATTTGCATTAGTGAGCCGGTCTACAGGTGTAACTAATAAAGTGGCCTCTGAGTGTATATTGGGGCAGTTTTCTCTGTGAACTCCTGGTCATCCATAGCTCCTATATGGTTTTTTCTCAGTCGGCTTTTCATTTTACTGCCTCTGTTGGCTAACTGCATGCATCCTGTTTCCCTTCCCAACATGTTCCTTTAGTTTGGCTGTTTAACTTATCAGCACCTTCATACCTTTACTTTTATTTACACAGCAATTTATAGTTTATGTTACGGTCAGCCACTCCTTTCTGATCAAGTTCACTGAGCCCAAGGTTACTTGATCCTATAGTCTTTTATCCACTTCCTTCAATTTGTATTTGCTGGTTGCGTTTCTTACTTTTGTAAGGACAGCATTAACAAGCCCTTGCATTCCTGCTTCAGGTTTCGATACTTCATGCACATCTAGTGATTACACACACACAAAGTGCTGGAGGAACTCAGCAGGTCAGGCAGCAACTGTGGAAATGACATTTCAGGCTGATCCCTTCTTTGAAGAAGGGTCTCGGCCCAAAGTGTTGACTGTTTACTATTTTCCATTGTTGCTGCATGACCTGCTGAGTTCCTCCAGTGTTTTCGTGTGTTGTTCTGGATTTCCAGCATCTGCAGAATCTCTTGTGCCTAGCGATTTAATTGTAGCCTGCACCAGGCATTGAACTTTTGGAAGAACCTGTCTGCGTGGTTTTAATATTTAAAATCTGTCATCGTGCCATGGGGTTGATCTTCTGATACTGTTACTTTTCAGTTTGACATTTTACCCTTCCTGTGGCATTCAATATTATTGTCTTCTTTCCCTAAAATTTAAACTTTTATCCTCTGACTATTCCAAAATGTCTTCTCTGCTTGACTTCTTTCCCAGCTGCTGAAAATATCCAATCTTTTCTCATCGACAGAGGCCTGCAGTTGACCTGAGTTTCAAAAAAACTCTGAGCTTTCAGAGAACTGTTGATGTCAGTTTACGCCTTTGCTTGCATTTTACAAATGCTTCCATGGTGTTATTGGCATCCGGGCACAGCATGGGCTGGGGCTCCTCTGTCATGACAGTCACTTTTCATACCATTAGCCACTAACAGAGGTGTTGTTGAGGTCAGTTAAGAGTTTGGTGGTGTCAATACTGATTTCATACTTTGAATTTAATTCACGTGGCATAGAAGTTTATTTACTTCACAACTGGCACCAAGCTCCACATTATTGCTCCTGGGGATTGGTTACTAAATTACACCTTACAATAAGGTCTGTGTTTACTTTCAGACAACAGACCATTGACTGGCAAGAAAAATATGTGTATTTTCTATACTGAATATCAGTCATTAGTGAGTGATGCAATTTGTGAACAGCCAGAAAAATGTATTTAAATTGACAATAAAATTGATCCTGTTTATTTCATAAGACCATACTAGAATTCCGGCAAAGATCAGATTGTCCCTTGTTGAGTACAATTCCTATGTGAAGCAAGGGTGCAATGAGAGGGAGAGGGAGAGGGAGAGGGAGAGGGAGAGGGAGAGGGAGAGGGAGAGGGAGAGGGAGAGGGAGAGGGAGAGGGAGAGGGAGAGGGAGAGGGAGAGGGAGAGGGAGAGGGAGTATTCTGGGGAAGGATGCAAGGGTAAATATTACCAGGTTTCCCAATGGAGCCTATGCCTCGCACCATGCTGGAAGAATCGTCCCAGTAAGTAGATTCAGAGTTTTAAGTGAATTATTAACCCAGTGGGAATGTGGCCCAACAAATAACTGCAGCAGAGTTTCGGCAAAGACTTTACGGGCAGGAATTTGGAGAATGAACGACTACCATCTGAGTCTGAGAATCCGATATCTGAACCCTGCTGCCTTCCCATCACTGGTACTGGAGAGAAGCTGTCACAGCAAAGATGAGCTTTATTTGTCACTATGTACTTCGAAATGTTGAAACGGTCGGTGAAACGCATCATCTGCATCAATAACCGTGCAGTCTGAGGACGTGCTGACGGCAGCTCTCAAGTATCCCAATGCTTCTCTGCCAACATCACAGGCCCACAGCTTTCTCATACTAGCCCACGTGGGAGGAACCGGAAACCCACATGATCATGAGGAGAACGTAGAGGTTCATTAAGGACTCTGTCGGGAATTGAACCCCAGTCTCTGGTGCCGTAAACTATTACGCCAGCTGCTGCACTACTGTGCCTCCAAACAAAGCAGATTCAGCAAATTAATGCCAGGCCTTCCACTCAGTCCGAGTGGGTCCTAACTACACTCAGCTCTGATGGACAGGCCGCGTCATTTGTATGCTCGTAACCAGATTCACACACAAAAAAAAAATAACCTATTTTGTGTCCAGCACAGAGAAGGGCATTGAAAGGATGTTCATGAAAAATGGTAACAAACTCACTAACTCGTGGGAGTTCCCGGCCCATGACAGTTCAAAATGACATAGGAGCACTGGAGAAGGCATCAAGAACCTAGAGTGGAACTACTGGGAACACAGACGAGCTTATTGTAAATGCATCTATCTATCAACCTATTGATTTCTTTATTGGGATACAGCACAGAATAAGCCCTTCCAGCCCTCCCAGACATGCTACACAGCGACCCCCAACTAAACCCTAGCCTAATCACAGGACAATTTATAATAACCAAAGAACCTACCAACCGGTAGGGCTTTGGAGTGTGGGAGGAAACTGGAGCACCCGGAGGAAACCCACGTGGTCACACCGAACACGGGCAAACTCCTCATAGGCACTGGTGGGAATTGAACCTGGGTCGCTACTGCTGTAAAACGCCGTGCCAACCACTACGCTTCCATGCCTTCCAAACAGCGGAGGGACAACATGTCATAAGGGTGGTGGCTGTGAACGGACCCAAGTGCAAGACACAGACACTGAAGTACTAGGGACAGGACTAGGATACAGGGCGATGGCAAGGACATGGACAGAAAAACCAGGAACCTGGAATAGGACAGAACAAGACAGCTAGGAGCCCAGGCTTGGACTCCGAGCCAGAGACTGGACAAGGACCCAGTACCTGGGTCTTGCCTCTGGCTCGGACCCCAGAACTAGGCAAGGACGAGGCTTGGCAGGCAGGCAGGACGAGGCAGAAATCTACAGGCCTGAAGCTTGAGGCTAGAGGCTAGCGACTTGGCTTGGCAAGAGGCTAGAGGCTAGAGACTGGAGTCTTCAGGCTCGAGGCTAGAGGTTAGAGACTTGGCTTGGCAAGAGGCTAGAGGCTGGAGTCTTCAGGCTTGAGGCTAGGCAAGAGACGAGGCGAGGCTTGGCAGGAGGCTGGAGACTTGAGACTAGAGGTGAGGCTGGAGGCTTGAGACTGGAGATTTGAGGCGAGGCGAGGCTGGAGGCTGGAGACTGGAGACTGGAGACTTGTGGCGAAGCTTGGTTCCTCCTCGGCAGGGCGCGGATCACCTGGGCAGGGCGCAGATCACTTCCCAACAGAGGCAAGGGACAGGAAGGGACAGAACCAACCCCAGGTAATGGCAAGACGGCCTGACTTACCTGGGCGGAGGCAAGGGACAGGAAGGGAAAGAACCAACCCCAGGTAACGGCAAGATGGCCTGGCTTACCTAGGCGGAGGCAAGGGACAGGAAGGGAGTTAGGTACAGGGTGGCTCCGGGACCAGACAGCAAGTCAAGGCAAGGCTACAAGCAAAGCAAGGTAAAACAAGAACTTCAGGTGAGGCGAGAGTTACCGGCAAGACCAGGCGGGGCTTCAGGTGAGGAAACAGAAGGCAGGGGAAGGGATACATGGAGTAAGGACAAGAACAATCCAGCAGCCACATCCTGGTCTCTGGAGGTATTTATGCAGCCAGCCCCAATGAGCATCAGCTGCCTCAATTAGCTCAACAAGGACAGAAACAGGGTAGATGGGAAAACCTGGAGCAAGGGTCGATGGACCGGACCGTGAACCGGAATATGAACTTCATGGACTGGACTATGACACAACACCAGCTCCCGATCTACCCCACACATCTCCCCCTCACTTTGTCCATCCCCGTCTCCTGCCTGACCAGACCTGTCGTGGGCACCGTGAGTCCCACACTGACCTTGTCAATCAGCTCAGACCGCAGTGGAAGCAAGCTGTCCTCAATCCTGGGGGCCATGCTGCAGAGGATGAAGAAGAAGAGGCTGAAAAAAAAGTAAAAGAAGGTGAGAAAGAAGATCAGTTCCTAACACAGCAATGGCAAGGCTAACTTTAATCACTGACTTCAGTCGAGTCATCTTAGATTCGGATCAGGACTGACTTAAATTCATTTGCTTATCACAGGTACATTGAAACGTGGTGAAATGTATTGTTTGCGTTAACAACCAACACAATGTGAGGGTGTGCTGGCGGCACACATGTGGTGCCACACATTCTAGTGCCAAAGTGGCATCTACAACATGTTCTGCTAAGAGCACCAACGTTCCCTGGGTTAGTCAGCCAATTGACCACAACAAAACCTATTGCTTTATTAGGTTATGTTAAAATCGTGCATCAGGACCAGCCAAAGCTAGTGCAATGCTGAAAACTTACATAACCAGAACCTGCCTCCAGATGTCTTTGTCAAAAGCCTTGCTAAAGTATTTCTTTGCTTTACAACATTTGATATATATTGCTGATAGTCTAATCTTGCTTTAGGCCTTTGCAGAACAAGTTTTTTTTTAAGTGCTGCAAGGAATCTGGGATAGTTGGGTGTGCTTTAACATTCTTTTCATATCTTGATTCATATATGGTTGAAGAAGATTGTACAAGAGCGATATTAAAAATATGTTGCTAGTGAAGATATTCAGGGCTTCGCTCTGGCTTGGAATTCCATGGGTTGAAGCTGCAATCCTAGGATATAAGCATACAATCTAAGCAGGTCATTAGTGATCGAGTCTATTTGTAAAAGTGGTTTCCCACCCTTCTTTCAAATTAGATAGATAAGGAGGTTCACATTGCACTACCAAAATACAGTATTTTCTCAAGAAACAAAATGAGGTATGTTTGGATCAGGAATCTAGACCCTCCAAATTTAGATCTGATAAGTATGGAGATGGGCAATTGTACACTGTAGTTCGAGATGGTTGGAGATCATGAGGGATCACTGCTGGGACTGTGATGGTTAAGATTTGCTTGTTTTGACCTACAAGTCAGAATTAGAATTTCAAAGATTTTAATTAATCTAAATTGAAGCATATTATTAATACCAAACGTGAGGGTAAGAAAATACGGGCATTAATAAAGTTGCAGAAGGTTCAGTCAAATTGTAAGTGTTAGGTGATATATTTCAGTTGTAAAAATAAGGAAGCCAATTATTCCCAGAAATTAATAAGATAAATTGAAAGAGGAATAAGAGATCCAGGGGTGTAGATGCACGAGTCTCTAAAAATGTTGTGTCAAGTTAACAATGTTATGAAACAAACATGCAGCACAATGCATTTAATTTCTGCAGCAATAACACTGAAACGGTATGAGCACATGGCCAAGTGGTTAAGGCATTGGACTAGCAACCTGAAGGTCGTGAGTTTGAGCCCCAGCCAAGGGAACGTGTTGTGTCCTTGAGCAAGGCACTTAATCACACATTGCTCTGCGACAACACTGGTGCCAAGCTGTATGGGTCCTAATGCCCTTCCCTTGAACAACATTGGTGTCGTGGAGAGGGGAGACTTGCAGCATGGGCAACTGCTTGTCTTCCATACAACCTTGCCCAGGCCTGCGCCCTGGAGAGTGAAGACTTTCCAGGCGCAGATCCATGGTCTCGCAAGACTAACAGATGCCTTTATTTAGCACTGAAAAGGAGAAAGGTTGTGTTAAGCTTGTTCATTGTTGATGTTCCTCTCTGCACATAAATTTGTTTGAAATCGAGGTAACATCATTTGGTTAATTCCGCTGTCTTTGTTCTCAAAGATGCTGAAAAGTCACAGAACGTATTTACAAGAAACAAAATGCAGCAGAAATGTGTTTGGGTAAGACGGCTCCCAAGGCCTTCGTTATGATGATCACCAACAATAATGTTAACAAAACTTCAGCAGTCGTATGTTTTCCAATCACTATCACAGGAAGTGAAAAATCACAAGTAACCTGAAGAAGTTGGATAAGAACACGACAGAACAAAGAATAAAAGGATTGCTAATGGAGCTGCGGGAAGAGAATTGAAAAGAGAATCAGTCAACATAAACCTTGAATCAGAATCAGAATCAGGTTCAGTATCATCGGCACATGTCGTGAAATTTGTTGTCTTTGTGGCAGCAGTACAATGTAATACATAATAGTAGTGAGAAAAAAACTGCAAATTACAGTAAGTATATATATGTATACACATACATACAGTAGTTAAATTAAATAAATAGTGCAAAAATAGGAATTTTTTAAAAAGTGAGATAATGTTCATGGGTTCAATGTCCAATTAGGAATCGGATAATCAGATGGTAGAGGGGAAGAAGCTGTTCCTGAATCACTGAGTGTGCGTCTTAAAGCTCCTGTACCTCCTACCTTAAGGTAGCAATGAGAATAGGGCATGTCCTGGGTGATGGGGGTCCTTAATGATGGACGCTTCCTCTTTGAGGCATTACTCTTTGAAGATGTCCTAGATGCTGGGGAGGCTGGTGCCCAAGATGGAGCTGACTGATTTTATCACTCTCTGCAGCTTATTTTGTTCCTGCGCAGCAGCCTCCCCCAACCCCAAAACCAGCTAGTTAGAATGCTCTCCTCAGGACATCTGCAGAAATTTGCGAGTGCCTCTAGTGGCATACCAAATCTCCTCAAACACTTAATGAAATATAGCCACTGTTTTGCCTTCTTCGTAGCTGCATCAATATGTTGGGTCCAGGAGAAACCCTCAGAGATATTAACAGCAGAAATTTGAAGTTGTTCACTCTTTCTAATCCCCCTATGAGGACTGGTGTGTGTTCCTTCATCTCACCCTTGGGCTGTTTGAAAGTTTTACTGAAATAGAGTGTGTGGCAAGGGATGTGCTGGCCCTCCAGCTGTTGCTTTGTTAACTTTTTGCTTCTTTCCAAAGATCACCCAAAAGTGTCTCTACTGCTTAGCCTCATGAAAGTTCCACAGGGCCCTCGAGCATGATGCTGAAACCCCATAGTGACCGACATCCCTGTGGAGTCTCCCGGCTCTTGCGTTCGTAAAGGATTAGTTACTGGCGTTTCAGCCGACACTGAGGTACGCTGGCTCACCTGGACTGCAGTAAGGAGTGAGCCTTTGAATGATAACACACAGGCTGTGGCAGACTATTTGCTGATACCATGCCTCGGGGTGGCACGGTAGTTGGCATTTAGCTTAACACCGTAACTATGGCAGCCGTCACCAATTGGTGTTCAATTCCATCCACTGTCTGGAAAGAGTTTGTGCATTTTCCCTGTGATCATGTGGGTTTCCTCGGGGTGCCCCTGTTTCCTCCCACGTTGCAAAGGTGTACGGCTTAGGGTTAGTCCGTGTGGGTACACTATGGTGACTCTGGAAGCAGCACTTGTGGATTACCCAGCACAACCCTTGCCAACTCAATCTGAGGCAAAGATACATTTCACTGTATGTTTCAGTGTATGCGTGACAAGTAAAGCTAATCTTTTGTTTATCTAATCAGGTTTTAAGGATCTTTATTTTTAAAGTTTTGTGCATCACTGATTTGGTCTGACCTGTCACAATCTTGATTGGGAGTGTCCTTGGCTCCTTAGCTTTGGGGAGTCAGGAGGTGAGTTACACGCCACAGGGTTCCTAGCCTTTGACCTGCTCTGGTAGCCATGGTGTTTATATGTCTAGACCGGTTCAGTTTCCTGTCAATGGTAACCCCCAGGATGTTGATAGTAGGGGATTCAGTGATGGTGATGCCACTGAGTGTCAAGGGACGATTAGAACACAGAACATAGAATATAGAACAGTACAGTACAGCTCAGGCCCTTGGGCCAATAGTGTGTCAATCTCTTAACCTACTCCAACATCAATCTATCCCTCTCTCCCACATAGGCCTCCATTTTTCATTTGCAGGGTCTGAGTTAGATATTAGCTTCTTCACTCCATCTTATGCATTCACAGAATGAAACTCTGGGGCTGCAGAGGGCTATAAACTCCATCATGGACTCACCCTCCCACCATTGAGGAGATCTTCTACGAAGGAGGCATCCATCATTAAGGACTCTCACCATCGAGGACATGCCCTCTTCTCATTACTAACTTTGAGGAAGAGGGCCTGAATACCCTCACTCAGTGTTTTAGAAACAGCTTCTTCCCCTCCATTATCAGATTTCTGGGTGCTCCATGATCCCACAAGCACTACCTTGCTATTCACATGGTGAACTACTTGTTACTTATTGCTTGTAATTTTTATGTTGTGCACTCAACTGCAACTGCAAATCAGCAAATTTCTCAACAAATGCCAGCGATAATAAACTTCATTCTAACTCTATAATGCCATGAGGAAGGTAGGCCAAATAATCAGTTTCTGTTCTGAGTAAGTTACATTCCAGTGTCACTTTACCGAGCAATGATTTCTGCATATATACAAGGATCTGATACAGAAGTTGCACGACTGGAAACACAGCATGAGTGAAATAAGAACTGCTACGTGCAAACCTGACAAAAAAAAATGAAGTTATTCTCTATCCCCCTTTTTAGGTTGTTGAACAACAGGTATTTAACTTATGGGTCTACAGCTGCTGATGATCGCCGTCAAGCAGTTGACTATCTACCACTTGTAATAACACAGAAACATAAATTTAAATCTTGTCCATCTAATAAACTGAGATGGACTTTGCTGCACCTACATCTGGTGCCTAGGGTCTGCTAGGTGGTCAGTCTGCTTTAATTTTTATTATGCTTCAAGGTTTTAATAGAACTGAATCTTTCGTTGGCCATTTTAGAAGGTGCCTAAGAGTCAAGTAGATTGCAATGGATCTGTAGTCACAAGTTAAAGTTTCAAATTTCAGATCCCTGTCAGCATGTGAGCAACATACATCTCTCACTTGACAGGAGAACTATCAGGGTCTCTTTTAGAGAAGAAATTTCCACCTTAAGCTTTGCAATAGTCCAAAACCTGATTTTGTGTTCTTTATGGAATATGTCAAGGACTTGTTTTGCATTCAACACTTAGAGACCCAAAAAGAAACCTGTAAGTTCTTACTTTAAAAAAAAAGAATTGCTGGAAGTTCAGGCTTCTCATCACTGGGTCTATATCCTGGAACTTCCAAGGCTTAGCGTTGTGTGGATTCCTTCACTAGGAGTTTCAAGAAGGAACTTCACCACAAGCTTCTCAAGGGTAATTGTGGTTCCTTTGAGAGCTATTCCACAAATAAAATCTGAGTTTCATTTGTGCAAGTATGCTGCATGTGAGATGGGGTTGATTGTTCATGTGAATCTAATACCCTTTCAAATTTATAATTACCCTTTTGGTATTCCACCCATTTACCATGATCAAGCATTCTGATCATGCACAATACGTTCTTCATCGTTAAGGAGACTGACCAAACAGGCAAGTTGAAGGAAAGCAATTGGTTATGACCGTGCATTAGCTCAGAGATGCCTTTCTGGATGTGCACTGTGGGTTCTTAGGACTTAGAGGGAGACCATTTTCACTAGTGATGGTAATAAACTAGCATCAACTGTAGCCTTCATGTTAGGAATCAATTTATCTAATAATTTTCTTTTCGAGTCTTTTGCACTTTGTTGCTCAAAACTAGAAGAATCAGTTAGTATGTGAGCTGACATCTGTACGTTATATCCTTCTCCCACCTCCTTCTGATCTTTACCAGATTAGTTCAGAGTTACATTAATTAATAAAATATGTGTGGGATCTATTGCTTGGTTCCTTAGATGAATTAATATGAGGCACATCGAAATTTAGAAAGACACAGCAGGGCAGCCAGCAGATTTGCTGCCTCACAGTGCCAGAGACCTGGGTTCAATACTGACTTCATGTGCCGTCTCTATGCAGGTTGCTGTGGGTTTCCTTGAGGTGCTCGGGCTTCCCAAAGATGTGTGGGTTGGTAGGTTGGTTACACATAGGGCGTTCGGTAACTGCTCAGATCTGGGGAAGGTGATGAGAATGCATGGAGAATGCAACAGGATTGCTGTAAGACTGGGATATTTGTGTGGCTAGTGGTCAGAATGGATGGTGGGATCAAGGGTTTTGTATTCATGCTCTGTCTCTCTATGGCTACGAAATAGAAAGCAATGGAAATGGGCTTTTGTAGAAAATGACATCAAAGGTGATTGTTGTTACAAATAATTAATGCATTGTTAATGTTTCAAAGCATTTTAATGTGAAACCCCCATTTCTGTATGAGGCTTCACTCACACAATACACAGGAAGTGTGGTAAATATACAGAGTATCTGAGGGATTATTTTATAAATTTGGAATTATGGCATAGAACTTCTCCTTCTGGGATTATAAATCAAAAATGATTCCCCACAGCTCAGCTTTACCTCAGAATTTCCATTTATTTCCTGTATGAAATAACCCAGACTGAGGTTCAAAAGCAGTCCAGAATTTAGAGTTTGTACTTGTGTCTGTCTGGTAAGTGAACCTATAGCTATTGTGGGAAGGTTTGTCATTTACTCTCTCATGATGCTGCCAGGTACTATTAACTGACTGACTAGGTACAGCTTCCTTCATCAATCAAGATGTTGGACAGACTACTCAGGATATTAGATGGAAAATCATGGGGAGGCAAGCGTGCAGATTCCCAGCGATCAATCTCAGGTGCTGATGCTCTGTGTTAAGAATACAAAACATCATTAAGCTGCATTGCCTTGTGATCCCTCTCCTCAGGAACTCTTCTAAGTTGTTCAGTAGTTCCCTGTACTCCAATTAGCAAAGCCTCACAATATTCCAGATTTATTTTGCTTTTGATTGCAAGTTTATCTTCTTGCTTCTCTTTGGTATCTTATATACCATATCAAAATACTAGGCAGGGGCTGAATTTCTGCATAGTGTTGCAAAAACTTCAAGACAGAAGTCAGATATGCAGTTAACATCAAGTATCTTAGACCTGTCTCTCAGAATTTGCATCAGCTCACTTCTGTTCATCATTGAAAGTGATTAATGACATGAAGTTGAACACCATGATAATGGTTCATTGCTGCTGGTCATATGAAGCAAGAAACAGGAGTAGGTAATATACCCCCTTTAATGTGCACCAACATTCAATGTGATTGCTTTACCTGCATTTACTTTCCTTTGTTCCATGTACCTTAATAAAATTCGAAGTTCATTATTAACTACGTATGTACATATTATAAAACCTTGAGATTTGTCTCCTCACAGGCGGCCAGAAAACAAAGAAACCCAAAAGAACCCATAAAACAAGAAGGCTGTCAAGCACCCAATGTGCAGAGAGAGAGAGAGAGAGAGGGGGGGGAGATAAAAGAACAAACCGTGGAAACAGTAAAAGTGAGAAACTAGCATCCTGAACAAAAATTAGTCCATAGACAGGAAGCCCAGAGCAGCTGGAGCAGCAAGTAGAACCAGACCAATCCTCGCCTCTGATCCTGACGTCCTGCCTTTTTCAATCCATCTGGCCCGATATTTAAATCGTACAAACATCAGGACGTTCCTTACACCAGGACCCAGGCTGTGTCGCATCGATACGCTGGGGCCTGGATCCCGCTGCCACGCCACGGCCTGTAGCCAATTAACAGGTTTCAACAGGTACATTTAATGTCAGAGAAATATATACAATATACATCCTGAAATCCTTTTACTTCACAAACATCCACAAAAACAGAGGAGTGCCCCAAAGAATGAATGACAGTTAAATGTTAGAACCCCAAAGCCCCCCTCCAGCTCCCCTCCCACACATAAGCAGCAGCAAAGTGACGATCCCCCTCCCCCACCAGCAAAAAGCAATGGCACCTCCCACTAGGCACTCCAGCGTGCAGCAAAGCATCAATAAAGACACACAGTTGCAATATCCCAAAGACTACTCGTTCACCCGATAATTCGACATACCATAGGCTCTCTCTCTCTCCCTAATAAGGGAAAAAGAGATGTCACCATTTCACAGTGCAAAACAACGCACTGATTTATGATGTTAAAAGTCTGTTGTGTCCCTTTTTCCGAGCTCTGTGCCTGAAGAACTCGGGTCTCTGGGCACACAGCCAGCAGCCAGCTCGCTGCTTTCGATCATCCATCTCCCACGATGCACCAGTTTTCTGTGGCGGAACTGACCTCGAATCTGCCCGCCTACAGAGCCACGAAACTCTGGCATCCTGACGGTCACTAATCTTTTAGGCCACGTCCGTGGCATATCAAAAAACGGCCAGATGTGAGACCCCGAGAGCAGATCCCATTTCCGCAAAGAGCCTAAGTCAACGTGTAACTTCAGGTTAGGGTCTTCTGAAGAACCCTGAAAGGGAAAAAAAAGAGATATTAAAGATAGAAATAAAGCAGTTTCCGAAGATACAAGCAAAGGAGTCACCATTAGGCACCATCGTCCTCCTGAGCTCTGCCTAGTTAATCAAAATGAATAAGTCTCATGTTTAGCATTAACAACCAAAAGCAAGACCAGACACAATTTATAGAAGGAAGCTCCAAATTTCCACCATTCCGGGGGGGGGGGGCGGGGGGGCAATGAAATGTTTATAAACTTCCCTTCTGAGGCTCTGGTTCTAATTTTGAGACAATGCAACTCCACAGCTATTGAGATAATTTTCCTCTGTACATAGAATGTATGCGCATAAACAGGCAGCAACTCCCATTATGCCCGTGCCAAATCCATCTACTCGCACTCCTCTCTTCCTCCTTATTATTGCAATTTATTCCTCTTCAAGTATTTAACCCACAACCCTTTGAATATACTGTACTTTCTGCTCTTTCATGCTCCACATTCGAGGTGAACATAAATCAAATTTTTTAAAATAATTCCTCTCTCTCTGATTTTGCCAGTCTCCTTTAGTCTGTATGGCTGGTTACTGGAGAATGCCACAGTTTCTCTCCATCTATCTAACTCCTTTGTAATCTTTTTCGCTGTCTCTGGCAGTGAATTCCCTGGTAATATGGACTCCTGAGTCTCTTCACATTCCACTTTTCCTAGCATAGCATTCCTTGGAAGTGTTCTGCTCTATCCTTTTTATGACTTTGGTTGTTTGTCAGTCTTTGTTTGTGTATAGTTTTTTGTAAATTCCATTTCTATTTCTTTAGTTTCCTGCAAACACCTGCAAGAAAATTAATCTTGAAGTGGAATATGATAACATATGCACACTTTGATACTGTTTTTCTTTGAACTCAAATAGATGGTTTCACTTTATGGTCCTACTAAGGTTCCTTAAAGTTGTTACAGCTCGGGCGGTAATGGGGATAAGCTCCCATTACTTTTTAAATACCCCCAATGGCATGCATCACTAATAGTCTGGCAACCAAGTCCAGCTCCTGGCCTTCACATGTGGCTTAGCTACTAAGCCCAGCAGAACCGTTTCTATTGCCAGGAGATGGGGCAAAGGCAGGTTACTGGCACCTTAAAACCAGTCACTGCAGGTAGAAGGGGCTGATCAGCCAAGGTTGGCAACTCGTCCAGAAGGGAAACTTGGATCTCAAACCTCTGCTGTCTTGCAGCTATACCTACTCATGGGTAGGATTTGGGAGAAAACATCGATGAAAAATCCAGAGCTAGAGTGCCTAGTGCAGTTCAACATTGAGTTCAACACCGACTGGCAACTCCTGCAAAGCTGCCGGTGCCAAGCTGTATCAGCCTCTGCCATTCCATTGGATTCATCGGCTGCATGGAGAGGGGGAGCATGCTACGTGGGCAACAGCTTGCTCTCCATTACGTACTGCCCTGTGTTGTGTACCACAAACAAATGGGATGCTGTGAACTGTTGTGGAGATACCCGGGTGGAGATGTTAGGACTGTATTGTAAGTAGCTGATAGGTGGTGTCGTATCCACCCCCTCTGTTCAGGGATGGGTTTTCCAGTTTGACAAAGATTCTTTCTTTAACCCCTCTTTGAAACCACCTCTCTGTCCAACATATGCACATTGTTATCATCAAAGGAATGTCCTTTGTCCTTTAGGTGTAGATATACAGTCTTGACCTGAGGTGTTAGCCCTCCTATGTTGGGCTATCCATTTGTGAAGTGGCTGTTCTGTGTAGTGGTGTCTCCACAACAGTTCTCACCTCCATACATGCAAAGGTAATACCAATGACCCTCTCATTACCTCTACGACTCTTAACAACCCTCATGTGATTGCCATACTTTTAAACAACTCACAGTTATAAGCCGGAAAACTACCCACTGGGGATCAGAACTGAAGAAGCCTCTCGGATGAGTGGTGAAACGTCTTCTATGCAACACAGCAAATCCAGTTGCCTTGACTTACTGCTGCTTGATACACTGTTTCAAAAATTGCTCAAAGCACGCAATGTTCAATTAGGACTGATAATGATTGCTTGAAATTCCAGAGAGGTGAGACTTGTGCAAAAATGTTTCCAATCTCATTCAACTCCAGAAAATATATTTTTTGGATGGGTAGGAATGAGAAAAGCAGAGATATATTCAAGATTCAAGGGGACTTAATGTAATTTTCAGTACCCAAGTGTAAAGGAAAACGAAGTAATCGTAACTCCAGGTCCAATGCAGCACAAGAAAACACAATAAAGAAAGGTAAAGGTAGATGGAGCTTAGAAAAATAGAGGGCTATGGGTAATTTCTAAAGTAGGTACATGTTCGGCACAGCATTGTGGGCCAAAATGCCTGCATTGTGCTGTAGGTTTTCTATGTTTCTAAAACAATAATAAAAGCAATAAAAATATACACACATAAAAAGACTGGTTGATTGTATGTACATACAGGGATGTGACTCACGAGGTGCAGCATATCTGTACGTAAGGTGACTGTGACAGGAACTCATAAAGTAGTGGGGGTGGAGAGGATTCCTGCTTGAGGAAAGTAGCTGTTTTTGTGTCTGGTGGTCATGGTGGGAGTGGGACAAACAGTTCACGAGCAGGGTGAGTGGGATCCTTCATGATGTTTCTCGATATATCGTTGATGGTACTGGTGATGTGCTGGGCAGTTCACCACAGTGCAGTTTCCGTACCATGTGGTGATGCAGCTTGTTAGGATACTCTCCACTGCGCAACTATAGGAGATTGTGAGTATTGATGTGCTAAGTCCAGCACTCTTCAGTCTCCTCAGAAAATAGCTTTAATGAGCTTTCATGATTTTGTAGGATGTGCTCTGGGACCATGAGAGGCTGTATGATCAGGTTTCAAGATTATATCTCATGCTGCACATGACCCACACTAATTAATTCTCCCTTTCCGGTTCCTTTATTTATTTTACAATTCTAACCTTGTAAGAAGATACTCAAATTCTTACCCTATTCACTCAGATGTCCCTATAACAATGTCAGCTATTCTTGCGGCAGCTGAATTTTTCAGGTGAACATAAAATATCATGTGGCACAGTTTCAAAGACATCCTGCTGCCCTTTATTTCTCAGCCTACGACAGTAAACAAAAGGGACTGGTTGGTCATTACAACATTGCACTGTCCAGAAACTTGTTGTGTGGAAAATTGACTGACAAATTTTCATGTAATTTGATATGAATATAAATTAGATTCACCTAGCATATAGGCCATCTGAGGTTGCGATATTCTCCATGTAAATGCATTAATGTTTTTAAATTTTATTTTTATTTTTAGTTGCCTCCTTACAAAGGTTAAGATCTCAAATGAATACTGGTGAAGAGGTGTTGTTCTTTAATAGGGAAAGTGAGAAAATCTGCTTATTCTTGATCGATGTGATATTGGTATTAAGACCATAAGGCATAGGGGTAGAATTAGGCTATCTGGCCCATAAAGTCTGCTCCGCATAATGGCAAATTTATTTTCCTCTCAGCCCCATTCACCTGCCTTCTCCCTGACCACCTTCAATTATTCCAAAAGACTGAGGTTTGGTAAAATACTGAAAGGCTTTTATTCGCTGTACAATACGACCTCCACAGTGAGTGTCTGCCCCCGGACTGAGGGGGAGGGGCAAGGCGAACACCTTTATACAGGACTCTGTGGGAGGAGCCACAGGGGCAGTCAGCAGTGATGTGTGTCCAGACAGGTAACCGAGTTACAACATATATACATTGTTTACCACATTCACCCCTCCTTTTTTTAAGAAGAGTCCCGCAGGGTGAAGTGACTGACAATATTTACAAGAAGTATATTTACAGGTTAAGTCTATCAGGCGGTCGAGTCCGTCGCTGTGATTTACGTAGCACCGGCGATGGCGGTTGTGCTGGCTCCGGCCTGACTTCAGGTGCCAGCACATTAGGCGTTGGTAATCCCTAGTGCGTGTGCGTCGCGCCCGGTATGGGAGTGTCGTGTGGTGTCTGTATAGGGTTTGGGGTGCACGGTGTCTTGTAGGTACATACATTGGTGGGTACGGGGTCAATAGTCACCACAGAGTGTTCAGGGTAGGGGCCCAGAGCTCCTGCGGGCGCCAGGTCGTGGATGGAGACCGTGTCTCCTGCCCATCAGGTAAAACCACGTAGGCATACTGGGGATTCGCATGAAGTAAGTGAACCCTCTCGATCATCGGGGAGTATTTATTGCTCCTCGCATGTTTCCGAAGCAGCACTGGCCCCGGGGATGTCAGCCAAGTTGGTAGGGCGGTTCCAGTGGTTGATTTTCTGGGAAAAGAAAAGAGCCGCTCACGGGAGGTGGCATTGGTGGCTGTGCATAACAGGGAGCGGATGGAGTGGAGTGCCTCGGGAAGGACATCCTGCCAGTGGGAGACCAGCAGTCCCTTTGACCTGAGGGCTAAGAGTATGGCCTTCCACACCATGCCATTCTCCTTCTCTACCTGTCCATTCCCCTGGGGATTATAGCTCGTGGTCCTACTGGTTGCAATTCCCCTAGCCAGTAGATATTGGCGCAACGCGTCACTTGTAAACGAGGACCCTCTGTCACTGTGGATATAGCATGGGTATCCGAACAGAGTGAAGAGCTTGCGCAGGGCTTTTATAACTGACGTGGTAGTGGTGTCGGGGCAGGGGATGGCGAAGGGGAACCGCGAGTACTTGTCAATTACGTTAAGAAAGTACACATTGCGGTCGGTGGAGGGAAGGGGGCCCTTAAAGTCAACACTCAGTTGCTCAAAGGGGCGGGTGGCCTTGATGAATGGTGCCTTTTCGGGTCGGTAGAAGGGCGTTTGCACTCTGCGCAGACTTGGCAGTCCCTGGTCATCGTCCTGATCTCCTCAAGGGAGTAAGGCAGGTTCCGGGCTTTCACGAAGTGGAAAAGCCGGGTGACCTCCAGGTGGAAAAGGTCTACATGTAGGGCGTATAGCCGGTCGATCTGTGCGCTGGCACATGTTCCCCGGGATAGGGCATCGGAGGGATCGTTGAGCTTCCCAGGCCTGTACATGATGTCATAGTTGTAGGTGGAGAGTTCGATTCTCCACCTCAGAATTTTATCATTTTTGATTTTGCTCTGCTGCTGATTATTAAACATGAACGCGACTGAGTGCTGGTCAGTTAGCAGGGTGAACCTTTTGCCGGCAAGATAGTGCCTCCAGTGCCTTATAGCTTCCACTATGGCCTGGGCCTCTTTCTCTACCGCAGAGTGCCGAATTTCAGGGCCTTGAAGGGTACGGGAGAAGAACACCACTGTCTTCCTGCCTGGTTGAGGGTAGCAGCCAGCGCAAAGTTGGAGGCGTCACTCTCTACTTGGAAGGGAATAGCCTCATCCACTGCATGCATTGCTGCTTTGGCAATGTCCCCTTTTCTGCGGCTGAAGGCCGTGCGGGCCTCGGCAGAGAGGGGGAATGTGGTGGACTTGACCAGGGGGTGGGCCTTGTCTGCATAGTTAGAGACCCATTGGGCGTAATATGAAAAGAAGCCCAGGCACCTTTTGAGGGCTCTGAGGGTATTGGGAAGAGGGAGTTCCAACAGGGGGCGCATACGGTCGGGGTCAGGGCCAATGACTCCATTCTCCACAACACACCCAAGGATAGCAAGTCGGGTGGTCCCAAATACACACTTGTCCTTGTTATAGGTGAGGTTGAAAGATTTGGCCGCTTGGAGAAATTTTTGGAGGTTGTTGTCATGATCCTGCTGGTCGTGACCCCAGATGGTGATGTTATCCAGATATGGGAACGTGGCCTTCAGTTGGCACTGGTCCACCATCCGGTCCATTGCCCTCTGGAAGACAGATACACCATTCATGACACCGAAGGGGACACGCAGGAATTGATAAAGCCTGCCGTCCGCCTCGAAGGCAGTGTAAGGGCGGTCCTCCCGGCGGATGGGGAGCTGATGGTAAGCGGATTTTAGGTCTATGGTCGAGTACACCTTGTACTGTGCTATCTGATTGACCATATCCGCGATGCGGGGTAGAGGCTACACGTCGAGCTGCGTGAACCTATTGATGGTCTGGCTATGGTCCATGACCATCCTATTCTTCTCCCAGTTCCGAAGAACGACCACCTGCGCCCTCCAAGGACTTGTGCTTGCCTCAATGACCCCCTCCCTGAGCAGCCGCTGCACCTCCGACTTAATGAAAGCTCTGTCCCCCGCGCTGTACCTCCTGCTTTTAGTTGCCATGGGTTTACAGCCGGGGGTCAGGTTGGTGAACAGCTGTGGGGGAGGGATCCTGAGGGTGGAGAGGCCGCAAGTGGCGTCGGTAGTGTGGCAGTTGGCATGATGTTGGGTGGGATGCGCGGGTCGGTGTGTGTGTGTGGTCAGTAGCGGGGTATGTGACATATCTCTACAAAACAAGGGATTTATGACAGTAATTGGCAGGAGGGGCCCATCATACTCCATTGTCACGCTTTTCAGGTGGCTCTGGAAGTCCAACTCCAATAGCACAGGGGCACACAGTTGAGGCAAGACCAGTAACTTAAAGTCCCGATATTCTGTGCCCTGCACCACTAGTGTCGCTACACAACCCCCCCGGATGTCTGTTGTATGCGACCCGGAGGCCATGGTGACCCTCTGACTGACCAGCCGTATCATGAGTCCACAATGCTGCACCGTGTCCGGGTGGATAAAACTCTCCGTGCTGCCTGTGTCAAACAGGCAGCTTGTCCTGTGCCCCTCCACCAGGATGTCCATCATTGACCTTGCGAGCTGGTGGGGAGTGTTTTGGTCGAGGGTCACGGAAGCCAGGGTGGGGTCACTGTCTTGGTCCGGCGTGGTGGGGTGACCCGTGAGCACTCATTGGTCGTAGGTGATGGGAGGTGGCGCCGACCAAGATGGCCGCCCCCATGTCTCGCACGTGGTGACGGCGTGCAGGGAAGATGGTGACCCCCACGTCTCGCACGCGGCGCTGCTCGATCCCGCTCGCGGTTTTGACTTACAGACCTTGGCGAAGTGGCCCTTCCTTCCGCAGCTGGAACAGGTAGCTTGTCGGGCCGGGCAGCGTTTCCGGGGGTGCTTCTCCAGTCCGCAGAAGTAGCACTTCGCGGACTCACGACTGGCTGCAGCCAAGGTCGATTCGCTGGCGGGTTGCGGGGTCTGCGGCGCCCACGAGGCCATCAGGGGATCGCGTGCCTGGAGAGCCTCGGAGTTATGCAGAGCGGCCTCCAACGTATCAGCCAGCTCGATCGCCGAACTTAGGGTAAGATCGGCTTTTTCCAGCAGCCGCTGGCGCACGTACACTGACCTGGTCCCCGTGACGAAGGCGTCTCTCACTAGGAGTTCTGCATGCTGCGCCGCCGTCAGTTCCTGGCAATTGCAGGCCCGCACGAGTGTCTGTAGGGCCCGGACAAACTCTGCACTCGATTCCCCGGACCGTTGTTGCCGTGTCGCTAAGCGATGCCGAGCATAGACGCTGTTTATCGGCCGCAGGTATTGTCTTTTGAGTGCGTTCATCGCGCCGTTGTAGTTCGGCTGGTCTCTGATCAGCGAATAAACCCGTGGACTGACCCTGGAGAGTAGAACTCTGCGCTTCGCTACGGGGTCGGTCACTTTAATCTCCTCCAGATACGCTTCGAAGCAAGCCAGCCAGAGTTCGAAAGCGTTTCCAGCGTCAGGCATTTGTGGATCGTGGTCTACTTTGTCTGGTCTCAGGACCTGTTCCATGTTTTAAAATGTACAGAGAATAAAATTGAAGCACCTTCAATTACTCCAAAAGACTGAGGTTTGGTAAAATACTGAAAGGCTTTTATTCGCTGTACAATACGACCTCCACAGTGAGTGCCTGCCCCCAGACTGAGGGGGAGGGGCAAGGCGAACACCTTTATACAGGACTCTGTGGGAGGAGCCACAGGGGCAGTCAGCAGAGGTGTGTGTCCAGACCAGTAACCGAGTTACAACATATATACATGGTTTACCACACTCCCTGTAACCTTTGACACCTTGACTAATCAAGAACCTATCAACTTCCGCCTTAAATATACCCAATGACTTGGCCTCGTTAGCCGTCTGTGGTAATAAATTCCACAGCTTCACCACCCTCTGGCTAAAGAAATTCCTCCTCATCTCTGTTATACAGGGATGTCCTTTTATTCTGAGGCTCGGTCTTCTGATTCCCCCCCGCCCCCCAACTAAAGGAAACATCCTCTCCACATCCACTCTGTCTGGGCTTTTCGATATTCCATTGGTTTCAATGAGATCTCCCCCACCATCATTCTTCTAAGCTCCATAAGACTATAACACATAGGAGCAGAATTATACCATTCAGCCCATCGAGATTGCTCCACCATTCAACCATGGGTGATTTATTATCCTTCTCAACTCCATCCTCCTTCATTCTTCCCATAACCCTTGATGCCGTAACTAATCAAGAAGCTATCAACCTCCGCTTTAAATATGCCCAATAACTTGGCCTCCACAGCCATCTGTGGCAATGAATTCCACAGATTCATTAAGATCTGGCTAAAGAAATCCATGCTCTTCTCTGTTCTGAATGGATGCCCCTCTGTTCTGAGGCTGTGTCCCCTGGTTCTAGACTCCCCAACAAGGAGGGAACATCTTCTCACATCCAATCTATCAAGGCCTTTCAATATTCGATAGGTTTCAATGAGATCATGCTCATTCCTCTAAACTCCAGCAGCTACAGGACCAGAGCCATCAAGCGCTCCTAATACGTTAACCCTTTCATTTCCAGAATCACTCTCGTGAACCTCTTCCAGACCGTCTCCAATGCCAGCACATCTTTTCTTAGATGAGGGGCTCACCGTACCCCAAATGTGTTCTGACCAGTGCCTTATTAAGCCTCAGCATTAGGTCCTTACTTTTATATTTTAGCCTTCTCAAAATCAAAGCTAACATTGCATTTGCCTTGCTTATCACCGACTCAAACTACAAGTTAACTTTTAAGGAATGCTGCATAAGGACTCCCGAGTCTCCTTGCACCTCAGATTTTTTAATTTTCTCCCCAATGTAGAAAATAGTTTGTGCCTTTATTTCTTCTACCAAACTGCATGACTATACACTTCCCAACACTGTATTCCATCTACCACTACTTTACCCATTCTAGGAAGAGATCCTCCCCCCACCCCTTTCTTTACATTTGCTCAGTTAGGACAGTCGACATACCAGGCAGGATATTTGAATGCTCCTCTTGCAGAATGTGGGAAGACAGGGAGACGTCCAGTGCCCCTGATGACTTCATCTGCGAGAAGGTTCTAACAATCTGCACTAAGGAGTTGGATTTGGAACTGGATGTACTCTGGATCATTCAGGAGGCTGAGGGGGTGATAGATAGGATGCATAGAGAGGTAGTTACACCCAAGGTGCAGGACACAGGTGACAATCACGAAGGGAAAGGGGTTAAGGGGAAAAGGCCAGTGCAGAGTACCCCTGTGGCCAATCCCCTCAACAACAGGTGTACCACTTTGGATACTGTTAGCTGGGGTGATCTAGCAGAGGAAAGTCACAATAATCAGGTCTCTGGTATTAAGCTTGGCTCTGTGACTCAAAATGATTGGGAGAAGCTGCATGCTGTGGTGATGTGGGAATCATTAGTTAGAGAAACAGAAAAGAAGTTTCTTGGGTGAGAACGAAATTCCCAGATGGGATGTTGCCTCCTGGGTGCCAGGGCCTGGGACATCTCGGATTGAGTCCTCAGCGTTCTTAAGTGGGAAGGTGAACAGCCAGAGGTCATGGTCCATGCAGGTACCAATGACATGGGTAGAACTAGTGACGAGGTTCTGCATAGGGAGTTCAGGGAGTTAGGTGCTAAGTAAAGGGAAGGACCTCCAGGGTTGTGATCTCAAGATTGCTACCCAGGCCATGTGCTAGTGAGGCCAGAACTAGGAAGATTATTCTGCTTAACTCATGGCTAAGGAGTTGGTGTAGGAGGGAGAGCATAAGATCTTTAGATCATTGGGCTCTCCTCCAGGGAAGCTGGAATCTATACAGAAGAGATGGTTTGCACCTGAATGGGAAGGGGCTAATATCCTAGTGGGAAGGTTTGCTAATGCTGCACGGTGGAGTTCAAACTGGAGCTGGAGGGGGATAGAAACCAGAGAGCCGGAACAGTTATTGGAGAGGTTGTGGAGACAGATGTTGGTGAGACCTCAGACAAAGACGCACATCAAAAGATTGAGCATGGTGGGACCAGTGACCTGATCTGCATATATTTCAATAAAAGGAGTGTTGTAGGAAAGGCGGATGAACTCAGGGCATGGATTAACACGTGGAATTATGACCTTGTAGCCATTAGTGAGACTTGGCTGCAGGTGGAACAGGACTGGCAGCTCAATATTCGGGAATTCTGTTGTTTTAGACTGGACAGAGCAGGAGGGATTAAAGGAGGAGGGGTGGCATCAGGGAAATGTCATGGCTGTGCTCCGTCAGGACAGACTGGAGAACTCCTCTAGTGTGGCGTTATGGGTGGAACTTAGAATAAGAAAGGTATGACCACGTTAAAGGGCTCTATTACAGACCACCCAACAGTGCTAGGAATTTAGAGAAACAAACTTGTAAAGAGATCGCAGACCGTTGCAAAAAACATAAGGTAGTGAAAGTAGGTGATTTTAACTTCCCACATATTGACTGGGAATCCCATCGTGTAAAAGGACTAGATGGGATAGAGTTTTTCAAATGTGTTCAGGAAAGTTTCTTTTGCAGTGTGTAGAAGTCCCAATGAGAGAGTGTGCAATACTGGATCTGCTATGAGGGAATGAGACAGGGCAGGTGACAGAAGTTTGCATAGGGGAATATTTTGCACCTCTTGACCACAATGCCATTAATTTCAAAGTAAATATGCAAAAAGATCAGTCTGTTCCACAGGTTGAGATTATAAATTGGAGAAAGACCAATTTTGATGCTATCAGAAAGGATCTGGCTAGTGTGGTTTGGGGCAGGTTGTTTTATGGCAAAGGTGTACTTGGCAAGTGGGAGGCCTTCAAAAGCAAAATTTTGAGAGTACAAAGCTTATATATGCCTGTTAGAATAAAAGATAAAGATAAAAGTGTAGGGAACCTTGGTTTTCAAGAGATTAAGAGAAAAAAGGAAGTACATAGCAGGTAGGAACAAATGAGGTGCTTATAGAGTATAAGAAATGCAAGAGAACACTTAAGAAAGAAATCAGGAGGGCTCAAAGAAGGCATGAGGTTACCCTAGCAGACAAGGTGAAAGAGAATCCTAAGGGATTCTACAGATATATTCAGAGCAAAAGGATTGCAAGGGACAAAATTGGTCCTCTGGAAGACTGGAATGGCAATTCATTTGTGGAGCCAAAGCAAATGGGGGATATAATTTTTTTGCATCTGCATTTACTCAGGATGTGGACACAGAGTCGATAGAAGTTGGGGAAAGTGGCATCAACTTCATGGACCCTGTACAGATTACAGAGGAGGAAGTGTTTGCTATCCCGAGGCAAATCCCTAGCGTCTGACAAGGTGTTCCTCAGACCCTATGGGAGGCAAGTGTAGAAATTGCTGGGGCCTCAGCAGAGATCATAACAACAGGAGAGGTACCAGAGGATTAGAAGGTAGCCAATGTTGTTCCGCTGTTTAAAAACGTCTCTAAACAGAAACCAGGAAATTATAGGCCGGTGAGTCTGACATCAGTTGTGGGAAAGTTATTGGAAGGTATTCTAAGGGACCAGATATACAAGTATTTTTTTGACATAGACTGTTTAGGATTAGTCAGTATGGCTTCATTAATGGTACATCATGTCTATCAGAATTGTAGAGTTTTTCAAGAGAGTTACCAGGAAAGTGGATAAAGGCAAGGCAGTAAATGTTGTCTAAATGGACTTTAGCAAGGCACTTGACAAGGTCCCGCATGGGAGGTTGGTCAATGAGGTTCAGTCGCTTGGCATTCAAGGTGAGGTAGTAAATTGGATTAGACAGTGGCTTTGTGAGAGATTGTAGATGGCTTGTGACTAGTAGTGTGCTGCAGGGATTGGTGCTGAGCCCTTTGTTGTTTGTCATCTACACTATATCAATGATCTGGTGGTTAATCTGATTAACTGGATCAGCAAACTTGTGGATGTCACCAAGATTTGGGTGTGGTGGAGAGCAAGCAAAGCTATCATGTCTTGCAGAGTGATCTGCATCAGGTGGGAAAATGGGCTGAAAAATGGCAGATGGAATTTAATGCAAACAAGTGCGAGTTTTGCACATCGGTAGGACAAATCAGGTAGGTCTTACACATTGAATGGTAGGACACTAGGAGTGTGGTAGAACAGAGGGATCTGGGAATACAGGTCCACAATGCATTGAAAGTGGTGCCACATGTAGAAAGGGTTGGAAAGATAGGTTTTAGCACATTGGCCTTCATAAATCAATGTATTGAGTACAGGAAATGGGATGGTATTTTGAAGTTGTATAAGGCCTAATGTGGAGTAATTTGTGTCGTTTTGGTCACCTACCTACAGGAAAGGATAGAGAGAAAATTTACAAGATGTTGCCAGGTCTGGAGGATCTGAGTTAAAAGGAAAGACTGAATGTATTAGGGCTGTATTCCTTAGAACATAGAAGATTGAGAGGAGATTTGAAAGAAGTATATAAAATTATGATGGGAATAGAGAGGGTAAATGCTATTTCCAATGAGGTTACAACCAGAGGTTATGGGTTAAAGGTAAAAGGTGAAAGGTTTAAGGGGAACAGGAGGAGAAACTTATTCACTCAGAGGGTCATGAGAGTGTGGAATGAGCTCCAGCCCAAGTGGTACATGCAAGCTCGATGTCAGTGTTTGGAGGGCTATGGTCCTGGTGCAGATTGATGGGGGTAGGCGGTTTAAATGGTTTTGCCATGGATTGCATAGGCCAAAGGGCCTGTATCTGTGTTGTACCTCTCTGTGACTCCATTCTCACAATCTGCTTTCGTCCTTCTGCAAACTCCCTGCTTCCTCGACACAACATGCACCTCGACCTATAATCGTATCATCCACAAACTTGACAACAAGGACATCAATTTCATCATCCAAAGCATTGACATATAACGTGAAAGGAAATATTCTCAACACTAACCTCTGCAGAATACCATGTCACTGGCAGCCAACAAGAAACATAGAGAATCTACAGCACAACACAGGCCCTTCGGCCCACAATGCTGTGCCAAACCTGTACTTACTTCAGAAATTACCTAGGGTTACCCATTTTTCTAAGCTCCATGTACCCATCCAGGAGTCTCTTAAAAGACCTTATTGTATCCACCTCCACCACCGTCACTGGCAGCTTATTCCACACACTCACCATTCTGCATTAAAAAAAAACTAACCCCTGACATCTCTTCTGTACCTACTTCCAAGCACCTTAATACTGTGCCCTCTGGTGTTAGCCATTTCAGGCCTGGAAGAAAGCATCTGCCTATCCACGCTATCAATGCCTCTCATCATCTTATACACCTCTGTTAGGTCACCTATCTTCCTCCAACGCTCCAAGGAGAAAAGGCCAAGTTCACTCAACCTATTTTCATAATGCATGCTCCCCAATCCAGGCAACATCCCTGTAAGTCTCCTCTGCACCCTTTCTATATTTTCCATATCCTTCCTGTAGTGAGGCGACCAGAACTGAGCACAGTACTCCAAGTGGAATCTTACCAGGATCCTGTATAGCTGCAACATTACCTCTCAGCTCCTGAACTCAATCCCACGGTTGATGAAGGCCAATGCACCATATGGCTTCTTAACCACACAGTCAACCTGTGCAGCAGTTATGTGTGTCCTATGGACTCAGACCCCAACATCTTTCTGATCCTCCACACTGCCAAGAGTCTTGCCATCAATACTATATTCTGCCATTATATTTGACTTAACAAAATGAACCATCTCACACCTATCTGGGTTGAACTCCATCTGCCACTTCTCAGCCCAGTTTTGCATCCTACTGATGTTTCGCTGTAACCTCTGACAGCTCTCCACATTATCCACAACACCCCCAAACTTTGTGTCATCAGCAAATTTACTGACCCATCCCTCCATATCCCCATCCAGGTCATTTATAAAAATCACGAAGAGAAGGGGTCTCAGAACAAATCCCTGAGACACACCACTGGTCACTGACCTCTATGCAGAATATGACCCGTCTACAACCACTCTTTGCCTTCTGTGGGCAAGCCAATTTTGGATCCACAAAGCAAGGTCCCCTTGGATCTCATGCCTCTTTACTTTCTCAATAAGCCTTGCATGGGCTACCTTATCAAATGCCTTGCTGAAATCCTTATACACTACATCTACTACTCTACCTTCATCAATGTGCTTAGTTACATCCTCAAAAAATTCAATCAGGCTCGTAAGGTATGACCTGCTTTTGACAAAACCATGCTGATTATTCCTAATTATATTTTGCCTTTCCAAGTGTTCATTAAATCCTGCCTCTCATCAGCTTACCAATCACTGAAGTAAGACTCACTGGTCTATAATTTCCTGGGCTATCTCTACTCCCTTTCTTGAATAAAGGAAAAACATCTGCAACCCTCCAATCCTCTGGAACCTCTCCCATTCCCATTGACAATGCAAAAATCATTGCCAGAGGCTCAGTTATCTCCTCCCTCGCCTCCCACAGTAGCCTCGGGTACATCCTGTCCGGTCTTGGTGACTTATCCAACTTGATGCTTTCCAAAAGCTCCAGCACATCCTCTTTCTTAATGTCTATATGCTCAAGCTTTTCAGTCCGCTGTAAGTCATCCCTACAATCACCAAGGTCCTTTTCCATAGTGAATACTGAAGCAAAGTATTCATTAAGCACCCCTGCTATCTCCTCCGATTCCATACACACCTCTCCACTGTCACACTTGATTGGTCCTATTCTTTCACCTCTTATCCTCTTGCTCTTCACATACTTGTAGAATGCCTTGGGGTTTTCTTTAATCCTGCTTGCCAAGGCCTTCTCACGTCCCATTTTGGCTGTCCTAATTTCATTCTTAAGCTCCTTCCTGCTAGCCTTATAATTTTCTAGATCTCTATCATTACCTAGTTTTTTTGAACCTTTTGTAAGCATTTCTTCTCAACTAGATTTCCAACAGTCTTTGTACACCATGGTTCCTGTTCCCTACCATCCTTTCCCTGTCTCATTGGAACATACCTATGCAGAACTTCACGCAAATATCCCCTGAACATTTGCCACATTTCTTCCGTACTTTTCTCTGAGAACATGTGTTCCCAATTTATGCTTCCAAGTTCCTACCTGATAGGTCCATATTTCCCCTTACTCCAAATAAACGCTTTCCTAAGTTGTCTGCTCCTATCCTTCTCCAATGCTATGGTAAAGGAGATAGAATTGTGATAACTATCTCTAAAATGCTCTCCCATTGACAGACCTAACACCTGACCAAGTTTATTTCCCAATACCAGATCAAGGACAGCCTCTCCTCCTGTAGGCTTGTCTACATGTTGTGTCATTTCCACAGTGAAACCTGAGGCAAAATACTTATTAAGTTCATTCATCATTTCTTTTTGTCCCCATTAATACCTATATAGTATGATTTTTTTAGTGGTCTGGCATCTACTCTCGCCTTTTTCTTACTCTTTATATATCTGAGAAATCTTTTGATATCTTCTTTTATATTATTGAATAGCTTATCTTCATATTTAAATTTTTTTCTACTTATGGCTTTTTTGTTGTCTTCTGTTGTTTGTGAAAAGCCTTTCCAATTCTCTAACTTCCTATTAATTTTTGCTATATTATATTCCTTCTCTTTTGCTTTTATGTTGTCTTTGACTTCCCTTGCCAGCCACAGTTGCAACATCCTCCCTTTAGAATGCTTCTTCATCTTTGGGATGTATCTATCCTGCACCTTCATAATTGCTCCCAGAAACACCAGCTACTGCTGTTCTGCCATCGTCCCTGCTAGTGTCCCCTTCCAATCAACTTTGCCCAGCTCCTCTCTCATGCCTGTATAATTCCCTTTACTCCAATGAAATACTAATACATCTGAAATTAATTTCTTCCTCTCAAATTGAAGAGGCACTAGAATTATGAACTTCACAGAAAGCTAACTTGTAGGTTAACAAGTATTCAAGTAATGGGAAAAGAGCCTTTAATACTAAAGGATTGGAATACTAGAGTGCAGAAATCTCATGTAGCCCCCCTGGCCAGCCTCAGGGTCGCTCGGCTCGCTATCATCTAGGGAAACAGCCCTCGACCCCGCCAAACTGGGTAATTAGTTTGTGTGGATTCTGTGTGATGTACCCCACCCCGCCCAAATAACAGACAATACACCAGATACGATTAAATGATTTACAGTTTATAGATATTACTGGAACTATATAATTAATAGAGAATAAAATATAAAAGGAAAACAAAAGGCGCCACACTTATCAAAGTTCAATCTCTTCGTGCACAAACAGTTGGAGCTCAGGACCCTTCTTCTTCACTCTGCGACCCCTCGGACCACCTTGACCGGCCGCCTGGGACCAACAACGGTGGTCGACCAGACGCTCCACACGAGTCCATCTCTGTCTCCTCTCCTCGCCGAACACCCTGCTCGGGATCCGACCCCGTTAGCGGACATCACAGCACCTGGTCCATCCTCTGTCTCTCTCTCTCTCCCGCCTTCTCCCCCAAAACCCCGTGCATACAGTATCTTCAGACACACCAAAAGCATAACAACTATCCCAATTGGTTCATAACATCTTCTTATCAGTAAAGTGATCCAAACAAACTGCTAGCTGGAAGATTTTCTCAGCAGTTAAAGGAACAAAGAAGTCTTTTTAATTATAACATAACAAAGAAGCCATTTTAATTATACTATGCAGTGACATAAAAAAAGAAACCCCCTTACACTCTCCCCCCACGAAACAAAGTCATGTCCTCATGACTTCTAAATAACTCGCCAACCAGTCCTACAGTCACAGAAACCCATCCGGATACACACAGTGACATTGCTCCCCAAACAGTGGACCTACCACCCGTCTACGGGCGCTACATAGGCCAACCCATCTGAGAGCTTCCTAATCCTCCAAGGCCTCCGTAACACCTTACCTAAAACCCTAAAGGCTCAGACACTCTAGGGATACCTCGGGCCTGCTTGCTATCTCCTCTCTTATTCAGGCCACCATTACAACTCGGAGCCCCGCTTCTTTTCCTTCCTGGTCCTGCTGTAACTCAGACTGCCCACAGCTAGCCCTTGCCACTACACCTGACTCAGTGGGAGAAGGGCCAAGGGTCTCTTCCTCAATCACAGGGAAGTTAGCGAAAGGCAGCATGTACCAAATGTCCAGCACATCATCCTTCGAATCCGTATCCTTCCTCATTCCCTCGATCGGTAGCTGCTGTTTGAGTTTCTCCAAACTGAAACATTTAGCCGGGGCTACCCCTTCAGCCTC
This sequence comes from Mobula hypostoma, assembly GCF_963921235.1. Lineage (NCBI taxonomy): Eukaryota > Metazoa > Chordata > Chondrichthyes > Myliobatiformes > Myliobatidae > Mobula > Mobula hypostoma. Next base: position 110,129,841 of record NC_086100.1, on the reverse strand, counting down.
CTGCAGTTGATACGTCAGCTTCTTCAGGGACCCTTCAACTCTCGCCACAGCCTCAGCAGTTCTGACTCAGGGTTCTTGGCCATCTCAATCTGGGACGCAGTTACCCCACCAGCTTCTTCCAGGTCAACTTTCAGTTTTTCCACTTCATTTAAACTATCGATAGTCATCTTCAGGTTCCTTTCAAGCATCTGCCTCCCATTTCCGAGATCTGTCCTCCATTTCTTCACCTCCTCGGGAGTGTAGTCAAACTCCCTTCCTTGGGCTCTCAGTTTTCTGTTGGCCTTAGTCAGAACACTTCCTGGATCTTCCCCAACTTGTAAGTCTTCCAATCTTTTCTGAATCGACGTCTTGAGTTTCTGCTGATCCCTTCGAAGGTGGGTCATTGTTTCTTCTCGCTGGATTAATTCATCAGTACATGACCACAGTGTCGGCTCGGAATTCCGTTGCTCCTTCTCCACATTGACGAGCATGAATTCCAAGTCTGCAATGGTCGTCCCACAAGTGCGGCACTCAGTCTCCAGCCGGCATTTCTGAGCACTCAGTTCAGCGATGCAAATCCCCTCTCTCCCCTGTGTCTCATTCAGATTGACGACCTGGGTTTCCATCCCCAGGTCCACCACCGTCTGATTCAACACCAGGAAGTTCAACTGGTATGTCGGGTCATTTTTCTCTCATTGCACCAAACTCCTCCGGCCAAAAACTCCTCCACATGTGACACTTCGCTTCTGTCGCCCAGGCTCAGCCACTCGCCTCGCCTCATAGTCCCCCCAGGCGAATCCAAGCTCTAGGCGGTCATCCACATAGGTCAAAACTCCACACACCTTCACTTCCCCCATGGTCTTCCTCATGCCCCGCGGGAAGGATGCAGGAGCTCCGGATATGCCCTTGGGCATCTTTTCGGATCGGAAGAATCCTAGGGAACTAGTAACAGCCGTCTTCGGCTCGACAGCCTCACTCCTTGGGATCTGGCAACATCCACTCCTCAGATCCAGCACATTAAACCACGTTGCATAATCCACACACATGCTTCCTTCATCTTCCACGCCGCCAGGGTCCAGTTGCCGCGACCTGTCTCTCACTGAGGTGTCTTCAGCGGTCAACTCCCCTCCCTCGTGGTAGATCGGAGTGTCTACTAAGAGGGTCTCACCCTCAGCTATTTTCCCCAGGCCGTACCACCGCTGGGTCCTGTTTAAATTCGGTACCGGCTCAAGGCTGCTACACACGTCCTCAGAAGCAACTCGACACGCTGGGTGCCCAGACAATGCTCCCATGAACTCCAGGGTCATTAACCAATCATCATCTTCTGGATAACTACTGCCACTAGTACCCAAAATCTCCGGTGCCCTTGCGGTTGTCAAGGGTAAATGCTTCAGACACCGGTTGTAAAACGAACTGTACAACAACTTGACCTGTGCCCCGGGGTCGAGGATGGCTTAAGCATCGCTTCCCTCTATCCGTAATGACACCCTGGGGTGTGGTCCCTCTAAACCTTCAGGAATAGGGTCTTTTCCTTTCGGAACTTCATTGGTACATTGCTGGGAACGTGCTTCCCCAGAGACCCCAAGCCGTTCCTCCAAGGGGCCTCCACTAAGTTTCCCGACACCTCTCTAATCAGCTGAACAACTGAAGGAGGGGCTGATCCCCCTGGCACTACAAGCAATTTAGCCGCCCTCCTAGCCAGAGAAGACACACTGAAAACTTTCCCCCCTCTTTCAAATAACTGACAGTTGTCACTATGGTGTAAGTGAACCTGACAGCTCTAACACCGTCACCAGCCCGCCTACTTAAACTTTCAACCAATCCCTGTCGCTCTCCCTCAACCGAGCACTGCCACTCATCTAACAACTGAGAGATCCGCTCCGCCCACGTCTCACACACCTCCACCCCTCTTGGAGTGGACACCATCCCAAACGCCAGGCGGAGCCTGCCAGAGCTAGAACAGTTATTCGCAGACACTATTTCCAAATCATACCACTCTTTCCTCTCTCTCCCAACAGCATGGACAACCCCGAGTTCCACCTCCAACTCATCAATGCTAGTCTGAACTCGAACAAAGACCTCAACCACCACACATGTAGCAATAACCAGCAAATAACCCACAGAGACACACATTACTGATTTAAACAACCACACAGCATGCCAGTAGATCCAATCCCGGACAAAAGCCCACACAACGTAGCCCCCCTGGCCAGCCTCAGTGTCGCTTGGCTCGCTGTCGTCTTAGGAAACAGCCCTTGGCCTCGCCAAACTGGGTAATTAGTTTGTGTGGATGCTGTGTGAGGTACCCCACCCCACCCAAATAACAGACAATACACCAGATACGATTAAATGATTTACAGTTTATAGATATTACTGGAATGATATAATTAATAGAGAATAAAATATAAAAGGAAAATAAAAGGTGCCACACTTATCAAAGTTCAATCTCTTCGTGCACAAACAGTTGGAGCTCAGGACCCTTCTTCTTCACCCTGCGACCCCTTGGACCACCTCGACCAGTCGCCTGGGACCAACAACGGTGGTCGACCAGATGCTCCACACGAGTCCATCTCCGTCTCCGTCTCCTCTCCTCACTGAACGCCCCGCTCGGGGTCCAACCCCGTTAGCGGACATCACAGCACCTGGTCCATCCTCTGTCTCTCTCTCTCCCGCCTTCTGCCCCAAAGCCCCGCGCATACAATATCTTCAGACACACCAAAAGCATAACAACTATCGCAATTGGTTCATAACATCTTCTTATCAGTAACGTGATCCAAACAAACTGCTAGCGGGAGGACTTTCTCAGCAGTTAACATAACAAAGAAGCCCTTTTAATTATAACAAAACAAAGAAGCCATTTTAATTATTCTACACAGTGACATAAAAAAAAGAAACCCCTTACACTCATATGAATTAGATGTGGCCACACTTGAGTTCAAAGTTCAAAGTAAATTTATTATCAAAGACATATATATCACCATACATAACCTTGAGATTCATTGTTTTGCAAGAATATTCAATAAATCCATAGAATAATAACGATAATAGAATAGAAAAAAGCCTGCACCAGCTTGGGCTTTCAACCAGTGTGCAAAGGATAACAAACTGCAAACACAAAAAGAAAGAAATAATAATAATAGGTAAGTAATAAATATCGAGAACATGAGATGAAAAGTCCTTGAGAGTGAGTCCATAGGTTGTGGGAACATTTCAATGATGGAGCAAGTGAAGTTGAGTGAAATTATCCTCTTTGGTTCAAGAGCCTGATGGATGAGGGATAATAATTGTTCGTCAACCTGGTGATGGGAGTTCTGAGGCTCCTGTACCTTCTTCCTGATGGCAGCAGCGAGAAGAGAGCATGTCCTGGGTGGTGGGGTTCCCTGATGATGGATGCTGCTTTCTTGTAGATGTCCTTCATATAGGTGTGCTCTATGGTGAGGACGTATTTACCCGTGATGGACTGAGCCATATCCAATACTTTTTTGTCCGATTTTTCATTCAAGGGCATTGATGTTTCCATACCAATGCTGTATTATAACCAGTCAATATACTCTCCACTACACATCAATAGAAGTTTGTCAGAGATTCAGATGTCATGCCAAATCTACACAAGCTCCCTAGGAAGTAGGAGTGCTGCCCTACTTTCTTCATAATTGCACTTATATGGTGGGCCCAAGGTAAATCCCCGAATAACAATACTAAGGATTTTAATGTTGCTGACCCTCTCTACCTCTGATCTTCTGACGAGCACTGGCTCGTGGACCGCTGGTTTCCTTCTCCTGAAGTCAATAATCAGCTCCTTGGTTTTGCTGACATTGAGTAAGAGGTTGTTGCTGTGGCACCCCTCAGCCAGATTTTCAATCACCTTCTTATAGGCTGATCCTCTGACCCTCAAGACAGGTGCCCCTCCTTTACTATCTGTATACACATGATGGTGTCACCACCCACAGCTCCAATCTGCTAGTTAAATTTGCTGACAATATTACACTGATTGGCCTATTCTTAAATAATTATGAGGCAGCCAACAGGGAAGAAGTCATCTCTCTGACACAGCGGTGTCAAGAAAGCAAACTCTCCTTCAATGTCGCAAAAAGAAAGGAGCTGGTTGTGGACTACAGGAGGAATGCAGACAGGCTAACCCCTATAGAGATCAATGGATCTGGGGTTGAAAGCGTAAACAGCTTTAAGTTCCATGGTGGAAACATCACCGAGGATCTCACCAGGCACAACAGCGCCTCTTTCACCTCAGATGGTTGAGGAAGTTTGGTGTGGGCCCCCAGATCCTAAGAACTTCCTACAGGGGCACAATTGAGAGCATCCTGACTGGCTGCATCACTGCCTGGTATGGGAACTGTATTTCTCTCAATCGCAGGTCTCAGCAGAGAGTGGTGTGGACAGCCCAGTGCATCTGTAGATGTGAACTTCCCACTATTCAGGATATTTTCAAAGGCAGGTCTGTAAAAAGGGCAAGAAGGATCATTGGGAACCCAAGTCATCCCAACTACAAACTGTTCCAGCTGCTACCATCTGGGAAATGGTACCTCAGAATAAAAACCAGGACCAACAGGCTTCGGGACAGCTTCTTCCACCAGGTCACAGACTGATTAATTCATGCTGACACAATTGTATTTCTATGTTATATTGACTGTCCTGTTGTACATACTATTTATTATAAATTACTATAAATTGCACATTGCACATTCAGACGGAGATGTAACATAAAGATTTTACTCCTCGTGTATATGAAGGATGTAAGTAATAAAGTCAATTCAATTCAATTCATCAGCACATCTGACTTGGTCAATGACAGTGGTGTTGTCAGCAAATTTAAATATGGCATTGGAGCTGTGCTCAGCTGCAGGCATAAGTGTAAGGCAAGTAGAGCAGGGGGCTAAGCACACAGCCCTGTGGTGCACTTGCGCTGATTGAGATTGTGGAAGAGATATTGCTACCAATCTGATCTGGTTGGGGTCTGAAAGTGAGGAAATTGAGGATCCAATTGCACAAGGAGGTATTGAGGCTAAGATCTTGGAGCTTATTGATTAGTTTTGAGGGGAATAATAGTATTGAATGCCAAGTTGTAGTCGATAAAGAGCATCCTGATGTTTGCATCTTTGCAGTCCAGATGTTCCAGGGTTGAGTGAAGAGCCAATGAGGTACATCTGCTGTGGACCTGGTGCTCCGGTAGGCAAATTGGAGAGGATCCAAGTCGCTTTTCAGGCAGGAGTTGATATGTTTCATCACCAACCTCTCAAAATACCTCATCATTTTGGATGTAAATGCAAATGGACAATAGTCCTCGAGGCAGGTCACCACATGCTTCTTAAGCAACTGTGTAATTGAATCCTGCTTGAAGCAGGTGGGTACCTCAGACTGCCAAAGTGAGAGGTTAAAGATCTCAGTGAACAGTCCAGCCAGCTGATCAGCACAGGTCTTTCTTTAGTACTTGGCCAGTTACCCCATCTGGGCCAGATGCTTTTTGTTGGTTTTGATTTCCTAACCTTGGGGTGGGGGTGCATGCTTCCCTTTGACAAAGCTTAATTAGACTGATTCTCATGATAGAGCAGAATTATTTATAGGATTGAAAAAGCTAAGCCTACAATAAAATTCACCTCGAGATATTTAAATCATTGCAACAAACATTATTTTGGGAGCTTTAAAAGAGTAGATGCTAACAGAATGAATTTATTACCTGGAACACATAGAAGTAAGGTCAAAATCTCTGGTTAACAACTGTCTAATTAACACTAAGGTGAGGTAAAATTTCTTCACTCCGAGGATTGTGAAGCTTTAGAATTCTCTGCCCGCAACGGCTGTGGATGCTCTGTTAATTCAATAGATTTTTAGACATTAACGGAGCCAAGAAATACTGTGGGAAGTGAGGCTGATGTAGAAAGTCAGTCATCTTGTGGAAAGCAGGGCAGGCTTGAGGGGCAACAGGCTTTTTCCTTCTCCCATTTCTTAATTTGCAATATGCTGAGGTCTGAGGACATAGGTAAAAATCTCAACCTTCTGACTCAAAGGCGTCAGAGCTTCTAATGAGCAAGGTTAATATTTAATAGCATACTTCCATTAGCTGAAAGTAATTATTTGCATTGTTTTCATCATTCTTGGTGCATTAACAAAACATTATCTACAAACGTTGGTGAAGACATCCTTGAGAAAGGCGTCAGAAGTGGGGAGAATAATGCGTGTTATCTATAATTCATAAGCAGGGAAGGGAGCAGAAAAGATTTAGATTGTAACTTGCACATCCGAAAACATCACAAATACTGTTCCTACTCCTAATGCTATCTTAGTATGTCAGCAGCTTTCTTTCTTCAGAACCATTCCTCTTCAAAATTTCTATTTGCAATCTTTGTCAAAAAGGCTGTTTTTGTTTCATTAGGAACTCATCTCCATATTTATCTTTCCATTGATTACTGTTACACCCCTGACACTCAGGAAAACACCACTCCACTCTTCAGCCATTTCCACTGAATGTCCTTCAATTTCTGGTCAGTATCTGGTAACCCAGGTTAATTAAACCCAAAGATGTAATGTTAGGAGGGATGTAAATGAGGATTACCAATTTGAAAAAAAGAGAACTTGGAAAACGAGGCGTGGCCGACACAGGTGTGGACAAGTGAGAAGAATGAGCAAACTATTAGAAACTAAATATATAAACTGTTAAAAGTGGAATTAGTAGCGAGTATCTCTAGCCTACTTACTTGAAAACGTCAGGGTGAAACCCCTGGAGGAGATACGATAGCGATAAAGGATTTATTGAAGCTATGTCTATAACAAGCAGCAGCTATAGTGAGACGATATCAGCAGCAACAGAGGTCCAAGATCTCTACCGTGTAACCAAGAATTAGTTCTGTTAAATCATACCAAAAGATTTGGCCAAGTTTTTTTGTGAATTGTGAATAAGTATTGTGAATCCACTTTCTATGGATGACCTACCATTTCATCCAAAGAACCAAGAAACAAGATGGCGAACCACCAAGATTGAAGAATCAGCATGGGAACGAAATGTTACATGATGTAGAGGATTTAATACGGTTGAACGTATAAAATTTATTTTTCATTGAAATGAACTGAAATTGATTTTCTGGAAAAACTGATTATTTTTGCAAAGACTTTGATAAATTACTGAACGAGATTTACTTATTTAAAGTTGTGATGTTGGAGACTTTGTCATGAAAGGAGTTAAGCTGTATATTTGGTGTTGAATTTGAATTTGTAGACATACTGACCTGGAACTGAAACCAAAGTTAACCATAATTCTTAAAAATAGGAATTCAATTAGTTTCCTAACTAACTAGGGATAAACAGGAAGGCAATTGTTGGTCTGTAAACCTTTAAATAGGGAATAACACTACATCTAATTAGTTAGAGAAACTGGAGTAATTAATGTTATTCTAATGAATCTCACTTATTCTAACTAAAAATAAATTTGGTTTTCATTTGATATCTGAAATTTGGAACCTAAAACAGAACACTGGAATTTTGAATTGTTCTTACTTATGTAAATATTTTGTATATATTATAAACAAAACTTATCTCCAGAAGTGTGTGTTTTCTATTCACTGCCTCCTTCCAATATCTAGAGTTTCTGATGGCTTACTAGCACCTAGTGTAGTACTATTTAATTTGATTGTCTCATAAAGAGTGTGGCGACCAGTCACATGAGATAAGACAAGCACTATACAGGTGTTACATAAAACTTGGTGAGCCAGCCAGGAGGCAGTTTAATAGATAAATGCTAACACATTGATTACTATACAAAGCGCTAAAAGAATCTTATTGTTCAAACTCACTTGTTCAATTAAGACCTACAGTGAAAGAAAATGCAAGTCATAGAGAGAAAGGGTGTCAAAATCCCCAATGCTGTTTTAGTCAGTGGCATAACAGGAATAGAAAAAGATGAGGAAATACTAGACTTCCTAAAAGAAAATGGTTCAGTTGCCAGACTTATTCCTCTAACTGACCCCAGTGCTGGGTCTCTAAGCTCCTCATATTAGAGTACAATTTTAGCTCTGCTTTGCAAGACCACCAGCCCTTGCAACCGTACACTCAACAGCCAAGCGATGGCCAAAAGTTTCCTGCCATGTCATTACTTTAGCTAGTGTTTACACTCAGAAAGTTGGAAAAGACACCACACAAGCTGACCTTGGTGAGTTGAAAATCTTAGCAAAGTGCAGTGGGAAAGATTATGAAGATATCTTGAGAGAGAAGTTAACCCAGATCAGTGAAACCCTTACCATCAAGAGTAGGGAACAGTCACTGTTGAACCTGCTGGAGATGTATCTAACAAGACCACAACTGTTTGTTTCAGAGCAGACTCACCTGATACTAACCAGCCAAAAACAACTCTAGCTGCTATGCGGTATAACTCAGTCCCTGTATTACAAATTAATGAAGTTGCAGTAAACTCACCCATCTCTCCCAATGATCTAAACCTTCCAGATATTCAAAGAGTTGTAATGGAGCACATTGTGTGCAGTAATGATGATGGCTCATGGCAATTCACCAGTAAGGCTCCGAACTTTGTGAGCGGATTATAAGACTTGGCGTGCTAATGTTGGACTGCTCTTGCAAGACCCAAATGTGTCTGATCTTCATAGACCATAGAAAATATGTGAAAGTGTTTTTCCACCAGTGTCAAGTCAATAAGCCCTGGAGATTCACCCACTGCTTACGTACAACTCTTAGATTCAGCTTTTGCCACCATGGAAGACGGTGATGAATTATTCGCCAAATTCATGAACATGGTATAGAACATGGACGAAAAACTATACACCTACCTACAGCGGCTACAAGCAGTGTTGACACTGACTGTAAAGCGAGGTGGAGTTCCTGAGACTGAGGCTAACAAGCATCTCTTAAAATAGTTTTGTAGTGGATGTTGGGACCAGTCTCCAATCTTAGAACTGCGACTGGAACAGAAAAAACAAAACCCGCCATCGTTTACTCAGCTATCGACATTTCTATGCACAGAGGAAGACAAGCATGTTTCCAGAACTGCACACATGAATCATCATTTAGGAACAGTCGAACAATGTGCTGTCAGACAGTCTCAGACCGCAGGCCTCTGTAAAGAAGATGATGTAGCACAACTAATTTCAGTTACTTCTCAACTGACTATACAATCGCTGAGCTTCAAAGTCAGCTAGCTGCTCTACAAGCTACAAAACAGCAGCAGGTAAAAGCCAGCTCTAAGATAGCAGTGATATGCCACCAAAAGGAAAGGCTGACACAAAGGATAAACAAGAGTCCACAACCACTGACAAACAGCCAAGTGTAAAACCAAAACCTTGGCACTGTTTTAAATGTGGTGAAGATGGGCTCATAGCCAGCACTTGCTGTTGTAAACCCAACCTTGCATTAGTAGCAGAAAAGAGAAGGCAGCATGAAAAGAGACAGAGTGAGTGGGCGTCATATTATGATACTCCCAAGCCTCATTAGATTAGAAGTGGTTCCTGTAGTGGGACAAACAGGGACGAATGTTGGCAAAACATGTCCCTAAATCTCCAAGATCTTGCTTGGTGAAACAAAGTCCGGAAGACAAACTGTTAACCTACCTAAGGGATTAGTTGGCACAAAGTGTTCTGCTCAAATATGCCTAGCAAGAAGATAATGCAATTGTTTACTAGATACTGGGTCACAGTTCACTACCATCTCTAAATCCTTCTATGATCACAACTTGTCAGACTTACCAGTTCATTCACAACTTGTCAGACCTACCAGTTCATTCTCTCACCAACTTGTTGGAAGTTGAGGGTGCTAACAGACAAGCTGTCCCATACGTGGGACATGTAGAAATCAATGTTCCTTTTCCAAAATACTTTATAAGAGTGGTTGTGGAAGTGCCCACCCTGGCATTGATTGTTCCAGATATCTCACTACTTTCACAGCCTGTGGTGTTTATTGGCATGAGTACACTTGATGAGCTGTATAAAGACTACTCCAAACTGCAAAGTAGCCAGAAATTCTCTCCCAAGTTTGGCTACAAGCAAGTCCTGGAAGTTTTACAAATGCAACAAAGACAGACTACAGAGGGAAATGTTGGGCTGGCAAAGACACTAGAAAAATCCCAGCTGGGCAGTCTCTAGTCTTGTGTGGATCAGTCACATTCAGAATGCCGCATCCTGACAAATGGGCTACTGTGGAGCATCCATTTTCTTCTCCCTTGCCTGGAGGACTTATAGTACAGACTTGCCTGGTTTCTTTGGAAAACAAGCAACAGTGTCACTTACCTGTACTGATCTTCAATATATTAGCACATGATCTCACAATTCCTCCCAGATGCATTATAGCTGAACTAAATTCAGTACAAGCTATACTTCTGAAAGAACCACCAATTGAAACTTCCAGTGAGTCGGAATCCTCTCAAGCGTCAAGCCCAGAGTTTAACTTTGGTGATTCTCCTATCCCCACTGAGTCTGAATCTCTTTTCTCTTCTCGAATTGTTGGGGTGAGAAAAAAGAATTGGGATGTCTGTTTGTGTGTAGATTATCGGAAGTTAAACCAACAGACGATTAAAGATGCCTGTGCTCTCCCGAAGCTCAAGGACACTTCAGTGGCTTTGCCCAGTTCCAAATGGCTTCCAATCCTTGACCTAAAATCTGGTTAATAGAGGTTGAAGAAGCCAACAAACCTAAAACCGCTTTTGTCTGTCCTCTTGGATTCCATGAATTCAACAGGTTGCCACAGAGAATTACAAACACAGCAAGGACATTTCAGCGATTCATGGGTAAATGCTTGGCTGATATGAACCTGAGCAAAGTCATTGTATTCATCAACATCACTGTGTTCTCCAAAGTCTTGAATGAGCACGAGGAAAGGCTTATGAGAGGACTGACATGATTCAGAGAGTACAGCCTTAAGCTATCTCCAGAAAAGTGTGTTTTTGCACTGACCTCAGTCACATATCTTGCATATGTGGTGACTCATCAATGTGTTCAAACTGACTCTGACAAGATAGATGCAGTCAAAACCTGGCCAATTCCCAGACATCTGAAGGAGTTGGAAGGCCTTCTTTTGGATTTATCGAATATTACAGCCCACTTATCAAGGATTTTTCTCGAAAAGTTGAGACACTCAATGATTTGACATTGTGGTACCCACCTACCAGAAAGAACTGCAAGGTGAAGAGTGATAGCCAGTACCATATTCCAAAGGACCCATTTGGAGGCAGGTGGACTGCCGCATATTAAGAAGCATTCAACTGAATCATAAAGGAACTTATATCTGCTCCAGTATTGGCACTTGCTGACCCTCAGCTGGCATATACTTTACACACAGATGCCAGCATTACTGGTTTAGGTGCTACCCTCTACCAAGAACAGGACGGGCACCTTAGGGTCATCACCTATGCCAGCAGGGGACTGTCCCAAAGCAAATTAAGGTATCCTGTCTTAATTAAAGTTCCTCACCTAAAATGGCAGTCAATGAAAAATTTCATGATTATCTTTACGGTAGGTTACTTACTGCAGTAACAGACAGTAACCTTCAGACTTGTGTCCTTTCCACTGCCAGAGTGGATGCAACCAGTTAGAGATGGCTAGCTGCTCTGTCAAGCTATAATTTTAAGCTGCAATATAGGCCTGGGAAGCTGAACAACGATGCTGATGCGCTGTCCCGATGACTACATGGAGGACTATTAGATGATCTCATATCCCAGAAAGAGGAAGAACATATCTTGAAGTTTACTGAAAGTCATCTGGTGAACTCAGGTGATGCAGGTGAAGTTAGCGCTGACATTGCACAAGCTATATGTGAAAGTCGTCTTGTTCAACAAACAGAACCTGCCGCAGATGCTGCCATTGCATATGCTCGATCCTTAATGATGCATTCAAGTGCTATTCCTGACAGTTACACACAAGAAGATCAGTGTGGGGGAATACCAATCATTTCTCATCTCTCTGATGCTGAGATTACAGACTCCCATTTAGCAGATCCTTGTATTAGGGAAGTCATCAAGCAGATGGAATCTGGAGAAAAACCATCTCCTTCAGTGAGAAACACAATCCCCAGACTCCCCTACCTTCTCAGAGAATGGGATCATCTAGAGCTAAAAGATGGAATTCTCTACAGGAAAAGATTAACCAGAGATAAAACAACATACCAGCTTGTTTTACCTTAAAAGTTTCAATCTGATGTACTTAAGAGTCTTCATGATGACATTGGTCATTTGGTTATTGATTGTACCCTGGATTTAGTCAGAAGCCAATTCTATTGGCCCAAGATGGCTGCTGATGGAGAACACAAGTTTAAAACATGTGGTCAATGCGTATGAAGAAAGACCTTGCCTGAGAAATCTGCTCTGTTAGTGAATATTGTGAGTACTCAACCCTTGCAGCTGGTCTGCATGGACTTTCTTACATTAGAACCTGATCAAAGTAACATAAGAGATGTGTTAGTAATAACTGATCATTTCACTAAATATTCTTTAGCTATTCCTACACCCAGCCAAAAATCAAAGACGGTTGCAAAGAGCATTTCATCTTGCATTATGGTTATCCCGAGCGCCTACAGGGTGATTAGAGGCCTGACTTTGAATCCCACTTGATTAAAGAACTGTGTGAGATAGCTGGAATTCAAAACGTCAGAATTACACCATCTCATCCCAGAGGAAACCCTGTTGAGAGGCTTGGCGGGATCCTCTTAAATATGTCGAGAACCCTAGAGACGAAAGGCAAAAGTCGCTGGTGAGAATTTGTGAAACCCCTAGTCCATGCTTATAATTGTACTAGGAACGAGACGACCGGCTTTAGTCCATATAAACTGATGTTCGGACGACAACCCAGACTCCTAGTTGACTGAACTTTCGGACTACTCTTGAAAGACAAATGTGGTAAATCACACACTCACTATGTACACAATTCTAAATCTCATCTTGAGGAAAGTTTCGAAATAGCAATGGAGAGCTCATGGAAAATGGCAGACTGAAACAAAACCAGACATGATAAACATGTGACAGCTTCAGATTTGAAAGAAGGAGACCGAGTGTGAGTAAAGAACGTGCACCTACGAGGTGAAAACAGACGTGCCGATAAATGGGAAGAGATAGTCTATGCAATGATGAACCAAGCCTTTCTACAAGGTACACCCTGAGAACCAGTCTGGCCCATATGAACATTACACAGGGATTTATTGCTCCCTTGTGGATTTCTTCCTTCTGAAGACAATGAACAACAATCTCCAGTCCCTTTTCGCAAGTACACAACTCACAAAAGTACTAAGAATGAACAGTCAGTTGAAGAAGAAGAAAATCCAATTGACTCTGAAGAGGATGAGGATGAGGTTTATTACCTCAGACCAAAACTTGACATGGTAGATGAACCTTTAAAGAGTCAAGAAACCTGAAAACAGATACACAAAAGAATTGTGGGCTCCAACCCAAATTCAAACCAGCCATTTACAACCACTTAGGAGCCCCAAAGAAATGCAAGTTACTTACCTGATGTAGAGGAATCCACTGTAGAAAGAAACTCACCTGTCAGTCCTGAAGAAAACCCTGTGGAAGAAAAATGAGGAAATGCGTAATCTGTGTATCCCACATGATGGTAGACCTCTGGGAATTTCGTCAATCCCAAGACGAGCCAGTGGATGTAGTGTACCTGGACGTTCAGAAAGCCTTTGATAAAGTCCCACATAGTAGATTAGTGGGCAAAATTAGGGCACATGGTATTGGGGGCAGAGTACTGACATGGATTGAAAACTGGCTGGCTGACAGAAAACAAAGAGTAGCGATTAACGGGTCCCTTTCAGAATGGCAGGTGGTGACCAGTGGGGTACCATAGGTTTCAGTGCTGGAACCACAGCTGTTTACAATATATGTTAATGATTTAGATGAGGGAATTAAAAGTAACATTAGCAAATTTGCCGATGACACAAAGCTGGGTGGCAATGTGAAATGTGAGGAGGATGTTGTGAGAATGCAGCGTGACTTGGACAGGCTGGGTGAGTGGGCAGATGCATGGCAGATGCAGTTTAATGTGGATAAATGTGAGGTTATCCACTTTGGTGGTAAGAACAGGAAGGCAGATTATTATCTAAATGGAGTCAAGTTAGGAAAAGGGGAAGTACAACGAGATCTAGGTGTTCTTGTACATCAGTCACTGAAAGCAAGCATGCAAGTACAGCAGGCAGTGAAGAAAGCTAATGGCATGCTGGCCTTCATAACAAGGGGAATTGAGTATAAGAGCAAAGAGGTCCTTCTGCAGTTTTACAGGGCCCTGGTGAGCCCACACCTGGAGTACTGTGTGCAGTTTTGGTCTCCAAATTTGAGGAAGGACATTCTTGCTATTGGGGGAGTGCAGCGAAGGTTCACAAGGTTAATTCCCAGGATGGTGGAACTGTCATATGTGGAAAGATTGGAGCGACTGGGCTTGTATACTCTGGAATTTAGAAGGCTGAGTGGGGATCTTATTGAAACATATAAGATTATTGAGGAATTGGACACGCTGGAAGCAGGAAGCATGTTCCCGCTGATGGGTGAGTCCAGAACTAGAGGCCACAGTTTAAGAATAAAGGGTAGGCCATTTAGAACGGAGTTGAGGAAAAACTTTTTCACCCAGACAGTGGTGGATATATGGAATGCTCTGCCCCAGAAAGTTGTGGAGGCCAAGTCTCTGGATGCTTTCAAGAAAGAGATGGATAGAGCTCTTAAAGATAGTGGAATCAAAGGTTATGGGGATAAGGCAGGAACTGGATACTGATTGTGGATGATCAGCCATGATCACAGTGAATAGCGGCGCTGGCTCGAAGGGCCGAATGGCCCACTCCTGCACCTATTGTCTATTGAGCCTGAGATTCAACAAGAAAAAGAGATACATGATGAAATATTGACTAGAAAAGACACAGCAAATGAAAATTCTCACAAAGAAGAATCTGAACTCAGAAGGTCTTCTAGACAAAGAGAAAAACCTAGAACTCTAACATATCTTGAGCTAGGAAATCCTTTAGTGACAATAGTTCTGTCCCTTTTCTAAGGTCTGAGCTCAGCTATTGCAGGTTCTCCTCCAGATTTCACATATGTTGAACACCACAAATCAATTACAGTGCACCCTGCAGCCGTATGCAAAGGGACTTGATTAATTCAAAGAGGTAAGGGTGTAACCCAGGTTAATTAAACCCAAAGATGTAATGTTGAAAGCTCCACCTGTGGAGGGATGATAATGAGGTTTACTGATTTAAATAAAAGGAAACTTGGAAAAAAAGCATGGCTGACTCAGGCGCGGACAAGTGACAGAAACACAGCAAACTATTAGACACTAAAGATATAAACTGTTAAAATTTGAATTACTAGTGAGTATCTCTACCCTACTTACTTGAAAAACCTCGGGGTAAAAACCCTGGAGGAAAGACAATATTGATAAAAAATTTATTGAAGCTGCGGCTATAACAAAGCTATAATGAGACAATACTAGTAGAGATAAGTGTCTAAGATCTCTACCATGTAACTAGGAATTAGTTCTGTTAAATCATACCAAGGGATTTAGTCAGGTTTTTTTGTGTAAGTTTTGTGAATTGACTGTCTGTGGATGACCCACTATTTCATCCAACGAACCAAGGAAGAAGATGATGAGCCACCCAAGATCGAAGAACCAGCGTGGGAACGAAATGTTTCATGATGTAGAGGATTTAATACAGTCAGGTGTATAAGTTTATTTTTCATTCGAAGATCTGAGTTTGATTTCTGGAAGAACTGATTATTTTTGCAAAGACTTTGATCACTTACTGAACGAGATTTACTTTTTTGGAGAATTTGTCATGAAAGGAGTTAAGCTGTATGTACATATTTTGGTGTTGAATTAGAATTTGTAGACATGCTGACCTGGAACTGAAACTGAAGTTAACCATAATACCTAAAATAGGAATTCAATTAGTTTCCGAACTAACTAGGGATAAATAGAAAGGCAAATGTTAGTCTGTAAACCATTAAATAGGGAATAACACTACTTCTAATTAGTTAGAGAAATTATAAACAATAGACAATAGGTGGAGGAATAGGCCATTCGGCCCTTTGAGCCAGCACCGCCATTCACTGTGATCATGGCTGATCATCCACAATCAGTACCCTGTTCCTGCCTTCTCCCCATATCCCTTGACTCCACTATCTTTAAGAGCTCTATCTAACTCCTTCTTGAAAGCATCCAGAGAATTGGCCTCCATTGCCTTCTGAGACAGAGCATTCCACAGATCCACAACTCTCTGGGTGAAAAAGTTTTTCCTCAACTCTGTTCTAAATGGCCTACCCCTTATTCTTAAACTGTGGCCTCTGGTTCTGGACTCTCCCAACATCAGGAACATGTTTCCTGCCTCTAGCGTGTCCAATCCCTTAATAATCTTATATGTTTCAATCAGATCCCCTCTCGTCCTTCTAAATTCCAGTGTATACCAGCCCAGTCACCCCAATCTTTCAACATATGACAGTCCCGCCATTCCAGGAATTAACCACGTGAACATACGCTGCACTCCCTCAATAGCAAGAATGTCCTTCCTCAAATTTGGAGATTAAAACTGCACACAATACTCCAGGTGTGGTCTCACCAGGGCCCTGTAAAACTGCAGAAGGACCTCTTTGCTCCTATACTCAACGCCGCTTGTTATGAAGGCCAACATGCCATTAGCTTTCTTCACTGCCTGCTGTACCTGCATGCTTACTTTCAGTGACTGATAAACAAGAACACCTAGATCTCATTGTACCTCCCCTTTTCCTTACTTGACACCATTCAACTAGTAATCTGCCTTCCTTTTCTTGCCACCAAAGTGGATAACCTCAAATTTATCCACACTAAACTGCATCTGCCATGCATTTGGCCAATTACAATTGGAGTAATAAAGGTTCTTCTAACGAATCTCACTGATTCTAACTAAACAGGAATTTGTTTTTTGTTTGATATCTGAAATTTGGAACCTAAAACAGAATGTTGGAATCTTGAATTGTTCTTATTCAAGTAAATATTTTATATATATCACTAATTTATAAACAAAACTTAGCTCCAGAAGTGTGTGTTTCCTATTCACTGCCTCCTTCCAATACCTGGAGCTTATGATCACGTAGTATAGTACTATGTAATTTGATTTTCTCATAATGAGCACGGCGACCAGCACTACACAGTTGCTATAGACTATTACCTCCTTCTCAAATTCCTTATGACATACCCATAAAATATAATTAGCGTGTTTTATCTGGAAAACAAAAGAGCCAGAAATACTCAGCAGGTCAGAAAGCATCTGTCAGGTGAGAAACAAAAACAGCAATTGAAATCAATGACCCTTTGACAACACTAGGAAGTTGATCTCAAGATCTTGACTTTGTTTCTCTCTCTATAACTCTTGCCTGACTCTATGAAGTACTTCTGACATTCACTGTTTCTGTTTCAGATTTCCAGCATCTGCAGTTTTGATTTGTTTTAAATAATTTATTTTACTGTTGTGATAGGTGGCACAAGCTTGTGTGCTATTAAAGGGCAGCCCTGCTCTTTCTTGGCATTTACGTTCAGTTACTCTCTCAAATACTGTTCAAAAAGGTCAAGAAACAAAGAAATATCTTCAAATGGGTGAACAAAACATGTCTTTACTTTTATGTTTATTTCCAGTATTGTGCAGTGGGGAAAGAAATAACCTCAGTCTCTAGCATTTTAGTTCTCTGTTTATCAAAGTACTAACCTTTAAAAATCCGTGATCTCTATAACACCTTTCAAAATCTCAGCACAATATTGTTGAAGTATAGGTACCGTTAGTTCACATGTGGTTTGATGAACAGAATACTGGCAACAATGTTCCTAAGACAGCAGTTAACTAACTGCATAGAGCATGGCCTGGTTCATTAAGGTTGTTGTGGCTGGGAGAGGTAGTGGGGATAAGCTCCCATTACCGATGAAATGCTCCCAATGGCATGTCTCTCAAATAGCCTCCGACAACCAAGTCCAGCTCCTAGCCTTCATGTGTGACTTAACTACTAAGCCTGGCAGGACCATTTCTACTGACAGGAAAATGGGCAAGGTCAGGTTACTGGCACCTTAAAATCACTCGCTTTGGGCAGATGGGACTCATCAGCCATGGTTGGCAGCTCATCTAGTAGGAGGAAAACTCTGATTGCAAACTGCCGCTGCCTTGCGGCTGCACCCACTCGTGGGGAAGGCTTCGGGAATAAACCCCGAGGAAAAGTCCGTAGCTGGGGTCCCTAAGCAGTCCAACGTTGAGTACAACGCTGACTGGCAACTTCTGCAACACTGCTGGTGCCTACCTGTATAATCTCTGCCCCACTTTAGTACTCATCAGCTGCTTGAAGAGGGGGATCCTGCTGCAGGCTGCAAAGCTTACTCTTCATATCATCCTGCCCTGGCTTGTGTATCACGTAGACAGCTAGGACACAATATTCATAGGCCAATGGATGGCCTCACAGATCATGCTCCAAATCAAGCAGGTTGTAGATAAGGGTGGATGAGGTACTGCTGGCAATCCAGCTAAATAAATCCCAGAATTAGACTGGCTGTCAGGCCAGGATCAACCAAGGAGCAGATGCTAGCACCCCTGCCCACGATTCCAACAACAGAACGCAGTCTCGCTGGATTCCCTACACAGGAGAATCAGTCTTGTTCAACCTATACCAGTTATACTGGGAGTCCCCATTAATTTGAATGAGCTTCCAAGCCTGGAAAAAAGTTACTGATTTTATTTTCATTGCTTTTTATGCTTCAGAGACATAACCAGATTTGAGAGGACTCAAAATTGCACTATCCTTTGAGTGCAGAGGGTCAATGAAGGAAGCCTTCCAACTCCAGCCCTCATTAGCATGCACTGGGACAGAGGTACAGACCGTGAAATGAGTTCACCTTGACTTGTTGCAAAATGCTTCAGATTTTGGTTAAGGAGTAACTTTTAACCGGACATCACAGGAACTCTTCTGCTCCTCTTTGGAGCATCTAGAAGATGCCCAGTTGAGCGGAAGACCAATTTGCTTTTCTCTAAAAAAAATCAAATTATTAATAATACAATAACACACGCAAATACACCATGGTTTTGTTCAATTGCTTTTCACTGCTACTGAAGCAAAACAACAATATGAAAGGAAATGAGAAAGGAGGAATAATTGGAAATTCTCCAGTTTCTGGAATAAATTGGTATGCCTCCCGTACATTTTTTATTCCATTCATAACTACATGGAAATATAGAAAACAGGGGCACGAGTGGGACATTTGGCCCATCAAGCCTGTTCTGTTATTTAATACAGCCGCAGCCAACCCACTGTCACATTACAATATCCTTGCTCTCACCTCATACTCCTAAATGCCCTTCATGCCAAGAAATCTATTTGTTCCTTCATAAATAAATTGAACAACTTGTCCTTCATGGTAGAGAATTACTCAGGTACCCGGAATTGCACACTGCTAGGGTGTATTCCGGAGTCAGGTTATATAGCAAAATATTGACTTCAGCAACCAATCTTTAGACCTGAATGTGGACTGTAGATTAAATTTAAAATGCAGCCCTAGCCAATAGGTTACTAGAGCTGTGAACAGCAGTTAATTGAAAAATCACACGATGCTGATTAACATTCATTTTAGATGTCTGGAGTGTGGGAGTGAAGAAGGAGGTGTGCAAGTTATATGTAGTTCAAAGGAAGCATTGTAGACACATTGCAAATATAGAATTGTCCTTTGATCTTTAGCACATAACATGTCACGTAATATTGGGTTGAACAGGCCTCACCCATTCGAGATGGTGTGCAGCCCTCTGGTGAGAAATGATATTGTATCCGTTAAATAGGACAATTCTGATTTGATGGAGACGGATGTGAAAGCACAGAGGAACAGCTGGAAAAATTTCTGAAACGCTCGTTCGCTGCTGTCGTAACTGCGTGGTTGGGAATCTTTTGGAGGGAAGGCCTCAAAATCCCCGGCTTTGCCTGCTGTAGGCGACCGAGATGGAGGTTGAATCACTCAGATAGAGATGGCGCTCAGTACTCGGTGTCGGAGAGCTGATCAGAGCTCGAAGTTTTCGGATGACTCAGAGTCGGACTGTCGTCAGGTATGGCAGGGAGAGTTTTTCTTCCTTCTCCTGTCTGCGTGAGATGTGGGACCTTTGAGAGACTTTGAACTTTTACTGTGCTCATGGACTTCTTCATCAAGTTATGGTATTGTTGCACTGTTGTAACTATATGTTATAATTATGTGGTTTTGTTAGTTTTTTTCAGTTCTGGTCTGTCCTGCGTTTTGTGATATCACACTGGAGGAAATATTGTATCATTTCTTAATGCGTGCATTACTGAATGACAATAAAAGAGGACTGCGTGTCTTCATAATCTAAATCCTATTTCTTGTGTTTCTTAAAATCACAAATGTCCATTATCTTCAATATTTTCCATACATACATTCAGATTTTTTTTGCATTTTCCTAGATATTTCCTCTAACATAAAGTTTCATATTTATCCAAATCAGACTTCACTTTCCATGTATTGCTTATAAACCCTGTTTATACCCTTCTGAAATGTCTATTCTTGCCCTCAATAGTTGCACAGAATTCATATCCTTAGTGTTTGCAGAAAGATTCTCATTGTTCATAATTGGTCTCTCAGTTCCTTTAGGGATTCATTTACTTCTTAAATACATATACAAAAGGAGCCCAAATTCTTTTATATTGCATAATACTATTTCTCAAGCTCCATATGTCCACTTACAGTAAAATTCTGAACGTAGCCCAGCTGTGTCTTCAGGAGAAGCTCCTTTGCACTGGGCTGCATTTGGAATGAGCTGCCAGGAATGAGGAGGACACATTAGCAACATTTCAAGGCCATCTAGATATATTTGGTGAATCAGAATAAGATTTATATCACTTTTAAAGATTAACCTTGAACACATACTGAAATACTGAAAAGTTTTTCAAAACCAATGCCATGATTTTCCAAATGTGGATCTCACGATTTTTGGAAGTACAACACATTTTCCAGAGTTTGTACTAAAATGACCTCAAACTAAAAAGTTAAAATAAATCTGCTGAAAACATTTAGCAGGTCAAGCAACATCCATGGAGAGAAACAAGGTTGAAGATTCAGACCAATGACATTTCCAATGAAATGGAATATGAAATATTAAGTTTGTAGCAAGATGCAGGGTGGGGGTTTGGAGAGGGAGGGATAGGACAAAGTAAACATCTCTATTAGGGTGAGGGCAAGGTTTCCTTTGGGATAACCTGTAAATGAGGTCATCTGGTCAAAGTGTTGTTAGGGACAGTTTGGGAAGGGGAACATAGTCTTGCCTATAAAATATTTAACATGGGGTAGTTAGAGTGACAATACAGACAAAAGATTGCAGAATACATTCTGTAAGACAGACTGTGATAGTGGACTGAGAACAACTGAACTAATATCACAGGTAGATGACCTGGCCCATTCTGATACAAACAGAGAAAGCAACTTACCTGAAGTTGTTAACTTCGACATTGAGCCTGGAAGTCTGCAATCTGTTCAAATCGGAGATAAGTGCTGATCAATCTTACATTGGGCCTTTTGTACAGAAGGTCATAGGTGGATAGTTTAGATTAGGAGTGTGATGGAGAATTAAAGTAGCAAATACCAGGAAGCTCAGTGTTGGTCCTGTAGACAGAATGCAAGTGATTCGATCAACCAACCTGCATTTAGCTTCTCCAATATAGAGGTACTACATTGTGTACACCAAATACTTCAGCATTTAACTGCTCTTCAATCCCTCTGCAAATCGTATTGACTCTAACTTGTAGCTGTTTTGGTCTGCAGTTCCATTTTATCCTTCACCGCTCCTGGTGCTACAACATATGTGTTTTTTTTTCTTCTTTTCAGATGTCAAGATTGCAAGCTCCTGAGTACCATTCCAGCATCTTTCTTCTAATTTGCTTTTCTCTGACCACAATCTCTTCAACCAATTCTAACCCTTTCTTGTTTTCACCTTCCCTTCCAAATTTCCCCTCTTTGATCCCAATCAGTCGATCCTCAGCAGAGAAACATTAGAGATCAACATTTCATGTGCCTCAAAGCTCAGGGGCTACTGGCAGCAATGATCTTTGCCCATGTACACTGTTCAGCAACCTGGACTACCTACAGCAGGTACCTCGAGGCACTGGAGAGATACCACCAAAGTGGTCCCCACAAAATCCTCCAAATTCAATGGAAGGAAAAGAGAACCACTGTCAATGTCCTCTCCCAGACAAAGATCTCTCTCTGTTGCTGAGACCTTAGTAATGCTTAGGCAGATATTACTGCATGCCCAAGAGTAAATAACAGAAATAGACACTTTATTGCAAGCTCTGTCACAGGAATGGATTAAAAGATGGGCAGAGGAAAAGATTTATGGATGCACTCAAAACCTCCTTAAAGAAATCCTAAATCCCACAGAGTTCAGGGAATTGCTAGCCATTGACTACCCACAGTAGAGAACAAGCACTCAGGAAGACACTGAGAACCTTAATCAGAAATACGTGGAAGCCCGGCATAAATAGCTGAAGGAATTTACCACCTCAGCAATTACCCACCTGCCCATCTCATCAGGCACACCCTGCCTTTACTGTGGATGAGTTAGCAATTCCCACATTGGCCTCGTCAGTCACCTCAGAACCCACAGAACAGTATGGATGGGGACAGATTTGTCACTGTATAACACTGGTACAAATGTTGTATTGATAACAAGTGCACACTGTACAGTCAGGAAGAAAACAAAGTGTTAAGCAATAAAATCACACACACACACACACACACACACACACACACAATGCTACACAAGGAGCTTGACTAGAATCCAAGTACCAGGAAATCCAGAAAAAAAACAAGTTTCCATGTTTCAGCAGTTTAATGTCAGGAACATTTCCAAATGACAGTGTTTTCAGTAGAATATTATTCTCTCGAAATACTATTAGGATCCATGATTTTCTAACATGTGCAATTATTAAGAACTAAACCAAATTAAGTCATAGAGTTAGATAGCACAGAAACCAGCACTTTGGCTCATAACGTCTGCACTGAATATCAAAGAGCATTTACTGTCAACAATTTATTCTTCCCGTGTGTCCTCACTCCCTCCAGGTTTGACTACTCATGTAGATGCCTAGGGCAATTTATATTGACCAATAAACCCACCAATCTACACATCTTTAATTAATTGAAGGAAACTGGAGCACCTGGAAAATCCCCATGTAGACAGAGGGAAAACATGTAGAGTCTACAGAGACAGCACCCAAGGCCAGGATTGAACATGGGTTACTAGAATAGTGTATTACTCTCCTGACCCTAATAGTAGCATCGGTAAGATACGTTAGACACCTTCAGTATGTCAGACAGCATCTGTGAAAGAAAAAGCAAGGTTTCAGGTTGAAGTCCTTTCATCACCACAGTTGAACTGGTATTATGGGTCAGCACAGCTGAGAGGCCTGTTCCTGTGCATTATCACTCTGTGTTCTATGGTTTCCTGTTTCACTCGACTTGTTTTTTTGAAGAAGAGTGTT
Source organism: Mobula hypostoma (assembly GCF_963921235.1). Taxonomy (NCBI): domain Eukaryota; kingdom Metazoa; phylum Chordata; class Chondrichthyes; order Myliobatiformes; family Myliobatidae; genus Mobula; species Mobula hypostoma. The sequence goes on along the minus strand of NC_086100.1, from coordinate 110,106,392 downwards.
GGAGTTTTCTTGGAATTAACCACCATTTTCATAGTTGAAATAAATATATTTCTCTTAATTAAAGGTATTCAGCAGTGAAACTGGTTAGAAGAATGGAACGGTCTAAGTTTCTATACCCCATCTAATATTTAAAATGCAAGTGACATCACATACAAAATTAAATTGGTTATTTATTTCATTCCAATCATTGTGCCAGGTGGCTTAAAGAAATAATAGAATGCCTAGATGTATAAGTTAATTTGTGAAGGGTTCCTATTTTGATATTATTGTTGTAACAGAAAACTATTGTAAAGATTATAAAAGCAAATACATCTATTAACAAAGCATTAAATTGAGAACAAAATTATAATGGTTAAAATTTAAAAATATTGTTAGGATGTACTCTGAAGTTATGGTATATAGCAAACATTAATTTCAACAGTAACCAGACTTCAGATCTGAATGTGGATTGCAGATTGTTTAAAATGCAGCTCCGAACAACGGTGTTCTTGAAGCTGCAGACTTGGATCTATTGCAAGCTAAGAAACACACCATTGACCTGAGATGTCTGCATATGCATGAATGCAGCCCAGAGTCAGTGGTGATTAACACTCAGTTTGGGTGTCTGGAGTGTTGGTGTGAATATCTAGGTGTTTGAAAATTATATGTAGTTCAAAGGAAGCACTCTGAATACATTGTAACTATAGAATTAACCTGCCATTACCCTTGATCTTTAGCAGATAAAGATGTCATGTAATATTGGGTCAGGAGGCCATTTCTAAGAGTGTCTCCAGCCTGATGCCTAATTGTTCCACTGAATAATGACTTCTATATCCACCAGCTTCAGTCTTTCCTGGTGACTTCGCTCAGTCACAACAGAAACCAACTACAAAGAATTTGTTGGAACAAAGTTATGTTAATAATTAGCAAATTGCGGTAATCGGAGAACTAATTTAAACTGCAATTTTCTATTTGAAATAGAAGATAACCAGGGACAAACCAAGGAAGTGTTCATAAATTGTGGTGTTCAAAACAAATACATCAGGGACAGACCACTGATTAAGAAATAGAGAGAATAAAGGAGAGGTTGAAACACCCAAAAGACTCTTCACCTGAAACAAATTACAGGTGTTACAGAACATGAGCGAAATACTGTGATTGTCCCATTGAGAGTAGCACAGTCTATGAGAGAGCAAAAAAGGATAGGAAGAAATAGTTTAATTGGCAAATGCCAAAGAGTGAGAGAAGAGAGAGATATGAGAGATATAGAGAGATATAAGAGAGAGATATGAGAAAGAGAGAGAGTATTTCACAGAAAAATGTTGTTTTTATATTGTTACTTCATTTCTCATTAGACAGTAATACTAATCTCTGGATACAACTGGGAGACAATGTATAACCTCTACTTCATTAGAAAATCATTGAATGTTTACTACACAGTGGAAACAATTCAACCCTTTGAACCCAAGTTACCTCTTTCTAGATTTCTACTTTCAATATCTTTCCCAATACTGTTCCTTCAGCACTAGAAATTATTTGCTATTAAATGCTCATTCAATTTTCTTTTGAAACCACTGCTTCCATCACCCTTACAAATCGTAACCACTCTCTGTATAAAGAATGTTTTCTCACATACAGAATATTGACCACTGTCTTGAATCTTTATTCCCTGGCCTATGAAGTAATCACTAATTTGTACAATTTTTTTCTAATTATCCTAACTATTCAGACCTATCAAATCTCTTTACAACCTTTGTTTCAAGGAGAATAACCTCAAAAATTCATTCTAATCTAGGCCAGATGAAATTCATCGGTTTTGGAAGCACTCTTATAAACTTCTGCTGCATCCACTCTAGCAGTTTCACCTTGTTTCTAAACTGAACAATTTGGTTTTGCATATTCCACAATTCAACTAGGCCAAACAGGGATAAAAGGGAATAGCTTAAATGGGAACTTTGGCTGGCATAAATGAGTTGGACTGAAGAGACTGTTGACTCCATGACTCTATAACATAACTTCCCTGCCCTGTTTTGTACCTCATGCCCAGGGGTGCGGTGCTAGCCAAAGCACACCCGGCACATCTTTAAGAAAAAAACTGAAATAAACAGGCTAATTAATTAGGTGCTGCCCAGGGTGATTTGAGTATCTCAGAAACTGCTGATCTCCTGGGACTTTTACGCACAACAGACTGTGGGGTTTACAAAGAATGGTGCCAAAAACAAAAAAACATCCAGCGAGTGGATTTAACAAGATGTTTTTGCTCACAGAACAGCCACTCGCTGGCTGTTTTGTTCGTTTTTGCCACCATTCTCCGTAAACCCCAGAGTCTGTTGTGCGTAAAAGTCCCAGGAGATCAGCAATTTCTGAGATACTGAAATCACCCGGGTGGCACCTAATTAATTAGCTTATTTAGTTCGGCTTTTTTCTTAAAGATGTGCTGGGTACACTCTGGCTAGCACCGCACCCCTGAGCATGCCTCCATTGAAGAAGTCCAGGATTCAATTACGCTACATAAATGAAGAACTTTACTACAACAACTCTCATGCTTTCTGACTTGAACCATTTTCCTTTATTCTTACAGCTACTTATTTCCGTACACATCAAAATTCCATGGGCTTCAATGTTGCCTTCAAATATTTAGTATCTCCCTAGTAATAATTTGATAGCAAAAATTGATATACAGTACTGCCTGAAATATTTCAAACGATACTAGAATATCATCAGTGATTCAAATTAACAACACAGAAAAGCTAACAATGAGAAATGCATCTTAATGTGATCTCTTTCCAGAGAGGCAGCCAATTCTGCCCAGTTTTACAATGAATGGTAGGGCAATGAGGTGTGCGGTGGAACGAAGAGACCTGGAAATGTAGATCCATTATTCCTTGAAAGTGGTATCGCAGACAGATAGAGTCATAAAGAGAGCATTTTTGCGCATTGGCCTTTGTTAATCAGAGCAATGAGTACAAGAGTTGGGATACTATGCTGAAGTTATGCAAAATGTTTGTGAGCCCATGTATTGAGTAATGTGTGAAGTTCTGAACACTGACCTACTGGGAAGACCATAAGACTATAAGACCATAAGACAAAGGAGCAGAAGTCGGCCATTCGGCCCATCAAGTCTGCTTCGCCATTTTATCATGAGCTGATCCATTCTCCCATTTAGTCCCACTCCCCCGCCTTCTCACCATAACCTTTGATGCCCTGGCTACTCAGATACCTGAGACATCAATAATAGAAAATAGACAATAGACTATAGGTGCAGGAGTAGGCCATTCGGCCCTTCGAGCCAGCACCGCCATTCACTGTGATCATGGCTGATCATTCACAATTAGTATCCAGTTTCTGCCTTATCCCCATAATGTATGATTCCGCTATCTTTAAGAGCTCTATCCATCTCTTTCTTGAAAGCATCCAGAGACTTGGCCTCCACTGCCTTCTGGGCAGAGCATTCCACATATCCACCACTCTCTGGATGAAAAAGTTTTTCCTCAACTCCGTTCTAAATGGCCTATCCCTTATTCTTAAACTGTGGCCTCTAGTTCTGGACTCACCCATCAGTGGGAACGTGCTTCCTGCCTCCAGCATGTCCAATCCCTTAATAATCTTATATGTTTCAATCAGATCCCCTCTCATCCTTCTAAATTCCAGTGTATACAATAAGACATCAATAAGCTTGAAAGAGTGCAGAGAAAATTTACACAGATGTTGCTGGGACTTGAGGCCCTGAATTACAGGGAAAGGTTGAATATGTTAACTTTATTCCTGGGAATGTAGGGGATCGTTTGAGAAATACAAAATTAAGAGGGGTATAGATTGGGGGAATGCATGCAGGCTTTTTCCCTTCAGGTTGGGTGAAACTACAGCCAAAGGACATACAGTATGTTTAGGGTAAAAGGTGGAATATTTAAGACAAATCTGAAGGAAAACTACTTCACTCAGAGGGTGGTGAAGAGTATGGAATGAGCTTCCAGCAGAAGCAGTAAAAACAGGTTCAATTATTATATTTAAGAGAAGGCTAGATAGATGAAAGGAGTTTAATGGCTATGGTTCAAGTGTAGATGGGGAGGACCAGGCAGAAAACCAGGCTGGGATGGTCTAAATGCATAGAAGGGGCTGTTTTATGCTGTAGTGCTTGCTGATTTGCTCTCTCTCTGACTCTGAAACACTTATAACACAAAAGATAGGGAGTGGTTAGTCAGAGCATACATTTTTAAATGGTACACATATGCAAATAAAGCAGGAAATGCTGAAATTACTCAACAGAACAGATATAAGATCTGATGAAAGGCCATTGACCTGACCATTTCAGTCTGCACATATGCTGTCTGTTGTGAAGAGTATTTTCAGCATCTTTAATTGTGTATGTTAATTTTTAGAGATACAGCATGGTAATAGGTCCTTCCAGCCAATGAGCTTGTGCCTACTAAACCATACGTCTTTGGAATATGGGAGTAAACTAGAGCAACGGTTGGGTGTCCAGAATCTGTAGTCCTCTGCTTTTCAAATCTATAAGCTATACTTGTTACAAATGAAAATCCATTCAGACAACCTCTTCACTCCTACACTGGTCTTCTCTATTACCACATCAAAAATAATTCTATCAGGTTAATCAAACATGATTTGTCTTGATCAAGCTCTTGCTAGGCTTCTTTTTTTTACTTATTATTTTATTTGTCTGGAGATGCAGCACAGAACAGGCCCTTCTGCCTTAATGAGCTGCACCACCCAGCAAACCACCTATTTAACCCTAGCCTAATCACAGGACAATTTATAATGGCCAATTCACCTACCAACTGGTACATCTTTGAACTCTGGGAGAAAACCCAAGTGCACACACAAAGAATGAACACATTTTCTTACAGAGGACGCCTGAACGAACTCTGAACTTTGACATCCAAGCTGTACTGTAATAGCATCAGGCTAAATGCTCTGTTTCCATGGCAATCTGAACTCCAGTTTTTCCAAATGACAATTCAATTATCCCCAAATATTGCTTCTCCAACATCTGAGGTTACATTTTTGAATTAATACAGCCAATAATTACTTGGCAGAACATGACATCCCTATTTTCCAATCTCCAATTCTCTGATCCTCTGCATCAATAGAAAATTGGAAGATTGCGGCAAATGTTCTGCAATTTCCACCCCCACTTCCCTTTGCAACCTAGAAAGCTTCAATCCAGATTAAGTGCCTCACTTACTGTACATACAGCAAAGCTTTCTAATAAATACTCCTTATCAATTTTCACTACATCAATTATTTCTCCCAACACCACTTGTATTGAAGTACTGGCAGCATCTTCTTCCTGGTTAAACAACTACGCAAAGTGCTAATTAAATATTCCAGTCTATGCTCGGTTAAGAAGCATAGATTATCCTCATAATTCCTTACTGACCCCAGCACTCTTTATGCTATCTGCTTATGTCTATGGACTTTTATATTAACTGACATCCTTTTTCATGTTTACTCTTTATCTGCTCTATTTGCCTTTCTACACCCCTCTCAGTTTACCATTCTCAGCCTGATCCTCAGATGTTTATTAATTTCATATGCATCATACAACCCCTTTTTATGTTTCATCATACATTATATCTATGTCACCCAAGGAACTATGGCTTTGGTTCTATATTTTGTCCTATGGGAATATCCAGAGTTTATACTTGAAACATCTCTTCTTTACAGAAATTTTATTGTTGCATGAGGGTTTCACCCTCCAGACTTTGGCCAGATCTCCTCTCATTCCATTGAAGCTGGCCTTCCTTTAAATAATAGACACAAGGTTGGAGGAGCAACAACTTATCTTCTGTCTGGGTAGCTCCCAACCTGGTGGCATGAATATCGATTTCTCGAACTTCCGGTGATTACCGCACCCGACCCCTTACACCATCCCCATTCTTGTTTCCCTCTTTCACCTTATTTCCTTACCTGTCCATCACCTGCCTCTGGTGCTCCTTCCCTTTCCTTTCTTCCATGCCCTTCTTTTCTCTCCTATCAGATTCCCCCTTCTCCAGCCCTGTATCTCTTCCACCAATCAACTTCTCAGCTCTTTACTTCACCCCTCCCTCTCCCAGTTTCACAATTCACCTATCACCTGCTACCTAGCCCTTCTTCTTCCTCTCCCACCACCTTCTTATTCTGACCTCTTCTCCCTTCTTTTCCAGTCCTTATGAAGGTTCTCGGCTTGAAACGTCATCTGCTTATTCCCATCCATGGATGCTACCTGACCTGCCGAGCTCCTCCAGCACATTGTGTGCATTCCTTTAAATAAGATGTCCTTTAATTTTTTTGAGATACAGTGCTGAGGAGGCCCTTCAGCCCAGCAACCCCTGATCTAACCCTGGCCTAGTCACGGGACATTATACAATGACCAATTAACCTGCCAAACCCGCACGTCCTTGTCCTTGGACTTTGGGAGGACACAGGAGCACTCGGAGGAAACCCACACGGTCTCGGGCAGAATGTACAAACTCCTTACTGGCAGCAGTGGAAATTGAACCTGTGTCACTGACACTGCAAAGCATTGTGCTAACCACTACACTACTGTGCTGTCCTTCTTGTCTAGTCTGCTTCCTACTCCTTTTCATCTTTCAAAACTATCTTATGCTTTTCAAATTTTCTCTCGACACTTGGACCACCTCATTATCCAACATAAGATTCTGCAAAGCCTCTTTCCTCATTGGCCTGAGAACGTACTGATCAAGGAAGCTTCCTCAAACCCATTTCAGAAATGTCTTCCTTACCCCTTCTTTGCCTAATACAGTGACATTTATACCAATCAACACTGAATTCACAGTAAGTGAATTCACATCACTGTAATCACTCTGCAAAGTTTCCACCACTCCAGGTATCATTTGCTGATTTACTATTTTATTTTGGACCCTTAGGATACCTCTGCTAACGACTTTCTTGGTTCCTAACCGAAGAAAAAAATAGCTTGTATTACAAACAGATAATGCCAGTATTGCTCAGTGGGTCTGACTGCTTTTGTCAAAAGGCAAACAGATTCCAAGGTGCAAGTTGTAGATTTTTCATGAAAACTGGAAAAGTGAGAAAACAAGTTGTGCTAAATTGCAGGAAGAGTGAGGGTGGGAGGAATAACACAGATTAATATTTCTGTAGGGTGAGGTCAGGCTTAGTGAAGTGATTCTCATGTTTAATGATACATTGATGAAAGCAGTTAAAGAAAAATGAAAATGCTTTGAGGTAGCTTTGGTCTTGCTCCCTCAGAAGCATCTTATCTTTCCAGCAATATATATTCCTTAAATAATTAATTACCTCTTCACTCCCTTTTTTTCCCTTTGCTACATTTTCCAAACACTCTGCAAACACAATAATGTTAAATTTCCAGTCCTGTCGTTTTATTTGCTCTCATAATCTCAGATTTGTACTTTCAGATCACCAGACTTATTGACCACACTGTGCGCCTACACACATAAATTATAAAATAATCTATGTTTTTCTTGTGATTTTATTCAGTCTGTGATCTGCTAAATTGTACCACATTTTACTCCACTGCTACTCAACACTCCCAGTCTTTGGTGCACTTAAAGTTGGTCGTCCCTTGAAAATTTTGTTTAAACCACCACATCCTGTGAACATCCTCATGAAAATGTTGTTCCCAATTGACCTGGATAAATACTTTGATCTTGAATATGATCTGCTTGCCTCAGAGTAGAACCCATTTACCAAAAATATTTGAAGACACAACAACAGCAGATGCTGGAACCTGGAGCAAAATGGTAACCCAATGGAGAATCTTAGCTATTCGAGCAGCATCCACGGTGCTTATAAAGAGCATTCACCCACCTAGGGAGTTTTCATGTTTCATTGTTTTACAACAGTGGATTTAATTTGGCTTTTTTTGACACTGATCAACAGAAAAAGTCTTTCATATTAAAGTGAAAACAGATCCCTACAAAGTGATCTAAATTAATTATAAATATAAAAGACAAAATAATTGATTATATAAGTATTCACCCCTTGAATATGATACACCAACTCATCACTGCAGCCAATTGGTTTTAGAAGTCACATAATTAGTTAAATTGTGTTTTAATTTATTGTAGGAAAAATACCCCTGTATCTGGAGGGTTCAATTGCTGTTGACTCAGTATCCTGGCAAAAACTACACCATGAAGATAAAAGAACACTCCAAGCAACTCTAAAAAGGTTAGTGAAAAGCACAAGTCAGAAGATAGATGGAAGAAAATTTCCAAGTCACTGAATACCCTTTGGAGTATAATTAAGTCAATCATCAAGAAATGGAAAGGATATGGCTGTAAATCTGCCTAGAGCAGGCTGTCCTCAAAAACTTGCAGTGGCCTTGCAGGAAGAGGACTAGTGAGGGGCGGGGGGGGGGTCACCAAAAGACCTTTGTCAACTCCTGAGGAGTTACATCCATCAGTGATTGAGATGGGAGAGATTGTACATATAGCCGTTGCCTGGGTGCTTCACCAGTCACAGCTTTATGGGAGAGTGGCAAAGGGAAAAACACTGTTGGGAAAAAAACCTCACATAAAATCTCAGCTAGAGTTTGCTGTGAGAGACTCTGAAGTCAGCTGGAAGAAAGCTCTATGGTTTGATAAAGCCAAAACTTGAGTTTTTTAGCTATCAGACATACGGTAAACACTGCACATCATCAAAAACACACCACCCCTACTGTGAAGCATGGTGGTGGCTGCATCATGCTGTGGGGATGCTTCACTGCAGCAGGCCCTGGAAGGCTTGTGAAGGTAGCGGGTAAAATAAATGCAGCAAAATTCAGGGAAATCCTGGAGGAAAACCTGATACAGTTGCAAGAGAACTGTGACTTGGGAGAAGATTTGTTTTCCAGCAAGACAACGACCCCAAGCATACAGCTAAAGCTACACAGGAATAGCTTACAAACAACAAAGTTAATGTCCTGGAGTGGCCAAGTCAGAGTCCAGAGCTCAATCCAATTGAGAATTTGTGGCTGGACTTGAAAAGGGCTATTTACTCACGATCCTCAAGAAATCTGACAGAGCTTGATTAGTTTTATAAAGAAGAATGGGGATAAATTGCAGTGTCTAGATGTTCAAAGCTGATAGAGACCTGTCACACAGACTCGAGGCTGTAATTGCTGTCAAAGGTGCATCTACTAAATACTGACTTGTAAAGTGTGGATACTTCTGCATTCAATTATTTTGTGTTTTATATTTGTAAGTAATTTAGATAACTTTGTAGAGCTTTTGGTATGCTGGCCTTTATAAATCAGAGCATTGAGTATAGGAGTTGGGATGTAATGTTGAAATTGTACAAGGCATTGGCAAGGCCAAATTTGGAGTATTGTGTACAGTTCTGGTCACCAAATTATAGGAAAGATGTCAACAAAATAGAGGGAGTACAGAGAAGAATTATTAGAATGCTGCCTGGGTTTCAGCACCTGAGTTACAGAGAAAGGTTGAACAAGTTAGGTCTTTATTCTTTGGAGCGTAGAAGGTTGAGGGGGGACTTGATAGAGGTATTTAAAATTATGAGGGGGATAGATAGAGTTGATGTGGATAGGCTTTTGACATTAAGAGCAAGGGAGATTCAAGCAGGATATGAGTTGAGAGTCAGGGGGCAAAAGTTTAGGGGTAACATGAGGGGGAACTTCTTTACTCAGAGAGTGGTGGCTGTGTGGAACGAGCTTCCAGCAGAAGTGGTAGAGGCAGGTTCGATATTGTCATTTAAAGTAAAATTGGATAGGTATATGGACAGGAAAGGAATGGAGGGTTATGGGCTGAGTGCAGGTCGGTGGGACTAGGTGAGAGTAAGCATTCGGCACTGACTAGAAGGGCCGAGATAGACTGTTTCTGTGCTGTAATTGTTGTATGGTTATATGATTTCCTCTAGGTGCTTCAGTTTCCTCCCACAGTGCAAAGCCGCACCAGGTAGAAGGTTAATTTGGTCATTGTAAATTGTCCTGTGACAGTTAGACTAGGGTTCGATGGGCAGCATGGCTTGTTGGGCCAGAAGGGCCTGTTCTGTGTTGTATCTCTAAATAAGATGCTTAAAATTATCCAAACTGCTACTGTATATAACAATAGAGGTCCCAGTACTGGTTCCTGTGATACTCTGCTAGTCACAATTTTCCATTCACGAAAACAACTTCCCACCATCGCTGTCTGCCATCTATTGCCAAGATAACTTTGGATCTATTTTGCCCAACTTGCCCATGGAACCTAACCTTTCGGACCACTCTTCCCTGTTGGACCTCTTCTAAGGCCTCTCAGAGTTTCATGCAACTATATTAATCACATTGACTTCATCAAAAACATTTTGTTACCTCTTCAAATTGATCTAACAGGAACTTCCACTAACAAAGCCATGCTGACTATCTTTAAATAATCCCAGCCTTTCCAAATGCAGGACATTCCTGTCACTCATTACGTTTACCAATAACTTCCCAATTATTAACAATAGACTCTTAAATCTGTAATTGCCAGGCTTGTCTCTGCTGCCCTTCCAGAAAGGGTACCATATTGGTTGTCCTCCAGTCATCTGCTCTTCATCTTTGGCCAGAAAAGATCCCCGTCACCCACAGCCAGCCCTCTTCTCATTGCTACCATCAAGGAGGTGGTACAGTAGCCTGAAGACACACACTCAACATTTCAGGAACAGTTTCTTCCCCTTCGTCTTTGGATTTCTGAATGAGCAATAAAACCATATATATATATATTTCTTACTGTTTTAATAGTATTTTTATTATGTATTGCAAAGTTAGGTGTTTTGATTGTTTGGTTATGATGTTTATATTTTCAAAATATTTCACTGTCTGTACAGCACTTTGGAAATTCTCTGATACTGCCAGAGGTGTTCATAAATAAAGAGCTTCTCATTGACGAAGAGGTAGCAAAGTATTAGTATTGCTAGGTTCAGAAATTTGGAAGGAGGTAGTGTTTTGAACTGTTATATTTGGGGACAATATTGAATCTTTAACTTCAATCCATAAACTCTGGTTTAAATATTTCAATTGTAATTCAAACATTAACAGAACAGAGACGGGTTCATGTTCATATTGCCTGGAGAATTTTTTTTTAAAGAGAGCAGTGCAGCGAAGGGAGAGAGTGGGGAAAAGCCCCACAGAAACGTGCTGTGGTAGGCGGGCGCTGAGGATGGGCGGGCGCTGCGCTGCCTGGTGAGTGAGTGAGTGAGTGAGGAGTGGGAAGAGGAGGAAGTGAATGCAGGCCGGCGGGGCGAGCGCGCCGTTCTAACGCTGTCAATCAATCACGACGGCGGCGGCGGCGGCGGCAGACCAGACCAGCGGAGAAGTTCCTCACACTGCCGGCGCTGGGCAGAAACGCGACTCGACCTCAAGCATGTCAGTGCTGGCGCTGCAGGAATATGAATTCGAGAGGCAATTCAACGAGAGAGAAGCCATTCAGTGGATGCAGGAAAACTGGTGAGCCGATGTTTTGTACAAGTCTTGCTTGCAGACAGATGGGCTGGCATCCCACCCGGCTCCAACACCCCCACCCCACGGCATTTTGAGATAACATCCGATTTGTGTTTTATTTTTTACTTTGTGTAGGTTTTAACAATGGTTCAGCTACTGCAAATTTAAAGTTCCCTCTATCTTTGTATTATGAAAGGGTCCACCTACTTCTGGACGCACTTGTGCCGGCTACTTCCCCCTCTGGCTTTCATCAGTTTAATTCCCCTCTTTCTGGACCGCTTCTCATTTTTCGCTGGGGGGGGCATCCACCAAACAACATCAGATCGCGCTATCAGTCGTATGCTGAGTGATTATAGATGCGATCTCGGGTTTAAATCTTCTTGAAGTAGACGAGGGTTTATTGTGTCATCCCCCAGCCCAATTCTCACGGGGCATTCTTGCAATCCAATTATTTTTGGGGAAAAGCTCCTTGAGCAGACATTGAAGCACGTGCAGACAGCCCGGCGCGAACCGCCCCTACCTGCCAGATCCATTTTCTGTGGGAACACGGCAGAACTGGAGCACGAACGCGACTTTGCATTAAATAATAGAGGCTCGGGCGCTTACAGTAGGTACGTGCTCATACCGAGTGTGTGTGTATGTATAAAAGGACTTCGCGTGCCCTGGTGTTCAGGTCGCTATTTGTATTCGGACTGTGTGTGTGAGAGGATGGAAGCCCAGTCATTGCTGACGTTGGGTTTGTATATGGGTTCTTCCTCTTCACACGGCCAGAGCGGTCCAGTGATGCAATTCTCCATCGACCCCCGTCCCCCCGCCGCGATTTCGATCGGCTCCTACCCTCAGCAAACGTCGCACAAGCCGAGGCGGCCTCGATTATCCGATGGGAAATTTCATATTGCTCCGTAAGAGTTGCCGTGTGTGAAGCTTCGAGTAATCCCCCCCTCCTCTTTTCCCTTTGAATTCTAGTTTCAAAAAAGCTGCAGCTTCAGCCTGTTTCCACTGAAGTGATTATCATACTACATTTTGTGTAAGTGGATTGACAAAATTTACCTTTCAAACTAAACTATCACTGCACCTTTTCACTAAAATTCGAGGACTCTTATGTGATCCAATATCTTACAGGTGTAGAAGTACCCCTTTTACGTGTTTTTTTTTGGTTTCTGTTAAAGTGGCATAGTCTAAAGGGGTAGTGCTTGCCGAGATGAGAATAAAGAGGCATTTACAGAGATGCACGCACCACGCCCAGATACTGATTTGTTTTTAAAAATATAAAATACCTCTGGAATTCTGTGCAACTGCTCCGTTAGTGTTATAGTTGTACAAAACCATTCAATAATCTGCATCCATCATTTGCATTGTGCTACCTTGTAGTTGTACAAATGCAAAAATCAGAACTCACTGCAAAAAGCAATTTGATTTGCAAACAACATTTTATTACCTTGTACTTCCCAATGTTTCTGGTGTATGTGAGAGCCTGTTGTTGCCAAAGCAGAGAAAGGATTTAAATTGTAAGGTAGGGTGGAGCTTGAGGAGCCTTGGAAGATGCTGCCGGGCCTGGAGGACCTGAGTTATAAGGAAAGATTAAATAGGTCAGGACTTTATTCATTGGAATGTAAAAGATTGAGAGGAGATTTGATAGAGGACTTCAATATTATGAGGGGTATATTTAGGGTAAATGCATACAGGCTTTTTACACTGAGGTTGTGTTAAGGGTGAAAGGTGAAAGGTTTAAGGGGAACATGAGGGGAACTTCTTCACTCAGGGTCTGCAGGGTGTGGAATCAGCTGCTAGTGCAATTGGTGCACGCAAGCTCGATTTCACTGTTCAAGAGAAGTTTAGTTATGTCGCTGGGTGGTAAGGGTATGGAGGGCTATGGTCCTGGTGCAGCTGGAAGGGAGTAGGCACAGTAAGTGGTTCGGCACAGACTAGATGGGCCGAAGGGCCTGTTTGCATGTAATACTGTATGACTATTCTGTCCACAGAATCAGTGGTTCCATTTCCTAAAGGGATTTGATATGAGGTAATGGGAGAGAACCAAACTAACATACCAATGATACAGTTGCTGCTGCCTCCTCGCTTCAGGGACCTGGGTGGCGTTTGTACCTTCTCCCTATCCCTCTGGGTTTCTTCCCTGTGCTTAGATTTCCTCCCATGTCCACAGATGGCTGGAAGACCAGTTGGCCACTGTAAAAGTTATCCCTCCATGTAGGTAATGAAGTAAACACATTCGTAGGGGAGTTTATAAGCATCAAGAATGTTTTGGGGATACATAGGAATATGAAGGGGAATTGACTTAGGGGATTGCTCTGCTTGGATCCTTTGGCCTTTTGTATAGCAATAGGTTCAGGTCAAACCAAGATGTAGAATCATAATTATAACATAAGTCCATACAGAAACCTCTGATTTTTGCTTTACAGCCAGTGATCATTGTTACTGCTAAGTAGAACTGTTAAAGTTATTTGTGTGTGTGTGATTGTAGTGTTACCCTAAAGGATAATGAAGCTTATCATGTTTGCCTGAATGAAGTATACACCACTTCCTAGGCTATTGGATTGCATGATCCAAACCTATTGTGCTTAAAATGAGCTGGGATGAATTTTAGGAAATTCTTTTAGGTAAGTACCTTGCCTTTGAACACATGCTGCATTTGAATTGTGAGCTAGTTACCATTGTTGGAGTGCTGTAGAAGTAGGCTTTGTCTTTTGGAAGAAATTAATATCTTCAATTTAAAAAAAATAGATTGATATCTGAGTGTTCTTGTGAGATTAGCAATCACACTTGAAGCCATGCAAATGCCATTCACTGATCCATATTATCTTGTAGAAACTGAAATCCTTGGCCTTGTTAACGTCTCCGTGACTTGCCCGTCATCATCTTTTGACTCATTCAGCTGTGCAGTTGTGCGAGAGCTCTGGTATGTCCCTGTCTTCTTTTGCCCCACCTGTGGCAACTGTGGTTGGGTGAAAGCATCTCTCTCACTTACTTGTTTTCAAATACTTCTCGATAACTATTTTCGACTGACACACTTTTGTCACCCTCCCCATTGTCTTTAACTTTGGCTCTGTATCAGATATTGCCATAGTCATATTTGGAGTAGTTTACTGTGTCAAAAGTTCTTTTAAAATGTAGGTTATCATAATTGAAGTAGGCTTTTTCCCTTTAAACTTTTTTTTCCACTTTCCATATATAGTGAACACTTGACTGGGTGTCGTATAGCAAAGAATACTTTTTGTGGTTTCACATATTCTAATATTGGAATTTAGTGAAGCTTTGTAATAAAATGTATAATGGTGTAAATAATTTTAAAAGACCAACTGTGGGATGGTTAGTCACACCTACAAAATAGATCTGCAAAGGCTTAAAATGCCTATAAAGTTGAAGGGAAAAGTAATTCAGTAAATGTAACATAGTATTTTAAATAACTTGGAATAAAATAAATTTTAATTCTTGAATGTATTTATTTGTGTATTTTTAGCCGGTGTTTTGTGATGAAATATGACTGCTATATAAATTATCTGAATTAAAAATAAATGCAGCTAGATAGAGGGAAAAAATCTACATGAAAGCAAAGTTTTTGGTTACTCAGTTTTGCTGCTAGTTTGCTTTAAGCTGTCAGAGCCATGTGCTTAGGAAGTTAGTGTTGCCCTGTTTAATATAGATCGACTGACCAATACTGATCATCTTATGATGTCTTCTGACAGAAAACTGGCCAATCAAAAGACAGGAGGCCTGCTCTGACTGCTTCCAGCTCATCTGCATGTGGTTACATCACTGGAGGCTAGTCTGATTTTTATATATATAAATGTCATCAGTCTGTGTTCAGTAAACTTTGCATACTCTTGCCCCAGTTTTACTGTCTCTAAATTAACTCTTTCACTACCAAATCAACTGAAGACTAACATTTCTAAATACAAATAAAGTAATATATCTACAGTACAATCTGGGAAATTATGTTTTTCTCTTGTGGCGTAAAGTAGAAATGAGGGATACATTTCATAGGTCCTGCATTTACGGAACTTGCTGGTTGAGTGTGAATCTGTAAAACTAATTGTTTAAACAGCCCACTTGCGCAAAACTTGAGCATTATCAACTACTGTTCCAGTTTGGCTGAAAATCCTGCCGAAGGGTCTCAGCCTGAAACGTCGACTGTTTCCTCTTTTCCATAGATGCTGCCAGGCCTGCTGAGTTCCTCCAGCATTTTGGGTGCGTAGCTCAGATTTCCAGCATCTACAGATTTTCTCTTGTTTGTGAGTAATTATTAGCTGTCATTATTGCAACAGTTCATGTATCCTTGTGATGGGAGGGCAGTGGAGGATACCTGTTTGGTGGAGGTAGGTAGGAGCTTCTCTCCTTGCTGCCAGCTGTTGAAAATTATGGGAAGGCATTCCTCGATGGTAGATTGAAGCCATTTTGATATAGGCTTGTCAAGAGGCGATCAGAATGTTCACTTTGAGTCTTGTTCCTCACGGGTAAATGGTCCAAAGAAATTGCCACAGTGCAAACTTTACCACATAGTTTATAATAATCTATAAATAAACTTATTTATACGTTTACCAATAAACTTGTAGAAATTGTTACAGAAGTAACAACAATGCTACCAGAGGAGGTGGAGGACATAGTTATGATAGCAATGTATGCGAGACATTTAGACCAATGCATGAAAAGGCAGGATTTACGGTTAGTATCAGGGCACATCTTGGGGTGGCAGGGGAGGGTGAGGGCCACGTTCCTGAGCGGCTGCGTGCTGTATGTTTTATTTATCGCTTAAAGGAACTGTAACTGTTTAATGATTTTTACAGTGGGGTTACTTTTTAAATTCCAGTATGATGTCTGTTGCACTTCATATATGAAAACGTGAACCAGTTGTTTCCTGCGGATCGAGGTTGCAATCATCTTATTTGGAATTATTTTTTGAGCCCTTGAGCTTCTCACTGTGGGGCAGCATATTTAAAGGATTTAAAAAAATTCATATTCTGGTTGTATCTGTCTCAGTATTTGTCACTCAGGATGGTTAGCAATTACAATTAGAATTTCATTAGAATTTCTTACGGCCGACTTGTATATGGAGACATTTTTTGAAGCTTCTACACTGAAACATGTTTCCCCATGGAGAAAGAACTTCACATAAAATTTTTGAAATGTTACTAGTATTATAGTTGTTAAATATCTTTGTAATAAGAGGGGAAAATATAGACTAACTCTCTAATCTCAGTGTGATGTACTTTGATGTAAGTTCTGCCAAATACTTGGGTGAGCAAGCTGTTTTTGACATGAGACAGCGTTGTCTAGTCTGGGGTGGGGTGGAGTGTGTTGTGTTCAAACAACCACCACATCTGACATCAGTATCTCCATCACCTCGAAGTAACAAACTTGAGCATATCTGTGTATGATTTCGTTTTTAGTCGCTTCCTAATGTCTTCTGTTTGTCTGTTCCATTATCAGCATCTGCATTTCTTTATTGAGTTCGACAGCTGAAGTGGCTTGCATTGAAGCCATTTTTATCATTCTGTTATCTCGCGCAGTTCCTTCTCCTGTAGTGTACTACTTTAGTAAAAGTGACTTTATTCTACAGAATTCACATCATAACACTTGACCTTTATTGGTTACCTCCCCCCTTGGCTTCAATGCGATCTTGTATCTCGGCATGTAACTCAATGCCGTTTAGTAGCAATGGCACCAGAACAGCTTGCTTCAGGAGCACAATACAAGTTAATCCTGAGATAAGATTTCTCCGGTGCCTTCACTTTAGCAAGTCTTCCTTCTGTAGAATTGACCTTGACCCCATACTTTGTGTTCACTTGGTACTCTGGATCAGACCCTGACTGTCCCTGCACAATCTATCTTCTGCACTTTGGACTGGCTTTCTTCTCTTGGTAGGAGGTGAAGAATTAGTGAAGTTTCATTTCTAGGCTTGTTGGAATGTGTTTATAATATTCTCAGTGCATATCCTGTTCTAGTGTCCGATTCTAGCTTATTTTGTAGTTAGCTGAATGCAGGGAGTAAACTTTTTCCTTACATAATCTTCTTAACTCAAATATTTATTTGTTTGATGACTGCTGCATCAATTAAAGCACACAGTACAGAGTCCTTGGCCCGGATTCACCTGGTATCATAATGTGAGGGGACTGATCCGCTGGCTCTGCTTCACCCATTTCTGCCTGTTGACTGAGGTCTTCTAGCAGATCGCACGGTTTGATTATGCTTTGCATTGCACTGCTGCTACATTACAGCAAATTTCACCATGTACGCTGGTGGTATTAAACCTGATTCTCATTCTCTGTATCGTCTAGAGGGCTCCTTCTGCATTTTAAATAGACACAATCATTGGGGATGTTGTACTTTTTCCAGAGGCTCCTTGGAAAAATGTAACATTCACTTCATAAATTTATAATTCTCCAGTTTCATAACCTAGCAGAAGTACGCTAAAGACGTTGAACTCTGAAAGTAAGATTCTCTAGAATAGCCTTTGTGAAGAGATGACCAGACTTGCTGGAAGCTTCTGTACTGACACTATAGATTCAAAACACTATCTGGTCACACACCACAATTCCTAAGGCTGTACTAAGCAAAATTTTGCATGTTGGGATGTAGGCACAGTATCAGAAATCAGTCAATATTTCCAACATCATTACAAGAGTTTGTACAGGGATTGGCGCAAAGTACTGCCTGGAAAATCATATTGACAGAGATTAGAACAGGCACATAGAGCCATAGAAAAGTACAGCACAGAAATAGGCCCTTTCTCCCATCTAGTGAACCATTTAAACTGCCTACTCCTGTCAACCTGCATCGAGTCCGTAGCCCTCCATACCTTTACCATCCATTTACCGATCCAAACTTCTCTTACAGGTTGAAATTGAGCTCACAGGCACCACTTGTGTTGCCAGCTCATTCTGCATCTTACGACCCTTTGAGTGAAGAAGTTTTCCCTCATGTTTTTCACCTTTCACTCTTAAAAATCTATCTCCCTGAGACGCCACTGTCATTGAATAATAGACTTGTATCCCAGATCCCTTTGTTCTACCACACTGAAGATTTCTGTCTTCTAACAGTGAAAACTTGTATTTTGGATGTTGGTTGACAAACATCACTGAAGTTTAGATTGAGAACTACCAAGAGTTAAAAAATTTTTATTTGTTGCTAATTTTGAGAAAAATTTTGAAAGGGCATCTAAAACTGTGATATTTATTCAACTTAATAATTGTGAGGACAAAGGTAGTCGGGGCATTCACTTTCTCCATTTCTGATGTATTCTGACTGGTGTCTGCATGCCTACACACAGCTTGCCAGGTCATCTTTGACAGCATACCCAAAGCTTAAGGGCAAGAGCAACAGGCCTGTATGTCAAGCTGTTCGGATATGGCCCAAGTCTGGGGGTGCTGGGGGGGAGGGGGAGCAGGAGAGAGAGTGACCGAAACTGAAGTGGGTCAAATAGGGCTGTTGACTAAAACTCTCAAATGGAAAACTAAATGCCATCACCGCGGCTGAAAGAATATCTAAACATAAAATGAATACCGCTTGTCTCCAGCGCTGGCTAACTCCAGAGTCCACTTTCTCAGACAAGCAGGCAGCGTAACATTGCTGCGCTTTGCTCAAGTCTCGGCAAGCACTACAACAAAAAGAAGGGAGTTAAATACCGCCACAATGAAATAATAATTAGCTGACACGTGCATATTCACGAGTGCAGTTGCCGAACCTGCTGCGCAGCCCACCTGTGGGGACACGTTGACCCTCCAGTGGAGTTAGTGATTGTGGTATCACCACCTGCTGTAGGATAGCCTAGCAGTTCGTACAATTACTTTACAACACCAGCGATCTCTGATCGGGTGTTGAGTCCCGAGGTGTCTTTAAGAAATTTGTATGTTCGCCCTGAGACGCAGTTTCCTCCATGTCCTCAGGTTTCTTCCCGTTTCCCAAAGCTGTACGATTGGAGTTGGAAAGTTATGGGCATGCTGTTTGGTATCGGAATCATGACAACACTTGTGGGCTGTCCCCAGCACAGTCCTTGGACTGTGTTGGTGTTGACGCATTTTACCGTATGTGACAAATTTTTTAAAAAGAGCTAATGGTTTTGTAGAAAAAAGGTCATCTTTGGTTTTGTAGTTTTCTGAGGCCTACACCATCCTGAGGTGAAAACATCACTGTCATTTCTTTACTACTGCAAGATTTAAAATTCTTGAAATCCCTGCCAAATAGGATTATGGAAGTTCGAGCACTGTTTGGACAGCAGATGTTCAAAGAAGCATTTCTTCACCACCTCTACCATTCTAAATATAATTAGAGTTGTGCAATAAATGCCGGCCTAGCCTCTATTTCCTGTTGTTACAGGGGAATGTTTTCAGAGCATAGAATTAACTAATTATATCACAGTCTCTATTAAGGAGTCTTTAGTTTTTAATTCCAACTTGATGTTGTTATGTCTATATGCAATTTTCCCTCTCATTCCTTTTCAAATCTCAGAATGTTTTCTCTGTGATGCTCTGGTCCATTTGTGCATCCCACTCCCTTTCTCGTTCAGCTTGCAAGGATGGTGCAGAGCGCTCTGTTGCCTGTCAGTTAGAATATTTTCCTGTTTTCTCCCATTATGATCTCTGCCTTTGGCCTCCTGGACTGTCCCAACAAAGCACAACTTAAAAACAACAAACAAACTGCTGAAGGTTCTTAGTGTCTCAAGCAACGTCTGTGGAGGCAAAGATATGTTTGGCACTTCAGCTTAATCCTGCTTTAAGGCTGAAATACCCTGGGGTATTTCAGGCAGGGTGTCCTGAAATGTTAACCATCCATTTGCCTCCACAAGGTGCTGCTTGACCTGCTGAGTTCCTCCATCAGTTCTGACTTTTGCTCTGATATCATCATTTGCACTCTCCCGTGTCTCCTAAGCTCATTGTAAGATTGAGCTGTAGATTCTCATTTTCGTAATTGGCCCTTGTAGAGCATCATCTACTTGTTTAGCACATAGAATCCACCAGTTTTGAGTTTACTAGTTTGAGATCATCAGCTTTTCTAATTCTGCAATTCCAGCGTTTGCATTCCTTTTATTCCTTTCTGATGTTACCAGCTTCATTCGCTCGAAATCCTTGTATCTTTTCTGGATGTAGTTTACCACCGTCCTTCTATCAGCATTGCTACCATTTTTTTGTCTCCATTCCCCAGCTCCAATTTATATTTCTTAACCTTTCCCAGTTCTGTAAGGTCAGTGATACATTTTTGTTCTGTCTACAGACAGTGCTAGATGAATTATTTCAGTATTCTGTTTCAATTTCAATTTTTGACATGCACAGTATTTGGTTTCAGGATTTAAAAAAATATATAGTTTTCTTTTTAGTACTGATTGGTCAACTGCTTATCACATGCCTTGTGGGCTTAGGTACATCATTCTGACTAATCTTTCAGTATTGGTATCAATCTTCCTCTGCTGTAACAACTACATGTGGTTACTCATGATGTTCCTTACCAGTTACAGATAAACTTAAATCCTAAACCTCTTACTCAAAGTTATCTCATCATTAATTTTGCTGCCTTTTCTCATGGTGCTTTTTCTTCCCTCCTAATGGTATAAGCCTCTCTTGCTTCAATGGTTAGTGAGTTTGCATCACAGTTGGTAGGATACTGTTCTGAAATCTGGGTCCAATACAGCCTGATCTCTGACTTTTACAAGAAAGAAATGACTGAAGTGTGTGGCTGGAGTGTTCACTGAGATCTTTAACTTCGAGCTTTGGCAGTCTGAGGTACCCACCTGAGTCAGGCAGGCTTCAATTATACCTGTAACTAAGATGAATGTGGTAACCTGCCTTAAGGACTATTGTCCAGTGGCACTTAGATTCAGAGTGATGAAATGCTTTGGGAGGTTTGTGATGAAACATATTAACACCTGCCTGAGAAGTGATTTGGTTCTGCTCCAATTTGCCTACTGGAGCAACAGGTCCAGAGCAGATGCCATCTCGTTGGCTCTTCACTCAGTCCTTGAAACTCCGGACAGCAAGGGTGCAAACATCAGAATGCTGTTTATCGGCTATAGCTCAGTATTCAATACCATCATTCCATTCAATATCTCAGAACTAACCAATAGGCTTTAAGACCTTCCTTTCAATATCTCCTTGTGCAATTGGATCCTCAATTTCCTCACTTGCAGACCCCAGTCAGTTCAGATTGGTGGCAACAACTCTTCCACAATCTCCCATCAGCACAGGGCTGTGTGCTTATCCCCCTGCTCTACTGGATTTACACTTATGACTGAGGCTAAGCACAGCTCCAATGCCATATTCAAGTTTGCTGACGACACCACTGTCATGCGATGAATCAGCATATAGGAAGGGGATTGAAAATCTGGCTGAGTGGTGTCATAAACAAAACCTCTCACTCAATGCCAGCAAGACCAAGGATCTGATTATTGACTTCAGCATGTCTGTAAACCAGTTCTCATTGGAGGATCAGAGCTGGATAGGGTTAGCAACTTTAAATTCCTCTGTGTTATTATTTTGGAGGACCTGGGCCCAGCACGTACATGCATTATGGGTGGGGGGGGGGAACAAGGCAGTGCCTCTACTTTGCAAAGATTCGGCATGAAATGGAGTACAGACTATCTGCATTACAGCCTGGTATAGAAACACCATTGCCCTTAAATGGAAAATCCTACAAAAAGTAGTGGACATAGCTCAGTCCATCACGGGTAAAGCCCTCCCCACTGTTGAGCACATCTACATGAAGCATTGTTGCAGGAAAGCAGCATCCATTATCAGGGATTGCTACCACCCAGGACGTCAATCTAAATGGCAGTCTTCCTTCCTTCGGAACAAGACCATAAGACATAGGAGCAGAATTAGGCCATCTGGTCCATCGAGTCTGCTCTGCCATTCAATAATGGCTGGTCCTTTTTTTTCTCTCTCCTCCTTAACCCCAGCTCCTGGCCTTCGCCCCATAACCTTTGATGCCATGTCCAATCAAGAACCTATCAATCTCTGCCTTAAATACACCCAACAACTTGGCCTCCACAGCTGCATATGGCAACAAATTCCACAAATTCACCACCCTTTGGCTAAAGAAGTTTCTCTCCATTTCCGTTTTGAAAGGGCGCCCCTCTATCCTGAGGCTGTGTCCACTTACCCTAGACTCTCCCACCATGGGAAACATCCTTTCCACATCTACTGTCCTGGCCTTTCAACTTTTGAAAGGTTTCAATGAAATTCCCCCTTCTTCTGAATTCCAGGAGTACAGACCCTGAGCCACCAAACATTCCTCGTATGAGAACCCTTTTATTCCTGGAATCATCCTTGTGAACCTCCTGTAGACCCTCTCCAATGCCAGTACATCTTTTCTAAAATGAGGGGCCCAAAACCATTCACAATACTCAAGGTGAGTCCTCACCAGTGCCTCTATAAAGCCTCAGCATCACATCCTTGCTCTTGTATTCTAGATGACTTGAAATGAATGCTAACATGGCATTTGCCTTCCTCACCACCAACTCGACATGCAAGTTAACCTTTAGGGTGTTCTGCACAAAGACTCCCAAGTCCCTTTGTATCTCAGATTTTTGGATTTTCTCTCCGTTTAGAAAATAGTCTGCAGTTATTCTTCTACCAAAGTGCACGATCATGTATTTTCCAACATTGTATTTCATTTGCCACTTTCTTGGCCATTCTCCTAATCTAAGTCCTTCTGCATCCTACCTGTTTCCTCAACACTACCTGCCCCTCCACCAATCTTTGTATTATCTGCAAACTTGGCAACAAAGCCATCTATTCCATTATCTAAGTCATTTATATACAGCATAAAAAGAAATGGTCCCAACACTGACCCTTGTGGAACACTAGTAATCACTGGCAGCCAACCAGTAAAGGATCCTTTTATTCACACTCACTGCCTCCTACCAATCAGCCAATGCTCTAACCATGTGAGTAACTTTCCTGTAATACCATGGGCTCTTAACTTGATAAGCAGCCTCATGTTTGGCACCTTGTCAAAGGTCTTCTGAAAACGGTACTTGTATCTCCTCAAAGAATTCCAAGAGGTTCGTCAGGCAGGATTTTCCCTGAAGGAAACCGTGCTGGCTTTATACTACCTTGTCCTGTGTCACCACGTACTCCATCACCTCATCCTTAACAACTGACTCTAACGTCTTCACAACCACTGAGGTCAGGCTAACTGGTCTATGATTTCACTTCTGTTGCCTCCCTCCCTTCTTGTGGAGTGGAGTGACATTTGCAATTTTCCAGTCCTCTGGCACCATGCCAGAGTCCAATGATTTTTGAAAGATCATTTCTAGTGCCACCACAATCTCTAACACTACCTCTTTCAGAACCCTAGGGTATAGTTCATCTGTTCCGGGTGACTTATGTACCTTTAGGTCTTTTCCTTTTTGAGCTCCTTTACTCTTGTAACAATAACTGCACCCATTTCTCTTCCTATACACACACACACACACACACACACACACACACACACTCCCTGTCCCCCTCCCCCCCTCCCTCCAACATCAGAACATCAGGCATACTGCTGGTGTCTTCCACAGTGAAGACTGATGCAAAATACTCATGTAGTTCATCAGCCATCTCTTTGTCCCCCGTTATTATTTCCCCTGCCTTATTTTCTAGTGGTCCTATATCCACTCTCATTTCTCTTTTATTTTTAACATACTTGAAAAAACTTTTACTATCCACTTTAATATTATTTGCTAGCTTGCTTTCATATTTTTCATCTTTTCCCTTCTGATGAATTTTTTAGTTGCTCTCTGTAGGTTCCTAAAAACTTCCCAATCCTCTATCTTACCACTAATTTTTGCTTTGTTGTATGTCTTTTTTTTGCTTTTACAATAGCTTTGACTTCCCTTGTCAGCCACAGTTGTACTATTTTACCACTTGATTATTTCTTCATTTTTGGAATACACATGACCTGCACCTTCCTCATTTTTCCCAGAAACACACGCCATTGCTGCTCTGCTGACATCCCTGCCAGCAGTTCCTTCCAATTTACTTTGGCGAACTCCTCTCTCATACTACTGTAATTTCCCTTACTCCACTGAAATACTGCTACATCAGACTTTATTTTCTCCCTATCAAATTTCAAGTTGAATACAATCATATTGTGATCACTAAGGCTTCTTTTACCTTAATCTCCTGGTTCGTTACATAACACCCAATCCAGTATAGCTGATCCCCTAGTAAGCTCAATGACAAACTGCTCTAAAAAGCCATCTCATAGGCATTCAACAAACTCACTCTCTTGAGATCCATTACCAACCTGATTTTCTGAATTAACATTCTGACTGTTAAAACCTCCCATGACTACTATAACATTGCCCTTTTGACTGGCCTTTTCTATTTCCTGTTGTAATCTGTGGTCCACCTCTCAGCCACTGTTGGGAGGTCTGTATATAACTGCCATTAATGTCCTTTTACCCTTGCAGTTTCTTAACTCAACCCACAAGGACTCAACATATTCCGATCCGATGTCACATCTTCCGACTGATTTGATGCCATTCTTTACCAGTAGAGCCACACCACCCTATCTGCCTACCTCCCTATCCCTCCAATATAACGTGTAACCTTGGACATTCAGTTTCCAACTACAACCATCCTTCAGCCACGATTCAGTGATGGCCACAACATCATACCTGGCAATCTGTAATAGTGCAACAAGTTCATCAACCTTATTTCTTACACTAAATGCATTTAGATACAACACCTTGAGTACCGTATTTGTTGTTCTTTCTGACTCTGCATCCGTAATGATTTGATACTCAGCCTGTTGGCTGCAACTAAGTCCCATCACCTGCTTCTCCTTCCTGACGAACTGACTGCACACTGTCTTTACTTCTTTACCATCCATCCTTGCCTGAGTCCCTACACTCCAGTTCCCACCCCCTGCCAAATTAGTTTAAACCCTAGTTTAAACAAGGACCAAGGTAAGCAGGGAGTGTTGATGTGCTGTGACTGAAATGAGAGGAAGGGAGTTAAATATCACCACAATGAAACACTAATTGGTTGGAACATAGTCACGAGGAGATTGCTGACCCTGTTCCACAGCCTGCTTGCGAGGGTGCCCAAACCCCACAGCAGAGTCCGTGGCTGTGACAAGAAAAAGAGATGTACTTATATAGAAACATAGAAAATAGGTGCAGGAGTAGGCCATTCGGCCTTTCGAGCCTGCACCGCCATTTATTATGATCATGGCTGATCATCCAACTCAGAACCCTGCACCAGCCTTCCCTCCATACCCCCTGATCCCCGTAGCCACAAGGGCCATATCTAACTCCCTCTTAAATATAGCCAATGAACTGGCCTCAACTGTTTCCTGTGGCAGAGAATTCCACAGATTCACAACTCTCTGTGTGAAGAAGTTTTTCCTAATTTCAGTCCTAAAAGCCTTCCCCCTTATCCTCAAACTGTGACCCCTCGTTCTGGACTTCCCCGACATCGGGAACAATCTTCCTGCATCTAGCCTGTCCAATCCCTTTAGGATTTTATACGTTTCAATCAGATCCCCCCTCAATCTTCTAAATTCCAACGAGTACAAGCCCAGTTCATCCAGTCTTTCTTCATATGAAAGTCCTGCCATCCCAGGAATCAATCTGGTGAACCTTCTTTGTACTCCCTCTATGGCAAAGATGTCTTCCCTCAGATTAGGGGACCAAAACTGCACACAATACTCCAGGTGTGGTCTCACCAAGGCCTTGTACAACTGCAGTAGTACCTCCCTGCTCCTGTACTCAAATCCTCTTGCTATAAATGCCAGCATACCATTTGCCTTTTTCACCGCCTGCTGTACCTGCATGCCCACTTTCAATGACTGGTGTATAATGACACCCAGGTCTCGTTGCACCTCCCCTTTTCCTAATCAGCCACCGTTCAGATAATAATCTGTTTTCCTATTTTTGCCACCAAAGTGGATAACTTCACATTTATCCACATTAAATTGCATCTGCCATGAATTTGCCCACTCACCCAACCTATCCAAGTCACCCTGCATCCTCTTAGCATCCTCCTCACAGCTAACACTGCCGCCCAGCTTCGTGTCATCCGCAAACTTGGAGATGCTGCATTTAATTCCCTCATCCAAGTCATTAATATATATTGTAAACAACTGGGGTCCCAGCACTGAGCCTTGCGGTACCCCACTAGTCACTGCCTGCCATTCTGAAAAGGTCCCGTTTATTCCCACTCTTTGCTTCCTGTCTGCTAACCAATTCTCTATCCACATCAATACCTTACCCCCAATACCGTGTGCTTTAAGTTTGCACACTAATCTCCTGTGTGGGACCTTGTCAAAAGCCTTTTGAAAATCCAGATATACCACATGCCCTGGTTGTCACATGTACACTGAAGCTGACAGTGAAGGGCAATCAGAATTGCGCTGGGCAGCCCACACTTCCAGTGCCTGGACAGTACACCCGCAACTCACGAACCCGAACTGTAGGTTTTTGGAATGTGGGGGGAAACCGGAGGAAACCCACGTGGTCATGGGGAGAATGTACAGACTGCTCACACGCAGCCTGATCATTGATCAGTGATCACCACGTTATGTTAACCACTACAGTACTTGTTACCCCCAACTGATGCTGAATGCTTATTCCTGAACGTCAGAAAGCGAAGTTAAGGAAAAAGCACTGGGGAGGTGGGGAGACACAGTAACTGGGAGTCCTCAGGTTAGACACGCAGAGTAAATGGGTGAGAGGGGAGGATCAATATGAAAAAGAAGGGGGAGGAGAGACTGGTGCTGTAGCAGACAAAGAAAGTTAAAAGACATGTGTATGATGGTCTCTGCATGTTAGATCTTCACAGGACTCCAACCCCCATCCTCAAACACTAAAAATTTAATTACCTAGTGGGCACTCTGGTGACATTGCTGACTGTGTCTATCTTGATGGAGAAAGTACAGTCCTCGGGAGGTAAAAAGACCTTAACAAACAAGGCTATCTGCCTGGTGCAGGTAATTAATGTTCGAACAGTCTCAATCCTCGTCCTTGAGCAGTGTTGTGGCAGTGCTTTAACTACCTTACTGCTAACATCTCAAGCTCCATGGAATCTTAAATTTCAGGAAATAAGCTGTTATCTAGCATACCATAAACCATGTTTATGACTACAGATGTTAATGAATTAAATCTTGCTGCAAGCTTGAATTTATGTTCAGTAATTCAAATTGAAGAGTGCAGAGGAAATGAACTTGGGTCCTGCTGCTAAGGCAGATGCAGTCAGCGTTCTGTCCAATAATCATACTCTTCCTGAGGCCATGTCTGATCGACATTAGTTTTCAGTTAAGCCGTACCTCAATTGCTAAAATTTTTTAAAAAATCCTTCCACGGACTCCTTTTTTAATTTCTTATTGCCTTTCAAGATATCTGGCCTACTCTTCTGCGTTGTTTTCCACTTTTGAGCGCTCTTATTTTCTTCATTGGCGCCATTCTTCTGTTGAGGTGATTCTAACCCCTGGTGTTCTCTGTCCTTTTTAATATGTTCTTTTTCAGCAGTGGTATGCACTGATGGGATAAGTAGTTTTTCATGTTTTCTCATTACCTGGCCTGTTAAAGAGGTAACCATAAGACTTTTTAAAAACAAAGTAATGCTGTTGGGCAGGTAATGTTTTAAGAGAAGCAATGATTCTCCATGCTAGCTATCCTTGAGCAGTCCCATGCAACATACTGCGATATTTCACTGGAACCATTTTGTTGGCAAGATCTCAAACTCCATGGCATGACAGATGGGCAACAGGCTTTGTGTTCTGTACTGTGCACTCGGTAGCACTTATATTTGGTACCTCCTGTGTCTAATGAAGTGGCCTCTGGATGTGGTCTTCTGTTGCTGTAGTCCATCCACTTCAAGGTTGAACGCATCGTGTATTCAGAGATGCTCTTTTGCACACCACTGTTGTAACATGTGGTTACATGAGGTACTGTCACCTTCCTGTCAGCTTGAACTAGTCTGGCCGTTCTTCTCTGAGCCCTCTCATTAACAAGACGTTTTCACCCATAGAACTGACACTCACTGGATTTTTTTTTGTTTGTTTGTTTTTCGCACCATTCACTGAAAACTCAGACTGTTGTGCCTGAAATTCCCAGGAGATCAGCAGTTTCTGAGATACTCAGACCACCTCGTCTGGCACCAACAATCATTCTGCAGTCAAAGTCACTTAGATCATCTTTCTTCCCCCATTCTGATGTTTGGTTTGAACAGCAACTGCACCTCTTGACCATGTCTGCATGCATTGAGTTGCTGTCGTGCAATTGGCTGATTAGATATTTGCATTAATGAGCAGGTGTACAGGTGTACCTAATAAAGTGGCCACTGAGTGTATATTCCTTACTAAAGGTGTGTTTCCTCAAGCGTTTGGTAAGTAGCCAAGTCATTCATTTACTGTCTGTGTGTGAGTGCTAAAAACAACAGTAGGTAGTGAGAACTGCAGGTGATTCCCTTCCCAATTCAGCAAAGAGGATTTGGGAAGTGAAAATGTTTGTGGTTCAGGTGTTGGAGCATTTGGTTAGGGGAAATGTGAAGATTTTCATTGCTCTCGGCTTTGCTCTGCTCTGCTAATTTTGGAGTGTTTAATAATAGCAGTGCTCGAGACCTGGGCTTTCCCCGTTTTTTGCTATGCTGAAGGTGCTGTTTTATTCCTTGAGTACCAAGTTGAGGTTTCCCAAAGGAAGCAAAATTGGGGCAATACTGGTTTTCAAAACCAGTATTAAAGGTTTTTACTGAAAGTGACAGAAACTAAATTGTGTTCAGCTGCTTTGCCGAGTTCACAGCTGCTGTCTCATGAGGCGACTCAGCTGTGTGATCCCTTTGTGGCGCAGGTTGTTATAGAGTTGGGGAGGGAGGGCTAAGCAAATCTGTGGTCCAGAGTAGTTCATTTAGGGCATAGCAAAAGGGACAACAATTATGAATGAATGGAGGTGGAGGCAAATGTATACTTAAGACAACAATACATGAGGATGGTCAGTAAATCGTATTGCACTTTTAGTTTGTTTTGTAGTTTTTTGCCTTTTTGTTCCCTGAGAAGAAAAGCAATGTTTTAGGCCAATCTCTGTTGCTGAGGCAAATGCATCAGGAAGTACCTGGTCCGGTTTCCAGGATGTCTGCAAGATGTAGAAGCAACCACTTCAAAGTTTAATTTATAGAGTCATAGAAGAGTACGACACAGTAACAAGCCCTTTGGCCCATCTAGTCTGTGCCAAACCATGTAAGCTGCCTACTCCCATCGACCTGCACAGAGACCATAGCTTTCCGTACCCCTACCATCCATGTACTTTTTCAAACTTCTCTTGAACATTGAAATCGAGCTCACAAGCACCGCTTGTGCTGGCAGCTCGTTCCACACTTTTATGAAGGAGTTTCCCCTCATGTTCCCTTTAAAATGTTCACCTTTCACCCTTAACCTCTAGTTGTAGCCCTACCCATCCTCAGTGGGAAAAAGCCTGCTTGCATTTACCCTATCTATACCCCTCATAATTTTGTATACCTCTATCAGATCTCCTCACAGTCTTCTATATTCCAAGCAGTAACGTCCTTATAATGCAGGTCTTCCAGACCCAACAACATCCATGAAACTTTTCTCTGTACTCTTTCAATCTTATTTACAACTTTCCTGTAGGTAGGTGACACAAAAACTGCACCCAATATTGCAAATTAGCATTCACCTTATGCAACCTCAACATAACATTATGACTGGTACCTGGTGAGCTAGAGCAAATGGTTTTGTAAGCTACCTTACAAGCTTCGATATTTTGATAGTGAAGACCTACAGCACCACGTCCTTCATTTACAAGAAAGTAATGTGATTAGTAAAAATATTTTTAAAATAATCTTGGGAGCAGTGACATTTTCTCAAGAGAGCAAATTTGGAAAGTGAATAAAGGCACTTTTCACTAGTTCCGCAGGCTGCTTTTTGTTTGGATCCCCTCTGGGTTGCATCACAGTGAACTTGGCAGGGGGTCCATAGTGAACTGGTCATTTGGAATCGGAATTGGCTAGTCCATAGGAGACAGGATAGTAGTTAATGGGACTTGCAAAGGTGGAGGCCCATGATTAGTGTTGCTCTACAGGGGCCTATGTGTGGCCAAGTGGTTAGGGTGTTGGACTCACGATCTGAAGGTGGTGGGCTCGAGTCTCGGCCAAGGCAGCGTGTTGTGCCTTTGAGCAAGGCACTTAACCACACACTGCTCCAGTCCACCCAGCTGAAAATGGGTACCGGCAAATGCTGGGGGTTAACATCAAGATAGACTGGCGTCCTATCCAGGGGGGAGTCTGGTACTCTCAGTGGCTTCATGCCACAGAAACCGTGAAGTGGCATAAGCACCGGCCTGATGGGCCACAAGGCTCAGGACAGACTTCAACTTTTTTCTAACAGGGGCCTATACAGTGTATAAATGATCTGGATGAACACGTAGATGAGTTGGTTAGTAGGTTTGCAGATGATACAGTGTTGTGGATAGTGTAGACAACTGTCAGAGGATGCAGTGGAATATAATCAGTTGCATTTATGGGTGGAGAAATGGTAGATGGCGTCTAACCTCGCCAAACATGAAGTTTCGCACTTCAGTTGATTATATATAAAGGGACTGTATTCTGTCAGTGGCAAGACCCTTAACAGAGGAATTTTGGGGTCCAAGTTCATAGCCCCCTAGTTTTTGGGGTGATATGAAAGCTTATAACAGGCTGGCCTTTATTAGTGGAGACATTAAATTCATAAATCAGGCAGCTTTATGAAACTCTGGGGTATTGCATTCATTTCTGGTCTGCCCCATTATAGGAAGGACGTGGAGGCTTGGAGGTGAGGTTTACCAGATGCTGTTGAGATTAGTGAGCATTAGTGAAGAGAAGGTAGACAAACTTGGGCTGCTTTTGCTGGAGGCTGAGGGAAGACCTGATGAGCCTTTATATGGTTATGAGAGGGTGAGAGAGAGAGAGAGTAGACGGACTATATGCATTTAAGGAGAGAGGGGTTAACAAAGGAGCAAGCCTTTTACACAGAGTGGTGAGTACATGGAATGTGTTGTCAGGGTGATGGTGGAGGATCTTGGATAAACATAATGTGTTGGAAGAGAGGGACACGGAGGTTGGGTAGGCAGAAGGGATTAGTTTAAATGAGCATTTGATTGCTAATTTAGTTTGGTACAGCATTGTGGGCAGAAAGGCTGTATGTTTAGTTATCACAAAATTGGCTAAACTTGGTGAACTTGTGGCTGCCTACATAATTGCCTCAATTAGAAAATAACTTTGACTCTCAATATGGCTTCAGATCAGTAACCTGTTAACTAATGTTCAGTTTTGGCAGGGCTGCTGGGCTCTAAGTCGTGTTGTAATTTGAACAATATAAGTGTTGATTTCCAGAGGATTCATTAGCTACTTTGGGCACCAAGGCAGCGTTCAGCATGAGTGTGATATTAGGAATTCTAGTGCAATTGAATGTTGTTGGGAATCGGTTCAAAGTACATTTATTATCAAAGTATGTATACAGTATACAACTCTGCGATTTGGCTTCCCCAGACAGTCATGAAACAGAGAAAACCATGGAAGCCATTCAAAGAAAAACATCAATCACACAAAAAAAAACAAATTGTGCAAACAGCAACAAGAACATTAACCTCCCTCCCATAGGTGCAGAGAAAACAAATTGTGCAAACGGTAACAAGAACATCAACCTCCTCCCGCCCCCCACACACAGAGAAAACAAATTGTGCAATGGCAACAAGAACATCAACCTCCCCCATGCACAAAAAAACAAATTGTGCAAACGGCAACAAGAAGATCAACCTCCCCCATGCACAAAAAAATTGTGCAAACGGTAACAAGAACATTAGGACAAAGGAAAGTCACTTGTACTGTTCAATGGTTTCCATCATCACAGAGGAGCCTACTTATCTTCAGCTGACTGGGATTTCTCCCCTTGGTTTATCTTTCACATCCTCTCACCTACCTGGTTTCAGCTGCCTATTGTGCTTTCCTCATCTAGATTCACTTCTACGTATCACCTACCAATCCTTGTCTCACCCCTTTTCCTCTTTGATATGCTGTCTATCATTCATTCGACACTATGCCTTACAGTCCAGATGTAGGATCCCAAGTCTATGTCGAGCACCCCTTTTAGCTCCAGCAGTTCCTTTTTTTTTTAAAGTCACATTCCAGCATCTGTAGTTTCACCTGTCTCTATCTTCACCTGTCCCTGGAGTGATCATCATGAGGTGAACAGTTGGGCTATTCTCTAACTTGTGTTTGGTGTACTCAATGCAATAAGGTCATGGAGCACCCCAATCTGACTGTAAGAGGCTTGGACTGGTAAGCAGTTACACCCAATGGTTACTAGAAATCCCTCCTGCCATCTCAACACAATCTAGAAACTTCCTAATACCTTTCAGTGATGCGGCCTTTTCCAGAGCAGATGCCATTAACTTCCATTGGGAATGTGGGTGATGAGGGTGATGGAGTCGGTGGTGGGGGGAGGGCTGGAAGTAAGTCTCTGAGCAGTAAGAACAGATTTAGTCCATAAGACATAGGAGCAGAATTAGGCCATTTGGCCCTTGAGTGCTCTGCCATTCAATCATGGCTGATTCATTTTCTCTTTCAACCCCCATTCTTCTGCCTTCTTCCTGTAACCTTTGACACCCTCACTGACAACCTCCACTTTAAATGTACCCAATGACTTGGCCTCCACAGCCGTCTCACCCTCTGGTAAAGAAATTCCTCCTCATCTCTGATCTATGGGCACGGTAGCTTAGTGGTTTGCACAACACTTTACAGTACAGGTGACCTGGGTTCAATTCCCACGGCTGCCTGTAAGGGGTTTGTACATTCTCCCTGTGACCGTGTGGGTTTCCTCCGGATGCTCCGATTTCCTCCCATACAGGGTGGTAGGTTAATTGGTCATTGTAAATTGTTCCATAATTAGGCTAGGGATAAATTGAGGGAATTACTGGCCAGTGCAGCTCGAAGGGTTGCAAGGTTCTATTCCACGCTGTATCTCAATAAATAAAGCAACATCCTTCTATTCCTTTCACTATGAGGGGTATCCTTGGAGCGAACTAAAGATATTTAGAGAGGAGAAGGACTGGATAATTTTTACGTAGGTGTGACAAACTGCACTACCTTAAAGAGTGGTGAATGTAAATCTGAGAGGAAGTATGATTGAAGTGTGTGTTCTCCTTCAAAGATTGAGTGACAATGGGCAGTGTAACAGCTCAGCAGTATATATATAGAGTTCTACGTTGGAACTTGGAAAATTATTGCAGTGTTATGGGGAAGGATGAGGCACAATCTGAAATGCTGTCACACAGACCTGACATGACCTCCTGTAATGTAATCACTCTGTGATTTAGAGAGTTGTTGCCCTGGTAGACCTGATGTGACCCTTAATTTATACGAATGATCAGTGAATGGCACTCAAATTTATAAAGACATCCTTGTGCTGTTGGCTGGTGAGCAACATAATAGTAGCTGTCTCCCATTGCTTGTATAATCATTTGTGTTAATTAAAATAATTGGATCACAGATTTGAGATTTTAATATCTATGTCATCACCCAGCTTGTAAAAAAAATTGGAATGGGTAGAGTGCGATTGCAACAAGTGGCAGTTAAGTTGATAACTTTGTGCTTTGAAGGATATTTTTGATCAAAACAGTTTATAACTTTCAATGTAGTTTTGTATTTTGCAATTTCAACAATTTTGTAATACCTAGTGATTAAGAATTGTCTCCTTTCTTTTCTGTCTTTTCTTTTCCTGCCCTTTATTGGAGGCAGTATTTTCAGACTGTCAATCTGTGCAAAACTCATCTTCTGCTTAGTTTATAGTTTTGCCTCTTGTTTGGAAAATTGGCTGCAATGGCATCTGTTGGGCTTTGTTTCCCACTGGTTTCTTCTATTTAATATCTGATTTTAGGAACAAAGTCACTGATTTGAAAAGCGTATCAAGAATCTATCAACCTCTGCTTTAAATGTACTCAACTTGGCTTCCACATCCATCTGTGACAGATTCACCACTCTGGCTAAAAAAAATTCCTTCTCATCTCTGTTCTAAAAGGACATCCCTGTGGTCTTGGACTCCCCCACCACATCCACTCGATCGTGGCCTTTCAACATTTGATAGGTTTCAATGAGGTCACCCCTCATTCTTCTGAATTCCAGTGAGTAGACGCTCAGAGCCATCAAACACTCCTCGTATGACAAGCCTTTCAATCCTGGAATCATTTTCATGAACCTCCTCTGAACCCTCTTCAATGTCAGCACATCCTTTCTTAGACAAGGTGCCCAGAACTGCTCTCGATACTCCAAGTGAGGCCTCCGCGGTGCTTTATAAAGCCTTAAGATGAAAACATGTGACAGGCCCCATTACTGCATGTAGGCACCCCTGCAAAGGTACCTTTATGGATTT
Organism: Mobula hypostoma; assembly: GCF_963921235.1. NCBI lineage: Eukaryota > Metazoa > Chordata > Chondrichthyes > Myliobatiformes > Myliobatidae > Mobula > Mobula hypostoma. The sequence continues at coordinate 110,071,660 of NC_086100.1, read as the reverse complement.
TTGGTGAGACAAGTTCCTGACTGGACTTCTCAGTCCTTCAGACTAGTGACTGTCTGTATATCCAAGGAAGAATGGGTGCGTGGCAAGGTAGCAGAAGAAACTGCAGAACCAGTAACATAAGGCTTGTCGTCATTACTTTCTGCTAACCGTTACTGGGTGTATACGAGGTGAAGCAGAAATTGACCTTGGTTAGAATAGGCAAGGTGGGTGAATAGCACCTTTGTTAGGCTTGGATCATGTTGTTGTGCACAAATCTATTGGGTTGAGTAGAGGAACAGGTGTGTAACATCAATGGAAGTAGGTCAAACTATGACCCTTGGGGAGGAGTCATTTCCTGTAGCATTTTATTGTTCCATAGGGTTTGTTTGTATAAGGTGATTGGATCTAGAGAACAGATTACAGCCTGTACCTTACTCCTTGATATCAGTTGCAATATTTGTTTTGTATGGTACCTTTTTGGAAATAAAAGTCTCGTGCTCCTGCAAAGTTGGTCATGCCATGCCGTGACTTTGCTACATCATGACTAATGACTGGAATGGGTGGGGGTAGATTATTTCATTTTATGACTGTATAGTCTTTGAGTTGCCCTTCAACTTGCAAAGCGACAAGATGATGATGCCTGGTTTAAGATGTTAAGGAATCGTTGAGAAATCAAGCCATTCAGAGTATTCCTGCTGTATTTAATTTAATACTTGCCACGCGCATTGAAAAGCATGGAGTAATAATGAACTTTGTTACTTGGATAACTGTGGTAATTCTGAAGCTAATACATGCTGACGAGCACTGGGGATGAGTGCATTTACTAGACCAAAACCAATCAGGACCCACACGCTAGGTTTAGCGACTCTAGGTAACCTGGGGCCTCCTCTGTGGTGGTTGTGGGAGTTGACTCTGAGACTGTAGAAAGTGGTTCTGACAGCTCTGGACAGCTTTCTCCTCCTTTTCTCTCTCTGGATCTACTTCAATCCCTTTCCTTTTCTTTCTCCCATTTCTTCTGTCTTTCACACATTTTCTCATTCATGTTCCTTCTCTCCATCTCTTCAGAATGAGCAACGGCAAAAGGTACTGCAGCTGCTTCTATGGATTTGCGTCACACGTTATCTTGAAAGCTTTGTAACTTCTCTCCGCATTGATTCTTCTTGCCTACAGAATGATTGCCTTCTGTTACATTTGTGATCAAGTACAATAGACCCTGTGTTCAGTTTGACACTAACCTTGACCTTGGTGATTGGGGCAGGTGGGGTGCAGCAAAGTATATACAGTAACTTATTACAAAGTACATCTTCATGTCTGTCTATTATTAAGGCCGGTCACTCTTTGCCTGCTACATTAAGTGATGGGCTTAATATCCAAACGGCAGAGAGTGTGGCTGCCTGTCTCAGCTCAGTTTATCATTAGCACGCAGCATACAATTAGCATTGTTGCCGGATTACAACAATGGAGTGAGGGTGGAAAAGCTTTACCGATATAGTGAAAAGCTGCTCATTGTAAAGCAGAGAAGATCAGAGACTCTCATAAAACTCCAACATTGCACTCAGATGCAAGCTTATTGCTCCAGTCCTCAGTTCCTTTGTCCTTTTGCCTTGCCCTATGCACCTCTGCCAAAGTGATTCAAAGTATATTTATTATCAAGGTATATATGCATTAAACAACCTTGAGATTTATCCCCTTACAGGCAGCCACCAATCAAGAAATACAGAAGAACCCATTTAAAAAATGACTAACACCCAATGTTCAGAGAGAGAGAGAGAGAGAGAGAGAGAAAACAAATCTTGCAAACGATAAAAGTAAGCAAATAACATTTAGAAAGAAAGTGAGTCCTCGGACACAGAGCCCACAGCAGCTAGAGTAGGCCCGCAGCCTCGGCCTTAGTTCATCACGTATTGGAGTAAAATGTCATGGAGCCCAGTGCAGGCCCGCAGCCTGGGCCTCGGTTCATCATGTATTGGAGTAAAACGTCATGGAGCCCAGCGCAGACCCACAGCCTCGGCCTCTGTGCAGCAAAGAGCAAAGTAAATGTCGTGGAGCAATGAGCCAAATCATCCTGACCCTCGACTCTGGCCCCTAACACCCAGCCTTTTCAATCCATCTGATCAGGAGAGATGAGTTGTTTTGATATGCTGCTCCCTTTCAATAGCACTGAGGGCAAATTTGAAAGAATAGTCCTTTTCTTCTTTAGTATTTAGTTCTACTAAAGAGTTTCAATTGAAGTTAATTTTTAAAGGTTTTGTAATAGATGCTGCCTGACTCATTGTGTGTTTTACAGGCAGTTTCTGATTTACAAGGGGTAAATTTATATTATAACTTTGCTATTGAAATTGGTTTCAAGCCAATTGAGAAGATTCCTGGCTTCCATGTGAAGCCTGGGTAATTTGCCAAACTTAGTAGTGGCACCTGGTTGGTGTGTGGCATCCGACACAATGGAGTGTCAGTGATCCTGTTGGAAATTATAAGGGTGGGGATACCTGATGAGCTCAGAATTAGAGTTGGTCGTGGTGCCTCATGAGTCCACTTTCAATCAGAAATAGAGTGGATGGTCTACCTGAGCATTGTGTTCACATTCCCTTTATCACAGAAATCAGTCTTAAGCCAATTTACTATATCCTATATAAAGTCCGGTGTAGGGGGGGGCGGGGAACTGGCTGAGAGTATCAAAGGCTAAGGGACCCACACAGAGAAAATTTGCAGATGCTGGAAATCCAAGCAACACCCACAAAATCCTGGAGGAGCTCAGCAGGCCAGGCAGGATCTATGGAAAAGAGTAACTAGTCAATGTTTGGGGTTGAAACCCTTCGGGAGGACCCACTGATTTCACAGTTATGGCACAAAACACTTGTGCTGAGTAATGTCTGTGCTTGTACCCAAGTTATGGCACCGGATATAACTATACTGCTTGATAATGTGAAAATACTGCCTAGTTGTGTTCTATTCACTAAAAGCAGGACAAATTCAATCCAGTTAATCATCGCCCCATGAGCTGATTCTCAGTCAGCTGAAAAGTGATGGGATTATGGTCCTTGACAGTGCTGTCAGGCAAACATTTACTCTCCAAAAAAAAACTGCTAATTAATGTCCATTTGGGGTATCTGCCTCAAATCCGATCATAGCAGTGATCCAGACACGAACAAGAAAGCTGATTTCCAGCGGTGAGTTGGCACCCGTGATGTGAGGGCAGCAAAGGACTGGATGCTGCTGATTTGGCCTTTCTAGGGCAAACACTCGGATGGAGAGTCGCATCGTGCATGAAGGAAGATGTTTTGATTGTTGCTGAGGAGTTATCACAGAAGGAGTTTCTGAGGGGCTGGGTCTTTGTCCCTCTCAACTTCAGCTCCTTCATCAATAATTGTAAACTTCCGGTTTAAGGTGGAGTTATTTACTGGTTTGTGGCAGCTTGCTGATAGTCAATGAAATAAAGAAAGTGACACTCCCCCCCCCAGTAAGCGAGTAGCGGCCTGTGGCGTCCCCGTCGGAGTTGAGCTGTGTCGCCTGTACAGTCTGGCGTTTTTGCAGTGTGACGAGTCTCGCTGGGGCAGGATGGTTGCAGCGTGTCCGGGCTGGAGCAGACTCGCAGGGAACTCGGTGCAGCGAGGAAAGACCGTGTGGCTGGGAGGGCAACTGTCCGGTGGTGGTGCTTTCCCCTGCTTTTTCTGCCCAGCCTTTCCAACTAGCAGAGGTAGTGGGTTTGGACGGTGAGCCGTTGCAGAGGCACTCTGTTGATGGTACACACTACTACTACTGAGCATCGGTGGTAGGCTGAGTGAACGGATGTAGTGGACTACCACGCCCTGAATGGTGTTAACCTGCTGAAGTGTTGGAGGGAATTCCATCAGGTTCAGACCTGAGCCTTGTAAATGGTGAACAGGCTTTAGAGAGATACTTGCTGCAGGATTCCTAACCTCTTACCTGTACTTGTAGTCACAATTCTGTATGTGGCTACTCCAATTCAATTCAAATTCCGGTCAATGCAACACCCTGCCGAGAGTATTGGTAGTGATTCCATGAAAGTGATACCATGTCAGGAGGAGATGATCGATCAAAGGTGTAAGGTACATTTATTATCTAACTGTGCATACATTATACAATCTTGAGACTCATCTTCTAACAGGCAGCCACATAACAAAGGGAAAAAAAAACATTTAATAAAAAGAACAGCAAGTACCCAAAGTGCAGGGGAAAAAAAACAAATCCTGCAAACAATAAGCGTAAGCAAACAGCGTTCTGAACTGAAGTCCACAAAGATTCCGTCCACAGACGCGGAGCAGTGAACTGAATCGGCCTGCCCTCACCTTGGGGCTCCGACACCCTGACCTTCTCAAGTTGGCCTGGTACCTAAATCGTCGTCCAAACATGGCATGCAGTGGCCTCAATACGCCCTGTGGCTTGGACCCCACTGTCTCAATTCTGCCTGTACCTGACCTTCCAATTCAGCCGGTGCTTTAATAGATCAAACCGCAGGTCTTTCTCACTCTGGGCGACAGGCTCACTGACTTGCTTCGATTCTGCCTTCGTGCCCAAAGGGAAGTGACATGCTATTGGCTGCGATGATCGTTTACCAGAAAGAGAGGGATACCATTATTGGCCGGCATTGGTATCACTCAAATGTCACCCATCAGCCCAGACCTGCCTTGGTTGATCATCAGAGGGCACAGCCTCCGAAAAGAGAGACATCCATTTAGAACAGAGATGAGGAGAAACTTCTTCAACCAGAGGGTGGTGAATCTGTGGTATTGATTGCCACAGACAGCTATGGAGGCCAAATCATTGGGTACATTTAAAACGATGTCAAAAGTTACGAGGCGAGGGCAGAAGAATAGGATTGAAAGGGATTATGAATCAGCCATGATGGAATGGCACAGCAGGCTTGATGAGCTGAATGGCCTAATTCTGCTCCTTTGTCTTATGGTGTTCAATTCTATTCAGGTGTTTAACAAATGAAGCAGTTCATGCCTGCATACAACACGATCAAGACAGCATGCAGACATGGGCTGATAAGTAGCAAACTAATAACATTTGCACTGGAAAAGGCCTTCAACAGAAAGTACAAGCGACTGACCTTGATGTTCAATACCATTACCATTGTCAACTCCCCTACTAACATCCTTAACCATTGACCAGATGCTGAGCTGAATGGACCTCATAAAGGCATGGTTACAAGAGCAGGTGAAAGGCTGGATTTCCTGTGGTGGATCAATCGCATCCCAGGACCCCAGCGACTTTACACCATCCAAAAGCACAGGTAAGTAAGGAGTGTTTATGGAGTGCTCCTCAGACACTTCAATGAGGTCATCTTTAAAGTTCAAAGTAAATTCATTATTGAAATGTGTATATGTCACCATATTCATTATCTTGTGTGCGTTTGCAGTGGAACAAATAAATACGATAGAATCAATTAAAAGTTAAACGATATGCAAAAGGGACAATCTGTGCAAATACAAAATAATAATAAGTAAATGAATAATATTGAAACATGAGTGGTAGAGTCTTTGAAAGTGAGTGTATGGGTTGCGGAATCAGTTCAGTTCAGAATTCAGGGGAGTGAAGTTCAGAAGGCTGATGGTTTAAAGGTTATAACTGTTCCTGAACCTGGTGGTGTGGGATCCAAAGGCTTCTGTACCGATAGTAGCAGCAAGAAGAGAGCATGGCCTGGGTGATGGTGGTCCTCGACGACAGATGCTGCTTTCTTGTGGCAGCGCTTTTTGTCGATGTGCACAGTGTTGGGGAGGACTTTGCCTGTGTCGGACCGGGCTGTGTCACCACTTTCTGCAGGCTTTTCTGTGGTTGGGCGTTGGTGCTTCCGTAACAGGCCATGGTGCAGAGATTACAAGTAGCCTGCTTGATTGGCAACCTGTTCACCACTCGAATCACTTAGTACTGACATGCAGTGGCTGCAATGTGCAACGTCTGCTAAGTACTCTGCACTTGCATCGATGACTCTCAGCATCTGACCTTTACCACCAAGAAGGATAAGTTCAGCAGCAGCATAGAAACGTCACCATATGCAGGCTGCCTTCCAAATTATACAACATTCAGGTCTGGAAATGTTTCTTTGTTCCTTTATCATCACTGTCCTAGATCCAGTAATTCAAGGGCATGGTAGCCCTACCTTGATGGCAAGGACTGACATGTATTGAGAATGCTACTCTCCTTCAACTTGTTACAGGGAAGTCGGCAATAGGAAGAAATCCTGCTTCACACGCTCAAAAATGGGCAGGTAATGATTTAAAAAAGACTGTCTCCTGATTCACTCCATTCCAAGCCTTCAACAGAACGCTGTTCATACTGGAGGTTACTGGGTGATCAAAGGACTCTACCCCACCACAAGGCAGGACTTGAAAATCTAGGAGAAAAATTAAGAGCATTAGTTGAATATGTTGAAACACTTGATGGCTGGGTGCTGTTTTTCAAAGGACCAAGTCTACTCATGTGGCAGCATGAAATTATAAAGACAGATTGGACATGTTATTAAATATTTAATTTATAAGTGGTGCTCTTAATCTGTGCTATTACTTAAACTATTAGTTCCTGATGTGGATTCTATATTTGAGAGCCACTTAATTTTTGTTTTTTTTAAATCTCAAAATGACTACCAGCAAACTCGGTCATAACTTGAAAGGCATATGGAAAGTATTTCACCCTTTTCGTTCTGAATGATTAAAACTTGTGTTCTGAGAGGAAGTACCACATGAAAGATACAAGTCTTGTTTATGCAGTTGTACTGAAATAATTTTCAAAGAGTAAATGGTTTGCTTTAATTTACCCAGAGAGCTTGTGTTGTAAGTTCTAGTAATTGCTTCTATGGTAGCAGTGGCCCTGATGTTATTGGGCACAGGGCCATTGCTAGCTGTGGAGTTTTCTTTTGCCTGTGTTAGTGGGGCTGCAATGGCCATACAGGTATTACCTTTGAAACAGAGCTTAGTTAGCCATTCAGGCTGTCAAGAAAGCTCTTCATTAACTGATCTGTATAAAATATTCTCAGCAACTGGTACAGCTAATCTCTTCAATAGGTGTGCTTCTAGTTTGTGGTTTTGTTTGTTATGGAGCATAGGGGAAACCAGCCTTTAAAAATCCATATGTAATTGCACTTTATGAACTGGTTCTCTATCTGCTTGAGACTTTGCTTCACTTTTTATTTTTTGAGGAGTTTCAGATGGAACTCATCATTGTGTAATTTCTTTGCTTTACAATATAGGAGGCCATTTTGACCAATCGAGTCTATGTAAGTAATTGGAGCAATCTCATTTCCTCGGTAATTTTCACTGTAACCTATTTTGACCACATTTCCATCAGCTCCACTCAGATGCTACCATATGCCTAAATACCAAGAGCTATTTACAGGACACCCAGGATAAAGGGGAACTCAGTTATTGTGCTTCAAAGGGCCTATTCCTGTGCTGTATTCTGTGTTTAACCCCATATCATCACAGGGCAAATGTCCAAACTCCACACAGACAACAGTCGTCGTTGTGGCTATCCCTCAAGGTCGAGGATGATGGTCTTCATTCTGAAGAAGTGGCCCACAGAGCGAAGATGCCTATGTGTGTATTTGTTCAATGTGTACTTGATGTTGCGCTCCAAGAAGCACACGATACTTCACAAATCAACCAACCGATTCCAATGGCATGGAAACCACAATGATTGGAGCTGATGGATTTATTGTAGCCTTCATCCACCTTCACAGCTGTTGAGTTCGAAGTAACTTCGTCCGCCTGTTCCACCGTTGAGGTCTTGGTTGGATTGTTCTTTGTCAGGGACCTCACCCTCGACCTTACCGCCATGGGTAACCCTACCAGGAATGTAGCTCCAGACGGCATTGCTCTCGGGATCACAGGACCACACAAGCTTCTCCACCACGACAAGGTGACAATCCACGGAGAAAAGACAAGAGTAAGAGGTTGTTGTAGCTGTAAGGCTGCATCTCTACTGGCCTACCCATATTTGTCAGTAAATATTCCCATTCTGTCCTTCAGTTGGCGAGTATCTTACTACTTTGAATAATATGTGCATTAATATCCTGAGATTAAAATGGTTGACTTCATAGAGTCATAGAGAAGCACAGCACAGAAACAAGCCCTTCAGCCCACCTAATCCATGCTGACCCATTTAAACTGCCTACTCCTATGGACCTGCACCAAGACCATAGTCTTACTATCCATGTACCTATCCAAACTTCTCTTCAGTGTTGAAATCGAGCTTGCATGCTCTGCTTGTGCTGGCAGCTCATTCCATCCTCTCATGGCCCTCTGAGTGAAGAAGTTTCCCCTCATGTTCCCCTTAAACTTTTCACCTTTCACCCTCAACCCATGACCTCTGGTTGTAGTCCCACCCAACGTCAGTGGTTATGATTCTGATAAATCATAATCATTTCTGTTTGTAGAGAGCTTTCCCTTTATATCCATTGGTTTCACTGTTACTAGGGAATTTATTACCGGGCTCATTACCCTTGATGTCAATGACGTTAATTCTTCTTTCACCAAATTTGTTCTGTTATTTATGTTTAGATCAAGTCTGTAATGAAGTCCTCAAGCAAGTGATTAAGGCACAGACTAGACTGAGCACTGATGAGCAAGTTGTTGAGGGCATAGCACTCTTGACAACATACTACAACTCATGATGAATGAGAATAGACAGGGTCATGATATTTGTATCATAAACTTTTGGTGATACTGTGGTTAGCTGCATCCTGTGTTTTATACCAGCACAGTGATTAGACTGGAAAAGGTTGGCTAAAGTCACAGCAAGCTTTGAAATGCCAGCTATCTTCACAATTGAAGTGGTAGTTGGTCCCATCATGTTTGCTCCATGAAGTGCTTCTGGCTGTTCCTTCAAAGTCGTGCAGAGTAAGTGAATTGACTCAAGGCTGGCTGCTGTGATGCCAGGGCCCTCAGAGGAGATGAATCACAAACTCAGCACTTTCGGCTGAAGATGTGACAGTCAGAAAGTGCTATTACATATGGATTGTTAAAGAGAAAGAACTATTCCAAAGGAAAGATGGAATACCGAAGGAAGCTAGCTAGTAATATTAAAGAGGATACCAAAAGTTTCTTCAGATACATAAGGTGTAAAAGAGAGGCAAGAGCAGATATTGGACCGCAGGAAAATGATGCTGGAGAGGTAATAATGGGGTCAACAAAATGGCGGATAAACTGAATAAGTATTTTGCATTAGTCTTCACTGTGGAAGACAGCAGCAATATGGTCGAAGTTCTATGTGTCAGGGGTGATGAGGTGTGTGAAGTTACAGTTACTAGAGAGAAGGTTCTTAGAAACCTGAAAGGTAGATAAGTCACCAGGACCAGATGGTGTACATCCCAGAATTATGAAAAAGGTGGCTGAAGAAATTGTGGAGACATTACTGATCTTTCAAGAATTACTAGATTCGGGCGTGGTACCAGGAAACTGGAAAATTGCAAGTGTCTCTCCACTCTTCTAGAAGGGAGAGAGGCAGAAGAAACAAAATTATAGGCCAGTTAGTCTCACCTCGGTGGTTGGGAAGATGTCGGAGTCGATTATTAAGGATAAGATCTCAAGGTACTCGGAGGCACATGATAAAATAGGCCATAGTGTTGCCTCAAGGGTAAATCTTGCCTGACTAATCTGTTGGAATTCTTTGAAGAATTACAAGCAGGGTGGACAAAGGAGAATCAGTTGACATTGTGTACCTGGAATTTCAGAAGGTCTTTGACAACTGCCACACATGAGGCTGCGTAACAAGCTATGAGCCCATAGTATTACAGGAAGGATTCTAGCATGGATAAAGCAGCGTTGATGGGCGAGAAACAAAGAGTGGGAGTAGAGGAGGCCTTTTCTGGTTGGCTGCTGATGACTTATGATGTTTCACAGGTGTCTGTGTTGGGACCAATGTATTTATTTTTTAAATGTTATGTGTCAATAATTTGCAACAAAGCCATCAATTCCAACATCCAAAGTTTGCAGAAAGGTGGAGAGGCAGGTAGTTTTGAGGAAGTAGAAAGGCTACAGAAGGACTTGGACATATCAGAAGAAAGGGCAAAGAAATGACAGTTGTAATACAGTGTTGGGAAGCGTATGGTCATGCAATTTGGTAGAAGAAATGAAAAGGTTGACTATTTTGTAAATGGAGAGAAAATATTAAAAAAAGCTGAGGTGCAAAGGGACTTGGGAGTCCTTGTGCAGGATTCCCTAAAGGTTAATTTGCAGTTTCGTCTATGGTGAAGAAGGCAAATATGATGTTCAAAAGGACTAGAATATAAAAGCAAGGTTATAATGTTGAGTCTTTATCAGGAACTGGTGAGGCCTCATTTGGAGTATTGTGAGCAGTTTTGGACCCCTTATCTTAGAAAGGATGTGCTGAAACTGGACAGGGTTCAAAGTAGGTTCAGGAAAATGATTCCAGGATTGAACTGCTTGTCAGGTGAAGAATGTTTGATGGTTTGATGGCTCTGGGCCTGTGTTCACTAGAATTCAGAAGAATGAAGGGTGACCTCATTGAAACCTGTTGAATGGTGAAAGGCCCTGATAAGGTGGATGTGGAGAGGATGTTTCCTATCGTGGGAGATTCTAAGACCAGAGGGCACAGCCTCAGAATAGAGAGGCATCCTTTTAGAACAGAGATGAGGAGGAACACACATCAAAGTTGCTGGTGAACGCAGCAGGCCAGGCAGCATCTCTAGGAAGAGGGACAGTCGACGTTTCAGGCCGAGACCCTTCGTCAGGATAACTGAAGGAAGAGTTAGTAAGAGATTTGAAAGTGGGAGGGGGCGAGGGAGATGCAAAATGATAGGAGAAGACAGGAGGGGGAGGGATGGAGCTAAGAGCTGGACAGGTGATTGGCAAAGGGGATATGAGAGGATCGTAGGACAGGAGGTCCGGGGAGAAAGACAAGGCGGGGGGAGGGGAACCCAGAGGATGGGCAAGGGGTATAATCAGAGGGACAGAGGGAGAAAAAGGAGAGTGAGAGAAAGAATGTGTGTATAAAAATAAATAACAGATGGGGTACGAGGGGGAGGTGGGGCATTAGCAGAAGTTAGAGAAGTCGATGTTCATGCCATCAGGTTGGAGGCTACCCAGACGGAATATAAGGTGTTGTTCCTCCAACCTGAGTGTGGCTTCATCTTTACAGTAGAGGAGGCCGTGGATAGACATGTCAGAATGGGAATGGGATGTGGAATTAAAATGTGTGGCCACTGGGAGATCCTGCTTTCTCTGGTGGACAGAGCGTAGGTGTTCAGCAAAGTGGTCTCCCAGTCTGCGTCGGGTCTCGCCAATATATAGAAGACCACATCGGGAGCACCGGATGCAGTATATCACCCCAGCCGACTCACAGCTGAAGTGTCGCCTCACCTGGAAGGACTGTTTGGGGCCCTGAATGGTAGTGAGGGAGGAAGTGTAAGGGCATGTGTAGCACTTGTTCCGCTTACACGGATAAGTGCCAGGAGGGAGATCAGTGGGGAGGGATGAGGGGGACGAATGGACAAGGGAGTCGTGTAGGGAGCGATCCCTGCGGAAAGCAGAGAGAGTGGGGGAGGGAAAGATGTGCTTAGTGGTGGGATTCAGTTGGAGGTGGCGGAAGTTACGGAGAATAATATGTTGGACCCGGAGGCTGGTGGGGTGGTAGGTGAGGACGAGGGGAACCCTATTCCTAGTGGGGTGGCAGGAGGATGGAGTGAGAGCAGATGTTCGTGAAATGGGGGAGATGCGTTTGAGAGCAGAGTTGATAGTGGAGGAAGGGAAGCCCCTTTCTTTAAAAAAGGAAAACATCTCCCTCGTCCTAGAATGAAAAGCCTCATCCTGAGAGCAGATGCGGCGGAGACGGAGGAATTGCGAGAAGGGGATGGCATTTTTGCAAGAGACAGGGTGAGAAGAGGAATAGTCCAGATTGCTGTGAGAGTCAGTAGGCTTATAGTAGACATCAGTGGATAAGCTGTCTCCAGAGACAGAGACAGAAAGATCTAGAAAGGGGAGGGAGGTGTCAGAAATGGACCAGGTAAACTTGAGGGCAGGGTGAAAGTTGGAGGCAAAGTTAATGAAGTCGACGAGCTCGGCATGCGTGCAGGAAGCAGTGCCAATGCGGTCGTCGATGTAGCGAAGGAAAAGTGGGGGACAGATACCAGAATAGGCACGGAACATAGATAGTTCCACAAAGCCAACAGAAAGGCAGACATAGCTAGGGCTCATAGAGATGAGGAGGAATTTCTTTAGCCAGAGAATGGTGAATCTGTGGAATTCTTTGCCAATTTGGGTTCAAGTCTTTATATATATATATTTAAGGCAGTCTGGTAGATTTTTAATTAGTCAGGACATTAAGGGATACGGGGAGAAGGCAGGAGATAGGGGCTAAGAGGAAAATTGGTTCTGCCATGATGAAATGGCAGAGCAGACTTGAAGGGCCAATTGGCCTATTTCTAGTCCTAAAGAAGCATAAAGGTTATTGAAACTTGACTCTACAAATTATATACATTTTGATTGATTGTATTCTCTGTTTAGTTCTGATTGCATCAAAAAACAAAACTGTTGCAAGCATAATTTGAGGTTGATTGCCTGAAGGCTCAAAACTTGTGCAGTGGGTGGTATTTACATGTTGGCATCAATGTTGGCATTAAAGCAGATTCATGTTGGCAGGAAAAAAGTCTGGTTTAACTTGAAGCTTGTCAGAGATTTGAGAAAACTCAAATTTGAGAGGTGGAATGTCAGGATGTCCTAAGTACCACTGACTTAAAATGTCACAACTTTTATCCATTCATTCCGGTCTTCTACAGTTTAAATCTTGTCCTTTTATTGCCTAATTCATTTCACAATCCCTCACTCTCCCTTTGTCTACAGTTTACTGAGGGTGGGTGTTGGATGCCACAGCTTCTAATTGTGTGTCCAAGCTATTGGTGTAGTTTGAGATTTTTGTGTCAGTTTTTGTACTGCTCTTGTCTGATCCATTCAGAACATTGCCATTTTAACTTATTCTGAAATTGCACGTTGTGGTTTAAAAGCTGGCAAATGGCAATTTGTCTGTTTTATTCTCCATGTGAAATGGGCTCCTGTAGTGTTGATATTTAAATAGTTAAGGCACCAATTGGGTAACTAATGTGAAGTACTAGAATATGGTACTAAACAGCTCAGTATGGCAGATGGAGGACTTAGAAGCAGTTGCAAATGATGTCCTGATTGCTTGTGGTAAATCGATTATCTTGGGATATTGCCTGCCATTCTGGCTGATTTATTCAAAAAGAGTCAGAAGTGTTATTTATTTATTTGTTTCACTACACACTGTACAGCATCCAATTGCCTATCAACATAAGTCCACAGCCACAGGTGTCAATACAGTTCAAACATGGTGTCTATTTAGTGGCATTAATAAACCTTAAGAGCCACTCCCTGATTTCTGATTTGTAATGATTTTTATTTTTATTTGTAATGATTTGATGGAGTTATCCACTGTATGAGTTTAATAGAGAAAAATGCTTGAAAATTGCGGGATTACTATCAATTGCCATAATAAATATTACTCGCTGATGTTAATCTATGAAATTCCCTTATCGCTGTTGTGTATTTAATAATTCAATAGTATTTGAGTAATGTAAATGTATTTTAACATTCTTGCTCATTTAAATTCATTATGGATTATATGTAAAAGTAAGTGAATTCCATACGTCATGATGCTACCAAGTGCCTGCCTCACTTAAAGTGAAAAAAAGCACTGCACATGCTTCTTCAGAAAGGACAGACACGGTCGAGGATTTTTTTTTTTTGAAAAAGCAATAAATGGAAGAATTCACAGGATTAGAAACTGAGTACTGAGTGATAATCTTTTAAAAAAGAGCATAAATGGCTGGCTACGTCGGAAAGATTGACATGTTTAATTACACAAAAGATAACTGGATGTTGTATAATGAGTGGATTGAGTAGTATTTTAAAGCAAATGAAGTACCCAGTGAGAAACAAGTACCAATTTTATTGAGTGCATTGAATTTAAAGGCATACGGTTTGCTTACGAGTCTGACTGCTCTAGCCAAACCAGCCAAAATGAGCTTTGCTGATATCATGAAAGTAATGCAGGAACATTTAGAACTGAAACCATTGTTGATGCTTTAGGTTTCATGAGGAGAATCAATATGAAGGGGAGTCGATTTCAGTGCACATGGCTGAATTGAAGATGTTTGAGCATTATCAGTTCGGTGATGAGTTTAATGACGCACCAAGAGATTGTTCAGTATGTGGATTCTTATGAGAAAACATTCAAAAATGGTTCCTAAGTGAAGCACTACTTACATTTATAAGATTAGTTGAAATTGCTGTATCAGTGGAAACAGCAGACCGGAATGCATTTGAGTTATAGCAGGAATGAAAGTGAGTGTGAACAACATTGCTACGTCTAAACAGAAACTGGCCTGGCTGAACATAATGTGTTACAGTTGTGGCAGGGGCTCAAATATACCAGACCAATGCGGGTTTGAAGGTAATACTTGCAGAAAATGCAACAAAGTAGGTCCCATACAAAGAGTATTTTGGGTGGACAAAAATAAATGGGGGGACTTCCGGTAGCGCTCATGGAGTGAAGTCGCATTCTTGACTCGCTCCATTACCTCTGAGTTTTTTTTCTTCTGATCAGCTATATTTTAAGTAACCATTAAGGCATCAACTTTTACAATACTTTGAATTAAATTGGGCTCTTCGATAACTGGATGCGTTTAAGATCTGCTATCTCTAAGAATGGGAAAAACGGGAAGGATGGCAAACCTCCGGTTAAACCGAAAGGTACCGATTTCCCTCCGACTGAACCACCAGTGACTTTGAAAGCTATATCGGAGCTAATTCGGGAGGAAACTTCAACTAGTTTCCAGAAAATTGCCAGTTCAATTGAGAAGATACAAATATCTATTACGGAACATCGGTCGGCTATATCTGATCTTCAAAAATCCACGCAACAAAGTGAGCTCAAGATGGAGAAAATCGAAGAAACAATTAATGTAATGAAGAAGAAACTCGACTTTCTGACCTTTAAAAACTCTGACTTAGAATCTAGAATGCGACGGCAGAATCTTCGAATGATTGGGGTGCGTGAAGCTGTTGAATCCGATAACCCTATGAAGTATTTTTCTCAACTTTTAAAAGATGCATTTCCTACTGTATTTCCTGACCAACCACCGTTATTGGATCGTGTTCACAGAGTTCCATCATACTCGCCTAGGTCAGATAGACCTCGACATGTTATTTTACGGTTTCATTACTTTCAAGGTAAGGAGAAACTGTTTCGATTCGTTCGATCTAAGGGTTTCATTGTTTTTCTGGATCTTAAATTCCGATTCGTGGAAGATTTCAGTAAACCAATCCGGGATCAACGGGTTCGTTACAGATCTGTGATGTCGGAACTCTACAAGATGGATTTAAGACCTGCGCTTCTTTACCCTGCACGTCTAAGGATTCGTACGCCGGATGGAGCCCTCCGTTTTTTTGACTCTCCATCGGATGCCCAGAGTTATTTGGATCAATTTTCACCATCGACATCTTAATTGTAATTTTTTAACTATCTCCGCTGATCGGAGGCTGTGAATTTGTTGGTCTTAATTTTTTTTGCCTTATATGGGCAGAAAAGTTTATTTTTGATTACTTAATATGGTTGCTAAACTTTCTTTTTAACTGCGTCATTTCTTTCTTTTTCCCAGGGGATTCTGGGTGGTTACTTCCTTATTGTCATCTTACGTATTTCTTTTGTGGCCTTAAATTTTGTAGTTTTTTTTAAAATCTATTTTGTTTTGTAGGTTTTTATAACTAGTTTAGGTTAATAATCTTATTTCTTTTTTGTTGTTCTGCTTATTCATGGGTCTGGTGTTTATTGCGGTTTTTTTTCATATATTTTCTGGCTTTTATTTTGGTATGTGTTTATTTTAATTGAGTTATCTTTTTTTATTCTTTTACTGTTTTATAATCAGCTGATCTTTTTTATATTTACACTTTTTTAGGGAGCGTATACCGGAAGTCATGGGGGTAGTTTTAGGGCTTGCTTCTTTCGGGCTGGTCTGCGTTAGACTTAGCTTTCGGGACATGGGGTGGGGGGTGGTGGGAGGGGCTTCACTTTTTAGTTTCTTTCTTCTTGGACTATATACATTATTGAAGTATGGGTTGCGTTCTTCTTCCCGGTATCTCTTGTATGTTCTGTTCCCTTTCCGGGTTCGTGGGTCGAGCCTATCGTCAATCCTCCTTGTTGTGGGTTGACCTTAGGGTTTATGGAGTCTATTATTAATTTTGTCTCCTGGAATACTAATGGTCTTAATCATCCTATTAAAAGGAAAAAAGTCTTTAAAGTGTTCCGGAGACTTAAAGCACAAATTTTATTTTTACAAGAGACCCATGTGCGGAGGGGGGACAGACTACGTTTTTTTAAATTCTGGAAGAGACAACAGTTTCATTCGAACTCCAATGCTAAGATTCGAGGCGTCTCCGTTTTTTATAGACTCCTCGGTTACTTTTATACAACATGATATTATTTCTGATCCGAATGGCAGATTTCTATTGGTTAGTGGTTTACTATTTAATAAAAAAGTAGTTTTGGTTAATGTTTATGCTCCTAATATGGATTGTCCGGAATTTTATAAATCATTATTTAATCAGTTTCCGAATTTGAATGAGTTTTCATTGATCTGGGGCGGAGATCTTAATACCTGTTTGTCTCCAGCTTTGGACCGTGCGGCTCCTTTACGGACCTTACCTAATAAATCTGCAACTTTGATTAACTCATTTCTTTCTGATTCTGGGTCGACGGACATTTGGCGCTTTTTGCATCCTCAGGAAAAAGATTTTTCTTTTTTTTCACATGTTCATCATTCCTATTCCAGAATTGATTATTTCTTTATTGATTCTCGTCTTATTCCCTCAGTGATTAAATGTGATTATGATTCTATAACCATTTCGGATCATGCTCCACGTAAGCTTTCTATTAAAATTCTGGCCAATATTCAAAATAATAGACAATGGTGTTTTAATTCGCTGTTGCTTCAGGACTCGGACTTTGTTAACTTTATGAATGAACAGATTGATCTTTTTTTTACAATTAACTATACAGAGGATATTTCTGTTAACATTCTTTGGGATACTTTTAAAGCTTATATTCGTGGTGAGATTATCTCGTATTCTGCTGCTTTGAGGAAGAAGCAGAAGCAGCAGGAGTTGGTAATTGTGGACAAGATTAAGGAAATTGATAAGAAATATGTTATAGCTCCTTCTGAGGAGTTATATAAACAAAGAACTGAACTTCAAATGGAACACAGTTTATTACTCTCGTCCTCGATTGTAAACCAATTAAAGAAAACAAGAAGTGAATTTTATGTACACAGTGACAAAATTGGTAAACTGTTGGCTAATCAATTGAAGTCTAATTATGCTACATCTCAAATTAATCAGATTTATAACCAAAATGATCGACTAATATTTGATCATGTGGGGATTAATCAAACCTTCTGTGATTTTTACTCTTCCTTATATCAATCAGAGTCTCCTCGAGATTCTAAATATATGAATGATTTTTTAGATAATTTAGACTTCCCTGAGATTTCACAGGATATGGCTTCTATGTTAGATACTCCTATTACCATGGATGAGATTAAGAATGTTATTTTCTCTATGAATTTGGGGAAAGCTCCTGGCCCTGATGGGTTTACCGTAGAATTTTATAAATGTTTTGCTCCTTCATTAATCCCTTGGCTTTGTAGGGTTTTTGAGGCTTCATCGAAACTTGGTAAATTTCCTGAATCTTTTAATAGAGCGTCAATTTCTTTAATATTAAAGAAGGATAAAGATCCTGCTCAATGTACATCTTATAGACCAATATCTTTATTAAATGTTGATTCTAAAGTTTTTTCTAAGTTATTAGCAAATAGATTAGAAAAAGTACTTCCCTCTATTATTTCGGAAGACCAAACGGGTTTTATTAAAGGTCGTTACTCTTTTTATAATATTCGTACACTGTTAAATATCGTTTATACTCCCTCACAAAATGTTCCTGAGTGTGTTATCTCTTTAGATGCCGAGAAAGCTTTTGATAGAGTAGAATGGCCTTATTTATTTAAGGTGCTTGAAAGATTTAATTTCAGCTTGAAATTTATATCCTGGATTAAACTCTTATATTATTCTCCTGTGGCCTCGGTCCGTACTAACTCTTTAAGTTCACCTTTTTTCTCTCTTTTTCGAGGTACTCGACAAGGCTGTCCTCTTAGTCCCTTATTATTTGATATTGCATTAGAACCTCTTGCAATTGCCATTCGGGAATCTCCAAATATTACTGGGATAACTCGGGGCTTAAAGTCCCATAAATTATCACTCTATGCTGATGATTTACTTTTATATATTTCTAATCCTCAAAAATCCATCCTGGCTGTTTTAGAGTTATTAGCACAATTTGGTCTTTTTTCAGGTTATAAATTAAATCTTAGTAAGAGTGAACTCTTTCCGATTAATAAACAACTTCCCTTATATTATAAATTTCCATTTAAATTGATTAATAATTATTTTTCATATCTTGGGATTAAAATTACTTGTAAATACAAAGATTTATTTAAGACTAACTTTTTACCATTAATAGACCATATTACTCAACTTTCATCTAAATGGCTTCCTTTATATTTAACTTTGATTGGTCGTATTAACGCAGTTAAGATGTTTTTTTTTGCCAAAATTTTTATATATATTTCAGGCGTTACCAATCTTTGTTCCAAAATCTTTTTTTGACAAAGTTGATTCTAAAATTTCTTCATTTATTTGGCAGAATAAAAACCCGAGACTGGGTAAAATACATTTACAGAAAGCTAAGAGAGATGGAGGCTTAGCATTACCTAACTTTAGATTTTATTATTGGGCAATTAATATTCGACATATGAAATTCTGGTTACTGGACCAGGATATACTATCCATTCCTAAATGGGTAGCATTGGAATTACAATCTGTTCAGGGTTTTACACTTGGCTCTATTTTAGGTTCCTCTCTTCCTTTTGATTGGAAACGCCTTAAACAGGTGTCTAACCCGATAGTTAAATATGCCTTGCGTATTTGGTTTCAATTCAGAAAATTTTTTGATCTTAATCAATTTGGGTTAGCGATTCCTACTTTAGGTAACATTTTTTCCTCCCTCTTTTACGGATCGTGCTTTTCAAATTTGGAAGACTAAGGGTATTTCACGGTTTTTGGATTTATTTTCAGATGGTTCCCTTATGTCTTTTGAACAATTATCTAATAAATATAATTTATCAAGAATACATTTTTTTAGATATTTACAAGTTAGAAATTTTCTAAGTACTATACTTTCTTCCTTTCCAATGCTCCCTCCTACATACATTTTAGATACTATAATCAACCTTAATCCATGTCAGAAAGGTGCATCGGCTATGATTTATAATATTATTATGAAACTTAGGAAAGCTCCATTTGATAAGATTAGGGTAGGTTGGGAACAGGAATTGGGGTTTACCATTTCTGTGGATGACTGGGGGCAGATTTTACAATTAGTCAATACTTCCTCTATCTGTGCTAAACATTCCCTAATTCAATTTAAAGTTGTTCATAGAGCACATATGTCCAAAGATAAGTTAGCGCGCTTTTATTCTCATATTAATCCTTTTTGTGATAGATGTCCGGGGCAGATAGCCTCTTTAACTCATATGTTTTGGTCTTGCCCTACTTTGGAAACTTTTTGGAGAGACATTTTTAATATTATCTCCAAGGTATTGAATATAGATATCTCTCCTCACCCTATTACTGCTATCTTTGGACTACCTAAAATTTCCAGTAATCTCTCCCCTTCAGCCCGTAGAATGATTGCATTTCTTACTTTAATGGCGAAAAGATGTATCTTACAACATTGGAAAGAGCTTAATGCTCCAACCACCTTTTTTTGGTTTTCTCAGACGATGTTATGCTTGAACTTGGAGAAAATTAGAAGCAATCTTTATGACTCATTTAAATTTGAACAGACTTGGAGATCTTTTATTCAATATTTTCATTTAATGTAATATATACCCTTCTTGTTTTTTTCACTGTTTTTAATGGAGGTCGGGATTGAGGACGTGATTTTAAGTTTAACTCTGTTTGGTTTCAAGTTAGCCCATTGCTTTGCTTTGCTTTTAGTTAGTTGCACGGTGGGTTTTTTTTTGGGGTTTTTTTTTTCTTTTTCTCCATTGATATATATATATAAAATTAGTATACTATTATGTTACCTTGGTATGTTATGTTTAAATTACATTGTTTGTAGTATTTTTTTTTGTATTGATATCTTCTGTAATTTTATTATATTCTAACAATGTATTAGTGTCTATATGGCTTACTTTTTTGTATACTTATTCAATAAAAAGATTTAAAAAGAAAAAATAAATGGACTGCACAGGGAAGAGAAAAAGCTAAAGAATCAAATTGCGGTTTCAAAAAGAGCACTAATATGCACTTTGATGAAAAGTCTCAGTCAGTGACATAGGACTGGCTAGCTTAGAGATTTACAATATGGAAGCTAACAACAGACAAGCCATATGGCTTATACCAGGAGGGAATGACAAATTAATTAAAATTGAATTGGACTCTAGCTCGGCTGTTTCAGTCATTCCACAAAATGAGTTCGAACAGCATTTCAAAGATACTAAACTGAAGTCTGCAGATATCCAGCTAAGAACTAGTACTGGAGAAAAGATCATTCCTGTGGTAATGACATTCATAACTGTGAAATGCAACAACCAACAAGCCACATTGGCTTGCATGTGGTAAAAGCAGGCGGACCACCATTGTGGGGACACGATTGGCTGAGACAACTACAACCTGATTGGAGATCCATCCAACATTTGTATGCCACATCCCCTGCTACAGAGTCAACTAAAAGTAAATTAAGAAAGGTATTGGATGATCCACAACTGTCCCGATATGTTGGGGGCTTAACCTACTCCCAACATATCGATGCAGCTGTAAAGAAAGCAAAACAGGGACTATACTTCAGTAGGAGTTTGAAGAGATTTGAGATGTCAACAAAAACATTGAAAAGCTTCTATAGATGTACTGTGGAGAGCATTCTGACAGGCTGCATCACTGTCTGGTATGGAGGGGCTACTGCACAGGACCGAAAGAAGCTGCAGAGCTTTGTAAATTTAGTCAGCGCCATCTTGGGTCCTTGCCTACAAAGTACCCAGGACATCTTCAAGGAGCGGTGTCTCAGAAAGGCAGCATCCATTATTACGGACCTCCAGCACCTAGGGCATGCCCTTTTCTCACTGTTACCATCAGGTAGGAGATACAGAAGCCTGAAGGCACACACTCAGCGATTCAGGATCAGCTCCTTCCCCTCTGCCATCCGATTCCTAAATGGACATTGAAGCTTTGGCCACTACTTCACATTTTTAGTGTATATTATTTCTGGTTTTTGCATGATTTTTAATCTATTCAGTATATGTATACTGTAATTGATTTACTATTATTTTTTCTTCTATATTATGTATTGCATTGAACTGCTGTTGCCAAGTTAACAAATTTCACGACACGTGCCAGTGATAATAAACCTGATTCTGAACTGTCTCCAAGCTGTACGCTATGAACCATTGCCCGAGAAGGCAAATGGATGTTGGTGCCAAACTCTCTGCCTCTGGTTGGGAAGGATTATGCTGCTCAGTGGAATTGTGAAAGTGAGGAAAGTAGTGGTCCAACTACAATAGTTTTTGTAGGCAACATACCTGAGAAAGCTTCTGATATGTTTAAACAGGAAGTTATTTGTGAAATGTGGCTTGCTTTTAGGCTGGAAGTGAGTTCAAGGAGCTTCAGGAAAGTTGCATACTTTCAACTTTTGTGAGTGTAAAGATCCAGAATCTGCACTGTGTGTTTTAAGGTTATTGCCTGAACTTCAAGTGGGGGACAAAAAGCTGCTTGTAAAAGTAGATGCAAAGACCAAAGTCCAGCTGGATAAATGGAAGGCCAAAATGAAAAGAGTCAATTGAGATGTAAAAACAGGATTTGTCAGATGATGTGGATGAGGAAACCAAGAGGAGAGATCAGAGCATGAAGGGAGCAATAGCAGGATTAATAAGAGAGTAAGCTAGAGATTTAAGGCACTTTCTCAGGATCAAGATGCACACCCTGGAAAGAAGAAAAAGGAAAAGGAGAAGGAAGGATGAGAAGTTCTATGGAAATAGAAGAGGATAAACGAGACTTAATTCCTCAAGAAATTAGCAAATTCAGAGATATTTACAAGAAACTAAAAGAAGAAAAAGAAAGACAAGAAATTGAAAAGGAAAGGAGCAAGGGTCGAAGTAGATCCAGAGAGCAAAGCTGAGGGAAGGAGAAAGCTGTCCAGAGCTGTCAGAACCACTTACTACAGTCTCAGAGTCAACTCCTACAGCCTCCACAGAGGAGGCTCCAGAACCTGAACCTGGGATTGTTTGACAGCCACAGGTCTCACCAACCAAGCAGAGTGATCACCCTTGTCAGGAAAGATGTTATCCCACAAGAGTAAGAAAGCCTGAAAAGCTATTAAATATTTAGGCCTGAGTGGGACAATTTAAAAAATTTACTATGCTGTGGGTGTTTATATCAGAATCAGCATCAGATTTATTATCACTGGCATGTGACGTGAAATTTGTTAACTTAGCAGCAGCAGTTCAATGCAATACATAATATAGAAGAGAAAAAAAAATAATTATAACAAATTAATTACTGTATATGTATATTGACTAGATTAAAAACATGCAAAAACAGAAATACTGTATATTTTAAAAAAAGTGAGGTAGTGTCCAAGGGTTCAATGTCCATTTAGGAATCAGATGGCAGAGGGGAAGAAGCTGTTCCTGAATCGCTGAGTGTGTGTCTTCAGGCTTCTGTACCTCCTACCTGATGGTAACAGTGAGAAAAGGACATGCCCTGGATGCTGAAGGTCATTAATAATGGACGCTGCCTTTATGAGACACCGCTCCCTGATCCTGGGTACTTTGTAGGCTAGTACCAAGATGGAGCTGGCTACCTTCTGCAGCTTCTTTCGGTCCTGTGCAGTAGCCCCTCCATACCAGACAATAATGCAGCCTGTCAGAATGCTCTCCACGGTACAACTATAGAAGTTTTTGAGTGTATAGTCAGGTACTAATACTATACTGTGTATATAGTTGAGATACATTCTCTATTGAATTGGAGTTTATATCTAAGCAGGGAGGAGTGTTTATCCAATATTTCAGTAGTGTTTGAGTAATATTGTAAATTGATTAAGCATTTTTTTTAATTCATTATGGATTATATGTTAAAAACAAGTGAATCACATAGGTTGCGACGCTACCACGTGATACATGCTCACCTCATTTAAAGTAAACACAACGTACGTGAATCACCTTCGGGACTCTCTTCTTTTTCTTTCAACGAGTTTCATGTTTTGGAGTTACAGATATAACAACCCTACTCTTAGGGATGCTTCAGAATTTGTTTACTTCCAAGTTAATTTTGCAATACATTTCTTTCACTCTTCTTCAAGTTGAACCTCTTTCTTCATCTTAATGTAACTCATAACGCATTTTCAGCTGGCATTGTAACTGTTTTAACTGATATTTAACTTTGATCTGGGTGCTAAATTTCCCATTTTGAAGTCTGTCTTCACATATATGGTTACTTGGAAGATAGAGTACAATTAATACTTGCAAGCTGGGATAAAAATATAGGAAAATAGTTGGGATACACTGAAATTAGTGTTTCCTGAAGACATTAAAATGATCCCAAATGGCCTTTCCTCCAGGCAAGCTATTGTGGTTTGCTTAACAGTTAGGAAGTGAATAGTGTGCAAGTCCTAGTATAACATGCCCTGAAACATTCCTGTGGAGGGTGGAGTGAGATTGGCAATTCAAAGATTGTTTATTGGGTAAACTTGACACACCTGGGTATAGGAGTTCTCTGCCTCATAACCCATAATCAGTTGCATTAAAGCGTCTTCCCTCTTCTCATTTCATTTACTGAGTCTCAGGAATTCCATGCTAGCAGAGTGCAAGACAGTTTAAAATTAATCCATGCAGTCTCCTGAAAAATATTTTGACAACTTTCTTGATTCTTTGCCAAATTAAAATGGCAATGTCTAGAATTCATTGAGAAAATTCAGGCAAGAGCAGTTCCACAATCTGACTCAAATCTCAAACTGCACCAAAGGTTTGGACATGCAGCTAGAAGCTCTGGTACCCTTCCTGATGAGGGATGATAAACTGTAACTTTTTCTACCCCATTCACATCTGTGGGTTGGAGGAATTAAAGTTACGGCTCATCTCCCTCCACCTCCCAAATCTTTGTATTGCAAAGGGAATCATGATTTTTCCCACATAATTGGCAACTTCTCATTAATAATGAGCATATTTAGGTGAAGAAAGGGTCATTCAACTCATTATGCTAAATAGCGAGCCTATTAAATGGTTGAACGCCTAATATTTCTCAGACCATGGATTAGAAGAATTATTCTCAAAGGTTCATTGAATCAGAATCAGGTTTATTATCACTGACGTGACATGAAATTTGTTTACTTAGCAGCAGCAGTTCAATGCAATACATAATCTAGAAAAAAAACAAAATAAAATAATAAATCAATTACAGTAATCTATATTGAATAGATTAAAAATCATGCAAAAACATAAATAATATATACGCATTTTTTACAAAAAAAGTGAGGTAGTGTCCAAGGGTTCAATGTCCACTTAGGAATCGGATGGCAGAGGGGAAGAAGCTGTTCCTGAATTGCTGAGTGCGTATCTTCAGGCTTCTGTACCTCCTACCTGATGGTAACAGTGAGAAAAGGGCATGCCCTGGGTGCTGGAGGTCCTTAATAATGGATGCTGCCTTTCTGAGACACCGCTCCTTGAAGATGTCCTGGGTACTTTGTTGACTAGTACCCAAGATGGATCTGACTAGATTTACAATCCTCTGCAGGTTCTTTCGGTCCTGTGCAGTAGCAACCCCCCGCCCCCACCATACAGTGACGCAGCCCGTCAGAATGCTCTCCATGGTACATCTATAGAAGTTTTTGAGACACCCCCCCCCACCATTCCAGACAGTGATCAGTGATGCAGCCCATCAGAATGCTCTCCATGGTACATCTATAGCCCCCCCCCCCCACCATACCAGACAGTGATCAGTGACGCAGCCCGTCAGAATGCTCTCCATGGTACATCTATAGAAGTTTTTGAGATTTCAGCTTTTCTCTGCTGGAACTGCATTGTTCATCATTTCTAACTAACCCCCCCCCCCCCCGCAAAGTAGGTCACCCACAGTTTCCATAGAATATGATAAGCACTTGTTGAATATTTGTGTTTGAGAGGAATCATAATGTTGGGGGGAACTGCTGTGCTCTCTTCCCATCATATTCCTTACTTAAGTTTTGTCCCATGTTTTAGTGGCCCGAGAATGTACGATTTAAATGGGAAGAAAAAAGGCGCAAATTGTTTCATTCAGATGAATCAGATTCAGGTTTAATATCACCAGCATGGGTCACGAAATTTGTTAACTTTATGGAGGCAGTAGAATGCAACACATAATAATAGAGAGGAAAAACTGTGAATTACAGTAGATATATTAAATAGTTAAATTAGTGCAAAAAACAGAAATAAAAAAGTAGTGGGGTACTGTTCAACGTCCAGTTAGAAATCTAATGGCAGAGGGGACGAAGATGTTTCTGAATTGTTGAGTGTGTGCCTTTAGGCTTCTGTATCTTCTTCCTCCTGATGGTAGCAACGAGAACAAGGCATCGGCCTGAAAGGTGAACTTAGTTTCCCATTCCCATTTCTTCATTTTTTTCAGAAATGGAGAGTTTGTATTTGAAAACTAAAATTGCCTGATGTTATGAAAAGATATTCAGTAATTTTGATTGCAGTAGTACAAAGGTGAAGGATAAAGTTCAATGTAAAATCTGCTTTGTCATTTCTTCAATTCAGTGTTGATAACAGGGGTGTGCCTTTGTGGTCAATACAGTCAAAAATGACACGAAATATTGTGCAACATTATGGATTAGAGGATTTGTTACGGGAGTGAATATTTCTTTAATAAAATGCACAATTTACATTTCATTTTAAATATCAACAATGCCTGCTGTATTTAAGATCACTTACTCATCATTTAGAAAGAACATCATTGTATTGCACATGACCGGCAGTGAAGCAATTGGAAGTTAAATAAATAACTGAAATGTGGAAGCTGGAAATCTGAAATGAAAGTACTCAGCAGGCTGAGCAGAATGTTGTTTTAGATCCGAGGCCCTTCATCAGATTTCGGAAAAAGAATAGCAGGTTAGTGTACAGGAGAGATGGAGGAGAAGGGGGGTTGAATAGAATAAAGAATATCTGAGACTGAGTGGGGAGGGAGTTGGAATATCCATCAGAAGCACATAATGGATTGTTAATGATAAGGCCGTGCGGCAAGCCTAGAATATTAAACAATGCTGATTTTTTTTTAAAGAAAGCTACAAATGACAAAAGGCATCAATGGTTATGGAGAGAAAGAAAACATGTTACTAACATGTTGGATTATTCAATATTGACTCCTGAAGGCTGCAACGTGACCAGCAAGAAGGTGAGGCATCCTTGAGACGACTCAAGTTTGTGTGCATGGAGCCTCAGTGGAACAGTGCAGGAAGCCACAGACGGAAACAGTCAGATTGGGAATGGGGAGGTGAATTCAAGTAGTAAGCAACCAGAATCTGGGATCTCTCCTGTATATTGAACACATGTGTTGTGCAAATTGATCATTTATGGATGGTTTCATATCGAAGGCTCCATATTGTGAACACAAAATGTATATAGGGCCCCCACTACCCAGGAGGTGCCCCCTTCTCATTGCTGCCATCAAGAAGGAGGTACAGAATCCTGAAGGCACATGCTCTGTGATTCAGGAACAGCTTCTTGCCCTCTGTCATCTGATTTCTGAATGGACATTGAACCCATGAACACTGCCTTACTACTTTTTTATTTCTATTTTTGTACTACTTAGTTAACTATTTCATATACTTACTGTAATTCAGTTTTTTCTCTATTATGTATTATATTGTGCTGCTGCTGCTGCAAAGTCGACAAATGTCACAACATAAGCTGGTGATATTAAACCTGATTCTGATATTGGAAGATTAATACATGAGCCATTTCCTCTGTTTTGCTTGTAAATTGATGCAGGTGTGCTGCCCTTGTCTGCCATGACTGTGTTTTAAAGCTCCTTCCTATAAGTCAAGCTCTTTAATTGAGAATGGCTAGTGATTGGGGTTCTTGCATCATTTTGACATTGATGTTTACCTCTGGTGTTTTAGTCTGCTCATCAGCTCAGCTAGAAACTTAGGTACTGTTTCTGTCAACACACACAAAATGCCGGTGGAACGCAGCAGGCCAGGCAGCATCTACAGGAAGAGGTACAGTCGATGTTTCGGGCCGAGACTCTTTGTCAGGACTAACGAAAGAAGAGCTAGTAAGAGATTTGAGAGGGGGAGGGGGAGATCCAAAATGATGGGAGAAGACAGGAGGGGGAGGGATGGAGCCAAGAGCTGGAAAGATGATTGGCAAAAGGGATACAAAGCTGGAGAAGGGAGCGGATCGTGGGACGGGAGGCCGAGGGAGAAGGAAAGGGAGAGGGGAGCCCAGAGGAAGATGGAGAGCAGGCAAGGAGTTATAGTGAAAGGGACAAAGGGAGGAGAAAAGAGAGAGAGAAAGAAAGGGGGGGAAAATAAATAAAAAAAAATAAATAAGGGATGGGGTAAGAAGGGGAGGAGGGACATTAATGGAAGTTAGAGAAGTCAATGTTCATGCCATTAGTTTGGAGGCTACCCAGACAGAATATAAGGTGTTGTTCCTCCAACCTGAGTGTGGCTTCATCTTGACAGTAGAGGAGGCCGTGGATAGACATGTCAGAATGGGAATAGGACATGGAATTAAAATGTGTGGCCACTGAGAGATCTTGCTTTCTCTGGCGGACAGAGCGTAGGTGTTCAGCGAAACAATCTCCCAGTCTGCGTCGGGTCTCACCAGTATATAGAAGGCCGCACCGGGAGCACCGGACACAGTATATCACCCCAGCCGACTCACAGGTGAAGTGTCGCCTCACCTGGAAGGACTGTCTGGGGCCCTGAATGGTAGTGAGGGAGGAAGTGTAAGGACATATGTAGCACTTGTTCCGCTTACAAGGATAAGTGCCAGGAGGGAGATTGGTGGGAAGGGATGGGGGGATGACAAATAGACAAGGGAGTCGTATAAGGAGCGATCCCTGCAGAAAGCAGAAAGGTGGGGGAGGGAAAGATGTGCTTGGCGGTGGGATCCTGTTGGAGGTGGCAGAAGTTACGGAGAATTATGTGTTGGACCTGGAGGCTGGTTGGGTGGTAGGTGAGGACAAGGGGAACCCTATCCTTACTGGGGTGATGGAGGATGGGGTGAGAGCAGATGTGCGTGAAATGGGAGAGATGTGTTTGAGAGCAGAGTTGATGGTGGAGGAAGGGAAGCCCCTTTCTTTAAAAAAAAGAAAACATCTCCTTCGTCCTGGAATGAAAAGCCTAGAAAGGGGCTTCCCTTCCTCCACTATCAACTCTGCTCTCAAACGCATCTCTCCCATTTCACGCACATCTGTTCTCACCCCATCCTCCGTCACCCCAGTAAGGATAGGGTTCCCCTTGTCCTCACCTGCCACCCAACCAGCCTCCAGGTCCAACACATAATTCTCCGTAACTTTCGCCACCTCCAACAGGATCCCACCACCAAGCACGTCTTTCCCTCCCCTCCCCTCTGCTTTCCACAGGGATTGCTCCCTATGTGACTCCCTTATCCATTAATCCCCGCCATCCCTTCCCGCTGATCTCCCTCCCGGCACTCATCCTTGTAAGCAGAACAAGTGCTACACATGCCCTTACATTTCCTCCCTCATCACTCTTCAGGGCCCCAGACAGTCCTTCCAGGTGAGGCGACACTTCACCTGTGAGTCAGCTGGGGTGATATACTGCATCCTGTTCTCCCGATGTGGCCTTCTATATATTGGTGAGACCTGATGCAGACTGGGAGACCGGTTTGCTGAACACCTACGCTCTGTCCGCCAGAGAAAGCAGGATGTCCCAGTGGCCACACATTTTAATTCCACGTCCCATTCCCATTCTGATATGTCTATCCACGGCCTCCTCTATTGTAAAGATGAAGCCACACTCAGGTTGGAGGAACAACACCTTATATTCTGTCTGGGTAGCCTCCAACCTGATGGCATGAACACTGACTTCTCTAACTTCCGTTAATGCCCCTCCTCCCCTTCTTAGTCCATTCCTTATTTATTTATTTTTTAAAAAATTTTTTCCCCTTTCTCTTTTTTTTTCTCCCTCTGTTCCTCTCACTATAACTCCTTGCTTGCTCTCGATCTTCCTCTGGGCTCCTCTCCCCCTTTCTTTCTCCCTAGGCTTACTGTCCCATGATCCCCTCCCTTCTCCAGCCTCATATCCCTTTTACCAATCAACTTTCCAGCTCTTAGCTCCATCCCTCCCCCTCCTGTCTTCTGCTATAATTTCTGATCTCCCCCTCCCACTCCCACTTTCAAAACTCTTACTATATCTTCTTTCAGTTAGTCCTGACGAAGGGTCTCGGCCTGAAACATTGACTGTACCTCTTCCTATAGATGCTGTCTGGCGTGCTGCGTTCACCAGCATTTTGTGTGTGTT
This sequence comes from Mobula hypostoma, assembly GCF_963921235.1. NCBI lineage: Eukaryota > Metazoa > Chordata > Chondrichthyes > Myliobatiformes > Myliobatidae > Mobula > Mobula hypostoma. Next base: position 110,042,056 of record NC_086100.1, on the reverse strand, counting down.
GCTTAAATTTCCAGCATCTGCAGATTTCCTCGTGCACTGTCAATGGTTTTACCTTCCAGGTAATGCTTCTGAAATTTTGAGGGAGTCCCGCAAAGGCCTAACCCTTGTTCCTGTGTAGAATGCACGGTATTGGACTTAACACTTCTTTATGTTAGAGCATGAGGTTAGGCAGATGTCCGACCCAAAGGTCAACTCAGCCGTCACTCACCTGTGAAGTTGGTGCTTGTCAGTTGTCTTGTAGAAAAGGTGGGAAGAAAGTAGTTGAGACGCACCCAGGATTTAATTGAATTTAATTTTGCGTTGTGTAATAGAAATGACACCTGTCAAACAGGCTGCTCTTGGATTTGTTCAGAGGCAATTTGCCAGCTCATTTGAGTTGAATGTTTAATTTTTGGGCAGGCGATATAACCTGCCGATAAATTGGCACCTTTGGCTTCTGGCTAACTTTTTGTGTTTACTTGGTGAGGACATGCTTTGCATTAAGTTTCTTTATCTTCAGTTACTCTATTGTGATTGGCTTGGAAAAAGAGGCATTTCATGTCTGCTTGCATTCTTGCCTACACCTACGCTGCTCTGTCTTCCTGTCATAGAATCAAGTGAAGGAACCTGGTCTGAATGTGGTGTCCATTATCTGGTACAATTGGTCACCCTGAAAACTAGCGCAGTGGGAATGAGGGTTTTCTGTTCTGTTGCTGGAAAGACTGCCATTTAAATTTAAGTTTTTCGTTGTACCACCAAAGAAAAGTACATATAAAACTCTGTGAAGAGGTGGAACAGACCAACAGAACAGAACCTGTATTTTGGATCATAGTACCTTGCCCGTGCATTTGTATCATCTGCAATATATAGGTGCAGATGACACCAAGACACGATCAAACTTCAAGCAAACAGCGCGACCAACAGCAAAGCCCTGCTGACAGTTCACGGAACTACGTTTACTCCTACTACTTCATTCAAATATGCTTCTACTACTAAGCTGTGCACAGCTGGAACCTGTGATTTACATCTCGATGGTGTATTTTTGGGCCGATTGTGCAATTTTAGGGCTTCGCTGCCTCTGAGGGAGTTCAGTGAGGTTGGGAGTGGAGTGTGCAGCCCAGAGGGCTGGATATGGGGCATGCGCCTGTGGTCGACTCCATTGCTTCCCTCTGATTGAGGTATCTAGCAAGGCTGAAGTCAGTGAACTTGTGAGTGGAGGTTGGGGGTGGATGTTTGACACTGTCTGTCTGTGTTTGATCATCAATCCTCTCCCTCTCGTTAGCCCCTGTCGAAGGAAAGTGCAGGACTCTTGGAATCCATGTTGCACGGATTGAGTGGTGAGGCTCGTGGCTGTAGACTCGTTTTGGGAGGACTTTGAGTTCATGTTGCAGGTGTTTCTGGATTCTGGTTACATTATTTTTCCCAAACCAGAGATGCTGGAAAGCCATGCAATGCCCTCAAAATGCTGGAAGAACTCGGCATCTATGGAAAAGAGTAAGCAGTTGATGTTTTGGGCCAAGACCCTTTGTCTCTTTTTGCTTTTTGTTTGAGTGGTTTGACCAACGCAGACTGCGGTGCTTCAGCAAAGACTGGCACTGTGGCATACAGTCGGCCAGCGGCAGGTTGTTGAATGGAACTAAACTGAATACTCCTGGACGCTTGATGTTTGATATTCTATGTGTCGTTCTCTCGGTTTTTGCTGCTTGCGCAATTTGTTCTTTTTCTTGCCCTTTGGGTGTTTGATGTTTTCTTTGAGCAGGTTCCTTGGTATTTCTTTGTTTCATGACTACCTGCAGGGGGATGAATCTCACAGTTACATCTGGTATGTATACTTTGATAATAAGTGCAGTTTGAAATTTGGGGGCGTAATGGGCAGTGAGGAGACCATCAAAGTTTGCAGCGTGATCTGGACCAGCTGGGGAGATGAGCTGGACAATGGCCGATGGAGCTCAATGCAGAGAAGCGTGAGGTGTTGCATTGTGAGAGGGCAGACTCGGGTAAGACACAGTGAATGGCCGTGTTCTGAGATGTGCAGTAAAACAAAGGATCTTAGGAATACCGATTCATAATTCCTTGAAGTGGCGTCACAAGCATGTGCTACCAGTCCTTGAGGGAACGATATGAGTCAGCTGCACCTTTCCTCATTCCCTGTCACGCACTGCTGAACTTGAACATAGGGTTGCCAACTGTTCCGTATTTGCCAGGACATCCCGTATATCAGGCTAAATTGGTTTGTCCCATACGGGACCGCCCTTGTTCCCTATTCCCCCCGCTAAGGAAGAGCGTTCCTATGAAAGCTTTCGTGCCGAAATGGCGTAAAGCGAAGAAGCAATTACCATTAATTTATATGGGAAAAACTTGAGCGTTCCCAGACCCAAAAAATAACCTACCAAGTAACACATAAAACCGAAAATAACACTAACATATAGTAAAAGCAGGAATGATATGATAACTACACAGCCTATATAAAGAAGAAATAAAGTATGTACAGTATAGTCGGGAAGATTAAGCCAAAACTGATTTGTGGAAAAAACCGGCACATACACGCATGCGCACGTCACACATGCGCACACAGGTGCCTGCACAAGGCTTCATGGTCATGGTAGTCTCACCGGGGGTAAACACAAGTGTCCTGGGATTTGACTACTACTTTTGTCCCTTATTTGGGAGTGAGAAAGTTGGCAACCCTAACTGTAAAAGACAAGTTGAAGTGATTTTCACCCCACTTGAACAACCCCACCCCAGTTGGCCAGTCCACAAGAATATTGTCAATATTAAACCGGTCCACGGTGTGAAAAAGGTTGAGGACCCCTGCTTTAGCACTTTAGCCTTCGCTAAACAGAGTACAGGAGATCGGATGTTACGTTGAAGTTTGTGCAGTTCTGAGATCATCTACTAATGTGAAAAATGAATAAAATTGAAAGAGTATGGAGAATATTTGCGATGATGCTGCCGGGACTTAAAGACCCAAGTTACAGGGAAAGGATGAATAGATCTTGAATCCTATTCAAGATGTCTTGAAATCTACCCAGCCAGTTGGTGCTGATAGGGAAAAACTGCAGTACCCTCTTAAACTCTTAGTAGGAGTCTAACAGGGTGATGTAAACCTCTACAGTTCTCCAGCATGTAGGCTAGGCAATTCTCACTGAGCTTAATCAATACAAGTCCAGTCAGTTCAATCATTTTAATGGCGAAAATCAGCTGGAGAGGGAAACTTTTTACATTAGTGAATCAGGTATATTAGTTATTTAAGTTATTTAATTCTGCTTTTAAATACTTCTAAAGAAAGTTAGAAATGTTAATTGTATTTTTAATTGTTTGGCGTGACTTTGACAGTCTAATACAGCTTTGACAGTTGGTTAACGTGGGCTGTGCTTGACCAGGTTCAAAAGCAATTCAGATGTGATTGAAAGTCCTTGCAATGCACAAGGCCTTACCGAACAGCTGGAAGCCAGTTTCCTGGAAGGAAATTGCCCTTGGGAAAAAGAGTAGACTTGAAGAACTCTGCCTGACCAAAGCAAAATGCCAAGGAAGACCTGAAAAATCAAGGCAAATAATTTAGGGCTCTGCAAGAGTTGGTTAGGGAACTTGAGGAATTGTGAGCATAATTGTATGATTCTGAACATAATGGTAGTTGCTTAGGGGTGGGAGGAAGTTTCTAACCACAGTGACAACATGCCATTCCCTAGAAGTAAAATTTGGGTATTTTGCCCACCTGAGAACATGCTTATTAAAGTAGTTGTTGAATGGGTGTGAGCTGTGCCAAGGCAGGTGTGTTGTAGCAGAAAAATGGGTTATTGAACTGTGGAGCAGTTCGAAGAGGATTTTCCAGAGGGACATTGGTTTCTCTAGCACCAAATTCTGGAGTTACTGATTTGATCAATAGTCAGGGGCTCTGCTCTGCGTCATCTTTATTGTAAAGGTTTGTTAAGTGGATTGATGTGCAAATTGAGACACCAGTGTCTTGGATAGAGCCTGGCCCTTTAGCAAAGGACCACGTAGAATTTATTGCAGGGCCATCTGGTAAGCTAGTGCATTTTTACCTCAGTTTCAAGCGATTTGCATTGAAATGTGGCTGTCAGCCAGGTAGTTTACTTTTCACACAAAAAACCAGAACAACGTTGCCAAGATATACAGTCCTGTCTAAACTCATGGGAATGCTCTTGGGCGACAAATCAAGTCAGGACTAACCAGTCCTGTACTGACTATTATTGCTTATGCTGAAAAGGTGATGATTTGTCCTTAAATGACAGTAGAATTGGAATGTGAAAGCATTGTGACAGTTTCTAGGAGTAGATTTAAAATGAAGTTGAAGACCTCGGGCTACCCATGCCCTTACACTTCCTCCCTCACTACCATTCAGGGCCCCAGACAGTCCTTCTAGGTGAGGCGACACTTCACCTGTGAGTCGGCTGGGGTGATATACTGCGTCTGGTGCTCCCGATGCGGCCTTCTATATATTGGCGAGACCCGACGCAGACTGGGAGACCGTTTCACTGAACACCTACGCTCTGTCCGCCAGAGAAAGCAGGGTCTCCCAGTGGCCACACATTTTAATTCCATGTCCCATTCTCATTCTGATATGTCTATCCATGGCCTCCTCTACTGTAAAGATGAAGTCATACTCAGGTTGAAGGAACAACACCTTATATTCTGTCTGGGTAGCCTCTAACCTGATGGCATGAACATTGACTTCTCAAACTTCCGCTAATGCCCCATCTCCCCCTCGTACCCCATCCGTTATTTATTTATTTATTTATTTATATTTATATATACACACACATTCTTCTTCTCTCTCTCCTTTTTCTCCCTCTGTCCCTCTCACTATACCCCTTGCCCATCCTCTGGGCTTCCCCCCTCCCCCTTTCTTTCTCCCTAGGCCTCCCATCCCATGATCCTCTCGTATCCCTTTTGCCAATCAACTGTCCTGCTCTTGGCTCCATCCCTCCCCCTCCTGTCTTCTCCTATCGTTCCGGATCTCCCCCTTCCCCTCCCACTTTCAAATCTCTTACTAGCTCTTCTTTCAGTTAGTCCTGACGAAGGGTTTCGGCCCAAAATGTCGACCGTACCTCTTCCTAGAGATGCTGCTTGGCCTGCTGCGTTCACCAGCAACTTTTATGTGTGTGGCTTGAAGACCTTGGGGTTCACAGGCAAATAACCAGCCAAAAACTGGCACCAGTCCAAGAACTGTGACATTAGGAAGGCAAACCTAAATCTGTCAGGTGTTAGGTTTTAAACCTAAAGGATGTGGAAATGCAGCAACATTTAAAATTGACCTGCTGTTGGATTGAAAGAGCATTTGTAGGACACCAGATGGAGATGACAGATGAAAGGGCATACATAACGTGTTAGAATACTGTTGGGCCAGTTCTACTTGCTGTTTCGCTTTGCACTGAGCTGAGTCTCAGGCTGTGGCCTGTTCCGGGCTCCGTGTCTCAGGCTGTGGCCTGTTCTGGGCTCCATGTCGCAGGGCTCCAGGACGTTTACTCTGCTCTGCACTGAACTGAGTCTCAGGCTATGGCCTGTTCCGGGCTCCATGTCTCAGGGCTCCAGAATGTTTACTGGGCTCTGCACTGAGCTGAGTCCCAGGCTGTGGCCTGTTCCTGATACTCTGGGCTTCGTGTCTATGGACTCACTTTTGTTCTGAATGCTATTTGCTTACTTCCATTGCTTGCACAATCTTTGTTCTCTCTGTACATTGGGTGTTTGACAGTCCTTTTTAGTGGGCTCTTTTGGGTTTCTTTGATTTGTGGCTGCTTGTAAGAAGACAAGTCTCAGGTTGTATAATGTGCGCGTACTTGGGTGATAAATGTCCTTGGAACTTTGTTTTTGGAGGTAGGAGGATGTGAAGCTGACTGGAATAGACGAAACTTGAGGTGACAAAAGTGTGGATGGCAGTTTCTAGCAAACATAAGATGGCAAAATACTTGCACACTGGTTTCCAACAAATCCATGCTAATGGAATGAAAGTCCTTTTGATAGTCATGAACCTGGATTGTACATACATTTTATTTTCTTTGCTGCATATTGAGCATTATGGAGTCCAAACATATGTTTAAATTTATTCCCATTAATTGGCATACACTTTAGATCTTGACCTTCAACTCCTTCCCTTTTCTTCTTCCTGTGCCAGATTTGCAGATTGTTACAGGCGGGGCTTAGTTGGGTTGGGTGGGTTCAGCAGGCTGGCAGTGTGGAAATGACGGAGAGCATCGCACTCTAAAATCAAGGTAGGGAAAGGGCGGGGGCGGTTAATTACATGCAGGAGACTAATCCCACCCGAGACAGGTGGGGCAGATTAGTCATATTCCCTTGCTGTTGGGACTTGGCATCCTCCACTACCAAGTAGAGGTTAAACACCAACTAGAGGGACAGCATCTCACCTTCCACCGGGGTAGCCCACAATCTGGCAGAATGAACATTGATTTTTCCAGCTCCCATTAACGGTTCCACCCCCACCCTGACCCTTTGCTCTCTAAACTCCCATCTTGATCAATTTGGCCCCCATCACTGTCTCCCTCCCCCCTACATTCCATGTTCCACCTTCCTCTCATCAGATTCCGTTACTCCCTGTCACTTTTATCTCCCAGCTTCTGATACCATTCCGATTCTCCCCTCACTCATCTGCCTATCACCACTCCAACCCCCTCCCATCTTACCTGTGTCTATTTATTGCTTCCTAGCTCTTGCTGTACCTCTTTGCTCCAGCATTTTGTGTTGTGAAAATGGGCTATTTCCCCTCTATCTCTCAGTCTGCACAAAGGGTCCTGATCTGAAGCGATTTGCTGTCCATTTCCCTCCAATAGATGCTGCCTGTGCTGCTGAGTTCCTCCAGCGTATTGTGAGTCCGCCATCGAATCGTGGCTGATTCATTTTTCCCTCTCAGCCCCGTTGTCCCGTCTTCTCCCCATAACCTTTGACATCCTTACTAATTATGTAGCTGTCGACAGCTGCTTTGGGCACCCCGCTTGCGTAGCGGTTAGCACGATGCTGTTCCAGCGGGGGGCATGGGGGTTCAGAGTTCAGAGTTCAATTCCAGTGCCATTTGTAAGGATCCTCTGTGCAACCTCCCTGTCGAATGCGTGGGTTTTCCCCGGGTGCTCTGGTTTCTTCCCATGCTCTAAAGATGGAATGGGTAGATTAATTGGTTATTGCAAATTGTCCCCTCACTAGGTGAGAGTTAATCGGGTTGTCAGGGGCTGCTGGAGCGCCATGGCTTGAAGGGCTGGAGGGGCCTAAACTGTATCACTAAATAAATAAACAATACTTGGCCTCCACACTAATCCGTGGCAACGAGTTCCATAGATCCTCTGGCTGATTCCTCGGTTAATTAATGGCCAGAATTTGATGTCTTTGCCATGTGTGAGGAAATGGCACAGGAAAAGGCCGCCTTTGTTGAAACAAATTACATCAGGATACAGCCAATCCAATTTCCTGAAGGGCAGAATTTCAACAGGGAATGGGTGCAAACACTTCAAAGCATCCTCAAAAAGCTTTTCTGAATGCTTTGCACAAAATGGATAGGCACAAGTAGGTTTGCTTCTAGGACACTTTTTTTTGCTACTAACGTTTTTCACTGGAAGTTATTAAAGTGCATTGTGGTGACCTTAATTGCTTTCGGCTCTGATGTCCTTGTGGTATTTGGATGCAAATTTGTTGGAACCAAATGACATAACTTTGTGATTGTTAAGATGCCCACCTGACCGCCTCCGGGGTTTAGACACGCCAATTCTTCGGAGTATGGATAGCTAGCACTGTCCCGATAAAGATTCTGACCTGCTCTGCTAATTGGTGGCCATGTTTTGCTACCCAGATTTGGATATTTAAAGAGTACTTGGGTTCGGGGCTCAATTATCAGCTCAGCTTTGGTTCAGTATGCGATTGCATTTCGGTTTTCTCTCTCATTCTGATTCTCGTCTAGTCTCATCAAGTTCTCATCTAGTTAAGAACCCTGTTCTTGCCTCAGGTTCAAAATGGTGTCTCGATTCTAGTCTAGTATACTCTAGCACTTGGGCCCTTGTCTTCCTCACCTAAATCTCTCATCACGGTGATACTCAGAGCAGACTCAGCAAATTCTGCCCTGACTTTGCAGTGCAGCTATGTTGTGAACATGCAGCCACAGATTGACAAGAAGCTCAGAGACCTCAGCCTTCACCCTGCCTTGTGTAGCTGGATCCTGGACTTCCTGTCAGATCACCGGCAAGGGTAAGAGTGGGCTCCCTCACCTCTGCCCCTCTGACCCTCAACACAGGTGCCCCTCAGGGCTGTGTCCTGAGCCCCTTCCTTTACTCTCTGTATACCCATGACTGTGTCACCACCCACAGCTCCAATCTGCTAATTAAATTTGCTGACGATACTATATTGATTGGCCTAATCTCAAATAATAATGAGGCAGCCTATAGAGAAGAAGTCATCAACCTGACACAGGTGGTGTCAAAAAAACAACCTCTCCTTCAACGTCGCAAAAACAAAGGAGCTGGTTGTGGATTACAGGAGGAATAGAGACAGGCTAACCGCTATTGACATCAATGGATCTGGGGCTGAGAGGGTGAACAGCTTTAAGTTCCTCAGCATTCACATCACCGAGGATCTCGTGGTTTGTACATACCAGCTGTGTGGTGAAAAAGGCACAACAGCGCCTCTTTCACTTCAGACAGTTGAAGGAGTTTGGCATGAATCCCCAAATCCTAAGGACTTTCTACAGAGGGCACAATTGAGAGCATCTTGACTGGCTGAATCACTACCTGGTATGGGAACTGTACTTTCCTCAATCGCAGGACTCTGCAGAGAGTGGTGTGGACAGCCCAGCACATCTGTAGATGTGAACTTCCCACTATTCAGGCCATTTACAACGACAAGTGTGTTTTTTTTTAAAAAGGCCCAAAGTATCAATGGGGTCTGGAGTCTATTCCAGCTGCTACCATCTGGGAAACGGTACTGCAGCATAAAAGCCAGGACCAACAGGCTTCGGGACAGTTCTTCCACCAGGCCATCAGACTGATTAATTCACGCTGACACCATTGTATTTCTATGTTATATTGACTGTCCTGTTGTGCATGCTATTTATTATAAATTGCACATTGCATACTTGGTGACGTAATATGAAGATTTTTACTCCTCATATATATGACGAATGTAAGTAATAGTCAATTCAATTCAATTTATAACGATGCACACTGTGCATTCTTCATCCAAATCGATGTTTCACAAGCAACCCCATCGTGCACAAATCGAAGCAATCAAATTATTTCGGATGTTGTCTGAGAACATGTAAAGTTGCAATTTCTCAGTTATTTCATGCCAACCAAATATTAAATTCCATTACAGCTGAGGTAGATTTTGAACTTGTGATTCTCTCGTTTGTCCAAGTGTCTGGAGTGCTAATTGGAGCAAAAAATGTTTACAGATGCTGGAAATGTGTAAAGCAAACTGGAAATAGAGGCGTAAACATGAGCAATTCTGCAGATGCTGGAAATGCAAGCAACACACATCAAAGTTGCTGGTGAACGCAGCAGGCCAGGCAGCATCTCTAGGAAGAGGTACAAAAAAATGGGAACAAGGTGAGGTGAAGTCAAGACGGTTGATGACCCGTCGGCAGTTAGCAATAAACTGACGAAGGGTCTCGGCCCGAAACGTTGACTGTACCTCTTCCTAGAGATGCTGCCTGGCCTGCTGCGTTCACCAGCAACTTTGATGTGTGTTGCCTGGAAATAGAGGCAGTGCCCAGTAAGTCCGGCAGCATCAGACGGGAAATAATTGTTGACGATTAAGGTCAAGAATACTTCATCCTTAAACTGGAAATGTTAGAAAACATTTCAGTCCTGATGAAGGGTCTCGGCCCGAAATGTTGACTCATTTACGTAGATGCTATCACTCCTGTGGAGTTCCTCCAGCGTTTTGTGTGTGTTGCTTTAGATTTCCAACATCTGCAGATTTTCTTGTTCAGGAGCCTGATTCTTTGCCTTTAAACCAATTTATTTTATTCTTAAGTTTATACTTAAACAAGTATTTTTAATCAGTGACTCATAGATGTGAGGGGTATGTTGTCCTGTTGTCTTTAAATGTGCTTTTAATTTTTAACCATTTTTTTTTGGTTATTTGAAATGATCCACCACTAAGTATTCTTGGAATGTTAGGCATCTTGATTTTAATCCACCACAATAGATCACTGCCATCCAAAATAGTTTAAGGTGGTGTCTGAAGAAAAGTAAACGTATCTTTTATATAGCACTTTCATGATCTTATTATCCTTAATAACAATGAAATTATTTTGAACTGCAATTATCAAATAATAGAAATCTTAAATTTTGATTATCATAAAGCTCTTAAAAGATGATTTATTGAAGTCAGGCACTTGTTTTTGTTGACTGACCCGTCACCTATGAGTAAGAACATTCCCCATCCCCTTTTCCCTCTCTCACCATTACCTCCTTGCCTGCCTTTTGCCCTCTTCTGGTGCACCTCCCACCTTTTTCTTTCTTCCATGACTTTCTGTCCTCTTCTATCAGACTCCCCTTCTCCAGCCCTGTATCTCTTTCACCAGTCAACTTCCCAGCTCTTTACTTCATCCCTCCTCCTTCCAGTTTCACCTATCACCTTGTGTTTCTCTCTCGCCTCCCCCCAACCTTTTAAATATAGTCCTCAGCTGTTTGTTTCTCCAGTCGTGCTGAAGGGTCTCGGACCGAAACCTCGACTGTACTTTTTTCCGTTGGTGCTGCCTGGCCTGCTGAGTTCCTCCATTTTGTATGTGTTGACAGTAACGCATTTACTTCATTGGAACTGTGTGGAGATTCGGCATGACATCCAGATAGATAGAACGATACTTTATTGATCCCAAAGGGTAATTACAGTGTCACAGTAGCATTACAAGTGCACAGATATACAAATATAAGAAAAATAAGAAAAAATTTAAAAAATGAGTTATCTCTGTTATGTACCCCGTAACTGGGTTGCCAAACCAGCAGAAATGGATCACTCAGTTGGAGTCTGGATTACTAGAACTAAGAAAGTTTTATTAAAGAAACAAGCAACACAGTACTCTAATCGAAAGGATAATGAATGCAACGGTTCAGCAATGATAAACATACATGTACACAGAATTCAGATAACAGGATCAATCTAGCTCTATCGTTGTCTAGGGGTAAATGACCAATTTCAAAGTGACGCAAAGTTCAGTTCAATTTAGTTCAGTTCAGTTCGCAGTAATCGCTACCGTGGTGATGGACAGTGGGGGGGTGGAGAGAGAGAGCAAAACGAATGAATATTCAAGGCTTCCACACACAGACCTTCGCAGTCAGCTTTCGGGCGAGTCCTTTGTGATGTTATCTGAGGTCACCGACTGTGACCCCTCCGTTTCCAGATACGATCGTTGCCCTGCGGTGAGCCTGGCACCCAGGCAAGGGTGGACACACACCAGGTTCCCGCCGATCGTGCCTTTCCACCCTGTGCATTTATGGCCTGGTACTTCCCACCGACTTGTGAGAGACGCACCGCTTCCAGGGTCTTGTTACCTCGGGTGTCGTGTGTGTCCTGCCTTAGCGAACCTGTCCCTTTTTATCCCCCTGCTGGGGTATCACCTGTCCATCACTTCAAACAGTTCAGGGTTCAAAGGGGGAGCCGATCTTGACAGCTCTCCTTCCCCTTCATTAGCATCTCCAAGTGCTGCTCCATTGTTTTCCTTATCTCTCTCTCTCTCCTGAAGACAGGTGGCAGACCAACTGCTGATTCCACTGGTGCCAGCACAGGCCAGCTACATCTTAATCTATGTGTATTCTTGTCACATCTCAAACAATCTAACAGAAGGGGGAAGGCACCAGAATGAAAAGACGGGGCAGGGGAAAGAGGATAACTAGAAGGTGATAGATGATAGCAAAGAGAGCAGAATTAAAGTAAGAAATAAATACTCAAACTTGATAATGAAGTGATTGGAATTAAGATTTTGTTACACCTTATAGTGATTAGTTGGTTGTTTTGGAACAGTTTCAATTTATTGAGTAAATTATCACATGGACTGAGGTACAGTTTTTTTTTGTTTTGCATGCCATCCATAAAGATCAATTCTTTACAGCAGTGCATTGTGAAAGCAATAACAGTACCAAACAAGGTTTTACAGAAAGTGCAGGCAGGCAATAAAACATTATTGAAGTATAAACATTATTGAAGTGTAAAGTACTATATACTGGAATGTGCAATGGAATTGAGCAACCTCTAATATTTTTGTTCCATGTTCTAAAGATTAAGTCTCATTGTAGACCTGTACATTTAGACATTAGCCTGTGTCATAATGACCAGGGTAGCCTGAGTTGTTCGGTACATGGTAAGGTGTTGAAACAAATTTGTTGCAACTTTTAAGATTAGTATGGCTTGAATTAGTCACATCCAAAAATAGGGCACGAAACCAGCTTCAGAATTGTGCTCAACATACAAAAGTAAAACCTTTTAGTAAGGTAACTAATATCCACTTAAGGGTGGTGGGGGAGTAAGTTCCTAGCAAAGGAGGTGTAAGGCACTCCTTCCCTCTGCTAGCCTGCAGGTGACCCTTTGGCAAAGTGTAGCACCTACTTAGTCCCCCGGTCAGGGTCATGTGAAGCTGAGGGAGCGGGTGGTGGATGGTCGCATGAGCAGCTGGTGCATATCACAAATCCTTCTTGTGTGACCAGAAACGCCAGGCAGACAATCGCTGAAGAGTATCGATAATGGCTTGGTCACCCGTCTTGTAAAGTCACTGCCCTGAAGAAGGCAATGGCAAACCACTTCATGGGACCATGATCTCCCACGTCATATGACACGGCTCATAATGATGTCATATGACATGGCAAATAATGATGATGTCATATGACATGGCACATAATGATGTCATATGACACAGCACATAATGATATCCACTTAATTGCATATTCAGTTTGCTTTGTATACTTGATATGAGCAACTAATGCAAAACATCTTGCTCTTACCTGAAATACAAACTTGCTGAAATGGGACCTTGTGTTTCCTTAAAGTGTAGAAGTGCTGTTGATTCTCTGACAATGCTCACAGTGATTTCCATTATCCCACTTGTTTCCTTCTAACCTATTTTCTCTCAGAAATCAGAATCGGGTTTTTTATCACTTGCCTATGATGTGAAATTTGTCGTTTTGTGGTGGCAATGTGGTGCAAAGGTATATTTAAAAAAAATCTAAGTTACAAAAGTAAGTAATACAAAGAAGAGGAGTAGTGAGGTACTGACATGGGTTCATGTACCGTTCAGAAATCTGGTGGCAGAAGAGAAGAAGCTGTTCCTAAAACGTTGAGTGTGGATCTTCAGATGGTCAGGGTTTTGCTGCCATTGAGTGCGAGTTTGTTGTTGTGGCACCACTCATCCAGCTGATCTATCACACTCTTGTATGCCTTCTCGTTGCCACCTGACGTTCTGAGACGACAGTGATGTCATCTGTGAATTTATAGATGTCACTTGAGCTGTGCTTGGCCACAGAGTCATGAACGTAGCATGAGTAGAGCAGAGGGCTAAATATGCCTCCGTGAGGTGCGCTTATCTCTGTTCCACACCACAGTCATCTTCTGATGAGGAAGTCCAGGTTCCAAATGCAGAGAGAGGTGGCCCAGGTTTTGAAGATTGGTTATTACTATGGAGGGAATGATGATCATAGAAGCATAGAAACAGGCCCTTCGGCCCATCTAGTCCATGATGAGCCACTTGAACTGGTGTTAAATGTCAAACTGTAATCATAAACTGACTGTAATCGTATGTCTTACGATTGTCTAGGTACCCAAAGTAGAGTGGAGAGCCAATGCAATTGAGGCCGCTATAAATCTGTGGTGGCAGTATTCCGTTAACTCTCCTCTGATTCTCCTTCTGTTCACACATACCAGATGTAACTTGTGGCTGGGTGTTGGTGCATGGCCAAGTGGTTAAAGCGTTCGTCTAGTGATTTGAAGGTCACTGGTTCGAGCCTCAGCTGAGGTGGCGTGGTGTGTCCTTGAGCAAGGCACTTAACTACACATTGCTCTGCGACGACACCGGTGCCAAGCTGTATTGGCCCTAGTGCCCTTCCCTTGGACAACATCGGTGGTGGGGAGAGGGGAGACTTGCAGCATGGGCAACTGCTGGTCTTCCATACAACCTTGCCCAGGCCTGCGCCCTGGAAACTTTCCAAGGCGCAAATCCATGGTCTCATGAGACTAATGGATGCCTATAACACAGGAGAAATCTGGAGCACCAGGTGAAACCTGTGTGTTGACGAGGAAAACATAAGAGCATAAAAATTCGCACGTGGCCTGTTTGTCATGGTGGCCATGGGTGTTCTCAGTCTGACCTGGGCAAGTCCGCTGCACTAAGGTGACTTGCACCTGAAAGTGCCCAGGCTCAGCGTGATGGAGCTAGGGATGTTGCTGCTAACACAGACTGACTGAGGCCTTTCTGTCAAGAAGTCCAACATCTAGTTACAGGGAGGGGATTTGAAGCGCAATGAGGACAGTTTTCCCTCCAGCTCCTGAGGGATGATTGTGTTTAAGCAGTGAGCTGAAGTCAATAAACAGCATCCTGCTTATCAGGCTCCATTTTCCAGATGGGACAGGACAGAGAGAAGTGCAGAGGTTAGTAGAGCGATTTGAAAGATGAACGAACTGGAAAAGGCCCATTGCAGCAGGAAGGTGGGGTTTAATATGATCCATAACCAGAGCTCAAAGCACTTCATTTTTGAGTCAGTGCCACTGGATGGAAGTCGTTGAGGCAGGTTGCTGGCCCCGGCTTGGGCACTGGGATGATGCTAGCTCCCTTGGATCCTGTCTGGGGAAGTGAACACTTCTCGAGCAGTGTTGAAGGTATTTATTAGAACTTCAGTCCATTGGGCTGCATAGCCCCTCAACGCCCGACCCCCAGTGTGTTATCGGGCCCCGCAGTTTGACATGGGTTGACCCTGGCTAGGGTCTTCCTCACGTCAGCTGTTCCTCAGGAGGGGAGGGGAGGGTCCTTCCTCACTGGCGCATTGTCTTGTGCATCAAACATGCATGAAAGACATTCAGCCTATCTGGAAGCGCGGCGTCACTGTCATTGGCGTGCAGGTTGATCCATTAAGGTCCGATTGTGTCTCCGGTGTCACAGAAATGGCTGTATATTCTCTGCGAGTAATCCTGTCTTGCCACCTTGATGACACAGGAAAGTGCAGCTCTTGCTGACCAGAGAGCCATCTGATTTGAAGATAGCATCCTGATCTCTCAGCAGTGCTTGGACCTGTGCTGTCAACCATGGCTTCTGGTTTGCCCTCACAGAAATGTGTTTAGTCCCTAGTGCACTTCTCTAGGAAGCCAGTCACAGATCCTGCATATGCATTGATGTTAATGTGATTGTTGTAGGTGGCTATCTCCCAGTGTTTCCAAAACAGTTCCACAATGCTGAGTTGACCTGCTTCTGGCCAGGTCATTCTCTCTTTTTCAATTGGTTTGACTCATAGAAACATAGAAATCTTCAGCACATTACAGGCCCTTCGACCCACAATGTTGTGCCGACCATGTAACCTACTCTAGAAGCTGCCCAGAATTTCCCTGCTGCATAGCCCTCTATTTTGGTAAGCTCCGTGCAGCTACCTAAGAGTCTCTTAAAAGACCCTATTGTGTCTGCCTCTACCACCTTCACTGGTAGTGCATTCCACGCACCCACCACTCTCTGTGTGGAAAAACTTGCCTCTGATATCCCCCTTATATCTACTTCCAAGCACCTTAAAACTGTGCTCTCTCGTGCTAGCCATTTCAGCCCCGGGAAAAAGCCTCTGGCTATCCACACGATCAATGCCTCTCATCATCAGGTCACCTGTCATCCTCCGCTCCAAGCAGAAAAGGCCAAGTTCACTCTATTATGCTCTCCAATCCAGGCAACATCCTTGTAGATCTCCTCTGCCCTTTCTCATTAGTATCCACATGCTTCCTGTAATGAGGGGACCAGAACTTAACATCTGACTCAATCAGTCAGTGATCTGTATGCAGGAATTGGCACAGCAGATAAGTATCCGAGGTGGGGGTGAAGAGCAGCTCGGTTGATAAGCACCAGTGATGTTGGTATAAGCCAGGTCTTGTATGTTCCCACTTCTGGTAGCAAAGTCAACATGCTGGTAGAATTTAGCCAGGGCTGTTTTTAAGTTAGCATGGTTTTTAAGCCAGCAATGATAACTGTCAGAGTGTTTGGCTTGAAGGTTACTAATGGCATTATAGAGCTCACGCAAGAGCCCTGGGGTGGGGGGGGATTGATATAGACAACACAATCACTATGGCAGAGAATTCCCTCGGAAAATAGAAAGGCCTGCACTTCACCAATTAAGAACTCTACTAGAGGCAAACAGTGGGCCGTCACTATTCAAGCATTCACACGCCAGTTCTTATTAATTCCCTGGATCTCACCAGAGGTCACAGGATTTCTGTTGGCCTGATAAGAGAGAAAACTATCTTAACTGGATGGCCGCTTCAGGGGTGTATCCTGGAGCCACATTTCTATCATCTTGAGCCCATTTCTCCCCCCTTGTTTAAACTTGGCCTAGATATTTAATGTAAGATGTTAATGGATTACTGTGAGGCTGATTTATATAGTCTTTGGACTTTACTGAACTCTGACTGCCCAGATATAAAGAATTAGTATTTTGGATGGTGTGGGAGCTAGTGAAGATGTGTCAGCACCTCCCCAACACTAGGAAAATATTGTATCTTAATTGTACTGTTACGAGAATACACATAAAATTAAGATGTTTGCTGGCCTGGGCTAGCATCAGTGGCATCAGCAATTGGTCTGCCACCTGCCCTCAGGGGAAGGAGAGATAAGGAACAATGGAGCAGTGTCTGGAGATGTGTAATGAAGGGACGTGGGAGAGAGAGCTGTCTGGAGCAGCTCCCCCTTTGAACCCTGAACTGTTTGAAGTGATGGACAGGCGATACCCCAGCAGGGGGATAAAAAGGGACAGGTTCGCTAAGACAGGGACACACGCCACCCGAGGTAACGAGACCCTGGAAGCGGTACGCTTCTCACGAGTGGGTGAGAAGTACCACACAACGACCAGGGTGGAAAGGTACGATCAGCGGGAACCCGGTGTGTGTCCGCCCTTGCCTGAGCGCGGGTTCACTGCAGAGGATCGACCGCATCTGGAGGAGGGGTCACAGTCGGTGACCTCAGGTGACATCACCAAGGACCCGCCCAAAAGTTGCTTGTGAGCCGTATCGCCGGTCTGTGAGTGAAGCAGTGTTCTGAATGATCAGTTGTTCCTGTTCTCTCTGTCTCTCTTCCCCCACCTTGTCCATCGCCATGGCAACGATTACTGTGAACTGAACTACTAACTGGACTGAACTTTGAGTCATTTTGAAATTGGTCATTTACCCCTAGACAACGATAGAGCTTGATTGATGCTGTTATCTTACTTCTGTGCACATGTGTGTTTATCATCACTGAACTGTTGCATTTATTATCCTTTCGATTACTGTGTTGCTTGTTTCTTTAATAAAACTTTCTTAGTTCTAGTACTCCAGACTCCAACTGAGTGATCCATTTCTGCTGGTTTGGCAACCCAGTTACGGGGTACGTAACAGTACCCAACCAAAAAAATCCAAAAGGTTTTAAACCATGGCATCAAGGATGCTGTGGAAGTTGCAGTAAGGCAAGGGTTAAAGGCAACGTTCACAGGGATAGCTTGGTTCAGTTATAGTCAAGTGAGATCACTGCAGACACCTCTGCTCAGTACAGATGAGATAGGTCGGGGTGGCTGTGTACTTAAGCCAGATGAGTGAGACTTTCTGAGAAAGGTCTACCGAAAACAGTGTTCCATTGCACAATAGGGGTGCCAGAGACAGGCAAGTTAACAGAAGAATGTGAAACCTACCAAACAAGTAAGGCACAATTGTCTTTAACTTCAGAATATCATCGACTGTCTGCTTGAAGTTTCAATTGACTTTAACACTTCTATTGTGAATGGCAGTTATTCCTGTAAGTACAGAATTCAACATAAACAATTTTACTAAATGGTCAATATCAGTAACTGAAAATTTTTGTTTTTATTTTCAATCCATACTTTTTCCATCTTGCTATTTCCACTCTTTGCTACAATAAATACTGACTCATTTACCCAGACTATGCTAGAACAAGATAAATGTCCCCTTTCTCACTGTAACATTGTTCTGAAGCTTCTGAAATGGTGTCTCCCAGATTTTGTTCCCTCACTATTCACAAGCTGACTTTTAGCTCCCTTCTTCTCTATCTTCCCAGCCCAGCTTTCATCGAAAGTTCCTTTTGCATTATTGTTGACCTCTTCTTGCCCTCACTTTTTGCCTTCCTACCTGTGAAACTGGCAGGCATCTTCACTCTAGTATTTCAAGTCATAGCTTGAAGCGAGAGCTGGAATGAATCAGTCAGCCAGGTGTCTATGGAAGAATTTTTGAAATAATTCTTCAAAACCACAGTACTGGTAAGACAGTTTGTGCAGTAAGGGATGGGATTAGACACTTAGATGTGCGGTAAACACACTTTTCCATCAGTAATCATATCCCCATCTAGGCATTGAAAAGTCACTCGGAAAAGTGAAGTGCCACTGAAATATTAAAATGTCCATTTCTCTGTATCTTTGATCTTATGAACGTTGGGAATTTTGGTAAAATCCTTCACCTCACAGTTCTCTTTATTCTGCCTCTTGCCCTCTCCCCCCCCCCCAAACCCTATTAACTCAGACAACTATATTGTCTATGAATATCCATCCATTTTCCCAGATCCTCGGATCTGCCGACTGCTCCCAAACTATAGCTGCCCCTTGTAATTAAGCCGAGGAAAGCCACTAGTGTGGCAAGCTTTTCTGCCGTTGTTCAGACCCTATATGATTGGCCTTCTGCATGTAGTGATCTTGACCTTTTGTATTTTCTTCTCCTATTTCCCCTCGTCTCCCAGGCACAAGCTTCCATAATGCATGTATATAACTTGTGCATATAATGTATGTATATAATCATATCATTTCCTAGCGCATGAAGTTTTAAAGCAAAATGTACTGTTTTTGAAGCACGATAACCAGTAACTTTTTGCACGTTTTCCAATGTAAAATATACCACCCTGTGCAAGGCAGAACTGAATTTTTTTTTAATCTGAATACTACAGATATGTGAAGTAAGCCACATTACTTGCAGTGTTCATAATTCTGCACATAAATTTAATCTCTGCAAGAGTTTGTTTCCAAAATTATGAAGGATTTGCACTGGAATGCAGCACACAGAAACTTGTAAATTCTTCAGATACATTCTATACAGCTTCAGACAGGTAACATATGGTAACCAAAGCGTTTTGTATAATAATGATAACTAATTTGTTGATCCCGAGTGGGAAATTTTGTTACAGGAGCAACGTTTAAAAACATGCTTAGCAATAATAATAAATATAGTAATAACAAATAATAAAATACAGAATAATATGCACAATTATAATTTAGCAATGTGCAATAATGTTCAAAAGAAAACAGACCTTTGTTCTATGATGTGTGTTCTCCTGTCACACAGAGATGAACTGTTGGACTGTATATGCTTATTGCATTTGGTAGGAAAGATTTTTTTTTGTATGCTTCACAAATATCATTGTAACATAATGTGGGTCAAGCTTTCCCAAATTAAATTTGTTGTTAATAGAAAGGTAATTGATTGCATGAAAATTCTTGGGAGTTATGACATAATTTTCCTGTTTTGTAATGATTTATTGTTTCAATTACATTATTGATTACTTGCCTTTCATTGTTTCAGTATCCTGTTTGGAGAAGTAGTTCTTACAGTAAACTCTGATTCTATAGCTGGGAGATGTTGAGCGATTAATGCCCCTAGCTTGGATTTTATTGACTTCACGTTTATTACTGCTATCCCAAATTCAATTTGTGTCAGTGAGTACAGCATGCAAAGGAAGATCAGGCTGCAACACAGCATAAATGATAAAATTTCAAGTGTTTTGATTCTGGAAGCTTTAACAATGAGTTAATCATAGGATTTTATTCCTTGTGGACAGATGCCAGTTTAAATGTGTTTTCTATCATTTTTTTTTAGTTAACTGGGGGGAAAAAACAATTTCTTTTCTGACAAATATTTTAATAGCAAGCTCTATATCTACTTTTTTCTGGAATTACTAAATCTCTTGGTTTTATGGCAAAGACTCATGAACAGATTTCCAATGCAAAATTACTGCTATTCTTCACGCTGTGTAGCATGCTGCCAAGCAGACGTTACCTTATTAACTGAATTGATTAGTGATTTTATTGAATGCAATGTGTACATGCTTTGGCATCCCATGGAATTAATGTGGTAGATTATCCGTTACTTCAAGCCACCATATTTTCCCTGTTTTATTTGATGATTACTTCACTGCTGAGCCACGAATTAATCCTGATTTAAAAACACCTTTTAATAAGCATTTGTTAAATATATTAATTACGACTGAAGGGAAAGAAATTGCTGGAATCACTTAGCACTGTAGTGCAAGGGTGTTTATTTAAAGTCAAAAGTCAAACTTACAAAAACTAGTGAAAAGAAAACTGCCAATATTTACAAAAAGATATCTACTAGAAAACGCAATAACAGCTCCATACTAGTTTTGTCCAGCGTGAACTGGCAACCTCTTTCTATCTGTCTCTCCCCCTCCCCCACCCTCACTGAGAGCAAGCTGCCCTGTTTATTAGGCACTAGGAGATACCATCTTTAATTACAAAGTCAACTTAAGACTACACATGAATTAGAATATGATGCACCCCACAATGTAGTTACAATCATAGTACAAAATAATCAGAAGTATCTACCTTAAGTACTGTATTTACACAGACGGCATTTACACATCCCCATTACTAAAGGAATGGAATATACCGGGGGAAGACATTAAAGTGCACACACTCAGCGTAACAAACAGTGTGTGTTTGTCTGTTTGTCAATTCTGTATCGAGCCACCAAGGGTTCAGCAATTAAAACTGAAGTAAACACCAAACTTCCACAAGAATGCTTTGTAACGTTGCAGATTCACCTTGTCAGTCTTTCAGTTCACTCAATCCTGCAATGGTATGCTGTAATGCTGTGCAAATTATAATGCTTTACTCTTTATTTCCTTAACTTAAAACTTTAAAATACTTCAATAATCTTATTTTTCATTAGATTACTTAAGTTTAATGGTCTTCAAATGTCATCCATTTTTTAAAAAAAAGCAATTGCATTGTCTGAACATTCTCTTCATTCAGCTCATTGTAGTCGGCTGAGTTTTCAGATCAGGTTTACTAGTCGTGAAGTTTGTTGTTTTCTGAAGAAGGGTCTCAGTCCAAAATTTTGGCTCTTTGCTCTTTACCACAGGTGCTGCCTGACCTGCTGAGTTCTAGCATTTTGTGTGTGTGATACTGAGGAAGTGTTGATGGGTTAATTATCCATTCAGCTTTTCAGTTGATTATACCCCAAGCATTGGAATTGCTCTCTACTCAGGACAGTTTGAGATCAGATTATTGGATAAATTTAGCACAAAGTGTTGAATTATCTCGAGTGTATAATTTATTTGCATTGGATTGACAAAAATATCTGTATTTGCAGACAGAAATAAATGCTGCTGTTGCATCTCAGACTTTGTTGGATTAATGGAGCAGTTTTTTTCTCCACTTATTTTCAGGAAGAAGTCTTTCTTGTATTCAGCCCTTTATGCTGCCTTGATATTTGGTGGTCGGCACATGATGAAACAACGAGCAAAGTTTGAGCTGCGGAAGCCCTTGGTACTCTGGTCACTGAGCCTTGCCCTCTTTAGGTAAGTATCATTTTCTCCCTGTATAGTGATACTTCGCGGCACTTATAAACACTGCAGACAATTCAACCCATCTTTCAGTTCATGAACTATAGGATTGTGATTTGTTACCATCTTATTGAGGTTAAAAATGGTGAAATGTATCAATAGCTGCAAATGCCTCATTTTTAAGTTTTGTATTTAAAAATTGCAGTCAAACTTTGCATTGTAATGCTCCAAATGGATCTTAATCTGAAGTGTCTTTACAAGATATGAATTTTGTAAATCATGAAATTGATTTTAGTCATATTACATTCTCTACCTCTAACCAAAGTCAAGGAAGTTTTCCATGTATATAATACATCTACTTTGGGAGAGAAGAAATTAGCCGGCCGGTAGTGTAGTGGCATCTGCACCAGACTTCGAGGCGAATGGTCAGGGATTTGAATCTGGCCAACTCCTTGCACACTTTCCATCTGCGCTGGGTTGAACATTGTGCAGGCAACTCGGCCTTGCAAAAAATGCTAAAGACGTGCCAAGGTTGCCACCCGAGGCGCCACAAGGCGTGGAAAGCAGCAACTTCGGAGAAAAACTATTTTGAATCTGTAAATTCTAATACCAAATAAAACTTCAGAAACATAGAAAACCTACAGCACAATACAGGCCCTTCAGCCCACAAAACTGTGCTGAACATGTTCTTACCTTTAGGAATTACTAGGGTTGCCCATAGCCCTCTATTTTTCTGAGCTCCATGTACCTGTCCAGGAGTCTCTTAAAAGCCCTATCGTATCCACCTCCACCACCATCGCCGGTAGCCCATTCCACGCACTCATCACTGTCTGCGTTTAAAAACAAACAAACTTACCCCTGACATCTCCTCTGTACCTACTTCCAAACACCTTAAAACTGTGCCCTCTCATGCTAGCCATTTCAGCCCTGGGAAAAAGCCTCTGACTATCCACATGATCAATGCCTGTCATCATCTTATACACCTCTATCAGGTCACCTCTCATCCTCCGTCGCTCCAAGGAGAAAAGGCCGAGTTCACTCGGCCTATTCTCATAAGGCATGCTCCCCAATCCAGGCAACATCCGTTCACTCAAATGAGTGACGGAAAAAGTGATCATTATTTAACTTGCCACTAGTATCAGTAAAACATCTGCTTTAATGGAAAGAGGCAGACCTGCACTTGCGGTGTACCTTTCACATGGCTTTCGAGATGTCACAAACCGTTAACTTAGTACTTTTGAAATGTGCCTCCGTGGTAAGGTGGGGAATATGGCAGCCAACATTTGCAGGACGAAGTTCCGCAAATAACAACGTAATAAACAGGCCAGTTGTTTCAGTGATGTACATTGACAGCTGAATATTAATCAGGTTTGATTTACATGGTTATTTTGTGCAGTTCAATAATTCTCTAAATTTGTTTAGCCTTGAGTTAATAAAAATTGTATTTGCCTTAAAAGATATTTGGTTAATTTTCTAAGCTGTTTTTAATTATTCTACCTAGCTATTCCTACTTCAGCATTGTGATTATCATTTATTTCTGGATGGCTAGCTGGCAGGATATGAGGGGTAAAGAAAAAAAAACTGTTTTAGATCATTTCAATGTGTCATCAATTGCTTTTATGGATTTTACAGGTACTTAGGATAAATCTCTTCCTTAGTTGCTTGTGATAGTTTCACAATCTAGCATTTAGTCCTCTTGTCTGTCTCACTTTAGCTGCTTTAACTTCGATGGAGCAGAGTTTTAGGAAACAGAGGGCAAGTTCATCAGCAACAATGCTGGGTTTTGAGTCAGCAATCAAGGTGCAAGTTCTAGCCTACTGTGGCATAAGACTTTGGAAACACTAAATGTTAGTGTCAATAGTCTAATGTTATCTGATACTAAAAATTAGTGTGAAATAACACTAGATTCTTTAAATTCTCTCTTCATATAATCTCCCAAAGTGATTTGAAAGGTTGTGGCAACTCCCAGACATTGTTGTTAAAACATACAATATCATAGCACAATAATGACACTTCCCATGTTGATGTTAAATAGAATTACAAGCACAATAAGTGCTAAGAACCTGCACTGTAACACAGTAATCATTATTACCAATTAAGGGTAATTTTCTATGTTTATATACTAGGCAAAGTGCATCACTTTTCCACATTTCTGATGCTGAAGTATATTTGTAAATGAGCATCTTATGTTTTGGGGACAAAAAGAAGTTAGTTATTGAATATAAGGACAGGCTGTGCAGGCCTCTGGCATATAATTTCCATCTCTTAGGAAAAGCACAAAGAAGTGTTTACCGCAGAGATTCTGCTGTTCAAAAGATGAAACTTGAGCTATGCTTGTTTGAAAGCATAGTATAATTATAAAAACATCAATTTGACATTGGCATTTCAATTTATTCTCCTTACTCTCTGGTTACAAAGCAGCTCTTCGTTATCAGGGTATCATTTTCTATATTATTATCTTATATTTGAAATAGAACATCATTCGAGGATTGAAACTATTGATCCTCTAGTTTAAATGAACAAGGCTCTGCTTTAGATCATACCCTTGCCTCCGATCCAAGGAATTAGATTTTCAGTGGTTTGCAATGTGTTAAAAGCGTAGAGGAGGAACATTGCTGTATTTTACTTCAGTTCAGGAACACCAGGAGTCAAGGTGATGTGTGTGATGTTGGATTTTGCCCGTTTATCAGCAGCACGATGCTATTTAAGGTAATAGTTTGAACTGGCGGTGTTACTGGTTAAATATGAGTTTCAAAGTTTGGAATTTTAGAGTTGACACCAGAGTTATAATCCTGCCCTTGAACCTCTCTGTGCTGTTACTTTTCTTTTGAAAATGCAATGTGGAAGTAAGGCAAGGATAGCCTGGGGCAGTTGTAGTCAAGTGAGACTGCTGGAGATGCCTCTGCTTACTACAGATGGGATGGGCCGGGTTGGCTGAGGTGGTGTATACTCCAGCCAAACAAGTGAGGCCTCTGTAGTGAGACGTTTTCCGGAAAGGCCTTCGTAAAACATAAGTACCCCTAACACACTAGGGGGTGCCGGAGATAGATAAACTAACAGAAGTTTGTGTAGTATACCAAACAGTAAGACTCTACTGTCCTTACTAACTTCAAAATGTTATCAGCTGTCCGCTTGAAGTTTTGATTGACTTTAACACTTCTGTTATGAATAGCGATTGATCTTGCGAGTAAGGAATTCAAGCAAGTACAATTTATAATGAACAATATCTGCAACTGATAAGCCAATTTTGTATATATATAAAAAAATAGCAGATTTTGGTTCAGACTTCAGAACAGTGTGGGTGACAGGGGCCCGTGCTGTTCTCCTTGTGCACAAGTAAAATAAAAGGAACGCATGAGGTGTGAGAGTGTGTGTGTTCTGGCCCAGTTATCTTAGTTGGCTTATTATCGGCAACGAAACTACTTCGACAGTAGTTGAAAGTAAGTTTAGTGGGACAGAATCCTTGTGATGGTTATAGCTGGTAACAGCAATAGTCTGACTAATAAAACATCCCTCGCTTAATATGCACTTACAACATCCACATCAGCATGAATGCTTTGTCAGATCGCATAAATGTTATTGTTCTGTTGTGCTTTTTGAGAAAGTCTGCTTTGGCATGCAAGTTTAAAAAGCAATGTGGAAGGATGGGAGGTAATGTACTTGGATAGAGAGAATAGAAAAAGATTATTTTAAATGGTGAAGAACAGCGGTTAGCTTTGTTTGTCACGCTTGCATCAAAACATAGAGTGAAATGTCCGAGGATTGCATGGGGGACAGCTGACAAGTGTCGCCGTGCTTCTGGTGCCAGCATAGCTCAGTGACCCTAATCAGTGATCGCGCTAACCGCACAATGCTGCCCTGCAAACTATTATTCAGAAGGATCGGGATCTGTTAGTTCAAGGGGTGCAAAGGAGGAAATATTCTGTTACAGCAAGTTATTCGTAGGAAAGTGGTATCTTCACCTTGCAGTGCCCAAGTAGGGATGCATTTCTGGGAATGTACAGAACCTTTGAGACCACATTAGTACCACGTGCAGTTCAGGACTCTGTGCCCAAGAAAGCAGGTGCTGCCTTGGAGTTAGTAAAGTGTAAGACCACTAAATTGAAATTAAGTCCAGTTGTTTTGCAATGAAAATACAACGGGCCAGTCAGAACTACCTGCATGGGATGACTGTAAGTATAGAGTTACATGCCTGTGATTATGAGTGGATTTTGGACTTGCGGAATGACAGCCATGTATCCGTTGCTGAGCAGTGCAGCAGAGAACCTGAAATCCCATGGATGTGGATGTCATTGGAGATTCTAGGTCTTAATACGAGGAAAGTATCATAATGGTCCCAGTCACTATATGCAGGCATCAAGTGATAGTAATACACCTTGTTTACACTGTATGCTTCCGTGTAAAGCCATTTTTTATTTCCAAATTATGCTTTTGTTCATAACTACAAAGTACATTAATTATCAAGGTATGTGTAAATTATGCAAACTTGAGATTCACCTCCTTACAGGCAACCAGAAAACGAAAGAAACCCAAAAGAACTCATTAAGAAAGATTGACAAATACCCAATGTGCGGAAGAAAAACCAAATCGTGCAAACAATTAAAGTAAGCAAGTAACATTTAGAATGAAAGTGAGTCTACAGACACGAAGCCCGGAGCAGCCATACAGCCAGAGGCCTCAGCCTCAGCCTCAGGTAATCGCAGAGTGGAGTAAACATCACAGAGCCTACAGGCACGAAGCCCAGAGCAGCCGGAGGCCTCGGCCTCGGCCACAACCTCAGCCTCAGGTAATCGCAGAGCGGAGTAAACGTCACGGAGCCCAGAGCAGCCGGAGGCCTCGGCCACAGCCTCAGCCTCAGGTAATCACAGAGTGGAATAAATGTCATGGAGCGGTGAGCAGAACCGGACCGACCCTTGCCTCTGGTCCTGGCACCCCGCCTTTTTATTCCATCTAGACCAGCATTTAAACTTTCGTTCCTTGCTCCTCGGACTCAAGCTGTGTCACGTCGATGCTCTCTGGGCCAGGGTTCTGCTGCCAAGTTTCGGCCCAGGCCCGACCTTTCCAAATCGGCCCGGTGCCAAGATTGATAATGCCTGGTTCTTGGTTTAGGTGGGTGGGTGGGCCGCCAATCTGCGTCTCGTACGTTCTGACTTTGTCTGGCTCCACCCACCCCGACTTTGCCTCGAGTGTGCTTCGACCTCCCCTCACTTTCTCACACTTCGACCCCCAACTCAGCCTCACCTCTTCATTGTGTGCAGTGATCGTTTACCATAATTTTTTTTTAACAGAAGTAAGTCTTATTAATGAAGTATTTAGTTGTATTCCTTGTTTTGTTAGCAACCTGTAAGTAGTTGCTCACTTCAGCAGCACCTTCTTAAACCGGAATACATTAAATACATTAAGTGCCTTCTTTTACCTTCATTATCAGTCCAATTAATGGTTTTACAATTCATTAGTACTGTTCAGGTTTTCTCTTTGGGAAAATGCACCTGTGAAATGTTTGAGAGGCAGTTACACAGGGCCTCACTGCTCAGTGTCCAGTGATGGAAGGACTCGAGTCAG
This sequence comes from Mobula hypostoma, assembly GCF_963921235.1. Classification (NCBI taxonomy): domain Eukaryota; kingdom Metazoa; phylum Chordata; class Chondrichthyes; order Myliobatiformes; family Myliobatidae; genus Mobula; species Mobula hypostoma. The sequence goes on along the minus strand of NC_086100.1, from coordinate 110,014,770 downwards.
CAGTCCTTCCCTGCAAATCCTGCGCCTTACAATGTGTCATTTTCTTGCAGACATCTCCTGACTGGAACACTAAGTTTAGAGCAGACCAAATGGTGTCTGTCTTAGAATCAATCTTCCGTGAGTAGTTGATGTTTCTCAGTACGAGTTCCCGGACCAGCCTGTAAAACAGGTTTTTCTGTTGCACAGCTGCTCAGAGGCAAAGACCATTGTACTCTTTTCCACACCTTGGCAATTAAGAGGTGTATAATCATTTCATTCTTCCCACAGTTATCTCAAGGTCACCGTGTGGTAGGAGTGAGACTCTGGCTTTGAGGGAAGGATCAGATGCAGGAGGGGAAGGGAGGAGAGGGAATGGATCATTCACCATCAGCCAGGTGAGGTCTTGGTGCTCGTTGGCGAGTTCTGGCGATTGAGATATTCTGGCAAATGGATTCCACAGCCTGCGTTAGTGAGGTGGTTCTCTGTGTGGGACGTGTAAGGAAGCAAGGCCTAACTGAGTGGGAAAGTTGCGTGGTTACGTGGCCAAGGACATCTTTCACACCACTGGGGATGGGTAGAATCTCAATTCATACTGACACTTGGTGTCTGTATACCTTGGTGCAATCTCACACCGTCGGGAATAAGGGCTATATTGGATACATTTATACCCCGGCCCTTGTCTCTGGTGACTTGTGCAACATAACCTGATGTGTAGGCGATCCATTCTGGGTCTCAAGATAAACTGGCAGATAAATCAAGTGACTGTCACAGTTCAGGAGCGAGGTATAGGTATGGGCCTAAACCTGTGCTAGGCACAACACCACCAGGAGCAGTAGATGGCAACCATCCAGACAGTGCTCCCAATTTCTGTTTTGCCTTGCCTATCTGTTCCAGCCTGATTCTAGGCGTATTAACACTTAAATGTGAAGACTACAGCAGAACCGTGGCCAGAAAACATGGCCTCATTCTTGCTTTGATTCATTCTGACCCTTGGCCAGTTCAGAATGGTCACAGATACTGGTCAATCTGCAGACCAACAATGGGTCTGACAAGAAGAAAGTGGCATCATCATTTATGGGGAGGCTTGGATCCAAGTCCCGCACTGTCTGGCATTGTCACCCCTCTTTTGCTGAATCCATCAGGAATGACATGGGCACAAGAGCTCGACACCACACACAAATATGACAGATGAGAGCGGGAGGCCTTGCCTGATGCCAAATTTGATTCATTCACTTTTGGTATCTTTGTGATTATCAAGGAAATTGCTGCTTCCTACTAAATTTGTGTGTAGCTTGGTATCCAATAAATACAGTCAAAAATATACAAAGTAACAATTTCTTCCAGAATTTTATTGCAATGTTTTGTAACGTCAAAATGTTAAACTAACTAAAATGTAGACACAGGAGTCTGAAATGTGATTCTAACTATGGGTTTACTTTAAGTGAGGTGCGCACATATCAGGTGATAGCGTGATGACATAAGCAATTAACGTATTTTTGTACATAACCCATAATTATTTAAACGAACAATAATGCTTAAGCAATGTATATACAAGAAAACTCATGTTACTCAGGGTAGCGTTGTGGTTAGCACAACACTTTACGGTACCAGCGACCTGGGTTCAGTTCCTGCCGCTGCCTGGCAGGAGTTTGTACATTCTCCCTGTGATGCGTGGGTTCCCTCCGGGTGCTGCAGTTTCCACCCACAGTCCAAAGGCGTACCAGTTGGTAAGTTAATTGGTCACTGTAAATTGTCCCATGATTAGGCTCGAGTTAAAATTGCTGGGTGGTGTGGTTCGAAGGGCCTATTCCACGCTGTGTCTCTAAATAAATAAAATTTAAATATAGAACACTAATGTTTCCTTATTTACAATATGTCTATTCCTGTGATCATGGCATTGCAGCAAGTCCTGAGATTTCACTAACTCAGTTTTGCCAGAAGGGGAAATGTTAGTTTATTTTAGCTATTTGGTTTTAGTTTTGTATTTTACTTGTTTCTATACTCTTTATATTAAGAACAAGGAGCGATCCCTCAAAAAGGCGGCATCTATCTCTTAGGACCCACATCACCCAGGGCATGGCCTCTTCTCATTGTTACCATCAGGAATGAGATACAGGAGCCTGAAGGCACACACTCAACAATTCGGGAACAGCTTCTTCCCCTCTGCCATCAGATTTCTGAATGGACATTGAACCCATGAACACAAATCACTACGTATTAATTTCTATTTTAAACTGCTTATTTAATTTAATTTTTTATATATATATATATCTAAATTTGTAATTTAGTTTTTATTATTATGTAATGCTTTGTACTGCTGCTGCAAAACAACAAATTTTACAACATATGCCGGTGATATTAAACCTGACTATCTGATTCTGATCATTTTGTTTCTTAATAAATAAACCTCAGACATTTCTAATTTATTGAAATGATTTCTAGCTTTTAAAGCTGACAAAACTAGGTGATCTGCCCCCTTTCCCCCACCCCGCAGCTTTGATAGCTGTAACCTATGGGCAGAGGTTGTTTCAGGAGCTAAGCTTCTACAATAATGACTCTCATATGTCTTTTGGAAAGTAGATGACCAGCATCATCAATCCTAAGGTATGTGTAGCTATTCAGAGACTGCAGACTGTAGTAACAGTCCACAAATTGCTGATCAGTGTATGCTGCTCAGCTGCCAGCCTTGGGGGTGGGGGGTTATGGAGCAGGGAGAAATGGTGATGACCACTAACTAACCCATCCGTGTCCAAGAGAGATTGGCCCTGAATGTCCAGGCGTGTCAATCATTGTTCAGGATCAAAATGAGATGCAGCAAAAGTGGCGGCCCCGCCTGCCTCTACCACCGATGCCACAGAAGGTTCCAGTTGCAAATACCCATATTTCCCCAGCTCTGAACTTCTAAAGACCAGCTCAACCCTAGGCAGCATTCAGTCATGGGCTAATGTAGTGAGCAGCATCCACACAACAATAACATCAGCCAACGATGACTTCTTGCCCTTAGTTTTCAAAGGCATTACATCACCACTAACGTGAACTTCTAGAGGTCGGGACGTCACCACTGACCAGACCACTACCTTAAATGTCAATTCCTCCTCTGCCATTGCACTACAGTCGCAGATTGTACCTTCATCCCCATTAAAGGTATATCAGCATTTTCCAAACCTGTGACCTTTAACACCAAGGGCAAAGCAGGATAGGTTATGGACAACACCACCCACAGTTTCCTTCGAATCACACACTGCCCTGACTTCCAAAAATATCATTGTTCCATCATGCACATTTGGTCTAACTCTTGAACTTGCTTCCCTGGGGTACTGTGACTTGACATTATTGACAATGCCAGCATTTAATGACATCATCCATGGTTGGAATAATTCAACATGATCAAATATTTATGCAGATAACTTTCTAAATTTACTATGAAGATTGTATCACTTTTTAAATTTAATACTGTGCCTATATACTTCAACAAATAGGTTATAGAATTACTGGATTCTCCTGGTGATTTCAGGCATGCTCTTCTAGTTATGTAGTTGTGAAAAGCTTCAGTTTTGCTCTAGGGATTTATGGTATTTCTTCCTATTTCTATAATGTAATTGCATACAGGATTCCATTATTTTCCTTCCAGTGGTTATCTGGATGTCATTAAATGCTGTTAGAGTGCTTTCAAAGGAGGTTAATCTCCACAGCATTTCAGCTTCCAACGATGCCTCAACGGTAAAGCACAAATCTCAATAGAGTTGTTAGATTTGTACATGGAGTATCTGTATTTTGGCGTAGATTATTTTTATATCCCTCCCCTGAAATTTAAAATGGCAAAAAGTTCATGTGTATTTTGTTTGGCATCCATGAATTCTGTACTGCAGTATGCAATGATTCCCTTGTGATCTCATTGAAATAGCATTGGTGTTTTGAGGAAATTTTTCTGGGAAATACATGATGTAATCCATCTCTATAATACAAAATATATTCTTTAAAGCAAATCTTGTACAACACAACATGGTTCTACTTTTGGAGTCAAACTTCTCTGACAGGCAGCAGCAAGTCGCACCCATTATCTGAGGGGCTGTAACTGTCCAGGTTACATCCTTGGTTGGTCAGCAGTGTAGGGTACTGGAAAATGGCAGGCCAATGGTTTTATTGTTAAATAACATTGATTCATTGAATGGAACCCAGATTTAGGAGCTGACCAGCTCTCAGGAAGGACCACAGTATTGCTGATATGATGTCATGGTTAAGACACTGGAGCGGTATCTAGGGACCTTGGATATCAATCCAGGAAGACTATCCATGTTCTCTAAGCGATATCAGGAGAGGGAAACCAGAGGTCCATGAGCCAGTCATCATCGGAGGATCAGGGATGGATAAGGTCAGCAACTTTAAATTCCTGGGTTTGTTATTTCAGTGGACCTGTCCTGGACCCAGCGCATAAGTGCAATTATGAAGAAAGCACGGCAAGGCCTCTACTTCCTTACTACGAGTTTATAGAGATTCAGTATGACATCTAAAAATCTGACAAAGTTCTATAGATGTGTACTGGAGAGTATATTGACTGGCTGCATCACAGCCTGGCATGGAAACACCAACGTCCTTGAATGGAAAATCCTACAAAAAGTAGTAGATTTTACACAGTAAATCACGAGTGAAGGCTTCCCAACCATTAAGAACATCTACGTGAAATGCTGTTGTAGGAAAGCAGCATCCATCCTCAGACATCCTCACCACCCAGGCCGTGCTCTCTTCTCGCTGCTGCCATCAGGTAGAAGGTACAAGAGCCTCAGGACTTGCGCCACCAGGGTAAAATCAGAATCAGATTTAATATCACCAGCACTTGTCATGAAATTTCTTAGTTTGATGGCAGCAGTAGAAGAAAATACATGATAAATATAGAGAAAAAGTTACATTATGTATCTATATGTGTGTGTGTATGTTATATATTAAGGCATCCGTTAGTCTTGCGAGACCATGGATCTCCGCCTGGAAAGTCTTCACGCTTCAGGGCGCAGGCCTGGGCAAGGTTGTATGGAAGACCAACAGTATATGTATGTGTGTGTGTGTGTGTGTGTGTGTGTGTGTGTGTGTGTGCGCGCGCATATATATGTAATAAGTTAAAATAAGTAGTGCAAAATAAAATAATAAGAAGTGGGTAATGTTCATGGGTTCAATGTCTATTTAGAAGTTAGATGGTAGAGGGGAAGAAGCTGTTCCTGAATCGGTGAGTATGTGTTCAAGAACAATTGCTACCCCTCAACCATCAGGCTCTTGAGCAAAAGGGGATAACTTCACTGAGTATCACTTGCCCCATCATTGAAGTGTTCCTACAACTAATGGACTCACTTCAAAGGACTCTTTTATCTCATGTTCTCATTATTTATTGCTATTTATTTATATTTACATTTGCACAGTTTGTCGTATTCTGGTTAGGCCATCTTTCATTGATCCTGTTATTAATATTCTATGAATTTGTTGAGTGTGCCCACAAGAAAATGAATCTCAGGGTTGTATATGGTGACATACATGTAATTTGATAATAAAATTTATTTTGAAGTTTGAACTTCAGGTTGGTAGATGTGTGGGGACGTCTGATGTTCGGTTGTCTGTACATGGTCTGAAGGGAGGTACACCGTGACATTAGATAACTGATTCTTGGCAGAGACGAGTGTGCCAAACAAAATTAATACTTCCTGTGCCTTCAGAATCAGCTTTAAACAACTTCTATATTGAGATGTTTGTGGTGCATTGAATTGTTGGGAAGGTAAAGATTTAGGAACAAAAATATTTAAATAATGACAAATGCTCAAAGCAAGCAAGTTCATTTGTATAGCATTAAAATAAAATGATGAGAGGCATTGATCGTATGGATAGTCAGAGGCCCAGGGCTGAAATGGCTAGCACGAGAGGGCACAGTTTTAAGGTGCTTGAAGCTACAGAGGAGATGTGGGAGGTATGTATTTTACACAGAGAGTGGTAAGTGTGTGGAATGGGCTGCCAGCGATGTTGGTGGAGGTGAGTACAGTGGTGTCTTTTAAGAGACTCCTGGACATGTACATGGAGCTCAGAAAAAGAGGACTATGGGTAACCCTAGGTAATTTCTAAGGACATGTTTGGCACAGCTTTGTGGGCCAAAGGGGCTGTATTGTGCTGTAGGTTTTCTATGTTAGCACTTCTCAAACACAAGGCAGTTCAAAGTGCTTTACAAAGAACAGGGTATAAAAAAAATCAAATGTCAAATTTCAGACAATATACAAGAGAATAAAATCACACGAAGATAGATATAAATAGAAGTTACAGTGCAGGAGACTCTAACTAAAAGCTACAGCGAAAAGAAACGTTTTAAGCTTAGATTTAAAAGAGCTTCAAGTTGAGACAGACTTCAGATCCTCTGGAAGGTTTTTCTGGAAATGTGGAGCATAGGAACTAAACACTGGTAAGCAGACCCACCCCAGATGACCTGAGGTTCATAATGCAGCAGGAAATCAGAGATGTATTTTGGCCCTAGACCATTCGGTGCTTTATAAACCAATCGTAATATTTTAAAGTCAGTCCTCTGATGGACAGGAAGCTCACAATGCTCACAATGTGCGTAGGCCACTTGTGTAGTTATGGCGTCCATTTGACGCAGAAGTATAAATCAGCCTTAGGGGCAACATTGGCATCGGTCCTGAGTGAGCAGCTTGGTACATTTTCAAAGCGTGGGCTGGTGGAATGGAAACATTGAGGTGATTTTCATAACTGATGGGTTATGCCAAGCAGATCTGGTGAGGGAAGGAGGCGGAATGAAGCAGGATTTCTGACGACAGGAGCAGGGGGTTCATTGTCTGCTGTGAAGATGCCTGGTGGAAAAATTAATCGTAGTTCAGGACATAAGCTGTATCCTCTGTTGAGGACAGAGAGGGGGAGCTCAGAAGGCTGTTGGGAATCAGGCAAGAGGTGGAATCAGAAGAAGAATGGGGTCAGAGGAAAAGTGATGGCTGCACAGTATCTGGGGGAATGTTGGTATCCAAGAGGTGTTGAGTTTGACACTGTCGATACCCAAGAGGAACAAAAGTTTTACTCTGTAAAAATGTTAAGTGTCAAGAAGGATGAGATGGGATTGCAGAGCGGACAGGATTGTGACAGTGAGTTGGTGCAGCTGAAGGGATTTGGGCCTGGATCTCCGGATGTGGTGCCAACACCAATTTGAGGAACTCTTAAAGCAATGAACAGGCGGTGGGTTAATCACATTTGAGTCATGCTCCCACTAATGTTACATGTGATGTGGGACCCTGGAGAGGAAAAGAAAGTGTTATAATGTGTGAAAGTGCACAGACGTCATCAAATAATCAGATTTTACTGATACATTGGCTGAGGCATTCTCAAGTGAAACCTCTGTGCAAGCAGCTCACCTGAAGGATGGCATCTCAGGAAGTACAGTACTCCTTCAGCGCTGCACACTGTTGTAGATGCAGATTATGTGCCTGGGTCTCTTGATGTGATTTTCTGATTCAGCTCCAAGCCAAGGTTTAAGTGCGAATGATTTGGAATGTAAAAGCACTGAAGTTTTTATTTCCAAAGACGCTTTTAAGGCTGTGCAATGGATTACTGAAGTTAATAATTGAAAGAGGTGCCATACTAGCATTTTAGAATAGGTTAAGTGTGTTTGAAATTTTTATAAGTGGAGGTAGAGCAGACGTATGGTTTACAGCGACCGGTCTTGTGAAGTAAGCCTCAGCATAGAATGTTAGGGCTAAGCAGCTTATCCCTGCTTTAAGTCAATGCCTTCTAAACCAAATCACTTTGTATGAATTAAGTACAAAACTAATCGAACATCAAGACAACTGACATCCTCCTGCAATGTTTGAGTCTACCAGTAATTCCCTTCTTACCTAGTCCTTAAAGCTGAAAAGCATTAAATGATCAGTAATTGCCTGCATAGTTGTTAATGAAATACTGTATTGAAATTGCATGCGTAATTAGAAGTAATTGTTGGCACTTTTACCAGTGAAACTACATACATCTGGAAGCTGTGCAGTTGTGTGTTTAAATTAGGTTTTGCCTGAATCATTTGCCTGACGATATATGTTGTTGTCTTTCTAATATACCCATTTGAAAGGTAGCCAAGCATCAAGTGTTCTGTTTTATTGCCAGATGAAAGGTTGTTGTTTGGTGATTTCAATATCTGGTTTTCTATAGTGGAAGGAATTTGCGGGAATTTTCCATTAATTAAGCACTTTTTTTTTAAAGCATCTGCTTGAGACCTTAACCAACATACCTAATTCCACTGAAGGAAATCATAGGAGTCATAGAGAAGTACAGAATAGAAACAGGTCCTTCAGCCCATCTAGTCCGTGCTGAACCATAAAAACTGCCTGCTTCCATCTTTCATTTTATTGAGGGAGTGCAGCGTAGGTTCACGAGGTTAATTCCTGGGATGGCGGGACTGTCATATGTTGAAAGATTGGAGCGACTGGGGTTGTATACTCTGGAATTTAGAAGGATGAGAGGGGATCTGATTGAAACACATAAGATTATTAAGGGATTGGACATGCTAGAGGCAGGAAACGTGTTCCTGATGTTGGGGGAGTCCAGAACCAGAAGCCACAGTTTAAGAATAAGGGGTAGGCCATTTAGAACGGAGTTGAGGAAGAACTTTTTCACACAGAGGGTTGTGGATCTGTGGAATGCTCTGCCTCAGAAGGCAGTGGAGGCCTATTCTCTGGATTCTTTCAAAAAAGAGTTAGATAGAGCTCTTAAAGATAGCGGAGTGAAGGGATATGGGGAGAAGGCAGGAAAAGAGTACTGATTGTGGATGATCAGCTATGATCACAGTGAATGGTGGTGCTGGTTTGAAGGACTGAATGGCCTACTCCTGCACCTATTGTCTATTGACCTGCACCAGGACCATAGCCCTCCGCACACCTATCAGCCGTGTACCTATCCAAACTTCTTTTGAGCTCGCATGCACCACTTGCACTGACAGCTCGTTCCACACTCCCACAATCCTCTGAGTAAAGAAGTTTCTCCTCATGGTCCCCTTAAATTTTTCACCTTTCACCCTTAACCCATGGCCTCTGTTTGTTGTCCCACTGAACCATAGTGGAAAAAGCCTGCTTGCATTTACCCTATCGATAACCTCGCAATTTTTTCGTGTAAGAAAGCTTTCAACCTTATTAGAATTAACTTGATTCTTCTCTAGGATATTTTAGCAAATAATCCCTTTGTGCCTGCTCCAGATGCTCTGATTTGGTGTATCTATTTTAAATATTAAATGAGAGTCTACTTATTTATTAGCTTGAATGCTTTAAGCTTAATTTATAACATCACAACTAAATCTTTAAATTCATTATTCGAACCGTGTTGTATGTGTATTTATTATTTTGCAACTAGTGTTAATTGCTTATAAGCCGTGTTTGTTCCTTTAACAAATGAGGTAATGATATGCTTTAGAATTCAGGCTATCTACTGCAGAAGAAAAGGCAACCATAGTGCCTTTTTTTTAAATATACAGCATGGGAGAAGTTGCTTGCATGTAGGCCTGACTAACTTAAAAAAAACACCCATGCAAGCCGAGGGGGACTGGAATATGTTGAAAGGTGAGTTGTGAGAAGTCATAATCTGGTGGGTGGGGTAAGAGAGAATCAGCCTGGGACCAGGGCCAGGGCCAGTGGCAATTGAGGTGGTGAGAGTACAGTTTTTCTTTGGGGGGGGGGTGCGGTCGCAGGAGAGGGAAAAGTGCAGAGACATGGGAACTTAAAAGTAATTAACGATATCCAGTAGTATCCCAATCCAGAGTAGTACTTGTTACCGTGGTAATTGGAACATGTGATTTGATTTCCTCAATGGCATTCCAGCCAAGGTGTGGCATGGGAGTGATGTAATATGGCACAGAAATTGCATTAGACACGCAAGAGCAACTTGTGCTGAAAAGTGACTGATCAGATTTCGCATTTTAATCGCGAAGTAGATCCATTCTCAATCGTGCAGCACTGATATAATTGCCAGGGCCATTACTTACAATAAACATGACACAGTTTGTTTCAACCTGCACAAAAGTGAAATCATGTTTGCCTGGAGAGATGTAGGAATTGCATGATGATTTTATCAAGATCTTGCTGTTTCCCTCATCTAGGTATACTTCAAAATCAGAATCAGGTTTAATATCACTGACATATGTCATGAAATTTGTTGACTTTGTGGCAGCTGTACAATGCAATATATAATAAACTATAGGGAAAAAAACTGAATTTCAGTAAGTATATATATGTATATGAAATTGAGATAAGTAGTGGGGAAAAAAAACACAGAAAAGTAGTGGGGTAGTGTTCATTGGTTCAATGTCCATTCAGAAATCTGATGGCAGAGGGGAAGAAGCTGTTCCTGAATCACTGAGTGTCTGCCTTCAGGCCTCTGTACCCCCTCTGATGGTAACAGCGAGAAAAGGGGGTGCTCTGGGTGCCAGGGTCCAAAATGATGGGCGCCACCTTTCTGAGGCACCGCTCCTTGAAGATGTCCTGGATACTATAGAGGCTAGTAGCCATGATGGAGCTGACTGAGTTTACCACTCTCTGCAGCTTACTTCAGTCCTATGTAGTAGTACCCTCCCCCACCCCCACTCCCCCATACCAGTCGGTGATGCAGCCATTCAGAATGCTCTCCACAGTACATCTGTAGAACTTGCCTTTTTTTTTTAAATACACCTTTTGTATTCTCTGTCAAACCTTAACTTTACAATTCATAACCCTTCTGAAATGAGATGAACTAAACATGAAATGACTGAAGTTGATCTGAATTTTTAAGCAGGTACAAAATATTTCTGCTGTAATGCATTTGTCAATTACCTGGATAACAGTATTTTATCGGCATGGTGGATAACAACTTTGTGATATTTCCAGTCCAATGTTGCCAAGAATTTTGGATATAAGTTAGTTGTATTGCAGGGAAATCACTGTACAGTAATATACTGTTGCCTTGCTCCTAGAATCCCAGTTTGATGTACTTCACAAAACAGACTGCTGGGGTAAGCAGTTCATTTTGATGTTATAAATACAGTAGCTAAAGAGTAAATCGTAGTTACCACTTAATGCATGTTTTGAGCTTACCATTATCTCCCTTAAACTTTGTTTTAGTAGCCTAGAGGTAGAAGTAATTATCTGAAAATAAAAATATGATTTCATTTTTTTCACTAATTTTAGGTTATTGCCTTGGCTCCTATAGTAGCTTTTCCTTGGCATAGTATAGTACTTGCTTCTCTCTAATAGTGTGTGAATCTATAGGTAGCACTGCTAAAGAAGCTTTAAATAATATCTCTGCATCTTCTGAGTTTGTGCAGCATCTAGTGAAAAGCCTGGCACTATGTTTTCTGTGTTTCTTGGATACCTATTAACTTAAAACACATCTTTTATAACAAACATGCAGAAGCAATCAAGAAAGGACCACTTGATACATCAGCCTGCCCTCTGGTTCAATTGCCATAGATGGCCAATCTTTGACAGAGTTTAAAACTTCCTAACATCTATATATGTTTTCATTACTATGGAGCCTTGAGCAATAGTTTGGTTCTCTTCTAACTGCTTCTTGGACCAGATTTCTCCCACCGTGTCTAGATACTAAATTTCTAGATGCAATAAGAATGAAGTCCAAGTCAAGAATATTAATTGTGCATCTAGTTTTATAATTAATTGGCTTGCCTATACACCTGATGCGCTCTTCACTCATGGTGCCTACAGTGCTTGGATAACCAGCGTTGCCTATTATTGAACTGCATTAAATCTTTATTAATAAGAAAATATTTCATCTTCCTAGCAAGGCTACCAAAGCAAAATGAAAGGAGGTGCTTTGTGGGTGCTGCATTGCATTGGCTATCAGTGTTGGGGAGCTGTACGGAACAGTTTCTCACTGGCGCATGTTTCGTTCCCTGAAGTTCTAACTCTGGTTTCAATGTATGTATCTTCTCCCATGTATGGCTGCATTCTAGTTTTTTAAAAAAAATTGTCATTTGCACTAGTTTGTTATCACATACGCTGGAGTGCAGGGAATTCTAGTTTGCATGAAGCTCACAGAGAAAACGGTGTACGTGGTAATAATGAATGCAGTTTATAACTCTGTGAATCGAAAAAGCAGCAAAATGGTGTAAAGGTTGTAGTACAAAACAGGAATATTGAAATGACAAAAATGGAATAACCAAAGAGAGGGAGAGTTGTAAGAGGATACAAGAGCTGTCAGAGATAAGAGGATGTGGCAGCCCCACCAGGAGGGGAGTGTGAAAGATGTCATGGATTCAGAGGTCTGATAGCAGTGGGGAGATTGTCACAAGTCTGGACTTCTAGGCTTTCAAGCTCCTGTATCTTCACCCAGGAGGTAGAACAGAGGAAAGGAAATGACTAAAGGGGCAGGCATACTTGATGATACTGCTAGCCTTTCTGAGGCAATGCGCTGTAAAGGTGGAATGAAATGATGAATCAATGGTTTAAACGGGAAGGTTAGACTTAGAGAAATCAGTTGCTCAGTAACAGGTCACCCAGCATCGTAGGGAGAGAGAAGCCAAGTTAGTGTATGAGGTAACTCTTTCATTAGGTCCTAATTTGTTCCCTCTCCACAGACGCTGCCTGACCTGCTGAGTCTTCCCAGGGTTTTTTTTTGCTTCAGTTCAGATTTAGAGAATCTGCATTATTCCACTTTTGGATGCAAGTAGTGAAGTTTCCTGTGGTTTATGAATACAGATTTTGTTCAGAGAGTTTGCCAAAGTGACTTAGGCATTATTGAATTTCATTGCCTCTAGATTTGTTGATGATTTGTTGCATGTACTGAGAACTGAGCTGTTTGCTTCTCAGCCGTTAATTCTATTTATTTTTAAATATTTCTAAAATATAAATGCTAATTGCTGTAGGAGACGAGGCTTGATACAGGTAAAATTATTCCTTCTGAATTCTGGATGCTTGTGGCATTAATAAGTTATTTAAGCTCGAGGTGCTAATTTGGAATTAATCTCTCCTAACTTTTTCAGAAGTACTGTACTAGTGATCAGTTACACTAAGTAGCAGAGCACTGTTTGCAATGTCAAGTCTACTGTTGAGGATTGGAGCAGTTGGACAGGTGGCAGAGATTTCCAAGCTTTCATGCTTAACTGTGCACATATGGAAGCAAAAGGATTTACTCAATGTCAGGAACACACACAAAATATTGGAGGAACTCAGCAACTCAGGCAGCATCTTCAGAGGGAAATAAACAGTCAACGTTTCAGGCTGAGACCCTTCGGGCTGAAATGCCACTGTTTATTCTCCTTCATAGATGCTGCCTGACTTGCTGAGTTCCTCCAGCATTTTGTGTGCATTGTTCCAAGATCTCCAGCATCTGCTAAACCTCTTTCTTGTGTTTACTCACTGTTAGCATTCAGATTAACACCATTGATGGATTTTGTGCATTTCCCAATGGTGGAACAAAACTGCACTCCTAGTTGCAGATTTGCACGTGATTCAGCACTCTGAAAGTCAGCATGATTTGGAATGTTACAGTGAATTTTGTAATGTCAAGCTTCTGCTGAAGTTAATTTCAGCAATCTAGGATATAAGGCAGTAAAATCTTTCTTTCCCGAGACTGGAAACCCAAGCATATGGTTGATAAGTAAGCAGTTCATTCCTTGTGGCTCAAGCAGGTCTTGAATCTGTAGATTTTCAAGAAAAATAGGGAAAAAATATACAGTGGTACTAGAAAGTTTGTGAACCCTGTAGAATTTTCTCCGTTTCTGCATAAATATGGCCTAAAATGTGATCAGATCTTCATGTGAGTCCTAAAACTAGATAAAGAAAACCCAATTAAATAAATAGCACAAACACATTATATTTGTCCATTTATTTATTGAGAAAAATGTTGCATGTATTTGTTAGAAACTGTATGTGAACATCTGGGATAATGCCTTCTACAAAAGCTATTTGAAGTCAGGTGCCCCAGTCAATGAGATGAGATTGGAGCAACATACATCAAAGTTGCTGGTGAACGCAGCAGGCCAAGCAGCATCTATGGGAAGAGGTGCAGTCGACGTTTCAGGCCGAGACCCTTCGTCAGGAGGTGTGTGTTGTAGAGGTGCCATGCCTATTTTTTAAAAAGGATACAAAGTCAAGTTACTAACAGAGCCTGCTCTTCTCAAGAAAGATCTGTTTAGGCGTGCCATGCCTCAATCACAACAACTTCCAGAGGACCTTTGAAGAAGATCTGTAGAGATGAATTAGCTGGAAAAGGCTATATAAGAATTTTAAAGATCTGAGGGTTCATCAGTCCACGGTAAGAGAAATTGTCTACAGATGGAGGAAACTCAGTACTGTTGCTACTCTTCCTAGGAGTGGGCATCCTGCGAAGATCACACTAAAATCACAATGTGCAATGCTGAAGGAGGTGAAAAAGAATCCAAGGGTAACAGCAAAAGACCTGCAGAAATCTCTGGAACTTGCAAGAGTCTATGTTCATGTGCCCACTATAAGAAAAACACTGAAAAAGAATGGTGTTCATATAAGGACACCACAGAGGAAACCGCTGCTCTCCAAAAAAAAAAATTGCTGCATGTCTCAAGTTTACGAAAGACTACCTGAATGTTCTACAGTAATTCTGAGACAATGTTCTGTGGACAGATGAGATAGAAGTTGAACTTTTTGGCAGAAATACACGTTGCTATGTTTGGAGGGAAAAGGGCACTGCATGCCAACACCAAAACCTCATCCCAACTGTGAAACATCGTGCTTTGGGGCTGCTTTTCTGACTCAGGGCCTGGACAACTTCTATTTGTTGAGGGACAATGAATTCAAAATTGTATCAAGAGATTTTACAGGAGAATGTCAGGGTAGCAGTCTGTCGTCTGAAGCTTAATAGAAATTGGATAATGCAACAAGACAATGACTCAAAAGACAAGAGTAAATCAACAACAGTGGTTTTAAAAAAAAAAGAAAATCTGTGTTCTGGAATGTCCGAGTCAAAGTGCTGATCTTAATCCTATAGAAATGTTGTGGAAGGACCTGAAGCAAGCAGATCATGCAAGGAAGCTCATCGACATCCCAGAGTTGGGCCAGCTTTGTAAGGAGGAATGGCCTAAAATTCCTCCAAGCTGTTGTGCAGGACTGACCAACAGTTATCAGAAATGTTTAGTTGAAGTTATTGCTGTACAAGGGGGTCAGACCAGTTACTGAACATAGAACACAGAAATCCACAGTACATTTCAGACCCTTCAACCACAGTGTTGTGTCGACCATGTAACCTACAAAGATTCCTACCTTAACACAAAGGTTCACATACTTTTTCCAACAAATACATGTTATAGTAGATAATTTTCCTCAATAAATAAATGAACAAGCCTTTTTTTTGTGTTATTGATTTAATTGGGTTCTCTTTACCTATTGTTAGGACTTGCATGAAGATCTGATCACATTTTTTAAGTTGTATTTATCCAGAAATAGAGAAACTTCTACAGGATTCTCAAACTTTCCAGCACCACTGTAATAGTCTGATTGCCCCAACAGGCAAGCCAAACAGACCACATGCATTACAGTTAGTTTCATGTATATTTTTCACCTGCTTAAAAAATACCTAAAAATAGAACTTCATGTGTATTTTGTGCACTAATTTGTGCGGCACATTACACCAATACTGAATCTAAACTTGGGAAAGAGTGTGAAATTGTGCCATCCCTGAGACTGCAACAGAGATAGAGTTTGCTCCAATTTAACAGCTTTAAGATCTGAGAAGCGAAGGTGGGGCTAACTGCCTGGAATTAAGACCATAAGATATAGGAGCAAAATTAGGAAAATTTGGCCCATCAAGTCTGCTCCACCATTTCATCATGGCTGATGTATCATCCCCCTCATCTTATTTTCCTGCCTTCTCCCTGTAACCTTTGACACCCTGATTAACCAAGAACCTAACAAACCTCTGTCCTAAACATACCTAGTGACTTAGCGTGTGTAGCCATCTGTGTTGCAATGAACTCCAGGGATTCACCATCCTCTGGCTAAAGAAATAAAAAAAAACCCTGCCCCCTGAGATCCCATTTTAATTGTTCCTCTCACCTTAAACCTAAGGCCTCAAGTTTCAGACTCCCCTACTCTGGAGACTCTACTATCTGCCCTATCTAAACCCCTTACAAATTTGTAAGCCTATCCAATTTTTCCTTTTAACCTAAACCCTCCAGTCCAGGCAGCAATCTTTTCTGCACCTTCTCTAGTCTAACCCTGTACTGTGCGACCAGAACTACACACTATTCCAAGTGCAGCTGAACCAATAACTTGCACTCTGTAACATGAAGTCCCAACTCCTGTACCCAGTGCCTTGGCTGGTGAAGGCAAGCTTATCGTTGCCCTTCTTCACCACTCCGTCGTCTGTACCCCGAGGTCTCAGTGTTCAACAACACTTCCCAGTTCACTGTGTACATCTTACTGTGCACTTGCCTAAGTTAGATTCCATCAGTAGCAGGGCAGTGATAGGGGATTCCATAATGTGTCTCTTTTATGTTCACAGAAGAGACACCCAGATGGTATGTTGCCTCCCAGGTGCCAGGGTCAGATGTCTCAGGTCGTCTGCACAGCATTCTTAGGAACAGCCGGAGGTCACGGTACATATTGCAGCCAGTGACATGGGTAGGAAAGGGGAGGCGGTCCTGAAGAGAGAATATAGGGAGTGGGGCAGAAAGCTGAAAAGCAGGACCTCCTGGGTAGTAATCCCTGGATTGCTGCCTGTGCTGTGTGTCAGTGAGGGTAAGAACAAGATGATTTGGTTGGCAAATGCATAGTTGACAAGCTGGTGCAGGGGGTGGGGTTTCAGATTTGTGGATCATTGGCCCCTCTTCTGGGGAAACGTGTGACCTGTACAAAAAGGAGAGGTTACGGGGGACCAATTATGTTGCGGGCAGGTTTGCTAGAGCTGTTGGGGAGGATTTAAACTAATTTGGCAAGGGGATGGGAACCAGAGTGATAGAGCTGAGGTTGGGCAGTTGGTATACATCCGGATGCAGGGAGACTGTGAGGAAGGATGTGCAGATGAAAGGGCAAAACTGCAGTGGGAAGAGTTAAAGTATATAGGCGGCCAAAAGCAGAAACGGTGATGGATACTGCACTAAAGGTGTTGTATTTGAATTGCACACACTGTACAGAATGAGGTAGATGATCTTGTGCCATAGTTGGAGATTGGCAGATATGATGTTGTGGGCATCTCCGAGTCATAACAGAAAGACAGTCATGGTTGGGAGCTTAACATTGAAGGATACATATTGCGTCAGAAGACAGACAGCTAGGCAGAGGGGATGGGGTGGCTCTGATGGTAAAAAGAAGTTCAATCCTTACAAAGAGATGGCATAGGATTGGAAAATGTAGAATCCTTGGGGGTAAAGCTAAGAAACTGCAGGAGTAAAAAGATCCCGATGGGTGTTACGTACAGGCCTCCGGAAGGCAACCGGGATGGGGTCTACAAATTAAAACGGGAGATTAAAAAGGCACTGTTACAATAGTCATGGAGGATTTCAATATGCAGGTACATCGGGGAAATCAGGTTGCTGTTGAATCCCAAGAGAGGGAATTTGTATAATGCCTAAGAGATGACTCCTTAAATTGCCAGTGGAGGGATAAAGGTGGAAACAGTGGCATTGTTCAAAAGACATTTGGAAGGTACAGTCCATGCAGAGGATATAGGCCAAGTGAAAGCAAATGGATTAGCTGAAATAGGCATCGGAGAGTCAGAATAGATGAGTTAGGCCTAAAGGCCTGTTTTCCGT
Organism: Mobula hypostoma; assembly: GCF_963921235.1. NCBI lineage: Eukaryota > Metazoa > Chordata > Chondrichthyes > Myliobatiformes > Myliobatidae > Mobula > Mobula hypostoma. Next base: position 109,997,063 of record NC_086100.1, on the reverse strand, counting down.
TCTGCATAACTCTATTAATCTATGAAAGTAATTAAAGCATGAAGTTAATCAAAGACATAACATTGGTGTAGATGTCACAGTATTTTTCCCAGAGTCGGGGAGGAGTACTTATTTTAAAGTGGATCACTGTAATAAGTGAGGAGGCCTAATTACTGTGATAGGCTTTCAGCATGAAGTTGGTAAAAATGGGTGCAAAACGCCTTTTGTATGTTCTTGATGAGTCAGTGCAAGAAGGGATATGGGGAGAAGGGAGGCGATTGGGACTGAGAGGGAAATGGATCAGCCGTGATGAAATGGTGTGGCAGACTCGATGGGCCAAATGGCCTAATTCTGCTCCTATATCTATGGTCTATATGCATGTTAGGCATGAAAGGAAGCGTTCATGGCTCCAATTTCTATGCAGTGGATTTTAGGCTCTTTGTTTTCCTGCATTGCAAAGCATTCAGAAGATAAAATCATTATTTAGAATAGCTTCATTTCTGTTCTGGTTACACTGTACCTCATTATTTTTTTGTCTTTCTTTTTCTCCTTGAAGTATTATTGGAGCTGTGCGCACTGGAGCTTACATGGTGTACATCCTGACAACCAGCGGCCTGAAGCAGTCGGTGTGTGATCAAGGTTTCTACAATGGGCCCATCAGCAAATTTTGGGCATATGCATTTGTGTTGAGCAAAGCACCTGAGCTAGGTGAGTAAGGAAGATGATTTATTTTTTGCTGAATGCTGTGAGCTAGTAATAGTGAAAATTCTAGTTTGTGGAAATAATGCCACTGGTGTTTTTTTATTCTAAGTGTTTGAAATGGTTATGTGTTTCTGATAGAACAATGGAAACAAAAGGGTGTGTATCTTCGGTAAAATTTGACTTTATGCCAGATTCTGTTTTAAGCCTATTTTAAGGGACAATATAATTCTAGCATGTCATTTAATAGGACAATCTAAAGCCCTGCCTATAGTCATTCCTCTTTTGGTTTCAGTGTCTTTCCAGACTGGGAAATTTCTTTCTGCTCAGAGAAATTTGTGCTCAGCATGATGATAGTATCATTACTGGCATCTGCTGCGTGTTCTCACCAACCACCCTGATCCCACAGTACCCCTCACTCTCTCCTGCTGGATGTGATGGGAAATGCTTTCTTCCCGTATATTGACTGTGCTGTTCTCCTCAGAGGGAGGTGAGGGAGATGGTCAGTGTGAGGCAGTCAGTGAGCACACGGAGAAGCTGGTGCCAGTTACCAGCAATGTGTGCACTCACTGTGCTGGCCAGGGCAAGTCCTGAACCCCATGCCTCTTGAAAGTTAATACAGGGAGAAGCTTCATTTTGACAGAGTGGAGGGGCAAAGGAGAAGCAGCGTAGGCTTAGAGGCACAGTTGTAAAGGGTGTGCAGGGACAGGTATGTGCATCCATCATTGGAATGGCAGATGTTGAGTGCACATAGAACAGTAACAGACCCTAAGTCAGTAATCAAATGGCCGACTAATCCCCTCGGCCAACACAATATCCCACATCCTTCCATTTTCCCCACATTCATGTGCCAATCCACACCTCTCTCAAATGTATGTGCCTCTACCATGGCCCCCAGCTAGCGCACTCCATGCATTCACCACTCTGTGTACTCAATAAGAAGGACGCACTGGTGTCAGATAGATATGTCAGTTTTACCAGAATAGCGCCAGGTCTGAGGAATTTTGGCTGCAAGGTGAACGGATAAACAAGCTCATTGCGGAAAAAGGTTGATAGCTGACTTTATGGAGCTGCACAAGGTTGTGATGAATCTGGTAGATTTGGAGAACTTGTTCTTACTAATCTGTTTCAAGGATGGAAAAAAATGGTTTGAAGGGAAGAAGGCACAGGATACAAGAGAAGTCCTCATTACATAGGGTTGTGGTGATCTGTAACGCTGATGGTAAGAGGGGAATAGAAGAGGTGTCATTCAACATGTTCAAAAGAAAATTGGATAGTGGAGAGGGTAATTTACAAAGTCACAGAGAAAGAATAGAATGGGGTTGAGCCATTTTGAACATGAGAAAATCTGTTGCTGCTGGAAATCCAGAGCAGCACACAAAATGCTGGAGGAACTCAGCAGGTCAGGCAGTATCTAGGAAAAGAGTAAACAGTCAATGTTTCAGGCTGAGACTCTTCTTCAGGACTGGAAAAGAAGGGGGGAAGTCAGAATAAGAAGGGAGGAAGGGAAGTATAAGGTAGCAGGTTATAGGTGAAACCGGGAGAGAGGAGGGTGTGAGGTAAAGAGCTGGGAAGTTGATTGGTGAAAGAGATAAAGAGTGAGTGAAGGGGGAAATTTGATAGGACAGGGTAGAAGACACATGGAAGAAAAGGAAGGGGAAGAGCACCAGAGGGAGGTGATAGACAGGTAAGGAGATGAGGTGAGAGAGGGAAACGGGAATGGTGAAGGAGGAAGTGGTGGGAAGTTCGAGAAATCGATATTGATGCCATCAGGTTGGTGGCTACCCAGACAGAATATAAGGTGTTGTTCTTCCAACCTGAGTGTGGCCTCAACATAGCAGTAGAGGAGGCCATGGACTGACATGTCAGAATGGGAAGTAGAATTGAAATGGGTGGCCACTGGGCTGCTTTCCATGGTGGACGAAGCGAAGATACTGAGCAAAGTGGTCTCCCAATCTACGTCGGGTCTCACCAATATACAGGAATCAAGATGTTGTATATAATATGTTACATGGTGTGCAACGATTCAATAATTGAATATAGTTTTTTATTAAGTATGTTTAAATATTTTTGTCATAATTTCAGTCCTGATAACTTTTCCCTTCAATTACTATGCTTGCACTTTCATGTGATAGGATGTTCCTGATAGAAACTATCATATCAGTTTAAAATTCTACTTAAATTTAATTATTTTTTTAATGACTGGAAATTTAATATAGGTATACTGCTCCTTTCAGGGAGGTATTTGTGCCATTGCAAACCTGAACAAAAAGTTTTAAACTTCCTGAAGATAGAAAAATTGCAGTATCACTCCACTCTTCAAGGGAGGAAGGCAGAAGAAAGAAAATTATAGGCCACTTAGCATGACTTCAGTGGTCGGGAAGGTGTTAGTGTCCATTATTCAGTTTGATGTTTTGGGGTACTTGGAGGCAGGTAATAAAATAGACCAATGTCAGCATGATTTCCTTAAGGGGAAGGCTTGCCTGATAAATCTGTTAAAATTCTTTGAAGAAATAACAGGCATGATAGATAAAGGAGAGTCAGTAGATGTTGTTTACTTGGATTTCCAGAAGGCTTTTGACAAGGTGCCACACATGAGGCTGCTAAACAGGATAAGAAACCATGGTACTACAGGAAAGACACTAGCATGGATAGAAGATTGGCTGACTGGCTGGCAGGAAGCAAAGTGTCAGAATAAAGGGAGCATTTTAGATAGAAGGTATAAGACATCGTAGCATTATCAGGCCACTTGGCCCATTGGGTTTTGTCTGCCATTCCATTGTGGTTGATTTATTATCACTTACAACCTCTTTCCCTTGCCTTCCCCCTGTACTCTTTGACGCCTGACTAATCATGAACCTATCAACCTCTGCTTTAAATATATGCTAAGACTTCAACTCCTTAGCTGACTTTGACAATGAATTCCACAGATTCACTACCCTCTGGTAAAGAAATTTCTCCTGTTCTCTGCTGTAAATGGACATCCCTCTATTTTGAGGCTATGCCCTCTGGTCCTATAATCCCACCCTATAGGAAACATCCTCTCTCCACAATCAATCAGTCTAGGCCTTTCAGTATTTGAACCAGTCCAATGAGATTTCCCCCTAATTCTTCTAAACTCCAGCGAATACAGACCCAGAACCATCAATCACTCACTCCTCAAACATTAACCCTTCTTTCTCAGAATTATTCTCTTGAACTTTCTGTGGACCCTGGCCATTGCCAGCACATCGTTTCTTAGATAAGGGGCCCAAAACTACTCACAATACTCCCATGTGCAGTCCGACCAGTGCCTGACATCCTTGCTTTTATATTCTAGTCCTCTCAACATGGATGTCAACATTGCATTTGCCTTCCTTACCATGACTCAATTGTAAGTTAACCTTTAGGGAATCCTGCACAAGGACTCCCATGTCCCTTTACACCTCTGATTTTTGAGTTTTCTTCCCATTTAGAAAATAGTCTACACCGTTATTCCTTCTACCCAAGTGCATGACCGTATGCTTCCCTACACTATATTCCATCTGCCTCCTCTTTGCCCATTCATCCAATCTGTCCAAGTCCTTCTGCAGACTACCCAGTTTTTCAACACCACCTTCCCCTTCACCTGTCTTCATATTGTCTGCAAACTTAGCCATAAAGTCATTTCCTCATCAAATTATTGATATATAACATGAAAAGTTAAGCAATAATAATCCCAGCAGAGCACCGCTTGTCACCAGCAGCCAACCAGAATAGGCCCCTTTATTCCCACACTTTGCATCCAGCCAACCTTCTTTCCATGTTAGCATCTTTCTGTAAAACCATGAGCTCTTACCTTATTAAGCACCACGTGTCCAGCACCTTGTCAAAGGCCTTCTGAAAATTGAAGTGAACAACATCTACTGACTCTCCTTTGTCTATCCTGCATGTTATTTCCTTAATGATTTCCAGCAGATTTGTCAGGCAAGATTTCCCTTTGAGGAAACCATGCTGACTTTGGCCTGTTTTATCATATGCTTCCAAGTACCCTTGAAATCTCATCCTTAATGCTGGACCTCCAACATCTTCCCAAGCACTGAAGTCAGGCTAAGTGGCCTAAAATTTCCCTTATTTTGCCTCCCTCCTTTCTTAAAGAGTGGAGTGACAGTAATTTTCCAGTCCTCAGGACCATTCCAAAATCTCGTGAATCTTGAAAGATAATTACTAATGCCTCCACAATCTCTTCGGCTACCTCATTTAGAACCCTGGGATGCTCCTCTAGTCCAGGTGACTTGTCTACCTTCAGACCTTTCAGCTTCCCAAGCACCACCTTCTCCTTAGTAATAACAACTACACTCAATTCTGCCTCTTGACAACTTCTGAATTTCTGGCGTACTGCTAGTGTCTTCCACGATGAAGACTAACGTAAAATACTTACTAAGTTCGTCCTCCATTTCTTTAACCCCATTACTCCCTCTCCAGCATCATTTTCCAGCAATCTGATATCTACTCTTACCTTTCAGATTCTTTATACATCTGGAAAACAAAACTTTTGGTTTTTTTTTTAATATATTATTGGCTAGCTTACCTTCATATTTCATCTCCTCTCTCCTTTACTTGTCCTCTGTTGGCTTTTAGGGAGGGAAGGAGGGAACGTCAGCTCAGACGATGAGAGGCCTGCGTCAGGCATTATCATGCCTTACAAGGTGCAGATTGGAAATCTGTGTGGGGCGCCACTCCTCGCACAGACACTAGAGAAATGTGTGGTTAAGTACCTTGCTCAAGGACACAAACACGTAGCCACAGCTGAGGCTCAAACTATTGACCTTCAGATCACTAGACGAATGCCTTAACCACTTGGCCACCTGCTCTGTTGGCTTTTAAGAGCTTCTCAATACTCTAACTTCCCTGTATTTTTTGCTATATCATATGCCCTCTCTTGCTTTTATGTCTCTTGTCAGCCACAGTTGGCTCATTCTCATTTGTCTATCCTGCACTTTCCAAATTGCCCCCAGTAACTCAAGTCATTGCTATTCTGCCATCATCCGAGCTATTGTCCCCTTCCAATGAACTTTGGTCAGCTCCTCTCATGCCTTCTTAATTTCCTTTTACTCCCCTGTAATACTGATACATCTCCCTCTCAAACTGTAGGGTGAATTCTGTCATATTGTAATCACTGCCTCCTCAGCGTTCCTTTACCTTAAGCTCCCTGATCAAATCTGGTTCATTACACAACACTCTGTCCAGAAATGCCTTTCCCCTGGTGGGCTCAACCACGAGCTGCTCTAAAAAGCCATTTTTTCTTGTTGACTGAAGTGATGTTCCTCAGGGGTTGGTGTTGGGACTGCTTCCTTTCATGTTATATGTCAATGTTTTGAATGACAGAATTAAAGATACCCATTTAGAACAGATGAGGTAGATTTTATTTAGCTAGAGGGTGTTAAATCTGTGGAATTCATTGCCATAGATGGCTGTGCAGGCCAAGTCATTGGTTATATTTAAAGCAAAGGTTGATAAATTCTTGATTAGTAAGGGCATCAAAGATCGTTTGGAAAAGGCAGGAGAATGCGGTTGTGAGGGATAATAAATCAGCCATGATGGAATGGTGGAGCAGACTCGATCGGCTGAATGGCCTAATTCTTCTCCCATGTCCGATGGCCTTGGGTCTTAAATGCATGATATACATTTAGAGATCAGTTCATAAACTTGTCTCACACTTCAATTCTTGATCAACTAGTAGTGGTTGGTCAGAGATTGCAATCTATTCAGAGTGACTGGAGTTCTTATGTAAGAACATGTGTTATTTAAATATGAGATCTGATGTTATTTAAGTATTTAACTTTAAACCTGCACAATGAAGTAACCTATATCTTTTATTACTAAAGTATTTCTCTTTATCTTTCTAGGAGACACAATTTTTATTATACTACGGAAACAGAAGCTCATCTTCCTGCACTGGTACCATCACATCACAGTCCTCCTGTACTCCTGGTACTCCTACAAAGACATGGTGGCTGGAGGAGGGTGGTTTATGACCATGAATTATGGCGTGCATGCTGTCATGTACTCCTATTATGCTTTGCGAGCTGCTGGCTTCCGAGTATCGCGCAAATTTGCCATGTTCATCACTATGACGCAAATTACCCAGATGCTCTTGGGCTGCATTGTTAACTATTTGGTGTATGAGTGGATGCAGCAGGGCCAATGCCCATCTCACATGCACAACATTGTCTGGTCCTCCCTCATGTACCTCAGCTATTTTGTGCTTTTCTGCCAATTTTTTCATGGGGCTTACCTGAGCAGCAGCACCAGGAAAGCACTGAAGGCCACCTAGATCAGAGTGGTGCAAAGTTACAGCTCAGGGGATTAGTCATGTGGCACAGTGACATGTTTCGAGTGCTTCAAAATGACAGCCTATTCTCATTAGGTTGGGTTAACCCGTTGAGCTTCCAATACCTCATTGAGATCATCCTTGGAAGTTTCAAATGCCACCAAGCAAATGAGAAAGTTGTGCGGTGTGAGAGGTTGCATATTGAACTGTTAGGTTTCAGTATTGGTGCTTTGCAATCTGATTTTTTTTAAACTGACAACTGAGGTATGAAAGGAGCTTAAAGGGTTAACTCAATTAGTCTTGAATCAGAAGGTTTTCTGAAGGCCAGCTAGAACAACCAAAAGCTTCAAGAAAAGATTAATGATTTTAAAATCTTAATTTTATGCGTTAATCAGAATCAAATGGTTCTGCACTGAAAATTGCTAGCAACTTCTAGACCATAGAGTCTCTGCCCACTAAAATGTAATATTCTTCCTTTAGAAATACCCACTATGAAACACGTGTATTTTTCAAGGATATTGGTTATATATCGTATGGCCTCTTAAGAACTACCATTTGAACAGCATAGCTGTTCTACTTAGGAGAAATGGTGATTTATCGAAGGACAATAAGGTATTGCATTTTAGAGGTGATGAGATATTCCTAAAAGATTAAAACATTTCTTTCAATGTAATTTCTCAAATAGATTTCCATTCTGAAAATTAATATTAGGCTGTGTGTAATACCTGTGTGAAATTATTTTGCCTTTTTATATTGCTTAAAAAGATATCTAAAAATAAAGGGCAGAGAAATTTCATACAAAATGCATCCACAGATTCAGCTATCATTTGTGCAAAAATACTGATATTTCAAAGTGCATTTTCTTTGCACTTCGTAATTGAGTATAGCGAATATGTCAATCTGGAACATCCACCACTATTTGTCACTTGGCATCTAGGAACAATTTAGACTTCTTTCCTTAACTTCTGGTTTTCATGCTTCTTTTCTATTTTAAGTCACTGAAAATTTCATGGACCGTTGATTCTTTCTCAAACCACACTAGGATTCGATGGGTATTCACTTCTGCCAAACTCATTTGCTTGTGTGGCTCCCTTTCCAACCATTGTTGCCTGTCAAATTGATCTCCGTACCGTTTCAATGATATTCTGTTCCCTCCTCATTCTTGCTAAAGTTTAAACACTCTGAAATATGAGAGCAATGGTTATTTGTGTTAGAGCAAATTAAGCTAAGCAGTTTGAACAGTTGTAATTTAAAAATTAAAACAGTTCGTGGGGTGTCGTATGCACACAGCAGAATCTGGGTTCCACAAAAGTATTTATATAAACCTGTTATGGGGTAATTTTACAGATATTTTTACTTGTATTTTTTGATACTGTGGTCTTATTGATAAATCGTTTGTTGTAAATAAATTAAGGCACGGCAGCTTTGAGAAACAATACTTAACATTTAACCTGCTAACTACAGGGGATGGTGACTTAAAATTATTTGCTATGTCCTGTCATTTTCAGATTAAGAAACTGGCTCCTAAAGATGTTTCTTCCAGAAAAAAAAATCCTATTTTATGCTGTGATGATAAATGAGGTAATTGAAACAGCTAAAACAATGTAACTTGCTGCTCCAGTTATTTAACACTGTATATCCAAGTATGTTTAAGCACAGACAAAGCATCCTCTCAACTAGAACTCTTTGGTTGTTTCCTAAATTACAATGTGTGAACTGCTGTTGCTGAAACAAACAATAAATATTTTTAAATGGGTGTGTAGTAGTTCGCCTCTTTTAATTAGAAAGTTAATTAAATATTCCTTCAAGGATATTATAAAATAAATTGTACTTTTGAATCTGTTGCTTCGTTTTGTATATATATATTTTTTTAAATAATAATCCCTCTCAGGAGAAAAATACTAGTATTGTTGCCAGCTAATTTGGAACATTTTTACACATTGCTGTCTAAGAGGAAGGAATGACTTTGTTTTGTCTGATGAAGTCAGATTTTAACCAGTAGGTTATGGAACCATAAATGTATGGATAATTCCTAGGGTCCAGATAGTATAACTTACCCTCAGTTTGTTTTTGACCTCTGGAACTGATCATGGAAAATTACCCAATCATCATCTCTACCAGTTATTTATCAAACTCTAGAACTTGCGTGAGTGCCTTGGATTTTCTCTGAATTTGCACTTTGGTGCTGCACAAACTTGTATAAACTGATAATGTGGCAAATCTTTTGTACAAGTTATGCCCTTGTGTGCAAGGTGTCTAAATATCCGCAGTCTTGCACAACAAGCCCAGCCAAAAATGCACCTACCTTTTTAACTGGCCCTCGGTTGTGTACAGAACCTCAGGTGAGTGTCCTCCAATTGTGATTGTTCAGATCTCTTCAAAGTGTATTTTTGGGCACAAAATGTCTGATATCTTTACAAATTTTGACCATTTCCAAACCAAAAATGGATTCTCACTGAGACATATAGTTTAATTTTACTACAATTTTATGGTTTATACTTTGCTTCCTTTTCGCAGTTTCGCAAACTTCTGTTTCATATGCATGAATGGTGATTGAATGCATTAATATTTAAAGTTGAAATATGTAAAAGTTAAAGATAAAGGTTAGGTTAGCGTTATTTGTCAAGTGTGTACTGATGCATGCGTTAAAATGTGTAATTTTGTGTCAGTGGCCGACACAGTCTGATATGCAGGAGTGAGGGGCAGACTACAGATGTCACCATGCTTCCAGATGTAATTTGCCTATCGCCACAATAGCAGATACCATCTCACTGGCTCTCCACTCGGCCTTGGAATGAAGTCAGTGACAACTGTACTGTATTCATTCAGGTACAAAAATAATCACTGAATATTGTCAGCCCACCGACTCGGCAATCCTCCACCTCCCTTGACCACACTTTATTGGTTCTCACCACTGCTGCTGCAGTATTTATCATCTTTAAGGTGAGAACTAACAGCAAGTTAAGTGAATAACTTATTTAAAATGTAGCACATATGAAACTCGTAATTATAATTAAAATGAGCTGAACCAATTACTTCTCTTGCCAGCTCCAGGTTTCCCTTTCACTTTTTATTTTTGACAAACCTGTTGAAGGCTCTTGGTAACACTTTCATTCTGGAAGAATCTGCAGATGCTTAGCAAAACTATTTATCTAATATTATACATAATTTGGTTTATTCAACTAATGGCAAAATGAACATCTTTAATAAATATTTTATAGCAGGTAATGTTTTGAAAAGGTCTTGCAATAGGCAGTTATAGCTGCAGGTGGAAAATCAAGGGTGGCTTCCTACAAGAATCTACTTGCAGTGCTATTTGAGAATAGTAACTGCACTTAATAAACTGGAGCAAAAGCGAGTAATGGCCTTTTATCCCAAGGATAATGGGGAATGCTCCTTTTTTATTTTTTATACTAAAATAACTGATAGAATATCCTGTTCAAATGAAAACATTGCTGGGTAGAAGAAAGCCTCTGTGACAATTGAAAACTTTGCTAGCTCCAAATAAATTTGGTGTCACTTGCGTTTTGCCTTAGTAAACATCATCAATTTTAAGATTTTGCAGGTCAAAACCTGTTGAGCACTTGTTTCCTTTAGTCATTTAATTGCCTACTAATTAGATTAATACGTTTGATAATGGAAAACAAGATTGTAAACAGCAACAGAGAAGAGTGATTGCTCTTACTAGTTTTGCATTTCTGTCTTTGGATTTGCTTTTACTCGTTAATTCCCTGACCTTTAATCAAATTAATCTTCTAATTTAGAGTTGTTTTATTCTGATTAAAGGATCACACAAAGACGAATACATTTAAATTGTTGGGTGAATTTTGGCGTTACCTCTATTTTTGCTTACTCAGTGTCTGTGGAGCAATCAAACAAACCTCAAACAAAAACCAGTCAAACAGGGTGGATGTGACAACATAAGAACAGAACTTCTCACAATAATTGTGCAGCCATGTGGATCTAACATTAATTTTGAAAATTATAAGCTTAAAAAATTACTGTGCAGTGCACCTACAGTTTATAATTCATCTTGGAGACTTGTTAAATGTTAGTCTAATCATAGCAATGTGGAGATTTCCTTTTGAAGTTAGCTGTGTTTAAGATTTGTTCTGTTTCTTTGAGAATTTGTTGGTTTTCATAGTCCTGTGTAAAAAGTCACAACAATGATAGGTTCTGTATTTGGGATTGCTTTATTATTGTCGCATGTACCAAAATACAGTGAAAAGCTTGTCTTGCATATTATTCATACATATCAAATCATCGCACAATGCATTGAGCTAGAACAAGGTAAACAATAACAATCCGGAATAAAATGTAACTGTAACTGCAGTGACACTTTTAACTAAAACTGTACGACATGTAGCATTCTCACTGGCTTCCTGGCACAATAGAAACTCAGGGCACTATGGACTGAATTTATCGACGCTGTTGATAATAGAAATGGAGTGAATATTTGTGTTTCGGTAAGTAGGAATAGCATTCATAGGCAGGTGGTAGAAACAATATAGTGGACACACACAGATACGTTGCAGAAACTAATGTGATTGTTGGAGAGTTGCTTTCTTTATTATTTATTGACATTACAGCATGGAATTGCCCCTTCAAGCCACGCCACCCAGCAATCCCCCAATTTAATCCTAGCCTAATCATGGGACAATTTACAGTGACCAATTATGGTACTAACCGGTACGTCTTGAGACTGGAAGGAAACTGGAGCACCCGGAGGAAAAGTCACAGGGAGAATGTGCAAACTCCTTACAGGCAGTAGCAGGGATTGAGCCTGGGTCGCCTGTACTGTAAAGAGTGGTGTGATCTGTTACACTACCATGGGGATTGGGCCTGTACTGTAAAGAGTGGTGTGAACCGTTACACTACCATGGGGATTGGGCCTGTACTGTAAAGAGTGGTGTGAACCGTTACACTACCATGGGGATTGGGCCTGTACTGTAAAGAGTGGTGTGAACCGTTACACTACCATGGGGATTGGGCCTGTACTGTAAAGAGTGGTGTGAACCGCTACACTACCATGGGGATTGGGCCTGTACTGTAAAGAGTGGTGTGAACCGCTACACTACCATGGGGATTGGGCCTGTACTGTAAAGAGTGGTGTGAACCGCTACACTACCGTGGGGATTGGGCCTGTACTGTAAAGAGTGGTGTGAACCACTACACTACCGTGGGGATTGGGCCTGTACTGTAAAGAGTGGTGTGAACCGCTACACTACCATGGGGATTGGGCCTGTACTGTAAAGAGTGGTGTGAACCGCTACACTACCGTACTGCCTCAGCAGTACCCAGCTTTTCAGTAGGCAGTTTTGAATGAAAAATTATTTTTGGATTTCATTAACCAATCAAATGTGTTATTATTTACAGTGGTGCTAGAAAGTTTGTGAACCCAGTAGAATTTTCTCTATTTCTGCAAAAATATGACCTAAAATGTGATCAGGATTCTACAGACTTCACAAACTTTCTAGCACTACTGTACTGTAATTTAATGCTTTACCAATGGCTGTTAAAATTATCCTATTGAATGTAAGAGTGCATTGCAATTGGTGAATACCAGATAAATGAAGTTATAGAGATACAGCAGGAAAACTGGCCTGGCAGTACCCTACATACATGCCAACCATCAAGCTCTCAATTTTATCCAACCCTAACCCTTTTCGCACTCCCAACAGCTACGCCAGATTCTACCTATTAGGTGCACGTTAGGGACAACTTGCAGTGAGGAATTAACCTACCAACCAACATATTTTTGGCATATGGAGAAGTGGGACACCCAGGGGAAAATAATGTCACAGGAAGAATTTACAACTCCAAACTGAGCCAATTCCTATAAGGCCATGATTGAACCTTAATCATGAGCTATCAGGCATTGTGCCACTGTGCTGTTTCTCTGTCTACTTTACATTGACATGTGTGCTGCCCTAATTTTTTCCAGTTTTATCTTGATTCTATAAAACCACAAGACATAGGAGAGGAATTAGGCCATTCAGCCCAATGAGTCTGCTCTGCTATTCCATCATGCCTGATTTATTGCCCCTCTTAAACCCATTCTCCTGCCTTCTCCTGGTAATCTTTGACTAACCAAGAAGTTGGCAACCCTTGTTTTAAATATACTCAATGTCTTGCCCTCCACAGCCTTCTGCAGCAATGAATTCCACAAGTTCACAACCTTCTGGCTAAAGAAATTCCCTCTCACCTCTGTTCTAAGGCCGTGCCCTCTGGTCCTAACTTACCCACAATAGGAAACTTCATTTCCACATTCAGTTCGTTGAGGCCTTTCAATATTTGATTTCAATGAGATCTCTCCCCCCGCCCCACCACCACAGCCCATTCTTCTAAGCGCCAGCGACTACAGCCAATCTTCATTCCATTCTAGTATCTTTCCTGTAATACTATGGGCTCTTATCTTGTTAAGCAACCATGTGTGTGGCAACTTGTCAAAGATGATCTGGGATAAAAAGTAAATTACTTGCATTGTTTTTCCTTTGTCTATCCTGTCTGTTATTTCCCCAAAGAATTCCAACAGATTTGTCAGACAATACTTCCCTTAAGGAAACCATGCTGACTTTGGTCTTCTTTCACATGCCCTTCCAAGTACCCTGAAACTTCATCCTTAATAACAGACTCCAACATCTTCCCAACCACTGAAGTCAGGCTAACTGGCCTATAATTTCCTTCCTTCTGCCTCCCTTTTTTAAAGAGTCGAGAGACATTTACAAGTTTTTCTCCTCTGGAACCATTCCAGAATCTCATGATTCTTGAAAGGTCATTACTAATGCCTCTTCTGCTACCTCCTTCAGAACCCTCTGGTATAGTCCATCTTGTCCAGATGACTTATCTACCTTCATGCCTTTCAGCTTCCTAATCTCCTTCTCCTTAGTAATGGCAACTACATTCACTTCTACCCCCTGACTCAAATTTCTGGCATACTGATGGTGTCTTCTACTGTGAGGACTGATGCAAAATACTATTTAATTTCATTCTGCCATTTCTTTGTCCCGCATTACTACTACTCCAGCATCATTTTCCAGGAGTTGAATCTCCACTCTTGCCTCTCTTTTACTCTTTGTATATATCTTGGCACGTGGCCAAATGGTTAAGGCATTGGACTAGCGACCTGAAGGTTGTGAGTTTGAGCCCCAGCCAAGGCAACGTGTTGTGTCCTTGAGCAAGGCACTTAATCACACATTGCTCTGCGATGACACTGGTGCCAAGCTGTATGGGTCCTAATGCCCTTCCCTTGAACAACATTGGTGTCGTGGAGAGGGGAGACTTTCAGCATAGGCAACTGCTGGTCTTCCATACAACCTTGCCCAGGCCTGCACCCTGGAAAGTGAAGACTTTCCAGGCGCAGATCCATGGTCTTGCAAGACTAACGGATGCCTTTATATATCTGAAAAAAATGGGAACTACTGATATACTTTTATATTTCAGTTTCTCTTACCTTATGGTTCTTTCTGTTTTTTTAAGTTTCCCGATCCTTTAATATTTGCTCTATTATATGCCCTCTTTTGTTTTTATGCTGTCTTTGACCTTCCTTGTCACCCACGGCTACCTCATTTTCCGTTATAATACTTCATTATCATTAGGAAGTATATATCCTGCACCTTCCGAATTGCCCCCTGGAGCTTCAGCCATTGCTGCTCTGTCATAATCCCTGCTAGTGTCCCCTTGCAATCAATTTTGGCCATCTTCTCTCGAACGCCTCTGTAATTCCCTTTACTCCAGAATATTACTGATACATCTGAATTTTTCTCTCTGGTAAATTGTAAGGTGAATTCAATCATATTATGATTATTGGCTCCTCAGTTTTCCTTTATCTTAAGCTCCCTAACCAGATCTGGTTCATTACACAACACCTGATCCAGAATTGCCTTACCCTCATGTGTTCAACCACAAGATGTTCTTATAAGTTTTTTTTTCTGGTTGGCTGCAGGTGATTCCTCAGGGGTTTGTGTTGGGACTGCCCCTTTTCATGTTATATGTCAGTGATTTGGATGACAGAATGAAGGATGTCCCTTTAGAACAGATGAGGTAGAATTCACCCAATCCAGTATTTCCTTTCCTCTTATGGCTCAAACACAAGCTGCTAAAAAAGCCAACTCGTAGGCGTTCTACAAATTTCCTCACTTGGGATCCAGCATCAACCTGATTTTCCCAATCTACCTGCATATTGAAATCTCCCGTGACTTTCTTAACATTGCTCTTATTCACATGCCTTTTCTATTTCCTGTTGGCATTTATATCCCACATCCTGGCTACTGTTTGGAGACCTGTAAATAACTCCTATCAGGGTCGTCTTACCACTGTAGTTGCTTAACTCTACCCACAGGGATTCTACATCTGCTGATTCTATGTTGCCTCATTCTAAGGATTTGATTTCATTTTTTTTTTTACTAACACAGGCACACCACCCCCTCTGCCTACCTGAGCATCCTTTGATAGAATGTGTATCCTTGGATGTTAAGTTCCCAACTATGGTCTTCTTTCGTCCATGTTTCTGTGATGCCCACATCATATCTACCAATTTCTAATAGAGCTACAAGATCTTCTATCTTATTCCATATGCTTCGTGCATTCAAAATACAGTGCCTATAAAAAGTATTCACTGTCCTTGGAAATGTTCATGTTTTATTGTTTTACAACTTTAAATCACAGGGGAATTAATTTGGCTTTTTTGACACGTCAACAGAAAAAGACTCAAAGTGAAACAACTCTCTATAAAGTGATCTAACTTAATTACAAATAAGAAAAAACACAAAATAATTGATTGCATAAGTATTCACCCACTTCAAGTCAGTATTTAGCAGATGACCTTTGGCAGCAATTACAGCCTTCAGTCTGTGTGGATAGATCTCTATCTGCTTTGCACATCTGGACACTGCAAATTTTCCCCATTATCCTTTACAAAACTGCTCAAGCTCTGTCAGATTGCATGGGGATCATGAGTGAACAGCCCTTTACACGTCCAGCCACAAATTCTCAATTGGATTGATGTCTGGACTCTGACTAGGCCACTCCAGGGCATTAACTTTATTGTTTTTAAGCCATTCCTGTGTAGCTTCGGATTTATGCTTGGGGTCATTGTTTTGCTAGAAAACAAATCTCCCAAGTGACAGTTCTCATACAGACTGCATCAGATTTTCTTTCAGGATTTCCCTGTATTTTGCTGCATTAATTTTACCCTCTACCTTCACAAGCCTTCCAGGACCTGCTGCAGTGAAACATCCCCAGAGCACCATGCTTCACAGTTGGGATGGTCTATTTTTGATGTGCGATGTTTGACTTACTCCAAACATAACGTTTGGTCTGATGACCAAAAAGATAAATTTTGGTTTCATGAGCCTATAGAACCTACTTCAGTGTCTCCCACATGCACTCTGGCAAGCTCTAGCTGAGATTTCATGTGAACTTTTTCAACAGTGGCTTTCTCTTTGCAGCTCTCCCATAATGTTGCAACTAATGAAGCACCTGGGCAACAGTTCTGGAATGTGCATTCACTTCCATCTTGGCCACTGAAGCTTGTAACTCCTCTCGAGTTGTCATAGGTCCCTTGGTGGCCTCTCTCCCTAGTTCCCTTCTTGCACAGTCACTTAATTTTTGAGGACAGCCTGCTTTAGGCAGGTTTACAGCTGTACCATATTCTTTCCATTTCTTGATGATTGACTTAACTGTATTCCAAGGGATATTCTGTAACTTGGATATTTCTTGTATCCATTTCCTGACCTGTGCTTTTCAATAACCTTTTCACAGAGTTGCATTGAGTGTTCTTGTCTTCATGGTGTAGTTTTTGCCAAGATTCTGACTCTCCAGCAATTGGACCTTCCAGATACAGGTGTATTTCCACTACAGTCAGTTGTAACACCGTGACTGTACACAGGTCCCCAAAAACTTCTTTGTGATTTCTAAAACCAAGTGTCTGCACGAGTGATGATTTGGTGTCATATTCAAGGGGATTGAATACTTATGCAGGCAATTATTTTGTGTTTTATACTTGTAATTAATTTAGATCACTTTGTAGAGATTTGTGTTCACTTTGACACGAAAGAGTCTTTTTCTCCTGATCATTGTCAAAACATCCAAATTAAATCCACTGTGAATCAATGTTGAATAACAATAAAACACAAAAACTTCCATGGGGATGGGGGGGGGATACTTTTTATAGGCATTATATATCACCTTCAATCCTATATTCATTACCCCTATTTGATTTTACCCCCATGTTACACTTCAGCTCGTCCCACTGACTGCAATTTTGCCCTATTTTCTGCCTGTCCACCCTCATTTCACCATACACTGCAACAACTTGTGTACCAACTGCCCCAGTCACTTCGGTTCCCATCCCCATGCAAACCTATTTTAAACTTTCCCAAAAGCTATAGCAAACCTGCCCTCAAGGATATTGGTCTGCCGCTGTTTCAGGTGTATCTCATCCTTTTTGTACATACCTTCCCCAGAAGAGATCCCAATGATCCAGAAATCTGAAATCCCGTCCTCGCATCAAGTCGTCAGCCATGCATTCATCCGCCAAAAGTTCCCATTGTTACCTTCACTGGCATGTGGCACAGACGTTACTACCCCAGAGGTCCTGCTTTTCAGCTTTCTATCTAACTCTCTTCAGGACCACCTCCCTTTTCCTACCAATGTAATTAGTACCAATATGCACCAATAACCTCTGGCTACTCACTCTCCCCCTCTAGAATGCTGTGGACCCAATACTCAGCCACACTTTCTTCTGTACCATCAACCTATTCCAAACCTGACTAGCACACGCCTCTGGAAATAATCCAGTAATTACTACCTTGGAGGTCCTGCCTTTCGGTACTCTCCCTATACTTGCTGTGCAGGACCTCGTTCCCCTTTCTCCCTATCTCATTGGTGCCGATGTGTACCAGGACCTCTGGCTGCTCAATGTTCAAAGTGAATTTATTATCAAAGTATGTTTATAACCATGTAACAATTACAGCACAGAAACAGGCCATCTCGGCCCTTCTAGTCCGTGCCGAACTCTTACCCTATCCTATTCTCACTGACCTGCACTCAGCCCATAACCCTCCATTCCTTTCCTGTCCATATATCTATCCAATTTAACTTTAAACGGCAACATAGAACCTGCCTCAACCATTTTTGCTGGAAGCTCATTCCACACAGCTACCACTCTCTGAGTAAAGAAGTTCCCCCTCATGTTACCCCTAAACTTTTGTCCTCTGATTCTCAAACCATGCCCACTTGTTTGAATCTTCCCCACTCTCAATGGAAAAAGTCTAATCACGTCAACTCTATCAATCCCCCTCATAATTTTAAACACCTTTATCAAGTCTCCCCTCAACCTTCTACGCTCCAAAGAATAAAAACCTAACTTGTTCAACCTTTCTCTGTAACTTTGGAGATGAAGCCCAGGCAACATTTTAGTAAACCTCCTCTGTATTCTCTCAATTTTATTGACATCCTTCCTATAATTTGGTGACCAGAACTGTACACAATACTCCAGATTTGGCCTTACCAATGCCTTATACAAATTCAACATTACTTTCCAATTCCTATACTCAATGCTCTGATTAATAAAGGCCAGCAAACCAAAAGCTTTCTTCACCACCCTATCCACATGAGATTCCACCTTCAGGGAACTATGCACCATTATTCCTAGATCCCTCTGTTCTACAGCATTCTTCAATACCCTACCATTTACCATGAATGTCCTATTTTGATTAGTCCTACTAAAATGTAACACCTCATATTTTTCAGCATTAAACTCCATCTGCCATCTTTCAGCCCACTCTTCTAACTGTCCTAAATCTCTCTGCAAGCTTTGAAAACCTACTTCATTATCCACAATGCCACCTATCTTAGTATCATCTGCATACTTACTAATCCAATTTACCACCCCATCATCCAGATCATTAATATATATGACAAACAACATTGGACCCCGTACAGATCCCTGAGGCACACCGCTACACACCATTCTCCAATCTGACACACAGTTATCCACCACTACTCTCTGGCGTCTCCCATCCAGCCACTGCTGAATCCATTTTACTACTTTGATATTAATGCCTAACGATTGAACCTTCCTAACTAACCTTCCATGTGGAACCTTGTCAAAAGGCCTTACTGAAGTCCAGATAGACAACATCCACCGCTTTACCCTCATCAACTTTCCTAGTAACCTCATCAAAAAATTCAATAAGATTTGTCAAACATGACCTTCCACGCACAAATCTATGTTGACTGTTCCTAATCAGACCCTGTCTATCCAGATAATTATATATACCATCTCTAAGAATACTTTCCATCAATTTACCCACCAGTGACGTCAAACTCACAGGCCAATAATTGCCAGGTTTAATCTTAGAACCCTTTTTAAACAATGGAACCACATGAGCAATACGCCAATCCTCCGGCACCATCCCCATTTCTAATAACATTTGAAATATTTCTGTCAGAGCCCCTGCTATTTCCACACTAACTTCCGTCAAGGTCCTAGGGAATATCTTGTCCAGACCTGGAGACTTATCCACTTCTATATTCCTTAAAAGTGCCAGTACTTCCTCTTCTTTAATTGTCATACTTTCCATAACTACCCTTCTTGTTTCCTTT
Organism: Mobula hypostoma; assembly: GCF_963921235.1. Lineage (NCBI taxonomy): Eukaryota > Metazoa > Chordata > Chondrichthyes > Myliobatiformes > Myliobatidae > Mobula > Mobula hypostoma. The sequence continues at coordinate 109,977,484 of NC_086100.1, read as the reverse complement.
ACCTTACACAATTCAATATCCTTCTCCTTAGGGACAACCGAAGAAAAGAAATTGTTCAAAATCTCCCCCATCTCTTTTGGCTCCGCACATAGCCATCCACTTTGATTCTCTAAGGGACCAATTTTATCCCTCACTATCCTTTTGCTATTTATATAACTGTAGAAACCCTTTGGATTTATCTTCACCTTACTAGCTACAGCTGCCTTGTATCTTCTTTTAGCTTTTCAAATTTCTTTCTTAAGATTCATCTTACATTCTTCATATTCCTTGAGCACCTCATTAACTCCAAGCTGCCTATATTTATTGTAAATCCCTCTCTTTTTCTGAACCAAGTTTCCTATATCCCTTGAAAATCATGGCTCTCTCAAACTTTTAACCTTTCCTTTCAACCTAACAGGAACATAAAGATCCTGTACCCTCAAAATTTCCCCTTTAAATGACCTCCATTTCTCTATTACATCCTTCCCATAAAACAAATTGTCCCAATCCACTCCACTCAAAGTTAGCCTTTCTCCAATCAAAAATCTCAACCCTGGGTCCAGTCCTATCCTTCTCCATAATTACATTGAAACTAATGGTATTGTGATCACTAGACCCAAAGTGCTCCCCAACGCATACCTCCATCACCTGCACTATCTCATTCCCTAACAGGAGATCCAACACTGCCCCTTCTCTAGTAGATACCTCTATGTATTGCTGCAAAAAACTATCTTGCACACATTTGACAAACTCCAAATCATCCAGCCCTTTTACAGAATGGGCATCCCAGTCCATGTGTGGAAAATTAAAATCTCCTACAATCACAACCTTGTGCTTACTACAAATATCTGCCATCTCCTTACAAATTTTCTCCTCCAGTTCTCGGTCCCCATTAGGTGGTCTATAATACACCCCTATAAGCGTAACTACACCTTTCCCATTCCTCAGTTCCACCCAAATAGCCTCCCTGATTCCACTAATCTATCCTGCCAAAGCACCGCTGTAATATTTTCTCTGACAAGCAATGCAACACCTCCCCCTCTTGCCCCTCCTATTCTATCACACCTGAAGCAACAAAATCCTGGAATATTTTGTTGCCAATCACACCCCTCCTGCAACCATGTTTCACTAATAGCTGCAACATCATATTTCCAGGTATCAATCCATGCTCTAAGCTCATCCACCTTTCTTACAATGCTCCTGGCATTAAAATAGATGCATTTAAGAAACTCTCCCCCTCCCACTCTCTGTTTATCCTTAATTGAGCAAACAACTTTGTTAGCTTCTTCTTTTTTCCCTTACATCAACCTCCCCTCTCTTAGTCTCCTTAATTTGATTCCCCCCCCCCCCAATCATTCTAGTTTAAAGTCACCTCAGTAGCCCTCGCAAATCTCCCCGCCAGGATATTGGTCCCCCTATGATTCAAGTGCAACCCGTCCCCTTTGTACAGGTCACACCTGTGCCAATAGTGGTCCCAATAATCCAAAAACCTGAATCCCTGCCCCTTGCTCCAATCTCTCAGCCACGCATTTATCCTACATCTCATTGCATTCCTACTCTCACTGTCGCGTAGCACAGGCAGTAATCCCAAGATTACTACCTTTTTCATCCTTTTTTTCAACTCCCTTCCTAGCACCCTATATTCTTCTTTCTGGACCTCTCCCCTTTTCCAACCTATGTCATTGGTACCTATATGTACCACGACCTCTGGCTCCTCTCCCTCCCAATTCAAGATCTCTTGGACGCGATCAGAAATATCACGGACCTTGGCACCAGGGAGGCAAACTACCATCTGGGTCTCCTGACTTCATCCATAGAATCGTCTATCTGACCCCCTAACTATTGAGTCCTCTATTACTATTGCCCTCCTCTTCCATTCCCTATCCACCTTAGCTACAGGACTGGACTCTGTGCCAGAGGCACGGCCAGTGTTGCTTTCCCCAGGTAAGCTGTCCCCCCCAACAGTACTCAAACAGGAGTACTTATTGTCAAGCGGCACAGCCACAGGGGTGCTCTCTATTACTTTATTCTTCTTATTCCCCCTCCTAACCATGACCCACTTGTCTGTCCCCCGTGGCTCCGGTGTGACCACCTGCCTGTAACTTCTCTCTATCAACTCCTCACTCTCCCTGATAAGACGAAGGTCAGCGAGCTGCAGCTCCAGTTTCCTAACGCAGTCTCTTAGGAGCTGCATCTCGACGCACCTGGCGCAGATGTGGATGTCCGGGAGGCTTGGAGACTCCACGACCTCCCCCATCCGGCACTGAGAACAACAAGCTGCCCTCACACTCATACTTCCCCCTCTCTGCAAACAACAGTGCAAAAAAATGAATAACCAAACCCTCTTTGCCTCGCCCGTTTCTGCCTAAGCCCATTTAACCAAAGCCCTTAAGCCTTCAATCTGCTTCCGGCTCACTCCGCAGCAGTCAGTGTGGGGTTCCCCAGTGGACATTCCCCTCAGCTACAAGTATACCAAGCTACTCTGCTGCCCACTATATAAGGCTGCATTCCTTTTAAATCTTCCTCGTTTCCCTCCACGACGTCACACGCCTGCGCAGTCCTGACTCTCTCGACGCCGATGGGGAAAAAAACCCAAAAAAAACCCCGAAAAATGTTATACAACCTTGAGATTCATCTCGCCCTCCCTCTTGAGAATATTCTGCTGCTGCTCTGAGACATCCTGGACCACAGCACCTGGCGGCAACAGGCCATCCTGGCTTCTCTTTCGCTGCCATAGAATCTGCTGTCTGTCCCCCTAACTAGTGAGTCTCCATCAATTCCACCTCTGCCTGACTTTACCCTTACCTGCAGAGCTTCAGGGTTTGACCAGTGCCCTTGATAGGTCATCTCCCCAGAGGTATCCAAAGGGGTATACTTGTAGCTGAGGGGAATGTCCACTGGGGAACCCTGCACTGACTGCTGACTCCCCTCACCTCTGGTGGTAACTCATCTACTGTCTGAAGCCTGTTCTGTTCTCTGGGTGTGACCACCTCAGTAAAAGTCTCATCTGTGAAGTTTTCAGCCTCCCACATGGTCCTGAGTGCATCCAGCTCCAGTTCCAGTTCCTGTTCCTTGACCTTATCGGTCAGGAGCTGATGGTGGGTGCACTTGCTGCAGATGTCATCATCAGGGAGACTGTTAGGTACCCTGAAATCCTACATCTCACAGGATGAGCATTCCACTGCCTGAACTCCCAACCTGCCTATACTTGTTATGCTTCTGACTCCTCAAACTTCAGTTCCAGCCTGTGTCTTTTCTTACCCAAGCCAAAGCTTGACCATTCCAACACTGTCCACTCATAAAATGGCCACTCTGCTCAAACCCCACTTCTAATTAACCCTGGTGACTGTTAACCCAAGCAACCTCCCACACCGCAGACAAGTTCTGACGGGCCCCAGCTCACTTTCTAAAACTGGCGTGTAGAGTCCAAAAGGAAATTTCTTGAGCTCACTCCCCAATCTCCCACTCCGCAACCAAGTTCTGACAGGCCCTGCCCACTTTTTCATCCCGGTGCATAAGGTCCACAAGCAACTGTGTTGAGCTTGGAGGACCGTAGAGTTTAGATATCAGGAAGTGGTGAAGATGACAGAAGCAGCATACCGGAGGAAGGTGAATGACAAGTTTCTGGGAAATGGAAAAATAGGCGGCTGATTGAGGATTGCAGTGGCTTATCATCCAGTGATGAAGGCAGTGGATAGGAATTAAATAAAATAAGTAAGGAAGAGTTTAAGGAGTTGCTGAGTTTTGAATCTGCACCTGTTTCTGATATCAATCCGATTAGATTAACTGATTTGAAAAAAGCATTAGGAGCTATTGTGGGCACAAGCCCTTTAAGAGATGAAGCAGTCTTAGTGTTTTATAATGATAGGAAGCAATGTGTGAAAGCCTTATGGTTGAAAGCTTTGGAAGGAAGGTGGCAACACAAAAATATTACATTGAATGATGGTGTCTTTGGGGAGCAATCGCAGGAGTACCTCTAGATATATCCATGGACCAAGTTAAAAATAACTTAATCATGGGGAAAAGTTGTAGACACCAAATGCTTGGAAGGGTTCTGTGGTGGAGTAAGAACAGATTGCTTATTTGTATTGATTAAATTTGGTGGGAAAAAAGTTGCCAGATCAAGTTAAGTTGGGCTATATGCTATATGGTTCAAGTCTATATGCTGCCCCTGTTGAAGTGCCAGAACTTTGCTCATGTAGCAGCTGTGTGGTGGAGAATATGATCCTGATAATTGCAGGGAAGGCATTAGGAAGACAATGTCACAATTGTGGAGGGAAACATAGTTTTGCTCATGCAGGGTGCCTGTAAATAAGAAAGCTGTGGTGGTGCAGGCAACGTGGTCAGGTAGAGCTGGGCACAGCATATACAGAGGTCCTTCAGAAAGTTCAGAAGACAGTGTCAATGGGACCCATTAATATCCAGAAAACAGAGAGATTACAGTCAGTGTGTAAAATGCATGATTTTATAACAAAGGATTTTCATGTAAGATGTGGCAAATTGTACAGCACAAGCTAAAAGTGGGACAGAAAAAAAATAAAATTATATTAAAAGCTGTAGAAAATCACCTTGTGATCAAAGACTTAACTCCAGAAGTTATTTATTGTGCCTTACAAGGAGGGGTAGATCACCTTCAGACTTCAAAGAAGGATTATTAGTGTTTTCTATTTTTTTCTTTTTCTTGTTTTCTTTTCTCTCTTTTTCAAATCTTGCCATGGAATGTTAGAAGTTTGTTAGCTAATGGGCAGGGAATTTTAATGTTTGTAGTTCTATGTAGGGTTGAAGTGACACGATTGTGAAAGAGATGGCTGAAGAAGACTTCTGTGAAAATTTGGTGACCTGACCGCGAAGAAGAAGAAGACTCTCCAAGTCATTCTGTGAACTCCCACTCTGCGGACAAGTCCTGACGGCCCCACTCGCTTTTTAAAGACTGGCACCTAAAGTCCACAAGGAACAGTCTCCAACCTACTCTATGATCTCCTGTTCCGCTTTAATCCTTTGGACGTAATGCCACCATAATAATTCATATTTCTTTCATATCATATCAGTGATGGATATAATTTCATAGGTTGTACTAAAATGTTTATCCAACTGAATTGTACATAAGCTGAATTCCACTGTTTGTGCTTAAGAACCAAAATTCTAAAAACCTGAAATTAATTGATTAAATTATCAGTTATGTTTGGCCACACCACACAGGAGTTCAACTTCTTTATTTAAAACAGGAAATTGACTGCAACAATTTATCCGCAGTTGGTAGATGTTGGACTCTTGCTGTCATTTCCACAATCTGGTGCCGTTGCTTTTGATGGAGTTTCACAGTGGAGCCGGTCATGCAATAGCTGGATATGTGGTGCCACTGGCTGAAACTAAATTTCTAGGCAGACCAGCGTACCGGGCTATAAAGGAGAACTGGTATTTGGTGCGAATCATGTATCCTTCTGGGGAAAGAAATTCAAGTCTCGTTAAATTTTCAGGCATAGAGCTAATTCCTATAATATGAATAAACAGTCAATGTTTTGGGCTGAGACGCTTCTTCAGAAATGTTGACTCTTCACTTCCCTCTATAGATGCTGCTTGGCCTGTTTAGTGTGTCTTTCTCCAGGATTAAGGCCGTAAGACACAGGAGTAGAATTAGGCTATTCAGCCCATCGAACCTGCTCCACGATTTGATTAAATCTTTAAGCCTGAATGGGACAATTTAAAATTTATTATGCTGTGGATGTCTGCATATAATAATTATATTATATAATATACTGTACATGTCATTGAGGTGCATTCTGTTAAGTTGAAGTTTATAGCTAAGCAAGACGGAGTGTTGTGAATTGTTCATTAAATAATTCATTAGAGTTTTATGTAAAAATATGTGAATTACATATGTCATCACATTAACACATAAGTGTGCACCTTGCTTAAAGGAAACTCGAACTTAGACCTGCATCTCAGACTCCTGTGTCTTCCGTTGAATTAGTTTAATGTTTGGAAGGCATAAACACAATGAAGGTGAATCCGTGGAATTCATTGCCACAGGTGACTGGGGAGGCCATGTCATTGGTATATTTCAGTAGGTACATTTAATGCCAGAGAAACACTTACAATATACATCCTGAAATTCTTTTTCTTTGCAAACATCCACAAAAACAGAGGAGTGCCCCAAAGAATGAATGACAGTTAAATGTTAGAACTTCAAAGCCCCACCAGTGAAAAAGCATCGGCACCCCACCACCGAGCACTCCAGCATGCAGCAAAGCATTACTAAAGACACGGACCTGCAGTATCCCAAAGGCTATCATTCATCTGGTAATTCGACATACCACAGGCTCGCTCTCTCTCTCTCTCTCTCTAATAAGGGAAAAAGAGGTGTCCCCATTTCACAGCGAGAGGGGAGACATACCAAAGCAATTCACTGATTTATGTTGTTAAAAGTCTGTTACGTCGCTTTTTCCGAGCTCTGTGGCCAAGGAACTCGGGTGTCTGGGCACACAGCCAGCAGCCAGCTCACTGCTTTCGATTTTCCATCTCCCGCGACGCACCGGGGGCGGCACCAGCCTTGAGTCCGCCGGCCTCAAGTGCCAGGAACATCTGGCACCCTGAAGGGGCACTGCTCTTCCAGGCCGTGTCCTTGTCATATTGAAAAGCGGCCGGTCATGAGGCCCGGAGAGTGAGTCCCATTTCCGCAACGAACCAAAGTCAGTGTGTAACTCCGGGTTAGGGTCTTCAGAATCAAGTTTATTATCACCGGCGTGTGACGTGAAATTTGTTAACTTAGCAGCAGCAGTTCAATGCAGTACATAGAGAGAAAAAAATAATAAATAAACAAGTAAATCTATTACGTATATTGAATAGATTATTTTAAAATGTGCAAAAACAAAAATACTGCATATTAAAAAAAGTGAGGTAGTGTCCAAGGGTTCAATGTCCATTTAGGAATCGGATGCAGAGGGGAAGAAGCTGTTCCTGAATCGCTGAGTGTGTGCCTTCAGGCTTCTGTACCTCCTACCTGATGATAACAGTGAGAAAAGGACATGCCCTGGGTTCTGGAGGTCCTTTATAATGGACGCTGCCTTTCTGAGACACCGCTCCCTAAAGATGTCCTGGGTACTTTGTAGGCTAGTGCCCAGGATGGAGCTGACTAGGTTTACAACCTTCTGCAGCTTCTTTCGATCCTGTGCAGTAGCCCCTCCATACCAGACAGTGATGCAGCCTGTCAGAATGCTCTCCACGGTACAACTGTAGAAGTTTTTGAGTGTATTTGTTGACATGCCAAATCGCTTCAAACTCCTAATAAAGTATAGCCGCTGTCTTGTCTTCTTTATGACTATACCAATGTGCTGGGACCAGGTTAAATCCTCAGAGATCTTGACACCCAGGAACTTGAAGCTGCTCACTCTCTCCACTTCTGATCCCTCTGTGAGGATTGGTATGTGCTCCTTCGTCTTACCCTTCCTGACGTCCACAATCAGCTTTTTCGTCTTATTGATGTTGAGTGCCAGGTTGTTGCTGTGGCACCATTCCACTAGTTGGCATAACTCACTCCCGTACGCCCTCTCATCACCACCTGAGATTCTACCAACAATAGTTGTGTCATCAGCAAATTTGTAGATGGTATTTGCCCTAGGCCTAGCCACACAGTCATGTGTATACGGAGAGTAGAGCAGTGGGCTAAGTACACACCCCTGAGGTGCGCCAGTGTTGATCATCAGCGAAGAAACATAGAAACATAGAAAATAGGTGCAGGAATAGGCCATTCGGCCCTTCGAGCCTGCACCGCCATTCAGTATGATCATGGCTGATCATCCAACTCAGAACCCTGTACCAGCCTTCCCTCCATACCCCCTTATCCCTTTAGCCTCAAGGGCTGTATCTAACTCCCTCTTAAATATAACCAATGAACTGGCCTCAACTGTTTCTTGTGGCAGAGAATTCCACAGATTCACCACTCTCTGCATGAAGATGTTTTTCCTAATCTTAGTCCTAAAAGGCTTCCCCTTTATCCTCAAACTGTGACCCCTCATTCTGGACTTCCCCAACATCAGGAACAATCTTCCTGCATCTAGCCTGTCCAATCCCGTTACGATTTTATACGTTTCAATAAGATCCCCCCTCAATCTTCTAAATTCCAGCAAGTATAAGCCTAGTCGATCCAGTCTTTCATCATATGAAAGTCCTGCTGTTCCGGGAATCAATCTGGTGAACCTTCTTTGTACTCCCTCTATGGCAAGGATGTCTTTCCTCAGATTAGGGGACCAAAACCGCACACAATACTCCAGGTGTGGTCTCACCAAGGCCTTGTACAACTGCAATAGTACGTCCCTGCTCCTGTACTCGAATTCTCTCGCTATAAATGCCAGCATACCATTCGCCTTTTTCACCGCCTGCTGTACCTGCATGCCCACTTTCAATGACTGGTGTATAATGACATTCAGGTTTCGTTGCACCTCCCCTTTTCCTAATCGGCCACCATTCAGATAATAATCTGTTTTCCTATTTTTGCCACCAAAGTGGATAACTTCACATTTATCCACATTAAATTGCATCTGCCATGAATTTGCCCACTCACCCAACCTATCCAAGTCACCCTGCATCCTCTTAGCATCCTCCTCACTGCTAACACTGCCACCCAGCTTCGTGTCATCCGCAAACTTGGAGATGCTGCATTTAATTCCCTCATCCAAGTCATTAATATATATTGTAAACAACTGGGGTCCCAGCACTGAGCCTTGCGGTACCCCACTAGTCACTGCCTGCCATTCTGAAAAGGTCCCATTTATTCCCACTCTTTGCTTCCTGTCTGCTAACCAATTCTCCACCCACACCAATACCTTAGCCCCAATACCGTGTGCTTTAAGTTTGCACACTAATCTCCTGTGTGGGACCTTGTCAAAAGCCTTTTGAAAATCCAAATATACCACATCCACTGGTTCTCCCCTATCCACTCTACTAGTTACATCCTCAAAAAATTCTAAGAGATTCGTCAGACATGATTTTCCTTTCACAAATCCATGCTGACTTTGTCCGATGATTTCACCGCATTCCAAATGTGCTGTTATCACATCTTTGATAACTGACTCTAGCATTTTCCCCACCACCGATGTTAGGCTAACTGGTCTATAATTTCCATGTTTCTCTCTTCCTCCTTTTTTAAAAAGTGGGGTTACATTAGCCACCCTCCAATCCTCAGGAACTAGTCCAGAATCTAAGGAGTTTTGAAAAATTATCACTGATGCATACACTATTTCTTGGGCTACTTCCTTAAGCACTCTGGGATGCAGATCATCTGGCCCTGGGGATTTATCTGCCTTTAATCCCTTCAATTTACCTAACACCACTTCCCTACTAACATGTATTTCCCTCAGTTCTTCCATCTCACTGGACCCTCTGTCCCCTACTTTTTCCGGAAGATTATTTATGTCCTCCTTAGTGAAGACAGAACCAAAGTAGTTATTCAATTGGTCTGGAATGTCCTTGTTCCCCATAACCAATTCACCTGTTTCTGTCTGTAGGGGATCTACATTTGCCTTAACCAATCTTTTTCTTTTCACATATCCATAAAAGCGTTTACAGTCAGTTTTTATGTTCCCTGCCAGTTTCCTCTCATAATCTTTTTTTCCCTTTCCTAATTAAGCCCTTTGTCCTCCTCTGCTGGACTCTGAATTTCTCCCAGTCCTCAGGTGAGCCACTTTCTCTGGCTAATTTGTATGCTTCTTCTTTGGGATTGAAACTATCCCTAATTTCCCTTGTCAGCCACTGGGGCACTACCTTCCTTGATTTATTCTTTTGCCAAACTGGGATGAACAATTGTTGCAGTTCATCCATGCAATCTTTAAATGCTTGCCATTGCATATCCATCGTCAATCCTTTAAGTGTCATTTGCCAATCTATCTTAGCTAATTCACGTCTCATACCTTCAAAGTTACTCTTCTTTAAGTTCAGAACCTTTGTTTCTGAATTAACTATGTCACTCTCCATCTTAATGAAGAATTCCGCCATATTATGGTCACTCTTACCCAAGGTGTCTCTCATGACAAGATTGCTAATTAACCCTTCCTCATTGCTCAATACCCAGTCTAGAATGGCCTGCTCTCTAGTTGGTTCCTCGACATGTTGGTTCAGAAAACCATCCCGCATACATTCCAAGAAATCCTCTTCCTCAGCACCTTTACCAATTTGGTTCACCCAATCTATATATAGATTGAAGTCACCCATTATAACTGCTGTTCCTTTATGGAACGCATTTCTAATTTAATACCATCCCCAACCTCACTACTACTGTTAGGTGGCCTGTACACAACTCCCACCAGCGTTTTCTGCCCCTTAGTGTTATACAGCTCTACCCATATCGATTCCACATCCTCCCGGCTAATGTCCTTACTTTCTATTGCATTAATCTCCTCTCTAACCAGCAATGCTACCCCACCTCCTTTCCTTTCATGTCTATCCCTCCTGAATATTGAATATCCCTGAATGTTGAGCTCCCATCCTTGGTCACCCCGGAGCCATGTCTCTGTGATCCCAACTATATCATATTCATTAATAACAATCTGCACTTTTAATTCATCCACCTTGTTACGAATGTTCCTTGCATTGACACACAAAGCCTTCAGGCTTGCTTTTACAACACTCCTAGCCCTTAATACAATTATGTTGAAAAGTGGCCCTTTTTGATTTTTGCCCTGGATTTGCTGGCCTGCCACTTTTACTTTTCACCTTACTACTTTTTGCTTCCACCCTCACTTTACACCCCTCTGTCTCTCTGCACTTGTTCCCATCCCCCTGTTGTGAACTAACCTCCTCTCTCCTGGTCTCTTTAATTTGATTCCCAACCCCTAACCATTCTAGTTTAAAGTCACCTCAGTAGAGCTCGCTAATCTTCCCGCCAGGATATTGGTCCCCCTAGGATTCAGATGTAACCCGTCCTTTTTGTACAGGTCACACCTGCGCCAAAAGAGGTCCCAATGATCCAAAAGCTTGAATCTCTGCCCCCTGCTCCAATCCCTCAGCCACGCATTTATCCTCCACCTCATTGCATTCCTACTCTCACTGTCACGTGGCACAGGCAGTAATCCTGAGATTACTACCTTTGCGGTCCTTTTTCTCAACTCCCTTCCTAGCTCCCTATATTCTCCTTTCAGGACCTCATCTCTTTTCCTACCTATGTCATTGGTACCTATATGTACCATGACCTCTGGCTCCTCACCCTCCCACTTCAGGATATCTTGGACGCAATCAGAAATATCCCGGACCCTGGCACCAGGGAGGAAAACTACCATCCGGGTCTCTGGACTGCGTCTACAGAATTGCCTATCTGACCCCCTTACTATCGAGTCCCCTATTACAACTGCCCTCCTCTTCCTTTCCCTACCCTTCTGAGCTACAGGGCCAGAATCTGTGCCGGAGGCACGGCCACTGTCGCTTCCCCCGGGTAAGCTGTTCCCCCCCCCCCAGCAGTACTCAAACAGGAGTACCTATTGTCAAGGGGCACAGCTATCGGGGTACTCTCTATTACCTGACTCTTCCCCTTCCCCCTCCTAACCGTGACCCACTGGTCTGCCGCCCGTGGCCCCGGTGTGACCACCTGCCTGTAACTCCTCTCTATCAACTCCTCACTCTCCCTGACCAGACGAAGGTCATCGAGCTGCAGCTCCAGTTCCCTAACGCGGTCCCTTAGGAGCTGCATCTCGGCGCACCAGGCACAGATGTGGATGTCTGGGAGGTTTGGAGACTCCAGGGCCTCCCACATCCTGCACCGAGAACAACAAACTGCCCTCATACTCATACTGCCCCTCTCCTCAAATAACAACAAAAAATGAATACCAAACCTTCCTCGCCTTGCCTGTTTCCGCCTAAGCCTGTTGAGCCGAAGCCCTTAAGCCTTCACTCTGCTCCCGGCTCACTCCGCCACCTGCAAACTACGCTGCCCGCTGTATACAGCTGTGTTCCTTTTAAATCTTCCGCGCTTCACTGCCCGACGTCACACGCATGCGCAGCACCGCCTCTCTGAAGGCCGGTGGAAAAAAAAACCCGAAAAATTCAAAAATGGCTTCCTCTGCACTCCCGCTCCGATTCTCAGACTTCCTTCTCCGAATTAAACCCGAAGCATATGTTATCACCAATCTGCACAGATTGTGGTCTTCCAGATAGGAAGTTGAGGATCCGATTACAGAGGGAGGTACAGAGGCCCAGGTTCTGCAACTTCTCAATCAGGAGGAGCTGATACCCAATGATGAGCTATCGTTGATGAACAGTATCCTGACGTAGGTGTTTGTGTTGTCTGGGTGGTCTAAAGCCAAGTGAATAGCCATGGAGATTGCATCTGCCATTGACCTATTGTGATGATAGGCAAATTGCAATGGGTCCAGATCCTTGCTGAGGCAGGATTTCAGTCTAGTCATAACCAACCTCTCAAAGCATTTCATCACTGTCACTGTGAGTGCTACCCAGTGATTAAAAAAAGAGATATCAAAGATAAAAAAAGAGCTGTTTCCAAAGATGCAAGCAAAGAAGTCGTCATTAGTAGTATTTAAAGTGGAGGTTGATAAGTTCTTCATTAACAATTCCATCAATGATTGTTGGGGGAATGGGGATGAGGGGAAAAATAATCAACCATGATTGAATGATGATGCTGCAAATTCGATGGGCCAAATGGCCTAATTCTACTTCTATGTCTAAAGGAAGAATTGCCATTGCCGAAACCAACCTCCAAAAAATGAAACCCATTTTTACCAACAGAAACATTTCTATGACAACAAGGCTTAGGCTACTAAAATGTTACACCTGGTTAATCTTGCTGTATGCTTCCGAAACATGGACTATAACACCAAAACTCCAAAGAAACTTCGAAGCAACAGAAATGTGGTTTCTTAGAAGAATGCTGAAAATATCATCATATAGAGATAGGGTAACTAACGAGACAGTACTCCAACGTGCCCATATAAAAAGATCTTTAATGAGAACATTAAATGAGAGGAAACTTAAATTCCTGGGCCATGTCATCAGAAAGGGAGAAATAGAATGTCTTACATTACAAGGCCGTATGCCTGGGAAACGCGGAAGAGGAAGGAAAAGAAGAAAATATATGGACACTGTGAAAGAACTAACAGATCTAAGTGTGCGAGATATCATTGACACTGCGAGGGATCGTTCGATGTGGAGAGCCATGATCGCTCAAGCGTGTGACGCGCAAGGCACATGAAGAAGAAGAAGATGTCTAATGGTCTAATGGTAACAAAGCAAGGCAAACATGAAAATATTCAGGTGTCCAGATTAACATTTCAACCTGTTCACCTTTTATCAGAACTTGATTACTGAAAAGTCTGGCAAGGTGTCAGGAACATGATGTTGTAATAAATACTGACATTATATGTTCTAAATGACCCTCATCACCCTCTCTGCAACTGTAAGTTAATCTGTTTTCTCTTTTCCCCGTCCCAATGAAGGATCTTTAACATGACACACTAACTCGGTCCCCCTTTGCACAGATGCCGCCTGACCTCATATTGTCACAGATACAGCACAGAAATAGGCTGGAATCTGTGACGTGCATCAACTACCCATTCGAACTAGTCCTACATTAATTCCTTTTTGTTAATTATTCCCATATTCTCATCAGCTTCCCCAGGCTCTTCCACTCACCTCCACTCTAAGGGCTATTTATATTGGCCAATTAACCAACCAACCCACACATCCTCAACATTTTCTCCCTACGTGCCAGAGGCTAGTGTGTTACTTTATTCCAATGCGTCAGGTATACCCAGCTCCCGTCCAAGGTCTGGAAATGACAATATGTAAAACTTGACCTGATGTGTGAGTAAATAACACAATCTGGTGCCAATATGGTTAAGAGAAGTTACTTCTATTTGTCTGCATAAAATGAATACATAATTAATATAGTAATTGTCAACACTAAAACAGATGTTAGACCATATTCCTCATGCTGGAATTGGGTAGAACGTACGCAGCAGCAGTGTTCATCATGTTCTGCTGGCAAGGATTGCCTTTTTTCATCAGACTTATAAGGAGGCTTTAGGTTTCATTTTGCTATGGATCTTTCCTGAAAGTTAAGCTCTAAATGGCATTATTGCTGGATCCGAAAGCCTCAATTATGAAAAGTTGTGAATTTGCCATAAACTTAGTTTAGGCTTTCACCCTGAGATAAAACAATAATGTCAAATACCTTTATCCTCGCAGATTACAACTTCAAAACTTTCAATGAATTTGTTCACACTTGGCCTGAATATATGAATTTCCTGGCAGCTGCCTTCTGTCTATGAAAATATTTCTGTTCCTGGCATTTGCTAAGTAGCAGATGTATTTGCACAGCTTATGATATGATGGTATGGCTCTCTCAGTATTTTAAACTTAGCCGCTTTGTTTCAGCCTTTCTTCCCAACAATCCTCGGTTGATTTGACGTGATTGGAAACTTTTACATTGGAAGCAAAAACATTCCTTCTTTAGATCTTTAAAGCTGTTTATAATCATATAAATTTTACAGTTTTCCAATTTTCAGTGTAAATGTAGCCATCAAGTTTCTTGCAAAGAGGGGAGAAACATACCAAGGGGGATTAAGACTGAAAGGAGATTTTCAATCTGCTTTGTTATTTAATATGCCTAGTTGGTTAAGAAAATAAAATACAAATTGTGAACCTTCTCACTCTCATCTAATATTGGTTCCAATGAATATCAATTTGCAAAATAATAGTGGAGACCATAACTAAAATTAATTCCTTTCTCAGTTTGATATATTCATGAGCTAAAACAAATTAGAAGGAAGCTCGAGACCAAATAATTGTCAGAAGTGAGTGCCAGGGGTCTTCAGGCATCCGAGAGATATTTGGAAGTGATCCTTAGTGCAAAAATCCAAACAAGCAGATGGCAGCGCACGTCTAATACATATTATCTATGCTTGGTTGCATCTAAGACAAAGCAGAATTCCAAATTAAGCCTTCAGTTGTCTGTTGAGGTGAGGGTAAATAACAGATGACATGTGCTCCCAATTCTAAATATAGAAGAAAATGGTTAGTAATATTATCCTTCCACATATTAATTCAGATTTTCTTTGACAATCGGAAAAGTTTCTGTCTACCCTAATTAGGCGAAGGTAATAAAACAAAAGGCAAGTCAGAATGGAAAATGTGCATTGCACAGATTGCACTGCGAGATATCTGCAACCAAAGGGCACAATCAACAACCATTGACATTCACAACTAATGCATTTTGACTACGAGTTGGGATTATTTATTGAATGTTATTTCAGTCTATATTTATACTAAAGTAAATTCTACACTTGTATTATACTCATTAACTTTATATGTTGTATTATACGTTTTAAATGCTCACTAACAAATGCTTTCAAAGTGATGACTGTTAGAAAAATAAAACTTAGCATTGCATTTGGCTATTCTTCCGTGTTTCTCAATATGTCGAGTGGACATATTAGCACACTTATATTTGGAACAGTTCCTTAAGGTTGTCATGGATGGGGGAGGTACTGAGGATAAGCTCCCACTGCCTATTAAATGCTCCCAGTGTTGTGTGTCTCAAATAGCCTCTGACAACACACACAAAAAATGCATTCTCCCGGTTTCACCTATCACGTACCATCTTGTATTTCTTCCTCCCCTCCCCCCACATTCTTACTCTGACTTCTCATCTTTTTTTCCAGTCCCGATGAAGGGTCTCGGCCCGAAATGTTGACAGTTCACTCTTTTCCATAGGTGCTGCCTGGCCTGCTGAGCTCCTGCAGAATCTTATGTGTTACTTGGATTTCCAGCATCTGCAAATATTCTTGTGTTTCTGACAACCAAGCCTAGCTCCTGTCCTTCACATGTGGCTTAGCTCCGAAGCCAGTGGCATCATTTCTACAGAAAGTAGAAGGGGAAAAGATGGGTTACTGGCTTCTTGAAACTAGTAGCTTCAGACAAATGTGGCTTATCAGTCATGGTTGGCAGCTCATCCAAGAGAAGGAAAATTCTGATCTCAAGAAACTCCACTGCCTTGCAGCAATACCCACTCATGGGGAAGGTTTTGGGAGTAAACCCTGAGGAAAAATCCAGAGCTGGAGCCCCTAAGACAGTCCTACACTGAGTTCAATGCCGATTGGCAACTTTTGCAATGCCGCTGCTGCCAAATTGTTTCAGTCTCTGCCGTTCCTGCTGTATCGTTAACAGCTTTCTCTCCACGTCATACTGCCCTAGCTTGTATAGACAGCTAAGACACAACGTCCACAGTTGATCCCAATCAATGGAGGACCTACTGTACTGCTATTTATGGCAATGGATGGAGAATCAAGCCTCTTACATTGCAATGTTATAATAGAGAGAAATCTATAGACCATAAGACCATAAGACATAGGAGCAGAATTAGGCCAATTGGCCCATTGAGTCTGCACCGCTATTCTATCATGGCTGATCCTTTTACTTTCTCATTCTCAACCTCAGCTCCCGGCCCTCTCCTCATAACCTTTGTTGCCATGTCCAATCAAGAACTTATCAATTTCTGCCTTATAAACACCCAATGACCTGGCCTCCACAGCTGCATGTGGCGACAAATTCCACAAATTCGCCACCCTTTGGCTAAAGGAGTTTCTCCGCATCTCTGTTTTGAAAAGGCACCCCTCTATGCTGAGGCTGTGCATTCTTGTCCTAGACTCTCCCACCATGGGAAACATCCTTATCACATCTACTCTGTCTAGATCTTTCAACATTCAAAAGATTTCAATGAGATCCACCCTCATCCTTCTGAATTCCAGCGAGTACAGCCCCAGAGCCATCAAACGTTGCTCGTATGATAACCCTTTCATTCCTGGAATCATCCTTGTGAACCTCCTCTGGACCCTCTCCAATGCCAGCACATCTTTTCTAAGATGAGGGGCCCAAAACTGTGCACAATACTCATTGTGAGGCCTCATCAGTGCCTTATAAAGCCTCAGCATCACATCCTTGCTCTTGTATTCTAGACCTCTTGAAGTGAATGCTAACATGGCATTGGCCTTCCTCATCGCTGACTCAATCTGCAAGTTAACCTTTGGGCTGTTCTGCACAAGGACTCTCAAGTCCCTTTGTAGCTCAGATTTTTGGATTTTCTCTCCATTTAGACTATTTAGAAAATAGTCCACCCATTTATTTCTACTACCAAAGTGCATGACCATGCATTTTCCAACATTGTATTTCATTTGTCACTTTCTTGCCCATTCTCGTAATCTGTCTAGGTCTATCTGCATCCTACCTGTTTCCTCAATACTACCTGCCCCTCCACCAATCTTTATATCATCTGCAAACTTGGCAACAATGCCATCTATTCCATCATCTAAATCATTGATATACAGCATAAAAAGAAGCGGTCCCAACACCGACACCTGCGGAACACCACTAGTCACTGGCAGCCAACCAGAAAAGGATCCTTTTATTCCCACTCGCTGCCTCCTACCAATCAGCCAATGCTCTAACCATGTTAGTAACTTTCCTGTAATACCATGGGCGCTTAACTTGGTAAGCGGCCTCATGTTTGGCACCTTGTCAAAGGCCTTCTGAAAGTCCAAATGTACAACATCCATTGCATCCCCTTTATCTATCCTACTTGTATCTCCTCAAAGAATTCCAAGAGGTTCGTCAGGCAGGATTTTCCCTGAAGGAAACCGTGCTGGCTTTATACTATCTTGTCCTGTGTCACCAAGTACTCCATCACCTCATCCTTAACAACTGACTCTAATGTCTTCACAACCACTGAGGTCAGGCTAACTGGTCTATAATTTCACTTCTGTTGCCTCTCTCCCTTCTTAATGAGTGGAGTGACATTTGCAATTTTCCAGTCCTCTGGCACCATGCCAGAGCCCAATGATTTTTGAAAGATCATTTCTAATGCCACCACAATCTCTAACACTACCTCTTTCAGAACCCTAGAGTGCAGTTTATCTGTTCCGGGTGACTTATGTACCTTTAGGTCTTTCTGTTTTTTGAGCGCCTTCTCTCTTGTAAAAGTAACTGCACACACTACTACATCTGGCACATTGCTAGTGTCCTCCTCAGTGAAGACTTATGCAAAATACACATTTAGTTCATCAGCCATCTCCTTGTCCCCGTTATTATTTCTCCTGCCTCATTTTCTAGCGGTCCTACATCCACTCTCATTTCTCTTTTATTTTTAACATACTTGAAAAAAAACTTTTACTATCTACTTTGATATTATTTGCTAGCTTGCTTTCATATTTCATCTTTTCCCTTCTAATGATTTTTTTAGTTGCTGGCTGTAGGTTTTTAAAAACTTCCCAATCCTCTATCTTCCCACTAATTTTTGCTTTGTTGTATGCCCTTTCTTTTACTTTTACAATAGCTTTGACTTCCCTTGTCAGCCATGGTTGTACTATTTTACTATTCGATTATTTCTTCATGTTTGGAATACATATGTCCTGCACCTTCCTCAATTTTCCCAGAAATGCATGCCATTACTGCTCTGTTGACATCTCTACCAGCAGCTCCTTCCAATTTACTTTGGCCAACCCCTCTCTCATACAACTGTAACTTCCCTTACTCTACTCAAATACTGCTGCATCGGACTTTATGTTCTCCCTATCAAATTTCAAGTTGAACTCAATCATATCGTGATCACTTGCTCCTAAATGTTCTTTTACCTTAAGCTCCCTAATCGTCTTCGGTTCATTACATAACACCCAATCCAGTATAGCTGAACCCCTAGTAGGCTCAATAACAAATTGCTCTAACAAGCTATCTCTTAGGCATTCAACAAACTCACTCTCTTGACATCCATTTTCCCAATCGACCTTCATGTTAAAATCTCCCATGACTACCATAACATTGCCCTTTTGTCTCACCTTTTCTATTTCCTGTTGTAACCTGTGGTCCACCTCCCAGCCACCGTTGGGAGGTCTGTATATAACTGCCATCGATATCCTTTTACCCTTGCAGTTTCTTAACTCAGCCCACAAGGATTCAGCATCTTCCGATCCAATGTCACATCTTCCTACTGATTTGATGCCATTCTTTACCAGTAGAGCCACACTACCCCCTCTGCCTACCTTCCTATCCCTCCGATATAACTGATAACCTTAGACATTTCAGCTCCCAACTACAATCATCCTTCAGCCACGATTCAGTGATGGCTACGACATCATACCTGGCAATCTGTAATAGTACAACAAAATCATCCACCTTATTTCCTGTTCTACTTGCATTTAGATACAACACATTGAATGCTGTATTTGCTGTCCTTTCTGATTCTGCATCCGTAATGTTTTGATACTCAGCCTGTTGGCTGCAACGAAATCCCATCACCTGCCTGCCCTTCCTGACAGTCTGACTACACGATATCTTCACTTTTTTTTACCATCCTTCCTTTCCTGAGTCCCTTCACTCCGGTTCCCACTCCCTTGCCAAATTAGTTTAAACCCTCCACAACAGTTCTAACACACCTGCCCGTGAGACTATCGGTCCCCCTCGGGTTCAGGTGCAACCCATCACTTTTGAACAGAAGAGATCCCAATGATCCAAGAACCTGAAGCCCTGCCCCCTGCAACAGCTTCTCAGCCACGCATTTATCTGCCAAATCATCCTGTTTCTACCCTCACTGGTGTGTGGCACAGGCGGCAATCCATAAATTACTACCCTGGAGGTCCTGCTTCTCAGCTTTCTACCTACCTCTTTATTGAAAAGTCAAGTAAATTATGCAAACTGCTTTTGAATAGAATGACATAGAGTGTTCATGAAGATGCCGTTGCTCTCCAATTAACTTCTTGGAACAGTGAGGTGTTCTTGGTTGTAATTAGCCGTCAAGGTACAGGTTACAAGCATGTAAAGTAATTGTTTTTCATCATGATCTCAAACTGCTTGAAGATTACATGTGTTGTATTAAGCTAGGAGGATATAGAGTCCATAAAATAGTATCCAGAAACCTTTTTGGATGTGTTTGCTTTTTGTTGAGAGCTTCTGCTAGTCACTGCCTGAGCTTTGGCAATAGGGAGCTCAAAGACAATTCTTCTCTTTCTCAATAACTGATCCTAATGCACAAAATCAGACTTTTTTGATCAGAATTGTATTCACCTCCATTAACATCCCCTCCATTCTATGCTCTGAGCGTGTATGTATACTTGATTTTTGGGCTGTTGGTGATAATGTAATCTTCCTCCAGGCATACAGTTCTGATAAATGTGCATTCCACCAACTCTGTCCTCTACAGCCCTCCTCGTTCTTCGTAGCTCCACCACACATCCGTAAGCATCATTTGGCTGAAGTTTAAGGAAACAAACATATCAGTTAATGAAAAAAACAAGTTTATGAGAAGTTATCGTAAGGTGACATTTTGCTAGTGTGTTATCTGATTCACATAAGGTTAGTCTTCCAGAGAGTGAACCCAACTAAGGCACCTGGCCTGGATGGTGTCCCTGGCCTTGTCCAAAGATCTTGCACAAATCAGCTGGGTGTTTGCAGAGATTTATAACTTTTCACTGCTTTAACAAGACCATTACTGTCCCAGTACCCAAGAAAAGCAACGTAACATCCCTAAACAACTACTGCCCTGTGGCTCTGATATTCACCATAGTGAAGTGCTTCAAAAGGCTCATCATGGCACACATTAACTCCAACCTCCCAAAAATCTTGACCTACAGCAATCTGTCTACTGCTGAAACTGATGCCATCTCCCTGGCCCTACACTCATCTTTCGGGGATCTGGGCAGTAAAGGTACCAACATTAGACTATTGTTTATTAACTCCAGCTTCGCCTTCAATACTATAATTTCAAGTAAACTCATTACAAAACTCTGAGACTTAGGAGTCAATGAGTCCATCTGCAACTAGGTCCTCGACTTTCTGACCAATAGACGACAAGCTGTAAGAATAGGCTGGGACAGCTTTGCAATGGTCACTCTAAATACTGTGCTCCACAAGGCAGCATCCTCAGCCCTCTATTCTACTCCATGTACACTCATGAATGCGTGGCCAGATGTTGTTGTAACTTCATCTACAAGTTTGCAGGTGATTCCATTGTAGTGGACTTTATCTCAAGTAATGATGTTTAGTATAGGTAGGTGAGAGAGAGCTTAGTAACATGTTGTGATGACAACATTTCCCTCAATGTCTGCAAAACAATAGTGTTGGTCATTGACTTCAGGAGGGAGGGTAGGGCACATGCTTCTGTTTGCATCAATGGTGCTGAGGTTAAGGGAGTCAAAAGCCTCAGGTTCCCAAGAATGAACATCATCTATATCCTGTCCTGGTCAAACCACACAGACTCCACACCAAGACAGCTCTGTTCTCCAGGTGGCTAAAGAAATTTGGCATGTCCCCATCGACCCTTACCAATTATTATCAATGGACCATTGGAATTATCATGCCTGGATGAATCATGGCTTGATATGGCATCTGCCCTGCCCATGACCGCAAGAAACTGCAGAGAGTTGTGAACATAGCTCAGCACGTCACAAGAACCAGTGTCCCTTCTGTGGATTCTGTCTATACTTCTCATTACCTCAGCAAAATCAAAAACCCACCCACCCTCTCATTCCCACTTCTCACCTCCCCCATTGGGCAGAAGACATAAAAGCTTCAAAACACATACCACCAGGCTCAAGGACAGCTATTACCCTGCTGTTGTAAAGTATTGTATTCTTCTCTAGTACAATACAGCAAACTTTTAACCTCACAATCCACCTGATTATGATCTTCACCTTATTGTCTGCCTGCACTGCACTTCCTCTTTATTTTGTTATTGTTTTACCATGTTCCACCTCAATGCACTGTGTACTGATTTGATTGGTATGACTAGTAGGCAAGTCAAGCTTTTCATTGTATCTTGCTACGTGTGACACTATCTCTTGTTGACTATTGGCCATTGCCTGGCCTTTGTGTGAGAAGTCCTTCTCCAACAGATTCACTCTGAAAATCTGTGAACAGAATTGGGGTACAGTATCATGAAATCAAAATGTTAACAGTTACTCACCAACTGCACAGCCTCTGCCCTTTTGCCAACTGCAGTACGGGGTTGACAGCCTGTGTTATTGCAAGGTTGTGTAAGGGGTGCCAGGGAAGTAATGAACATTGACACCTAGCTGAGTGGTGCCACAGCAACAACCTCTCACTCAATGTCAAGAACAAGAAAAGGAGCTGATTATTTGCTTCAGGAGGAGGTAGCTGGAGGCCCATAAGCCATTGGAGAGGATCAGAGGTGTTGAGGATCAGCAACGTTAAGTACTTCCGTGTTATCATTTCAGAGGATCTGTCCTGGGCTCTGCACATAGTTACCATTACAATGAAAGCATGTAAGTGCCTCTACTTCCTTAGAAGTTCGCAAAGATTCGGCATGCCATATAAAACTTTGACAAACTTCTATAGACGTGTGGTGGACAGTATATTGACTGGTTGCATCATGGCCTGGTATAGAAACACCAATGTCCTTGAATGGAAGGTCCTATAAAATGTAATGGATATGGCCCAGTCCATCACGGATAAATTCCTCCCCACCATTGAGCATGTCTACAAGGAGTGCTTTTGTGTTAAAGAGGAATCCATCATCAAGGACCCTCACTACCCAGTTCATGCTTTCTGCTTGCTGCTGCCATCAAGAAGGTGGTACAGGAACCTCAGAGATCTCATCACCAGATTCTGGAACAGCTATTACCCCTCAGCCATCAGGCTCTTGAACCAGAGGGGATAACGTCACTCAACTTCACTTCCCAATCACTGAACTGTTTTCACAACCAATGGACTTACTTTCAAGGATTCTTCATTTCATGTTCTCGATTTTTATTGTCTATTTATTTATTCATTATTTGTTTTTGCACACTGGCTGTTGTCTGTACTTCTGGGTGTAGTTTTTCATTGTTTCTACTGCTTTTCTTGGATTTACTGTGAATGCCTGCAAGAAAACAAATCTCAGAGTTGTATATGGTGACATATATATACTTCGATAACAAAATTACTTTGAACTTTGTTTCTAGTGTACTTTAAAGATCCTCTAAATGGCTCATAGTCACCTCTTCTCCCACTCAATCATGAACAACCCTAAAGGTATCAACGCGTCCATTTACGTACCAGTGTCTGTGCTGATCATGGACACCCTGACATTGATGGTGGAGATAGGGCTGGGGTAGGATTAGGGTGGAATGGGGTAGGTTTAGGCTGCTGCTGATCGCTGGGTTTTCCATGTTGTCTATTGATTTCTGATGTTCAATTTGGCAATGCTGGTTGTAACTCATTATTGTGCAGGAATTGATGCTTCTGCCAATTCTGCTGACGCATCATTGATATTACCTTTGTTTCATTCTGACCTGCTTCTGCAGAAGTTTGGTTTTGTGTCGATATCGACGACCTGCCCATCTACATACTTCCAGAATGCATAATTGTAATTTTACTCATCACACACACAATGCTGGAGGAACTCAGCAGGCCAGGCAGCGTCTGTGGAAGAAGTACAGTCGACATTTCAGGCCAAAGTCCTTCGAAATGTCCTGCTGAAGTTCCTTCAGCTTTTTGTGTGTGTTGCTCGGATCTTCAGCATCTGCAGATAATCTTTTGTTCGTTAAAATTCTACTCATCCAAATATGGCAGATGACATGAGCCTCAGCAAAGTTGTGAGGGGCAGACATTTCACATGTAATATAGTGCCTGTTGAGCCTATACTGTAGAGTCTATTTCATGGTCAAGGATTTAATGTCATACTTACAGGATCAGCTCATTTCATTTCTGAGACAAAGTAATGTTGGTGAGCACATCTATGCAGAAATCAGCTTCCTCCGACAAGATTACAAAATCACTTCCTTGTAATTGGTCATAAATCTGCAATGCCATACGTCAATCATCTCCTCACTTCCAGTGAAGAAAGGTCATCTGAGGAACATCATGAGTATACATGTATCCATGTGTTAGGGTATGGTGGAAAGGAGGAGACCATGAAATCATAAGATATAGGCATAAGAATTAGTCCATTCAGCCCATCAAGTCTGCTCTGCTATTCCATCATGGCTGATTTATCATCCTCCTCAACCCCATCCTTCCGCCTTCTCCCTGTCACCTTTGACACCCTGACTAATCAAGAACCTATCAACCTCCACTTTAAATACACCCAATGACCTGGCCTCCAAAGCCATCTGTGGCAATGAATTCCACAAATTCCACCACCTCTAGCTAAAGAAATTCCTCCTCATCTCTATTCTAAAGAGACATCCTTCTATACTGAAACTGTGCCTTCTGCTCCTAGACTCCCCCACTACCCACACTACAGGAATCATCATCTCCATGTCCATTCTATCTAGATCTTTCAATATTGAATAGGTTTCAATGAGATCCCCTCTCATTCTTCTAAACTCTAGCAAGTACAGATCCTGAGCCATCAAATGTCATGCAAACATTAAACCTTTCATTTTGGGGATCATTCTCGAGAACTTCCTCTGGACTCTGTCCAATGCCAGCTCATCCCTTGGGGCCCTAAATTGCTCACAGTACTCCACATGTGGTCTGAGCAAAGTTTATAGTGCTTCGGCATTATATCTTTGATTTTATATACTAGTCCACTCAAAATGAATGCTAAAATTGTATTTGCCTTCTTCACCACTGACTCAACCTGCAAATTAATCTTTAGGGAATCCAGCATGAGAACTCTTAAGTCCCTTTGCATGTCTGATAACTGAATCTCCTCCCCATTTAGGAAATAGTCTGTGCCTTTATTTCTTCTACCAAAGTAATGACCATACATTTCCCTACACTATATTTTAGCTGCCACTTCTTTGCCCATTCCCCAATCTGTCTAAATCCTTCTGTAGACTCACAGAGTCCTCATCACTACCTATCTCTCCACCAACCTTCATATCATCCCATATCATCCACAAACTTAACCACAAAACCGTCAATTCTGTCATCCAAATCATTGATATCTAACGTGAAAAGAAGAGGTTCCAACACCGATCCCTGCAGAATACCGCTAATCACTGGCAGACAACCAGAATAGACTCCCATTATTCCCACTCTTTGCCTCCTGCCAGTCAGCCAATCTTCTATTTATTCCAGTATCTTTCCTGTAATACCATAGGCTCTTATCTTATTTAGCAGGCTCATGTGATGCATCTTGTCAAAGGTCCTTCTGACAATTGATGTGAACAACATCTACTGACTCTCCTTTGTCTGTTCTACCTTGTTAGTTCCTCAAAGAATTCCAACAGATTGGTCAGGCAAGAGTTCCCCTGAAGGAAACCATGCTGATTTCAGTTTATTTCATCATGTGCCTTCAAGTACCCCGAGGACCCAGTCTTCCTAGTGTGCATATCTCTTCGTGACTAAAGCCATTTGACAGATGAATCCAGATGCTCTTAACCTAACAAGTCAGACTTTGCTCTGGGAGGAATTTTATAAATTAAGGACTCAGAATCAGAATCAGGGTTAATATCCCTGGCACATATCGTGAAATTTGTTGTTTTGCAGCAGTACATTGCAATATATAACAACAACTATAAATTGCAATAAGAAATATATACCAAAAAAAAAGAAAATTAAATTATATAAAAAGGGCAAAGAAGAGAGGTAAAAATAATGAGGCAGTGTTCATGGGTTCATTGTCCATTCAGAAATCTGGTGGTAGAGGGGAAGAAGCTGTTCCTGAAATGTTGAATATGTCTTCAGGCTCCTGTACCTCCTCCCTGATGATAGCAATGAGAATGCCCTGGGCAATGGGGGTTTTTAATGCCATTTGATTCTGCAGAGGTTAGTGCTCATGATGGAGCTGGCTGACTTCACGACTTTCTGCAGCTTTTTCCGATCCTGTGCAATGGCCCCTCCATACTAGATGGTGATGAAACCACAGTACATTAGTAGAAATTTGCGAGTGTCTTTGGGGACATACCAATTCTCCTGAAACTCCTAATGAAATATAGGCACTATTGTGCCTTCCTTATAATTGCATCAACATGTTGAGAGCATGGAACTTGAAACTGCACACCTGTTCCACTTCGGATCCCTTGATGAGGATGGGTGTCTGCTTCCTCAACTTCTCCCTCCTGAAGTCCATAATCAATTCCTTGATCTTACTGACGTTGAGTGCCAGGTTGTTGCTGCAACTCCACTCGACCAGGTGATCTATCTCACTTCTGTACTCCTCCTCGTCACCATCTGAAATACTGCCAACAATAGTTGTGTCTTTGGCAATTTCAGAGAAGAGTCAGCATGGATTTGTGAAAGGAAAATCATGTCTGACGAATCTCTTAGAATTTTTTGAGGATGTAACTAGTAGAGTGGATAGGGGAGAACCAGTGGATGTGGTATATTTGGATTTTCAAAAGGCTTTTGACAAGGTCCCACACAGGAGATTAGTGTGCAAACTTAAAGCACACGGTATTGGGGCTAAGGTATTGGTGTGGGTGGAGAATTGGTTAGCAGACAGGAAGCAAAGAGTGGGAATAAATGGGACCTTTTCAGAATGGCAGGCAGTGACTAGTGGGGTACCGCAAGGCTCAGTGCTGGGACCCCAGTTGTTTACAATATATATTAATGACTTGGATGAGGGAATTAAATGCAGCATCTCCAAGTTTGCGGATGACACGAAGCTGGGTGGCAGTGTTAGCAGTGAGGAGGATGCTAAGAGGATGCAGGGTGACTTGGATAGGTTGGGTGAGTGGGCAAATTCATGGCAGATGCAATTTAATGTGGATAAATGTGAAGTTATCCACTTTGGTGGCAAAAATAGGAAAACAGGTTATTATCTGAATGGTGGCCGATTAGGAAAAGGGGAGGTGCAACGAGACCTGGGTGTCATTATACACCAGTCATTGAAAGTGGGCATGCAGGTACAGCAGGCGGTGAAAAAGGTGAATGGTATGCTGGCATTTATAGCGAGAGGATTCGAGTACAGGAGCAGGGAGGTACTACTGCAGTTGTACAAGGCCTTGGTGAGACCACACCTGGAGTATTGTGTGCAGTTTTGGTCCCCTAATCTGAGGAAAGACATCTTTGCCATAGAGGGAGTACAAAGAATGTTCACCAGATTGATTCCTGGGATGGCAGGACTTTCATATGAAGAAAGACTGGATGAACTGGGCTTGTACTCGTTGGAATTTAGAAGATTGCGGGGGGATCTGATTGAAACGTATAAGATCCTAAAGGGATTGGACAGGCTAGATGCAGGAAGATTGTTCCCGATGTTGGGGAAGTCCAGAACGAGGGGCCACAGTTTGAGGATAGAGGGGAAGCCTTTTAGGACCGAGATTAGGAAAAAC
Source organism: Mobula hypostoma (assembly GCF_963921235.1). Lineage (NCBI taxonomy): Eukaryota > Metazoa > Chordata > Chondrichthyes > Myliobatiformes > Myliobatidae > Mobula > Mobula hypostoma. The sequence goes on along the minus strand of NC_086100.1, from coordinate 109,950,296 downwards.
TTCTTCACACAGAGAGTGGTGAATCTGTGGAATTCTCTGCCACAGGAAACTGTTGAGGCCAGTTCATTGGCTATACTTAAGAGGGAGTTAGATATGGCCCTTGTAGCTACGGGGGTCAGGGGGTATGGAGGGAAGGCTGGGGCGGGGTTCTGAGTTGGATGATCAGCCATGATCATCATAAATGGCGGTGCAGGCTCGAAGGGCCGAATGGCCTACTCCTGCACCTATTTTCTATGTTTCTATGTTTCTAAGATGTTTGAGCTCTGCCTAGCCACACAGTCATGGGTGTGGAGAGAGTAGAGCAGTAGGTAAGCATGCATCTTTGAGGTGTGTTGGCATCGCACCAACAGGGGAAATTACTACTAATCCGCACGGAGTGTGGTCTCCTGGTGCGGAGGTAAAGGACCTAGCTGCAGAAGGAGGTACAGAGGCACAGGTTTTGGAGCTTGTTAATTAGAACTGAAGGTATGATTATGTTGAATGCTGAGCTGTAGTTAATTGCTCTGTGGCACATAAACTAACATAGATCTCATCTCTGATATTGTGTTCATGTAGGTGTGATTTCCTACTGATGAATCCCTTATAATTTGTTTCCATGCCAGGCCATGATGCAACCAGTTAGGGTACTCTTCACCATCCATACCTAGACCTATCTGTGCATTTTTAGAAGTTTGTCAAGTTTTGGTCATATTCATTGTGATGACACTTAGGTTCTCATCCCAGGACAGACCCTTTGACATGTTGACACCAAGGAATCTAAACCTACTGGCACTGTCCATGATTGTGGACCTCTGGCTTTTTTCTTCTGGTCCCCTGATGAGTCCTTGACACGGTCCAGACCACCAACTCGAAACAGTCCCATGGCCGCTCCTCCGCATCCTGTGACCGCCTCTTTGTTGTTCTTACCTCCACTGCCTTGCTCTTTCGTTTCTGCCCATGTGCAGGTAGGAGGACAGACAAAGGTCAGAAGTCGAGGGATGGAATGGTGGGCAGCCTTAATTGTAATGTTACAGTGATCCGGTGTGTTGCGTCCTTTGGTGCTGCAGATAATTGGGGAAAGACTGAGTGAACTCCCCAGCAAGGATGCAAAAGGCATCAGGATAGTCCGTTTCTTGTAAATTTATCATGACGTTCGATGCTAGCTTGATATCTGCCTTTGTCAGTATGTATTCGGATATGGGTCCTGCCCCTCTGTTAAACAGTCAATAGAACATATGCGCAATATTTCTGCCTTCATTTGATGTGTGCTATGGTGCGCTCCATACAAGTGTGGTCAGCAGAAACTCATCTTGGGATGGCTGACGCACCAGCTCGCATTATAGTGATGCTCAGTGGGAGACATGAGATTGCACGGGGGTAGAAGAGGCTGCATAAGTAGTGACTAGCCCCAGGGCTGTGCTGTCTGTTGACACAGCTTCTGGTAAGATGTCACAACCAAAGGTGTTTTTTTCTTTGCTAAATGTCTTTTTCACAATTGCAAGTCAATGGTGCAGTCCAAGAATTTTGGGCACCGTAGGTCTACCGCATCAGTGAGCTGCTTGCTGGCGGAGGTGCTAGATTGGGTGCAGACTGCGTTGCTGCCTGCTATAAGAAGGCATCGAAGGCATTGGAGTTTTTGCACAAAGGCAGTGAACAGTGTAACCGTGGGTGATTGTCCTGGATGTTTCTCTTGCGATCACAAGATTCTGTTGGACGTTGATAATGTAAAATGCTGCAGGCCTGTTTCCCTTGTTTGGTGGTGTGACAGATGGCGGGGGAGCTGTGTGGCCTAGGTTGTAGCAAGGAATAGGCCTCAAGCTGTGGGTTTGCCTGCTGCTGCAATCCAGGAGAAGAGACACCGAAAGCATTGCAGTGTGGGGCTAACCTCTCCCATCGATGCTGCCCTCCAGTGTTCGATCAGTGGAATGACAGGCTGGATTGCATGCATATGTTTGCACACTTTGGGATATGTCACTCAGGGACTAGGACTACATAATTTTTTGCATGACTATGTGTGCTTGCTATTTTGAATGTGCTGTGTATGTTTCGCACCTTGGCTCCAAAGGAACACTGTCTTATTCAGCTGTATTCATGTATAGTTAAATGATAATTAAATGAGTTTGATTTGACTTGAGAATATTTGCAGATAGGGCACTCTATGCATGAAGAAGCCACGTGATTTTCTGGGTTTTCGATTACTAGTTGGAAGGTAGGCCTCAGGAAGCCAGCAATGCTGCCACATTCCAGTGTTCCAGTGCCTAGAATGCCATCTCATCCTCTTCGAAAATAAAGCTGCTTCAGTTTGTGGAGATTCCACACATTCTCTGGCATGAATGGAACCAGAAAGTTGCGGTGGGGGAGGTTGGAGATTGGTTGAAGGTAGAGAGATGTGGAATGGAGATCTGATGGGGGGAGGGTGTTAGAGGGGTAGAGTTGAAACCACTGGGGGTGGGTGAGGGTTTGGTTGAGAACCGATGGAGGGGAAGGGAGGGTGGGGTAGAGACCCAGTGGAGGGGAAGGGAGGGTGGGATTGAGGCCTGATAGAAGGGAAGGGAGGGTTGGAGTTAAGAGGGGAAGGTGGTTAAGAACCAATGAAGGGTGAGAGAGGGTGGGTATTGACCCAAAATATTGGCTGTCTATTTCACTCCTTGGATGGTACCTGCCTGGAGAGGCTCCTTGAGCATCTTGTTGATTGTTCTAACCAGCTCATTCTGGTTGAATTCAGTGATTGAGACAACTTAACAGGAATTAGCATGAAACATGATTTACACTCGATCAAATTAATTTTCATTTCTTTTTTCTCAAAAATCACAATGCAATGTAATTTCTAGACACGGAAAGTTATAATGAATGTAACTTAGCATCACAGAATATATGAATAAACTCTGGTTCCCATTTATGAAAATATGCAAAAATCTCTGCTAATCCAAAACCCAATATCCATTTACAAATACTGTATAATTAGAACATTAATTAAACCTTCTGTTATTCATGAAATAATTGTCAAGGCAACTCACAATCATTTTTTCCTGTGCTTTCGACTCAAACTTTACTCCCATGTGTAAAATGTGAAACATTTACCTCACAGTTCCCCAAAGTTTTCTTTATTTTGTCCCAAAGTGAGAGCAGAATATGTGAAGCAGAAGTTTGAATAAGTTAGCTCTGGACAGAGCCCAGGAATAAGGGCTTAGCTCACTCCCCAGGTAATTAAGCTTTCAACCTAAGCCTGAAATAGAAATGTGCTAAATTTGGCAAGCTAAATATGTTTGAGCGCATCTCTTGTATGATGAAGATGGACTCTTGCACTCATAATTTACTTTGATGTAGTTATTGCACCTTAATCTCTCCTGGCATCGTACTTCCTCCATAACTGGGGTAGCATGGTAGCGTAGTGGTTAGCGGATACTTCACAGTGACTTGGGTTCAATTCCCACCACTGTCCATAAGAAGTTTGTACGTTTTTCCCGCGATCACGTGATTTCCCTCCGAGTGCTCCAGTTTCCTCTCACAGTCCAAAGACATACCAGATGGTAGGTTAATTGTTCCTTGTAAATTGTCCTGTGATTAGGCTAGGATTAAATCAGGGCTTGCTGGGTGGTATGGCCTGAAGGACCGATGGGCCTATTCTGCACTGTATCTCAATAAATTAGTAAGTTCCACTAAGCTCTGCATTGCTTTAATGCTTTTTATGTGATGTACATACGTTTTGGAATGATCTGTATAGATAGCGTGCAAATCAAGGCTTTTAATCTCAATTATACACTCAGTTGCCACTTTATTAGGTACACCTGTACACTTGCTCATTAACTCAAATATCTAATCAGCCAATCATGTGGCAGCATCTCAGTGCAGACACGGTCAAGAAATTCAGCTGTTGTTCCGACCAAACATCAGAATGGGGATGAAATGTGGTCTAAGAGATTGTTGGTAATTAAGATGTTGAAGATGAAAGTTGATCCAGATAACTCTGGGCATCCGATGGAGAATCAAAAAAACGAAGAGCTCCATCTAACATGCGAATCCTTAGACGTGCAGGGTACAGCAGCGCTGGTCTTAAATCCATCTTATAGAATTCCGACATCACGGATCTGTAACGGACCCGTTGGTCCCAGATTGGTTTACTGAAATCTTCCACGAATCGGAACTTAAGATCCGAAAAATCAATGAAACCTTTAGATCGAGCGAATCGAAACAGTCTCTCCTTATCTTGAAAGTAATGAAAACGTAAGATAACATGCCTAGGTCTATCTGACCTAGACGAATATGATGGGATTCTGTGAACACGATCCAGTAGCGGTGGTTGGTCAGGAAATACAGTAGGGAATGCATCTTTTAAAAGTTGAGAGAAATATTTCATAGGGTTGTTAGCTTCCACGGCTTCCCTGACGCCAATCATTCGTAAATTCTGCCGTCGCATTCTAGATTCCAAGTCAGAGTTTTTAAAAGTCAAAAAGTCAAGTTTCTTCTTCATTACATTAATTGTTTCTTCGACTTTCCCCATCTTAAGCTCACTTTCATCTTCAACATCTTAATTGCCTTTTTTTAATTTTCTCCGTTGATCGGAGGCTGTGAATTGGTTGGTTTTAACTTTTCTGTGCCCCATTTGGGCAGAAAAGTTTACTTTCGATTTCTTAATATGGCTGCTAAACTTTCTTTTTAACTGCGTCATTTCTTTCTTTTCCCAGGGGATTCTGGGTGGTTACTTCCCTTTTGTCATCTTACGTATTTCCTGTGCGGCCTTAAATTTTGTAGTTTTTTTTAAATTTTATTCTGTTTTGCTTTTTATAATCATTTTATGTTAATAATCCTATTTTTTTTGTTGCTGTGTCTATTCATGAGTTTGAGGTTTATTGTGGTTTTTTTTAATATATACTTTCCGGCTTTTGTTCTGTTCTGTGTGTATTTTAATTGAGTTAACTTTTTTTTACTTATTTTTTACTGTTTTACAATTAGCTGATCCTTTTCATATTTATACCTTTTTTTTAGGGAGCGTATACCGGAAGTCATGGGGGTAGTTTTAGCGCTTGCTTCTTTCTGGCGGGTCTGCTTTAGATTTCGCCTTGGGGTCCTGGGGTGGGGGGCGGTGGGAGGGGCTTCACGTTTTAGTTTGTTTCTCTTTGGGCTATATACATTATTGAAGTATTGGTTACGTCCTTTTCCCCGGTATCTTTTGTATGTTCTGTTTCCTCTCCGGGTCTGTGGGTCGCGCCTATTGTCAATCCTCCTTGTTATGGGTTGACTTTAGGATTTATGGAGTCTATTATTAATTTTGTCTCCTGGAATACTAATGGTCTTAATCATCCTATTAAAAGGAAAAAAGTTTTTAAAGTGTTCCGGAGACTTAAAGCACAAATTTTATTTTTACAAGAGACCCATGTACGGAGGGGGGACAGACTACGTTTTTTCAAATTTTGGAAGGGACAACAATTTCATTCGAACTCCAATGCTAAGATTCGAGGCGTCTCTATCTTTATAGACTCCTCAGTTACTTTTATACAACAGGATATTATCTCTGATCCGAATGGTAGATTTTTATTGGTTAGTGGTTTATTATTTAATAAAAAAGTAGTTTTGGTTAATGTTTATGCTCCTAATATGGATTGTCCGGAATTTTATAAATCATTGTTTGATCAGTTTCCGAATTTGAACGAGTTTTCATTGATTTGGGGCGGAGATCTTAATACCTGTTTATCTCCAGCTTTGGACCGTTCGGCTCCTTTACGGACTTTACCTAATAAATCTGCAAATTTGATTAATTTTTTCCTTTCTGATTCTGGGTCGACGGACATTTGGCGTTTTCTGCATCCTCAGGAAAAAGATTTTTCCTTCTTTTCACATGTTCATCATTCCTATTCAAGAATTGATTATTTTTTCATTGATTCTCGTCTCATTTCTTCAGTGATTAAATGTGATTATGATTCTATAACCATTTCGGATCATGCTCCACTTAAGCTTTCTATTAAAATTATGGCCAATATACCAAACAATAGACAATGGCGTTTTAATTCGCTGTTGCTTCAGGACTCGGACTTTGTTAATTTTATGAATGAACAGATTGAGCTTTTTTTTACAATTAACCATACAGAAGATATTTCGGTTAACACTCTTTGGGACACTTTTAAAGCCTATATTCGGGGTCAGATTATTTCGTATTCCGTTGCTTTGAGGAAGAAACAGAAGCAGGAGGAGATGGTAATTGTGGACAAGATTAAAGAAATTGATAAGAAATATGTTATGGCTCCTTCTGAGGAGCTATACAAACAAAGAACTGAACTTCAAATGGAACACAGTTTACTACTCTCGTCCTCGATTGTAAACCAATTAAAGAAAACAAGAAGTGATTTTTATGTTCACAGTGATAAAATTGGCAAGCTGCTGGCTAATCAATTGAAATCTAATTATGTTAAATCTCAAATCAATCAGATTTATAACCAAAATGATCGATTGATATTGGATCATGTGGGGATTAATCAAACCTTTTGTGATTTTTATTCTTCTTTATACCAATCAGAGTCTCCTCGAGATTCTAAATATATGAATGATTTTTTAGATAAGTTAGACTTCCCTCTGATTTCACAGGATATGTCTTCTTTATTAGATACTTCCATTACAATGGATGAGATTAAGAATGTTATTTTTTCTATGAATCTGGGGAAAGCTCCTGGCCCTGATGGGTTTACCGTTGAATTTTATAAATGTTTTGCTTCTTTATTGATTCCTTGGCTCTATAAGGTTTTTGAGGCTTCTTTGAAACTTGGTAAACTTCCGGAATCTTTTAATAGAGCATCAATTTCTTTAATACTAAAGAAGGATAAAGACCCTGCTCAATGTGCATCTTATAGACCAATATCTTTATTAAATGTTGATTCTAAAGTTTTTTCTAAGTTATTAGCAAATAGACTAGAAAAAGTACTTCCTTCTATTATTTCGGAAGACCAAACGGGTTTTATTAAAGGTCGTTACTCTTTTTATAATATTCGTACATTGTTAAATATCGTTTATACTCCCTCACAAAATGTTCCTGAGTGTGTTATTTCTTTAGATGCCGAGAAAGCTTTTGATAGAGTAGAATGGCCTTATTTATTTAAGGTGCTTGAAATGTTTAATTTTAGCTTGAAATTTATATCCTGGATTAAACTGTTATATTACTCCCCTGTAGCCTCGGTTCGTACTAACTCCTTAAACTCACCTTTTTTTCCTCTCTTTCGTGGTACTCGACAAGGCTGTCCTCTTAGTCCCCTATTATTTGATATTGCATTAGAACCTCTTGCAATTGCTATTCGAGAATCTTTAAATATTACTGGGATAACTCGGGGATTAAAGTCCCATAAATTATCACTCTATGCTGATGATTTACTTTTATATATTTCTAATCCTGAGAGATCCATTCCTGCTGTTTTAGAGTTATTAGCACAATTTGGTCTTTTCTCAGGTTATAAATTAAATCTTAGTAAGAGTGAACTTTTTCCGATTAATAAACATCTTCCCTTATATTATAAATTTCCATTTAAATTGATTAATAATTACTTTTCATATCTTGGGATTAAAATTACTTGTAAACATAAAGATTTATTTAAGACTAACTTTTTACCATTAATAGACCATATTACTCAACTTTCATCTAAATGGTTTCCCTTATATTTAACTTTGATTGGTCGTATTAATGCAGTTAAGATGTTTTTTTTGCCAAAATTTTTATATGTGTTTCAGGTATTACCAATTTTCGTTCCTAAATCTTTTTTTGATAAAGTTGACTCTAAAATTTCTTCATTTATTTGGCAGAACAAGAACCCGAGACTGGGTAAAATACATTTACAGAAAGCTAAGAGAGATGGAGGTTTAGCATTACCTAACTTTAGATTTTATTATTGGGCTATTAATATTCGACATATGAAATTTTGGTTACTTGATCGGGACATACTATTTATTCCTAAATGGGTAGCATTGGAATTACAATCTGTTCAGGGTTATACACTTGGTTCTATTTTAGGTTCCTCTCTTCCTTTTGATTCGAAACGTCTTAAGCAGGTCTCTAACCCGATAGTTAAATATGCTTTGCGCATTTGGTTTCAATTCAGAAAATTTTTTGATCTTAATCAATTCGGGTTAGCGATTCCTATTTTAGGTAACATATTTTTTCCTCCCTCTTTCACGGATCGCGCTTTTCAAACTTGGAAGACTAAGGGTATTTTACGGTTTTTGGATTTATTTTTAGATGGTTCCCTTATGTCTTTTGAACAATTATCTAACAAATATAACTTATCAAGAATACATTTTTTTAGATATTTACAAGTTAGAAATTTCCTAAGTACTATACTTACTTCCTTTCCAATGCTTCCTCCTATATATATTTTAGATTCGATAATTAACCTTAATCCATGTCAGAAAGGTGCATCGGCTATGATTTATAATATTATTATGAAACTTAGGAAAGCTCCATTTGATAAGATTAGGGTAGATTGGGAACAGGAATTGGGGCTTACCATTTCTGTGGATGATTGGGGGCAGATTTTACAATTAGTTAATACTTCCTCTATTTGTGCTAAACATTCCCTAATTCAATTTAAAGTGGCTCATAGAGCACATATGTCCAAAGATAAGTTAGCGCGTTTTTACTCGCATATTAATCCTTTCTGTGATAGATGTTCGGGGCAGATAGCCTCTTTAACTCATATGTTTTGGTCTTGCCCTACTTTGGAAACTTTTTGGAGAGATATTTTCAATATTATTTCTAAGGTATTAAATATAGATATCTCTCCTCACCCTATTACTGCTATCTTTGGACTACCTAAAATTTCTAGTAATCTTTCCCCTTCAGCCCGTAGAATGATTGCATTTCTTACTTTAATGGCGAAAAGATGTATTTTACAACATTGGAAAGAGCTTAATGCTCCAACTACCTTTTTTTGGTTTTCTCAGACGATTTTATGTTTGAATCTGGAGAAAATTAGAAGTAACCTTTATGATTCTTCATTTAAATTTGAACAGATTTGGGGACCTTTTATTCGATATTTTCATTTAATGTAATATTTACCCTTCTTGTTTTCTCTTCACTGTTTTAATGGAGGTCGGGATTGAGGACGTGATTTTAAGTTTAACTCTGTTTGGTTTCAAGTTAGCCCATTGCTTTGCTTTGCTTTTAGTTAGTTGCACGGTGGGTTTTTTTTTTTGGGGTTTTTTTTTTCTTTTTTTCCATTGATATATATAAAATCTAGTATACTATTATGTTATCTTGGTTTCTTATGCTTAAATTACATTGTTTGTAGTATTTTCTTTTTGGTATTGTTATCTTTTGGAATTTTATTATACTTTAACATTGTATTAATGTTTATATGGCTTACCTTTTTTGTATACTTACTCAATAAAAAGATTTAAAAAGAAAGAAAGAGATTGTTGGTGCCAGATGGGGTGCTTTGAGTATCTGAAAAACTGCTGATTTCCTGGATTTTTCACACAAAACAGTCCCTAGAATATAGAAACATAGAAACATAGAAAATAGGTGCAGGAGTAGGCCATTCGGCCCTTCGAGCCTGCACCGCCATTTATTATGATCATGGCTGATCATCCAACTCAGAACCCAGCCTTCCCTCCATACCCCCTGACCCCTGTAGCCACAAGGGCCATATCTAACTTCCTTTTAAACATAGCTAATGAACTGGCCTCAACAGTTTGCTGTGGCAGAGAATTCCACAGATTCACCACTCTCTGTGTGAAGAAGTTTTTCCTAACCTCGGTCCTAAAAGGCTTCCCCTCTATCCTCAAATTGTGACCCCTCGTTCTAGACCTCCCCAACATCGGGAACAATCTTCCCGCATCTAGCCTGTCCAATCCCTTTAGGATCTTATACGTTTCAATCAGATCCCCCCTCAATCTTCTAAATTCCAACGAGTACAAGCCCAGTTCATCCAGTCTTTCTTCATATGAAAGACCTGCCATCCCAGGAATCAATCTGGTGAACCTTCTTTGTACTCCCTCTATGGCAAAGATGTCTTTCCTCAGATTAGGGGACCAAAACTGCACACAATACTCCAGGTGTGGTCTCACCAAGGCCTTGTACAACTGCAGTAGTACCTCCCTGCTCCTGTACTCGAATCCTCTCGCTATAAATGCCAGCATACCGTTCGCCTTTTTCACCGCCTGCTGTACCTGCATGCCCACTTTCAATGACTGGTGTATAATGACACCCAGGTCTCGTTGCACCTCCCCTTTTCCTAATCGGCCACCATTCAGATAATAATCTGTTTTCCTATTTTTGCCACCAAAGTGGATAACTTCACATTTATCCACATTAAATTGCATCTGCCATGAGTTTGCCCACTCACCCAACCTATCCAAGTCACCCTGCATCCTCTTAGCATCCTCCTCACTGCTAACACTGCCACCCAGCTTCGTGTCATCCGCAAACTTGGAGATGCTGCATTTAATTCCCTCATCCAAGTCATTAATATATATTGTAAACAACTGGGGTCCCAGCACTGAGCCTTGCGGTACCCCACTAGTCACCGCCTGCCATTCTGAAAAGGTCCCGTTTATTCCCACTCTTTGCTTCCTGTCTGCTAACCAATTCTCCACCCACACCAATACCTTACCCCCAATACCGTGTGCTTTAAGTTTGCACACTAATCTCCTATGTGGGACCTTGTCAAAAGCCTTTTGAAAATCCAAATATACCACATCCACTGGTTCTCCCCTATCCACTCTACTAGTTACATCCTCAAAAAATTCTATGAGATTCGTCAGACATGATTTTCCTTTCACAAATCCATGCTGACTTTGTCCGATCATTTCACCGCTTTCCAAATGTGCTGTTATCACATCCTTGATAACTGACTCCAGCAGTTTCCCCACCACCGACGTTAGGCTAACCGGCCTATAATTCCCCGGTTTCTCTCTCCCTCCTTTTTTAAAAAGTGGGGTTACATTAGCCACCCTCCAATCCTCAGGAACTAGTCCAGAATCTAACGAGTTTTGAAAAATTATCACTAATGCATCCACTATTTCTTGGGCCACTTCCTTAAGCACTCTGGGATGCAGACCATCTGGCCCTGGGGATTTATCTGCCTTCAATCCCTTCAATTTACCTAACACCACTTCCCTACTAACATGTATTTCGCTCAGTTCCTCCATCTCACTGGACCCTCTGTCCCTTACTATTTCTGGAAGATTATTTATGTCCTCCTTAGTGAAGACAGAACCAAAGTAATTATTCAATTGGTCTGCCATGTCCTTGCTCCCCATAATCAATTCACCTGTTTCTGTTTGCAGGGGACCTACATTTGTCTTTATCAGTCTTTTCCTTTTTACATATCTATAAAAGCTTTTACAGTCCGTTTTTATGTTCTCTGCCAGTTTTCTCTCATAATCTTTTTTCCCCTTCCTAATTAAGCCCTTTGTCCTCCTCTGCTGAACTTTGAATTTCTCCCAGTCCTCAGGTGAGCCACTTTCTCTGGCTAATTTGTATGCTACTTCTTTGGAATTGATACTATCCCTAATTTCTCTTGTCAGCTACGGGTGCACTACCTTCCTTGATTTATTCTTTTGCCAAACTGGGATGAACAATTGTTGTAGTTCATCCATGCAACCTTTAAATGCCTGCCATTGCATATCCACCGTCAAGCCTTGAAGTGTCATTTGCCAGTCTATCTTAGCTAATTCATGTCTCATACCTTCAAAGTTACCCCTCTTTAAGTTCAGAACCTTTGTTTCTGAATTAACTACGTCACTCTCCATGTTAATGAAGAATTCCACCATATACAGAAGATGGTGTGAAAAAAAACAAAAAGAAACATCCAGTGAGCAGCAGCTCTCTGAGCGACAATTCCTTGTTAATAAGAAAGATCGGAAGAGAATGGCCAGACTGTTTCAAGCTGATAGGAAGGCGACAGTAGCTCAAATAACCACACATTACAAGAATGTTGTTCAGAAGAGTATCTCTGAACTCACAACACGTTGAACCTTGAAGTGAATGGCCTACAACAGCAGAAGAACAAGAATCGAAAGGAGCTGCAGGTAGTTAGGCAGAAGGGGTGATGTAACTCTGTTGGTAAAAAATTAAATCAAATCATCAGAAAGAGGTGAAATAGCAGGTATTGAACCATTTTGGGTAGAGTTAAGGAATTGTAAGGGTTAAAAAACCCTAATGGGAGTTATATATAGACCCCCAAACAGTAGCAGGTATGTGGTCTACAAATTACAACAGGGAATACGAAATGCAAGCCAAAAGAGCAATATTAGTCATGGAGGACTTCAATGTGAAGGTAGACTGGGAAAATTAGGTTGGTGCTGGATCCCAAGAAGGGGAGTTTTTAGAGTGGCTTTTCAGAGCAGCTTGTGGTTGAGCCCACTAGGGGATCAGCTGTTCTGCAGTGGATGTTCTGCAATGAGGCCAAATTGATTAGAGAGCTTAAGGTAAAGGATCCCTTAGGGGAGGTGATCACAATATGATAGAATCCACCCTGCAATTTGAGGAGAAGCTAAAGTCAGATGTATCAAAATTACAGTGCAGTAAAGGGAATTACAGAGAGGAGTTGGCCAAAATTGATTGGAAAAGGACACTGGCAGGGATGACAGCACGGTAGCAATAGCTGGAATTTCTGGAAGATATCCAGAAGGCACAGGATATATACTGTACATCCCAAGGAGGAAGACGTATTCTAAAGGAAAGATGACACAACCATGGCTAATAAGAGAAGTCAAAGCCAACATAAAAGTTAAAGGGAAGGCATATAATAAAGCAAGATGTAGTAGGAAGTTAGAGGATTGGGAAGCTTTTAAAACCAACAGAACATAGCTAAGAAGTCATTGGATGGAATATGAAAGTAAGATAGTCAATGATATTAAGGAGGATACCAAAAGTCTCTTCAGATACATAAAGTGTAAAAGAGGTGAGAGTGGATATTGGACTGATGAAAAATGATGCTGGGAAGGGAGTAATAGGAAACAAGGAAATGGCGGATGAAGTGATTAAGTATTTTGCATCAATCTTCACTGTGGAAGACACTAGCAGTATGCTGGAAGTTTAAGGAAAAAGGGGGTAGAAGTATGTGAAGATGTCATAACTAGGGAGAAGGTTCATTGGGAAATTGAAAGGTCTGAAGTCACCTGGACCAGATGGTATACATCCCAGAATTCTGAAAGATGTGGCTGAAGAGATCATGCAGTCATTAGTAATGATCTTTCAAGAATTAATTGACTCTAGTATGGTTCCTAAGGAGTGGAAAATTGCATATGGCACTCCACTCTTCAAGTAGAGAGAGGCGGAGGCTATGGGACATTTAGTTTAACCTCAATGGTTGGGAAGATGATGAATTCGATTCTAAATAATGTGGTTTTGGGGTAATTAGTGGCAATTGATAAAATAGGCCAAAGTCAGCATTGTCTCCTTAGAGAAAAATCTTGCATGACGAATCTGTTGGAATTCTTTAAAGAAATAACAAGCAATACAGACAAAGGAGAATTGATAGATGTTGTGTACTTTGATTATCAGAAGGCTTTTGTCAAGGTGCCACACATGAGGCTGCTTAACAAATTAACAGCCCATGGTATTACAGGGAAGATACCAGCACAGATAGAGCCTTGACTGATTGGCAGGCAGCAAAGAGTGGGAATAAAGGGAGCCTTTTCTGGTGACTAGTGGTGTTCTGCAGGGGTTTGTGTTGGGACCGATTCTTTTTACATTATATTTCAGTGACTTGGATGATGGAATTGATGGCTTGGTTGCAAAGTTTGTGGATGATATGAAGATAGTCATAGTCATACTTTATTGATCCCGGGGGAAATTGGTTTTCGTTACAGTTGCACCATAAATAATAAAATAGTCATAGAACCATAAATAGTTAAATAGTAATATGTAAATTATGCCAGTAAGTTATGAAATAACTCCAGGACCACGCTATCGGCACAGGGTGTCTGACCCTCCAAGGGAGAAGTTGTAAAGTTTGATGGCCACAGGCAGGAATGACATCCTATGACGCTCTGTGCTGCATCTCGGTGGAATGAGTCTCTGGCTGAATGTACTCCTGTGCCCACCCAGTACATTATGTAATGGATGGAAGACATTGACCAAAATGGCATGCAACTTAGACAGCATCCTCTTTTTAGACACCACCGTGAGAGAGTCCAGTTCCATCTCCACAACATCACTGGCCTTACGAATAAGTTTGTTGATTCTGTTGGTGTCTGCTACCCTCAGCCTGCTGCCCCAGCACACAACAGCAAACATGATAGCACTGGCCACCACAGACTCATAGAACATCCTCAGCATCATCCGGCAGATGTTAAAGGACCTCAGTCTCCTCAGGAAGTAGAGACGGCTCTGACCCTTCTTGTAGACAGCCTCAGTGTTCTTTGACCAGTCCAGTTTATTGTCAATTCATATCCCCAGGTATTTGTAATCCTCCACCATGTCCACACTGACCCCCTGGATGGAAACAGGGGTCATCGGTACCTTAGCTCTCCTCGGGTCTACCACCAGCTCCTTAGTCTTTTTCACATTAAGCTGCAGATAATTCTGCTCACACCACGTGACAAAATTTCCTACAGTAGCCCTGTACTCAGCCTCATCTCCCTTGCTGATGCATCCAACTATGGCAGAGTCATAGGTGAAGGAGCAGATAGTTTTGAGGAAGTGAAGAGTTACAGAAGGACTTTGACAGATTAAGAGAATGGGCAAAGAAACGGCAGATGGAATACAGTGTCGGGAAGTGTATGGTCATGCACTTTGGTAGAAGAAATTAAAGGGTTGTTATTTTCTAAATTGGTGTGGCACATGGCCAAGTGGTTAGGGCATTGGGCTCACGATCTGAAGGTCGTGGGTTCAAGTCTCGGCCAAGGCAGCGTGTTGTGTCTTTGAGCAAGGCACTTAACCACACACTGCTCCAGTCCACCCAGCTGAAAATGGGTACCGGCAAATGCTGGGGGTTAACCTCGTGATACACTGGCATCCTATCCGGGGGGGGGGGGGGGGAGTCTTGTACTCTCAGTCGCTTCACGCCACAGAAACTGGCATAAGTACCGCAAGGCTCGGGACAGACTTTGACTTTGATTTTCTAAATTGAGAGAAAATACAAAATTCTGAGATGCAAAGGGACTTGGGAGTCCTTGTGTAGGATTTCTGAAAAGTTAATTTGCAGGTTAAGTCAGTGGTGAGGAAGGCAAATGCGATGTTAGCATTTGTTTCCTGAGGACTAGAACATAAGAACAAGGATGTAATGTTGGGGCTTTATAAAGCACTGGTGAGGCCTCACTTGGAATTTTGGAAACAGTTTGGGCCCCTTATCTAAGAAAAGAGTTGTTGACATTGGAGAGGGCTCAAAGGGGGTTCACAACAATGTTTCTGAAATTGAACGGCTTGTTATATGAAGAGCCTCTGATGGCTCTGTCCTGGTACTCACTGGAATTCAGGAGAATGAGGGGTAACCTCATTGAAACCTATTGAATGGTGAAATGCCTAGATAGAGTGGATGTGGAGAGGATGTTTCCTATGGTGGGAAAGTCAAAGACTAGAGGACACAGCCTCAAAATATAGGGCCTGTCCTTTGAGAATGGTGATGAGGAATAACTTCTTTAGACAGAGAGAGGTGAATCTATGGAATTCGTTGCCACAGGTGGCTGTGGAGGCCAAGTTATTGGGTATATTTAAGGAAGAGGTTGATAGATTCTTGAATAGTCAGGGCATGAAAGAATACTGGGAGAAGGCAGGAGGCTTTCCCCAGAGGAAAATTGGATCAGCCATGATGAAATGTTGGAGCAGACTTGATGGGCCAAATAGCCTAATTCTGCTCATATGTCTTACCGTCTTGTATACTCACTGATTACTTTATTAGATACAGGAGATACCTAATAAAGTGGCCACTGAATGAATGTGACAACAATCAACCAGTTACCAATTCTATGATATAGAGGTAAGCACCAATTTATATTCATATAGTTTTGTTCTTTCCTTCTTCATTCCAGAATCTTCCAGAAATAGTAGGGGACAGAGGGTCCAGTGAGATGGAGGAACTGAGCGAAATACATGTTAGTAGGGAAGTGGTGTTAGGTAAATTGAAGGGATTGAAGGCAGATAAATCCCCAGGGCCAGATGGTCTGCATCCTAGAGTGCCTAAGGAAGTAGCCCAAGAAATAGTGGATGCATTAGTGATAATTTTTCAAAACTCGTTTGATTCTGGACTAGTTCCTGAGGATTGGAGGGTGGCTAATGTAACCCCACGTTTTAAAAAAGCGGGGAGAGAGAAACCAGGGAATTATAGACCGGTTAGCCTAACGTCGGTGGTGGGGAAACTGCTGGAGTCAGTTATCAAAGATATGATAACAGCACATTTGGAAAGCGGTGAAATGATCGGACAAAGTCAGCATGGATTTGTGAAAGGAAAATCATGTCTGACGAATCTCATAGAATTTTTTGAGGATGTAACTAGTAGAGTAGATAGGGGAGAACCAGTGGATGTGGTATATTTGGATTTTCAAAAGGCTTTTGACAAGGTCCCACACAGGAGATTAGTGTGCAAACTTAAAGTACACGGTATTGGGGGTAAGGTATTGATGTGGGTGGAGAATTGGTTAGCAGACAGGAAGCAAAGAGTGGGAATAAACGGGACCTTTTCAGAATGGCAGGCAGTGACTAGTGGGGTACCGCAAGGCTCAGTGCTGGGACCCCAGTTGTTTACAATATATATTAATGACTTGGATGAGGGAATTAAATGCAGCATCTCCAAGTTTGCGGATGACACGAAGCTGGGTGGCAGTGTTAGCTGTGAGGAGAATGCTAAGAGGATGCAGCGTGACTTGGATAGGTTGGGTGAGTGGGCGAATTCATGGCAGATGCAATTTAATGTGGATAAATGTGAAGTTATCCACTTTGGTGGCAAAAATAGGAAAACAGATTATTATCTGAATGGTGGCCGATTAGGAAAAGGGGAGGTGCAACGAGACCTGGGTGTCATTATACACCAGTCATTGAAAGTGGGCATGCAGGTACAGCAGGCGGTGAAAAAGGCGAATGGTATGCTGGCATTTATAGCGAGAGGATTGGAGTACAGGAGCAGGGAGGTACTACTGCAGTTGTACAAGGCCTTGGTGAGACCACACCTGGAGTATTGTGTGCAGTTTTGGTCCCCCAATCTGAGGAAAGACATCCTTGCCATAGAGGGAGTACAAAGAAGGTTCACCAGATTGATTCCTGGGATGGCAGGACTTTCATATGAAGAAAGACTGGATGAACTGGGCTTGTACTCGTTGGAATTTAGAAGATTGAGGGGGGATCTGATTGAAACATATAAAATCCTAAAGGGATTGGACAGGCTAGATGCAGGAAGATTGTTCCCGATGTTGGGGAAGTCTAGAACAAGGGGCCACAGTTTGAGGATAAAGGGGAAGCCTTTTAGGACCGAGATTAGGAAAAACTTCTTCACACAGAGAGTGGTGAATCTGTGGAATTCTCTGCCACAGGAAACTGTTGAGGCCAGTTCATTGGCTATATTTAGGAGGGAGTTAGATATGGCCCTTGTGGCTACGGGGGTCAGGGGGTATGGAGGGAAGGCTGGGACGGGGTTCTGAGTTGGATGATCAGCCATGATCATAATAAATGGCGGTGCAGGCTCGAAGGGCCGAATGGCCTACTCATGCACCTATTTTCTATGTTTCTATGTTTCTATTCCTGTTCCTTTTCACTTTCCAAAGTCCACCTGTGAAATAAAAATGGAAAGCTGGAAACATACCCAGGTCAGCCAGAAGGAGAAACAAAGTGAACCTTTCAGGTTAAAAGATCCTTCTTTGAAACTGGGAATGAGAGAAAACAAGTTATTTTAAAGTTGTTTTCAGCATCGGTAAGTTTTCATGCAGATGTGAAGATTTGTTTTGCAATGACTACATTTGAAGAATAAATGTCCCGAAATTTGGAAATTCAAATCTGTTTTGTAAGTCTCCCATAAATGGGAGATAACTTAAGCTTCTTAACAGTTTTCCTTTCTTTGTCAAAATACTGGAGCAAGATCTCCTTTTAATACTTCCTGCTACAAATGAAAAAACAAAACCCCAGCTTAACCAAAAGGTTCAAATCCATGACAACAAGGAAAGCATTTGTAACTCTGATTTATTTTTGAGTTTGTGAACTGAAGTATCTTTAATACTTAATGCATTTGCATCAAGTTGCTGAATTGTCACCCTTCTTCAAGTAGAGCCCAAGGAAAGTCAGAATTTATTAATTTTTTCAACAATTTCCCAATAAGCATGGACCTTTGTCAGGTGTTCTCCCTTTAGACAAGGGGAGAGGTTGACGTTTTCTTGAAATTTTTCCCAAAACTACAAGGTTTATTTTTTCTTCCAAATATAATATTCACAGTATAAGCATTTTAAACCACCATATGAATCAGTAATCCCACTGCCTCCATAACTGCACAACCACAACACTCTCATAGGACCATGTCTTGATATTTATGCTTCTTTGTCTAATTAATGTTATTTATTTCACGTGAAGAACCTTTTACCAATGTGCTCTCTAGGCTCAAAAGTTATCTGCTGTTGCCTGCATTGAGAAGTCACAGGTTATTTCCTAGACATGTCTAAATAACCACTCACAGCAGGTGAGACTTTACACCAAGAATCAACATATATAAATAAGCAAGTTTGCATAAACTGAATATACCTGTGGGAAATGAATTGAAATAACTTATGTTACTAACAGAAACAATTTGCTTCTGAATTGCTTGGAACTCAATTATGATCTATACTCAAGGGATCTACAGTACATGTTCATCATGTTAACAATCTGTCATCAGGCCTTCAACTTTCTAGGCTCGTTCAAAAGCCATGCTTCACACAAACAGCAAAAAGAAAAACTCTAAATGTTTGCTAAGTGAACTTCCTAGACAATTTTTACTCGTTTATCTCTGCAACTTTACAGCTTTTCATTAGTCAATTGTGTGTATGAATAGTGTGATTTAATTAGTTATATTAACCTGTTCTTTGATGTATATGAATCCAAGAATGTTTTGCATGGTTTAGTATGCGGAGACATGGAGTGAATAATAACGAACAATAGACAAGAAAAAGAATAATAATTAGACATGACACTGCAGATTGTGACCTTAGGACAAGCAGGCTGTATTCAATCATAACTTAACTCATCCTGCTAAATCAATATTGCTATTTGATTGGAATTCTTATTGCAGACTAATCATTAGCAATACATGCACACCCAATACACTTCGGGGTTAACAGTTTAATGTGACTTAAATCATTTAAAATAACTCAATTAGCAGTCCCATAAAGCAATTTTACATTGATATCTTCAATGTTCTATAAATTACAGTTAGATTCACAGAAATTTTAAACACCGATGGAAGCCATCTGTGCCTTTGATCCTCCACCATTTGAGAAAGACTAATTCCACCTTCTAGTGTTTGCTCCTCAGCCCCGAAGACTGTAAACACCCAAGTACTGCAAAATGTGATAAAGGTTACTGTCTCTCCTATGATTTCAGACAGTGTGTTTCAGATCCTTGCCAATCTCTGAGTAGAAACAACTTTTCTTATCTTCCCTTTATTTCTTACAACAACTTCTTGAAGCTTATGCCCCCTTTTTCATTAATAAACTCTGCTAGGGGAAATAAGACCTTCCTATTTACTCTGCCTAAGCATTTCATCATTTGATGTAGCTCAGTTAAGTTTTTCGCAGCTTCCCCTGTTCAAAGAAACCCCACCCTATGCAGTCTTCCCTCATAGCTACCACTACATGAAAATCCTGTGGAGTCTTGGCAGGGTCAATTTCAAGGACTCAAAGTTCAAGATTCAAAGCACATTTATCATCAAAGAATGTATAAATTATACACCTTCAAATCTGTCTGTTTACAGGCAGCTTCAAAGCAAGAAACCCGAATAACCCAATAAAAAGTCCAAAAACCACTGCGCAGAGAGAGAGAGAGAGAGAGAGAGAGAGAGAGAGAAAACACATATCATGCAAACAATAGAAGCAAGCCAGCAGCATCCCGAGCCAGACTGAGTCCTAGGTCCGCTCCCATAGCAACCGGAGTGGGCCCAAACATCGGTCTCCAGTTCATCAAACCAGGGGGATAGAAATGCACAGCCACCAGATCAGTTCACAGCCTCGGCGCCGCAGAGAAAAGGGATAAACGTTCGTGAGTGAGTGAGTGAAATCAGCCCGACGCTCTCCTCCATTCCCAACATCCGGCTTCCAGAATATCTGTGCCGGTGTTTAAATTGTCCAAGCACTGAACTGTGCACTTTCTAGAATCCAGATCCCAGCATCCCGTTACATCTGGGCCACCCACCCGAAGCTGTTCTTGATCTCACCAAATCGGCTCGGCGGTTGGAGCAATCGAAACTCACATCGGGTTAAGTGGATGAGCATTGAAACTCTTCTGCATCGACTCCTCTCCATCTCTGACACAAACTCTCTCAGCAGCTCCACCTGGAACATGTTGTGCCTCGCAATGCCCCAGAATGGCTCATCCCCCAAACCAGCCTCGCCTGCACCTGCCTCCTCACTGTCTGCACGGATAGTTCACCACAATTTTCTTCAGAAAAGATGTTATAAGTGACTGTTTTTAGTCAAATCTCTTGCTTTATGACTTACCAGTAAGCTGTTGCATAACTTCAATAGTGACATCTTAAACCTCTCTTTGGAAAGAAAGTTTTCTCCTGTAGCAGAATAAAAAGTCTTCTTCTCCTTTCTCAGAAGGCTTCATTCTCAGAAACATCCTCATAAATTTGGTGTTGTATGAAGTTACTTCTCCGTTGTTATGTTCCATGTCTCAATTTTTCAAGAAAACCAAGTATATGTCTTCTTAGCCAATTTAGTTACCTGTCCCACTAAATTCAAGGATCTGTGAACCTACTCTTCGAGGCTCCTGTGATTTTCGGTACCCCATAGTATTCTTCTATTTATGTATTCCTTTGACTTGTTGCACCCCTCCAGATGGATTGCCTCTCACTCCTCCAGACTAAACTCAACCTGCCATCTTTTCATCCCTAGCCAGATTATCTAGGTCTGAATTTCCCTCCTCAGAGTCAAGGACATGGCCAATTTTTTATCGTCTGCTCTTTTGTTATCATGCTCTCTACATTCAAGTCTAAATCATTAATATGCAAAACAATATTTTAGGTGTAACTATGAACATTTTATTACTATGCATTATGCATCCTCACTAGGAATGGCCTTGCAATCATTTTTAAAAGATTATCATAGGAATTAGGAGTGGGAGTTGGCAACTCATCCGCTCAAGTCTTCTCGAACATGGAACAAGATTGTGATAGATCTAACTGTAACCCTGATTCAGCATTCCCAGCTATCCTCCGTAACCATTCCTACCCTCATATCTCCCTGCATTTGCCTTAAAAATATTCAAGTACTCTGCCTCCACTGCCCGTTCAGGAAGACATCTGAAGACTCACAATCTTCTGAGAGAAAGCTTCACACCTGCTTCTTTGCATGATCTCGAATTTCTAAACTGTGGCACCTGATTTTAGCTTCTACAACAAAAGGAACCCTTTTCTAGTGCCAAGACTGCTCAGGTCTTCCAGGTTTTAACTACATCCCTTCCCGCTCTTCTAAACTCCCACAGATAGAAATTCAGCCTTTCCATTATTAAGGACGAGGTTCTAGCATAGTTGGAAGCACATGACGAAAAAGGCTGAAGTTATCAAGGTTTGCTTTTAGCCTGATAGGGGAAATCTTTTTCTGACAAGCTTGTTGGAATTCTTTGAGGAAATTACAGACAGGATAGACAAAGAGGAGTCAGTGGATGTTGTTTATTTGGATTCTCAAAAGACCTTTGACAATGAGGTTGCTAAACAAGATAAGAGCCCATGGCCTTACTGGACAGACACTAGTATGGATAGGTGAATGGCTGACTGGGAGAAGGCAGATTGGGAGTTTAGATAGCCTTTCCTGGCTGGGTGCTGGTGACCGGTGGTGTTTCACACAGCTCGATATTTGACCTGCTATTTCTCACAATATATGTTAGTGGACCTTCTGGACAAGAGCAATACCCATGTCCCTCATCCATCATCCCTCAGTACAATCAGCAAGCTTTAAAGCCTGTCCCCTGTGTCTAGATCCTTGACTTTCTCGTCAGAAGACCACAGTTACTACAGATGGGAAATAACATCTCCTCCTTTGTCAATCAGTACCAGCACACTTCAAGGATGCATTCTCAGCCCACTGCTCTGCAATCATGACTGAGTGGCTGGGTGCAGCTCAAATGTCATCGGTAAGTTTGCTGATGACACAACCGTTGTTTGCAGAGCCTCAGATGGTGATGAGAAGGCATACAGGGGTGAGCCAGATTAGCTGGCTGAGTGGTGTCGCAACATCAACCTTGCACTCAGTGTCAGTGAGACCAAGGAAATGATTGTGGACTTTCAGCAAGGGGAAGTTGAGGGAACACACCCCGGTCTTCATTGAGGGAACAGCAGTGGAAAGGGTGAGCAGTTACACGTTCCTGAGTGGCAGCATCAAATCAAGACAAATCACGTTTAATTGTTATTCAAACCATACATAGATACAGCTGAAAGAGATAGCATTCCTCTCAGGCCATGGTGCAAACACATGCACCCCCATTTAAAATAAAGAGAAAGGGGGAAAATGAACATAGTCACATAAGAAAACTAATTTTTAGACAAAGTTCCTGAGCGACAAGTCCTGTAAGTTGATGGTTCGCAGCAGTCCAGCCTGTAATTGCACTGATCCACCACTGGAGGGAAACACCAACGAGAGAGGACACCCCCCCCCCCCGCCCACCCCCCCACATACGAGATGAGATGCCACGCTGCAAAGCAAGCCTGAGGACTGAGGCTTAGTCCTAGCTACAACCGAGGCAACACTGTTGCCTTGCCGCCTGTCTCACCACTAAACAAGGGAAGCAGGCCTGCAGCAATCAGTGTCCACCAGGGTCTTGTGATCGCAAAAGAAACATCCAAGACAGTCACACCAACTCGAAGGCGCCAATTCCAAGTGCCTCCAAGTAAAGGACAGCAGCATGGCCTCCACCTAGGTCAGCTGTTTTGAACCCAATTTGGCTTTTCCTGTGGCACGAAAGCCGGGCTCAAATCCCCACGGCCGATGCCCTAGCTCAAATCCCTCAGCCCAAAGGACTGATTCAAAATCTCCAGCCCTACGGCCTGTCTTGACCTCCCCAGCCCGATGGCTCAATATGACATTCTCGGCCCAACGGCCCAATTTGATCTCCCCGGCCTGACATGCTGACTCACCTTCTCTGAACCACCGGCAATGAGCAGCCCACTAATGTGATGAATCTACTGTACAGGTAGTTATTGGACAAAAGAATAGTCTTACTATGTAAAAAGAACACTTTTAACATGAAATAAAAACACCTTTGGTTGGCCCCCTGGAGGCCGCTGCGTGGATAGAGACCACCATCTTACTGCCATCTTTGAAGGTCTGTCCTGGGCCCAACACATTGACGCAATTATGAAGAGGCATGTCAGCGACAATATTTCATTAGGAGTTTGAGGAAATTTGGTATGTCACCAAATTTCTACAGATGTACTGTGGAGAGCATTCTAACTGGGCTGCCTTTCGACTGGAGGATAAGATGGCTCTCAGGTCTCCAAGAGCTGTGCTTTCCCACTCCATCAGTAAGGCAAAACAGGATTATTCTCAGAGAATGTACAGCTATTTTTTAAACACAAGACGCATGTGGTAGGCTATTCGTACCATAGTGATCCACCTTGTGCGTCAATGATAGTAATGCCTCTCTTCCTGATTGGCTGAATGGCTTTTACGCAAGGTTTGATGCATGGAACGATGTGCCAGAGAGGAAGGCCACCTGCACCCCCCCCCCCGAAGATCAGTCACTCTGGCCACAGCTGATGTGAGGAATGCCCTATCCAGGGTCAACCCGTGTGAAGTTGCGCGGTCTGAAAACATACCTGGTCAGGTGCTGAGGGAGTGTGCAGACCATTTAACTAAGGTTATAACAGACATCTTCAACATCTCTCTGGAATAGTCCACTGTCTCCGCAGGCTTGAAAGCAGCCACCATCATCCCGGTGTGCAAAGAGGGCAGTAGTAACCTGCCTTCATGTCCACTGTGCAGTGGCACTGACTTCTACAGTGATAACATGCTTTGAGCGGCTGGTTATGGATTGCATTTTCTTGCAAGACCAGATCTATTCCACTTTGCTTATCACTCAGATCAGTCCTCTGATGCCATAGCCTCTGCCCTCCACTCCATTTTGTCCCTCCTGGAAAATGATGCCTCCTACGCCAGGATGCTGTTTATTGACCAGTCTGGTGTTCCATATCATCATCCCTTAGGAACTGATGAGTGAACTGTCCTCATTGGCCTCGTTGGGTCTCAACGCCTCTCTCTAGTTGGATCTCAGACTTTCCTAGAACATAGAACATAGAAGAGTACAGCACCAGGAACAGGCTATTCAGCCCACAAATGTATGCCAAACCAACTAAAAGCAAATCAAAAACACCCAAACACTAATCCTTCATACTTACAACATGCCATATTCCTCCATCTTCCTCACGTCCATGTGCCTATCCAAATGACTCTTAAAAGTCTCTAATGTAGTTGCCTCTACCACCATACCAGGCAGCGCATTCCAGGAATCCAGGACTCTCTGAATGAAAAACTTACCCCTCACATCCGCTTTGAACCTACCCCCTTTCACCTTCAATGCATTCAACTCTGGGAAACAGATACTCTCTGTCCACTCTGTCTATGCCCTTCAATCTTATAAACCTCTATCAGATCTCTCCTCAGCCCCTGATGCTCCAGAGCAAGCAACCCATTTATCCAGCCTCTTGTGTTAGCACATGCCTTCTAAGCCAGACAGCATCCTGGTAAACCTCTTCTGCACCGTCCCCAAAGCATTGATATCCTTCCTATAATGGGGCACCAGAACTGTATGCAATATGCCAGATATGGCCTAACCAGAGTTTTATAAAGTTGCAACATAACCTCTTAAGTTTTGAACTTAATGCCTCGACTAATAAAAGCAAGCATTCCATAAGCCTTCTTAACCACCTTATCGACCCGCGTAGCCACTTTCAAGGAGCTGTGAACTTGGATCCCAAGATCTCTCTGCTCTGCAACACTGTTAAGGATCTTGCCTTTAAAAGTGTACTGTTTCCTTGCACTTGCCCTACCAAGGTGCAAGACCTCACATTTATCTGAGTTAGATGCTATCTGCCATTTCTCAGCCCTTATCTGCAACTGATCTATATCCTGCTGTATTCTTTCCAGTCTTTGACACTATCTACAACTCCACCAATCTTGGTATCATCTGCAAACTTACAAACCCAACCATCTACATTTTCATCAAGGTCATTTATATACATCACAAACAGCAGAGGTTCCAGCACAGATCCCTGCGGAACTCCACTAATTACAGACTTCCTGCTCAAATAAGTCCCTCTGTCTTCTATGCGTAAACCAGTTCTGAATCCAAGCAGCCAATTCACCGCGGATCTCATGTATCTTAATCTTCTGGATTAGCTTCCCATGAGAGACTTTGTCAAACACTTTACCAAGATCCATGTAGACACCATCCACTTCCCTACTTTCATCAATCTCCTTGTCAAAAAACTCAATCAAATGGCTAAGACACAAACTGCCCCGCACAAAGCCATGCTGGCTCTCCCTAATTAGGCCATGGGTTCCAAGTGCTTCTATATCTTATCCCTAAGAATTTTCTCCTGTAATTTCCCTACAACTGATGAGACATAGAACATAGAACATAGAATAGTACAGCACAGTACAGGCCCTTCAGCCCACAATGTTGTGCCGACCCTCAACCCTGCCTCCCATATAAGCCCCCACCTTAAATTCCTCCATATACCTGTCTAGTAGTCTCTTAAACTTCACTAGTGTATCTGCCTCCACCACTGACTCAGGCAGTGCATTCCACGCACCAACCACTCTCTGAGTAAAAAACCTTCCTCTAATATCCCCTTTGAACTTCCCACCCCTTACCTTAAAGCCACGTCCTCTTGTATTGAGTAGTGGTGCCCTGGGGAAGAGGCGCTGGCTATCCACTCTATCTATTCCTCCTATTATCTTTTACACCTCTATCATGTCTCCTCTCATCCTCCTTCTCTCCAAAGAGTAAAGTCCTAGCTCTCTTAATCTCTGATCATAATGCATACTCTCTAAACCAGGGAGCATCCTGGTAAATCTCCTCTGTACCCTTTCCAATGCTTCCACATCCTTCCTATAGTGAGGTGACCAGAACTGGACACAGTACTCCAAGTGTGGCCTAACCAGAGTTTTATAGAGCTGCATCATTACATCGCGACTATTAAACTCTATCCCTCGACTTATGAAAGTTAACACCCCATAAGCTTTCTTAACTACCCTATCCACCTGTGAGGCAACTTTCAGGGATCTGTGGACATGTACCCCGAGATCCCTCTGCTCCTCCACACTACCAAGTATCCTGCTATTTACTTTGTAGTCTGCCTTGGAGTTTGTCCTTCCAAAGTGTACCACCTCACACTTCTCTGGGTTGAACTCCATCTGCCACTTCTCAGCCCACCTCTGCATCCTATCAATGTCTCTCTGCAATCTTTGACAATCCTCTACACTATCTACAACACCACCAACCTTTGTGTTGTCTGCAAACTTGCCAACCCACCCTTTATACCCCCACATCCAGGTCGTTAATAAAAATCACGAAAAGTAGAGGTCCCAGAACAGATCCTTGTGGGATACCACTAGTCACAATCCTCCAATCTGAATGTACACCCTCCACCCCCTGCCTTCTGCAGGCAAGCCAATTCTGAATCCACCTGGCCAAACTTCCCTGGATCCCATGCCTTCTAACTTTCTGAATAAGCCTACTGTGTGGAACCTTGTCAAATGCCTTACTAAAATCCATATAGGTCACATCCACTGCACTACCCTCATCTATATGCCTGGTCACCTCCTCAAAGAACTCTATCAGGCTTGTTGGACACGATCCGCCCTTCACAAAGCCATGTTGACTGTCCCTGATCAGACCATGATTCTCTAAATGCCTATAGATCCTATCTCTAAGAATCTTTTCCAACAGCTTTCCCACCACAGACGTAAGGCTCACTGGTCTATAATTACCCGGACTATCCCTACTACCTTTTTTAAACAAGGGGACAACATTCGCCTCCCTCCAATCCTCCAGTACCATTCCCGTGGACAACGAAGACATAAAGATCCTAGCCAGAGGCTCATCTCTTCCCTCGCCTCGTGGAGCAGCCTGGGGAATATTTCGTCAGGCCCTGGGGACTTATCTGTCCTAATGTATTTTAACAACTCCAACACCTCCTCTCCCTTAATATCAACATGCTCCAGAACATCAACCTCCCTCATATTGTCCTCACCATCATCAAGTTCCCTCTCATTGGTGAATACCGAAGAGAAGTATTCATTGAGGAACTCGCTCACTTCCATAGCCTCCAGGCACATCTTCCCACCTTTATCTCTAATCGGTCCTACCTTCGCTTCTGTCATCCTTTTTTCTTCACATAATTGAAGAATGCCTTGGGGTTTTCCTTTACCCTACTCGCCAAGGCCTTCTCATACCCGCTTCTTGCTCTTCTCAGCCCCTTCTTAAGCTCCTTTCTTGCTTCCCTATATTCCTCAATAGACCCATCTGATTCTTGCTTCCTAAACCTCATGTATGCTGCCTTCTTCCACCTGACTAGATTTTCCACCCTTCACCCTACCATTCTTTATCTTCCTCACTGGGACAAATTTATCCCTAACATCCTGCAAGAGATCCCTAAACATCGACCACATGTCCATAGTACATTTCCCTGCAAAAACATCATCCCAATTCACACCCGCAAGTTCTAGCCTTATAGCCTCATAATTTGCCTTTCCCCAATTAAAAATTTTCCTGTCCTCTCTGATTCTATCCTTTTCCATGATAATGTTAAAGACCAGGGAGCGGTGGTCACTGTCCCCCAGATGCTCACCCATTGAGAGATCTGTGACCTGACCCGGTTCATTACCTAGTACTAGACCTAGTATGGCATTCCCCCTGGTCGGCCTGTCCACATACTGTGACAGGAGTCCGTCCTGGATACACTTAACAAACTCTGCCCCATCTAAACCCTTGGAACTGGTCAGGTGCCAATATATAGTCTATAGTTCCCAGGATTTTCCCTTGTTCCCTTCTGAAATAGAGGTACAAAATTAGCTACTTGCAAGTGCTCAGAGACCTCGCCTGTGGCTGGAGAGGGCACAGAGATACTGGGCAAGGGCCCAGCAATCTCATCTCTTGCCTCCTTCAATAAGCTGGGATAAATCCCACCAAGCTCTGTGGACATCCAACTTAATACTCACTCAGAGGTCCAAAACTTTCTCCTCCTTGACCTTTAAATGCCCTAACATATTTATACTCTCAGCCCTGATCTCCTGGTCTTCCATATCCTTTTTCTTGATAAATACTGAAGCAAAGTACTCATTAAGTACCTCACTCACATATTCCACATCCAAGCAAATGTTCCCCCCTTTATCCTTGAGTGGGCCCACCCTCTCCCTCTTTATGTAAATATAGAATGTGTTGGGATTCGCCTTAATCCTTCTTGCCAAGGACTTTCTATGGATCCTCCTAGCTCTCCTAATTCCCTTTCATTCTTTTCTGACTTCTTTGTACTCCTCACATGTTTCATTTGATCCTAACTTCGGAAGCTCTACAGACCTATCCCTTTCCTTCTTGAATAACAGTCATCACCTCTCTGGATATCCAAGGTACTCTTATCTTTCCATCCCTGTCCTTCCTTCTGAAAGAAACATACCTTTCCTGTACTCTGTGCAATTGATCATTAAACACCCTCCATATGTCTGATATGGATTTGCCACAGAAAAGGTGTTCCCAATTAACACTTCTTAGTTCTTGCCTAATGCCCTCATAATTTCCCTTCTCCAGTTTAAAGTACTCCCACAACCAACCCATGAACACCATCTCTCTCTTTTTGCACTAGTTATTTAATATTATTTTTAAAACAGTGTATATTTCTTATTGTAACTTATAGTTTTTCTTATGTACTGCTGCAGCAAAACAACAGATTTCATGATCTATGTCAGTGATATTAAACTTGATTCTGATGATCTGGATGATGGAATTGGTGTTTTTGTGGCCAAGCTTGCTGACGATGTGAAGATAGGTGGAGGGCAGGAAGTATTGAGGAAGCAGAAGGACTTAGAGAGATTAGGAGAACGAGCAAAGGATGGAATTCAGATGGAATGCAGAGAAGTGTATGGTCATGCACATAGTTAGCAGGAATAAAGGCGTAGACTATTTTATAAATGAGGAGTGAACATGCACAAATCAGAGGTGCAAAGGGACTTGGGAGTATTAGTTCAGGATTCCTCAAAGCTTAACTTGCATGTTGAGTTGGTAGTAAGGAAGGTAAATACAATGTTAGCATTAATTTCGCTAAGACTAGAATATATGAAAACAAAGATGCAATACTGATAATTTATAAAGCATTGGTCAGATCACTTTTGGGGTATTATGAGCAGTTTTGGGCCCCATATTCAAAGATTTAAAGATTCAAAGAACATTTATTATCAAAGTATGCATAAATTATACAACCTTGAGATTCGTCTGTTTACAGGCAGCTGCAAAGCCAGAAACCTGAAAGAACCCAAAAAATAAAAAATTAAGAGCAACCCCCATGTGCAGAGAAAGAGAAAGAAAACAAATCATGCAAACAATAGGAGCAAGCAACAACAGCAGCATTCCGAACCAAATTGAGTTCTTAGACCCAAATCGTTGAACAGCCCGGATTGGGCCGGAAGCCTCAGTATCCAGTTCATCATATTAGTGTGGCAAAAGGCTGCAAAGTTCACAGACACGAAGCACAGCAGCCAGGTGCCGCGGACAGAAGAGCCCCCAGACTATCTGTGCTGGCGTTTAAATTGTCCGAATGGCATATCGTACCTCACGTTAGGACCCGGGCTCTGCCATATCTAAGAAATTATGTGCTGGCATTGGAGAGGGTCCAGAGGAAGTTTACAAGATTGATCCCAGCAATGAAAGGGTTAACATATTAGGAGCACTTGATGGCTCTGGGCCTGTATTCACTGGAGTTTAGAGTAACGAGGCGGGCATCCCATTGAAACCTACCGAATATTGAAAAGCCTAAACAGAGTGAAGATGGACAGGATGTTTCTGATCGTGTGGGACCAGAGGGCACAGCCTCAGAATAGAAGGAGGTTCCACCTTTTACCAGAAGGTGGAGAATCTATGGAATTCTTTCCCTCAGGTGACTGTGGAGGCCTAGCCTTTGGGCATATTTAAAGCTGAGGTTGATAGGTTCTTGATTATTTATTTACTGATTGAGCTACAGTGCGGAATAAGCCCATCAGGCGCTTTGAGTTGCATTGCCTAGCAACCCCTGATTTGACCCTAACCTACTTACAGACAATTTACAATGACCAATTAACCTACTAAGTGGTACATGATTGGTCTGTAGGAGAAAACCGGAGGAAATGGAGAAAACCCATGGATTCCACAGGGAGGATGTATAGACTCCGTACAAATGATGTCAGAATTGAACTCTGAACTCTGATGTCCCGAGCTGTGATAGCATCGCACTAACTTTCATGAACTTCGGTTCTGAATTCTATTTGCTTACTTTTATTGTTTGCACAATTGTGTTTTTTCTCTGCACATTGGGTGTTCAACTGTCCTCTTTTGTTTTAATCGGTTTGATTGTATTTCTTTGTTTCGTATCGGCCTGTTAGAAGATGACTCTCAAGGTTGTATAAAGTATGCATACTTTGATAAATAATGTACTTTGAACTTTGAACTAACCACTACGGTACTGTAAGGGCATAAAATGTTATTAGATTAGATTAGATTAGATTATGAGGACACTCAGTCCTCGTTTATTGTCATTTAGAAATGCATGCATTAAGAAATGATACAATGTTCCTCCAGTATGATATCACAGAAACACAGGACAGACCAAGACTAAAACTGCCAAAAAACCCATAATCTGACAAAGGGTCTCGGCCTGAAACGTTGATTGTACCTCTTCCTAGAGATGCTGCCTGGCCTGCTGCGTTCACCAGCAACTTTGATGTGTGTTGCTTGAATTTCCAGCATCTGCAGAATTCCTGTTGTTTGCATTATAACATATAGTTACAACAGTGCAAAGCAATACCGTAATTTGATAAAGAACAGACCATGGGCATGGTAAAAAAGTCTCAAAGTCCTGATAGCCCATCATCTCACGCAGACGGTAGAAGGGAGAAACGCTCCCTGCCATGAACCTCCGGCGCTGCAAACTTGCCGATGCAGCACCCTGGAAGCACCCAATCACAGCCGACTCTGAGTCCATCCGAAAACTTCGAGCTTCCGACCAGCCCTCCGACACCGAGCACTGAGCACCATCTCTGCCGAGCGCTTCGACCCCGCCCCAGCTGCCGAGCAACAAGCAAAGCTGAGGACTCGGGGCCTTCTCCTCCGGAGATTCTGGATCACACAGTAGCAGCGGCAGCGAAGCAGGCATTTCAGAAGTTTCAACAGATGTTCCTCCGAGCTCTCACTTCTGTCTCCATCAAATCAGGATTGTGCACGGCACCCTACTTGACAGATAACAGATATTCATCACCGGAGTGGCTGCTGCGCGCTGCGAGGCGCAGCCATCTTCTCCTCTTCAGATGTTATGAGGAATACCATAGATTGAGATTCAGAGGAAAATAAATCAGCCATGGATGAATAGCAGAGCAGACTTGATTGACCAAATGGCTAACTCTGCTTCTATGTCTTATGGTCTCAGTATAATAGAAAGTCCTCAAGAGGACCACAATCTTATTGTGGAGTTTGCCTTAATGACCTGGAGAGATATGTTGGCTGGAGCCAGGGTCTTGTGCTTTGGCTCTTGGTAGGGTCACCCATGACAAACAGGTCAAAGGGTAGAGACCAGACTAAGAGTGGTCCACCAGTCCTCCAGGTTTAGAGGTTCAGCTCAGGGTTAACAACCCTGACTGGTTAAAAAAATTGTTATGGACACAACAATGAAAAATCCTTCTACGTCTGTGTATGACCGTATGGACAGACTGAGATGGAGGACCTTCATTGCTGCCTTAAGTGCCAGTGGTGTAAAGGACAGTAAGTAAGAAACAAATGGAAAATAAGGCTGATATGTTTTTTTGTGCCAAATCTGACTCCTCAAATATGATTAGTTCAGTCATGTTTATCTCTGTGTTTGTACATTTGCAGGATCAATAGCTAGAGTTCAATTTCTCTTAGGGAATGCAGTTTTAGAAATATCCCGTTCATTTTATGTTAAGAGCTTTTGACATTAATTTATTTCAATTAAATAACTGTTTTCACAATTTTATTTTTATTTTTCAATTTGCAAAGGGAAGTAGGAAGCAAATGAGCTGCTCTATTTATTTCAGCTACTTTTTAGAATAATTTGTTGGTAAATAAGGGATTGAAAACTTGTAATAAAACCAAGATTTAAAAAGAAATCAAGGTATCAGCAAGATAAACAGCATAATGGTCTCTAGCTCTTGAAGTGTGGAATGCAAGGGTGAGGAATTATTCTTCACTTACGTATGTCATAGTCAGATCCCATCTGGC
Organism: Mobula hypostoma; assembly: GCF_963921235.1. NCBI lineage: Eukaryota > Metazoa > Chordata > Chondrichthyes > Myliobatiformes > Myliobatidae > Mobula > Mobula hypostoma. The sequence goes on along the minus strand of NC_086100.1, from coordinate 109,917,745 downwards.
GTACTGGGCACTCACTACTTGGAAGGACAAACAGATGTATAAGAAGCTAAATTCTAGCCAGGCAGAGTGAGCTGGTTGGTTAAATTCTCTGTCACTAGGATGGAGAGAGAAGAGTCACTGAAATGAATGCTCTGTTTAGGCAGAAAGGAGAGTTAGCTAATTGTGCCATTCGTCAATCCCACTCTGCTGTGATTGGGATTGATTTTATGTATATAATCTCAATGAAATTAGCTATTTACTGCAGATTTGGGGGAGAATGGCTCCTTTTATGGGAAAAAACTTACTTTTTCTCCCTGCTGTTCGAGCAGACTTTGCTATGTAAATTTACTTGCTGTATAATAGACTTCCAGCGGTTTGTTGAGTCTTACACCTCACCCATCTCTAACACATTAGTTGACATGGTGCTGTCAATAAGTATTCTTATTACTAAAAACCCATGACCTAAAGAGAAAATGGTGGATGATAAGAGTCAGGAGGCTCAGCAACTCATTGACAACCATGATAAATGTAGGTTTTTCAGAGCTGTAAAAGCCATCAACAGCTCAAACACTCAAGGCCCTCTGAGAACCAAGAATGGGAGTGCATTTATCAGGGACAAAGAGATGGTTAACATCTGCTAGAAGGAACTTCAATGAATTCCTCAACTGTGTCTCAGCTCTTGGCACGAGCACACTTGACTCCATCCATGGCAACCTATAGGACCATAAGATATAGGAGCAGAACTAAACCATTTGTCCAAGTTAGTCGGCTCCACCATTTTGTCATGGCTGATCTATTTTCCCTCTCAGCCCCAATCTCATGCCTTCTCCTCGTATCCCTTCATTCCCTGACTAATCATGAATCTATCATCCTCTGTTTAAATATACCCAATGACTTGGCCTTCACAGGCGCCTGTGGAAATGAGTTGCACAGATTCACCACTCTCTGACTAAGGATCTCATCTCTGTTCTAAAAGGACGCTCCTCTATTCTGTGGACCTAGCTTACAATCATTTCTGACTGACAAGAAGTCGAGAGTTCTGTACACAGGCCTAGAAATAAAAATGCCTTAGGATCAAATGCAGAAACCCTAAAACCTTGGCAGTGAAAATGTTCAGTCATGAATTCATGAATCCACAGCCTTATCATTTACATCCAGAAAGTGGAGGACATTCCAAACGTCCTCAATAATGTTATGATTATCACCATTATCAAAAAAGGTGGCAACTCCAAATGTGGTAATATTTGAAGTATTTTTGGGCTGTTCACCACAGAAAAAGTCAATGTCAGGTTCTTCATCAACTGCATAAATTCTATTTAATAAAGTTTCAGTGGGTACTCCCTGCACACGCCAACTCCAAGAGCCAGTGTCCCAAGTTGACATGCAAGCCATGATACAAACCAACAGGAGAACCACTCTCAGAGAAGGCTGTGTCAAACAAAGTCTGCCACATTTCCCCAATGCTTTTCTCAATCTTTCTTGCCAGAAATTTGCAACACATCTCCAACAATGCTCCCATGGGCATAGACCTACTCTTCAGAACTAATGAGAAGCTGTTGAACCTATGGCAATTATACTCCAAATGCAATACCTGTGTTCCTGGACACTCAGAGGCTGAACTCCAAGCCATGATTAATGCTTTCAATATCTACATTCAATATTTTCCATTTTGTACCTACCTCACTATATTGGCCTGTAATAATAAGAGTTGATGGCAATCCGGGAAATCATGGAAAACTTTCCATATTTCAGGAGCCATCTCTTGGCAAAGGTAGTGATTGATGATGAAATTCATCATCTTCTTCAAAGTGCCAATGCAGACTTTGAGGAAAATGGGATGTGAGATCAAGAACTAGGACATGGTCAATGAGTGACAGCGACCCCTGTTCTCTTGGACACGGATGGAGTCACAGAATCCTACAGCATGGAAACAGACAATTGGGCCACTTTGCTCATCTGTATTGATCCCATCTTCTGTCACTTTGTCCAAACCTTTAAATGCATGGGAAATTCAAGGCTTGTTCAGCCGCTTCTTAAATGCTGTCGGTGACTTTGCTTCCTCCACTCTCTCAAACCATGTAATCCAGGTATTCACCACTATGAGTGAAAAAGATGCTTCTCAGATTGACTCTAAAACTCTTAATCCTAAGAGCCCTAGTTTAATTTACCGCTGTCTCGTTTGTCTGTATTCATGAGTATTCGTATATGGTTGAATGACAATTAAACTTGAAATAAATTGAATTGAAAAATCTCCTCTGCTGAATGGAAAACAGACCCAGTGTCTCTAGTCTCTCTTGTTAACTGAAACACTGCACCCCAAGCAAAATTTCAATAAATCTCCATTTCACCCCCTCGATTGCCATTACAATCTTACGAATGTGTGGCGATCAGAACTGCATATGGTATTGCAGTTGAGTTCTGACCAATATCTTATAGTTAGACATAAACTCCCCGTTCTTGTGTCTAATACTCTGACTAATGAAGGCCAATATCTCCTATGTTTTCTTAACCATATTATCTACCTGTACTGCCACCTCCAAGGATTTTTGTTCCACAATACTCCCTAAATCCCTATCATTTTTGATGCATATCCTAACCTCATTAGTACCTTGAGAATGTATCTCCTCACACTTATCTGGATTATATTCCATATGCCATTTCCCAGCCCATTTTCACCAAAGCATCAATCTAGTGTTACCAAATCTACTCTCCACACTATCAATAACTGCACAAATTGGAGGGAAATGGGGAATTGCTGCGTTCTCTGTTTCACAGAGACATGGCTCATTCAGGACATGCTGGATATGTCAGAAAGACCTGAGGGGTTCTTCATACACAGGATGGATTGACTGCTGACGTGGAGAAGGTAAAAGATGTGAATTTGTGTTTCATGACAAACTCATTGCCGTCTTATCACACTCTTGTTTCTCCAGTCTGGAATATCTAATGATAAAGCGCTGACCATTTTACTTATCAAGAAACTTTTCTTCCATACTGTACCACCAAAGACCGTTGTTAAGCAGGTGCTCGATGAATTGAATGTTGTCATCAGCAAACAAGAAACAGCCTACCACAACACCTTTCAATTCATAACCGGGAAATCCAATCAGGCTTGTTTGAAGAAATCTCTGCTCAATTATCAACGTATAACCTGTAGCACCAGGGATCCCAATACACTCAAACGCCATTGTAATAGGATTAAGAATGCCTACCATTCCATGCCCCGACTTCATTTCAGGAAATCAGATCACTTGGCTGTCCTCCTCCTCCCTGCAAACAGGCAGAAGCTAAAGAGAAAAGATCCAGAGATATGGACAACAAAGAGGTGGACGCGGGAGATAGAGGAGAGGCTATGGGTTTGCTTCGAGTCAGTAGATAGGGCTATGTTCAAGGACTCATCAGAGGATCTGAATGAATACACCACAATTACCACTGATTTCATAAAAACAGCCGTAGACAAATGTGTCCTTACAATATCATTTAGAGTCTTCCCCAACCAGAAACCCTGGATAAACCATGAGATCTGTAATCTGCTGAGGGCCAGATTAGCGGCATTCAGGTATGGTGCCCAAGTAAATTACAAGATGTCCAGGTACAATCTCTGGAAAGCCATCTGAGGTGTGAAGTGTCAATTCTGGATGAAACTTCAATCACGGATAGATGGTTGACAGCTGTGGCACCTCCTACAAAGTGAAACCAGGAGACACAGATGACAGCAAGGCTTCACCTGATGAGCTCAATGCCTTTTATGCTCACTTATACTGGCCAAACCCGGAGGAACTTTCACAAACTCTCACAGACCCGATAACCCTGTAATTTCAGTCTCAGAGGCCAACGTGAGAGTACGTTTCAGGAGGATAAACCCACAGAAAGCATTTGGGGCAGACAAGGTATCTGGCTGAGTACTAAAGAGCACCTGTACTGATCAACTGGCTGGAGTGTTCACCAATATCTTTAAGCTCTCACTTCAGCAGTCTGAGGTACCCACCTGTTTCAATTATACCGATGCCTAAGAAGAAGGTGGTAACCTGTGTCAATGACTATTGTCCAGTAGCATTGACATCCACTGTGATGAAGTGTTTTGAGAGATTGGTGATGAAACACATCAACTCCTGCCTGAGAAGTGGTTTGGATCCTCTCCAGTTTTCCCACTGTCACAACAGCTCAACAGCAGATACCATTTCATTGTCTCTTCGTTCAACTTGGAACACCTGGACAGTGAAGATGCATACATCAGGATGTTCTTCATTGACTGCAGCTCAGCGTTCAATTCCATCATCCCTCAAAACTAATCAATAAACTTCATTCACTCTTTGCCCGACTGGATCCTTGAATTCCTCACTTGTAGACCCGGATTGGCAACATCTCCTTCACAATCTCCATCAACACAGGTGAGTCACAGGATTGTGTGCTTAGCCCCTGAACTACTTGTTTTATACTTAGGACTGTGAGGTTAAGCACAGATCCAATGTCGTATTTAAATTTGCTGATGACAGCACTGTCTTTGACCAAGTCAAAGGGGGTGATGAATCAGCATATAGCAGGGGGATTGGAAATCTGGCTGAGTGGTGCCACAACAACGACCTCTCACCCAATGTCAGCAAGACCAAGGAGATGATTATTGACTTCAGGAGGAAGAAACCGGAGGTCCATGAGCCAGTCCAAGACCTCGTGGGTTATCAGAGGTGGAGAGGGTCAGCAAATTTAAGTTCCCTGATGTTATCATTTCAGAGGATCTGTCCTGTGTCCAGCACATAAGTGACATTATGAAGAAAGCATTATAGTGCCTCTACTTCCTTAGGAGTTTGTGAAGATTCAGCATGGCATCTAAAACTTCGACAAACTTCGGTAGATGTGGGGTGGAGAGTAGATTGACTAGTCGCATCACAGCCTGATATGGAAACACCAATGCCCTTGAATGGAAAATCTTACAAAAAGTAATGGATATAGCTTTGTCCATGACAGGTAAAGCCCTCACCACCACTGAGCACATTTTCATGGAGCGCTGTTGCTGGAAAGCAACATTCATCACCAATGACCTCCACCATCCAGACCATGCTTGCTTCTCACTGCTGCCATCAGGAAGAAGGTACAGGAGCCTCAGGACTCACACCACCAAGTTCAGGTACATTTATTTAACTCAACTCAACTTCACTCGTCCCATCACCAAACTGTTCCCATAACCTATGGACTCACTTTCAAGAACTCATCATCTCATGTTCCCAATATTTATTTCTTATCTATTACTTCTTCCTATTATTTTTTCTTTTGTATTTGCACAGATTGTTGTCTTTTGCACATTGATGGTTTGTCCATCCTGTTGGGGGAAGTCTTTCATTGATTCTATTATGTTTCTTGTATTTACTCTGAATGCCCACCAGGAAACAAATCTCAATATTGTATCTGGTAACACATATGTACTTTGATAATAAATTGACTTTAAATTTTAAATCTTCATGTTATCTGCAAACTCTTTGATCATGCATATATATTACAAACAGAAACGGCAAGGGTACCAGTATCAATCACTGTCGAACACCACTGGTTACAGGCATCCAGTCACAAAAATAACTTTCTACTGCTGCCTTCTGTCTGCTCTTGACAAGCTATAGGCCTTAACCATTTGGACCAGTCTCCCATGTGGGATCATATCCAAAGCAATGTTGAAGTATTACATGCTCCAGGAACATTGTCAGCCTGCAGAAGGCATCTTCAGACACTGCCTTCACAAAACCCTCCGGCTTTACTGCTAAGACATATGAACTATTCCTCAAGACTAACATCCTTAGCTCCAAAGCCCTGGTTACCCTCAGTTGGCTACAATAGGCAGGCCACCTCTTTTGTGCGTCCGGCACCAGATTCCTAAACTAGACACTATTCCAACCTCTGTCAAAGGAAGTGCTTGCAAAACAGAGAGAGGGAGAATGCTCAGTTCCTCCTTGAGGAGATGTGATGTCCTCACTGATCACTAAGAATCTTTGTCCAAAGTGAAAAAGGAACGCATGTGATGGTTTTGAGAACTTCAAGACCATGCATTAAGAGCACATAGAAGCTCGGAAGGGGCGGAAATGGTGGAACAGCCTACACTCAACTTCTCAGACTCTTCCACTCCCTGTGTTGAAGAATCTGTGAGACCCACAGTTACTCATGGGTCACCCTAGAACCCTCAAAATTGGAGAGAAATTAAGTCATTGCCAATCCTAGTTCCTGACTACAGGACTAATAGTATATCAGAGATCAAAGGATCAGTTACATTAACTTATCTTTTATTTAAACAGGGCGTTTACAATGAGGCTTTTAGACAATCACGGGCACAGACAGTAAGTAGGATACAGGGTTGTCCTATCAGATGTCTGTGAGGCGATGGCTCTACTAGATGCCTGACAGCAAATGCACCATGTACAGTAGATGGGATTAGTTTAATTGGCACCATGGTTGGCGCACACATTGTGAGCTGAAGGCCACGTTGCTGTTCTGCAGTGTTCTTTGTTCCACACTTTATCAGGTAGCTCCTGCACATAATGAAGTGGCCACTGAGTGTATGTTTGTGTCCACTGGCTGCTGTAGCCCATCCAAGACCCGATCTGACGTGTTGTACAGTACTGTGTAAAAGTCTCAGGCAAGGTGCCACACATTAGGCTACTTAACAAGGTAAGAGCCCATGGAATTACGGGAAAGTTATATACATGGATAGAGCATTGGCTGATTGGCAGGAAACAGAGAGTGGGAATAAAGGGATCCTATTCTGGTTGGCTGCCAGTTACCAGTGGTTTTCCACTGTGTCAGGGGTCCGTGTTGGGGCCACTTCTTTTTACATTGTACATCAACGATTTGGATTATGGAATAGATGGCTTTGTGGCTAAGTTTGCTGACGATATGAAGATAGGTGGAGGGGCCGGTAGTGCTGAAGAAACGGACAGTCTGCAGAGAGACTTGGATAGATTGGAAGAATGAAGAGAGAAGTGGCAAATGAAGTACAATGTTGGAAAGTATATGGTTATGCACTTTGGCAGAAAAAATAAACAGGCAGACTATTATTTAAATAGGGAAAGAATTCAAAGTTCGGAGATGCAATGGGACTTGGGAGTCCTCGTTCCGGATAGCCTTAAAGTTAACCTCCAGGTTGAGTCAGTAGTGAAGAAGGCAAATGCAATGTTGGCATTCATTTCTAGAGGAATAGAGTATAGGAGCAGGGATGTGATGTTGAGGCTCTATAAGGCGCTGGTGAGACCTCACTTGGAGTACTGTGGGCAGTTTTAGTCTCCTTATTTAAGAAAGGATGTGCTGACGTTGGAGAGGGTACAGAGAAGATTCACTAAAATGATTCCGGGAATGAGAGGGTTAACATATGAGGAACGTTTGTTCGCTCTTGGACTGTATTCCTTGGAGTTTAAAAGAATGAGGGGAGACCTCATAGAAACATTTCGAATGTTGAAAGGCATGGACAGAGTGGATGTGGCAAAGTTGTTTCCCATGATGGGGGAGGCTAGTATGAGAGGGCATGACTTAAGGATTGAAGGGCGCCCATTCAGAACAGAAATGCGAAGAAATTTTTTCAGTCAGAGGATGGTGAATCTATGGAATTTGTTGCCACGGCAAGCAGTGGAGGCCAAGTCATTGGATGTATTTAAGGCAGAGATTGATAGGTATCTGAGTAGCCAGGGCATCAAAGGTTATGGTGAGAAGGCAGGGGAGTGGGACTAAATGGGAGAATGGATCAGCTCATGATAAAATGGCGGAGCAGACTCGATGGGCCAAATGGCCGACTTCTGCTCCTTTGTCTTATGGTCTTATGGTCTTATATCTTTCCCTGGGTGCCTTAGACCGTTGAACAGTACTGCAGTAATTTTATGTATTCCACTGTACTGCTGCCTTGAAAAAAGAACTAATTTCTTGACATATGTGAGTGATGATAAACCCTATTCTGATATGAGTCTCTATTGTGGACTGAGAGTAGGAAGGGGGCAGGGAGAGGGGAATCATGGTTGGGAAAAGGGGAAGGGAGAGGGGAGGGAACAGGAAGCAGCAGAAAAATTTTCTGTAGTGATCAATAAACCAATTTGCAATCATGTGACCTTGCCAGCTGTTTCAGGGCTAGGTTCGTCTGCACCCACATCCTCGCCTGCCCCAGCACTCATTCCCTGCCATCTGTCCCACACCTCTCTGTGACACTCCACCATCACCATTCCCAACATCAGACTTACAAACTCTCCCTCTGCTCCACTGACAAATACAGCACTGTGCAAAAGTCTTAGACACGCCAGCTATATATATTGTATGTGCCTAAGGGTTTTGCACGGTACTATTCATTCAGAGATGCTCTTCTGCACACCACTATTGTAATGCCTGGTTACTTGAGTTACTGTCGCCTTCCTGTCAGCTTGACCTGGTTTGGCCATTCTCCTCTGACCTCTCTCATTAACAAGGAATTTTTGGCCACAGAACTGCCGCTCACTGGAAGTTTTCTATTTTGTTTTTCACACTAGTCTCTGTAACCCCTAGAAACTGTTGTATGTGAAAATTCCAAGAGATCAACAATTTATGAGATATTTAAACCTCACCGCCTGTCACCAACAATCATTCCATGGTCAAAGTCACTTAGATCACATTTCTTCCCCATTCTGATGCTTGGTCTGAACAACAGCTGAACCTCTTGAACATAACTGCATGCTTTTATGGATGGAGTTGCTGCCACATGATTGGTTGATAAGATATTTGCATTAACAAACAGGTGTACAGGTGTACCTAATAAAGTGGCCACTGAAGGTATGTCCGAGAAACTTGCTGTGTTACAGTATTTTCTTCTTGAAATTGCTTAATTATTGACAATCTCCCCTTGAAATGCCAAGGGACAGGAAATGTTCAAGATAAGTAGTAACTATAGAGTAACATATAATACTTATCACTGATTAATTTTCCCTTTGTGGAACAGAATGTACATGAATATTTCACATTCTGTGATAACTTGCAACATATTTTTAATCTAGAAGATAAAACTGCGTAACTTGAATAGAACTTGCAGCAAGTGTTGTCAGGTAATTGTCAAGTTAAGTGTTGTTAGATAATTTCAGGGTGCCGTGCAGTCTTCGCTGAATTTCTGAGGAAGGTGAACTGCCTCAAAAAACTACTGGGGACAGGATGGTTTCACTTTCCAGGAGCGTGGTTAATACCTGGAACTTGCTGCACAGGAGGTCATCAAGAGATAAAGTACCCAAATAGGCCTTTCAATTTAAGGCCCATTCTAACCACCAACTCCCCATTTGCCCTAATCCTACATTAATTGCAGTCTTTTTCCTTACGTTCTCATCAATTTTCATCAGCATCTACCATTCACCAACACACTAGGAGCAATTCACAGTGACTAAATTGTGTCTTTGGGGAAGGTGAGGAAATGAAACACTTAGAGCACACCCACACGATCACAGGAATAACCTGCAAATTCCAGACACATGGCACTCAGGGTCAGGACTAAACCCAGGTCTCTGGTACTGGTTCTACCGGATGCTTCACAGCATCAACACAACACCTTTCTTGCTTGAGGAACTACAGTTACAAGCCACTTTATGAGGTAGTGTCTCTGTCAAAGTGCACAGCAGTGGTAGGCAAGTCTTCTACAGGAAGACCTACCAGTCTCAAATAAAGCAAACTGATGTTAAATCTGTCTTTAATAACGTTGGTTAAAGAGGACTTGCATTCCAGAACAATGGATTGACTCCCTGGTAGAGTCATAGAAAACTAAGCACAGAAATAGGCCATTCACCTCATCTAATCTGTGCTAAACTATTCTGTTGGTATTATATCCCATCAAGCTTCACCCAAACCATAGCCCTCCATATCCACACCCATGTGCAGTACCTACCAAAATTTATCTTAAATGTTGAAACCAAACCTGCCTTCAACACTTCTGCTGGCAGTTTATTCTGCAGTCCCACCACACTCTGAGTGGAGAAGTTCCTCCTCAGTTTTCCCTTAACTATGTCACCCCTCACCCTTAACCCATGACCTGTAGTTGTAATCTCACCCAACCTCAGTGGAAAAGGCCTGCTTGCATTTACTCTATCTACACTCTTTTATCAAATCTCCCCTCATTCTCTGATCCCCCAGGGAATATAATCCTAATCTATTCAACCTCTAAATTCAGTGTCAGAAAGACCAAGGAGCTGGTTATTGACTTCAGGAGTCATGACTGAGCACAACTACACTGAGCGTTGTCACAAGAAAGTAGCATCCATCATCAGGGACCCCCACCACCCAGGTCATGCTCTCTTCTCACAGCTGCCATCAGGAAGAAGGTACAGGAACCTCAAGACTCACATTACCAGGTTCAGGAACAGTTATTACCTCTCATCCATCAGGCTCTTAACTTAACTCTACTTCATTCGCCCCATAGCTGAAGTGATCCCACAACCTATCAACTCACCTTCAAGGACTCTTCATCTCATGTTCTTGATATTTATAACTTATTCATTTATTATTTTTCTCAGCTCAAACTGGTAAAACCTGAGGTCTCTCTGTGACTGCATGAGTTTCCTCCAGGTGCCCTGGTTACCTCCCACAGTCCAAAGACATAACGGTTGGTAGGTTAATTGGTCACTGTAATTTGTCCCATGATGGGACAAGGGTTAAATCGGGGGTTGCTGGCCAGCGCGACTCGAAGGGCCAGAAGGGCTTAATCTGCGCTGTATCTCAATCAATCAATAAACAAACAAACAAGCAAATAAACAAACACATAAATAAATAAATAAGATTTGTCTTTCCTACAATATTCTCGGAGTCAGACATTTAAGAAGGGAATTTCAACAAGTGGCTCACCAAATTAGATAAATTAAAGATAATTTGAAACCATCAATGTTTGCCCTGATACCGTTTCTCCATGACTGCAACGTCCTGGTGAAATCTTTCACCAAGCTCGTTACTGACAGCGCCAAGAATTGCAGGGAAGAAGTCTAAATGGGAATGTAGAAAATGAACCTTTAGTGACATATTGTACTTCAGTGTTTTGTATGCTTGTAGCACATTGTCAGCCAGCTGCATGTAGTTTGGAACTCTGTAATTGCCAAGAAAATTTTCAACAACATCCTTGAATGCCTTTCGTGTGATTTTCTCTGGTCCCACTAGAAGTTCTTTCAATTGTCTGTTATTGATGACCTGTTTGATTTGTGGACCAATAAAAATACCTTCCTTAATCTTGGCATCAGTCATTCTGACTTGAATTATGAATTGAAATAACAAATATTGGAGATTTCAAAAAAATGATGTGCTAGGGAAATTTCACAGTGATTTTCATGATCAGCACCCCAAATTCCATAAGGCACACCCAGAAGTACTCAGGAATAAAGCCTTTGCTGTCCAGTGTTATCAGTGGTCAGTAAGTTTGAGAAAATTTGTAAAGATTCGGCTGATTAGTATTAGAATAAATCAGTTCCATTGGTGTTTAAATTTGGTGAAGCAATGTCATTGCACAAGCCCTGAAGAAAAGGAAGAACAGGCCAGATTAGAAGTTTTCATGATCAAGTGTGTTTTAAAGCAGAAGATATCCCTCACTCAACACTGCAGATCATGATCACAATGTAACTTCTGTCAGCTGGTTACAACAGTGACAGCACTTCAAAAGCACATCAGTAACTCTGAAGCACACCGTGCATTCCGAATTGACTTGAAAGGTGCTATAGAAATGCACTCTACATTTGAAATACATTTTTTCAAGTACTCATAGCAAATTTAATTGGATGAGTGGCCTGCCTCCACTGAACTGAGTATTATTTAAACTGCTGAATGATTTCTCCAGGTCAGCGAGCATCACCCATTGATGGACTTCACAACGATCTCCGCATTGCCATCAGGTTTGCTGGATTTGCAAGCTGAATTCAAAGCCCAATAGCTACACCTAGTGACAGAAACCTCCTACAGGCAAAGAGCTGACACCAGCAATGTTCATTCAGTTTGGCCCTACCCCGTACTTAATTTTATTGCAGGTGAGAGGAGGTTAATCTGCAGTCACACCTGGTCAGAACCAAACATCAGATGTGACTTTGGGTGTTCATTGTGCATTGCTTTCATTTTAAAAAGCAGAACGACGATTTCGTTGTCAGCACTAAACATACCAATAAGAAATTTATTGGTCTAGCCTCTGTGATATTTATGAATGTGTTACCTTTGTCTGACCAAACAAAATAACATCTTCATTTGAACGTACTTACTTCAGAAATCATTTATTTCAGTTTTTCAGACCTAATGAATTTTGCTCTGGTGCCTTGACCTGATGTTGATTTTTCGATCGTTATTTGACTAGGCTTGATAACTATTAAATTCCCAGTAGGTCTGCAGCCCAGAGCACCCTGTAGTGTGAGAGTTATGACCACGGCAGTGGTTTATCTTTTATTATTTTCTTAATCTGATGGTGCAATAGCAAAGAAAGAGGTCAACTGTGTGATTGCTAACTTAACCTTCCTGCAGAACAGTAATTCAACCAAAATCAGAAACCCATCTGCACCGTAAACTGTACAATATTAGTTTAAAATGTTGTTTTAAACCACTCATTGATTTTCGTGAACAAATTGGAAAAAGTATTTAGAAATAAAACAATCGCAGCATTTTAGTGTAAAACTTTAACGGCGTTATTGTCATTCTTTTCAAAGTCTTTCACAGCATTTTATCTGTATTAGATACAGTGCCTTGAAAAAGTATTCAGCCCCCAACCCTTTGTTCACATAAATAAGTATTACAACCAGGATTTTCATCAATTTAACTGAGAATTTTTATTTGTGAGCCCAAAAATCAGGGAAAATTGTAAAGCATGAAAAACTACAAATTTGAAACCTGAAATGTCAGCAGTTCGAGAGTATTCATCTCCCTTTGCTCAGGTCTTGGTTGAACCACCACTCGCAGCTATTACAGCCAGTAATCTTTTTTGGATAATTCTCTATCAGCTTTGCACAACGTGATGGAGCAAGACTTGCAAAATTGCTCAAACTGTGCCAGGTTAGTTGGGGAGATGTGGACAGCAACCTTGAAATATTGCCAGAGATTTTCGATTGGGTTAAGGTCAGGACACTCAGGGACATCAAATTTCTTCATTTGAAGCATCTCTATAGTTTCTCTGGCAGTGTGCTTTCAATCATTATTCTACTGAAAGACAAAATTACTCCCCAGTTTATGCTTTCTGGCAGAGGTTAGCAGGTTTTTATCTGGGATCTCTCTGTGTTTAGGGGCATCCATTTTCCCATCAGTCCTGACCAGATTTCCAGTCCCTGCTGCTGAAAAGCATCCCCATTGCATGACATTACCTCCTTTATACTTTACAGTAGGGATGGTGACACCTGGCTGACGCACAGTATTAGATTTACACAACACATACTGCTTACTGTGGAAGCCATAAAGTTCCACTTTAGTCTCATCCAACTACAAGACCATCTTCCACATCTTTACAGTATCTTTAGAGTGACGCTTTGCAAAGTCTTTACAGGCAAGGATTTTTTTTAAGCCAGGGCTTCTTCTTTGCCACTCTTCCATAAATACCAATTTTGTGCAAAGCCTTAGAGATTGTGGAACCATGAACTTCATCTCCAGTTGCAGCCACTGACTTCTGCAGCTCACTCAGAGTGACAGGTGGTGTCACAGTCGCCTCCGTTACAAGTGCCATTCTTCTCTGGTGACTAAGTCTAGAGGGGATGGCAGCGTAGCAGTGGTTTCATACTTTTTCCACTTTTCACAATGGACTGTACTGAGCTCAGGTGTATATTCAGTGCCTTTGAGATGGTCTTGTACTCTTCCCCAGATTTGTGCTTCTCTACTATTATTTCCCTGACGTGTCTTGAATGTTTTCTTATTCTTGTGGGATAATGTCTTCCCAGACGGGGTGGGGAGGGGAGGGTCACTCTGTTCAGTGGGTGAGACTTGTGAACAGTCCTAGGTTCAGGGGCCTCCTCCATGGTGGTTGTTGGAGTGACTCTGGGACTGCAGTTAGTGGTTCTGGCAGCTCTGACCACATTTCTTCTCTAACAACTGACTCTGCTCTCCTCAACTGATCAATGTGTCATCTCCAGATGACATCGGACTCGATCTCCACCATGTAGGAGAGTGGTCCAGTTCTGTCCTTAATCTTTCTGAGTACCCACTTTTGATCAACTCTGTAGTCCCTCACCAGGACTGCTTGATGAGGAGTGAAACATCGAACCTCCTTGTTTGAGGTGTCTTCAATTTGTCTCCACTGTTTGTCCTGCACACTTGTTCTGAGATTGGGTTTAAGGAGGTCCAAGTTTGAGCTTAAGGGACGACCCAGGAACAGCATTGCCAGTGGGTTGTTGGTTGTGGAGTGTGTTGCATTGCGATATTCAAGGAGGAAATTGGTGAGCTTCTGATTCAGTGTCAGCATTGTGTGTTCTGCTGACATTGCTCACAGTGTGTTCTTTAGATCCTGGACAAACCTTTCATTTGTCATTGGGTGGTAAGGTGCAGATGAATATGTCTTATTCTGTTCATTTTCAGGAATGAATGAAACTGTTCCAAAACAAACTGTGGTCCATTGTCACTGACTAAGTGTTCTGGAACACCAGTCCTTGCAAAGAGGCTTCTCAACACAACAACAGTGTGCGAGGCTGCAGTGGAGGCTATTGGGAACACATCTAGTCACTTTGTAGCTGCATCTGCTACTACCAAGAAACTTGTGACCATGAATGGTCCAGCAACATCCACATGAATCCTCTGCCAGGGTAATACAGGCCATTTCCGGGGATGGAGAGGTGCTGATCTTGGCATTTTATGGACGTGTTGGCATCCCAAACAGTGCATGGCAAGCTGCTTGATCTGCTGATCTATCCCAGGCCGCCAGACAAAGCTTCAAGCCAATGCGTTCATTTTGACCACACCTAGATGACTGGTATGTAGTTCCTCCAACACTTTGACTCTTAGCTTGGATGGTACAACAACTCTCAATCCCCACATAAGGCAACCCCCATCCTGGCACTGGTAAAGATGGGGCAACTGTAATTTCTGCTGCACGTTCCAGCCATTTTGTGTGGTCATATAGGCCTGAAACAGTGTGGGGACTGCTCTGGTTTCCCTTTGCATCATCTCTGCCGTAGTAGGGAGACTTCCAATTTGTGCCCGGGAGAATACATCAAGAGGAGTGTCCTCTTGTAAATTTTTCAGATATCTCCTTTTCCAAGTTCAACTGGATAATCCATTCACATTTCCATGATTAGTTGTCCTCTTGAATTTGATCTTGTAATTGTGTTCTCCGGGAAACAGAGCCCAACTCTGCATTTCTGCTGCTCCTGTCAGTGGAACACCCTTCCGTGGATTGAAAATGGACACTAGTGGTCAATAATCAGTAAGAAGGGTAAACTCTCTCTCATACAAGTACTGGTTGAAATGTTTTACACCTCAAACCAAATTCAAGGCTCTCAGTCAATCTGTGTGTAATTTTTCTCTGTAGTGGTAAGGAAATGTGATGCAAAGACTATGGGAATTCACATCTATCTCTCATAACACATCACATGACTGCACCTATACCATAAGGTCAGGCATCACAGGCAAACTTCACTGGGTAGTGTGGATTATAATGTGTGAGTGCAGTGTTTGACATCACCATTTATTTTACCTTTTCGAAAGCCACCACACACTGCTTTGTCCATTGCTATTTCTTCCCGTACTCTAGTAATGAGTTCAAGGGGTGGAGCACAGAGGCCAGGTCTGGCAGGAACCTGTTATGTAAATCCTAATTGACAAATCCTAACAAGGACTGCAACAGTGATACGTCCTTAGGCTTTGCAGTATCCACCACTGCTTGATTTTGACCGCAGTAAATGATGCTTGGTTTAAAGAATTCACACTTATCGTGTCATGCTTTGAGCCCATAATCTTCTCATCTTTTTTTGCACTGTCTTGAAATCTTTAGAGATTTTCCTTGTCATCTTTACTGGTAATAATGATGTCATCCAGGTATCACTGAGTTCCTGGGCAGTCTTGCAGACCTGGTCCACATCTTTATGCCAGAGTGCAGGTGTAGATGCCCTTCCTCAACTAACCTGGCACAGCCTGGGTAATAAAGCCACTGTGTGAGTCTTAATGGTGAAACACGCTTTGCCCTCCTCTTCCATCTCCCTTTGTAGGTAGGCCTCAGCCGTCCACTTTGCTGAAGTGTTTCCCTCTGGAAAGGTTTGTAGAGATATCCTCCATCCTAGTCAGAGGGTATTGATCTACTTTCAGTACTAGGTTGATGGTGACCTTAAAATCACCACAGATCATGACAGACCCCATTCTTCTTGGCTATTGAGCTCTTCAATTTTTATTTACCAGAGACTGTACGATTGCCAGCAAGATAGTCAGTACTAGGAGTCAAAAACTACTCTTCCTTAAATGCCCGGCATCCTCTCTTCTGCTGTCTTAAAAGGGAAACGTGCCAGCGCCCAGAGACTGTTCCAGTTCTGTCGATTTTAAGTAGTGCTAGATTTTGTAATCACGTTAGAACATGTTACTAACTGTACAGACCTTAGGTAATTGTGGTTCTCAGCTGTGCAACAGACTGAAATGGGAGTATTTAAAGGTTTTGGTAGGAACTGCTTGCACGAGTCACCTTCCTGATGGCGTCCCTGGGACCACTGGCATTGCCCATGGGCTCCACTCCACCTTGGAAAGAATTCCTTCAGCCTCCATGTGATCCAGCTCACTGGATACTTTTTCACGATGGAATAAGGAACCGGATGGGCTTTGTAAAACTTGTGTGTGCTGTTTTCATTTAATACTATTTTACCCTTGATATGTTTGAGTTTTCAAATGCCATCCTTGAACACTGCTGTGGCATCATACAATATCTTTCTTAATTCACTTTCAGTTGACTCTGTTGCAGGGGATGTGGCATGCCAATGGTGGATGGATCTCCAATCAAGTTGTAGTTGTCTCAACTAATCATGACCCTCTCAAGGCTGACTTTCCTGTTTCTACCATCTAGAACTCTAATATAACTTGTTGGTTGTTGCATCTCACTGTTATGAATGTCATTCCCACAGGAGTCGTCTTTTCTCCAGTATAAGTTTTTAGCTGGATACCTGCAGGCTTCAGTTCAATATCTTCAAATGATGTTCAAAATCTTTTTGTGGAATGATTGAAACAGCTGAGTCGGCATCCAATTCCATTTTAATTAATTTGCCAACCACTTCTGGTGTAAGCCATATTGCTTGTCTATTGTAAGTTTTCACACTTCAAATCTCAAGGCTACCCATTCCTGTATAACTCTCATCATTAACAGATTTTTCATCAACAGCATGCAGGTTAGAGCTCTTCTTGAAACTGGAACTCGACATTTTTAATTTTATCTCTTCCCTGTGCAGTCCATTTATTTTTGTCTGCCCAAATGCTCTTTGTATGTGTCCTACCTTGTTGCATTTTCTGCAAATTTGGCCTTTAAATCGGTAGTGATGAGGTGTATGTGAGCCCCTGTCACAATGGAAACACAATTTGTTCAGCCAGGCAGGTTTCTGTTTAGATGTTGCAATTTTGTTCACACTCATTTCTGTTCTTGACTGCAACTCAGTTGTGTCTCTGTCTGCTGTTTCCATTGGTACAGCTATTTCAACTATTCTTTTAAATGTAATGTGCTTTAGTTAGGAACTTTCTTGTAAGATTCCACAAACTAAATGATCACTCAATGCATTATTAAGCCATCACTCAACTGCAAATGCAATTCAGGCACATAAGCTAAAATAGACTCCCCTTCCTATTGCTTATGAAACTTAAATCATTTTGCAATTAACAATGGTTTAGGTTCATAATATTCCTGCTTTACTTTCATGATATCAGCAAAGATCATTTCAACAGGGTAGGTTGCAGAATGAAACCACGAGACAACCAGTATGTTAAGTTTAACCTCCAGGCTGAGTCAGTGGTGAAGAAGGCAAATGCAGTGTTGGCATTTATTTCTAGAGGTATAGAATACAAGAGCAAGGGATGTGATGTTGAGGCTCTATAAGGCACTCGTGAGACCACACTTGGAGTATTGTGTGCAGTTTTGGGTTCCTTATTTTAGAAAGGATATACTGACATTGGAGAGGGTTCAGAGAAGATTCACGAGAATGATTCCAGGAATGAAAGGGTATACCATATGAGGAACTTCTGGCAGCTCTTGAGCTGTATTCCCTGGAGTTCAGGAGAATGAGAGGGGGATATCATAGAAACATTCTGAATGTTAAAAGGCCTGAACAGATTAGATAAAACAAAGTTGTTTCCCATGGTAGGGGAGTATAGGACAAGAGGGTATAACTTCAGGATTGAAGGATGTCCATTTAGGACAGAGATGCAGAGAAATTACTTTAGTCAGAGGGTGGTAAATCTGTGGAATTTGTTGCCATGAGTGGCTGTGGAGGCCAAGTCATTGGGTGCATTTAAGGCTGAGATAAACAGATTGTTGATTAGCCAGGTCATCAAGGGGTATGTGGAGAAGGCAGGGGAGTGGAGATGACTGGAAGAATTGGATTGAATGATGGAGCAGACTTGATGGGCCGAATGGCCTACTTCTGCTCCTATGTCTTATGGTCTTATGGTATGCTCTTCCACCCAACATACTCAGCAAAACTGGTACCCGTTTCTCATCAGCTATTCCATTTTCTATGAAATACTGCTCAATTCACTTAGTACACAATATCCAATTATCACTTGTGAATCTGAACACATCTATTTTTTTGATGTAGCCAACCACTTCTGCTTTTTTAAAACTTATTTATGATTATTATCACCCATGAATTTGTATGTTCCCTGCCTTTTTTTAAACTCTTTCTGTTTCTGACCCTTCCCCGAAGAAACACGTACTGCGCTGTTTTACTCACAGTTTCTCACTGCACTTTTTTAAAACTCAAATGTCTTGCTGCATTTTAACTTGAATGTCTCACTATACTTCAACAGGTCTGCAGCTGCCTCAGGTTAATTTTCAAAATGTACTCGTTGCCACTGTTATGTTTTGTAACTTCAAACATAAAACCAATTGAAAGGGAAACATGGATCCAGGAATGTGTGTCTTAGTTTCATTTTTACTTTAAGCAAGGCACATGCAAATACATGGTGGCGTGATTACATATGCCATGTAACCCACAATGCATTATGTAAAGAATAAAGAATGCTTAATGCTTGTTGTCCATTATCTTGCACTTTTGATATGCATCATTATTCCTTCTACATTCCATCTTTATCTTTGTCTTTCCTCCCTTTTACTTTTCCCTGTATTTTAAACTTCATACTTCTAACTTTTCCAAGTTCAGAGGGACCATCAGTAGCCCAAAGCTATAACTCTGTATATTTCAAGAGTTCATGAGCTGCGAAGTAATATTGCAGCTATATAAAACCCTGATTAGACCACACATGGAATATTGTGTTCAGTTCTGATCACCTCATTATAGGAAGGATGTGGAAGATTTAGAGAGATTTACTGGCAAGCTGGATTGGAGAGCATGTCTTAGGAGGATAGGATGAGCGAGCCTGGTCTTTTCTCTTTGGAGCGAAGGGAGGGTGAGAGGTGACTTGACAGATGATAAGAGGCATAGATCGAATGGACAACCAGCGACTTTTTCCCAGGGAGGAAATGGCTAGTACGAAGGGGCATGATTTTAATATACTGGAGGTAAGTATGGGGGTGGGGAATGTCAGAGTAAAACTTTTTACAGAGAATGGTGAGTGCCTGAAATGTGCTGCCAGAGGTGGTGGTAGAGTCAGGTACTTTAGGGACATCTAAGAGACGTTTAGATAAACACATAGATGACAGAAAATTGGAGGCTTATGTGAGAGGGAAGGGTTAGATTGACCTTGGAGTAGGTTAAGGATCTGCACAACATCATGGGCCGAAGGGTCTGGACTGTACTAAGATGTTCTATGTTCTATGTTCTCTAAATGTTGACTGACCAATTGGGTATTTTCGGCACTTTCTGTTTTTATTTCCCACATCTGCAGTATTTTGCCTCAGTTTTTACTAAATATTCCTTTTGAAATGCAGTGCTGTCTAAAATAGAACAGGGGCTTGTCACTTCAAAGTGCACTGATTCATTTGAAAGTCATTCTTAAGCCCAAGGTACAAAATTACCTGCCTTGAAGGATATCCCTTACAATTGTTTGCATTGACATTGACTACTGCACAAATATCTAAACAGAATAACAATTATTTTTAGTTTTGAATTTGAAATTCTAGGTCCCAGATCCACTGCAACAATGAAAGAAGGGAACAAAACAATTTTCTTAATTTATCCTTTCAATTTCTCAACTTGAAAGCCCCCTGAAATCCCACAGATGTTAAAATATTTACACAAGGATATCTACTTAGTGATCATTTATCAGCTGTTCAATATTATGGCTCCAAAAGAATGGGCTAATAGAGCTCTCCCTACCATATGTGGAATTATCTTTAGGACACAATTTCTTCCTTCTATTTTATCTAAATCTAGTTCATCTGCTAGAACGCGCTGAAAGGTTGGTGCCAAGGAGACCAGACCATGACCTCAAGGATCAAAACAAAGCCTTTGAGTGAACACTTAATAGCCTTTTTACTACATCATTTGTGAAGACTGAGGAGAGAGAAAAGAAAACCCTCACTTAAGGCCAACTGCTGCTATTTGAGTGATCAGTAATGATGTGAGCTCCTGCAGCAAGCCAAGCCGAGCAATGGTCAATTCTCTTTCGATAGATTAACCTTTATCCCTTACTTTAAGTCTGAACAGCTGAACCAAAGCCACAAAGAAGCCACACTTACAGGAAAGAGCCTGGTAATTTACTATTCCACAGACCATAAAGAAAACACATAATTTCAATTAAAGTCTCTGATGCTGAAGAGGGAATAACTCCCATTCAACTCTTGATATCTCACAGAAATACTCCCAAATTTTAATTTCAGTTTACACTCTTTTTCCTTCCACTAGAAGCTTTTTAAAATTATCTGACATCTTAAAGATGATCAGATTTGAAAAATATACTCTATGATAAAGCATAACTATTTTCATTAATAAAACAATAACTTGTGAAGTGATAGTCCAATTACCACTGCAATGTATATATTCAGGATTTCTGCACTAACATTTATAAGTTCAACAAAAAAGTCACCTTTTGTTCTATTTTGAAATTTCAAGTTGTCAGGTCATATTATAAAGGTTTTAAAGGAAAAACAAAATTAATGATGTTGCATATCTGTAGAATGTTGGCATGAGACAATTTACAGATGCCTTGGAATTAACGTTTGTAATTGCTTCCTTCACCTTTGCATTCACATCTGCTTCTTAGCCCTTTTTATCTCTAGTCTGCACGGAGATCAGGTCATGGGATTGCACCTTACATATTGTTATTAGGACATAAAATGGAATTACGTTTCTGGGGAGAGGCAAATCTGAGAAGGAGTCACCATCATTCCTCCTGGTTAATGGAGGTGATGAGTTCCAGGCAGGCAGGCAAGCCGTAGCTGGTGTTGCTCCCTACAATTTTCTTGGATTTGGTCTGTGGTGAATGTCATGTCTTGATGGATGGAAATGGCCTTGAATTAGGGAGGAACCCTTAGACCATGCAGAGGAAAAGATTAAGAGGACCTTGGCAATGACTTTTCCTGTGGCAAGGAGAAGAAAGACACATCTGTAATTAATCTAACTTATCTTTCTTGGAGATGGTCTCTTCAGCTTTTTTACAGGCTGGGAAATTCTAAGATTGTAGTGACCACAGGAATACATTTAAGTTCACTCTTGTCAAAGACAGAATTGAGGAGATCTTTGGAGTTCTCTTTCCAATGGGACTCCTTGCCCCTCTGAGCTTGATAAGCTTTTCTCTGCTCTTAGCTTTCAGTGGTGTGGCTCTTTTGGTGTCTGAGCTGTGGACGGTCTTGACAATGAGGAACAATCCATGTGATCATTGTGATTATTGGCATATTGAAGATAATCAGTTCTCTTTCCACCTACCATCTGCTCTAGATGTTTTTTATTGGACATTGACCTTCTGGGTCTTTTCGATTTACATGTTCGTCCTTAAGACATTATGGTATTACCATCTGTTAAGGATTAAATTAGTCCCTAGACATCCTGGTCATAATAAAATAAGCAGTGCTGGTGAGTTGTAGTCCTGAAGCCAAGAGTCCAAGGAGCTGATCACTGAGGATTTCTGAACGCTCTGAATACTGCATAGTGCTTGTTGCTTAGCAGTTGTCAGGTTGCCTGTGAAGCAGTGGCCAATCAGAAGCCCCTGTAGAGGATCACTGCATCCTTTAACTTTGATCTTTCTGTAACAGCATTTCTGCTGCCTTTGCTGAAGAGAATGACTGACAGTCTTGTTCCAGATGGTTGCTCCTAGCATTCATAAACAAAAGATGCTGATTTTTCAGTGATCCCAGAATCCAATAACAATGTAATGTTACAAGTGTCACAACGTTCGAATGTGGCCCAAGTGTGGAGCGAGAGACACAGACTTTAATGGAAACAGAGTTAGGGGATAAAGAAAACAATAAACGCTAGGCCAAACTGGACTGTTAACTAAAACTCTCAAATGGAAAACGGAGCCAACACTGCAGCTGAAAGTAACAACTAAATATAAAACAAATACCGCTAGTCTTCAGAGTCAGTTGACTCGACGGTCTGATTTCTCAGGCAAGGCCAAATGCAAGCAGGCAGTGAAACGTTGCTGTGCTTTGCTCAGGTCTTGACAAGCACTATGATGAAAAGAATGGAGTTAAGTACCATCAGATGAAATAATAAGAAGCTGACACACACACACAATCATGAGCGCAGTTGTTGTATCTGCACTGCCAAATCTGTGTTTGTGACAACAGGTGCCAATACCTGTCTCCAGAGTCTTGCCATTGCTTCTTGTTCTTACTTTTCTGATGAAATGGTGTTTGTTAAGATAAGATTGCATTGCAAGCACAGATCTCTTACAGGCACAAACTGCGGTGTCCAAGAACTGTTTTAAATTGCTGCTATGGAAATAGTGGGCTGTTGGATTCTTTAACTTTCCACACAAGCTGTTGCCCCAATTTCAGATTTTACTCTAATAAAAAAAGAAAATTCTGAAAATATTTAATACTTTAAATACTTTATACTTTATTGACGCCAAACAATTGGTGCTAGAACATACAATCATCACAGCGATATTTGATCCTGCGCTTCACACTCTCTGGATTACAAATATTAAACATTGAAGATATTAAAAATAGTTAAAATTAGTAAATATTAAAAATTTAAATTATAAATCATAAATAGAAAATAGAAAAATGGGAAGTAAGGTAGTGCAAAAAAAAAACCGAGAGGCAGGTCTGGATATTTGGAGGGTACGGCCCAGATCCAGTTCAGGATCCGTTCAGCAGTCTTATCACAGTTGGAAGCTGTTCCCAATTCTGGCCGTTCCAGTCTTCAAGCTCCTGAAACTTCCCCCGGAGGGAAGAGGGATGAAAAGTGTGTTGGCTGGGTGGGTCGTGTCCTTGATTATCCTGGCAGCGCTGCTCCGACAGCGTGCGGTGTAAAGTGAGTCCACGGAGGGGAGATTGATTTGTGTGATGTGTTGCGCTGTGTTCACAATCTTCTGCAGCTTCTTTCGGTCTTGGAGAGGACAACTTCCATGCCAGGTTGTGGTGCACCCTAGAAGAATGCTTTCTACGGTGCATCTATAAAAATTAGTGATGGTTTTAGGGGACAGGCCAAATTTCTTTAGTTTTCTCAGGAAGTAAAGGCGCTGGTGGGCATATATAGGTCATATATCTGTAAGAAGAGAAATAGAGTTAATGTTTCAAGTTAAAAACCCTTCATCAGAACTGGGAAGGAGACAACTCAACTCTGATAAATACTCTTCAACTGTCTCCTTCCCCGTTCTGACAAAGATTCTCTGACTTAAAACATTAAGTCTTTTACTCTTTCTCTAAATATTACCTGGCCTGTTGAGTGTACTCAGCAATTTATGTTTTTATTTTAGATTTCCAACATCTGCATGTTTTTAATTTTTAGCTTTTACTCCTGTTACTTGTTTTCACTGGTGAACTTGATGCTACAAAGTTCAGCTGTTACACCGGACCAAAAAAAATTGTTTGACCATGTTGCTTTCTCAGAATTTTTTTGTGATTTTGATAGATCACTTGAATCTGAACACAAATATAATTTCAGACTACTTGCTTCACATAGGAATTTGGAGAAACAAGAAATTAACTTTTATTGCATAACGTGTTTAATTGCATAATGTTGTTGTTGCTTTGCAATAGATCAACAAAGCTAAAAATGTTTTGTTGATGACTTTTATGTGTATTCAGTGTCTGAGGCTTCTTGCTTAAGTATCTAACAATAATCAGCCAGCACTGATGGATTCCAGTTGCCCTGATACTGTTTCTCCATGACCGCAATGTCCTGGTGAAACCTCTCATCATGCTTGTCACTGACAGTGCCATGATTTGCAGGGAAGAAGTCTAAAGGGAATGCAGAAAATGTATCTTTAGTGACATGGTGTACTTTGTAGTTTTGTATGCTTGAAGCTGCACATAGTTTGATGCTCTGCAGTTGCCAAGAAAATTTTCAGCAACATCCTTGAATGCCTTCCATGTGATTTTCTCCAGTCCCACTAGAAGCTTTTTGACTACCCTGTCATTGATGATCTGTTTGATTGTGGACCAACAAAATTGCTTTCCTTAATCTTGGCATCAGTTATTTTAACTTGAATTGTGAATTGAAATAATAAATATAGGTGATGTCAGAAAAATGGTGTGTGATAGGGAAATTTCATGGTGATTTTCATGGTCAGTAGCCCAAAATCTATAAGATAAACCCAAAAGTATTCAGGAAGCAAAATCTTTGTTATCCAGTGTTATTGGGGATAAACAAAAAGGAAATATGTATCACTGAGTTCAAAAAAAGTTTAAAGATTCAATTTATTATCAAAGTATTTACACAGAATACAATTCTGAGATTCATGTTCTCCAGACAGCCATGAAATACAGAAAAATTATGGAAGTCATTGAAAGAAAAGACATCAAGCCCCCCCCCCCCCGGAACAAAAAAGAAAGAGAAACAAAACTCACGCTCCAAATCCCAAAACCTCAACCTCTCCCTCAGCTAAAAAGGTAACATATCGCCCACCTGTTAGTCAGCAACAAGAGAGAAAACACAGGAAAACTGTAAGAGACCAACATAAAGTACAGTCCACACCAATAATCACATACGTCTCAGAAGTTCAAAAACATCCTCCGTCAGGATCGAACTCAGTCCTTCCATGGGGCCTTCATCTGCTGAGGCCTAACGCAGCCTCCCGTGGGGAGTGACCTCCAACCTGACGCAGCCTCCCGTGGGGAGTGACCTCCAGCCTGACGCAGCCTCCCGTAGGGAGTGACCTCCAGCCTGACGCAGCCTCCCGTGGGGAGTGACCTCTAGCCTGACGCAGCATCCCGTGGGGAGTGACCTCCAGCCTGACGCAGCCTCCCGTGGGGAATGACCTCCAGCCTGACGCAGCATCCCGTGGGGAGTGACCTCCAGCCTGACGCAGCCTCCCGTGGGAAGTGACCTGTGGCCTGACGTAGCCTCCCGTGGGGAGTGACCTCCAGCCTGACGCAGCATCCCGTGGGGAGTGACCTCCAGCCTGACGCAGCCTCCCGTGGGGAGTGACCTCCAGCCTGACGCAGCATCCCGTGGGGAGTGACCTCCAGCCTGACGCAGCCTCCCGTGGGAAGTGACCTGTGGCCTGACGTAGCCTCCTGTGGGGAGTGACCTTCAGCCTGACGCAGCCTCCCGTGGGGAGTGACCTCCAGCCTGACGCAGCATCCCGTGGGGAGTGACCTCCGGCCTGATGCAGCCTCCCGTGGGGAGTGACCTCCAGCCTGACGCAGCCTCCCGTGGGGAGTGACCTCCAGCCTGACGCAGCATCCCGTGGGGAGTGACCTCCAGCCTGACGCAGCCTCCCGTGGGGAGTGACCTCCAGCCTGACGCAGCATCCCGTGAGGAGTGACCTCCAGCCTGACGCAGCCTCCCGTGGGGAGTGACCTCCAGCCTGACGCAGCCTCCCGTGGGGAGTGATATCTAGCCTGACGCAGCCTCCCGTGGGAAGTGACCTCCAGCCTGACGCAGCCTCCCGTGGGGAGTGACCTCCAGCCTGACGTAGCCTCCCGTGGGTAGTGACCTCCAGCCTGACGCAGCCTCCCTTGGGGAGTGACCTCCAGCCTGACGTAGCCTCCCGTGGGAAGTGACCTGTGGCCTGATGCAGCCTCCCGTGGGGAGTGACCTCCAGCCTGACGCAGCCTCCCGTGGGGAGTGACCTCCAGCCTAACGCAGCCTCCCGTGGGGAGTGACCTCTGGCCTGATGCAGCCTCCCGTGGGAAGTGACCTCCAGCCTGACGCAGCCTCCCGTGGGGAGTGACCTCCAGCCTGACGCAGCCTCCCGTGGGGAGTGACCTCCAGCCTGACGCAGCATCCCGTGGGGAGTGACCTCCAGCCTGACGCAGCCTCCCGTGAGGAGTGACCTCCAGCCTGACGCAGCCTCCCGTGGTAAGTGACCTCCAGCCTAACGCAGCCTCCCGTGGGAAGTGACCTCCAGCCTGACGCAGCATCCCGTGGGGACTGACCTCCAGCCTGACGCAGCCTCCCATGGGAAGTGACCTCCAGCCTGACGTAGCCTCCCGTGAGGAGTGATCTCTAGCCTGACGCAGCCTCCCGTGGGAAGTGACCTGTGGCCTGACGCAGCCTCCCGTGGGGAGTGACCTCCAGCCTGACGCAGCATCCCGTGGGGAGTGACCTCCAGCCTGACGCAGCCTCCCGTGGGGAGTGACCTCCAGCCTAACGCAGCCTCCCGTGGGAAGTGACCTGTGGCCTGATGCAGCCTCCCGTGGGGAGTGACCTGTGGCCTGATGCAGCCTCCCGTGGGGAGTGACCTCCAGCCTGACGCAGCATCCCGTGGGAAGTGACCTCTGGCCTGACGCAGCCCCCCATGTGGAGTGAGCTTCGGCCCGATGCTGGGAATGCAGCAACTTAATTGCATAGTGCTGTAATAAGGTTCAACTTACCTTCTTTTCACATTCCTCAAAGAAAATACACGGAGTGAATGTCACCATTCCCCAGGGAATGCAGAATTATTCAGGAGATCCTGCTAATGACCGTTTTTGAGTAGTACAGGACTGTGATGGGTTTAGCTTTAGAGGATGCATTAAGTGGGATGATTGTGGTTGTGTTTGCTGGGGAGGTGAGGAAAAATGAAGAAGGACTGTAGGATTTCAGAAAACAAAGTGAGTTTGCATGTTATCTTATTATTTAAATGATATGGGTATGTCATTGGAGCTTCCACTTGGCATGTGTGAAGGGAACATACACTTGCTTTGTCTTTGCAGGTTTCAACAGGGTTCTCGTTCTTGAGAACTGTTCATAATTTGAACAGATTGCAAGTCAAAAAAGCAAATGTGAACTGAGTTCTCATATGGCAGAAATTGCGTGCGGCCTAATACAGATAGTAAGTTCATCCCAACGGGCTCCCAAATGCATATTTGTATGTATTGGTTGTAAATAAGTCTGGCATTCGTAAGCTGGGAAGGAGCTGTAGACATTATTTCTGTGCGGTTCTTGCTGGCTAACCCCAGCTGGGAGTATTTCTTCACCTACACTGAAATAAATTATTCTTTGTTATGTTACATGACTTCATAACTTCCAAGTGAAATAGTCAAATTGATCAGAAACTAATGATACTAATGATTCATATATCAATGAAACTAATGATTCATACTCAAGGTGTAATTGTTCAAGAAAGAAATATTCTATTGTTTATAAATGATCCTTTTGTGAGAAATGCATTTTAAAGAGATCGTCATTAAAAAACCACACCAGATATCACTAATTCTAGCTGGCAGGATTAGTAAGAGGATCTCCAATGAGTATTTTCAAGTTGTGAACTTGCAATCTATGTTATTTTATACTGAGTTTCTGCCAAAAGTATAACATTTTGCAAGAGCTAACTATTGTAATCAGTTGTGCAAAATGTCAGTCATATCAAGACAGACCTAACTTGTAGTACAGTTGTATCACCAGGGTGATAGAAGGCCTTGATCTATTCCTATCTAGTCTGAGTATTCTTTTTACTGGGAACAGAGATTGGAAACAGGACTCATGTACAGAATACCTCCTGGAAAACTGAAGCAAAGCTAAGAATTAACTTTTCAAATTATTTTAAAGTAAAAGTTTTGGTCCCTTTTAATTAATACAAAGAAAGCTTTCAAATGTAATGTTTTATTGGATTTTTAACATGGTAATAAATATAGTATTAAAAGAAGGAAAATAAGTTACAATCTGTACTTAGTGGATTAGTGACGTAACGTCTAAATGTGCCTTCACTGAGGAGTTTTACATCAAAGTTCTGTGCTCTGTGGTGTCACATCATCATACAACTGAGAAAAAGGCTCTTTGGCTGCCAAGTTCATGCCAGTATTATTTACTAATCCCAGTTTTCAGTACTTAACCTGCAACCTTCTATGCCATGGTGATTCATACTTGTTGCACAGATACACCAAATTAAATAAAAGCACGCATGCAGGAGATGGCTTTAACTGGTGTATTCACGTTGCAGTGAGACAGAGAGAGAGACAGACAGACAGAGAGAACAAGATGAATGCATAGACAACAGTCCATACATAGTGCTAAGGGGAGTCATTGCTCTAAAAGAAATATATCCATACATTACAAAATCTCTTTTAAATCTATCATTTATCTCTAACTTTAAATCTATGTCCTCTGGGGAAATATTCCTTACTGTCCACCATATCTATTTCCTTCATAATTTTGTATACCTCAGTCAAGACCTCATCCGGTCTAAACTCCTCCAGAGAAAAGAAACTTAACCTAATCAGTCTTTCCATACAATAGAAGCACACCAACTCAGACAACACTCTAGTGAACCACTTCTGCACCCTCTCCTGGGTGTCATCTTCCTCATGATGTGGCATCCAGAACATGCACTGTACTCCAATGGGTGCTTTGACTATCAAAAATCCAGGCAGCAATGGAAAATAAGTAAAACATCTATGTATGAAAAATAAACACCCACTGCATTTATGTTTTGTGCACTATCCTACTTCAATCTTTTCTTCTTTGGCAGCAATATCTTAAAACCAATTTTTTTTATATATAAAAGAGAGAGTGCTTGTTGAAATCAAATAAAAAACTATACTATAAAATGCCAGAAAAGTATTTCTTTTCCATTTAACTGTTTACTTGAACATAAATATACAAAGCACTAGGACAAGAAGACATGGTAGCTTATCATTAATTCAAGATATCTTTGCCAACTTTATTCTCATACATAAACTCTTTCAGATCAACTATACCTGCAGCTAGTCCAATTACACCTTATGATTAGAACTAAAGATCAGTTTTGTTAATTCATGGTAATGACAGAACAAGTTAATGCTTCTGGCATAAGTCCTAACATCTAATGGCTATTTTTATTGCCACACAATAATCTCTTTCAAGAACTAGACATTCCTGTAAAACTATTGTGTACATATGGTACTTCATGACACCATGAGGGCTGTATTTCCCTATGATACTGATCTACTAATAGAGGTGTGGCAAAACAAGACAGCTACCCTTTACATGCAACCACTTACATACCTGGGATCAGATAAACATTATTAATAAACTGTAATATACTTCATGTCAACCAGGGAACAATCTCTAATAGTCGAAAAAAGGAAAATGTGGAAGAGTGACAGGATCTGGCAGGGCAACTGGAATAATTGGACCTGGATGGAGATTTGGACTGAAGCCCTGGCCACAGTCAGGAATCTGTCTCATTTTATTCTCCACTCTCCAAAGTGATGCAGGCAATTTGTGTACTGGCTACCATCAGCTGTTTCACCATAGACCAAGTTTGAAGTCCAAACAATGGAAGGGCTCTTCAATGTATAATAAAGGATTAAACTTGTTTGACAGGTAGCATTACCTTTCAACAAGTGGTACTGAGAGAAAATAAGAGTATTCAGGTCAGGAAAGAACTTTGATGTCTAGCCATCTTATTCCTAAGCACACTCTCCTCCAAGATGTTTCATTTATAACTTTAAAAATGTGATTAATATTAAAAATTAACTGTTTTTGTGTCACACTGCAGCTCTGGACTTGAGCTTCTATCTTGTCTGTCTATCCTTGACTGCAGAGTGACAAAGATGGTGGTTAAATTCAGCAAGATAAACAACACAATATGAAAATGCTGCTTGCAGTGAAACCGGACCTGATGTGCTACACTGCTTGTGCTACATCTACAAACTGCATTTTTATAACCAAGCAATACAATCGTAACAAGTCATTGTTCAACTCATGAACTATGGAAACAGGCTGATCACATCTTTGAATTCGACCAAGAATTTTTCACTGAAACCAAAAATTAGTAATGTATTTTCACTAATAGCCGGAGAAATAGTTTGTCTTCACCAGTGGACACAAGGAATCTGTCTTTATGTAGTCAATCCAGTTACCACTCCCTTCAAATTACTGAAATGAAAATGCGAAGATCTCCACAATGGACAGTCGAGGTGAAAATTTACTTCCATATATCTAGCTATCATTTCACTCTATACACCATTTGAATAGCAATGGATGATATTTCTTTGAGGTAGCAGTATTTGCAAGTACCTTTTACAACCTGTAATTCTTCTCTCATCCTATTCTGACGGGGCTTTTGACCTGATACATGAAATCTGCTGTTTCTCTACAAATGCTGCCATCTGATTTCTGAATTTCGGATATTGAACCCATGAACACTAACTCACTACTTTTTAAAACATTTTTATTATTGCACTATTTATTTAATTTTACTATTTAATATATATATATTTATATACTTACTGCAATACACAGGTTTTTTCTCTATTATTATGTATTGCATTGTACTGCTGCGGCAAAGACAACAGATTACATGACATATGCCGGTGATATT
Organism: Mobula hypostoma; assembly: GCF_963921235.1. Lineage (NCBI taxonomy): Eukaryota > Metazoa > Chordata > Chondrichthyes > Myliobatiformes > Myliobatidae > Mobula > Mobula hypostoma. Next base: position 109,886,878 of record NC_086100.1, on the reverse strand, counting down.
AAAGTTGATTCTGATTCTGGTCCTGGTGAATGTGTCCACCAGTATTTGCGTATGTTTCCAGTCCCATTGTTCTTCAACACCGCGAACAATCTCCTTGTTCTGCCTATACTTTCACCCACTTTGTCCCAGGAACAATTGAATTACTAATCATGAACATTCACTAGGAGAACAGTGAGCATTATTGTCAACAGTACTGGCAATCTGCTGGAATAAATGCACTTAACCTTAAAAATTGCAAAACTGATGAGAAGACTAGTTTATGAACTGACCAGCAAATGAAGGAAATTATCTGTAGCAGGATGACTCCCAAAGGTGATATCCCAAGGATTTAATTTACATAAATGAATATAATCAGCAATCTTATTCATTGTCTTCATGAAGACTCTCCATCCTAATGGATTCTGCTTAAATGAGTGTCCTTGGTTCATGGTTCTGTGAAGTCATCCCGGTGGTTGCCGAGATAATAAGGCTGGCTTCTTGTGATAACGAGGATCCAGTAGAGGTGTGCATAGGATACGTTGCTGACTTTTTCATGTGATTGTATGGCAATTGTTGGTGAAGACATTGACCTTTCATCTTCTTTAAATGACAACCAGCTCCATCGTGACACACTGCAAGCATTCCACATTGTACTGGTAACACAATAGAAATAAGTATGTTTAGGGTCAAATTGAATGACGCATATCATTACAGTTCCTTTTTATTACTATTTCCAAATATTGTAAAAAATTTCCATCTCAAAAATAAAATATAGCTATCCTCATTGGTTTTAGTAGTTTGGATATAGGTTAAAGGCGAATAACAATAGTATTATTTAGAAGATCAAAATGAATGAAGGTTTCAGCTTTATTTTACACCATAAAACCATAAGATATAGGAGCAGAATTAGGCCATTTGACCTATTGAGTCTACTCCACCATTTCTTCATGGCTGATCCAATTTCCTTCTCAGCCGCAGTCTCCTGCCTTCTCCCTGTATCCCTTCATACCCTGACTAATCAAGGGGAGGGAATGTCGACTCAGACCATAAGAGGCCTGCATCGGGCATTTTCATGCCTTACAAGGTGCAGATTGGAAGTCTGTGTGGGGCGCCACTCCTCGCACAACTAATCAAGACTCTGCTTTAAATGTACATAACGACTTGTCCTCCACAGCCTCCTGTGGCAAAGAATTCCACAGATTCACCACTCTCTGACTAAAGAAATTCCTTCTAATCTCTGTTCTAATAGGACACCCGTCTATTATGAGGCTGTGTCCTCTGGTCTTAGACTCTCCCACCATAGGAAACATCCTCTCCACAGCCACTTTATCAAGGCCTTTCACTATTTGATAGGTTTCAAAGAGGTCTCCCCTTATTCTTCTGAATTCTGGTGAATACAGGCCCAGAGCCATCAAATGCTCTTCATATGACAAGCCATTCAATCCTGGAATCATTTTTATGAACCTCCTTTGAACGACTTCCAGTTTCAGCACATCCTTTCTAAGATAAAGGGCCAAAACTGCTCACAATACTCCAAGTGAGGCCTCACCAGTGCTTTGTGAAGTCTTTCCCTTTTGTTGGTTATTTGATAGATTGAAATATAGGACTTCAATCACATTTGATAAAATTCAATTATAACAGACTGACATTATATCTGGACTTGTTAATTGCATGCTTGAAGTGTACACAGTGGTGTGAATTTTTACAATTCTCTGTCTAGGTGGGCAATGTTTTTTTAAATTATCTGAAAATATCATTTACACTATAATTTCCTCCAGTTTTAGTAATGCTACATTTATTTCTTCATTGCAAAGAATCTCAAATGTGTTTGTAATACATTATGCAAAAAAATTATCACTTTTACAAATGGAAAAACAGATATAGATCTGTCAAGAGTATTTAAAGGGAAACAAAATCCATTATCTTGTAATTTAGTGTGAGTTATTATGTTATTTTCCTACATTGAATACCTACATTTCATTTTTACATCAATGTTAATTAAACTTTAATTACAAATTTAAAGATTAAAAGTCACACTGGACATCAAAGATTTTACTTACTGAATACTTTTGGGTGTATCTTATAGATTCTGGGCTGATTATCATGAAAATCACTGTGAAATTTCCCTATCATGCATCATTTTTAAAAAAAAATATGTTGCCCACAATGCAAGCTGAAAAGCTTCCTATCTTGTTAGGTCAAAACATGATGAGCTAAAAAATAGAAAGAGAATCAATCCCACCCTAGAAATCTCACATATAATTCCAACTTCAAAAACAATTTCTAAAGCAACACACCCAAAATGCTGGAGGAACTCAGCGGGTCAGACAGCATCTATGGAAAGGAATAAACAGTGATGTTTGGGCTGAGACCCTTCATCAGGACTGGAAAGCAAGGGGGAAAATGCCAACCTGATTCTGCAGCATGGTCCTGAGTTTCAACTCTGATAATGTGGACAATACTTGTGTCTCCAAGCTTCCAATTAGATTCCACTCCTGTGAAAGACTGGAACAGTAATGGAGTAGATGTTAGATCCAATAAGATATGGCAAATACAGCTCATGGAACTCCCTATCCAGCAGCACTCTGGGTGTACCTCCACTTCAGTTCATTGTACTAATTTCTCAAAAGGCAATTAGAGATGTGAAATAAATGCAGGCTCTGCCAGCAACATCCAGATCCCAAAGGTAATTGAAAACCACATTATTGGTGCTGAATGTTCATGCAGATGATGGTGGTTGGTTGCAATTACCTCTGCACATATGCATAAATGTCTGCAATTGATATCCAATGGTCTTGCATCTGCCAACAATCAATGTTGAACTTTTCTCTTTGCAAATTCCATCAAAATCCAAAAAAAAACTTAGACCAGGGACCTCAATGCAGGTAATGCAAGTGATGTTCAAAGTCACTGTACTTAGACATAACACATGTTTGCTCACCCAGCAATTAGGAAAGCTATCCAAAAACTGGAACAAAAGGCAAGTTAAATAGCATAAAATAGACCACAGGGACAGAGCTTTAAGGAATTATCTATTAGATGTTAGTTATTCTACACTCTATGTTAGTTAATGAACAAACAATTCTCTATATAGTTTGGAGCAAATGGACACCTGGGTGTGATTAGTGAAATAGTGCCACTGCGGTAGTGAAAGAAGAGAGCAAAGCTTTAGCAGTTTATAACTGAGCACAAAATTAAATTACAGGCTTGTAAATGATCCTGTAGTTCTCCTGGGTTTTTGATACAGTCTTTGGAAGGAACTGAATGGTTTCATTCTACCTTTAAATTTATTTTCTTTACCCATAGCCATAGTATGGAGAATCAAAATCAGGTTTGATTCTGGTTTGATATAGTTTAAAAAATGTACGTATTATCAGAGCAAAAATATTACCTTGAGATTAATTTTCTTGAAGGGATTTGCAGGAAAATAAAGTATAATAGAATTATAATAATCTGTACATAAATATAGACTGACAAACAACCAATGTGCAAAAGACATGTTGTGCAAATTAAAAATAGATAGATAAATAATACTGAGAACAAAAGTTGTAGGGTCCTTGAAAGTGAGTCTGTAGGTTGTAGAATCAGTTCAGAGTTGATGTGAGTGAAATTATCCACCCTAGAAATCTGATGGTGTAGGGTAATAACTCTTCGTAGATGTGAGGAGGGCTTTTCCTATGGTGAAATGGGCTGTATCCCCCACTTCTTGTAGGCTTTTCCATTCTTGGACACTGGTATTTCCATACCAGACTGTGATGCAAATGTCCAGGATACACTCTCCTGTGCATCTATAGAAGTTTGTCAAAGTTTTAGATAACTTGCCAAATCTGCGCAAACTTCTAAGAAAGAAGTGGTGCTGCCATGCTTTCTTTGAAAGAGCATTTACACACTGATCCCAGGACAGATTCTCCTCGTGTTCTATCTGGGTAACTTGGACTTGTTCATAAGAGGACTTTGCAGCAGTGGAACTGGCCAGACATTATGCTGATCTGCCACACGGTGCACCTTTAACGTGTCAGGAGGGAGGGAGAAAGGTAAGAAAGTGAAAGTGGGCAGTGAAGTAGCACAGCTAATGTGAAGTAGTTGGCACAATCGCTTCCTAGCGCCAGCTGTAAGACCGGGGTTCAATTCCTGCTGCTGCCTGTAAGGATGTGAGTTTCCTCGTGTGCTCCGGTTTGTACATGAGTTTCCTCATGTGCTCCAGTTTGTATGTGAGTTTCCTCGTGTGCTCCAGTTTGTACGTGGGTTTCCTCGTGTGCTCCGGTTTGTACGTGAGCTTCTTCGTGTGCTCCGGTTTGTACGTGAGTTTCCTCGTGTGCTCTGGTTTGTACGTGAGTTTCCTCAAGTTTTCCGGTTTGTACGTGGGTTTCTTCGTGTGCTCCAGTTTGTACGTGAGCTTCCTCATGTGCTCCAGTTTGTATGTGAGTTTCCTCGTGTGCTCAGGTTTGTACGTGAGTTTCCTCATGTGCTCCTGTTTGTTCGTGAGTTTCCTCGTGTGCTCCGGTTTGGTCGTGGGTTTCCTCGTGTGCTCCAGTTTTTACGTGAGTTTCCTCATGTGCTCCGGTTTGTACGTGGGTTTCCTCATGTGCTCCAGTTTTTACGTGAGTTTCCTCAAGTTTTCCAGTTTGTATGTGGGTTTCCTCGTGTGCTCCAGTTTGTACGTGAGTTTCCTCGTGTGCTCCGGTTTGTACTTGAGTTTCCTCGTGTGCTGCTGTTTGTACGTGAGTTTCCTCATGTGCTGCTGTTTGTACGTGAGTTTCCTCGTGTGCTCCAGTTTGTACGTGAGTTTCCTCATGTGCTCCGGTTTGTACATGAGTTTCCTCATGTGTTCCAGTTTGTACGTGGGTTTCCTCGTGTTCTCCGGTTTGTATGTCGGTTTCCTCGTGTGCTCCGGTTTATACGTGGGTTTCCTCGTGTGCTCAGGTTTGTACATGAGTTTCCTCGTTTGCTCCGGTTTGTACGTGAGTTTCCTCGTGTGCTCCGGTTTATACGTGGGTTTCCTCGTGTGCTCAGGTTTGTACATGAGTTTCCTCGTTTGCTCCGGTTTGTACGTGAGTTTCCTCGTGTGCTCTGGTTTGTACGTGAGTTTCCTCAAGTTTTCCGGTTTGTATGTGAGTTTCCTCGTGTGCTCCAGTTTGTACGTGAGCTTCTTCGTGTGCTCCAGTTTGTACGTGAGCTTCTTCGTGTGCTCCAGTTTGTACGTGAGTTTCCTCGTGTGCTCCAGTTTTTACGTGAGTTTCCTCAAGTTTTCCGGTTTGTACGTGGGTTTCCTCGTGTGCTCCAGTTTGTACTTGAGTTTCCTCGTGTGCTGCTGTTTGTACGTGAGTTTCCTCGTGTGCTGCTGTTTGTACGTGAGTTTCCTCGTGTGTTCCAGTTTGTACGTGGGTTTCCTCGTGTTCTCCGGTTTGTATGTCGGTTTCCTCGTGTGCTCCGGTTTATACGTGGGTTTCCTCGTGTGCTCAGGTTTGTACATGAGTTTCCTCGTTTGCTCCGGTTTGTACGTGAGTTTCCTCTGTGTTCCAGTTTCCTCCCACAGTCCAAAGAGCTACTGTTAGGGTTAGTGAGTTGAAGGCTTGCTACATTGGCATCAGAAATGTGGCGACACTTGCAGATTTGACACAAACAATGCAATTCTCTTTATGTTTTAATGCACAAGCAACAAGTAAATCAAGCTTATCTAATAGAGCTCCATCTCCTCGACACAACTACAACATCTGGTGCTGTCTGTGTGGAGTTTGCATGTTCGCTCTGTGACTGCAGGAGACTCCTAGGGGTGCTCCCGTCTCATCCCATTCCTAAAGGCATGCAGGTTGGTAAGTGAACTGTAAACTGCCCCAGTGTGTAGCTGAGTAGTACAACCTGACAGACGTTCCTGGAAAGACCAGGAGAAAGATGAATGTGAAATGGGTGACTCAATGGTCTGGAAGGCATATACAACTCCATAGCATCTGTTCTCCAGTCACAGAGGAATTCTGAGACACTCTTGTGTACAGAGTGTGATGGAAGATTATGTGAAAGGAAGCAAAAAAAAATGTGCAGAAAGGCCCAGCTGACTTACTTTCTACTACTGTACAGCTCCACACACAGTAAACGTCCTGGTGACAGTGCACTGCCAGAGTTTACCAGCTGTAAGAATCAAAATTGTCGGTGCTAGAAATCTGAAATAAAACAGAAAATACTGGCAAAACCCAGCAAGTCAGGCAGCCTCTTGTGAGTTGGAAAAAGAGCTTGTATGAGGATAAAGTTTGAGGTCACGGTTTGAGGATAAGGGGGAAGCCTTTTAGGACTGAGATTAGGAAAAACTTCTTCACACAGAGAATGGTGAATCTGTGGAATTCTCTGCAACAGGAAACAGTTAAGGCCAGTTCATTGGCTATATTTAAGAAGGAGTTAGATATGGCTCTTGTGGCTAAAAGGATCAGGGGCTATGGGGAGAAGGCTGGTACAGGGTTCTGAGTTGGATGATCAGCCATGATCATACTGAATGGCGGTGCAGGCTCGAAGGGCCAAATGGCCTACTCCTGCACCTATTTTCTATGTTTCTATGTATTTCAGGTTGAAGATGTCACCATACTTGCGATAGCTCATATTTTGTTTGTCTTTCCATACTTGCTACCTGAGGTGCTGCATTTTACTAGCAATTTCTGTTCTTGTCATTGGAGAAGACAGTCTTTCTGGTTTACTGTTCTTGTGTGGAAATTGCTAGCTACCTCTTGGTTATTTACTCCATGTGGCTGAGGTCAGAGGTAGGTGAAGTAGGAAATGCTCCAGTCTCTGTCATCAATGGCAGTAAAACATCAAAACTAATAGTTTTTTTATAAAGGATTTTTAGCTTTAATTTGGTTTCCTCCTGTGTTCTTGCCATAAAGACATCTAAGGCAACCAATAAATTGGAAAAGATGCATACAATGTACGAAATGCTATAACTGAATCACTGCAGGCAAGCTTTGGAGCTTGAGTCAATTTCAAGGCTAGAAACATAGAAGGCAGGAATGTCGGATGTACTCAGGATCATCTGGGATGCTGAGGATATCGTAGATGATAACGTTGGTGAGGCAGTCACACCTAGTGAGGCGGGCTGCAGATGTATGGGTGACCACTTGGAGAAGTAAGGGGAGTAGGCAGACAGTCCTCCTGTGGCCATAACCTTGCACAGCCTGTACCGTCAGCACCAGCAGCCAGCCGTGAGGCAAAGAAGGGAAGTGTGAAGTCCGGCAGCATGATAGTGAAAGGGATCTTGATGGTAAGCGGAGCGAACACACATTCTTTGTGGCTACTATCAAGACTCCTGGTGCAGTGCCAGGGGGAAGGATGTCTCACAGTGGGTAAAGAGCATTCTGAGAGGGGAGGTTGTCTTGGGTACAAATTGCACAAGCAGGAGCGGGGAGGAGGTCCTGGAAGGGGACTCTAGGAGCTAGGTAGATGATAAAATGGATCAATAGGCTCGTTTCCAGGGCAATGAGACCTGTATGAACAAGGTGATTTGCATATGAACTGGACGGGAATCAATATCCTCACTGAGCTCTTTGTGAGGGTTTAAACTGGAGTGGCAGAGGGCTGGGAACCACAATAGCAAGGCAACGGGTGATAGAGATGAGAAGTATGACAAGTAATACAAGCACTCTGGTTTGACACCCTAGTTGGGCGATTTTCCATTAATTTTCTGCTATTTATTTAAATCTTACATCCATCCCACAAGGTGAGGGGGTAAAAATCTTTCTGTTGTGACTCTGTTGCAATGTAGAGACATTTGAATTTAAAATTCTAATAGCTTGTAGAAAGAAGCTGTCCTGTAGCCGGCTGGTCCTGGCTTTAATGTTGTGCTGCCATTTGTCAGACAGAAGCAGCTGACACCAGTTTATGGTCATGGTGACTGGTGTCCCTGTTCTATAGATTTGCTGCGTATGCCCACAAGAAAATGAATCTCAGGGGTGTAAATGGTGACATATTTGTACTTCGATAATAAAATTTACTTTGAACTTTGAAAGGAAGGACACCAAGGGGTTTGCTGATAAACGCCATTGGGAATGATGGGCTGCAATGTGTTTATTATGGGTAAGAGGGATGAACTTTGGGCCTAGATAAGTACATGGAATTACAACATTATTACGTAGACCTGGTTGCACGAGGGACAGGACCAGCAGCTCAACATCCCTGGGCTCTGGATTTCACTGTTTTAAATTAGATTAGATTATGAGGACACTCAGTCCTCGTTTATTGTCATTTAGCAACGCATGCATTAAAAAATGATACAACGTTCCTCCAGAATGATATCACAAGAAAACACAGGACAAACCAAGATGAAAATGGACAAAACCACATAATTATAACATATAGTTACAACAGTGCAAAGCAAGACCATAATTTGATAAAGAGCAGACCTTGGGCACGGTTAAAAAAAAAGTCTCAAAGTTCTGATAGCCTCATCATCTCACACAGTCAGTAGAAGGGAGAAACTCTCCCTGCCATGAACCTCCAAGCGCCACAAACTTGCCAATGCTGCACCATTGGAAGCACCCGACCACAGCGGACTCTGAGTCCGTCCAAAAACTTCGAGCCTCCGACCAGCCCTCCGATCCAGTATCTCCGAGCACCATCCCCTGCCGAGCCCATCGACCACGCCCCAGCTGCTGAGCAACAAGCAAAGCCGAGGACTCGGGCCCGTCTACTGGGAGAAAGATGTGATGTGTGGGGGTGGGGAGGGTAAAAGAGTTGGAGGATTTACACTACTATGGAGGGGTACAGAAAAAACAGTGGGACACTAACTTCCTTAGTGTTGACTGGAACTTCCTTAACACAAAAGGCTTAGATGGGGCAGAATTTCTTCAGTGTATTCAAGAGGGGTTTAACGAAGTGGTATAGAAACATAGAAACATAGAAAATAGGTGCAGGAGTAGGCCATTCGTCCCTTCGAGCCTGCACCACCATTTATTATGATCATGGCTGATCATCCAACTCAGAACCCCGCCCCAGCCTTCCCTCCATACCCCCTGACCCCTGTAGCCACAAGGGCCATATCTAACTCCCTCTTAAATATAGCCAATGAACTGGCCTCAACAGTTTCCTGTGGCAGAGAATTCCACAGATTCACCACTCTCTGTGTGAAGAAGTATATGGAGAGACCAGCTAGAGGAGAGAACATACTCAATCAAGTTTTGGGTAATGAGCCACACTGAGTGATAGAGCTGACACTGATTTTGGGAGCAGTGACCACAATTCATGATGTTTTAAGATAGTTATAAGGAGGAAACTGGATCATGTGAGAAGATACTAAACTGGGAGAGAGTAAATTAGGGCAGGATCGTACAGAAGCTAAGAGGAGTGGAATGGGAGCAGCTGCTGTTGGGCTGACATGTGGGAATTGTTTAAGAACCAGATGACTAGAGTTCCAGATTGGCCTGTTCTGGGAAGGAGTAAGGACGAGGAACTTTGGATGCAAGAGGTCCTAAATTTAGTCAAGAAGCAAACATAAGGTTATGAAGTTGAAATCAGACTGGACTATTGTGAAATATAAAAACAGCAAGATAGTCCTCAAACTGGGATTACAGATAGCAAAAGGGACCTTGCTTATCAGGATCAAGGCTAATCCCAAGGCATTTTACATTTGTGTTAAGAAAAATAGAATAACTAAGGTGAGGGTAGGTCCGTAGAGGATACAGTGGAGAATTTGTGCTTGGAGTCAGTGCAAGTGGCAGAAGCATTAAATGAGTACCTTATGTCACTGTTTACCAAGGGGCAAGATTTGGAGGATTCTGAAAACAGAGTAGGGCATATTAATATGCGGGGACATTTCGGGACTAAGGAGGAAGCAGTGCTGTGTCTTCTGAAAAGCATTAAGGAGAGAATCCTCAGTATTCCAGAATATTGAATGAGGCCAATGAGCAGATTGCTGGGGCTTTGACATAGAAACATAGAAACATAGAAAGTAGGTGCAGGAGTAGGCCATTCGGCCCTTCGAGCCTGCACCGCCATTCAGTATGATCATCGCTGATCATCCAACTCAGAACTCTGGACCAGCCTTCCCCTCCATACCCCCTGATCCCTTTAGCCACAAGGGCCGTATCTAACCCCCTCTTAAATATAGCCAATGAACTGGCCTCAATTGTTTCCTGCGGCAGAGAATTCCACAGATTCACCACTCACTGTGTAAAGAAGTTTTTCCTAATTTCGGTCCTAAAAGGCTTCCCCTTTATCCTCAAATTGTGACCCCTCGTTCTGGAATTCCCCAACATCAGGAACAATCTTCCTGCATCTAGCCTGTCCAATCCCTTTAGGATTTTACACGTTTCAATAAGATCCCCCTCAATCTTCTAAATTCCAACGAGTATAAGCCTAGTCGATCCAGTCTTTCATCATATGAAAGTCCTGCCATCCCAGGAATCAATCTGGTGAACCTTCTTTGTACTCCCTCTATGGCAAGGATGTCTTTCCTCAGATTGAGGGACCAAAATTGCCCACAATACTCCAGGTGTGGTCTCACCAAGGCCTTGTACAACTGCAGTAGTACCTCCCTGCTCCTGTACTCGAATCCTCTTGCTATAAATGCCAGCATACCGTTCGCCTTTTTCACCGCCTGCTGTATCCTCACGAGCAGCAAGTGAGGTCCCAGAGTGATGTCGCCTGGATTAGAGGATATGGGCTGCAAGGAAAACCTGGACAAACTGACGTTGCTCTCCCTAGAACATCGGAGCCTGAAGGGAGACCTGATAGAGGATTTTGAAATTATGAGACACAGAGTTAAAGTAGACATTCAGAATCCTTTCTCCAGAGTAGAAATGTCAAAGGCCAGACGACATGCTTTTAAGATGGGGGACTGGAGTTTAAAGGCAACATGAGGTAATGTTTTTTACCCAGAGGGTGGCAGGAGCCTGAAGTGGGTAGTAGTGGAATCAGCAAACAACAGGAATTCTGCAGATGCTGGAAGTTCAAGCAACACACATAAAAGTTGCTGGTGAACGCAGCAGGCCAGGCAGCATCTCTAGGAAGAGGTGCAGTCAATGTTTCAGGCCGAGACCCTTCGTCAGGACTAACTGAAGGAAGAGCTAGTAAGAGATTTGAAAGTGGGAGGGGGAGGGGGAGATCCAAAATGATAGGAGAAGACAGGAGGGGGAGGGATGGAGCCAAGAGCTGGACAGGTGATTGGCAAAAGGGACATGGGAGGATCATAGGACAGGAGGTCCGGGAAGAAAGACGGTGGGGGGGGTACCCAGAGGATGGGCAAGGGGTATGTTCAGAGGGACAGAGGGAGAAAAAAGAGAGCGAGAGAAAGAATGTGTGTATAAAAATAAGTAACAGATGGGGTACGAGGGGGAGGTGGGGCAATAGCGGAAGTTAGAGAAGTCGATGTTCATGCCATCAGGTTGGAGGCTACCCAGACGGAATATAAGGTGTTGTTCCTCCAACCTGAGTGTGGCTTCATTTTTACAGTAGAGGAGGCCGTGGATAGACACGTCAGAATGGGAATGGGAGGTGGAATTAAAATGTGTGGCCACTGGGAGATCCTGCTTTCTCTGGTGGACAGAGCGTAGGTGTTCAGCAAAGCGGTCTCCCAGTCTGCGTCGGGTCTCGCCAATATATAAAAGGCTACATTGGGAGCACCGGACGCAGTATATCACCCCAGCCGACTCACAGGTGAAGTGTTGCCTCACCTGCAAGGACTGTTTGGGGCCCTGAATGGTGGTAAGGGAGGAAGTGTAAGGGCATGTGTAGCACTTGTTCCGCTTACACGGGTAAGTGCCAGGAAGGAGATCAGTGGGGAGGGATGGGGGGGACGAATGAACAAGGGAGTTGCGTAGGGAGCGATCCCTGCGGAATGCAGGGGGGGGGAGGGAAAGATGTGCTTAGTGGTGGGCTCCCGTTGGAGGTGGCGGAAGTTACGGAGAATAATATGTTGGACCCGGAGGCTGGTGGGGTGGTAGGTGAGGACGAGGAGAACCCTATTCCTAGTGGGGTGGCAGGAGGATAGAGTGAGAGCAGATGTAAGTGAAATGGGGGAGATGCGTTTAAGAGCAGAGTTGATAGTGGAGGAAGGACAGCCCCTTTCTTTAAAAAAGGAAGACATCTCCCTCGTCCTAGAATGAAAAGCCTCATCCTGAGAGCAGATGCGGCGGAGACGGAGGAATTGTGAGAAGGGGATGGCGTTTTTTCAAGAGACAAGGTGAGAAGAGGAATAGTCCAGATAGCTGTGAGAGTCAGTAGGCTTATAGTAGACATCAGTGGATAAGCTGTCTCCAGAGACAGAGACAGAAAGATCTAGAAAGGGGAGGGAGGTGTCGGAAATGGACCAGGTAAACTTGAGGGCAGGGTGAAAGTTGGAGGCAAAGTTAATAAAGTCAACGAGCTCTGCATGCGTGCAGGAAGCAGCGCCAATGCAGTCGTCGATGTAGCGAAGGAAAAGTGGGGGACAGATACCAGAATAGGCACGGAACATCGATTGTTCCACAAAGCCAACAAAAAGGCAGGCATAGCTAGGACCCATACGGGTGCCCATAGCTACACCTTTAGTTTAGAGGAAGTGGGAGGAGCCAAAGGAGAAATTATTAAGAGTAAGGACTAATTCCGCTAGACGGAGCAGAGTGGTGGTAGAGGGGAACTGATTAGGTCTGGAATCCAAAAAGAAGCGTAGAGCTTTGAGACCTTCCTGATGGGGGATGGAAGTATATAGGGACTGGACATCCATGGTGAAAATAAAGCGGTGGGGGCCAGGGAACTTAAAATCATCGAAAAGTTTAAGAGTGTGAGAAGTGTCATGAACATAGGTAGGAAGGGATTGAACAAGGGGGGATAAAACGGTGTCGAGGTATGCAGAAACGAGTTCGGTGGGGCAGGAGCAAGCTGAGACAATAGGTCGGCCAGGACAGGCAGGTTTGTGGATCTTGGGTAGGAGGTAGAAACGGGAAGTGCGAGGTGTGGGAACTATAAGGTTGGTAGCAGTGGATGGGAGATCCCCTGAGCGGATAAAGTCGGTGATGGTGTGGGAGACAATGGCCTGGTGCTCCTTATTGGGGTCACAATCGAGGGGTAAATAAGAGGAGGTATCCGCGAGTTGTCGCTGTGCCTCGGCAAGATAGAGGTCAGTACGTCAGACTACAACAGCACCCCCCTTATCGGCGGGTTTAATAATAAGGTTAGGATTAGTGCGGAGGGAGTGGAGAGCAGAGCGTTCTGAAGGAGTGAGGTTGGAATGGGGACAAGGTGCGGTGAGGTCGAGACGGTTGATGTCCCGTCGGCAGTTAGCGATAGAGAGATCCAGAGCAGGCAGAAGACCAGAGCGGGTTGTCCATGAAGAAGAGGAGGGTTGAAGACAGGAGAAGGGGTCATCGGTGGGGGTGGAAGAGTCCTTACTGAAGAAGTAGGCTCGGAGACGGAGATGGCGGAAGAAAAGTTCCGCATCATGGAGAATGCGGAACTCGCTGAGGTGTGGGCGAAGGGGGACAAAGGTGAGGCCCTTACTGAGAACAGAGCGTTCTGCCTCCGACAGTTGAAGGTCGGAGGGGATGGTAAAGACCCGGCACGGATGACAGCTGGGATCAGAGGGGGGAGGGGGGAGGCTGGGGGTGTCAATGGAGAGGGGATGGTTGGGGTGAGAGGAAGATGGAGCTTCTGAGGGCCCAGGAGCTGAGTAGTGGAATCAGGTGGGGTTGAAGAGGGTTTTAAATAGACACGTGAATAGGAAGTGAATGGAGGGATGTGGATAAATACATTGGAAGACATTTAGCATAAATTAGCATCAACACCGGCACCACATGATGGGCCGAATGACCTGCCCAGTGCTGCACAGTTCTATATTCTATACACACCTAACAGATAAGTGATGATGGGTTAGTGTGCTTCAGTGTGACAAAAATGAAAATAGGAGGTGTAGGGTGGCGGTGTGGAGAGACGTCTCTCCCAAAGGAGGTGTAAGGCATTCCTTGCCTCTGTTAACCTGCAGGCCGCCTGCTCAGACCCTTACCCCCAGTCAGGGTCACACAAAGCCATGCGAGCAGGTGGTGGATGGTCGTACGAGCGGCCGATGCACACCACAAGCCCTGGTTATGCCACCACTGACGCCAGGCAGACAACCTCTGAAGAATATTGCTAAAGGCTGGGGATACCCATCTTGTAAAACCACTGCCCAGAAAAAGACAATGGCAAACCACTTCTGCAGAAAAATTTGCCAAGAACAATCGTGGTCATGCTAAGACCATGATTAGCCATGTCATACGACACGGCACATAGCAAACAAACATGAAGGTGGATTGTAACTGGGATAGTGTTAAGGAAGCAAGTATGTTGTTTATTTAATAGATGATTAAAATATTTGATAAAAAGTTCCTCGCTAGATACTTAAACAATGGTTGCAAGGATTCTTCTACTAAACCGTATTGTTTTCACTGAGAAACGTGTTAATATCTGCATATTAAACACAGAGGTAACTGACTCTGTATGACAGTGAACAATGTAGAAACAAAATGCCAGATTGTTTTACATTTTGACTGATTTTTAGTTCTATTACGGGAAGTAATTTTGTGAGTGCAACAAACATTAAAACATGAAATGGGAGCATCACTGAGCAAGGAGTACATGGGCTTCTGACATTGTATCGCATTAGGAAGAAGATATGCAAAATCTGCTTAAATCAGAATAACTCTTCTTGTATGAAAATTATTATGTCTTTTTACAAAGGTAGCTTACTTGGTTAACTAAATTCAAATCTAATAACCTTACAATGAATGAATTTCTGTACTTTGATAAAACAATATTTTAAACAGCAATTCAGTGATCAGGGAACGGGTATGAGCTGTAGAAGTGTATTTTCAAAAAAGATCCCATTAAAGGACCCATTATACCACATTGTTAGTCACAGCATTTCAATTTTTGATAATGATACTGCAAAAAGTTGCTTACTTTCCTGGGTTCCACCAGAAGTTTGTTTTATATTTTGGAACTTACATTTACAAAGTTAGATTCGATGTACTGAAGGAGAGTAAGACTATGCTGAGGAACAACATTACTGTCACCCATGCCTGTAACCACTCGCACTGGGATATTTATAAGTGTAAACTCACAGGCATTTATCTAATCAGTCACTGACACAGGAGGTGTCATTTCAGTGAGGTTTGCGCTTGTTTGCTGATTATAGCAGAAACAAGGAAAGAAGTGGCTTTATGAATGTGTTGTAATAGTAGTGCCTTTTCAGTAAAGGTCATTATCATGCATCAGATTAATTACAATCAACTCACACTGCAGAGAAAGTGCTGAAGATTCAAAGCATGGCAGAAACAAAACCGAGTCAGCTCTGCTCTGTACTGCTCTGTGCCAGTCTGAAGCGAAGTCTGTGCTCATTATTTAACTCAAACTGAATGTAAAATCCATACTACAACCACTGCTACACAGAGCAGTCTTCAGAATGAGCTTATTAATTTTATCTCGTCACACTCTATCAGGTCTAGTATAACCTGCCCTCTGCTTGTTTCCAGTACGTACTGGGCCAAAAATGCTCCATGAACTGCTTTCAGAGCTTCCTTTGCAGAATTTTCTAATCGTTATATAGATTATAATTCTCCATGGTTACTGCCAGACTTTTCTGAGAAGCTGTCATTACTTTTTATTTTATACTCTGTCCTATGCTATAGTCAGGAAAGAGGGAGGCCTGCACACCATTCCCACAAGTGACTTACTGACTCGCAAACCTGCATTCTCTTTCCTGAACTTATTCATCCCCGTTTATTGCTTGAATTAATTCATAGAGGCACTTGTCTAACTTCTCCCAGCTTCGCAGACTTCTTAAATATCACATACTCTTCAAAATCAGAGCAAATCATGTCTCCGGTAGTTATATCTCTTTCATGTGAAAATCTGCAGATGCTGGAGATCAAAATCAGCACACACAGAATGGTGGAGGAACTCAGCCAGCAGGCAGCATCTATGGAAATGAATAAACAGTCGACGTTTCGGGCTGAGACTGGAAAGGAAGGGGAGAAATGAGAGTAAGAGGAAGGGGGGAGGGGAGGAAGGAGTACAAGGTGGCAGGTGATAGGTGAAACCAGGAGGGGGCCAGGGAGGGGTGAAGTAGAGCTGGGAAGTTAATTGGTGAAAAAGGTGCAGGACAGGAGAAGGGGAATCTGATAGGAGAGGACAGAAGACCATGGAAGAAAGGGAAGGGGGAGGAGCACCAGAGGGAGGTGCTGGGCAGGTAAGGAGATAGGAGAGGGAGGGAAACAGGAGTGGAGGAATGGTGAGGGTGGGGGGCAATTACAGAAACTTCAAGAAATTGATGCTCGTGCTAAATCTCTTTAATAGTTATCAGTTCAGAAATATGGAGGTGAAATCAACACTCGGGTCTTATTGCCCAAGTGCCCTGCAGAGTTGTGTGTGAATTGTCTAATTTATTAACATATTATGGTGAATCAGTCACTCTTTAACAGACTCTTCTTATCATTAACTTAAACTCCAGTAGGATACTAGATCCTCCTTGAGATACCTACTTGTGCAATGGAGGAGTTGAGAGGAAATCTGTCTAGTAAAAATGTTATGGTTTATAATATCACATCCTTATATATGTATAATAATAAAGAATATAAAATCAAATAAATGTGGTACAACAGAAAAGCTATAAGGTCAGTGATTTCAGAAGGGTCAAAAAAGGGTTAATACTGTGTATAACTAGATTTGTGTGTGTTAAAATGCAGAAAATTAACACTGCATTCCTAGCTAAGCAAGCTTGCACAATGACTCTTTGGTATGACCAGGAGCATGTCTTATCTTGTTTAAATTACCATCTGAAGCAAATGTAGGGTCAGTTTTCCACAATAAATGAGGAAGTAAAAATATACAACAATGTTTGTTTTGTTATTAACTGGTTGGTAGATCAAGATCCAAGTAAACAGGTCAAATTCTTTTGTGGTCTATACACACCCTTAGCAATTAGGCTGGGCATAAAGTTACTTGAACTGATTATGTAATGTCAGTGAAGAATACAGTCAATTGTGTAGTTGTATTAATCATCCATTTTACCAATTAAATACTATCCTGATTTAAAAATAATGGCACTATTGATACCAAGAGTGAGTAATCCCCTAAAGAGCAATAAAAAATATGATATTAAGACAAGGAGCCGCAAGATTTTTAAAAAAGATTAGCAGCTAGAGTTGGTAAATTAAGAAAGAACTGTTTAAGCATTTAACCACAAATATGGCAGATTGCAGTTCAGTGAGAAATAGTGAGGTGACTTTCAAGAGAGTACGAAAGGAAAATTAAGATATTCCATAAACATGAGAAAGTCTGCAGATGCTGGAAATCCAAAATGCTGGAGGAAATCAGCAGGTCAGACAGTATCTATGGAAATGAGTGAACAGTCAACGTTTCAGGCCGAGACCCCTCTTCAGGACTGAGAAGGAAGGGGGAAGATAACAGAATAAAAAGGTGGGGCGAGGGGAAGGCTATTCTATACTCTCCTTTCAATATGTACTAAGCTCTATGGGAGGCTGTACTTGCATTCCACTTGCATCCTGCCACCTTTCACTGATTATGACAGGGTTGGGGTAACAAGCTGAACCAGAGTCAGTTTATTATCACTGGCATGTGTCGTGGAGTTTATGAACTTAGCCGCAGCAGTTCAATGCAATACATAGTATAGAAGAAAGAAAAAAAAAACAATAATAAATAAATAAATCGATCAATCAATCAATTACAATACACATATATTGAATAGATTAAAAATTGTGCAAAAGAACCAGAAATAATATATATTTAAAAAGTGAGTAGTGTTCACAGGTTCAATGTCCATTTAGGAATCGGATGGCAGAGGGGAAGAACCTGTTCCTGAATTGCTGAGTGTGTGTCTTCAGGCTTCTGTACCTCCTACCAGTGAGAAAAGGGCATGCCCTGGGTGCTGGGGTCCTTAATAGTGGACGCTGCCTTTCTGAGACACCACTCCTTGAAGATGCCCTGGATATTTTGTAGGCTAGTACCCAAGATGGAGCAAACTAAATTTACAACCCTCTGCAGCATCTTTCAGTCCTGTGCGGTAGCCCCCCCGCCCCCCCCCCCCATACCAGACAGTGTTGCAGCCTGTCAGAATGCTCTCTACAGTACATCTATAGAAGTTGAAGCTGAGGTACCACTGAAAGCCAAAAAACAATAACATCGTAAGACAATGACTAATGTTGGAAGTATAGTTTTGACCACCACCATGACAGCTATGTTATTTAACTTCATTGATTTAAATGAATGTGAACTAAGAATCCAGTTCTAATAGAGGTAACTGAATTGTAAAGATCTGTCTGCCTCACCAATATCCTAAAGCAAAGGAAACCTTCCGTCTTAATCAGTGGATCTCTGCCCAAAAGTGATCTGACTCATTACTGCCATCAAACCATTTAATTTAGGAGTTATTAAGATTGTATTAGGATTGTAACTTCCACATCCTATGAATGTGATAAATATGCCTGTTTTTAAATAAAACTACTCATATTTTTCATGTCAAATGTATGAAGATATTCTTCCATTCTCACATGTAGGCTTACTACTTTTTGGCAAATCTCATCCAATTTTGAATTACTGCACAAATTGGATAACCAAATCTCCACCATCTGAAAATGTAAGAAATAACCTTTTGCTATATTATCATTGGAAGAGATATCTACGGTTATGCCAGTTTAGGCAGTATACGGTTAGACAGTTTTGTATATTTCCAATTGTTTTTTTCGACCAAGATTCAAGAGCTAAGTATATACAGGACTTAAATATTCTAAATTCTAGATCCTGAAGACTAACAAATTTCATATTTACTTAAGGCTTCATTTTGCTAAAGTTTGAGATTTCACTCCTTCAAAGCTTAATAGAAAAGAGTAATCTGTTGATGTTTCAGGCAGAGACCTTTTTTCCAGGACTGGAAAGGAAGGGGAGAAGTCAGAGTATGAACTTACTCGGACTTCTCCCCTTCTGTTACAGTCTCGATGAAGGTCTTGGTCTGAAACGTTGAATGTTTACTCTGTTCCATAGATGCTGCCTGGCCTGCTGAATTCCTCCAGCATTTGTGTGTGTTGCTTTGGATTTCCAGCATCTGCAGATTTTCTCATGTTTGGAAAGTTTAATAGAGTTGTCTATTCTGTTATATTCGCCCTGAATTGAGATTGAGATACAATCTATCCTGTAGGTTCGGTAATGTTGTTGACCTTCAGTTGGACTGCAGAAACATTACTGAATACTTTCAAGTTTGTGCAAATTATTTCAATAAAAATACAGAAATTGAATTCAAACTGCTGTTTAAACCTGTAAAATGTAATGCGGGCTCCATAGCAACTTAGGCAAAAATATTGTAAAAATAATGTCTGTTTTTCTTTGAACATGGTCCTGCCATCAACAAGTTCCCTTGCACTGAAGTTAGAGACAATGTTAATTTTAAATGTAAATACCTGGCCCAGAGAAGTTTCAGCATTACCCTTTCTTTACTTTTAAACATTGGAAATAGTTTTACAAATGATACCCTCTGGTGAAATTTGTGCATGCATTTTCATGCTTTATCATGCACCCATTTTAACCTTAATGAAATTACCTGCTGTTCATTGTTTGTTGAAGTTTCGGTTACATTGTCAATGCTACTGCAGCTTGTTTGACTCATTTCTTCCTGATAATGGCTCTTCTTGAAATGCTTCTGGAATCTAGGAAACAAAACCTGTTGTAATTAACCAAGCTCCATGTACAATTAACAGTGAGTGAAGGGTTTGAACTGTTAACTTGGAAAGTGAAGGAAAGATAAAAATGAGGGAGCATGATTGTGAAAATTTGAGTGCAGCTATTTAGGGATACATTCAGCAAGCAATTTTTCACACAAGTGGCAAGAGATAATACTTCCCAGCCTAAAGAGGCCAAGGATACTCTGTCAATCGAAATGTTCAAAATTGATTGCAATGTGTTATATCAAAGCATCTATTCACTAACCAGCCATATGAATTAAAGAAAACAACTGCTTGATGTTTTGTTAACTTCTGGCAGAAAGCATAAAGCAACTGATATATTACAGAATAGGTATCAGGAAATGTAGAGGAGACTTGACTGAAAAGCAGAGCAGTGGAGATGATTTAGGAGTTCGTGGCAACTTTGATAACTTTAATAATCAATTGCAAAATCTATAAACCGTAAGTGGCCACAAAGCAAGAAAGAACAGATATTAAACTCACAGGCAATAAGGCTACTGAAGACTAGGAGTTACCGGTTGAGGCTAGCTGGTATGTATGAGTGAACAGGATTGTGGATGAGAACTGGGTTTAAATAGGCTGCAGGTGCCGAGCTGGAAATGAGTGGCAGGTGACTCTTGTTAAGTGGGTGAGACTGGGTGGGTGATCCAGCGGAACTCTTCGATGTGCGATGGATCCAAGATGAAACTGGACGGCACCCAAGATCTCTCCTCCAGGCGGTACCCTTCTCAGATGACCAGATACTGCACAGCTCATCCACGACAAAGTGTATCCATCAATCCGCAGACTGTGTGCACTGGACCACCTTCCACCATCCTAGGTTCCAGAGGTGCGGGCTCAGGCAGGTTGAGTAGTCCATAGACAACAGGCTTGCGGCAGGACACCTGGAAGGTAGGTTTGATCCTGAGGGACAGCGGTAGCTGGAGAAGGGTAAGTGACTGGATTGATGCAATGGATAACCTTGAAGGGACCAATACTGGGGTGAGAGCTTGTGGTGTACAAGGACAGATCACGGTTGGATAGGTAGACACTGAGCCAGGCTGGAAGAATCTGGCTGGGCGCTACTGGTGGCAGTAGGCATCGTTGTCATGGCTGTTTGTGCCTTCTTCCTGCATTCTGGCAGTGGTGAACCAGGGGCCCAATGGATGGGACCTCCACCATTTGCACTACTGTGGGGAACAGTGGGGGTTGGTAGCCATGAAGCAGTTCGAAGGATGACATAACCACGGTAGAGGAGGTGTGCAGATTGTAGGACAGCTCAGCATAAACCAGACAATGCTTCCATGTGGAAGGGTCAGATGCAGCAAAACATCACAGAAATCTCTCCACTTGCTGATTGACTATTTCTGACCGGCCATTAGTCTGTGGATGATAGCTGGAAGTCAACCTCACTGAGGTGTAGAAGTGGGAGCAGGACTCAGCAGAACTGTGAGACAAATGTAGGCCACAACCCAACACAATATTCTGGGGGCAAGCCGTGGAGATGAACGACGTTGGAAAGCCAGGTTCGCCATCTCAACAGCTGATGGATGTTTGGGGAGAGCAATGGTGGAGAACCTTGGAGAACTGGTCCACACACTGTCATGATCACTGCAGCCCCATTGGAAGGAGGCAAACCCGTGATGAAATCCATGGCGATGTGGGACCATGGGTGTCAAGGAACTGGCAGGTCTACAGGAGCCCAAAGGGCTGTTGGCTGGAGGAACTGGACTGGGCGCGTTGAAGGCAGGCAGTGACAAACTGACGTACATCTGCAATCATGGTGGTCCACCAGAATTGGCGTCAAGAGTATGTCATGCACCTGGGTAGCTGGAGAGGGGTGAGGGGTGGGCACACTGGTGGGCCAAAGAGGCCACCACATATACATGCAGTTGTCAGGTGTGTCGGCCGGACCAGGCTTGTGCAGTTGGGCCTGGCACATCTGGTTCTCAATGTCCCAGATGATCAGGGTGAGTATCTGGGAGGATGGATCTCCAGCTGGGTCAAACTGTCGTGACAGGGCATCCACCTTGGTGTTCTTGGAGCTGTATTGGTAAGAGATGGTGAGGTTGAATTGCTCAATGAAGAGGGACCAGCAAGCCTGATGAGGGTTCAGTTGACAGGTCTGTTATATGGACATGAGGTTCAGGTGATCAGTCCAGATCAGAATGGACTTGGTGTTACCCATCAGCCAATGTCTCTGTTCTTCCAGGGCCCATTTGATGGCAGCTAGCTCCCTGTCTCCTACTCCATAACGGTGCACTGTAGAATTAAGCTTGTGCGGGAAGGCAGCACAAGGGTGTGTGTTCTCGTCCGGTCCTCACTGGGACATGTGCCCACGTCACAGTTGTCCATCTCTACCACAAAAGGTCTGGAGGGGTTCGGATGGTGGAGAATGAGAGCAGTGGTAAAGCATCTCTTGAGCTCCTCAAAAGCGTGGTCCACAGCAACAGACCAGGTTATCTGTGAGGGTGGTGATTTGGTGAGGGAGGTGAGCGGAGTGGTGATTTAGCTGCAGTTTATGATAAACCGGCAGTAGAAGTTGGAGAAGCCCAAGGAGCACTCTGTAGCTGTTTGAGGGAGCGCGGTCGGGGCCGCTCAACGATGGTGTGCACTTTCTCTGGGTCCATGTCCACGCCTTGGCGTGAAAGGACATAACCCAGTAAGGAAATAACTGGGGTGTGGAAATAGCATTTTTCTAACCTGCAGTACAGTTGGTTTTCCAGGAGATGCTGAAGGACTGATCAGACGTTTATAGATGTGGTCTTGGGGGTCCTTGGAGAAGATGAGGATGTTGTCGAGGTAGACAAAGACTCACCAGTGTAGCATGTCTCAGTGAAACACATTGATAATAACAAGGAAAATGGCTGGATTGTTGCAAAGTTTAAAAAACATCGCCAAGTATTTGTAGTGACCAGTGGATGTTATGAATGCCCTTTTCCACTCATCCCCCTGGCATCTACAGATCAGGCTGTGGGCACTTTGTAGATCCAGTTTGGTGATTTTGTTGAGTCCATGACAGTTAATTCAGGAATTAGAATTAGATTTAGAAAAATCTTTGCGTTGTGACTCTGTTGCAATGTATAGACATGTGAATTTAGATGTCTAACGGCTTGTAGGAAGAAGCTGTCCCGTTGCCTGGCTTTAACGCTGCGGTAGCGCTTGCCAAACAGAAACGGCTGAAACAGTTTATGGTTGGGGTGACTGATGTTCCCGATGATCTTCCGGGCCTTTTTTCTGCACCTGCTGCTGTACATTTCCTTAATGGAGGGAAGTTCACAACCACAGATGTGCTGGGCTGTCTGTACCACTCTCTGAAGTGCCCAGCGTTCGAGGTTGGTGCGGTTCCCGTACCAAGCAGTGATACAGCCAGTCAAGGTGCTTTCAATGGTGTCCCTGTAGAAGGTCTTGAGGATCTGGGGGCCCGTGCCAAACTTCTTCAGTTGCCTGAGGTGAAAGAGACGTCGATCAAGAAGAACCTTTCACTGGCTGGGGACTGGAACGTTGACTGAACCTGTGCTGTGGAGCTTCAGCAATGTAGTCATTTATGGCTCGGGTCTCGGGGGGGCAGAGGGAGAACAGATGACCTCCGGCCGTGTAGTCTCTGAGGTAGCAAGGTGCTGGCCACACCGTGGTATTCCTGTGGGAGTTTGGTGAGGTCAGGTGTTTCCTCTGTCTCCACAGCTCTACGGTGTGAAGCTCACTGATGTTGCAGGCAGTTACCCCTCAAGTGGTCCCTGCTGAACCGGGTGGCAAGGCAAAGGAAGGGCCATGAGTGGAGGGCCAGGGGTAACCCAAGATTAGAGGAGTGATGGGTGAGTCGATCAGGAAGAATTAGATAGACTCACGGTGCTCTCTGATGCTCACATGCAAGGCTGTGTGCGTGCTCTGAACATCCCAGCTCCCAAGGGACGTCTGTCAGTGGCTGTGATGCAGAAGGGGTGAAAGATAGGCTGGGAATTAAGTCCAAGATGCACACAAGGGGTCCTGTCCAAAAAGTTGCCTGCGGCGCCTGAATCCAGCAGGTTCCTCTCATGTACTTAGAGCCATCAGGGTCCGGAGGAAAACAGAGAGAGAGATACAAGCTATGATACTGGGATGAGGGGCCAGGGGAGCTTTTCAGATGGAAGGCTCTACCCGGTGGTGCCATTTCCTGGACGCATTTGATGCACGGGTGATTGACTGCTCTGCAGTGTGCAGACAAGTTGTTCCTCCATCGATGATCATGTTCTTGAGGAGTTAAAGCAGCTCTCTCTAACTGCATGGGTTCTAGACGTGTTGATGATTCTGGGAATGGAAATGGGGTCTGGCTGAGGATCTGGAGGGTCATTCCATAAGATACCTATTAATTCGGAGGGCCGGAGTGATGAGGCTTTTGAGGTTAGTGGCATCTCCCGGGTAGACAGCTCAATTTTGAGGCACTTTGGGAAACCGTTATGGTAATGGGCCGACAGCACTTTCACATCTCAGCTCCACTCAGCTGCGAGGGTCCTGAATTCCACGGTGAAATCTAGGACCAAGCGTGAGCCTTGACACAGGTGATGTATCCAATCCACGATCCCTCTTCCATTTCCCGGAGCATCTCATCAGAGAATTCCTCACATTTATTGCAAGCCATGGGTTTATTGTCCCAGTTAGCAGCTTGCCCAGGTCAGGGCTTGCCCAGTCAAGAGAGAGAGACGCTGAAGTGTGTAGAAAGCAGAGACAGCTACAGCTCAAAGTGTAAGATGCTCTGGGACAGGAAGTTACGGCATTGGGTTGGAGATCTGTCAAAGCGTACAGGGAACCGGTATCCAGGCCCCAGAGGGAAGAGGTCGACTGTTACGGGGTTGCTGTATCAAGACAGAGAGATGGAAGATAGTGGTGAGCAGATTGTCAAGGATTTCCTGCTGCTCCTGGATCGATTGCTCATGTCAATAGAAAACTTTCTTTAGGTGAGCTTATTCTGCTGGGCCAATCAATGGTTCACTCATCCTGTCAGGAAACGTACAGGGCACTTGACCCAAAAGCAGAGCAGCAGAAACGATTTAGCAGTGACCAGTAAATTTAATAAACAACTGCAAAATCAACAAGTCACGAGAGGCCACAGAACAAGAGAGAACAGATACTAATCTCACAGGCAACAAGATAGCGTGAACCCCTGGTTGGTTCCTTTACTGTGTGCCAATTAAAGCATGGAGCAAGGTTAAAAGAACGAGGACAAGAGCAGAAAATGAGTTGGCATTCAGAGCTGTCTGCCTGAGTGTGACCGGTCTCCCTCTCACTGCTGGTGTAGGAGTCCTGGGTCTCACACTGTAAGGTTCGATCGCGTCGGTGGCCCATGGCCGTGGGCTCGCTTTCGGGGATTCTGCAGTTTGACGTTTAAAGTTCTTAGCACTGAATACTCCACAGCTGTGGATTAACTTTTGTGGACTCTGCGGTTCATGTTTTTTTGTTTACTCTTTCTTACTATCTGCTTTGGCGCAGAACTGCCTCTGCATCAGCCTACCATCACTTTCAGGAACTCCAGATTAACATTCCATGTGCTACTTGCTCATGGTCTGTTGTCTGCGTGATTTGTTCTTTTTTCCTGCATTAGGTGTTTGATGGTCTTCGTTGTGTGGGTCTTTGCTTTAGATGGATTTTATGGTGTTTCTTGGCTTTGTGACTGCCTGTAGGAAGATGAATCTCAGGGTTGTATACTGTTTAAATACTTTAATAATGTACTTTGTAACTTTGAAACTGAAGAGTTGGAGCCAATGGTTGAGGCTGGCTGGTTCAATGAGGGAACAAGGATTGTGGATGAGAGCTGGGTTTAAATAGGCTGCAGGGGATGAGTGGCAGGTGACCCCTGTTAGGTGGGTGGAGACTGGGAGGAGCCTGCAAGTGCAGTCCTGACAGGAGCCCTTTAAGGCCAGCTCCCTACGGCCCAGGACTATCTGCTGGAATTCCTCAGTAGGCAATGATCCCAGGTGTAAGTGGACGGCACCCAAGATCTGTCCTCTGGGCCATAACCTTACGAGTTGACCAGGTACTCAATACCCCACCCCTAACGACATAAATCCATCAGCCAGCGGACAGTGTACACTGAACCACCTTCCACCATCCTAGGTTCCAGGTGTGTAGGCTCAGGTGGGTAGAGTGGTCTGTGGACAATGGGATTGAGGCCCATTGTCCATGGACCACATGGAAAGTAGGAGTGATCCTGAGGAATGATGGCGGCTGGAGACGGTCAGTGATTAGGTTGATGCGACAGGGACTAGAGAACCGTGACGACAGCTTGCAGGAGTCATTGCACAGGGGGGGCAGATCTCGAGTGGACAGCCAAACACAGTCCCAGGCCAGGTGGTTGTCCTAGTGGCAGTAGGCACGGTAGCAGCTAGGATAGACCTCCACGCTCTCCTCCAAGCATTCCGACACCAGTGAACCAGGGCCCTAGTTAACGGAACCTTAATCATTGGCTCTTCACGGGGCACAGTGGAGGTTGGTAGCCAAGAAGCATTTCAAATGAGGACATACCCATGAAAAAGGAGGTGTGGCAATTGTGGAAATAGATGGTGTATAACAGGAAAAGGAGCAGTCCCCAGACCAACACTTGAGAAACACCGCTAGTCACCTGCAGCCAACATGAAAAGGCTTCCTTTATTTCCATTGTTTGCCTTCTGCGAGTTAGCCATTCTCCTATCCAGCTAGTATCTTTCCTATAAGACCATGAGCTCTTATCGTGTTGAGCAGACTCATTGACAAAGGCCTTCTGAAGATCAAAACATCCACTGACTCTTCTTTGTCTATCCTTCCTGTTATTTCCTCAAAATGTTTCCCCTTGGGAAAATCATGCTGACTTCGGCCTAATTTATTGCGTGTCTCCAAGTACCCAACAACCTGATGGACTCTAACATCTTGCCAACCATTGAAGTCAGACTAACTGGACTATAATTTCCTTTCTTTTGCCACCCTCCATTCTTAAAGGGTTGAAGTGACATTATGCTCAACAAATTAGGACACACCTGTGGGGAGAGAGATTTTTCAGATCAGAAACCAAAGTTCTGCTAATCATGGATCAATATATACAGTAACTGCTTGATGTGTTGTGCTTTTCGATTTATATGCAAATTACTGTGGATATCACCCATTTATACTCACCCAATGCGGTACGAAACACAAGCTCCCACTGACAACAAGCAGATTAACACCATCATGCATGCGGCAATAACCACATTACGCCTCTTCTCTTCCTCAAATTGGTGCAGTTCCCACCATTGTAAGTCACTGTACTCACACCGCTCCCCCACATAACCTTTAGGACAGCTGTAAAAGCAGCAGAAAATGGGTGAGGAGAGAGGATGTGGAATACCTGTGCCTTCTGTCACACTGTTGTCAGACTATTGAAGAGAAATGACCCTTGACCTCACTGTCTACGTTGCCGTGGCCTTGGATTGTACTGTTGGCCTCCTCTGCACTCTCTCTGAAACTGTAACACTCTATTCTGCATTCTGTTATTGATTTTCCCTGATACCACCTCAATATACTGATGTGATGATCTAATCTGTGGTGGATGGCCTGTAAGCCAGCGTTTCTCCCTGTAACCCTGTGAGATAAAAATAAACTAGATTACCAATTTATGCAGGGAGCCAGGAGGCACGGCAGTTTCCACAGAACTGTTGCAAGTCGTTGGACTGCGGCATTACCTTCAGCCCCCCTCACACCCACTTACTCTCTTGTTGCCTGTCTGTGAGTGCTGCCCAGACTGGAACCAGCAGATGTCAGAGATTACTCCCCAATGAACAGTCACAGCGCTTCCATCAGAGGTGGCTGGGGCCAGAGGCAGGGTCAAGTTCGGGAAGGATGGCCGGAGGAAAGCAGCCTTACTGAGGTCCCGGTATCAGACCCACGTCCTCTGTTCAGCCCAGCTCATTACTATACCTATTCTGAAACCCATTTCTAGTTTAGAGCATAGAACAGGCCAGCATGGCACTTGCCCTTCGACCCACGATATTGTGCCAATCTTTCAACCTACTCCGGGTCAATCTAACCCTTCCCTCTCACATAGACCTCCATTTTTCTTTCATCTATGTGCCTCTCTTAAGAGTCTCTTTAATCTTCCTCATGTAGCTATCTCAATCAACACACCTGGGCGCATTTCTAACACATTTGTCACCTAAGCAGGTTCAATCAAGTCATCTTGCATTCTCTGCATGAAAAATGTTGCTGGCTCTCTGCACTCACACAAAAATGAAAACTTATCCTTAATTCAGCCCATTTCCTTCGGATAATGCATATAAGTGTGTAGTAGATTTACATATTTAAAATATAAGTGTATCCTTGCATCCTCATATCTGTTTTGAATAGGAACATGGCTGGTGAGTTTATCCACATGTAAATGTGTGCATATATCACATACGTGATACGTTAGATTTCTGTGGTTTCTCCCATCATCCAGAGCCATTAAACAATTTGAATTTAGGGGCTACTTAGTGCCACAGCTGCATTATGTCATCTGGTCTCGTCCTATCAGAGATATTCCCTTTGTTCTACCATTTATTATTCAGCTTCTCTGTTACCTAAAACTAACTTGTTTTCTCTCTTACTCAGTTCTGATGAAGAATTCCAGATCTGAAACATTGACTGCTTCCCTGCCCTCAGATATGTCTCACCTACTGACTGTTTTCAGCATTTTTAAAAACTCTTATTTCAGTTTGCAAGCAGTACTTTTAACTTGCACTAAAGACACTGCGGTGTCACAAGTATCTGTAGAGTTCACTAAAAGCTAACCTCTGCCAGACCTGCAGACTTCTGTATGGAAAGTTACAACGTGTCCATTCTCCCCTCTCAGGGAAAGTAGGAGATCCCATGACACCATTTCACAAAGAAGAAAGGGAGTTCACTCCAATGTTCAGACCCATTATCTCATATATAGGGTGTGAGTTCTATCTTCTTAGAACCAAAAATATTAAAACAGATAGGTGGTATTTCTGACTGTGAGATTGTTTTTCATATTATGCCACTACTATGTTTCAAATTTTATTTCATCATCTATAAAATGATAGAATTGAAGGTGAAAAGTGTCACAATAACTTAATTCTTTATTTGACCTAGAGGCAGTACTACATATACCATTTTTTCTACGTTCCATTCATTTTCCCTGAAGTCACAGCAGAAAAACAGAAAACATGACCCCTATCTATTCCCTTTCCTTTAATTTCTTTTCATGCCTTTGCACTTTCTCTGTTCTCTTTCCTTTTCATTTCTTAATTGGTGGTGCATAGATCAGTAGAGCTCAGGCATTGTGGTGCAAATGGCAGAATGGTTGGCACTTCCACTCATCCTGAGACACTTGTCTGCCGATGTCTACCCTGAACTTTGCAGTTCAATAAGTTAAATCTTGGAGCAGACATTTTTGATCCTTGTCCAAAGGTGGTGCGGTCTGGTGCCAAATATACTGATTGGAATTCAAAGGCGTCTCCAGGAGGGCATAGACTAGCTTACAAGAGAGTAGTGTTTTCCTGGTTGGTGCAGAATGGGAGAAGACAATCTGAGGCTAAAGATGTTTGAAACATATTGAGTATCTTTTTAAACTTTCCCTGTAAAGCTAGGGGAGAGAGGAATATGATTGATGACATTACCTTGTAGCCTGTGGCTCAACCTTAGCTGGTGACCGGTGTCCTTTCACTGTCTGAAATTTTTTTGCTGTTATTTCCTGCACAGAGTGGGTAGGTTAAATTCACCTGAACCACATCAGTTGGTTACTAATTCTCACTCCTGTTTAGCATTGGGACTTCTTTTTGCTACATTAACTATTGTCAAGTTGGTTGAAAGCCTTGGGCATTTTTCTGCATTGAAGCACTGATTGAGATGTGGTGATTTTGATGTCCCTCAACTAAAACAAATGTCATGTGGCAACACTGCCCTCTACAGCAAATTCCCTTTTTTAAAAAACGGTAAATTACTTTTAGTAAGCATCCACAGAAGTGAAGCATGAAGGTAAACTCTAGGTCCAAATCCAGCAAGTCCTCATTATTTTTTCCTTTCCATTCTTCCAAAAAAAACGCAGCTGAGTTTTAAAAAAGTATATTAAAGTGGTTGTTATATTGCAGCTTGAAGATGGTGTGGATTAATTCAGTCATCTGATATCACCTCTGCTTTTCATTCCCATGGAATCCAAAGCTAAATCCATATTGCCTGCCTTACAGTCTCTTTCAAGTTAGTATCACTCTCTTTTTCTCTCTCTCTCTCTCTCTTGCTCTCTCTCCCTCTCTCCCCACACATCTAAGGTGAGTGTTCTTCAGATATATTCTAACTGCCCTTATAAAGTGCAAGGAATATTCACCAAAGATTAATTTCATAATGTATTGGTACTGTAGGGAAATCATCTTTCAACACAAGTTGGTGGATCTTTTTTCACATAACTGAAAATTGCCTGAAATAAGTTACTTCGTAACAATCTCTAGTCCGTTGGCTGTGAATAACCTGATTTAAAAAAAACTAATATGAACTTAAAAGCCCTTTAATTGTCATTTCCTTTCTATTATTTTGATATGGCAAGATTTATGAAGCTTTCCAGCGAGTGGCTTTGCTTGCTAGAAACATAAACACAGTTTTGCCACAGTAATCATTTTCAATCTTGCAATCTGATCTATGCCCAGTTTTATGATGCTAGAGCTGATTTGGGTAAATTAGAACCTGGACCAGTCTGCAAGGATGTGGAAAACAGAAGCAAGAATTATTTTGTGCCTAAGTCACTAGACTGAAGACTTCCCCAATTATTATTTACTCTTTCAACCACTTATCATTGATTTCATGTGGTTAGTATATTTGCTGCTCGTTCTTTCTTACTTTAGCTTTGATTCCTATTCAAAATGCCTCATCATGAAAGTTCTACCTAACTCTGTGTCTTCAAACCTCTGCAACCTCTACTTTGTTTCTTGCAAAAATAAAAAAAATCTTTTTTGTTCAAGTTGTGTTTCTTATAACTTGTATGTGATTACTTCACATGTCTGATGTAATGCTGTGCTAATGAGAGGCTCTTCCTTCCAGTTCTCAGGTGTGAACGAGTTGGTTACGTTCTCCAAGGGCCATGGATATTGTTGATTCAAATCCATCGCAAGGGAGCTGAAGCAACACACACAAAATGCTGGAGGGACTCGGCAGGCCAAGCAGCATCTGTGGAGATGAATAAACAGTCGGTGTTTCAGGCCGAGTTCCTTCATCAGGACTGGAAAGGAAGGGGGAAGACGAAAGAATAAAAAGGTTGGGGTGTGGGGAAGGAGGCTACCGAGAAGGTAATTGGTGAAGCCAGGTGGGTGGGAAAGATAAAGAGCTGGAGAGGAGTGAATCTGATAGGGGAGGAGAGTGGACCGGGGGAAAGGAAAGAAGGAGGGGCACCGGGGGGGGGGAGTGATAGCCCAGTGAGAAGAGGTAAGGGGCCAGAGTGGAGAATAGAAGAGGGGTGGGGGAGGGAAAAAATTACTGGAAGGACAAATTGATGTGCAGGCGACATGGATGGAATATGAGGTGCTTCTCCAGCCTGAGGAAGAGCCTCATGTGCCTCATCTTGGCACGAGGAGGTCATGGACCAACACGTTGGAAAGGGATTGGGGATTGGAATTGAAATGTTTGGCCGCCAGAAGTCCTGCTTTTCGGGGAGAACTGAGTACACGATTGTGGAGCTGTCCTTCGTGGGTTTGATTAATACTGAGGACGTTTCACGTGTATGTAAACGGTCACAAGATGTAAATGAAGAGCAGCAACATTTTCCATGGAAGTACGTGCAATATTTGTCATTCAACAAATCATCTCACATCTTTGACAGGTTCTCCCTGTTTATATATTGACCAGGATTATGATAGCTCTCCAACTTCAAAACTACAAAAATATCACTCCAGAGTTATGGGAAACATAAATTCAAGAATTCCTTTCCCTTGCATTAAACTTGTAGGATATTTTAATTCCTTTGTACTTTCTACTTTCTGCCACTCAGTAGGCTATTTTACATTTTATGCTCAGGAACGTGAACAGTACACATATCACTGCTTTTATTTACTTGCATGAAATTGATGTTATCTCGGTGATAAGGAAGCAAATTCCTCCATTCAGACAGAAGTCTTCGTGTGAATATGGGCAGTTCACCATTTGATTCTCCAGTTTGTGTGTCGGTATCTCTGATATGATGCTCCTGGCAGTTGCTTCTGTCAAACTTTCAGTGGGTGCCGCAGAGCTGATTGTACCTGGAGGAATTGGAAATATTTCATACCTTAAACACTTTGATGTTACAGGCAGCAACACTGCTGGTAGAAAAGGTCATCTGTATTTCATTTCTTAAATATATTCTTCCTGGTAAAATAGGTGTGAGGTGAGGCTTATCCCTGACTGCCCTTGAGGAGGTGACAATGAGTGACATTCAGAATGTTTGCAGTCTATGTTCTGATGGTGATTTTGGGTGGGGCACAACGATTTGACTCAGAGATGTGGAAAGTATTGCAGGTGATGCATACCCGATAGGTGGCGCTGTGGAGCTTAAAGTCGTCAAGAGAAACCATGTGGAAAAGGCCCTTAGCCCTCCCTCCAGATCCATGCTGACCATCAACCATCTGTTTATACTTATCTGCCATTAATCCCATTTTTATTCTTCTAACGTTCCCAGTGCTCCAAGAGAACCACAACCTTGTCGTGGGGTTTGGAGGCTTGCAATGCTTTACAGTGCAGGTGACCTGGGTTCAATTCCCACCGCTACCCGTAAGGAGTTTGAACGTTCTCCCCGTGACCACGTGGGTTTCCTCCGGGTGCTCTGGTCTCCTCCCACAGACCGAATTGGTCACTGTAAATTGTCTGTGGTTAGGCAAGGATAAAATCGGAGGATTGCTGGGCAGCGAGGTTTGAAGAGCCGTGAGGGCCCATTCCGCGCTGCATCTCAATAAAATAAGAGAGTCATTCAGTGTAAAGCTTGTCTACTTACGCAAACAATGATATCCTGTGCCAATAAATCCTTTGTAACACGTACAGCTGTAATTTCCATTTGTATTCGTGCAGAAAGCATTTTCATCACAATTGTGCACCCCAGTTTTGCATTCATCAATATCTGAAAACCAACATTAGAATCATGTTGGAACGCACCATAAATCTGACGTATAATTATCACCTTCCTATCTCGTTTCATATATACACTTCATTTATATGCATACACATACATTTAATGTATCAGTAATTTATACTGATGACCAGTTTTAACAAGTTTGACAAAGACTGAAAAATAATCCAATTTACAGATTTTAGATAGGGAGATGAGGAGTAGGAACAGCAGGTCATTCGGCTCCTTTATTGTTACTCTCTCATTCAGTCAGATGTTGTTGATTGATCTTTTCTTCAATGCCTTTTTTCTGAACTACTGTGGCCCTGCATCCCCTGGTTCCCTTAGTATCCAAAAAACGATTTATGCCTTTCTAGTATATATTCAACAATCGAGCCATTGAGATCCTCTTAGGCAGGGAAATGTAAGATTCACGACCTTTTAGGGTGAAACCAATCTTTTTATCTCCGAAAGGTTGATCCCTAATTTTCAGAAACATTGTGTTTGCATCTACACTGCCATGCTGGTAAGGACTTTATATTTTCAACAATTATCACTCTTTCTTCAAAATACAAGCAGTTAGAGAGCCACTTGGCTTGAACTCTCCTCACAGGACAAGCCCATTATGACCAGGAATCAGGCTAGTCAACCAGTGTTCGTTTCTGTGCATGTTATTTTTTATTGACTCATACTAAAAGACACCTAGGCCTTTCTGAACCTCAACACCTTTCAAGCTCTCATCAATCAAAAAATACCCCAGCTTTCTATATTTTTCCACCAAAGTTGTTTCTTAAATCTTTCTGCACCCTATTTTGTCTGTTACATTCCTGTCCATTCACTGAACTTGTGTATATCACACTAAGCAACACACACACAGAATGCTGGAGGAACTCAGCAGGCCAGGCAGCATCCACGGGAAAAAAGCACAGTACAGGACTGCCGAAAGGTTTCGGCCTGAAACTTCGACAGTACTGTTTTTCCATAGATGTTGCCTGGCCTGCTGAGTTCCTCCAGCATTTTGCATGTGTTGCTTGGATTTCCAGCATTTGCAGATTCTCTCTTGTTTGGAAATCACACTAAAACCTTTCTCATCCTTCTCACTGTCAGTATGGTCACTCTGCTTTGTGTCATCAGCAAATTTTGATACACTTGATCTCCTCATCCTAATCTTTAATATAGACTGTTAACAACAGGGATGCCAGCAGTGAACCCCACAGCTACCCACTGGTCACATCTTCCCAACCCAAAATGACCCATTTATTCCTTCTGTTTTCTACCTACTAACCAATCCTTCATCCATTGCAATATATTATTCCTAATCTATGTTATTGCTCATTCTTTTTAAAACTATCTTTTGCTTGGTGCCTCACGGAAAGCTTTCTAAAAGTCCAAATGCACTGTCCCAGCTACATCACCCTTAATTATGTTCCTAACTACAAACTCAAAACAATTCCAGGAGATTTACCAAATCTGATTTCTCTTTCATAAATCCACATAGATTTTGTCTGATTGAAATGCCATTTTCTGTGTCCTATTATCACTTCTTTAATACTAAATTCTGGTATTTCCCCTGCAACTGATGTTATGCTCCTCTACATAGTAGGGTTATATTTGTCGCCTTCCATCTATAAGAACCATTCTAAAATCTCTGAAATGTCAGAAAATGGTCATTTGTATGTCTATTTTCTCCACTGCCACCACTTAAATTCTAGGATGGTTATCAACAGATTCTAGATATTTAATACTTTTCCATTCCACTAATTTCTTAAATACTAATTTTTACTAATACCAATTTATTTGAACTCATTTCATTGTTCTTCACATTTTAGAAGGTTTTGCTGTGCCATCTATTGGGAAAACAATTATAAAATATTTATTTAATATATTTCCTAGCTGCATACATATTTTTCTGCCTCGGTCTGTAAGGGATCCACATCAACATTAATTAATCTTTTTCTATGGAAGTTTCTATAGCTCAATTTTACTTTTCTTACTACAATACCCTCATATTCTAATTCTCCTACCTTTTGTGTGCCTTAGTCCTCTCTTGCTGAAATTCTGAAATATTCCAATCCCCTGGCTCACTGGCTTTTGAGGAGATGAAATGAACATTTCCCTTTGATCTAATGCTACTTTTAATTTCTTCCTATAACCAAGGCTCCACCACTTCACCGGCGGAGCACTTTTGCTTCGAAAGGTGGGGTTATGATGCACCCCAAAAAGTAGTTACAATTATATTATAAGATAAACAGAAGTATCTACCTTAAGTACAGTATACAAACAACAGGTACATTTTTACACATCCCCATTATTCTGCTCTGTATGGTGGGAAAGGTACCATAAAGGCAACCTGAACGTATCAGCTCAGTCTAGGGCACATTATGAGAATTTACTGGAGAAGGTGTGTGCACATTCAGTGCGATGACAGCAGAGTAACAAGGCTGTGTGCATGTGTGTGCGTGTGTGTGTATGCGTGTGATATTTATGAATTATAACTTAGGTAAAAATTCTTTAAGTATTCGCCAATGCTGGTTTTGGTCATATCTTTTAATAATGTTTCCCAGTGTACTATTGCCAATTCATGCAACATGCCTTCTTAGTTTGCTTCATTCAAGTTTAACACGTTAGATTTAGAATGATTTTTTATATCAAATCCCATCAGATTGTGATCAGCGTTCCCTAAAGGCCCCTTATTGACAAACTCCTTGATGAACCCTTTCTCATGACACAGTACCACATACAAAATATTCTGTTCTGGTGTTGGTTCCTGATCATACTGAACTACACACACATCTTTAATAAACCACATAACTTTATTTTCTACACTATTAATACTACTTTGGTGTGTGAATCTCTATATGTTTTGCAGTTTCCTTATAATTATTGCATTAATATGCAACTCTAATTCCATGATTTTTACAATTTCCTGCATTGCTGCTGCTGCTTCTGTGCTTTCATACAAATGCCTCCAATGTTTCCTACTTAATACTATTTCCCAACTTTGTCCAAACTAATCCCAGTTCTTAATCTTTCAAACTAAGCTCCACCCTCTTTACTTCCTTTCCCCCTTTCTTTAAAAGGCTACAAGAAAAAAAGTCACAAAACCACATGCTTTCCACCAGCAGAACATCATCTATGAGTAAATCTTTCACCATAACAGAAAAGCCCATCACTACAGTAACCAGGATGACATCTACAAACAGAACTGCCCCATGTTAATTCAGTCTGCTATGCATTCAATGCACCGTGCAAAGGTAGTTACGCATTCTTCAATATTTATAAGGAAATAACATTTTGCATCATGAAATAACTAACAGCTCCAATGAATCTTCAGACCCTGGGGACTGGTAGGTGAGTAATTTCCATTACGCAGCTTGTTTGTTTCAAATAATCTGGCCAGCTGCAGAATACAGTGGAGGCTTATCAGTAAGAGGCCATTAGGGAACACAAATCGCAATATGACAGGGTTTTACCCTGTCAGAATGATTTAAAAAATCATTCTGAATCCAGGAGCAGCAGGACAGCGTAGCGGTTAGCGTAATGCTATTACACTATAAGACCATAAGGAGCAGAATTAGGCCATTCAGCCCATCGAGTCTGCTCTGCCATTCTATCATGGCTGATTTATTATCCCTCTCAACCACATTCTCCTGCCTTTTCCCCCAAACCTTTAACACCCTGACTGATCAAGAACCTATCAACTTCCTCTTCAAGTGTGACTTGTGCTCCACAGTCATCTGTGGCAATGAATTCCATAGATTCACCACTCTCTGGCTAAAGGAATTCTTCCCCATCTCTGTTCTAAATTGACGTCATAGAGTCATTGAAAAGTACAACACAGGAACAAGCCTTTCAGCCCATCTGCTCTGTGCTGACCCATTTAAGCTGCCTAGTCCCATTGACCTGCACCCAGACCATAGACACCAAAACTCCTAATATCCAGGTACCCATCCAAACTTGTTTTAAACATTGAAGTCAAGCTCACATGCACACGTCCTCTATTCAGAGGCTGTGTTCTCTGGTCCTAGACTCCACTAGTCTAGCAAATATCCCCTCTATCTAGCCCTTTAAATGTCTGATAGGTTTCAATGAGATCCCCCCTCATTCTTCTAAACTCCAGCAAGTACAAGTCCAGAGCCATCAAATACTCCTCATATGATAACACCTTCATTCCTGGAATCATTCTTGTAAACCTCTCCTGGGCCCTTTCAAATGCGAACACATCTTTTCTTAGATAAACTTCATACAATATTAGAGGTGCAGTCTGACCAATGCCTTATAAAGCCTCAGCATTACATCCTTTTTCTTTTATTCTATTCATCTTGAAATTAATTCTAATATTGCATTTGCCTTCCTCACCACCACCTCAGCCTGTAAATTAACCTTTAGGGAATTCTTCACGATGATCCCCAAGTGCTTTTGCGTCTCTGATTTGTGAATTTTCTCCGTTTAGAAAATAAGATAATAAGAAATAGGAGCAGGAGTAGGCCATTTGGCCCATTGAGCCTGTTCCGCTATTCACTAAGATCATGGCTGATCTGGCCATGGACTCATCTCCACCTATCTGCCTATTCCCCATAACTCTTAATTCCTCTACTATGCAAAAATCTATCCAACCTTATCTTAAATATATAAACGTATTTACTGAGGTAGCCTCCACTGGTTCATTGGGCAGAGAATTCCACAGATTCAACACCCTCTGGGAAAAGCAGTTCCTCCTCATCTCCACCCTAAATCTACTCCCCCGAATCTTGAGGCTATGTCCCCAAAACCTTTGTCTACATCTTTATTCTTTCTATCAAAGTGCATGACCATACACTTCCCATCAGTATATTCCATCTGACACCTCTTTGCCCAGTCTCCCAATCTGTCAAAGACCGTATGCAGGCTCCCTGCTTTCCCCACACGACCTGCCCCTCCACCTGTCTTCGTGTTGTATGCAAACCTAGACAAAGCCATCAATTCCTTCATCCAAATCATTGACATATAACATGAAAAGATGTGGTCCCAACACCAGTCCCTGCAGAACACCACTAATCATTAACACCCATGAACTTGGAAATGCTCACTTTCTCCACTTCTGATCCCTCTATGAGGATTGGTTCATGTTCCCTAACCCTACACATTCTGAAGTCCACAATCAGCTCTTTGGTCTTACTGATGTTGAATACAAAGTTGTTGCTGTGATACCAACAGCTAGCTGGTATGTCTCACTTTGGTACGCCCCCTCGTCACCATGCAACGCACTATAATATTTTGGCAATATGACTAGAAACTGAAGATTGGAAGTGGTGGTGGACATGGAATAACATTTCCACAGATTAGGAAATTATTTGAAAAAATATGAACCGTGTAAAACCAATCTATAATCAATATGTCACAGAAGAACAAAATCAACAAGGTTGCATTCCATCCTATCTTCAAAAGAAATCACTTTCATGGAGAATTGAAAGCTCAAACACAAGGTAACTAATTAATTAATTAATAATTAGACTCAACTCATTACCATTGCAGATGTTGCCTTGCCCAGTAAATCCTTCCGAACACTGGCATCTCGCAATTCCTTCTGATACTATACACTGAGCATTGAGATCACATTCCAAGACTTCACAGTCATCTTGATCTTGAAAAAAGGAAATCAAGGCAACTTGGTAAATAAATGTGTTTGCGTTATCTTTGTTCTAAGGAAAGTGTAGAAAAAAACATACAAATTAGCACAATAGGACAGAAATAAGGAAGTGGAGGCTAGGTACCCTATTAGTATTTTCAGTACCAAATGGAATAGTCAAGCTTGGTCCAAATTACTCCCATTTCAGGCTGACACATTCTGTGGTTTATTAGGCTCAGGTACAGTGAGAAAGGCTAGACTTCATATATGGAAGTATATTTAGCGCTTTGTGAATGAGCGGAAGAGTACAGTCAAAGTAACTGTGAAAGTGAAAGAATTTGTACTTTTTGAGTGATTATTATTATTTCCATTTGTAAATACAATCTGAAACCTGGAGGAATATGTTAGGTGCTGTGTATCAGACACCGGCCGATTGCAAAGTGCTACACGCTACAAATAAAGTTCTGATCAACTTTATGTTAATGAACTCGAGCAAGGGAGGACTGTCCTTGGAGTACTTCCACAAGAACTTTGATCTTAATCTGATCAAAGAGAAAGTATATCACAACGAATCTTTATGTAACATTGAATTAATGACAACAGCAGTGTGGTATACATTCCTGAGCAGCGCAGTTTAGGAAGGATGCGATGCTTTCAAGAGAATGTGAACAATAATTCAGAGCATGAGTAGTTGACTGTGGTAAACCTGAGGTTGCTTTCCTTGGGGCAGAGCAGTTTGCTAGGGGATATGATAGATTAATTTAAAATCATAAAGGCTCTGGGCAGAGTAAGTAGAGAGAGCTGTTTCCAGTGACATGAAGAAAATTAGATGGAGGTCATTGGCAAAAGAACCAAAAGTGACATGACAAAAATATATTTGCAGAGCGGGTGATTAGGTCCAAAAATGCATTGCCAGGAGTAATGGAGGCAGAGTCGGTCAAAATGCTGGCTAAATACTTATATTATAATGCTATGGGGAAGTGCTGGAAAGTGAGTCTATCTGAATTAATCTTACATACATTTAGTGCAGACTGAGTCTGAATGTTTCCTTCTGATTTGATAAATGTCTTGAATGGCCTCTCTCATCTGCTTTTATCTGAGCAATGTTTATTGTTCAATAGACGACCAATTCTTGTTATGGAATTTAGTGTAGCTTTTTGATAATTCCATGGGACTATTTTTAACTTTTCAGTCTGGATTGTATTAATTGCTAAATAAGTTGTATAAACATCTGCATGAGTAAGAAAGCTATAATTGGTGAATCTGTTAATCACTCCCATTCTATCGAGTAAAATGCAATCATAGTTAGGAATAAAGATCCAATCATAGGTTGCTTGCATTAATATAGTCAAAGCTTTTAGTCTTAAGTATGAAAGCCTAAATGATTGCATTCTCACAAGTTGCAGTTTCGAAGTTTGCATTATTTTTTAGAAAATCCCTAACTGTGTCTGCTCCTGGTGGCACAATGCCCAATTAGTTTACCGTTGCTAACTCACAGCTCTAGGGACCTGGGTTTGATGCTGACCGGAGATGTTTTGGAGACTGTAATTGCAAGGGTTCTCTCACTTTATTCAGTTAAATAACTACCATCCATTAACAGTGTAGTTTAATGTGGTAAAATAATTAAACTGTAATTAATGGAGATATAAGTGCAAACAATTTGTTGGGCTAACGGAAGTTGGAGATGGGTAATGAAATTGATGGAGTTGCTCTGCTCGAAGCTAGTATGGAATGGAGTGGACAAGTAATTTATTTCTGTGTAGTAATAGGTAAAAGTAAATGTTTATCAGAGCGGCAATTACCTGATATCATTATCTCTGCCACAAGTGTGGGTCTTGGCTGGAGTTCAGGAGTAATCTTATCTTTATTGAAACGGGTAGTGGAAGAGTGGCCTTCAGACTGGGACAGATTCTCATCTTCTAACACAGGGGTTGAGAACAAGTTCACCTTGGCAGCAGATGTAATTCTGGGGTCTGTTGGCAAAAGTCCAAACTTTGCTTCATACTGTTCAATTTGCAAGTACAGTATTAAATTCTTCATCAGCTACACTTCAAATACTCTTTTCAAGGAAAACTTTGGATTCTTGCTCTGTTCTGATCAACCATACCTGTTTTGTTTTCATAAAACTTGAAAAGCTACTTCACCAAAATCATATTAGGCAAATCAAAGAATCTGTTTAAGAGCGTGGATAAAGAGATAAATACTAAAAAGGGTTTTAAAGATAGAGAATCTAAATGGCTTAGTGAGACGATGTTAAACAGAAATCTAGATAGTTGGGTTAAGTTGTTCTCCGATCTCGGAAATTTACTTGCAAACGTTTCACCTCCATACAAGGAGACATCGTCAGTGTGCTGTTTACTGTGGCGTGTCCTCTGAACTATATAATAAAGGCCAAGCATTCAGAGGGCACTCCACAATCACAGCGCACTGACGATGTCTCCTCGTATGGTGACAAAATGCTTGCAAGTAAATTGCCAAGATCAGAGAATAGCTCAACCTAACTATTAACCACCCGAGGTACATGTCTTCAGAATTATTTC
This sequence comes from Mobula hypostoma, assembly GCF_963921235.1. Taxonomy (NCBI): domain Eukaryota; kingdom Metazoa; phylum Chordata; class Chondrichthyes; order Myliobatiformes; family Myliobatidae; genus Mobula; species Mobula hypostoma. The sequence continues at coordinate 109,846,048 of NC_086100.1, read as the reverse complement.
CAATAGATCTAGACAACTGGGTGTACAAAGCTAAATTACTTAGTGAGACCAAATTAAAACATAGACCTAGACAATTTGGTGTACAAATCCCAGAGGTAGTAGTGATTAAACAAGAAGCCAGAAATCTAGGACTATAGGACTGCTAAAGGCTGTAGTGGTAGAGAAGTTAAAGCCATATTTTACTCAAACTCCTATTGTATATGTTAAACCCCTTGGTATAAATAGCTTCAAACACAGGCCATTTCTAATTTTATAAAAGATGCTGGTGAACACAGCAGGCTAGGCAGCATTCCTAGGAAGAGGTACAGTCGACATTTCGGGCCCGAAACGTCGACTGTACCTCTTCCTAGAGCTGCTGCCTGGCCTGCTGCGTTCACCAGCAACTTTTATGTGTGCTGCTTGAAATTCCAGCATCTGCAGATTTCCTCGTGTTTCCATTTCTAATTTTCTCTGGATTTCCCACTCGTTTTCCAACATTTTACCTTTCAGTTCGAAGTAACGTTTAACTTATCTTTTGCTTTCCAATATTTTCCCCTTGTCAGTGGAAGCAGTAACGTAAAATACTTAATGCCATATCTTTGAAAGTATTGCCAACCCCATTAGCCAGTGGCTCAGTACGTCTTTGTATATTTTCTTTCTCTTTCTTCGGATTATATGAAGGTGTCTCTCTGTTTACACCTTTGCTGCTGGGTTCCTTCAGATGGCTGAGACCTTTTTTAAACTTAAGATAATTCCAAATTGTCCAGATCTATCATGTTCAAACATTTTGATCTAGTGTTTGATCTTTTATTGTGCATATTTCATTAGAGAATTGCAAGAATGATGTAAAGGACATCTACTATTGAGTCAAATATAAAGGATCAAACAAGCTTATGGAATGAGACAAAATAATTGTACAAAGCAACGCGCACAAAATGCTGGAAGAACTCTGCAGATCAGGAAATGAATAAACAGTCAATGTTTCGGGCTGAGAGCCTTCATCAGGACTGAAAAGGAAGGGGGAGTTCAACAGAATAAAAAGGTGGCGGGAGGAGAAGGAGAATAGCTGGTGTGACCAAGAGGACTCAATTTGTTCACAACACTACCTGATCATACAATAAAGGTTTACATTTGGTCAGATATTGTAAGGTTTCGTTGTCTTCATCTTATATGTATTCGTCCATGAGACAACTTAGGGGCAGGGAAGTATCATAGGTGCAATATTGTTTCAAATCAGTGACATGTTGAGCTAGGCCTTAATAGACCTTGCGCTTCCTTCAGAAAATTATGAATCCTAAACAGATGTAGCTCTCAGTAGCAAATTTTCATTTTGACAAAGTGGATACTTTAAGACGGCTTTTGTAAGCACATTACAAATTTTCATGCGGTTTTGGTAATGTTCCTGAGAGTTATCCACCCAGTTCTACAATGTGGCTGCTGGGCAGGCTAGAATGACATAATGCCCATTTACACTGGAATTAAGTGTACGCTTGCTCATAGTTCCAAACTGCTCAGGACTGAGACTGACCTATTACCAGTTGTTTGCAGATTTCAATTTGAAATTCTTTTCACTGGCATTTGAAACAACTGGTGTTGCTTATAGTAACTCTCAAGAAAGGTTGTCAAATTAGACAAAGTTATCAAAGATTTGAAATGACAAAGTTCCCATTCCTTATGAAGGGTTTTGGCTCCAAACATCAACTGTTTATTCCTTTCCATAGATGCTGCCTGACCTGCTGAGTTCCTCCAGCATTGTACTTGTGTTACTGTGGATTTCCAGCATCTGCAGAATCTCTTGTGTTTATGAAATCTCCCATTCACCCACTCTGGAAAGTTTGTGTTGTATTAAGTAAGAAGTAGAGATGCAGCCCGAGAGGCTCGCGTTCAGTAGGTCAGACCGCATCTGTGACAAGAGAATGTGTTTATGCTCCAGGTCGAATGGAATGTTGAACTGTATCTCATTTCACAGGTTCTGCCTGACTGGTTGAGCATTTCAACTTCTATTTCAGATTTCCACCATCTGCCGTTTTCTTGATTCTCATTTGATAATGTTCTTAACATTTCATGCAGATAGGAAATTATTAGGACAATGAGGAAAACATTTCTTACGTATAGTTGTTGAAATGTTTGCAAGTTGACACGATTTTCCATCTGCTGCTTTCTGGAAACCATCATGGCATAAACATTGGGCAACTCCCAATCTATTCTCACAGACCTGGCTACATCCACCGTTCTTATACAGGCAAGGATCAGCACCTACAGTATTAGCACAAAAAACATGAATATACTTCAGAACTATCACTGCAGAACTTTCAGAAAAGAATAACTTATCATTATATTTGTTGAAGGAATTTCAGTAAAGCAGTTCTTTTGGTGATTTACCAATTGACCAGATATGATTAAAAGTCATTAGAAAAGACGCAGTGGAACTGAGAACATTTATGGACAACTGAATAGGCAGTTCATGGTGAGCAGTTCTCAGCAGACGTGAGGAGTTAGATTTGAAATCCACAAGTGGTCTGTCACATCTTACTTTGCCTCCATAAGCTGCTTAAAAATAATAACTGGGTTCCCAGTCAAATATATTGAATGGTACAAAATTCCTGCACTGATATTACAAACATGGATTGAATGTGGACTTTGAATAGAACCCTTCTTTTCCATTTAATGGTATTGTAGGACAATTACTCCAAATTAACTTCTCTTGAAGCTTTTACAAATATGATCTCACATTTCCGATTTTAATAATTCTTAGAGTATTATAAATACAAATTCACTTTAAAACTGTATTTTTCTTCTTTTTTGAACCTAGTATGATTTCCAATTTTTGAATTTTATTTTACCAATCTAATTTCAAAAGCTTAATACTGAATTCAAAACAAATCTGTGTTTCAGATATAAACTGCTCATCAATACAAACTGATTTACTATGCTTTCCATTTTCTTCCTTTTCAGATCTTGAATTTACAGAGCACTTAAGAAAGTAATTTCTCTTTCAGATATAAATGCCTTATTAATGCAATCTGATTTATGTAAGAGACACAGGCAGGCCCCAAGTGCCCTACGTGGCCTTGAAGTTCAAAGTTCTAAAGTACATATGCAGGATACAGCCCTGAGAGTCTTCTTCCCACAGACAGCTACAAAACAAAGAAATACCATGGAACTTATGGAAATAAAACATTAAACACCCAACATATCATGCAAATGGCAAAAAAAAAATACCCACAGAATATAAATCATCAGGAAGGAGGTACAGAAGCATTGGGATTAGGACTGCCGAAAGGGGAACAGCTTCTTCCTTCAAGCTGTGAGACTAATGAACATACTGCCACCACTGGGGTCTTGTCACTAGGACAGAGAGCTTTATACTGTTGACTGTACTGTTTATCTGCTCTGTGCATTACATGCATTTTGAATTATATTTTATTAATCTTCAGTATTTATGGTAATATTTTGGCTTATGTGCTGTGTATGATATATCTTTTGTGGGTGAAACATGGTCTGGAGGAACATTGTTTCATTTGTTTATATATGTGTACGGTCAGATGACAATAAAGTTGAACTTGAACATTTCACTCAGTCAGCAAACAATGAACCTGCTCAACAGAATGTTACACTTTCCTCTACAAGTCATAGTTTCTCACTAATGCTCGATCACCTCATCCAATTATCTTCAATACTGGGACAATAGAGTGGGAGGTTCATTTCAGCATGCAATCTTCCCTGTGATTCTTTCTTCTCATGAGAGTCTTTCCCTCAGAGGTGGCTGTGATAACTGCTCTGAGAGTAGGACAAGCAGGGGATAAAAATGGTGGGATTGTAGTCAACGTCACATAATGTGGTGGGATGGGGTTACGCAGTCATTGCCAGAACAGCATGACATGCCTAAATATCTCACAGTCATGTGGTCATCCAGAACGCAGTGTAGGGGAAGGTTGAGCCGGTTCTGCTAGGGCTGCTCCAGTTAGTCCAGGCTTCGTGGCTTCTTTCATTCTGAATGTTGTTGTTTGCTTTTATTGTCTGCATGATTTGTGGTTTTTTCCTCTCTCTGCGCAATGGGTGTTGGTCTTTTATAAATTGGGTTATTTTCGGTTTCTTGTTTTGTGGCTGCCTGTAATCAGACAAATCTCGAGGTTGTATAATTTATACATACTTTGATAAAAGAAATGTAATTTGGACATTGAACTATGAACTTTTAAGTGGAAAGATTCTGATAATGACCATCCACAATCAAGATTTAACTTGAATGTGTTTAATAACAGACATGAGATGAACAACCTTGCTCGGTCAGGCAACAGCAAGATCTTTATTAAAGACAAGTGCAAATTTATCTCTGCATAATTATCTATGTTAGCGGCCCTAATTTAAAATATACTGCAATGAACAGGCAAATAATATTAGAGTGGATTAAACGATATGGAAATAGGAATCTGCATATCTAATAAATTTCTACCCTATGGATGTCCCAAGTGTTTCAGAGCCAGTCAATGACTTCATTAAATAACCAATTAACATTAGTCTGTTAAACCAGATGGTCATCTTCCACAATTCTTACCTAACTCATTAGATAAAACTTTGATTTAAGATTCCATTTAGTATTGCGCTGTGTGAAGTCAGAGACAGTGTAAATTCTCACCTTGTTTCATGAAAGGCAGGTTAAGTTACAGTGAGAAGATAAATGATTATTATATATATTTTACTGTTATTGGAATTAAAAGGTTTAACTGGGATCTAGAGTACTCTATTTTTTAAAGAGTTTTTTTACTTAGTCCAACAAGCCTAGTTTACCTGGTCTGGCTATTGGATGAACAACAAAAAGAGACGAAGGTCGCCGCATGCCACCTTGCAGTCTCACTCTGTTCTGACTAGTCCACTTATCCATTCTCAGTACAGAAGGCTTACTCCAGTCTGTAAACCACACATGATCTTCAAATACTGCTACATCAAATGGGCGTCCTTCAGGGAGGAAAATAAATAAATAAATAATCCTTTTTTAACAACTGTTCACTACTTGTTGCAGACTAGAAAATAACACACAGCTTCGTTGTCAAAAAGAAGCCTTACCTACTTCATTCTGTGCAAGAATCTGCCGGTTGTATCCAAGTAGATCTGACATCTCAATAACAGAGCGTTTGGCATCACACCAGTACAGCTTGTCAGATATATAGTCTATGGTTATTCCACTGGGCCAAACAAGATTATCTCTGATAATAACCATTCGCTCATCACCTTCTAGGGTAGAACTTTCTATGCTAGGTTCATTTCCACAAGCTGTCCAGAATAGCTTCCTTTAATAAATAAAATAATGTACAATCAAATAATTTAAGGCTTACTTCATTTGTTTAGCATATATTAATTAAGGCCCTGATTAATTGAAACAAACGCATTTTCATTAATATATAACATATTTGTTGATCTGCAAATCAAACAGATCATCATTGAGAACTTTCAGTGGGACCAGAGAAAATCGCATGGAAGGCGTTCAAGGTGTTGTTGAAATCTTTCTTGGTAACTACAGAGTACCAAATTATGTGCAGCGGGTTGACAACATGCTTCAAGCATACAAAACCATGAAGTGCAGCATGTCACTAAAGATTCATTATCTGCATTCCCATTTAGACTTCTTCCCTATAAATCACCATTGGTGATGAGCATGGTGAAAGGTTGCACCAGGTCATTGCGGTCATGGAGAAACGGTGTCAGGATGACTGGAATTCATTGAGGCTGGCTGATTATTGTTGGACTTTAAAGCAAGAAGCCTCAGACTGAGTACAAATAAAAATCACCAACATGACATTTTTAGCTTAGTTGAACTATAGCAAAGCGTCAGCACCACTCCGCAATTTTAAAAAAGTTGATTTCTTGTTTCTCCAAATTCCTATGTGATACAAGTGGACTGAAATTATATTTGTGTTCAGCTTCATACAGTCTATCATAAACAAAAAAAAATTCTGAGGAAGCAGCACTTTTGAAAAAAAAATATTGTTGTCCAATGTTATTAACAGCTCAGCAAATTTTGTACATCAGAATTATTCTTTTTTTGTCATGTTTTGCATTATCAAGGTGCTAAGATTTTTAAAGGGTAAAGGGCTGCATCATCTAAGCTACTGCAAAAGAATGAAGTCTAAGTTATTTCATTCTGTACAGTAATGAAATCTATTGCAGTTAAAAAGCAGTAATGAATGGTCAGTGAGCTAACCCTCTGAGCTACAGAATCACTGTCAGCTAGAAATGGGCACACGGCTAATTTGTGTCATACTCAATTATGGAATTGAAGAGAATGTTTTTATAAAAAGATACAGGTTTTAAAACATTATTGAACTTATTAACTCTCTTATGAGCAGCCTGTTCACATAACCTGAAGAAACTTAGATAGAAAGGTAAAATCAAACAATTGATCTTGCCAGGCCTCTGTATAGCTTATGACTGACAATCAGTTCTATTCTTTGATGTTTCAAAATGGTTGCTTTGTGATAATAGTTACTTTTTAGCCTCCTCTCTACCAGGGATTCCCTCCTGGGGTCCACGGATCCCTTGCTTCACCGCATTAAGACCATAAGACAAAGGAGCAGAAGTCTGCCATTCAGCCCATCGAGTCTGCTTCGCCATTTTATCATGAGCTGATCCATTCTCCCATTTAGTCCCACTCCCCCGCCTTCTCACCATAATCTCTGATGCCCTGGCATTGGTCCATGGCATAGAAAAGGCTGGGAACCCCTGCTGTAGAACATAAATCCAAGAGTGCATTTGCCATCTCCTCTGCACAACCTCATCAGTGAGCTCGAAGGCAAGTCATGACTATGTGTCTATGGATACTTGCATTGAATTGTCCCAGGCCCCGCTTCTTCTCCTGAATGCTTTGGTGCCTAAATTGCATGGCAATAGGATGGATATAATCGGTAAGAGGTCATTATTGGGTTTATATTGTACCATTCTAGAGACGTTTACCAAAATATCAATTGCCCTTGTTTTCTAGAAATAGTTTGTTTCTCCTGTTTGGTTCTAAGTGATTTCCTGCACAGAATTGGCTAACATTGTTTATGTGTATTAGCTGGTTAACAATAAGCTTTACATCATAAGACATGGGAGCAGACATCTGCTCTGCTATTCCATCATGGCTGATTTATTTTCCCTCTTAGCCCCAGTCTCCTGATTTCTCCCTGTAACCTTTGATGTCCATACTAATGAAGAATCTATCAACCTCTGCTTTAAATATACGCAATGACTTGGCCTCCACAGACATCCACAGATTCACCATCATCTAGTTAATTCACCTCCTCATCTTTGGTCTAAAGGGACATCGTTCTATTCTGAGGCTGGTCCTAGATTCACACTATTGGAAACACCCTGCTCATGCCCACTCTACCTGTGCCTTTCAATAAGATCCTCCCTCATTTTTCTAAACTCCAGTGCGCACAGTTCCAGAGCCATCAAACACTCCCCATACAGTGACTCTTTTATTCCCAGGACCATTCTCATAAAATTCCTCTGGACCCTCTCCAATGCCAGCTCATCCTTTCTTAGATATGGATCTCAAAACTGCTCACAATAGTCCAAATGTGCTCTGACCAATGCCTTATAAAGACTGAGAATTACATCCTTGCTTTTCAATCCTCTCAAAATGAACGCTAACAATGTATTTGTCTTCCTTACTACCCACTCAACCTGCAGGTTATCCTTTAGGAAATCTTGCACTCCCAAAGTCCCTTTGCACTTCCGATTTCTGAATTCACTCCCTGTTTAGAAAATAGTCTGTACCTTGATATTATTCCCTATGCCACCATTTTCCCATTGTGTGTCTCAGTACAACATCTAATATTTAATTGCTTAATGAAACTATTGATATTAATGATACTAGTTGAATATCTCAATCAGATTTGCCACACAAGGTCCTTAGTATCATCAAGGATCCCACCCGTCTATCCAGCATCCTCTTTGACTTTCTACCATCAGGCAGGAGACTCCGAAGCATAAAAACAAGAACGGTCAGGGTGGGAAATCATTAGGCTTCTGAACTCCCTGCTGCATCACATTCGAAGTGTTCCAGTTAATTTGTCCTGTATCTGACAATATTTAATTTATGCACTTTATTTTGTTTATTTATGTTCAATTCATCTGTAGATTTTATCCTTACTTTCCTAAGTTATTGTGTGTTATGTGTACTATGGTGCTTTACACCCTGGTCTGTAGAATCATTGCCTTATAAACAAGGTCGCATTGTGTATTTCATGGACCAGCAAAGACCGGCTGGCTTAGCGAACAGAGTGGCGGACACCCCTGCTGAAATCCGGAGGAAAACACACAGAGGGGGATCACGAAGCCGAGGAAAGAGGACCGGGTCGAGACAACAGAGACTTTTGGAGAAGAGGAGTTCGGTGGGTAATACTGTTCCGGCTGACCGGAAGTGCACTGAGAGTGGTAAGCGTAAAGGAGTTGGGTGCTTACTGTTCTGGCTAACAACGGATGGTGCAATCCGGGGTATATTACGATCAAGGAACATGTTTGCAGACTGGATATTGAACTTTTTACTGTTGGACTTCAGCCACATTCCACCATGATACAACACTTGGCGGCACGGGAGGTCGTTCCTGCCTGTGGCCATCGAATGTGCAGCTCCTCCCGTGGAGGGTCAGACACCCTGAGCCAATAGACTCGTCCTGGACTTATTTTCCATCTGGCATAGTTTGCATTTTGATGTTTGACTGTTGGGGTTTTCTGTATTGCTAAATTTACGCTCTGTTCTTGGTTGGTGCGGCTGCAACGAAACCAAATTTCCCTCGGGATTAATAAAGTATATCTATCTATCTATCTATCTATTATTTGATGGTATACATGTGTGTAGTTAAATGACAATAAATCTGACTTGAATATTTCAACAAATCCAGTTATCTATGTATAACATCATTATTAAATAACCAGCAGGATAATTTTTTAATGTACCTACTCACAGACATGCACCGGTTCAATAGTTAGGTAGAGAATTGGAAAATACATGAACAATTGGATTTGTTATCTGTTCAGCTTTCTGGGATGTTCCAACCCTCAGCATCACCACAGACCTGACCCCCAAACCTACTTACTGAAAGGATGATCAGTAGGCAAATTCTCAGTATTTAAAAGGTCACCGCATTCTCCATGGGTGTGGAAATTTTTGGCAGGAGTTCAAGAACAGAAACATTCTCTTTCATTCTGCTGCCGTGATGTTTCAGTGTGTCCCTTTCAGCTTTGAGTCAATAGATTTTAATGAATGCAAGACAGGATACACTCAACAGTTCACGTTAGAAATACAAACCATGTACTACATTGTCTCCTCTGACCAGCCCACTCGCTGTTTTACTACTTTATAATTTAACGCTTACTTAACCAACGGATGGACAGCGATTCCTCTTGGCTTATTGACACCTTCACGGACAATCACCTCTATGTGCACACCGTTGAGCCCACACCTCGCAATGTGGGACAACCTGTAACAAAGGCAGGCAGCATTTAAGGCTGTTAATTTCAGTTATGCACTTTCCTATTGTTTAGTTTACAGTATTTGTTCTATCTTATTTACAGGGAGTTTGTACGTCCACCTGGATTTCCCCTGGGTGCTTCCATTTCTTCTCACATTCCAAAGACGCACGGCTTAGAGTTAGTGAGTTGGGGGCTTGTGACATTGGGGCGAAAGTGTGACAACACTTGCAGACTGCTCAGCACAATCCTCACTCATCTGATTACACACAAACAACACATTTTACTATGTTCCAATGTCTCAATGTACATGTGACAGATAAAGTTAATCTAATCTAACATAATTTGACACTGTAGGTTGCATAGAAACATAGAAAATAGGTGCAGGAGTAGGCCATTCAGCCCTTCGAGCCTGCACCGCCATTTATTATGATCATGGCTGATCATCCAACTCAGAACCCCGCCCCAGCCTTCCCTCCACACCCCCTGATCCCCGTAGCCACAAGGGCCATATCTAACTCCCTCTTTAATATAGCCAATGAACTGGCCTCAACTGTTTCCTGTGGCAGAGAATTCCACAGATTCACCACTCTCTGTGTGAAGAAGTTTTTCCTAATCTCGGTCCTAAAAGGCTTCCTCTTTATCCTCAAACTGTGGCCCCTTGTTCTGGATTTCCCCAACATCAGGAACAATCTTCCTGCATCGAGTCTGTCCAAACCCTTTAGGATTTTATACTTTTCAATTATATCCCCCCTCAATCTTCTAAATTCCAATGAGTACAAGCCCAGTTCATCCAGTCTTTCTTCATATGAAAGTCCTGCCATCCCAGGAATCAATCTGGTGAACCTTCTTTGTACTCCCTCTATGGCAAGGATGTCTTTCCTCAGATTAGGGGACCAAAACTGCACACAATACTCCAGGTGTGGTCTCACCAAGGCCTTGTACAACTGCAGTAGTACCTCCCTGCTCCTGTACTCGAATCCTCTCACTATAAATGCCAGCATACCATTCGCCTTTTTCACCGCCTGCTGTACCTGCATGCCCACTTTCAATGACTGGTGTATAATGACACCCAGGTCATTATATGTGATAGTAAACAAAGTAGTTATTGCTTCCAGCCTGTTAATTGTTTAAAGTTACTCATTATCTGTAAAAAGAAAATTATTCAGATGGAATAGGCTGTGAAGGGCAGTTCAATAAGAGCTTTTTGAGCTCTTGAGCAATGTGCACAGAATGCTGGGACGACTCATCAAGACGGTGGCATCTACTGAGGGGAATAAACGGTTAACATTTTGGGCAGAGACTCTTCATCAGAACTAGAAAGAAACCAGACAGAAGCCAGAATAAAAAGGTGGGGAGAGGGTAGAAGTACAAGCTGGGAGGTCTTAGGTGAGACCAGCTGAGGGGGAAGGTGGGTGGGTAGGTAGGGAAGGGGTGGGGATGAAGCAAGAAGCTAGGAGGGAACAGGTGGAAGAGGTAAAGTGCTGATAAAGAAGGAATCTAGTAGGAGATTGCAGTGGAGCATGGAAGAAAAGTTAAGAGTAGGGGAACCAGAGAGAGAACAATGATAGCACAATAAATAGAGAGTATTATTATGTATGTTCCAATATAAACTAATATAGTCTGCATATTGTACTACCACTGTTCACAGCTGGAATGAAGAAGGGTGGGTGATAACCCCACCTGTCAGATTACTTATTTCAAGTGACAGATTCTTATATTTGGAAATCATACTGAGCTCCCCCATTTGTATGCAACAATCCCCTACTCATTGTCATGTGACGGAGAAATCACCCTGCTTTTATTGACATAAAGCAGTAGTTCTGGCCATGGATTCCTTCCTGAAGTTTCCTTTAAAGTAGTCTCTATGCAGGGTTTTGCTGTCACTCTGTACAGATGGGTCTATTTTTGGAGTAAATCAGTTTGCAACTCGTTAGCTGACACAACATGATCCATAGACACTCTGCACACTGGGAATCTAGGTTTTCCTTTGCTTTAATGCCCTTGTGGTCATAAGGCTTGTGTTGGCCACTCGCTGAGCATTGTGGCTTAGTTAGTACCATTCATACTCACTATTACAAATTTATGGGTTCATACTCTACTCAGAGGCGTCAGCATACAATATCTCAGCTGACACTCAGGGTTTGTCTGTTGACTGGCATGGTGTGCAAAGCTCTGCTGGGGACGGTAGTGGGGGCAGATTCAATTGCAGCATTCAAAACAGAACTGTATAGTACCTGAAAGAAAAGAACTTTCAGGATTGGCGGGGTTTCGGATCTAAGTTAGCTAACAGTACCAAGATTGTTGGTGGTAGAGGATTCAGCAGGGTATAGATCACCTGCAGATATTGGCAGAGAAATGGCAGATGGAGTTTAGCCTGGCCAAAGGTGAAGTGCTGAACTTTGTGAGATCAAATGTAAAGAGACAGAACGCTGTTAATGGGAAGATCCTTAACAATGCTGGTGTGCTGAGGGATCTTGGGATCCAAATCCATGGTCATTGAAAGTAGCTAGACGGGTTGGTGGGGTGGTAAAGAAAGCATTCAGCATGCTAATCATTACTAGTCAAAGAACTGAGTTCAAGAGTTGGGAAGTTATGTTGCAGCTTCATAAAACCATAGTTCAGCTCCATTTGGAGTTTTACTTTCAGTCCTGGTCCCTGTATTATAGGAAAGATGTCAAATCTTTAGACAGGGTACAGAAGTTTACCAGGATGCTGCTCGGATTAGAGGGCATGTGTTAAAGGAGTGGTTGGTCAACCTTAGGCTGTTTTCTTTGGAGTGGTGCAGGCTGAGAGGAAATCTGACTGAGGTTTCTAAGATTATGAGAGGTATGGACAGATTAGACAGATAATATCTTTTCCCTGAGGTTGAAATGTCTAAAACCAGACAGCTTGCAATTAAGATGAGAGGGGATGAGTTTAAGGAAGATGAGATAGTGCAAGTTTATTTACACGGAGTGTGGTGTGTGGCTGGAATGTGTTGCCTGGTGCGGTGATGGAAACAAGTACAATGGGAGCATCCAGGAAGCTCTTAGAGAGGCAAACGAAGGCGAGGGAAATGGACTTTGTGTGGGCAGAAGGGACAAGTTTAGTTGGATATTTGATTAGTTGGGTATAATATTGTGGGACAACGGACCTATTCCTGTGTTGTACTGTTTAATACTCAATGTTCTCTGTAACGTTTTAAAGAAGAATTAGGGAAACAGATCCCTGATCCTGGTCAGCAGTGATCTCTTAATCAACAGCATTAAAACCATTTATAGAATTGTGCAGCACAGGCCCTTTAGCCCATCAGCCATCTCCTACCCCTTACAGTAATCCTATATTCCCATCAGCCTATCCCAGAGTCTACCATTCATCTGCCCTTGAACAATTTACTGTGGCCAATTAACCTCCTAACTTACAGGTGGCTGTGATGTGGGAGGATGATGAAGAGAAAGATCGATATGGAGAGAATGTGTCAACTTCACACATTTAGAACACCAAAGGTCAGGATTGAAACCGATCACTGGAACAGAGAGATAGCTGTTATCACTGCGCTACCCAGGGCTACTGTATACAATTCAAAACTACCTCATTTTGATGTGTGTATTGCAACCTGTAAAAGATGCTATAGAAATGCAGATTAAAAACAATATATTCCTTTGCTTTCTTCCAAGTACATAAATGTAATATATTACATTCACGATACAGAATTCATGTTTAATCAAAATTTTCACGCGTATCTTCTCCTTTGGGAATAGCCAAAGTAGAAGCAATGATATCACAGTTTCAGCTGCAGACTGTAATGAAAAAGGAATTTCCAATGTAATAGCAAGTAATAATATTTTAATCAGCACTTTCAGCAAATCTTTACCTCTTCCTGCTCCTGATGCTTGTCACAGGAATGCCTGCAAATACTTGCACTGGTTTATTTGGACCAGATCTAACATGGCAGGGTATGAGCAGCCCTGACTAGGAGGTTTCAGTGTTGAGCAGCTCAGGATAGGTCCAGTGTGTGACACACAGATGTGAGGACTGTTTAGCAGAGCAGATGTTAATGATGGCTTATCGGTGACTTTACCACAGCTACTGATTCTGAGATGGGAATTAGGCATGGCTTTAAGGAAGTAATGCATAAAACACAAATTGCAATAATTGCACTTATTTTCTTCAGCCAGGGCGACAACAAAAATAGGTTGAATTGGGAGAAGAAAATATTGTTGAGAGATTTTTGAGAGACCTGCATCTATCAATCACTTCTTGTCAGTCACAAAACACAAAGGTATGAAACCAGTGGTTTAATGTTTTGAAGTTACAAAACATAACATTGGCGACGGAGTATTTATAAAGCGAACAAGAGACGGCTGCCGACCTGTCAAAGTGCAGTGAGACACTTGCTTTAAAAATACCTTATCGCCAATGTTATCTTTTGTGACTTCAAAACATTAATTTAATTCCAAGGAAAGACGCGGAGTCTGGGAATGCAGGTCTGGCTTCATCTTTACTTTTAGCGAGGTGCATACGTATCATGTGGTAGTGAGATGATGTATGCAACTCACATATTTTCTACATATAACCCATAATGAATTATTCAAATGAGCAAATCAACCTATATATATATATTCAAGATTACTGAAATATTAAATACACAACAATGGTTTCTGAGAGCATAAAATGAACATTAATAATCCCTTTTCCTGACAAATCGCTGAGACCATCTTTTCCTTTGCCAGAATAAATGTATCCCTCTAGATACAACCAAATCCTATTTGCTGGTGCCTATATTTATTTCCTACTGGATTCTTTAAGAAGCACTAACAGATGTCCAGCCAAACACGTGATTTCACCAGATAGTTAAAATTAGGGTAAACCTTGAGAATTAGCTCTTTAACTACAGGTGTACCTTCTGTCAATCCAGTATAATTTGCGGTTAATCCAGTCCACAGCTAGTCCTTCAGGTGAATCCACATCCTTGCTAATGAATTTCTCACGCTCAGAACCATCCAGATTAACTACTTCGATCTGTTTCAGGCCCATGTGAGCGAAATAAATCTACAAACAGAAAACAAAACCACAGTGGCTTCATCAAACAGCTGTTACACAGAAATGTCCATTAAATATCGAAGAGCATTGTACCCAAATGAACTCACACAATAATCTTGTTGAACTGCCATCTGTTTACCATATGCAAAAACTGACATTCAGCCCTGTTATTTCAAGCTGTAGTGATGAGTTGGAGAATGGAAAGCTTTCTGTTTTGAGCATGGTGATAAGATTGGGCACTCTGGTGACAGGCACGCAGAATTACATGCATGGTAGTGATTTTTATACTTTGCTGTCAGAATCAGGTTTAATATCACTGGCATAAGCTGTGAAATTTGTTGTTATGTGGCAGCTGTACAATACAATAAATAATCATAAAAACTGAAGTTACAGTGAGTATATATATATTTAAAAATTTAAATTAAATAAGTAGCGCAAAAACAGAAACTGAAAAATAGTGAGGAGGTATTCATGGGCTGAATGGCTATTCAGATATTTGATGACAGAAGGGAAGAAGCTGTTCCTGAATCATTGAGTGAGTGCCTTCAGGCTCCTGTACCTCCTCCCTGATGTCAGCAATGAGAAGAGGGAACGTCCTGGGTGATGGGGGTCCTTAATGATGGATGTCATCTTTTTAAGGCATCACTCCTTAAAGATGTCCTGGATGCTGTGGATGCTAGTACCATGATGCAACTGATTGAGTTTACAACGTTCTGCAGTTTATTTCGATCCTGCGCAGTGCCTCCCCTCCTCCCCCCCCCACCATACTAGACAGTGCAGCCAGTTAGAATGCTCTCCACAGTGCATCTGTAGAAATTAGTGAGTGTCATTGGTGATGTACCAAATGGCCTCAAACTCCTAATGAAGTATAGCTGCTGTTGTACCTTCTTTGTAACTGCATCGATATGCTGGGACCAGGGTAGACCCTCAGAGATGTTGACACCCAGGAAATTGAAATTGCTCACCCTTTCCACTTCCTATCCCTCAGTGCAATGCACTTCAATCATTAGCTTAACTTACAAGAGTGACCCTTATATCAGTCTACAACATACAACTATATCTGTGAAGGGAAGCCGTGTGGGTTTTTGACACGTTGGTTCCTCCTGACCATCTCAATGTAATGATACCAGCTGACTGGGAAATCAATGACAGGTTGGTAACTGTTTTCAGAAGAGAGATGGTGATCACAGGGAATACAGCATGGGCAAGCAGCTGCTTCCTGACCTCTCACTTTAATGGATGAAAGATCATCAGTTCTGCGCCCATGATTTCTAATCTGAGCTGTCTGAATGCTCACACGTGTAACTTTCAAAATGCTTCTTGGTAACTAATCTAGTCCAATCCAAATGCAAATTTATTCTCAACTAATGTGCAGGCACACTTTTCCAGGACAGGATTGAGAACATTTTCCTTACTCTAGAGGAACTAAACTGAAGGCACTCCCCTACCCGAATCCCAGCAAATTGAACATAAACCATGTGCATTTTAAGATAAGGATAAAATATTGCCTTCTTGCCTTCTTCATTGAAAGAGGTTAATCATTAGAGTGTAGTGTCCTTGGTGAGTGATTGTATACATTACTGTTATCTGATTGTCTTATAATTATCCAGAATATGATTTAATAATTTTTATGATCAATATACCAGATTAGTTAATCACCATGGTCTGAAAGTCTCCTGATAATGTTAATGTAAGCAATTTTGAATGATGATTTAAACTATACTATAAAAAGTATATCTAATTAATTTTCATACATTTTAAATAGTCTAACCTTTCTGCAAAAAGCTCAGAACGTCTCAGTGTGCTGCAAGATTTTACCAACAGTAATTTCTGAACTTCTGCTTCAGAAGTATTAAACCAAAATGATATGTTGATTAAACCCCGGAAGAATTTGAAGACTTTAAAATCACTCACAAGGGATAAACCACGTGAAATTATAACATCCTATTTACCTTACTTTGAACTGGATCATAATCAAATGCTAAGACTCTTCCCATCTGTCCTTCCAGAACAATATGATAATCTGTTCCGTCAAAGTTTATGCGCCGTATATCGTGACTGTTTGCAAATAACAGGAATGGTCTGGGACCTGGTAAATAATAAATTAGATTATTTTCAAAAAAAAACTCAAAAGCCATGTTTTATGCCCAAGCCTTTATAGTGAGCTGGGGGAACCATACTGGGAAACTTAAAAGGTATTCAGCTACAAATTCACACCAAAAAGACATCTTAAAACTTTAAAGTTGAGGACAAGAAGGCATAAAAGGAAAAAAGGAAAGACAAGAAAAAAGTTTAAGCTCAGTGTTTGACAATCGGAGCAGAAGTGTAAATTTAATTAGACAATGAAGCCACCGCAGAAAAGATAGAAGGACTTTGTGAGATAGCAAAATATTCATTAAGATTTACCAAGGAACAGAGACCCAAAATAGAGAGTTTAATTTTTTCAGAGCCAAGGGGTTGAGGATAGATTTGTGGAGAAACTGATGATAACAATTTTGAAAGGGTGCAGGCAAGGAAGGGGAAGAGAAAAGGTGCATCTTGTAGTGGTAGTTGATAATGTTAATCCTAAATCATTCAGTTAACCACTCACATGTGGAAGGAGTTCACATACTGTACAAGCAGGGTTGTCAATAAAGTTCAGTTGAGTATGCATGCTGGTGTCCTGGTGTGCTCAACATTGAACACAACACATGTGTAAGTAGTATCAACTGTTTATAAACTTAAGCAACACACACAAAAAACTGGAGGAATTCAGCAGGCCAGGCAGCATCTATGGAAAAATGTACACTCCACGTCGACTGTGCTTTTTTCCATCGATGCTGCATGGTCTGCTGAGTTCCTCCAGCATTTTGTGTGTGTTGCTTGGATTTCCAGCATCTGCAGATTTTCTCTTTTAGTGTTAATGAACTTATGCTTGTTAGAAGTGAATTGGAAAAGAACATCGAGGAATCAGTTCATCATAACGGGAAGGGAGATTTTTGGTTAAAATGATGGATAACATGGCAAAAAACAGTGGGTGAATCTTGCAGATCTGACCATAGACAACAAATCCAGTACTGGAAAGCTATTCCATATATTTACACCATATGCACATATATATAGTTTCACGATGACACCGTGCTGCCATCTCTCTTGAGTCACAGCTCAGATATGTCACTCAGATTCAACGCATCATGATTTAATGACATTGTCAACATCGGGCATCACAACCAACCTGAAGCACGGCAGTGCAGTCCATCAAGCTGCAGACTGTAACCAGGTAGACATTCACATTTCCAAGACACTGGACCTTGCGGTACACAAATCTGGCTACAGCCACCATTATCTGGTGTGCTGCAACCTGAAAGAAAACGTCAAACCAGCGATGAACTCAGTGAACAACATTCATTGTTTAAGTGGTTTTTTGTCAAACATTACTCAGAAACTGTCATTCTGGCTTCATGTATTTGATACTCTTTGAAGCAAGTTTGGATCCAGTTTGCAATGCATCGACTTTCACATTTTGTATGAGGTCCTTCCACAAACTGTCCAACAAACAAAAAAAATCATAATTGCCATTACAGTTTGCTGCTAATATAAATCTGAAACTGATGGCACTTGCCTTTATATAAATACAAAAACTACAACGAATTCAGAAAAGTGTACTTTCATGATCAAATGTTGAAATCCACAAGGCACCTATGTTGTTCTGCTGTTGTTTCATACTACCTCACCTTTGAGCTCAGCTTTGACGTGCTTGGAATGGTATGAGGTTGCTCAGTGACCATAAACTAAACTCAACACAGATAGGCTAAGTGTTAGCTAATGAGTTTTGGTCATCTTTCAGCAAAGTGACAAGCTCAGTGACATGTATACTGATGATGATGAGAAGGATGGTTTAGGGTGGTTCTTGGCGTATTAATGAGGCAGACAGTTTTGTTTCAGATAGTGCTGAACTTCTTGAGAGTTATTGCAGCTGTACTCATCCAGGTAGATAAAATTGCTCCTAATTCTAGAGGGTGGGAAGACCTTGAAATGTCTGGAGATGAGCCATTCACTGCAGGATAACTAATTTGTGACCTGCACCTGTAGCCTTGGTATTTATCGCTGGTCCAATTGATCTTCTGGTCAACAGTGACATCCAGAATATTGGTGATGGGAAACTCGTGATAGTACTGTCATTGAATGTTGAAGATCGATTAGAAATCCTCTTGCTGGAGATGCCCATTGCCTAGCACCTCTGAGTAACAATTACCTGTCACTGTTCAGTCTATACGTGAAAGTCTTGACGTATACTGCTTCACCCATAGAGGAGTTGGGAATGGAGTTAAATATTGAATATTCATTAGTGCAGGGGTCCCCAAACTTTTTTTCACTGTGGACCGGTTTAATATTGACAATATTCTTGCGGACTGGCCAACCTGGGGTGGGGGGCGGGGGTTAGGTTGCCAACGGACAAGAGTAGCAGTCAAGTACGTTGAGTTTACCCTGGGAAAAACTACAATGACCATGAAGCCTTGCGCGGGCACCAGTGCGCATGCGTGACTCGCTCATGCATGTACGTGCCAATTTTTTTTCTGCAAACCGTTTTTGGCCATTCTGTTCGGCGGGGGGGGGGGCGCGGGTTTGTTAATCACAACCGAAATATCGGTGATAAGTGGCTAATACACTCAATTTCCTTTCTAAAAGGGTTTATCTAACGAATTTAATATTAAACACACAGCGCATATTTTCCTCGCATGAATATAGTGATGTCAATTATCAGAGGAGGACAGGAGAGCTTGAAGTAAGTGTTGAACGAATTTCCGGTAGAAGTGTTTGAGTCAGGTTCGATGTTATCATTTAAAGAAAAATTAAATAGGTATATGGACAGGAAAGGAATGGAGGGTTATGGGCTGAGTTCAGGTCGGAGGGACTAGGTGAGAGTGGCTTTCGGCACGGACTGGAAGGGCAGAGATGGCCTGTTTCCATGCTGTAATTGTTATATGGTTATATGTCACTTATAAGTCAATTGCATCATAACATTTTAAGTAACGTTTGGATATTAAACACAGCACATATTTTTCCCGTATGAACATATAAAATCATTGCAACACACCAATATCGCTGAATCAGTGGGAGCCCTGGGCTTGTTTCCCTGCAACAACATGGTTCCATCGAGGGGTGATGGGAGAGACAGCGATATTCGAAGGGGATTCCTTATGTCCAGTCTATTCTGCAGTTTAGCTTTCGTTGCATTCATTGCAGAGGTATGTTGGAAATGGAAGCAACGTTTTCAGTGCTTTCGTGGCTATCTCAGGATATTCAGCCTTGACTTTGATCCAGAGTGCTGGCAGAGATGTTATGTCAAACATACTTTTCAGCCCATCGTCATTTGCAAGCTCAAAGAGTTGATCTCCTTCCCGCGCTGACATGAATGACACGCGGGTAATGACCTCACGTGCGTAATGGCTCAACGGCGGGCATGATAGGGAATGAGGAAAGGTGCAGCTGACGCATTTCGCCAAATCATATCGTTTCCTCGCGGCCCGGTAGCACATGCTTTGCAGCCCAGTACCGGTCCGCAGCCCGGTGGTTGGGGACTGCTGCATTAGTGAACATCCCCACTACTGACTTTACAACAGAAGGTCATTAATGTAACAGCTAAAGATGTTTGGGCCCACAACACTGCCCCATACAATGAATTTCCCTGGGCATGAATGGTTGAATGACCAAGAATTTCTTTTGTTGCTGTTTATATTGCCCAAAAAAAAGGATCCAGTTTTCTCTCGGTTCATGGACCTTTTAAAGAAGCATTTGAAGTGTTTGCATCCATTTCTGGCTGCAGTCCCTCTGTTCAATGCATTGGACACTTGCTGTCACCATCAACTCAAACACAGGTGTCACTTCCCCATCTTACTTCCTGCAATATGATGACAGGGCTCCCTTTTACTGACAGAAATTTGACACAGAGGTCACAACCCACAACTTTGAGGTCTTTAAATAGACATCCATTAGTCTTGTGAGACCATGGATTTGTGCCTTGGAAGGTTTCCAGGGCGCAGGCCTGGGCAAGGTTGTATGGAAGACTGGCAGTTGCCCATGCTGCAAGTCTCCTCTCTCCACACCACCGATGTTGTCCAAGGGAAGTGCACTAGGGCCAATACAGCTTGGCACTGGTGTCGTCGCAGAGCAATGTGTGGTTAAGTGCCTTGCTCAAGGACACAACACGTAGCCTCAGCTGAGGCTCAAACTAGCGACCTTCAGATCACCAGACCGACACCTTTATCCCTCAAAGAAACAAGGAGTACCTACACTTGGTTTAAAATGCCCTTGAGGCTAGCAGATACTCATGCCATCAGGTTGGAGGCTACCCAGATGGTATATACAAGGTGTTACTGCTCCACCCGAAGGGTGCCCTTATTTTGGCACGAAAACCAGCCATGGAACAAGTAAAATTTGAATGCAAGTCCCTTGTCACATTCTTTACAGCTCCAAACCTGTCTGCAAATTCCATATTTTACATCTGTTTTCATTCCTGACATAGATTCTTTATACTATATTTATCAGATATAAACTTCTTCCCAGAGTTGAATGGTATTTAATGCTTCAGGGACAGTGTTCTATTTAATCAGACAGTAGTAAATAAATTCTGATTATTCAAAAGTAATTAATCTCAAAATTTTTCAATTGAACTTGCTTTTCACTTTTCTAATGTCTAATGCTTAACTGCATAAACATTTTTTTAAAAAACAAACACACATTGACAGGGTAATGACTTCAAAATAACCTTGATATCTCAACTGATACCTGAACATGTTTTCCCATCAGGTCGTAAAACAGATCCTGGTGGACAGACGCAGATTGGCCCCTGAGATGCCTGAATGCAGTCATGGCTGCATTCGGTGTAATTTTCCAAACATGGAGTAATATCTGGTAAACAAAGGAAAAAAAGAGCATCAGTTAGATTAATATGTTTCAACAATTATTCCAACATGCAATAAAATGACTTTTTTCATCCCTTATTATTGAGAGGTATTACATCTTGCTCCCATTGAATAAAAAGATTTAATATTCCTAAATATTACTCATGGATTATTAGTAATATTGTGATGAAAAGCTTTCATTTTCAAGCCAATCACTATCATTGTAAGGGCTGAGGTGGAAGTCCTGCCAAGCACTTAAAGGATGTGACAAGCACAGGGAGATAGTGTTGAAACAGAGGATGTGTTTTCCTATTTTAATTTTCTATTTTTCATTCAAGACTGAAATTAATAACTTTTGTCGAGGAAGTTGTATCGAGGGAAGAATCGACAGGGAAAGAGAATGGAAATACATATTGACTATCATCAATATCTAATGTACGATAGAGGGAATCTATGAAATCAAACAGTCCATAAAAGCTTTTCTATGTTTCAATGAAGCTCATTACTTTACTACTATTAAAATTATGATCAGCTTATAAAGATAATTTAGCTAAAGATATTTTGCTTTACTTTGAACACAGGTAAATATTTATTAAATCTAAATGTACTTTTTGAATATAAAATATGACGTAAGTGATATATGACCAGGCTCAACATGGTTATTCAAAGAAAATGGAAGAGATCATCGCTATTTTGGAAATGGTTCTGTTACAGCCAAAAATAGCAGTGTAAACATGGACTACAAATGCATTTTCAATTTTTCCTATAGCTAATTCACAAAATATACAGTAAAGTCATGCTGTGGTACGTGTATCAAAACTTGCTGGAACTAATGATGTATTCAGCAATTAATGAATTAAGGAACTCAGAGATCACACCTACATGTCCATTACCCAGGGAAAAAGACATACTATCCATCTTATCTATGCTTCTCATAATTTTAAATATTTCTACAAGGTCGCTCCTACATAAGGTCGCTCCTACATTTCAGGGAATGAAGATTTAGCCTGGCCAACTGCTCCCTGTAACTCAGGCCTTCTAGTGTTGGCAACATCCTTGTAAATTTGTTCTTCAATGATCTGAAATATTCATGACTACTTTCTAGATTTGCACTTATTTATCTTGAGAAATCCATATAAGCTAATGAACAATAAATAAATGGTTAAGATATGAAACTAATTACCCAAATGAGACTGATGTATTTGTGAAACAAATTAAATAGATGAGGAAGGAGAAATGAAAGGCAGTATTAAAGAGCTGCAGATTTGTGTGTGTAAAGCTCTGGTTAAGATTTCTGCTGCTATGCTGTGAGGAATTTCATTTAGTAGCCTGCTGTAAAGGCAGTGTGTCCTACAGGTAGAATGCTTTGGTTTCGGCTAAAGATAAGGGGCCATGTTGTTCATCTTAGGAATTTTGTGTCAACCAATCAGGATGGTGGGATCAGGAGAAGGTGCTAGAGAGAGCTAGGTGGAGAGAGATTTGTGACAGACAGTGGTGGTGTTCTTGGTCTCTTAGTGAGAGATGCGATAGAAAGAAAATTGGGAGAGATGCCCGTAGGATTCAATCTGACGGGAAGACACGATTGCAAGGAGTGCTTTGTGAGATGAAGGAGTCCAAGACGGGAAGCTCTACCAGTGATTGGTGATGACAATTCAGCGCCATGAGTAACAGTTATACCTGGCTTTTGGAAGCAATGAGCTCCAACAGTCATGTGCACATTTAGACTGGTCTAACTGTAATGGGCCCTTATATTTATTTTTCTTTCTTTTCTTTCACTTAATAACTGTTTGACTAAGTTGAAATTAGTAAACATACTTTCTCTATAGTTTAATGCCGGTGTATGATTTGTCATTTCTGGACTACCGATAATTGTATTTATACAGCATTTGCTCAAATCGAAGTTTCTTTATTCGGAATTTCCTGTTTGGTTGAACGCCAAATCATATTGACTCTAGACGTATATTGTTATAAAGGTGGTCTTCTCGTCGCTGAGTCACATGGTTGCTAGCAGAGTTAGCTATCGAGCCAAGTTTGCATACGAGCCCAGTGAGAGGGTTACATGTAGAATGTAAGAACCAATGTAGACACATCTTTTGACCTATATTTGACAAATTTCATATAATATCTGGATCATAGTTCAGCTAAGAGTTACTCTCCTCTATTGCCAAAGAAATAACATTATGATTTTAAAAGAACGTTCAAAAAATTATGTTAGTTTTCTCTGGTCCTTAAATTTACATATGAGATTTCACTACAGTAATAATTTTGATTCCTACTCTGAAAAGCTAATTCTTGAGTTAGTGAGAATATGCTGGGTCTTTAAATGTAGAGTTTCAGCCTCTTTTTAATCAGTGAGTTCTGATGAATTAATCAGAGAATCATGGACTCACGGAAAAATACAGCACCTTTGTAAGCTAATCCCATTGCCAACATTTGACTTGTATCCCTCTAAACCTTCAGTTTGTTATCATATGGACAAGTACATGTAGCAAAGGTATCATGGCAAGCAAATCCAGGGATGGTGTACTGTCCATATAAAATAATAGCCCTTGGTTGGGAACAGAGGATCAGAAATGGGACATCAGCTGGGTTCATTGGAAGGCCAGCAATGAAAAATGGACAAGGCCATACCACGCATGATCACATTGTGTAGTAAGCAGTCGGGTTAGTAATACTGTCTCCTCATGGAGAGACAGAGGGGCAATGTTTCATTTCTATGGGGGCTACAGAATTGTTATCAAAACCATTCCAACTCACAAGCTATTGAAGGGGGTAAGAGGTGCATATGGCATGAGGACTGCCTATCAGAAGCTTCAAAACTAAAACAAAGCTGGGGTAGTAAGTAAAGAGGTCAAGTAGTTATTTTTCAGGAAGCAGCTTGACTGGGTATGTTTCTTAACCTAGAGATTTTGGCAGCTTCCATTCTGCCAACTTTAAGCATATGTAGTATTTTTTGAAAATAAATTATTTCCAAAAAAAAAATTATTTTCAATAAGAACCAATAGGGCACCCTGCAATGTAAACCTGTAATATTGTTAGTTCTAAAAAATCCCCATATACAAGTTCAAAATTCAAAGTAAATTTCATTATTGAAGTATATATATGTCACTATATACAACCCAGAGATTCACTTTCCTGTGGGTATAGTCGGCAAATCTATAGAATAGTAACTATAACAGGATCAATGAAAGATCAACCAGAGTACAGAAGACAACAAACTGTGCAACGGCAAATATAAATAAATAGCGATAAATAACGAGAACATGAGATAATGAGATGAAGAGTCCTTAAAGTGAGATCATTGGTTGTGGGAGCATCTCACTGGATGGCAAGTGAGTGTGGTTATCCCCTTGTATTCAGGAGCCTGATGGTTGAGGGGTAATAACTGTATAAAAAGCATCCCCACGTTATCATTTATACTTTTTAAATAAGTAGTTAATTTTACACCACATTTTAAAATAAATACAAGATGATAACCAAACAGAGCAGTTTGGTAATGAATGTTCACTGAAGGGGGACAACTACTTCTACCATGAGCTAAGTCCATGGGAATATAGGTGACCCAGCTGAATTCCAGTGCCTTTATTCCCCGTTGTTAACTGACTTAATCTGGGAATGTCTGGCAAAGTTAGACTCTAAATTTGAACAGATTTGTTTTCATAGGTGTTGATAATATTTTATAACATTTAATTAATAAATGATTTCAACAACCACTGATATATCCAGCATAAGTCTCCTCATTTGCAGATCCCAGTCAGTTCAGATTGACAACACCATCCACAACTTCCATCAGTACAGCTGCACCATAAGGTTGTGTGCTTAGTCCCCTGTTCTATTCGCTTTATACTTCTGACTGTGTGGCTATACACAGCTCCAATGCTCATATTCAAGTTTGCCAACAACACCACTGTCATGGGCCAATCAAAGACGGTGACAGATCAGCCTATAGGAGGGGGATTGAAAATCTGGCTGAGTGGTGCCATAACAACAACCTTGTACTCAATATCAGCAAGACCAAAGAGCTGATTGTTGACTCAGGTGGAGGAAACCAGAGGTCCATGAGCTAGACTCAGAGGATCAGAGGTAGAGAAAGTCAACAACTTTAAATTCCTGGATGTTATTATTTCAGAGGACCTGTCCTGGGCCCAGCAGATAAGTAATATCAAAGAAAGCATGGCAGAGCCTTGACTTCCTTAGGAGTTTTTGGGAATTCAGCACGACATCTAAAACTTTGACAAACTTCCATACTCAACTTGGTCCAACTATAGAAGTGGTAGAGAGTAGATTGACTGGCTGCATCAGAGATATGGGAACTACAATGCCCTTGAAGAGAAAAATCCTACAAAAAGTAATAGATACAGCCCACTCCATCACAGGTAAACCCCTCCACACCATTGAGTACACCTACACAAAACATCGCAGGAAAGCAGCACCCATCGTCAGGGACCCACACTACCCAGGACGTGCTCTCTTCTCCCTGTTGCCATCAGGAAGATGGTATAGGAGCCTTAGGATTCACATCACTAGGTCCAGGAACAGTTATTACGCCTCAACCATCAGCCTCTTGAACCAAAGGGGATAACTTC
The DNA here is from genome assembly GCF_963921235.1 of Mobula hypostoma. Lineage (NCBI taxonomy): Eukaryota > Metazoa > Chordata > Chondrichthyes > Myliobatiformes > Myliobatidae > Mobula > Mobula hypostoma. The sequence continues at coordinate 109,820,121 of NC_086100.1, read as the reverse complement.
ACTTGCCCCATCATTGAAATGTTCCCACAACCGATGAACTCACTTTCAAGGACTCCTCATCTCATGTTCTTGATATTTATTGCTTATTTATTTATTATTATTAGTTCTTTCTTTTTGTATTTGCACAGTTGTCTTTTGCATTCTAGTGGAACACACTAGTTAGTGTGGTCTTTCATTGATTCTATTAGACCATAAAACCATAAGATACAGGAGCAGAATTAGGCCATTTGGTCCATTGAGTCTGGTCTGCCATTTCAACATGGCTGATCCAATTTTCCTCTCAGCTCTAATCTCCTGCCTTCTCCCCAAATCCCTTCATGCCCTGACTAATCAAGAATCTATCAACCTCTGCCTTAAATATTCAGAAAGACCTGGCCTCCACAGCTGCCTATGTCAACAAATTCCACAGATTTACCACTCTCTGGCGAAAGAAATTCCTCCTCATCTCCATTCTAAAAGGATGCCGCTGTATTCTGAGGCTGTGTCCTCTGGTCCTAGACATTCCCACCGTAATAAACATCCTCTGCACATCCACTCTATCAAGACCTATCACCATTTGATAGTTTCAATGAGGTAACCTCTCATTCTTCTGCATTCTGGTGAATACAGGCCCAAAGCCATCAAATGCTCTTCATGTGACAAGCCGTTCTATCCGGGAATCATTTTCGTGAACTTTCGTGATCCTCTCCAATTTCAGCACATCATTTCTAAGGGGCCCAAAACTGTCACAATACTCTAAGTGAGTCCTAACCAGTGCTTTATAAAGTGTCAACATTACATCCTTGGTTTTATATTCTAGACTTCTTGAAATGAATGCTAACATTGCATTTTCCTTCCTCACCACAGACTCACAGACTCAATCTGCAAGTTATCCTTTAGGGAATCCTGCACAAAGACTCGCAATTCCCTCTGCACCTCAGCTTTTAGTATTTTCTCTCCATCACTAGATTCTGATTATTGTTCTATTATGGATTTATTGAGTATGACTAAGAAAATGAATCTCACAACGGTTGTATATGGTGACATATCTACTTTGATAATAAATTTACTTTGAAATTTGAAGTAACTTCCTCAGTTCCAACAGTAGCTATCAGTGTTTTACAATGGAAATTCTAGATGGCATGATATTGCAATTTTTGGGTACAGAATGTGAACAAAGGAGGCTATCTGGATGTTGGTGGTCAGAGTATTGATGCAGTCTGTCCCTGGCTGATAATGGCTTGGGAAGGTATGTATTTTCACAAAATCTTACCCTGGCATGTTTTCATATCGGGCTGCAATACGAACCCTTTTGGACAGAAGCAAACATAAGAGCCTGGGACATTTTCACAGCCCAATGTGCAGCCATGGTTCCAAAAAGCACATTCATTGACATCTGGGGAGTAATGAATTATGTTAGAAATATTATTGTTTGTGATTGTAGCAACCAATTCTAACAAGTGAATTGTTGGCAACCTAGCACGGTATCTCAGTTAACACACATAAAAGTTTATAACACATAACACACATACCTCAACACTGTTTTATCCCCCCTTGTTCAATCCCTTCCTACCTATGTTCGTGACTCTTCTCACGCTCTGAAAATCTTCGATGATTTTAAGTTCCCTGGCCCCCACCGCTTCATTTTCACCATGGATGTCCAGTCCCTATATACCTCCATCCCCCATCAGGAAGGTCTCAAAGCCCTCCACTTCTCTTTGGATTCCAGACCTAATCAGTTCCCCTCTACCACCACTCTGCTCCATCTAGCGGAATTAGTCCTTACTCTTAATAATTCCTCCTTTGGCTCCTCCCACTTCCTCCAAACTAAAGGTGTAGCCATGGGCACCTGTAAGGGTCCTAGCTATGCCTTCCTTTTTGTTGGCTTTGTGGAACAATCTATGTTCCAAACCTATTCTGGTATCTGTCCCCCATTTTTCCTTTGCTACAACAACGACTGCATTGGCGCAACTTCCTGGACGAAATTTGAGCTCGTTGACTTCATTAACTTTGCCTCCAACTTTCACCCTGCCCTAATGTTTACCTGGTCCATTTCCGACACCTCCCTCCCCTTTCTAGATCTTTCTGTCTCTGTCTCTGGAGACAGCTTATCTACTGATGTCTACTATAAGCCTACTGACTCTCACAGCTATCTGGACTATTCCTCTTCTCACCCTGTCTCTTGCAAAAATGCCATTCCCTTCTCGCAATTCCTCCGTCTCCGCTGCACCTGCTCTCAGGATGAGGCTTTTCATTCCAGGACGAGGGAGATGTCCTCCTTTTTTAAAGAAAGGGGTTTCCCTTCCTCCACCATCAACTCAGCTCTTAAACGCATCTCCCCAATTTCACGCACATCTGCTCTCACTCCATCCTTCCGCCACCCCACTAGGAATAGGGTTCCCCTTGTCCTCATCTACCACCCCACCAGCCTCCGGGTCCAACATATAATTCTCCGTAACTTCTGCCACCTCCAACAGGATCCCACCACTAAGCACATCTTTCCCTCCCTCCCTCTCTCTGCTTTCCGCAGGGATCGCTCCCTATGCGACTCCCTTGTCCATTCGTCCCCCCTATCCCTTCCCACCGATCTCCCTCCTGGCACTTATCCTTGTAAGTGGAACAAGTGCTACACATGCCCTTACACTTCCTCCCTCACCACCATTCAGGGCCCCAAACAGTCCTTCCAGGTGAGGCGACACTTCACCTTTGAGTCGGCTGGGGTGATATACTGCGTCCAGTGCTCCCAATGTGGCTTTCTATATATTGGCGAGACCCGACGCAGGCTGGGAGATCGTTTCGCTGAACACCTACGTTCTGTCTGCCAGAGAAAGCAGGATCTCCCAGTGGTCACACATTTTAATTCCACATCCCATTCCCATTCTGACATGTCTATCCACGGCCTAATCTACTGTAAAGATGAAGCCACACTCAGGTTGGAGGAACAACACCTTATATTCCGTCTGGGTAGCCTCCAATCTGATGGCATGAACATTGACTTCTCAAACTTCTGCTAATACCCCACCTCCCCCTCGTACCCCATCTGTTATTTATTTATATACACACATTCTTTCTCTCTCTCTCCTTTTTCTCCCTCTCATTATACCCCTTGCCCATCCTCTGGGTCCCCCCTTCCCCTTTTCTTTCTCCCTAGGCATCCTGTTCCATGATCCTCTTATATCCCTTTTGCCAATCAACCGTCCAGCTCTGGGCTCCATCCCTCCCCCTCCTGTCTTCTCCTATCATTTCGGATCTTCCCCTTCCCCTCCCACTTTCAAATCTCTTACTAGCTCTTCCTTCAGTTAGCCCTGACGAAGGGTCTCAGCCCGAAACGTCGACTGTGCCTCTTCCTAGAGATGCTGCCTGGCCTGCTGCGTTCACCAACAACTTTTATGTGTGTTGTTTGAAATTCCAGCATCTGCAGATTTCCTCGTGTTTACGGTATCTCAGTTGTTACCCTTGTATGACCACACTCCAGTCACCCTGGTAATGATGTTCCAAAAGTCGAAGAATCGTATTCAATCCTTTGTTTGTAACTATCTCAGTTGTTACCCTTGTATGACCACACTCCAGTCACCCCAGTAATGTTCCAAAAGTTGAAGAACTGTATTCGATCCTTTGTTTGTAACTAGCAAAACATAGAATCTTGAAGTGATGCAATTAAGGCTAATTAACTGTAATTAAGCGAGACTAAGCAGAATTAAGTGGTCAACAGAGGATGTGACACCCGATGGTCCCCAGAGGTAAACTGCCCAGAAAAAAGCACGAATACGTAACTTACTCCCCTCGTTTTTAACAAGCCCCCACCCACATGACCATTTTCCATAATAAACATAAAATAAACATGCTACATTGAATAAAATGTAGACAGAAAACAGATGCATGGCTCCTGCAGTGATTATGAATTATTCCAGTGATAGAGAAATAAATGTTTTAAGGTGCTCCTGTTTTCTATCTAGAAAATATGAGCTTGTTACCGTATTATTATGATCCATGCAATGTAGCAGATGTAAACTATCAGTTAAGGCAGAAAATGTGGAGAAGTTTATAGTTTGGAAGTTGTGAGAAAGATTAAACCATGAATGGAGACAACGCAATGAGATTCTTTGCTCTGAGATTCGGCTTACCTTTGCACGATTTCCCACCAACACTGAGAACATAGCCAGCTTTACACTTGTAGCAATTTCCATTGAGGCTTTCCTTGCAAATACTTCCAGCTTCATTTTCTGCAGAATTTAGAGACATGAAAACTTTGAAGCTTGGTGTTTTTCCTTTGACAAAAGGGCAGATGACAAAAAGTGAGAACTGTCCCAGAGATGGGGAACCATTGAAATACTTGCCCAAGGGGCAGTAAGCCAGCCAATACTTCGGATTCAGACTTGGCCCTCTGTGCGTATAACCTGCATTTGCACAGAAGCTTCAGTCATGAACAGTGAGATAAAAACACTGAACAAAACACTAATTGAGAATGGAGGCCCAGAGATGGGACTAGCCAGCATAAAGGAGTCTGAACATGGAGACTGAGATTTGCTTTGACATGAGTTTAAGAGGGCCTACCTTACTATATCCACCCCACAGCGGGAGTCTGTACTAATCATTATCGTGGCAGCAAGTCCTGCTTCATATGGTGTTTACTTCCACTGCTGTGCTTGTTAATGCCCTCAGTATCTTAGTTGTCTATGGATTCTGACCTGACAGGATGTCTGTGCATCCGTCCATACCTGGTCAACCTGACACCCCAATACCCAATGTTCCTCTACACCAGTGGCAACAATACCCAAAGCTTCCAAATCCCTTTAGTTGAATTGATCTTCCTACCCACCCTCTCCACTCATCAGCGCAGAATCGCAACAGATTGTCCCTGTAACCCCACACTCCAGTCCATCCCTCACTTCCAAAATTCTTAGATCACTGGAGATTAGTCATGTGGAGCTAGGGAAAAAGGGTCTTCCTTCACATAAAGAGCATGAGAAGTGCTGTTGTATGCATCACCTTGAGCCTGATGTCCAGAAAACAGCTTGGATCATATAATGTAATCCCTGCTGGGCTTTCTTTTCCAAAATAATTGGCTTGTTGATTTTCAGAATATCTCACACCATTGCCAGCAACACTCCTTTGATATTAGGGCTTCCCCATCACTTTTCACTGGCATTGTCCCTTTCCAGAAAAAGTCAAGTACCCGGTAATAATTAGTTCACAATCTTGGACACGTTGCAACCAAGTCTCATCAATGGCATCTACATTAAATTTATTCATCTTTTTTTAAGGTCTTGAGTTAATTTACCTTATAATAACTGCTCTGTAAATTAATACACAACCCATTAATGTTTTACTTTTTGATATTATTTCCCATTGTGCCCTTAATATTTCAATGCACTTTCCATTCCTGAAGCAATCCACTTGCCTTTAACCTATTACACTTTGCTCCACAGCCGTGACCTTTCTTTTTAGACATAATTTATTCCTTAACCTTCTGACTGTTTGACAACTACACTTAACATCTTGGTGGTTCTCTTAGCCAGGACAGCCCATTTTTATGTCTGTTACAGTTGATATATGGTTCCTATATCAGTATATAACTGGCAAAAGGACATGTTGCTGATCTAGTATCCCAATCACAAAACAATCCGCAGATGCTGGGATCAAAGCAACACTCACAACATGCTAGATGAACTCAGCAGGTCGGGCAGCATCTGTGGAAAAGATCAGTCGACGTTTCGGGCCGGAACCCTTCGTCAGGACTGTAGAGAAAAGGGGCAGAGGCCCTATAAAGGAGGTGGGGGGAGGGTGGGAAGGAGAAGGCTGGTAGGTTCCAGGTGAAAAACCAGTACGGGGAAAGATAAAGGGGTAGGGGAGGGGAAGCAGGGAGGTGATAGGTGGGAAAGGTGAAGAAAGAATAGGGGAAAACACAATGGGTAGTAGAAGGAGGGGGAACCGTGAGGGAGGTGATAGGCAGCTGGGGGAGGGGACAGAGTGACATTGGGATAGGGGAAGGGAGGGGGAGGGAATTACCAGAAGTAGGAGAATTCTATGTTCATACCAAGGAGCGGGAGACTACCCAGACGGTATATGAGGTGTTGCTCCTCCAACCTGAGTTTAGCCTCTTCATGGCAGTAGAGGAGGCTATGTATGGACATATCTGAATGGGAGTGGGAAACTCTGGACAGAGTTCCCCTTGTCCTCACCTACCACCCCACCAGTCTCTGGATCCAGCACATTATCCTCCGCAACTTCCGCCACCTTCAACAGGACCCCACCACTAAGCACATCTTTCCCTCTCCACCCCTCTCCGCTTTCCGCAGGGATTGGTCCCTCTGCGACTCCCTGGTCCACACGTCCCTCCGCACGGATCTCCCACCTGGCACCTAAGCGTAAGTGCTACACCTGTCCCTACACCTCCTCTCTTGCCACCATTCAGGGCCCCAAACAGTCCTTCCAGGTGAGGCAACACTTCACTTGTGAGTCTGTTGGGGTCATCTATTGCACCCGGTGCTCCCGGTGTGGCCTCCTCCTCTACATCGGTGAAACCCGACGCAGATTGGGGGACTGCTTCATCGAGCACTTCCACTCCATCCACCACAACAGACAAGATCTCCCAGTAGCCACTCACTTCAACTCTTCTTCCCACTCCCATTCAGATATGTCCATACATGGCCTCCTCTACTGTCATGATGAGGCTAAACTCAGGTTGGAGGAGCAACACCTCATATACTGTCTAGGCAGTCTCCAGCCCCTTGGTATGAACATAGAATTCTCCAGCTTCCAGTAATTCCCTCCCCCTCCCTTTCCCCATCCCTATGTCACTCTGCCCCCTCCTCCCAGCTGCCTTTCACCTCCCTCATGGTTCCACCTCCTTCTACTACCCATTGTGTTTTCCCCTATTCCTTCTTCACCTTTCCTGCCTATCCCTTCCCTGTCTCCCCTCCCCCACCCCTTTATCTTTCTCCTTACTGGTTTTTCACCTGGAACCTACCAGCCTTCTCCTTCCCACCCTCCTCCCACCTTCTTTATAGGGCCTCTGCCCCTTCCCTCTTCAGTCCTGACGAAGGGTTCCGGCCCGAAATGTCGACTCATTATTTCCACGGATGCTGCCCGACCTGCTGAGTTCCTCCAGCGTGTTGTGAGTGATCTAGTATCCCTATGCCAAACTATTCAAGCATCACCATGCCATCTGAGAATTTAAATTCAAATAATTACGACAAACACTGTAATTTAAAAGTTTGCTAGTGTAATGGTTAAAAATGAAACTATAAGATTATTGTAGAAGTGTATCATATGTGCTATTGTCTTGCAGAGAACATAAGAAATAGGAGCAGGAGTAAACTATTCACCACCTTGAACTTTTACACAACTCAACAAGATTGTGGCAGATTTAAAAAATCACTTCCTGTCCTACTCACATATCCCAGGAATACTCCAATATTCAAAAAAATCTGAATGTCTGGATGTCTTCCACCTTCCACAGAAAAAGTGTCCAGAGATTCAACACATACAAATATCCTTTTTTTTGGCATGTTGGGGGTTTGATTTTTTTTTTAACAAGTTCCATGGTTTTCTTTGTTTTATGGCTGTCTGGAGAAGATGAATCTGTGGGTTGTATACTACATACATACTTGGATCATAAATGTACTCTGAACTTTGAACTATTTGAATAGAGATAGCCTGACTGGGGATAGGTAACATGGCTCTGTGTGTGGCAGGTCCTGTGTAACCAATCTTACAGTTGTCCAAACAGGTTACCAAGTAGATTGATGAACGGAAGGCAGTAGAGGCGTTGTTCTCATGGACTTTCGACAAGTTCCTGCGAGGGAGGCTGGCCCAGAATGCTGTCGCTTGACTTTCAGGAGAAAGTAGTCAGTGGCACGTATTTAACGTTGGCTTAGCAGGAGAAATCAGAGAGTGGTAGTAAATGGTTGTCTCTCTCATTGGAGTTGTGGTGCCAGTGGCGTGCTGCAGGGATCGGCTCCGGGTCCATTGTTGTTGATCATGCATATTAATAAATTAGATGATAATTTTGTAAACTGGATTAGCAAATTTGTCTCCAAGTTTGTGGGGGGGGGGAGGGACATAGTGGACAGTGAAGAAGACTATCAATGTTTGCAAAGTGCTGTGGATCAGCTGGGAAAATGGACTGAAAAATGGCAGGTGGAATTTAATGTAGACAATTGTGAGGTGTTGAACTTTAAAGGACAAACCAGGATAACAATTAGATGGTGAAAGGTAGAGTTCTGCGGTGTGCAGTAGAATAAAGAGATCTGGGAATACAGATCTATAAATCCCTGAAAGCTGTACCACAGAGTTATAAAAAGAAGTTCTGCCATATTGGCCTCCATAAATCTGGGCATTGAGTACAAGAGTTGGGATGTTATATTTACGTTGCGTTAGACACTGGTGAGACCAAATTTAGAGTATTGTATGCTATTTTGGTCACCTAAGTAGTGGAAAGATGTCAATAATCTTGGAAGAGTGCGGAGAAAATTTACCAAGGATGGTTCTAAGACTTGAAGAATTGAGTTACAGGGACAAGAATACTTATGGTATGTGTGCCCAAGATGGTACAGATAAAAATGTTGTTGGCATGCTGTGTCACCCTACGGTTCTTTAAACCCAACAATAATAAAAAGATACATATTGATTATTGTTACTGTCAGATGAAGCAGCCAAAGATCTTTTACAATTCGAGAGCAGTGAGATGATTTCACAGCAAAACATCTCACACCAGCCTGGCGCCAGTTAGACCATAAAGCCTTAAGACCATAAGACATAGGAGCTGAGTTAAGCCATTCAGCCCATCAAGTCTGCTCCATCATTCCATCATGGCTGATTTATTATCTCTCTCAATGGCATTTAATTTTATTTTGAGATTCAGCACGACGAACCGCACTGCCCAGAAAAGCACCTACTTAACCCAGGACTAATCACGGGCCATTTACAATGACCAATTAACCAACCAACCAGTATGTCTTTGGACTGTGGGAAGGAAATGGTGCACTCAGAGAAAACCCACGCAGTCACGGGGAGGATGTACAAACTCCTTACAGAGGACACCCCCATGGTCACGGGGAGGACGTACAAACTCCTTACAGAGGAAATCCACATGGTCACGGGGAGGACGTACAAACTCCTTACAGAGGGCACCCACGCGGTCACGGGGAGGACGTACAAACTCCTTACAGCGGAAACTCACGCAGTCACGGGGAGGACGTACAAACTCCTTACAGAGGGCACCCACGCGGTCACAGGGAGGACGTACAAATTCCTTACAGAGGACACCCCCATGCTCACGGGGAGGACGTACAAACTCCTTACAGAGGAAACCCACGCGGTCATGGGGAGGATGTACAAACTCCTTAGAGAGGACACCCACACGGTCACGGGGAGGACATAGAAACTCCTTACAGAGGACACCCCCATGGTCACGGGGAGGATGTACAAACTCCTTACAGAGGGCACCCACGCGGTCACAGGGAGGACATACAAACTCCTTACAGAGGGCACCCACGCGGTCACAGGGAGGACGTACAAACTCCTTACAGAGGACACCCACGCGGTCACGGGGAGGACGTACAAACTCCTTACAGAGGACAACCACGTGTTCACGAGCAGGACGCACAAACTCCTTACAGAGGACACCCACGCAGTCACAGGGGGGACATACAAAATCCTTACAGAGGACACCCACGCGGTCACGGGGAGGATGTACAAACTCCTTACAGAGGAAACTCACGCGGTCACGGGGAGGGCGTACAAACTCCTTACAGAGGACAACCCCATGGTCACAGGGAGGACGTACAAACTCCTTACAGAGGGCACCCACGCGGTCACAGGGAGGACGTACAAACTCCTTACAGAGGGCACCCACGCGGTCACGGGGAGGACGTACAAACTCCTTACAGAGGACACCCATGCGGTCACGGGGAGGACGTACAAACTCCTTACAGAGGACACCCATGCGGTCACGGGGAGGACGTACAAACTCCTTACAGAGGACACAAACGCGGTCACAGGGAGGACGTACAAACTCCTTACAGAAGACACCCCCATGGTCACGGGGAGGACGTACAAACTCCTTACAGAGGGCAGCCACGCGGTCACGGGGAGGATGTACAAACTCCTTACAGAGGACACTCACGTGGTCACGGGGAGGGCGTACAAACTCCTTACAGAGGACACCCCCATGGTCACGGGGAGGACGTACAAACTCCTTACAGAGGAAACCCACGCGGTCACGGGGAGGACGTACACACTCCTTACAGAGGACACTCACGCGGTCACGGGGAGGGCGTACAAACTCCTTACAGAGGACACCCCCATGGTCACGGGGAGGACGTACAAACTCCTTACAGAGGAAACCCATGCGGTCACGGGGAGGATGTACAAACTCCTTACAGAGGGCACCCACGCGGTCACAGGGAGGACGTACAAACTCCTTACAGAGGACACCCACGCAGTCACGGGGAGGGCGTACAAACTCCTTACAGAGGACACTCACGCGGTCACGGGGAGGGCGTACAAACTCCTTACAGAGGAAACCCATGCGGTCACGGGGAGGACGTACAAACTCCTTACAGAGGACACCCATGCGGTCACGGGGAAGACGTACACACTCCTTACAGAGGACACTCACGCGGTCACGGGGAGGGCGTACAAACTCCTTACAGAGGACACCCCCATGGTCACGGGGAGGATGTACAAACTCCTTACAGAGGAAACCCATGTGGTCACGGGGAGGATGTACAAACTCCTTACAGAGGGCACCCACGCGGTCACAGGGAGGACGTACAAACTCCTTACAGAGGACACCCACGCAGTCACGGGGAGGGCGTACAAACTCCTTACAGACGACACTCACGCGGTCACGGGGAGGGCGTACAAACTCCTTACAGAGGACACCCATGCGGTCACGGGGAGGACGTACAAAACTCCTTACAGAGGAAACCCACGCGGTCACGGGGAGGATGTACAAACTCCTTACAGAGGTCACCCACGCGGTCACGGGGAGGGCGTACAAACACCTTACAGAGGACACCCCCATGGTCACGGGGAGGACGTACAAACTCCTTACAGAGGAAACCCATGCGGTCACGGGGAGGATGTACAAACTCCTTACAGAGGGCACCCACGCGGTCACAGGGAGGACGTACAAACTCCTTACAGAGGACACCCACGCAGTCACGGGGAGGGCGTACAAACTCCTTACAGAGGACACTCACGCGGTCACGGGGAGGGCGTACAAACTCCTTACAGAGGAAACCCATGCGGTCACGGGGAGGACGTACAAACTCCTTACAGAGGACACCCATGCGGTCACGGGGAGGACGTACAAAACTCCTTACAGAGGAAACCCACGCGGTCACGGGGAGGATGTACAAACTCCTTACAGAGGTCACCCACGCGGTCACGGGGAGGACGTACAAACACCTTACAGAGGACACCCCCATGGTCACGGGGAGGATGTACGAACTCCTTACAGAGGACACCCACGCGGTCACGGGGAGGACATACAAACTCCTTACAGAGGAAACTCACGCGGTCATGGGGAGGACGTACAAACTCCTTACAGAGGACAACCACGCGGTCACGAGCAGGACGCACAAACTCCTTACAGAGGACACCCACGCAGTCACGGGGGGGACGTACAAACTCCTTACAGAGGACACCCACGTGGTCACGGGGAGGACGTACAAACTCCTTACAGAGGAAACTCACGCGGTCACGGGGAGGGCGTACAAACTCCTTACAGAGGACAACCCCATGGTCACGTGGAGGACGTACAAACTCCTTACAGAGGGCACCCATGCGGTCACAGGGAGGACGTACAAACTCCTTACAGAGGGCACCCACGCGGTCACGGGGAGGACGTACAAACTCCTTACAGAGGACACCCCCATGGTCACGGGGAACACGTACAAACTCCTTACAGAGGAAACTCACGCAGTCACGGGGAGGACGTACAAACTCCTTACAGAGGACACCCACGCGGTCACGGGGAGGACGTAGAAACTCCTTACAGAGGACACCCACGCGGTCACGGGGAGGACGTACAAACTCCTTACAGAGGGCACCCACGCGGTCACGGGGAGGACATACAAACTCCTTACAGAGGACACTCACGCGGTCACAGGGACGGCGTACAAACTCCTTACAGAGGACACCCCGATGGTCATGGGGAGGACGTACAAACTCCTTACAGAGGACACCCACGCGGTCACGGGGAGGACGTAGACACTCCTTACAGAGGACACCCACGCAGTCACTGGGAGGACGTACAAACTCCTTACAGAGGACAACCACGCGGTCACGAGCTTGACGCACAAACTCCTTACAGAGGACACCCACGCAGTCACGGGGGGGACGTACAAACTCCTTACAGAGGACACCCACGCGGTCACGGGGAGGACGTACAAGCTCCTTACAGAGGAAACTCACGCGGTGACGGGGAGGGCGTACAAACTCCTTACAGAGGACACCCCCATGGTCACGGGGAGGATGTACAAACTCCTTACAGAGGACACCCACGCGGTCATGAGCAGGACACACAAACTCCTTACAGAGGACACCCACGCGGTCACTGGGAGGACGTACAAACTCCTTACAGAGGACAACCACACGGTCACGAGCAGGATGCACAAACTCCTTACAGAGGACACCCACGCAGTCACGGGGAAGACGTACAAACTCCTTACAGAGGACACGCCCATGGTCACGGGGAGGAGGTACAAACTCCTTACAGAGGACACCCACGCGGTCACTGGGAGGACGTACAAACTCCTTACAGAGGACAACCACACGGTCACGAGCAGGATGCACAAACTCCTTACAGAGGACACCCACGCAGTCACGGGGAGGACGTACAAACTCCTTACAGAGGACACGCCCATGGTCACGGGGAGGACGTACAAACTCCTTACAGTGGGCACCCACGCGGTCACAGGGAGGACGTACAAACTCCTTACAGAGGACACACCCATGGTCACGGGGAGGACGTACAAACTCGTTACAGAGGGCACCCACGCGGTCACAGGGAGGACGTACAAACTCCTTACAGAGGACACGCCCATGGTCACTGGGAGGACGTACAAACTCCTTACAGAGGACAACCACACGGTCACGAGCAGGATGCACAAACTCCTTACAGAGGACACCCACGCAGTCACGGGGAGGACGTACAAACTCCTTACAGAGGACACCCCCATGGTCACGGGGAGGACGTACAAACTCCTTACAGAGGACACCCACGCGGTCACGGGGAGGACGTACAAAACTCCTTACAGAGGGCACCCACGCGGTCACGGGGAGGACGTACAAACTCCTTACAGAGGACACCCCTATGGTCACGGGGAGGATGTACAAACTCCTTACAGAGGACACCTACGCAGTCACTGTGAGGATGTACAAACTACTTACAGAGGACAACCACGCAGTCACGAGCAGGACGCACAAACTCCTTACAGAGGACACCCACGCAGTCACGGGGGGGACGTACAAACTCCTTACAGAGGACACCCACGCGGTCAAGGGGAGGACGTACAAACTCCTTACAGAGGAAACTCATGCGGTCACGGGGAGGGCGTACAAACTCCTTACAGAGGACACCCCCATGGTCACGGGGAGGACGTACAAAACTCCTTACAGAGGACAGCCACGTGGTCACGGGGAGGACGTACAAACTCCTTACAGAGGACACCCCCATGGTCACGGGGAGGACGTACAAACTCCTTACAGAGGAAACCCATGCGGTCACGGGGAGGACGTACAAACTCCTTACAGAGGGCACCCACGCGGTCACAGGGAGGACGTACAAACTCCTTACAGAGGAAACCCATGCGGTCACGGGGAGGACGTACAAACTCCTTACAGAGGGCACCCACGCGGTCACAGGGAGGACGTACAAAACTCCTTACAGAGGAAACCCACGCAGTCACGGGGAGGACGTAAAAACTCCTTACAGAGGAAACCCACGCGGTCACGGGGAGGACGTATAAACTCCTTACAGAGGAAACCCACGCGGTCACAGGGAGGACGTACACACTCCTTACAGAGGGCACCCACGCGGTCACGGGGAGGACGTACAAACTCCTTACAGAGGACACTCACGCGGTCACGGGGAGGGCGTACACACTCCTTACAGAGGACACCCCCATGGTCACGGGGAGGACGTACAAACTCCTTACAGAGGAAACCCATGCGGTCACGGGGAGGACGTACAAAACTCCTTAGAGAGGACACCTACGCAGTCACTGGGAGGATGTACAAACTACTTACAGAGGACAACCACGCAGTCACGAGCAGGACGCACAAACTCCTTACAGAGGACACCCACGCAGTCACGGGGGGGACGTACAAACTCCTTACAGAGGACACCCACGCGGTCACGGGGAGGACGTACAAACTCCTTACAGAGGACACCCCCATGGTCACGGGGAGGACGTACAAACTCCTTACAGAGGACACCCACGCGGTCACGGGGAGGACGTACAAAACTCCTTACAGAGGGCACCCACGCGGTCACGGGGAGGACGTACAAACTCCTTACAGAGGACACCCCTATGGTCACGGGGAGGATGTACAAACTCCTTACAGAGGACACCTACGCAGTCACTGTGAGGATGTACAAACTACTTACAGAGGACAACCACGCAGTCACGAGCAGGACGCACAAACTCCTTACAGAGGACACCCACGCAGTCACGGGGGGGACGTACAAACTCCTTACAGAGGACACCCACGCGGTCAAGGGGAGGACGTACAAACTCCTTACAGAGGAAACTCATGCGGTCACGGGGAGGGCGTACAAACTCCTTACAGAGGACACCCCCATGGTCACGGGGAGGACGTACAAAACTCCTTACAGAGGACAGCCACGTGGTCACGGGGAGGACGTACAAACTCCTTACAGAGGACACCCCCATGGTCACGGGGAGGACGTACAAACTCCTTACAGAGGAAACCCATGCGGTCACGGGGAGGACGTACAAACTCCTTACAGAGGGCACCCACGCGGTCACAGGGAGGACGTACAAACTCCTTACAGAGGAAACCCATGCGGTCACGGGGAGGACGTACAAACTCCTTACAGAGGGCACCCACGCGGTCACAGGGAGGACGTACAAAACTCCTTACAGAGGAAACCCACGCAGTCACGGGGAGGACGTAAAAACTCCTTACAGAGGAAACCCACGCGGTCACGGGGAGGACGTATAAACTCCTTACAGAGGAAACCCACGCGGTCACAGGGAGGACGTACACACTCCTTACAGAGGGCACCCACGCGGTCACGGGGAGGACGTACAAACTCCTTACAGAGGACACTCACGCGGTCACGGGGAGGGCGTACACACTCCTTACAGAGGACACCCCCATGGTCACGGGGAGGACGTACAAACTCCTTACAGAGGAAACCCATGCGGTCACGGGGAGGACGTACAAAACTCCTTAGAGAGGACACCTACGCAGTCACTGGGAGGATGTACAAACTACTTACAGAGGACAACCACGCAGTCACGAGCAGGACGCACAAACTCCTTACAGAGGACACCCACGCAGTCACGGGGGGGACGTACAAACTCCTTACAGAGGACACCCACGCGGTCACGGGGAGGACGTACAAACTCCTTACAGAGGAAACTCATGCGGTCACGGGGAGGGCGTACAAACTCCTTACAGAGGACACCCCCATGGTCACGGGGAGAACGTACAAAACTCCTTACAGAGGACACCCACGTGTCACGGGGAGGACGTACAAACTCCTTACAGAGGACACCCCCATGGTCACGGGGAGGACGTTCAAACTCCTTACAGAGGAAACCCATGCGGTCACGGGGAGGACGTACAAACTCCTTACAGAGGGCACCCACGCGGTCACAGGGAGGACGTACAAAACTCCTTACAGAGGAAACCCACGCAGTCACGGGGAGGATGTAAAAACTCCTTACAGAGGAAACCCACGCGGTCACGGGGAGGACGTATAAACTCCTTACAGAGGAAACCCACGCGGTCACAGGGAGGACGTACACACTCCTTACAGAGGGCACCCACGCGGTCACGGGGAGGACGTACAAACTCCTTACAGAGGAAACCCATGCGGTCACGAGGAGGACGTACAAACTCCTTACAGAGGGCACCCACGCGGTCACAGGGAGGACGTACAAAACTCCTTACAGAGGAAACCCACGCAGTCACGGGGAGGATGTAAAAACTCCTTACAGAGGAAACCCACGCGGTCACGGGGAGGACGTATAAACTCCTTACAGAGGAAACCCACGCGGTCACAGGGAGGACGTACACACTCCTTACAGAGGGCACCCACGCGGTCACGGGGAGGACGTACAAACTCCTTACAGAGGAAACCCATGCGGTCACGGGGAGGACGTACAAACTCCTTACAGAGGGCACCCACGCGGTCACAGGGAGGACGTACAAAACTCCTTACAGAGGACACCTACGCAGTCACTGGGAGGATGTACAAACTACTTACAGAGGACAACCACGCAGTCACGAGCAGGACGCACAAACTCCTTACAGAGGACACCCACGCAGTCACGGGGGGGACGTACAAACTCCTTACAGAGGACACCCACGCGGTCACGGGGAGGACGTACAAACTCCTTACAGAGGAAACTCATGCGGTCACGGGGAGGGCGTACAAACTCCTTACAGAGGACACCCCCATGGTCACGGGGAGGACGTACAAAACTCCTTACAGAGGACAGCCACGTGGTCACGGGGAGGACGTACAAACTCCTTACAGATGACACCCCCATGGTCACGGGGAGGACGTACAAACTCCTTACAGAGGAAACCCATGCGGTCACGGGGAGGACGTACAAACTCCTTACAGAGGGCACCCACGCGGTCACAGGGAGGACGTACAAACTCCTTACAGAGGAAACCCATGCGGTCACGGGGAGGACGTACAAACTCCTTACAGAGGGCACCCACGCGGTCACAGGGAGGACGTACAAAACTCCTTACAGAGGAAACCCACGCAGTCACGGGGTGGACGTAAAAACTCCTTACAGAGGAAACCCACGCGGTCACGGGGAGGACGTATAAACTCCTTACAGAGGAAACCCACGCGGTCACAGGGAGGACGTACACACTCCTTACAGAGGGCACCCACGCGGTCACGGGGAGGACGTACAAACTCC
Organism: Mobula hypostoma; assembly: GCF_963921235.1. Classification (NCBI taxonomy): domain Eukaryota; kingdom Metazoa; phylum Chordata; class Chondrichthyes; order Myliobatiformes; family Myliobatidae; genus Mobula; species Mobula hypostoma. The sequence continues at coordinate 109,802,995 of NC_086100.1, read as the reverse complement.
TTACAGAGGACACTCACGCGGTCACGGGGAGGGCGTACACACTCCTTACAGAGGACACCCCCATGGTCACGGGGAGGACGTACAAACTCCTTACAGAGGAAACCCATGCGGTCACGGGGAGGACGTACAAACTCCTTACAGAGGGCACCCACGCGGTCACAGGGAGGACGTACAAAACTCCTTAGAGAGGACACCTACGCAGTCACTGGGAGGATGTACAAACTACTTACAGAGGACAACCACGCAGTCACGAGCAGGACGCACAAACTCCTTACAGAGGACACCCACGCAGTCACGGGGGGGACGTACAAACTCCTTACAGAGGACACCCACGCGGTCACGGGGAGGACGTACAAACTCCTTACAGAGGAAACTCATGCGGTCACGGGGAGGGCGTACAAACTCCTTACAGAGGACACCCCCATGGTCACGGGGAGAACGTACAAAACTCCTTACAGAGGACACCCACGTGTCACGGGGAGGACGTACAAACTCCTTACAGAGGACACCCCCATGGTCACGGGGAGGACGTTCAAACTCCTTACAGAGGAAACCCATGCGGTCACGGGGAGGACGTACAAACTCCTTACAGAGGGCACCCACGCGGTCACAGGGAGGACGTACAAAACTCCTTACAGAGGAAACCCACGCAGTCACGGGGAGGATGTAAAAACTCCTTACAGAGGAAACCCACGCGGTCACGGGGAGGACGTATAAACTCCTTACAGAGGAAACCCACGCGGTCACAGGGAGGACGTACACACTCCTTACAGAGGGCACCCACGCGGTCACGGGGAGGACGTACAAACTCCTTACAGAGGAAACCCATGCGGTCACGGGGAGGACGTACAAACTCCTTACAGAGGGCACCCACGCGGTCACAGGGAGGACGTACAAAACTCCTTACAGAGGAAACCCACGCAGTCACGGGGAGGATGTAAAAACTCCTTACAGAGGAAACCCACGCGGTCACGGGGAGGACGTATAAACTCCTTACAGAGGAAACCCACGCGGTCACAGGGAGGACGTACACACTCCTTACAGAGGGCACCCACGCGGTCACGGGGAGGACGTACAAACTCCTTACAGAGGACACTCACGCGGTCACGGGGAGGGCGTACACACTCCTTACAGAGGACACCCCCAGGGTCACGGGGAGGACGTACAAACTCCTTACAGAGGACACCCACGCGGTCACAGGGAGGACGTACAAACTCCTTACAGAGGGCACCCACGCGGTCACGGGGAGGACGTACAAACTCCTTACAGAGGACACTCATGCGGTCACGGGGAGGGCGTACACACTCCTTACAGAGGAAACCCACGCGATCACGGGGAGGACGTAGAAACTCCTTACAGAGGGCACCCACGCGGTCATGGGGAGGATGTAGAAACTCCTTACAGAGGACACCAGAACTCCCGTGTCCTGAGCTGTAACAGTGTTGTGCTAACCACAGCACTACTGTGGCACCATCCTCCTGCCTTCTCCCCATAAGCTTTCACGTCCTGACCAACCAAGAACCTCTCAATCTCCATTTTAAATATACCCAACAACTTGGCCTGCACAGCTACTCTGTGGCAATGAATTCCACAGATTCAGTACCCGCTGGTGAAGGAAATTCCTCCTCATCTCTGTTCTAAATGGATGTTATTCTCTTTTGAGTAACTAGACTCATCCACTATGGGAAATATCCTCTCCACATTGACCCTATCTAGACCTTACAACATTTGATAGATTTCAATGAAATTCCCCCCTCCCCGCCAACATTCTTCTAAATTCCAGTGAGTACAGGCCCATAGCCTTCAAGCACTGCTCATACATTAATCCTGTCATTCCTGCGATGATTCTTCTTAACCGACTCTGATTCTTTCTTAGATAAGGGGCCCAAATCTGCCCACGGTACTCCAAATGCAGTCTGACCAATGCCTTATAAAGCCATAGCATTATATCCTTGCTTTTAATCTCTACTCCTCTTGAAATAAATAAAAACATTATATTTGCCTTTCTTACCACGGACCCAAGCTGCAAATGGATATTGGACCACTGGAAAACCGTGCTGGAGAGGTAGTAATTGGGAACAATGAAATGGTGGATGAACTGAATAAGTATTCTGCATCAGTCTTCACTGTGGAAGACTGGTGGAAGTTCCAGGTGCCAAGGGGCATGAAGTGTGTGAAGTTACCATAACTGGAGAGAAGGTTCTCGGGAAACTGAAATGTCTGAGGTACATAAGTCACCTGGATCAGATGGTGTACACCTTACAGTTCTGAAAGAGGTGGCTGAAGAGATCGTGGAGGCATTAGTAATGATCTTTCAAGAATCACTAGATTCTAGAATGGTTCCGAAGATTGGAAAATTGCAAGTGTCACTCCACTCTTCAAGAAGGGAAAGAGGCAGAAGAAAGGAAACTACAGGCCAGCTAGTTTAAACTCAGTTGGGAAAATTTTTGAGTTGTTTATTAAGGATGAAGTGTCAGGGTAATTGGAGGTACATGATAAAATAAGCCATAGCCAGCATGGATTCCTCAAAGGAAAATCCTGCCTGACAAATCTGTTGGAATTCTTTGAAGAAGTAGCAAGCAGGATAGATAGAGGAGAATCAGTTGATGTTGTGTATTTGGATTTTCAGAAGGCCTTTGACAAGGTGCCATACATGTGGCTGCTTAACAAGCTACGAGCCCATGGTATTACATGAAAGGTCCTAGCATGGATAAAGCAGTGGCTGATTGGCAGGAGGCAAAGACTGGGAATAAAGGGAGCCTTTTCTGACTGGTTGCCGGTGACTAGTGGTGTTCTACAGGGCTCTGTGTTGGGACCGATTCTTTTTACGTTATGTCAATGATTTGGATGATAGAATTGCAGGCTTTGTTGCAAAGTTGGTAGATGGTATGAAGGTAAGTAGAGGAGCAGGTTGTTTTGAGCAAATAGAGAGGCTGTAGAAAGACTTAGACAGATTAGGGGAATGGGCAAAGAAATGGCAGATGGAATACAGTGTTGGGAAGTGTATGGTCATGCACTTTGGTAGAAGAAATGAAAGGGTTGGTTATTTTCTAAATGGAGAGAAAATTCAAAAGCTGGCATGCAAAGGGACTTAGGAGTCTTTGCGGAGGATTCCCAAAAGATTACTTTGTAGGTTGAGACTCTGGTGAGGAAGGCAAATGCAATGTTAGCATTCATTTCAAGAGGACTAGAATATAAAGCCAAAGATGCAATAAACCATTAAAAGCACTAGTATTGTGGGGTATTGTGAGCAGGTTTGGCCCCTTATTGAGAAAGGATGTGCTGAAACTGGACAGGGTTCAAAGAAAGTTCATGAAAATGATTTCAGGATTGAATGGCATGTCATATGAATGTTTGATGGCTCTGAGCCTGTATTAACTAGAATTCAGAATAATGAGGAGTGGCCTCATTGAAATCTATTGAATGATGAAAGGCCTTGATGTAGTGGATGTTGAGATGATGTTTCCTATGGTGGGAGTGACTAAGACCAAAGGGCACAGTATCAGAATAGAGGGGCATCCTTTTAGAATAGAGATGAGAAAGAATTTCTTTAGCCAGAGAGTGGTGAACCTGTGGAACTTTCTGTCACAGACAGCTGTGGAGGCCATGTCATTATGTATATTTAAGGCAGAGATTGATAGATTCTTGATTAGTCTGGGTATGAAGGGTTACGGGGAGAAGGCAGGAGATTGGGGCTGAGAGGAAAATTGGATCAGCCATGGTGAAATGGTGGAGCAGACTCAATGGGCCAAATGGCCTAATTCTGCTCCTATATCTTTTGGTTTTAGAATAGCAATTTGAAATTTATGAATAGTATGCAGAACAGTATTGTATACAAGGTGTTAACATCTCTGAGAATCTTTTCTAGGACCAACATATTGATGCAATTACAAAGAAGGCACAACAGCAGCTATATTTCATTAGGAGTTTGAAGACTTAGTATGTCACCAAAAACACTTACAAATTTCTACAGATGTACCATGGAGAACATTCTGACTGGATGCATCACCATCTGGTATTGGGGGTGGGTGAGGTGGGGGCTACTGCACAGGATCGAAATAAGCTGCAGGAAGTTGTAAACTCAGTCAGCTCCATCGTGGTACTAGCTTCCACAGCATCCAGGACGTCTTCAAGGAGCGATGCCTCGAAAAGGCAACATCCATTTTTAAGGACCCCCATCACCCAGGACACCCCCTCTCCTCATTGCTACCATCGGGAAGGAGGTAAAGGAGTCTGAAGACACACACTCAATGATTCAGAAACAGCTTCTTCACCTGCCATCCGATTTCTGAATGGACATTGAAGCCACGGACACTACCTCACTCCTCTTTTCCCTCTTTTTGCACTACTTATTTAATTTAACATATATGTTAGCATGTTTTTACAGGTGGCAGTTCCCAACCTGATAACCGTGTGGCTGATTCACTTGCTGGCTGACAGAATGGGTGCACGACTTTGAGATCAGCTGGAGGCAGGAAAGACCGTGTAGGGCTGATGACAACCACGTCCTTCCCAGTGTACTTGTTTATTTGCCGGATAGTGCTGGTCTTCCAGTCAGAGTAGTAAACATGTTCAGCAAACAGAGACAGTCCGAATGGCCAGCAGCTGAGCAGAAAGGAGGAGAAACACCAAATCATTAGAATCTGTTGTATTTTGTTTTTTTTGCACGCCACACAATTCCTCCTCAAGAGACTGCACTTACTTCTCTCAAAAAGTATCTTAATCAAAGTGTGTTGTAGTAATTATCATATGAAGTGATTTTGACACTTCAAAAAGGAGGTGCACCACAACAGAGGTATTTGGTTGGTATCAGTGGTAGGGTATATTCTGGGCAAATGGGATTGAAGAAAACAGGGAAAGTGGGCTCCTTTGCAAGGAGATGTAGCATTCCTGAGTCATTAATGAAGAGGAGCAGTGGGGTTTTTCACTGTTTTCATGGCCAATCTTATCAAGAACCATTAGGGATGTACAGTAACTTCTGACCATGTAATCAATGCCCCAATTCCAAAATAATCAATTTTTAAAAATTCTGCAGTCAGTATCTCTAAATATCAGCAACACACACAAAATGCTGGGCAATCTCCACAGGCCAGGCAGCGTCTATGGAAGAAAGCATGATCGATGTTTCGGGCCGAGACCCTTCACCAGTACTTAATATCAGACTGTGTACACATCAATGTCAGTCAGATATTCAAACAATCAAATTGCCTTTTCCTCTTCCAGGACATAAATGCGGCAAAGATTCCTCAGAATGTGTGAGTCAGTCCATCACTTTAACATCAAAGAAATAAGCTACCACTGAAGCAGTACCACAAACAGGGACCAACCACACCCCCCACCTTCTCCATTTTCCATCCCCTTTTCCCTCTCTCACCTCATCTCACCAATCACCTTTACTTCATCCCTTTCCCCCCACCCACAGGTATCACCCATCACCTTGTGCTTTTCTCTTCCAGTCCTTCAGCAGGACTGGAGAAAAATCTGCTCCAGCTTTTTCTCCAGTCCTGCCGAAGGATCTCGACCTAAAACGTCAACTGTGCTTTTTTCCATATTTGCTGCCTGGCCTGATGAGTTCCTCCAGCATTGTGTGTGTGTGTAGCTCGGATTTCCAGCATCTGCAGATTTTCTCTTGTTTGTGGTTTAAATGTGCATAGCCTAAGTGTTGCTTGCCATTATAATACAAAAGGTAGAAAAGACAAGAGCTTCCATATTAACAGACACTAAACTATTTAAAATTGGTTACCGGACCACTAAAGCTGCAGGTTTAATGCGACAACTAATAATCTGCTGGAATAACTCAGCAGGTTGAGCAGCATCGAGGGAGGAAAGAAATTGTGGACACTTTGGTCAGCCAGTTTCGACATGGAGCATTGTCAATACCTTTCCTCACACACTGAGTTCCTCCAGCAGATTATTTATTGCTCCAGATTCCAGCGTCAGCACACTCCTGTGCCCTCAGTATGTCTTCACTCCTGCACTTGTATAGCAAACGTGAATACCTGGCCGATTACAAAGTGCATAGAATTTGTTTATCATCATGTTACCTGTGAGGAATCAGCATCAAAATGGAAGAGAAGGAAATGATGGTTGAAAAGAAACATTGCTGGTAAGGTAATTCAAGGGATGCAAAAATGACTAAACTTTCTTGTCACTAGACTTACTCTCCTGCTTGCTTGATGACCTGAACTGAGCCTCCAATGTAGTCACATGACCTAATGCTGCTTGACATGTCCCCAGCCTCACTTTGAAACCAGAAGAGCCGCTTGTCGATGAGATCCAGTGTTAAAATCTTCACTTTCGTTATTGGCTTGACAATGGAGATGGGTCTGGTGCCATTCAGATCGGCACGATGAATACTTGGAACAGAACCTTCTGACGCCCAAAACATATACCTTGAAAAAGATAAAGCAATCTGTGTTAGTTATCACAGTAATGAAAAGGAGCTTTCAAAAGGGTTTTCAAGTGTTGACTGATGGTTAATGTGGATTACAGCTAGTTAAGAGTTAGGGATCAGAAATGACCATTATGGATCTGTGAGTGTAGAAAAATTAGGAAGATAACAAGTAGAATGGGGTAATATTACACTATGCAATTGTGTAAAAATTGCCTATTAAGATGATTTTGAATCTGCCAAACATGTTGTTCCTTTTCGTGCCTTTTGGTGCATTGGGTGGCATTTTTGTTGTTTTTGGAACACTTGACTGACTGCTTTATACAAGGCTAAGTTGCTAGCTCGATGCTCAACCCAGCACAGATGCAAAGCGTGCCAGGAGCCGGCTGGATTTGAACTTGGGACCATTCACCTCAAAGTCCAGTGCTGATACTGTTCACCACCGGTCAGCATCTGCACAATATACAGGTGGAGTTAACAGAGCTCTACCAAGTAGCCAGGAATAATTATAATAAGGATAACAGAGAGTGATTGGCATTTATGCAAAGCTAGTTACAGTAGATGTAATATTTCTGTACAATTCCTTGCAAAAGGATTGTCTTGAGTAGTCGCTTGATTCAGCTCGAAAAGTACTACATTCAAGTACATTAACACAAAGGAAGAAGAATATATATATATATATCAGTAGGATGTTACATGCTCAAGGAGATCTGTTTTTTTTGTGAGAATGATGTAATGGTCTTTTGGAGGTCACCTGATGTGATTTTCCCGCTGATATGAGGTCACGTGATGACATGTGCCCTGTGACTATATAAGGGTCGACTTGGGTGATGCAGTTGGTTTTTGAGTTTGTAGATTTCCATGCAGAACGTGTTGTATCTCCGTTTCTGTTGCATGTTTGTTTTTGGTGACGCAGTTTCATCTTTAAAACGGTTGTGTGTTCTGTTGCAAAATACCTTATTATTTGGACTGGAAATGTGTGGCTGGATGTGCCAATTTACTCAATTCCAACAGTTGAAGGGAGAGTGAAGAATTTATCGAAGGATCGAGAGAAGTTGGCATTGTTTGGCAGTTTAATAAAGAATCGACCTTATTAAGTCTTCGTTGGAGGAGTACCTGCATCGAGATAACTCTTGCCAGAAACAGCAATGAGTTCATGCAAAAAAGTGCTCGCTCTCTCTAAAGGAATTTAAGGTCAGTTGATTTAAACTGTTTATTTTAGACATCGTGAATCCTGTGGACAGAACCAGCAGTAAAGGTGCGTCTGTGAAGAAATCCTTCTCCAGAGAAGTCTCTCCCAATTGAATGTGTAAAACTGTTGGACTTTTGAAGTTATTGCTTTAAGAACTATATCTGACTGTATTGCTTTAAGAACTGTTTTCACATTTAATGCTTTAAGAACCAGAGCCGAGTGGCAAGTTGGTGAATGGCTGCATATCTGTTACCTTCCGGTTAAAGTTTTCCTTTGTTTTTTTTTCCCCTTATCGTTTATACGTGTTTAATAAATCTTTGGTTGTTTTTATATAACCTGTCTCGACTGATATTCATTGTTGCTGTTTACATAACATAATTTGTGGGGGCTCGTCCGGGATATGTTCCGATTTTGAGTTTAAATGCTGGTAATTGTCATTTTGATTTGCAAAAGGGAACTACCCAATTTTTTTTTTTGGTTTGGTTGGTGTGTGTGTGTTGTATTCAGCAACAATGGATATTGACGATTTTTTGAAGGCGCCTGACTCGGGATTTTTAGAGACTGCGAGAAAACCTGTGGTATTGGAGATTGCTAGGAAGTTGGATATTAAAGGAATTATGAGAAATTCCACCAAGGCTTTCATACAAAGGAAAATTGCTGAACATTATATTAATTTGGAATGTTTTGATGAGGAGGTGTTCGATAAGTTTCCAATGAGTTATCTGGAAATGCAGTTGCATCTTGAACAGTTAAAGTTTGAAAGATTTAAAGTGGAAATGGCCAAAAGAGAAGTCCTTAAAAAAAGGGAATTTGAAGAAAGAGAAGCTGATAACCAGAGGAAATTCGAGCTAGAGATGCAGAAATTAAAGTTCGGGAGTCAGTCTTCTGGTTCTACGAAACAGTTTATTGCTAGTTGTGAGGTTATTTTGGCTCCTCCATTTAATGAAGCTGATGTGGACACATATTTCCAACATTTCGAAATAGTTGCTCTGAGTTTAAAGTGGCCGGGGGACCAATGGCCAGTGATTTTTCAAAGTGTAATTAAAGGCAAGGCACAACAAGTTTATACAGCTTTAAATGCTGAGCAAGCACTGGATTATGATATAGTTAAGCAGAATATATTAAAGGCATACGAGATGGTTCCGGAAGCGTATAGAGAACGGTTTAGAAATTTGAAGAAATCGGTGGAAAAAACTTATGTGGAATTTGCCTATGAGAAATCTGTGTGTTTTGAGAGATGGGTTTCCTCGAAAAATGTAATGGGGAGTATAATAAATTAAAAGAGCTGATTTTGCAGGAGGAATTTAAAAGAAGCATTCCTGTTGAAGTGAGAACATACTTAAATGAACGGGACACTGCTACATTGCAGGAGATTGCTAAATTGGCTGATGAGTATGTTTTAATTCACAAGAATAAATTTTCTCCAGGTAAAATTTTAAAAAGGAAAACTAGCTCAGAGAGTCAAGGTAAATCAGACATTAAATCTGAAGTTAGTGACAAAAGTCAGGATGAAGGGAGACATGTACAGGAAAGACATTTTGGTATTATTTGTAATTATTGTAAGAAACCTAGACATGTAGAAGCTAATTGCTTCTGATTGAAAAGGAAAGAGAAAGAAGTGGTCCCAGACGCTTGTGTGCAGCATATTGGAAAACCTGTGAAACTACAGGGTTTAAAAAATATTAATGAAGTTGTGTCAGAGCCTGACCAAGTTGAGAAGGGATATGAAGCTTTTATAACAGAAGGATTTGTATCCTTGAAAGAAGGATCCAATTCAGTACGAATAAGGATACTTAGAGATACTGGAGCTTCTCAATCACTAATATTAGACAGTGTGCTAAGGTTTAATGATGAGTCTGACATTGGTGAGGTAAATTATATAAGAGGAGTAGGGAGTGCCCTTATGTCAGTACATTTACATAGAGTAAATTTAAGGTCAGGTTTAGTTACAGGGGTTGTTAAAGTAGGACTACAATCCAATTTACCTGTGAATGATGTTTCTCTTTTGTTAGGGAATGATTTAGCAGGTGGACAAGTTTTTCCTGAAGTGCATTTGACAATAAATTCAAATTCTGAGGAACCACAGAGCAATTCTAACACAGATTCTTCCTGTGTTGTAACAAGATCTACGGCTAAAAAGACTGATATACAGGTTGAGGTTGTTACCCATGACAGTTAAAATCAAGATTCGAATTATGAGGATGTATCAGAAACTTTCTTACCTACCTTATTTGATGAGGATTCTGGTGGTAAGTCTGATCAGGAAGATTTGTCTTTATCTCGGAAGGAGATGATAGCAGAGCAGGGTAGAGATCCTGAGATAGTTAAATTAAAAGAACAAGCTCTTCCAGATAGTGAAATTGAAAAAGTATTCGTTGGATATTATTTTGAGAAGGGGGTATTAATGAGAAAGTGGAGATCACCTACAATTCCTGCTAGTGAGGAATGGGAAGTTAATCATCAGGTAGTAGTTCCTAAAATTTACCGAAATAAGATTTTGACTATGACTCATAGTATTCCTTTGGGTGGTCACTTAGTTGTAAAGAAAACTATGAACAAGGTTTCTAAACATTTTTATTGGCCTAGTTTAAGACAAGATGTGGCAACATTTTGTAGAACGTGTCATACATGTCAAATTGTTGGTAAGCCTAATCAGGTTACTCCAGTGGCCCCACTGCAACCAATTCCAATATTTGGTGAGCTGTTCTCAAAAATCATTGTAGACTGTGTTGGTCCTTTGCCAAAAACTAAAACTGGACATCAATATTTATTAACTATTATGTGCACAGCGTCTAGGTTTCCAGAGGCAGTACCTCTTAGGAACATAACAGCCAAAACTGTGACAAAGGCTCTTATAAAATTCTTCACTTATTTTGGGTTGCCCAAGGAAATACAATCAGATCAAGGTAGTAATTTTATGTCTGGGTTGTTTCAGCAGATAGTTTATAAACTGGGAGCAAAACAGATTATTTCCTCAGCCTATCATCCAGAATCACAAGGAGCCTTGGAGAGATTTCATTCTACACTGAAAACTATGATTAGGACATATTGTGTAGAAAATGAAAAGGACTGAGATGAAGGTATACATTTACTACTTTTTGCAGTAAGGGAGGCAGTACAGGAATCATTAGGTTTTAGTCCTTTTGAACTTGTGTTTGGACATAGAGTTCAAGGACCTTTGGCTTTGTTGAAGGAACAATGGATTAATAAAGAAGTACACACTAATTTGCTAGATTATGTTTTGAAATTTAAAGACAGATTGTACAAAGCTTGTAGCTTGGCCAAGGAAAATTTAAAGTTAGCTCAAGAGAAGATGAATACGTGGTATAATAAGGAAGCTAGGATGAGGTCATTTAAGCCTGGAGATAAGGTGTTGATTCTCTTCCCAGTGCAAACGAACCCATTGCAAGCAAAATTCCATGGTCCTTATGAGATTAAATCTAAGGTAAATGATGTGGATTATGTGGTAAAAACACCAGATCGGAGAAAGACAACATAGCTGTGTCATATAAATATGATAAAACTGTATTATGAGAGAGAAGTTGCTACTATGACTGTTGTGATCAATAATGAGTCTGATCTTGTTGAGAACTTAATAGAGGATTCATCCAAAACTCATTTAAAACCCAACATTATTTCAGCCAGGTTACCAAATTTGAAAATTCTGGAAAATATTGATGAAAAATTAGCTTATTTACAGCCAGAGTAGAGAGAACAGATGAAACAGTTAATTTTTAAATACAGAGATTTATTTCCAGGTGTCCCTAGAAGAACCACCGTAGCTACACATGATGTAGATGTGGGAGACGCAAAACCCATAAAACAACATCCGTATCAAATGAACGGAAAAATGTGAACTTACTGAACAGGAAATTAAGTATATGTTAGAGAATAATATTATTAAACATTCTAATTCGAATTGGAGTTCACCGTGTGTTATGGTGCCTAAACCAGACAATAGTATTAGGTTTTGTATGGATTATAGAAAGGTGAATGCTGTGACAACGACTGATGCATATCCAATCCCTAGGGTAGATGATTGTGTGGATAAAGTTGGACAGGCCAAATTCCTTTCAAAAATTGATTTGTCAAAAGGTTATTGGTGTGTTCCACTGACGGATAGAGGTCGAGAGATTTCAGCATTTGTAACCCCATCTGAGTTATATGAACATAATGTTCTTCCATTTGGGATGAAGAATGCACCAAGTACTTTTCAGAGGATGATTAATGGCGTGATTCAGGGATTAAAAGATACAGATGCCTATATTGATGATTTGGTTACAGGGAATAGTACGTGGAAAGCACATGTTACGGTGGTGGAGAAATTATTTGAGAGACTTTCAAAAGCTAACTTAACTATTAACTTAGCTAAAAGTGAATTTGGTCATGCAACAGTGACTTACCTTGGTTACGTTGTGGGTCAGGGAAATTTAGCACCTGTTCAAGCAAAAGTTCAGGCAATTTTAGAAGTACCCACTCCAACTGGTAGAAAAATTCTCAGAAGGTTCTTGGGTATGGTAGGATATTACAGAAAATTTTGTAAGGATTTTGAAAACATTGCTCTTCCATTAACTAATCTCTCTTGAAGAAAAATGAGAAGTTTGTTTGGATAGAGTCTTCTCAGGAGGCATTTGATAAATTGAAAGCTGTAATATGTAAGTCAACCTGTACTTAAATCTCCTGACTTTGAAAAACCATTTTTGTTAGCTGTAGATGCTAGTGATGAAGCTGCAGGAGCAGTGTTACTTCAAAAAGATGATGGTGATGAAGTAGATCGTCCGGTAGCTTATTTTTCTAAGAAATTTAATGCCCATCAAAGAAATTATTCAACAATAGAAAAAGAATTGTTATCTCTTGTTTTAGCTTTGCAACATTTTGAAGTATATGTTGGTTCTACGCATAAACCGCTCACAGTTTATACTGATCACAATCCATTCGTGTTTTTGAGTAAGATGAAAAAAAAAATAGAAGATTAATAAATTGGAGTTTAATGGTACAGGAGTACAATATTTTGATCACTCATATTAACGGTAAAGATAACGTCATTGCTGATTGTCTAGATGTTAAATGTACAATAAAAATTTGTTTTTTTTTGGAGTGATAGTTTACCATTAGTAACACTCCTACTGTACATTAGTTTGTAAAGGACTGAAAGATAAGATTGTATATATTATGTATTTTGTAAATTTTATACCTTTATATTTTTTTTGTATAAATTGTTAAAATTTTGTTCTTCAAGAGACCAAATTTTTTTTGGAGGGAGGTGTTACATGCTCAAGGAGATCTGTTTTGTTTGTGAGAATGATGTAATAGTCTTTTGGCGGTCACCTGATGTGATTTTCCTGCCGATGTGAGGTCACGTGATGACATGTGCCCCGTGACTATATAAGGGTCGACCCGGGTGATGCAGTTGGTTTTTGAGTTTGTAGATTTCCATGCAGAAGGTGTTGTATTTCCGCTTCTGTTGCATGTTTATTTTTGGTGACGCAGTTTCATTTTTAAAACGGTTGTGTGTTCTGTTGCAAAATACCTTATTATTTGGACTGGAAATTTGTGGCTGGATGTGCCAATTTACTCAATTCCAACAGTTGAAGGGAGAGTGAAGAATTTATCGAAGGATCGAGAGAAGTTGGCTTCGTTTGGCAGTTTAATAAAGAATCGACCTTATTGAGTCTTCGTTGGAGGAGTACCTGCATCGAGATAACTCTTGCCAGAAACAGTAATGAGTTCATGCAAAAAAGTGCTCGCTCTCTCTAAAGGAATTTAAGGTCAGTCGATTTAAACTGTTTATTTTAGGCATGGTAAATCCTGTGGACAGAACCAGCAGTAAAGGTGCGTCTGTGAAGAAATCCTTCTCCAGAGAAGCCTCTCTCAATTGAATGTGTAAAACTGTTGGACTTTTGAAGTTATTGCTTTAAGAACTATATCTGACTGTATTGCTTTAAGAACTGTTTTCGCATTTAACGCTTTAAGACCCAGAGCTGAGTGGCGAGTTGGTGAACGGCTGCATATCTGTTACCTTCCGGTTAAAGTTTTCCTTTGTTTTTTTTTCCCTTGTCGTTTATACGTGTTTAATAAATTTTGGTTGTTTTTATATAACCTGTCTCGATTGTTATTCATTGTTGCCGTTTACGTAATAAGGAATAGAAAGAAACCGCTAATTAAAATATCAAGTTTACTTTTTAAAATTATGTTTTGGTCCCCTAATCTGAGGAAAGACATCCTTGCCATAAAGGGAGTACAAAGAAGGTTCACCAGATTGATTCCTGGGATGGCAGGACTTTCATATGATGAAAGACTGGATGACCTAGGCTTATATTTGTTGGAATTTAGAAGATTGAGGAGGGATCTGATTGAAACGTATAAAATCCTAAAGGGAAACAACAGGAATTCTGCAGATGCTGGAAATTCAAGCAACATACATCAAAGTTGCTGGTGAACGCAGCAGGCCAGGCAGCATCTATAGGAAGAGGCGCAGTCGACGTTTCAGGCCGAGACCCTTCGTCAGGACTAACTGAAGGAAGAGTGAGTAAGGGATTTGAAAGCTGGAGGGGGAGGGGGAGATGCAAAATGATAGGAGAAGACAGGAGGGGGAGGGATGGAGCCGAGAGCTGGACAGGTGATAGGCAGAAGGGGATACGAGAGGATCATGGGACAGGAGGTCCGGGAAGAAAGACGGAGGGGGGGTGACCCAGAGGATGGGCAAGAGGTGTATTCAGAGGGACAGAGGGAGAAAAAGGAGAGTGAGAGAAAGAATGTGTGCATAAAAAAGAGTAACAGATGGGGTACGAGGGGGAGGTGGGGCCTAGCGGAAGTTAGAGAAGTCAATGTTCATGCCATCAGGTTGGAGGCTACCCATACGGAATATAAGGTGTTGTTCCACCAACCTGAGTGTGGCTTCATCTTTACAGTAGAGGAGGCCGTGGATAGACATGTCAGAATGGGAATGGGATGTGGAATTAAAATGTGTGGCCACTGGGAGATCCTGCTTTCTCTGGCGGACAGAGCGTAGATGTTCAGCAAAGCGGTCTCCCAGTCTGCGTCGGGTCTCACCAATATATAAAAGGCCACATCGGGAGCAGCGGACGCAGTATATCACCCCAGTCGACTCACAGGTGAAGTGATGCCTCACCTGGAAGGACTGTTTGGGGCCCTGAATGGTGGTAAGGGAGGAAGTGTAAGGGCATGTGTAGCACTTGTTCCGCTTACACGGATAAGTGCCAGGAGGGAGATCAGTGGGGAGGGATGGGGGGGACGAATGGACAAGGGAGTTGTGTAGGGAGCGATCCCTGCGGAATGCAGAGAGAGGGGGGGAGGGAAAGATATGCTTAGTGGTGGGATCCCGTTGGAGGTGGCGGAAGTTACGGAGAATAATATGTTGGACCCGGAGGCTGGTGGGGTGGTAGGTGAGGACCAGGGGAACCCTATTCCTAGTGGGGTGGTGGGAGGATGGAGTGAGAGCAGATGTACGTGAAATGGGGGAGATGCGTTTAAGAGCAGAGTTGATAGTGGAGGAAGGGAAGCCCCTTTCTTTAAAAAATGAAGACATCTCCCTCGTCCTAGAATGAAAAGCCTCATCCTGAGAGCAGATGTGGCGGAGACGGAGGAATTGTGAGAAGGGGATGGCGTTTTTGCAAGAGACAGGGTGAGAAGAGGAATAGTCCAGATAGCTGTGAGAGTCAGTAGGCTTATAGTAGACATCAGTGGATAAGCTGTCTCCAGAGACAGAGACAGAAAGATCTAGAAAGGGGAGGGAGGTGTCGGAAATGGACCAGGTAAACTTGAGGGCAGGGTGAAAGTTGGAGGCAAAGTTAATAAAGTCAACGAGTTCTGCATGCGTGCAGGAAGCAGCGCCAATGCAGTCGTCGATGTAGCGAAGGAAAAGTGGGGGACAGATACCAGAATAGGCACGGAACATAGATTGTTCCACAAACCCAACAAAAAGGCAGGCATAGCTAGGACCCATAGGGGTGCCCATAGCTACACCTTTAGTTTGGAGGAAATGGGAGGAGCAAAAGGAGAAATTATTAAGAGTAAGGACTAATTCTGCTAGACGGAGCAGAGTGGTGGTAGAGGGGAACTGATTAGGTCTGGAATCCAAAAAGAAGCGTAGAGCTTTGAGACCTTCCTGATGGGGGATGGAAGTATATAGGGACTGGACATCCAAGGTGAAAATAAAGCGGTGGTGATGTTGGGGAAGTCCAGAACGAGGGGTCACAGTTTGAGGATAAAGGGGAAGCCTTTTAGGACCGAGATTAGGAAAAATTTCTTCACACAGAGAGTGGTGAATCTGTGGAATTCTCTGCCACAGGAAACAGTTGAGGCCAGTTCATTGGCTATATTTAAGAGGGAGTTAGATATGGCCTTTGTGGCTAAAGGGATCGGGGGTATGGAGGGAAGGCTGGTGCAGGGTTCTGAGTTGGATGATCAGCCATGATCATACTGAATGGCGGTGCAGGCTCGAAGGGCCGAATGGCCTACTCCTGCACCTATTTTCTATGTTCCTATGTTTTACATTAAGTGGGTTAAAATTAGATCATATCCATACGCTAAGTAAATCCAGCCTTTGTCTATTCCAATATATTGTCTTTAGGTGGTGGGGTGGAGAGAAATGTGTGGTTTTCTGAGTTACTGTCGTCTTCCTGTCAGTTTGAACCAGTCTGGCCATTCTTTTCTGACCTCTCTCATCAAGATGTTTTGCTCCACAGAACTGCTGCTCACTGGTTGTTTTTGGTTTTTCACAGCGTTCTCTGTAAGCTCTGGAGAGTGTTCTGCATGAAAAACGCAGGGGATCGGCTGTTTCTGAGATACTCAAACACC
Source organism: Mobula hypostoma (assembly GCF_963921235.1). Taxonomy (NCBI): domain Eukaryota; kingdom Metazoa; phylum Chordata; class Chondrichthyes; order Myliobatiformes; family Myliobatidae; genus Mobula; species Mobula hypostoma. Next base: position 109,786,592 of record NC_086100.1, on the reverse strand, counting down.
CCATCTGGCATCAAAAATCATTTCATGGTCAGAGTCATTTAGATCATATTTCTTCACCATTCTGATGTTTGGTCTGAACGACAACTGAACCTCTGGACCATGTCTGCACACTTTTATACATTGAGTTGCTGACACATGATTGGCAGATTAGATATTTGCATTCAAGAGTGGGTGTACCTAATAAAGTGGCCACTGAATGTATGTGGATATTAATAAGTAAGAACATATCTGGCACATTAATGACGATATGAAATTAAGAGAAAACAGCATTCGAGCATTGCATTGCATTACTTAAAACATCTATAATAATAGTGTGGATGCCTTTTCTTTGCCAATGATACTACTTTCATCATATATATCTCAAGTAACAACTAAGTGTCAGTTATATCTTTGGTACGTTTATTTTTTGTGATGATTGTTATCCTGTCAGAACAAGTTCTAACAAATATCTGCATAAGTTTCTATGCCCTTCGTTTTTCTTGAAAAATATAGAATTTTGGGGGTAAATTATTCTCAAGAGCAATTATTTGTGCATCAAATATGCAGGAAAGTTGCCTTGTATTGACACGTCATTGGTCTAATCTGTACGTCCTCTCACATAACAAGGGTATATCAACCCTCAGCCTGGGACTTCACACATATGGAACTCCCTATCATATGGGCAATGAAGTTACCAAGTACTAAATATTAGAAGCATCCAAGTGTGACGGGATCCTGAATTACCCCTATGAACTGTGCTCATTTACCCCTATTAACTGTGCTTTTGAAAAGACAGAGAGAGAGAGCTATTTAACACCAACAACTTTTTTGTAAAAGAGAGAGAGAGAGACGAAGACTAACTTTTGGACTGTCACTTTAAGGCACTGGAAATAACTTTTGGATTTCTGCTGAGTTGGAGAGAGAGATGGCACCGAGCAGCTCGTAAGTTGCTATGGTGACTGAAGGCAGTGTTATTTAATGGACACTCAATGTTATGATACTTCTCAAGGACAGTTCGCCTGCTTGTGATTTTCTTACAGAGAGAGAGGAAGGAGGAGTTATTTGAGTGACAGTTGCTGCTCAGCATGGGAAGATAAAATAGGAGGTCAGATGATAGACCTCAGACACATGTTTGGACACTGAATGAGCATTGTTGTGCCCACAGGAAAAGTGGGTTTTGGAGGATCGATCGGGTGGATCGATCCCTCGCTCTTGCAGTGGAAAGAGAAAAGGGGTTGACTGGTGGGGAGTTGTCCATGTGTTCACCCTCAGCTGGGGGATAGCTCCACCACAGAAAGCCGGTCCCCTTTGTTAAAGTCACAGTCGGTGACTTTTAAGGGATTTCGAAGGACAATGAGGAGATCGACGTGTCAGCACACCTGAAGACTCAAATCTCTCCCTCTCTCTCTCTCCATCACTACTCAACTCAATACCACGAACTGAACTGAACTGAACTGAACTTTACTCATCATCGTAAGACTGTATCTTTTTACCCCTGGACTTAAAGAAGCTTGATTTTCATATATTTCCACACTTACTGATATACTTACTTATATATATAATCATTGCTAACTTGTTTGATTTATCTACATTTATATTACTGTATTGCGTAGTTAATAATAAATATTATTAGTTTATAGCAATACCTGAATCCAAAGTGTTTTCCATCTCTGCTGGTTCTTTATTCCCGTCACGGGGTACGTGACACAAGATAAATTAAAATGTTAGGATAATAAATAAAACTGGGAGTATTTTAAGAAAGTAGAAGGAGACCTTGCATTTAGAATATACCCTTCCCTATTTTAGGAAATTACTGTTGCTTCAGAACCAAATGGTTCTTTCAGAAGAAAACATTGCAAATGATTTATATACAGATAGATTGATAACTCACAATGGGATATAGAAACAATCTTTTCCTTTGTTAAATTATGCCAAGAGATCTTTAGTATCCATCTGAGACACCGGAATAGGCATTGTTAACCAGGAAGAGAGTGACAAAGTAGTTTAAAACTAGAGCAATAAAATAAAATTAGATTAATGTTGGATGTGTATAATGAAAAGACAAATGAAAAAGGTCTGCAATAAATTTCTGGTGTTTATAATAAATTGAGTTTATTCTGAAGCTGCACCTGTGCTGCAGAAAAGAGATATGTTCAGGATCAGAACAACTGAGAAACATTAACACCATAAGATCATAAGATACAGGAGCAGAATTAGGCCATTTGGCCCATTGAGTCTGCTGTGCCATTTGACCACGTCTGATCCATTTCCCTCTCAGCCCTAATCCCCTGCCTTCTCCCGGTATCCATTCACGCCCTGGCCAATCAAGAATCTAGCAACCTCTGTTGATAGCCTTAAATATATCCAAAGACTTGGCTTCCATAGCCGACTTTGGCAACAAATTCTACAGATTCACCACTGTCTGGCTAAAGAAATTCCTCCTCATCTCTGTTCTGAAAGGACGCCTCTCTATTCTGAGGCTGTGTCCTCTGTCCTAGGGTCCCCCACCATAGGAATCATCTTCTCCACATCCGTTCTATCAAGGTCATTCAACATTCAATAGGTCACCCCTCATTCTTCCGAATTCCAGTGAGTAAGGGCTCTAATTTGGTTGTGTCCGTTCTTCCCTGTAGTATCCTGGTAACCCCACAGATGATTTACTTTCTCTGTGCTGTTTTAAATTTCCATTCTTTGCAAATCAACTTCCAGGCATAACAATTAATGTAGCAAAGTGGGTCAGGTTTCCTCTGAATGCTCTTTTCATCATGTGCTACTTTGCAACTCTCTTGGAACTACTTTTTTGGCAAAGGATAACTTGGGCTTCTCCTGATCTTCTGCTATTCCTTTCTCAGGGCAAGCAATGTTAAGTAGCATTCTAGGTACATATTTCATGCATTTTTAAAAAATCTTTCAACCCCCCCCCCCCATTTTAGCTTCTGGTGATCATGCTGGTCACACTGCAGTACTGTGGGCTTCCAACTTGCCTGAATCAGCCAGAATTCATTTCCTCTAAGATATTTCTGGCCAACTCACAAAGAAGGCTTTTAAACAATAGTTCTGGTTTCAGGTCAAAAAGACTCAAACCTATAGAAAAGTCTTATTAATATGCTTCCTCACACAATCTCAATAAATCTAATACTTCTTTGCCCGAATCCCTTGCTGAGAGAGAGCTTAAAGTCCTTAATTTGGACCATGTTTTAAGGTTTTTATTGAATCATATTTTGACCAATTTATTTCAATCCCTACAACTGTCTCAGACTCTTATTTGATATCCATTCCAGATGCATATTTAGACTAGAGATCTTGAGTAGAAATATACAAGTCGAAGTCATACCCTTTCTCCGGATCCACTGTTATGACCGTGGGAAAAGTCAGATCTTTTAGCAGGATCTTGGAATTATCTCCATGTAAGTTTGACATTTCAATGGTCCCTTTCTCTTGACTGGTCCAAATGATGGTGTTGTGTAACCAATCCACAGCAAAGCCAAAAAGACCTTTCCCCACAGTCCGCACAGTCTGTGATGCAAATAATACAGATTTATGCTCTTCATTGTTTTCTTGCAAAACAGTAAAATGGTAACAGTGCATCTTTACTGAGTAGCCATCTGGTCATACAGTGAACTGGTTTAGAGAATTCACAGCAAATATCAATCCAAAGATTAAAACAAGATTTATCCAGTTAAATAATTCAATATTACTGATTGTCTTTCTACATGATGGACACTGCAGTGGAGTTTGTTAGAATATTGTCTGATTAATTGGTGCAGTTTTTGCACACAAGGAATTCCTTTTCCTGGATGGAAGGAACATGGTGATTGAGTGGGCAACCCAGCATCTCTTTAAACTAATGAAAATATTTACAGCCATTCTCAAAGGGGTTAAAAAAATCCTTCAATTTTTTGAATATTTTGATCCATTGAGGCGGAGGAGAAAAGGAACACCGATTTGAGAATGATCAGGTCTAAAGGAAACAGATGTAAAGGTGAAGAGACAAGGCAGATTGTCAGTGGACGGTCGAGGACCTAATCCATACGTCTGATGGCAAATAAAGTAAATGTGTAAATTTGGAAAGAAACGAGATATTACATTTGTACGGAAATCCCTTTCAGCAATTGACGAAGTATTTTTAAAGTGAGTGTGAAGTGGGTTGCCCATTTTGCCAGTCTATTCACAGACTGCAACAGTTAGTACCAGTGTGGTCTATAGTACCTACTGGATTCAGAATGAAAGGTGATGGGCATTACATTACAGGATTCTCTTTACTACCTTGTGTCCGATAGGTACTGTGACTGTTTGACAGGAAAAGGTTGTGTAGTGGTTTGTGTGCACACCAGCTTACCTATGTGAGACCTGCACATAATCTTACAAATGCATCGGTCCAGAAGTCCCTACCAAGAACTGTGAGAACAGCGGAGAGGATCATAAGTGTCTCCCTACTATTCATTGGGAACATTTATCGGAAGTGCTACAAACACAGGGCCCTTAGTATCATCAAAGATCCCACCCATCCATCCAGCACCCTCTTTGACTTTCTACCATCAGGCAGGAGACTCCAATGCATAAAAACAAGGATGGTAAAAATGAGAAACAGTTCCTTCCCTCAGGCCATTAGACTTCTCAACTCCCTGCCGCATCGTATCCGAAGTGTCACTGGTTAATCTGTTCCGTACCTTACTATATTTAAAATTAATACACTTTAGTTTGATATTTATGTGTGATTGAGCTGTAGATTTTATCCTTACCTTCATAAGTTATCGTGTGTTATGTGTGCTTTACACACAGATTCAGAGAAACGTTGTCTCATTTTTATGTACATGATATGATTATATACATGTATATAGTTAAATGACAATAAACTTGACTTGACTTAAGTGTATCTCATACGCAGCCACTCTTTAGTAGACATATATTCCACTTGGAACTGAGAGCCTCAGCAGACATGTTCCAACTATTAAACCATTAAATAAAAACAGAAAATTCTGAAAATGTTCCCCGGATCCACTGACTCTGAAATTTGTTGGTATATCCTGATGTTGGTCAGAGTCTGCAAAATGCTTGAGAACATAGAACATAGAAATTTACACCACATTATAGGCCGTTGGGCCCACAATGTTGTGCCGACCATATAACCTACTCTACGAACTGCCTAGAATTTTCCTACAACATAGTCCTCTATTTTTCTAAGCTCCATGTACTTAAAAGACCCTATAGTGTCCATCCCCACCACCATCGCTGGCAGTGCATTCCACGCACCCACCACTCTCTGTGTGAAAAACTACCTCTGACATCCCCCTTGTATCTACTTCCAAGCACCTTAAAACTGTGCCCCCACATGTTAGCCATTTCAGCCCTGGGAAAAGGCTTCTGGCTATCCACACAATCAATGCTTTCTCCTGGTCTATAACACTTCAAACACAAAATTGTGTGATTGGGTCAACAATTGTGCCTTGCTGGCAGCAAACAGCACTACTATCCTCTCCATTATGACTCTTTTTATCAATAGCCTGTGACTTTCCTTTTGGAGTTGAGCTTCTGAACTGCTGCTAGACCTGCCGTTTTTACAATGTGAGCTGAAGTCGCAAAGAACCGTCACAGGCTCTGAGAAAATGCAGAGAAAACTTATGCTGCTCTAAGATCTCGAGCACCACGTATTCTTCCCGGTGCTTTCTAAGTGGCACACGAGCTTAAAACAAGAACTTAACTAGTCCCCAAGCTGTGAGATTGTGTTAGCAATTCTTCAGCAATGCTCCTGCGCCAAATCTGAGACATTGGGTTAATTTTTCTGAGATGCAAAATGAAGTCAATTCAAGAAACAGTAATCCAACAAGAAATGGATGCAGAACCTGCTTGCCTGACACCCTTCCAAGTCTGCAGCCCCTGGGAAATTATTTCCAAGAAGCTCAATAAGAGGGAAGGTAGTCTGTCATGAAAAGGAGAACATTTAAGCTTCAAAATTACATCAAGCATTACTCTAGTCATTAATTCAATAACTTCCTATTTCTTCAATTTTCTATTCTATTGAGATTTTATGTAAAGTAGATTATTGGTAATAGGTATAATGACATCATTTTAAAATAAGATAAATGATTTTCTGCATTTTATAACATGCCAAATCAGACAAACATAATTTTGCCTGACAGCTCCAATAAAAATATTGCAAATCCACTTTGATATTTGTCATTTCCATTCTGATGAGTCTGTCATAGTCTTAACCTGATTAAAATGAACAGAAATAAAACCAGAATGCTCTACCTTCAGAGTTCTCGGCTCACCTCCAGTAGCAAGCGACCTGAGGAAGGAACTCAGCAGGGTGAGCAGTAAATCATAAGCACAAGAGATTCTGCAGATGCTGGAAATCCTGAGTAACACACACAAAATGCCAGACCAACTCAGCAGGTCAGGCAGCAGCAACAGAAAGGAATAAACAGTTGATCCTTCAGGCTGAGACCCTTTGTCAGGACTGGAAAGGAAGTGGGAAGAGAGCAGATTAAGGGATGGGGAGGGGAAGGAGAACAAGCTAAAAAAGAATCAGTGAAGACAGGTATGAGGGGGATGAATGAAAAGCTGGGTGATGATAGGTGGAGAAAGTAAGAGGCTGAATAAGAAGGAATCTGATAGGACAGAAGAATGGACCATGGTAGAAAGGGAAGGAAGGGGGCCACCACAGGGACGTGATGGGCAGATGAGGAAAAGAGTAGGGGTAAGAAGAGAGCCAGAGTGGAGAATGGAAGAAGAGAAAAAGGGGAGGGAGAAACATTACAATAAGTTAGAGAAATTGATGTTCATGCCACCAGGTTGGAGGCTACCCGGACAGAATATGAGGTGTTGTTCCTCCAACCTGAGAGTTACCTCATCATAGCAGCGTGTCATTATGTGTGTGCATAATAAAGAACATCATTTCCCAGTGTGCACTGGGGGCAGTTCACCAGGAACAGGAAGTGACGTCGGTGACCGGGTCACACATGTTCTTGGCGGGCTGGAGTGTCCCAGGTAAAATGTGTTCAAGCTGAAGCCAGTCTGATTGTTAACGAATGTGACAGCTTTACCCACACAAGCATAACAGGCAGTAGAGGGGCCATGGACTGACATGTCAGAATGGGAATGGGGATTGGAATTAAGATGGTTGGCTGCTGGGAAATCCTGTTTGTTGTAGGCGTCGCAAAGGTGATCGACAATGCGGTACCCCAATCTATGTTGGGCCTCACCAATATAGAGGAAGTCGCATCAGGAGCACCAGGTACAGTGAAGAACCCAAACAGATTTACATGTGAAGTGTTGCCTGTGAAGGACTGTTTGGGGCCCTGAAAGGAGGCAAGAGTGAGTGCAGGAAAAGAACTTCCTACGCTTCGGGTTGAAAGACCTACTTGAAACGCTGTTATAGAAAGCAGCATCCATCATTGGAGATCCCCCACCACTCAGGTCATGCTCCCTTCATGCTGCTTCCATCAGAAGGTAGAGGAGCCTCAGGACCTGCACCACCAGGTTCAAGAACAGTTAACTACCCCCAGCCATCAGGCTGTTGAATAAAAGGGGATAACTGCACTCTCTTGCCCCCATCATTGAAATGTTCCCACAACCAGTGATCTCACTTTAAGGACACTTTATCTCATTACCTCATGTTCTCTTTATTTATTGCTATTAATTTATATTTGCATTTGCAGTTTGTTGTCTTCTGCACTCGAGATGATCCTGTTATAATTACTATTCTATAGATTTGTCGAGTCTACCCACAAGAAGATGAATCTCAGGGTTGTGTATGCTGACACATATGTACTTTGATAATAAAATTTACTTTGATCTTTGAAGTTTGAAGCCTTGCATCAGTATCTACAGTCTCTCATGTTTCCATATGCACTCACCTTTCTGTTTGTGCCATTTATAAAGGCCTGTTGTAGAAGTCCACTCTCTGTATCTGCCCAGTAGATCTTTTCATTCCTATAGTGAAAATCCAGGAGAACTGATAGCCCGCAATTTGTCACAATCCTCTGGTGGTTCGTTCCCTCTCTGTCAATCCTATATATTGCATTACCGTGGCTGAAGATCAGGTAAGGTGAAGGAGCTTAAAAAAATTAAAAACATATAAACTTATAAATAGAGACACTGTGGTGTCTGAAAATGACTCATAAGATAAGCAGCAACACTTCCATTATTTGGGATTTCTTTACAATACTCTGAGGGGAGGATGTTTCCTAATCTTTTTCCATATCAACAGCAGTTACTGTTTGGAATTTGTGGATTCCACGCATCATTGCCCTGATAAAATGGATCAAACTAGACTTGCACCTGTATAATAGACACTTAAGGCAAAGGCATAATATGTCATAAAGCTAACTGATTGATTGAGCTGCCCATCAGTGCACAAGAGACCAATTATTATGATTAGCAACATACATTTAGCTGAGGAAAACCTGTAAGAGCATGTCTGCTGATGAGCTGAGGAGAAAGCTCAGATAATCTGCTCATATTACTATTTTTCTGATTCATTCTGGCCAGCTACTTAGGAAGGGTGGGACAGAAATGCCTTTGGAGACAGTAGCAGAGATGTTCCGCACGCTCCCCAAAGTCTTCAGACAACATCCACTGTTGGTTGTCCATTTCCTTTACTGGTACCTTCAGTGAACACTCTTGAGCGTGTCCTACACCACTGTCTATTATGCCAGCAAGGGCTGGAAAGGCATTGGAATAGGCTGACTGTGATATTAGGTAGCTACTTAACTACCTAACTACTTAAACAAAAAACAAAATCATCTGCTTTTTCTTTATTAATTGCAATCGTGAACAATAGCCAGATCAGAAATGCTGATCAAGTCAACTAGTTCCCAAAGAGAACTCTGATAGGCCAATCAGATGGTTCACTGCTGCTCAGCGATAGAACACAAAAAATCATATGTACAATTAAGAAACATTAAAAAATAGTAGAAATACTGGAGTCGTGATGATCATGATGAAGTCTGCTGGAGAGAGACATTTATACACATGTTGTCCTCCATAATTCAAAAAGATTGAAGGATAAGTTTGCAGGGTGGCAAATCGTGGCAGGAGCACTTGGAACTAAAAACTAATCCCTACCGGGAGAAAACAGCACCTGTCCTTTCCGCACTGTTCTCCAGCAGTTTAAGGACTAAGTCCCGCCGGAACATAACTCACAAGTGCTCTTGAAAGTCAGGTATTAACCCTACCTACCAACAACCAAGCATTGCCAACCTGGTCCCCTTCATGATAGCTTATGAAGAAGCGTGAGACTTCCCTCCCAGAGATGATAGGTGTTTGTGCACTCGACTCTTGAAGGCTTGGACCCCATCGTCGCAGATGTTTCTAACCACAGCATCTGGAAGGCTGTTCCAAATTCTGATAGCACAGTGAAGGAAGCTTCTATCCAGTGTGTAGGTTCTCGCATCAGGCACAGAAACAGCATGAGCAGGCGTAGATAAACTTGATCGTGTGGTGCGCCGTCTCTCATAAGGTGAAGGCAGCATGGCGCGAAGGTCTGCAGGGCTGTGGCTGGTGTGCATTTTGTATTGCACAGTAGCTGCAGCAACCTGTCGTCTGTGGTGTAAGCTACTGATGGCTAACTTCTCATGAGCTGTGGCTTCATCTCCACCTATAATCCTGAGAGCCTCTCTTTAACCTTCCTGAATCTTGTTCTTATTCCTTCAAAATTGAAATTGATTGAAATTGACAATTTTAACTTGCAACAATGCCGAGTATGGACATGATACAAAATGTAACCAAGTTTCAAACATTTTAACAGGATTCTCAGAAATTCATGGATTAGTACTTATTAGTAAATTAATAGTAAGCTCCCAGTGGTGTGTGACCAGCCAACGGAGGCTTCATAATGACTGTATTTAATAATGTACAGAGCTTTTTACTAGCTGTAACAGTTCCAGGCATACTTTGCTATTGCAAAATGCTGTCTCAGAAGACACCAACTTTGTCCATCTAAAATCTACTAAATAAAACCTGCCTCGGGAAATAAATGTGTGAAGAGCTATAATCCAAAGAGCTGCAATCTATGTTTGAACGATTCTCGACCTGAAATATAAACTGGATTTTCTTTCGACAGATGCTGCTCGACTGGCTCTGTTCTTCCTGCATTTCCATTTTTGTTACAGATTCTGGTGTTTGTTTTTGTTTATGATTCCAGGTTCAGTGATTGTCCAGTCACAGCTAATGATTGATCAAGAAGGTACTCATAGTCCATGAGCCAGGACCCCAAATTTGGGCCACCTGTTCCATCTGGAGGGAATAATTCTTAGTGATTTTTGGCAAGGTACACACCCCTAGTGCTAGAAAATATGTGATAGTATTGCAGTGGTGGTCGCTTGCATGGTAACCTCCATGCTATAAGAACCATGATCCCATGGTGCTCTGCCTATGATAAGATGAATTATGCCAGGTACCTGTCCCCTTACTTTGCTTAGATGATGAACCTCCGAGAGAAGAATCCTTCTGTGTATGAGGCCTTCAAGACAGGCCAATTCTCAGTGCAGCTGTCAAGTAACAACCCCTTCGGGCAGATCCCTGTGGACCAGGCTATTGAAGCCACAGTGAACAAAGACACACAGACTCCTGGAGGCACATCACGGTTCAGACTGAATGCTGGAGCTATCAAGCGTTACTACATAACAGCTGAGCACCGCAGTGCATTCCTGGGACAGTTAAGAGAGATGGTGCAAGGCAACAAATCAGAGCTTTGTCATGTGGAGCTACAGCAGCCAAGAATCCAGAAAGATGAGGAAGCAGCTTCAGCAGTGGTTAGCCTCATACATGAATGGGTCAACCCATTTGCAGAGCAGTGGGACCTCATTAGCATCTCTACGGCAAAGGCAGCCCCCAAGGACGTTGCTTCTGACCTGATGAAGGCATATGAGATTGGTGAGCAATGCTATGCAACCTTCAAGGATGAGAGACTAGAGGAAGACCCACCAGCAAAGAAATTCTATGACCCAATGAAAACCAACAAGCTGAAAACATTCAGTGATATGTGTAAGAAGAGAGAAGTGAAATCAAATGGGAGGGTGATCATCTTGAAAGCAGACAGGTCTTTGTTTGGACGCATCATAGTGATGGCACAAGGGCGCATTCTACGTACGGAGGATATCCTTTCTCATACCCTTGGACCATTGCCCTGTCCATTGACCTGTCCACACCAGAAGGATTGCTGAGAAAGACAAGTGATGCTACTTTAGCCACAACCTTGCAGAAAAATGTAGTAGTAGAAGTGCAACTCCCAGGAAACTCTGCTACAGTAGTTGATGGAATGAACTTGGTCCAACGAGTGAAAGGTGATCAAGTTACTTTTAGGGATGTTGCCACAACAATTCTGGGTATGGCTCTAAGGGAAGGCAGTCAGAGTAGCAGAACAGATGTTGTGTTCGACACATACAAGAGCTCTATCAAGAATAGTGAAAGATCTCTACAGGGGTGAAGACACTGGTCATAAGTTGCAAGGTATCACAGGCTCACAAGTGGTGAGGCAGTGGAGGAGCTTCCTGACCAAAGTCAGTAAGAAAAGGTGGAGTACAGAGCAAAGCTACAGGAGAAGATTCTGTATGCAAGTGTGAATGACAAATGTTACAGAATCACAACTCAAGACAGTGAGGAGGTGTCAGCTCTTCAGTGTCAACAAGAAGAAGCACATGGCCGCCTACTTCTCCATGCTGCCCATGCCACAAGAGGGATCTGCCCGATCTGTAGTGATCTGCTCAGAAGACACAAATGTCTTTATCATGTCTTTAGCATTTTGTGACAAGATTGAGGCCCCGTTGTTCCAGAAGTGTGGCACTAGAACCCGTACAAGGCTTGTAGACATCAGGAAGGTTGCTGTCACTGTTGGCATAGAGGTTTGTAGGGCTCTCATCGGGTTGCACGCATATACAGGATGTGACACTGTAAGCACTTTTGCAGGCAAAGGGAAGACAAGTGCCCTAAAACCTCTGACCAGCAATGGAGAAACGCAGGACATATTCTTAGAGTTGGGTCAGGAATGGGACCTCTCCCCAGAACTGATGGACAAACTGGACGCATTTACATGTCTCCTGTATGCCCCAAAAGCATCGGCCACCAAGGTCAATGAGCTCAGGTATCACCTTTTCCGTGCCAAAAAAGGTGAAACTGAAAGTTGTCAACTCCCACCATGCAAGGACTGCTTCACAAAACATGCACAGCAAGCCAGCTACCAGGCTGGTATATGGAGAAGATGTTTGGAGAAGGACCCACAAGTGCCAAGCCCTGTTGGCAGAGGATGGAAGATGGAGAGAGAAGAGGAAGCTGAACAGTTGGTGGTGCACTGGATGGAAGGCCAACCAGTACCTGATGCCTGGAGTACAGTGGATCCACTGGCCTGTAACTGTCCAAAAAAATGTTCACTCCCAAGATGTATGTGTGTTGCAAATGGCCTCGGGTGTACTGACATGTGTAGACTGGCAGACTGTGAGAACCAGGCATGCACCTCAGAGAGTGTGGAAAGTTCAGATGAAGATGTGGAAGACATGGAAGACTTGGAAAATTATTATGATTATTAATAGGTTATGAAAGTATGGAAAGCAGTCTTTGATTAAATATAAGCAACATACATCAAAGTTGCTGGTGAACGCAGCAGGCCAAGCAGCATCTATAGGAAGAGGCGCAGTCGACGTTTCAGGCCGAGACCCTTCGTCAGGACTAACTGAAGGAAGAGTGAGTTTGATTAAATATATTCATTTTACAACCAAATGGGGCCTAGGTTATGGCCGTGTGAAACCCCACATATTGTAATTCTAAATGCTATGACAAAAGCTTATGATTGTTTTGATTTGATACAACAATATAGAAAATATCATGACATTGATAAAACTCCAGAAATCTCTCCAAATGAGGCTTTTTACCTTTTGGGGTGTGGGGTAACATCTTCTGCTGTACTGACGTTAATATGGAATATATACAAAAAGTGATTACTTATTTGAAGTAATAAAGCTACCACTGGTGCAATGCTGTCACATATTTTCTAACTCTAGTGATGTATACCTTGCCAAAAATCACCATGAGCATTATTCCCCTCCGATGGTACCGACCAACCCTACTGGCTCACGGATTGTCAGTGGAGAGAAAATTACTTTCTTGGAAAAAATGTCTCAGCCTGTCACCCATGATCATTCCACCACATTAACTAAAGATGTAAAGGTACCAAAGAAATCTAATAAAAGGAATTATGTGGAATATTCCTGAAAAAGAAACACAAACGAAATTTGTAATGGCTCAATATATTTGTTGGCATATCAATGAAATTTGTAGTTTGGTTTCATTTAATTTTTCTTGCAATTAACCTTCATAATCCAGGACCCCAGAACTAGTTGTCAAGAGTTATTCAGATCCCTTTCTGTAATAGAACACAACCTTGTTTTACTAAGAAGTTCTCGGGTTTTCTTTCCTATTACCCAGACTTTAAGTGGATACCATTGTAAGACTGTGAGGATTAATAGCCACCTCCAGGGCAAAGTACCTGTCTGTTCATATGTCCTGGTATCTGCCACAGGTTTAGGGATTTTTGTTTGCATAGAGCAGACTGATGGTAGCATATTTAGAATACATAGACTTAATTTACGTAAATGGCATTAAAATGCTGAATGATCGGGTTCAGGTTTTTTCCTAAGAATTTAACACCTGGCCGTGATTTTTGCAACAGCTCTCCACCAGTTCAGCTTACAACCTTTAGTTGTATGTTGACTACAGTGGCATTTGAGATCAGATTGTTTTATTGTCCAGGATTAATTGACAGGTAATATACATCAAACTCTATATATCTCTGTTACAAAAAGATCCCCCTTTGGATTTTTACCACTTGGAGTACTCTGCTCAGTTCTGTTCACCTCACTACAGGAAGGACATGGAAGCCATAGAAAGGGTGCAGAGGAGATTTACAAGGATTTTGCCTGGATTGGGGAGCATGCCTTATGAGAATAGGTTGAGTGAACTTGGCCTTTTCTCCTTGGAGCAACGGAAAATGAGAGATGACGTGATTGAGACGTACAAGATGATGAGAGGCATTGATCGTGTGGAGAGTCAGAGGCTTTTTTCCAGGGCTGAAATGGCTAACACGAGGGGGGATAGTTTTAAGGTGCTTGGAAGTAGGTGCAGGGGGGATGTCAGAGGCAAGTTTTTCACACAGAGAGTGGAATGCACTGCCAGTGACGATGGTGGGGGTGGGGGTGGACACAATAGGCTCTTTAAGAGACTCTTAGATAGGTACATGGAGCTTAGAAAAATGGAGGGCTACGTGGTAGAGAAATTCAAGGCAGTTTCTAGAGTAGGTTACATGGTTGGCACAACATTGTGGACCGAAGGGCCTGTAATATGCTGTAGATTTCTATGTCTCTTCGTTGAAGTAATTCATGTCTCAGGTCAAAAGCATTGTGATCACTGGTGGTTAGAGAAATATCAAAGTTAGAATTTCATTGTACATCTGAGCATGAATATTGATCAGATGCCTCAGTATCACCAACATATAAAATCTCCACTTTTGTTGTTTTCCCCTTTACTTTAGTATTCATTTCGCTGTCATCAGTTGATCAGTGACTTACATTCTGGATGACAAGACCATTTATTGTCCTCTAATGCGTAACCAGCTAGGCAGGAGCAGGTGTATGAACCTGGCAAGTTTGTGCAGATCTGACCACAAGTTCCAAGCCCTCCATCAAAACATTCATCGATGTCTGAAAGATAGGGTTTACAACAGCCAGCGAGTTATTTGCTGCGATTCTGACCCACAATGCAGTGATTAGTTATGTTACACAAATAAACAGCAGAAAATTCTCGACTAGAGGAACAAGTCAGATTGTTTTGTCTGAACTGCTGAACAAAGTTTATCTGCAAATTGTATTTCGCAGTATTACTGTAAATGTGCAAAGTGCACTCGATATGACATAAGTCTGTTGTCTCCGTCATTATTCAGCATGACATCTTAAAAGATGCATTTTATTCAGAGGAATCTAAAATGAGAAATCATTTTGATTGGTAGATTTAAGACAAGACTCCTTTGCAATTGAACAAATAATCTTTTATGATGATAGTATTGTGTTTTTACATTGAGGTGGCTTAGTTGGGACAACTAATGAAAAGGGGAATAAAACAAAGACTTCAACATGTTTTGATTTTGGATCAGTGTTTTGCCGCCATACAATACCTTCAATATTTCCATTTCAATCATTTGAAATTCTCTTGTTTCCTGACCTGATATATGTCTGGAACGTCATCAGCCTTACTAACCTATCAGCACACACAAAATGCTGCAGGAACTCAGCAGGACAGGCAGCGCCTATGGAAAAGAGTACATTCGACGTTTCAGCCGAGACCCTTCCGCAGGACTGGAGGGGAAAGAAGAGATGAGGAATAGATTTAAAAAGTGGTTGGGGGTTGGGAGAAACACAAAGTGATAGGTAAAACCAGGAAGGGGGAGGGGTGAAGTGAAGAGCTGAGAAGTTGATCGGAAAGAGCTACAGGGCTGGAGTAGGGGGAATCAAATAGGAGAGGACAGAAGGCCATGGAAGAAAGAAAAGTGGGGAGGAGCACCAGAGGAGGTGATGGGAAGGCAAGAAGATAAGGTGACAGAGGGAAAAGGGGATGGGGAATGGTGAAAGGTGGGGGGAGTGACATTACCGGAAGTTTGAGAAGTCAATGTTCATGCCATCAGGTTGGAGGCTACCCAGACGGAATATAATGTGTTGTTCCTCCAACCTGAGTGTAGCTTCATCACGACAATAAAGGAGGCCGTGGATAGACATGTCAGAATGGGAATGGGAAGTGGAATTAAAATGGGTGGCCACTGGGAGATCCTGCTTGTTCTGGTAGCTGGAGCGTAGGTGCTCGGTGAAGCAATCTCCCAATCTACATCGGGTCTCACCGATATACAGGAAGCCACACCGGGAGCACCCTTATTAACCTATGCTGGCTTCTTTATTCCTCCAAACTTCAAACTTAATTCCTGGATTCACGTTCAAGATCCCCTATCTCCTCACACCTCTTTTTCTTTGTAATCTCCTCAGGTCCTAAAGCAATCTAAGAATCTACGTTCCTCCAATTCAAGTCCCATTCACTCCATCAATCCCTGTTGCTTCTTTGGTCCATACATTCAGTTGTCTCTAACCCTTTCTATCACATCACTGGATCTCCCTCAAGTTGCTCCTTCAAACTTACCTATCAGCTGCAATGGTGTCTCCATCGTTATAACAGTCAAATGCACTTCTATTAAACCTTTGGACACTAAATGATGGACATCACAAAAACAACACTCAAAAATAAATTGCAGGTGCTGTAAATCTGAAATAAAAGCAAAAAAGTGTTGGAAACACAGCAGGTCAGGTAGCATCTGTGGAGATAGGGACAGGGTTAATGTCACCCAACCAGAGGAGGGATGTTGAGGCTTTAGGCAGGGTGCAGAAGAGGTTTACCAGGATGCTGCCTGGTTTAGAAGGCATGTACTGTCATGAGAGGCTGGACAAACTTGGGTTGTTTTCTTTGAAGTGGCGGAGGCTGAGGAGAGATCTGATCGAGGTTTATAAGATTATGAGAGGAATAGATAGAGTAAACAGGGAGTATACTTCTCCCAGGGTAGAAATGTTTAATACCAGAGGGCATGCTTTGAAGGTGAGAGGGGGTAGGTTCAAGGGGGATGTGAGGGGTGAGTTTTTTTACTCAGAGAGTGATGGATGCCAAGGAAGTGCTGCCTGGTATGGTGGTAGAGGCGAATACATTAGAGACTTTTAAGAGATGTTTAGATAGGCACATGGATGTGAGGAAGATGCAAGGACATGACACTGTGTAGGCAGGAGGGGTTAGTTTTGGGTGTTGTTAATTAGCTTTTTAGCTGGTCTGGTACAACTTTGTGCACCAAAGGGCCTGCTCCTGTGTTGTACTGTTCTATGTTCTTTGTATTTTCTATGTTCAAATCTCAGATGCTATGTAAGACTGGAAAAGGAAGAAATTAAATTAGTTTTTAATACTAGAAAAGATAAGGAGGGATGAGTGAAAGAAAGGGATAAATGTGGTAGGGAAAAATAAATTAGTTGATGCAATAGCTTGAAGCAATTTATATTACTTTCTCTGTGTTATAAGATCATTATATATAGGAACAGCAATAGGCCACATGGCCCATCAAATCTGCTCTGCCATTTCATCATTGCTGATCCATTTCCCGCTCAGCCCCAATTGCTTGCCTAGTCTCTGTAACCCTTCATGACCTGACTAATCAAGAATCTATCAACTGCTGCCTTAAGTATACATAAGACCTGGCTTCCACAGCTGCCTATGGCAACGAATTCCACAGATTCACCACTCTCGCTAAAGAAATTCCTCCTCATATCCCTCCTAAAAGGATGCCCCTTTATTCTGAGGCTGTGTCCTCTGGTTCCAGACACTCCCACCATAAAAAACATCCTCTCCACATCCACTCTATCGAGACCTTTCACCATTCAATAGATTTCAATTAGGTCACCCCTCATTCTTCTGAATTCCAGTGATTACAAGCCCACAGCCACCAAACACTCCTCATATGACAAACCATTTAATCCTGGAATCATGTTTGTGTACCTCCTTTGAACCTTCTCCAATGGCAACACACCCTTTCTTAGATAAGGAGACCAAAACAACAGTCAACTGTTGAGGCCTCACCAGTGCTTTATAAAGCCTCAACACTACGTCCTTGGTTTTATATTCTAGTTCTCTTGAAATGAATGCTAACATTGCATTTGCCTTCCTCACTACCAACTCAAAACCTGCAAATTAGCCTTTAGGTAATCCTGCTCAAGGACTCACAAGTCCCTTTGCACCTCCGATTTTTGAATTTTCCTTCCATTCAGAAAATAGTTTAACCTTTCATTTCTTCTACCAAAGTGCATGACCATGGACATTCCAACACTGTATCTTATCTGCCACTTCATTGCCCGTTCTCCTAAGCTGTCTAAGTCCTTCTGTATCTTTTCTAATTCCTCTGAACTATCTGCCCCTCCACCTAACTTTGTATCACTAGCAAAATTTGCAACAAAGTCATGAATTCTGTCAACCAAGTCATTTCCATATAATGTAAAAAGAATGCGTTGCAAATAGAGCTGTTGGATGTGCTCAGCAGTACAGACAATAGTAGGGGGAGAGAATAATCCAGCCAAGATCACAGATGGATGATCGGCAGAAAAGCCGAGTTCTGATACAGGCAGAAAGAAAGTGAAACCGAAAGCAACTTTAAGTTGGAGAATTTGATATATTAAGTCCAGAGGTCCGCAATCAGTGTGGAAGGAAGATGAGGTGATTTTCCTCAAGCTTGCATTGTGCTTTAGTGTAGCAGTGTAGGTAGCACTGACAGATAGGCAGAGTTGGAGTGGGATAAGGATAAGTCGGAGTGGGAATAGCTAAACTTATCCTCTCCGTCTTCCTAAGATTCAGACCCTTCTCCAAGTTCAAACTACAGGTACCTGCATGGCCCAACATGTGTCTGTCTTTTTATAGGATATGTGGAGAAGATTTGTTTCAGTCCTGTGTGAACACACTGGCTTAACTCTTTCTTTCTAGTACTTCAGTGCCCGTCCTGCTGTTAGCAACATACCACACCATCACTCTTTAACTACAACATTAACCCATCAGAGATATTACACTGACACTCTTTAACTACAACATTAACCCATCAGAGTCACTCTTTAACTACAACATTAACCCGTCAGAGATATTACGCCGTCACTCTTTAACTACAACATTAACCCATCAGAGATATTACACCGACACTCTTTAACTACAACATTAACCCATCAGAGATATTACACCGTCACTCTTTAACTACAACATTAACCTATCAGAGATATTACACCGTCACTCTTTAACTACAACATTAACCCATCAGAGATATTACACTGACACTCTTTAACTACAACCTTAACCCATCAGATATATTACACTGACACTCTTTAACTACAACATTAACCCATCAGAGTCACTCTTTAACTACAACATTAACCCGTCAGAGATATTACACCATCACTCTTTAACTACAACATGAACCCATCAGAGATATTACACCGACACTCTTTAACTAAAACATTTAACTCATCAGAGATATTACACCGACACTCTTTAACTACAACATTAACCATTCAGAGATATTACACCGTCACTCTTTAACTACAACAGTAACCCATCAGAGATATTACACCGTCACTCTTTAACTACAACATTAACCCATCAGAGATATTACACCGTCACTCTTTAACTACAACATTAACCATTCAGAGATATTACACCATCACTCTTTAACTACAACAGTAACCCATCAGAGATATTACACTGACAGTCTTTAACTAAAACATTAACCCGTCAGAGATATTACACCGTCACTCTTTAACTACAACATTAACCATTCAGAGATATTACACCATCAATCTTTAACTACAACAGTAACCCATCAGAGATATTACACTGACACTCTTTAACTAAAACATTAACCCGTCAGAGATATTACACCGTCACTCTTTAACTACAACATTAACCATTCAGAGATATTACACCGTCACTCTTTAACTACAACATTAACTCATCAGAGATATTACACCGACACCCTTTAACTACAACATTAACCATTCAGAGATATTACACTGACACTCTTTAACTACAACATTAACCCATCAGAGATATTACACCGTCACTCTTTAACTACAACATTAACCCATCAGAGATATTACACCGTCACTCTTTAACTACAACATTATCCATTCAGAGATATTACACCATCACTCTTTAACTACAACATTAACCCATCAGAGATATTACACTGACACTCTTTAACTACAACATTAACCTATCAGAGATATTACACCGTCACTCTTTAACTACAACATTAACCCGTCAGAGATATTACACCGTCACTCTTTAACTACAACATTAACCCGTCAGAGATATTACACCGTCACTCTTTAACTACAACATTAACTCATCAGAGATATTACACCATCACTCTTTAACTACAACATTAACCCATTAACGATATTACACCGACACTCTTTAACTACATTAACCTATCAGCGATATTACACCGTCACTCTTTAACTACATTAACCTATCAGCGATATTACACTGACACTCTTTAACTACAACATTAACCCATCAGAGATATTACACTGACACTCTTTAACTACAGCATTAACTCATCAGAGATATTACACCATCACTCTTTAACTACAACATTAACCCATTAACGATATTACACCGACACTCTTTAACTACATTAACCTATCAGCGATATTACACCGTCACTCTTTAACTACATTAACCTATCAGCGATATTACACCGTCACTCTTTAACTACAACATTAACCCATCAGAGATATTACACTGACACTCTTTAACTACTACATTAACCCATCAGAGACATTACACCGTCACTCTTTAACTACAACATTAATTCATCAGAGATATTACACCATCACTCTTTAACTACAACAGTAACCCATCAGCGATATTACACTGACACTCTTTAACTACAACATGAACCCATCAGAGATATTACACCGTCACTCTTTAACTACAACATTAACCCATCAGAGATATTACACTGACACTCTTTAACTACAACATTAACCTATCAGAGATATTACACCGTCACTCTTTAACTAAAACATTAACCCATCAGAGATATTACACCGTCACTCTTTAACTACAACATTAACCCATCAGCGATATTACACCGTCACTCTTTAACTACAAAATTAACCCATCAGAGATACGCCATTTGTTCTAGCCATCCTTCTCCTACTTCTTGGTTATGAAAACTGACTTATTCTCTCTGTTCCAACCCCGACACAAGGTTGCAAGATCTTTCTTCACTCCTTTTCTTTTTACAGATGCTGCCTGACCTCTAAAGTTTGAAGTTCAACGTACAGTTATTATCAATGTATGTGTGTAGTTTTGATTCATTATACAATCTCCTGAGTGACTCCAGCATTTTCTGTTTTTATTTTATATAAACGAACGTAGCTGATCTTATACACTGGAGTAGCAAACTAACTACATAAGCTGTGAAATGATTAAAGACTAACCAAAGGAAATGTGAGGGTTTTTGAACAGAAGGCTATTTTCCACAAGAAAGGTGTTCCATTGCAAGTTTGTATTTGTAAAATACAACACATAATCCACACCTGTCCAAATGCAGTTGTAGCTATACGCACCGGTTTAGGACAACTGCAGTTCTATCACGAGATGTGTCTATGTGTAACTGTGCAATATATCTGCGGTACTGCCCTTGCTGAGGTGTTACAACATCAACTGGACAGTCAGACAAACTCCATTCACAAATGACATGGTAGTCCGGGTAGAGTATCCAAGCTCCCTGGGTTTTGTGCATACTCAATAGCATGACATAGTGAATAAGGAGTGAAAATGAAAATCAGAAAAATACAGGGCAATTACTGGCTGTTCTATTCACAGAAATAAACGTACACAGATATATACAGATAAATATATACACAGATAAATACAGATAAATATATACACAGATAAATCAGAACTTCGTTAAGTTTCCAACAAGTAAATACTACAGTGTGGCGATCCACTTTCTACACAAGCGAACCAGCTCACAAAATAGCCCGTGCGCAGGGAGAGACTTCTGTAATGCACCTCTGATGTCATTTCCACCTGGAGAGGGCTGGAAGGGAACTGCTTAAAAGCCAGTGCCGCGAAGTTTGAATAAACGAGTCTCGAGTGTGACTTACAGACTGCGTGTCGTTATTTCTAGCTCTGTGTGAAGCACATCGCTACATTGGTGACCCCGACTGTCCAAATGGGATTTGGACAAAAGATGATTGACTTTTTTTCATCTGTTCACGAAGTTTCGCTAAAGCTGCCAACTTTCTGGACACTGCGACCACGTGTGTGGTTTGATCAAGCAGAAGCCCAGTTCCAGATTCGGCAGATATCTTCGGATTCCACACGTTACCATTACGTGGTGAACTCCTTTGACCAGGAGACAAGCGCATGGGTTGGGGATTTCATACAGTCACCCCCCGAAGAAGGCAAATATGCAGCATTCAAAGCGCTGCTCATAGAGACCTTTGGCCTCTCACGGTGTGAGCGAGGTGCCCGCTTGCTGAACCTGGACGGTTTGGGAGACAGGCCACCATCAGTATTAATGAACGAGATGCTGGCCCTGGCTGAAGGACACAAGCCTTGTCTCATGTTTGAGCAGGCGTTCCTAGAACAACTGCCTGAGGACATCCATCTGCTGCTGGTCAACGCAGATTTCAGTGGCCCCCAGAAGGTGGCGGCCCGGGCAGACGTGCTGTGGAAAACTAAGAGGGAGAGTGGGGCATCCGTTTGACAGATTACCAAGCCACGCGCCCAACAGCAGGCCAGACCAGGCCCGGCAACGGAGCGCACACAACCCAGAGGCAGGAGTGAGGAGGCCAATGAACAGTGGTGTTTCTACCACCAGCGGTGGGGCACAGAAGCCCGCCATTGTCGCCCGCCCTGCAAGTTCCCGGAAAACGCCAGGGCCAGCCGCCGCTAATGGCTACGGCGGTTGGCCACCAGGGCAGCCTCCTGTACATCTGGGACAAATAGTCGGGATGCCGCTTCTTGGTCGACACTGGAGCGGAGATCAGCGTCTTACCCCCGACGGGGTATGACACCCACAACAGGGAGACGGGACCCACCCTGAGGGCTGCAAACGGCAGCACGATTTGGACCTACGGCACCCGCACAGTGCAGCTACAGTTCGGCGCCAGCCAGTTCACGTGGGACTTCACACTGGCCGCCGTGGCCCAACCACCCCTGGGGGCGGACTTCTTGCGAGCTCACAGCCTGCTGGTCAACTTGCAAAGGAAAAGACTGGTCCATGCCAAGACTTTGCAGATGTTCTCCCTGGGTGAAGCCAAGTTGCCAGCCCCACACCTGGACTCCATCATGCTGTCCGACAATGAATTCACCAGTATCCTGGTGGTCTATCCATCGGTTCTGGCAACGCAGTTCACAGCAGTCATGCCCAGACACGGAGTACAGCACCACATTCTAAACCAGGGGCCACCCCTCCACGCCGATGCACGAAGGCTTCCCCGGACAAGCTCCACCTGGCGAAGGAGGAGTTCAAGAGGATGGAGGAATTGGGGATTGTACGGCGGTCCGACAGCCCATGGGCCTCCCCCTTGCACATGGTGCCCAAAACAGCCGGGGGCTGGAGACCATGCGGTGACTACCGCAGGCTGAACGAGGCTACAAATCCAGACCACTACCCCATGCCGCACATACAGGACTTTGCAGCAGACCTGCACGGGGCAAGCATCTTTTCCAAAGTAGACCTCGTCCGGGGATACAATCAAATCCCTGTACATCTGGACGACATCCCCAAATCAGCACTTATCACCCCGTTCGGACTGTTCGAATTCCTCCGAATGCCATTCGGCCTGAAGAATACCGCACAGACATTCTAGCGGCTAATGGATGTGGTGGGACGCAACCTGGACTTTGCGTTCATCTATTTGGATGACATCCTCATAGCCAACAGTAGTCGTCAGGAGCATCTGTCCCACCTCCGCCAGCTCTACTCTTGCCTGAGTGATTTCGGCCTCACGATCAACCCGGCCGAATGTCAGTTCAGACTCGACACCATCGACTTCCTGAGCCACAGGATTACCAAAGACGGGGCAACACCTCTGCCCACCAAGGTAGACACGATCCGTCACTTCACCTGGCCCAACACAGTCAAAGGCCTGCAGGAGTTCCTTGGTATGGTGAATTTCTACCTCCACTTCATCCCCTCAGCAGCCGTATCATGCACCCTTTGTTCACCCTGATATCGGGTAAAGGCAAGGACATTACTTGGGACGAAGAGGCTGCGGCCGCTTTCATTAAAGCCAAGGAAGCCTTGGTAGATGCCGCGATGCTAGTGCACCCCAGAACAGACGTTCCAACCGCCCTCACGGTGGACGCATCCAACACACAGTAGGTGAGGTGCTGGAGCAACTCATCGAGGGGCACTGGCAAACCCTGGTGTTCTTCAGCAGACACCTACGGCCACCCGAACTCAAGTACAGTGCCTTCGACCGAGAGCTGTTGGCACTATATCTGGCAATCCGGCATTTCAGGTACTTCTTAGAAGGCAGGCCGTTCACCGTGTTCATGGACCACAAACCGTTGACCTTCGCATTCACGAAGGTGTCCGATCCCTGGTCGGCCCACCAGTAGCGACATCTGTCCTACATCTCCGAGTACACAACGGACATCCAGCATGTCTCGGGAAAGGACAACATCGTGGTGGACGGACTCTCCAGACCAGCTATTCAGGCCCTGTCCCAGGGGGTGGACTATGCAGCACTGGCGGAGACGCAGCAGGCGGACGACGAGATGTCCAGCTACAGGACCGCAGTCTCGGGTTTGCAGCTGCAAGACTTCCTCGTAGGCCCAGGTGAGAGGACCCTCCTGTGTGACGTGACTACCAGCCAAACTCGCCCCATCATCCTGGCAGCCTGGCGGCAGCGAGTTTTCAACTCCATACACAGCTTGGCGCACCCATCTATCAGGATAACTGTCCAGAACGTCTCCAGCAAGTTCGTGTGGCACGGACTTCGCAAACAGGTCAGCGAATGGGCCCAAACGTGCATGCAGTGCCAAACGGCCAAGGTGCATCGGCACACCAAGGCCCCGCCGCAGCAGTTCGAACCCATCCGCTGGAGGTTCGACCACATTCATGTGGATATCATGGGGCTCCTGCCAGTGTCGCGAGGAGCGCGGTACCTCCTAACTATGGTAGACCGGTTCACCAGATGGCCAGAGGCAGTCCCGCTCACCGACACCACCTCCGAATCCTGCGCCGGAGCACTGATCGCAACCTGGGTAGCCCGCTTCGGGATACCGGCCCACATTACCTCCGACAGAGGCGCCCAGTTCACCTCCAGCCTGTGGTCGGCTGTGGCCAGCCTGTTGGGAACACAATTACACCACACAACTGCCTACCACCCACAGTCGAACGGACTAGTGGAACGCTTCCACCATCACTTAAAGTCGGCTCTCATGGCCCGCCTGAAAGGGCCTAACTGGGTGGACGAGCTTCCCTGGGTCCTGCTCGGAATCCGCACGGCGCCCAAAGAGGATCTGCACACCTCGTTGGCTGAGCTGGTGTACGGCGCGCCCCTGGTCGTCCCAGGAGAGTCCATACCAGCCCCAAGGGGGCAAGAGGAAGAACCCGCAGCAGTCCTGGACAGACTACGTGAAAGGCTCGGCAATATGGCCCCCGTACCGACTTCACAGCACGGACAGATCCCAACCTGCGTACCCAAAGACTTGCAGAACTGTAAGTTTGTATTACGAAGGGGCGCACACCGGGCACCGCTACAGCGGCCGTGCGAGGGGCTGTTCAAGGTGATCAGTAACAATGGGTCCACGTACGTTCTGGACAGTGGGGGGAAAGAGGAGGTTTTCACGGTGGACCGACTCAAACCGGCCCATGTGGACTTGGCGCAACTGGTCGAGGTTCAGGCACCGCGGTGCAGAGACAGACCGCCCAGAGACTGATCCAGACTGTGGACACTGGGGGAGGTATCGCCAGTTCGGGGGGGGCGGGTTATGTGGCGACCCACTTTCTACACAAGCGAACCGGCTCACAAAATAGCCCGCGCACGGGGAGAGCCTTTTGTAATGCACCTCTGTCGTCATTTCCACCCGGAGAGGGCTGGAAGGGAACTGCTTAAAAGCCAGTGCCGCAAAGTTTGAATAAACAAGTCTCAAGTGCGACTTACAGACTGTGTGTCGTTATTTCTAGCTCTGTGTTTAGCACATCGCTGCAACAGGTAAACAGTATCTGTAAACTATTAGCATCTAGGTCAGTGTCTAATAAATTCAAAAATCTTATTGATATCTTTAGAATAACTTCTAGACAATATAATATCAACTTACAAGCAATGCTTCTGCTGGGGAAACAATAAGGTGGGTTTAGATAGAAACTTCTTTCACACCTAACATAAACCTCTGGCCTACTGCAACCAATTTGCTTTTCTATTTACGACTTCTGGCTGACATAATACAGATCTGAACCAGCTCATTTCAAAATAAAAGCTGAACGTGCTTAATCATACAGTGAAAACAAACTAATTGCCTGGAAGCAGAACACCTGCAGTAAAGGAGATTTGATGACAAATAAGGTATCTATTTCCAACATAATAAATATAAAATAATAAACACCAGAAAGTCTACAGATGCTGAAAATTGGAGCAACACGCACAGAATGCTGGGGGAACTCAGCAGGCGGAGTAACATCTATGGAAGTAAATGTTTCAAGCCAAGACCCTCCCTCAGGGCTGAGAAGGAAAGAGGAAGCTGCCAGAAATAAAAGGTGGGGGCAGTGGAAGGGGGATAGCTAGGAGGTGAGGGGTGCAGCCAGGAGAGTGGGAAAGCTGAAAGGCTGAAGAAGAAGGAGTCTGATAGGAGAGGAGAGTGGAGCATAGGAGAAAGGGGAGGACGAGGGAGAGGTAGGCAGGTGTAGAGAAGCTTTAAGGGGGAGCAGGCTAGAGTGGGAAAGTTAATGAGAGGGAAGGTGGAGGTGAAAAAATTTACTAGAAGTTGGAGAAATTGTTTATGTCATCAGGTTGGAGGCTCCCTAGACAGAATATGAGGACAAGGGGACAACTTTCATTTATTTATTTAGGGGTACAGCACAGAGTAGGCACTTCTGGCCCTTCAAGCTGACAACCCTGACTTAACCCGAGTCTAATCACGGTACAATTTACAGTGACCAATTCACCTACCCGCTATGCTTTAGGACTGTGGGCGGAAACCGGAGCACCCGGAGAAAACCCACGGATTCCACGGGAAGGATGTGCAGAGACTCTTTACAGAGAACACCAGCATTGAACTCTGAACTCCAACACCATCACCTGTAATAACACCACTCTAAACACTACACTACCGTGGCTTTGTTGAGTACCTCTGCTCCGTCGCAAAAAGCAGGATTTCCCAGTAGTTAGCCATTTTAATTCCAATCCCCATTCCCATTCCCACATGTCAGTCCATAGCCTCCTCTTGTGCGACGATGATGCCCCTCTCAGGGTGGAGGAGCAACACCTCATATTCCATTTGGGTAGCCTCCAATCCGATGGCACGAACATCGATTTCTCCAAATCTGGCATTTTTCCCTTCCCCCTTCCCTCTTCTTAAATTCCCCGCTCTATACCCCCTCTTCACCTGCCCATCACTCCTCTGTTGCTCCTCCTCCTTTCCTAGCAGATTCCTTCTCCAGCTCTTTACCTTTTCTACCTATCCCCTCCCAGCTTTTAACTTCACCCCCACCCACCAGGCTTCACCTAACATCTTCCAACTTGTACTCTTTCCCCTCCTCCCACCTTCTTATTCTGGCATCCTCCCTCTTCCTTTCCAGTCCAGCAAAAGGGTCTCGACCAGAAATGTCACCTATGGATTCATTTCTGTGGATGCTGCCCAACCTGCTGAGTTCCTCCAGCATTTTGTGTCTGTAGCTGTTGTATACTTGGATATCCAGAAGGCATTTGATAAGGTGCTGCATAGAAGACTTGTCAATAAGAGAAGAATACATGGAGTTTGGGATAATGTATTAATATGGATAAAGGATTGGTTAACTTATAGAGCGCAGTGAGCTGGGATAAATGGGGGTTTCTCTGGTTGGCAGTCAGTGATGAGTGGAGCTCTGTAGGGGTTAGTGCTGGACCCACAACTGTTTGTGATATCCATTAACAATTTGGAAGAGGGAACCGGGTGTAATGTATCTAAGCTTGCTGATGGCTCTAAATTGAGTGGAAAAGTAAATTGTGCAGAGGATACGGAGAGTCTGCAGAGAGATATACAAACATTTGTAGATAGGTTAAGTGAATGGGTAATGGTCTGGCAGATGGAGTACAATGTTGGTAGACATGAGGTCATCCACTAAATGCTAAAAGAGGGCAGCATGTTATTGTGCAGAGGGACTTGGGAGTGCTTGTGCATGGATCTCCAAAGGTTGTTTTGCAGATGCAGCAGGTTATCGAGAAGGCAAATGGAATTTTGGCCTTCATTGCTAGAGGGACCGAATTTAAGAGCAGGGAGGTTATGCAAAAACTGTACAGAGTACTGGTGAGGCCACACCTGAAGCACTACACACGGTTCTGGCCTGCTTACTAGAGGAAAGATATACTATCTTTGGAGGCAGTGCAGAGGAGGTGCACCAGGTTGATTCTGGTGATGAGGGGTTAACCTATGTGGAAAGACTGAGGCATCTGGGAATATACTTGACTGAAATGGAATGTTATAAAAATATATACAATTATGAAAATGATATGGAAGAAAGCTGTTTCCATTGGTAAGTGAGACTAAAACAAGGGGACATAGCCTCAAGATCTGGAGTAGTAGATTTAGGATGGAGAAGAAACTGCTTTTCCCAGAGAATGGCAAATCTGTTGAATAGTATGCCCTGGGAAACATTAGAGGCTACCTCATTTAATATATTGAAGAGCCAGTTAGACAGATTCTTGCGCAGCAGGAGAATTAAGGGTTATGGGGAAAAGACACACAGGTGGAGCTGAATCCAGGCCATATCTGCCATGACATTGAATAGCAGGGAAGGCTTGTTTTTTGTATTTCGTATTTCAATAATATTGGAGTAATCTTTTATATATGTTGGTTGATTAACCATTCTTATTGGTGTAATAATTCATTTTGGGTTATATGTTTAAATACATGAACTGCATACACCATTACACTATCATGTGATACGTCCACGCCTCACTTAAAATAAACCACAAAGTTAGACCCACTCCTGGACTCCCGTGTCTTCATTTGAATTAGTTTAATGTTTTGAAGTGACAAAACATAACATCTCGATGGGTCAGAGAGCTTACTGGAGATCCGATTTCTTATCTTCTTATATCACATTTAGCCATTCTTCTTAATTCAACACTGTTAAATGATTATTTATTATCAGGAAAGAAACAAGTACCAAGATATTTCAAGTAAATATCACATTAAAATGCTGTGAAGAAAATCACATTGAGTCACTTGGAAAGGTTCTGTGTTACATCTCTAAGTACTTATTAACACTGACTACAATAGCTATGAATCATCTTGCAATCACTATTCTTTCAATGGCTTATTGTAGTATTGACATAGCTAAAAGCTAAATTGATCAAAAGCACATTTTTTGTTTATTGCTCATTTGTTAAATATCACTTCAGAATAAGCTCCATGCATTCATATTATTTATCAACCTAAGCAACATCTTTGCATTTTGCATTCTGAAGGTCATCTGCTGAATTAAATCCAGGTTTATTGTATTTTTGAGAAATCAGCGAGACACGACATTTATTTGATCAATTTTATTCCCTCGGGACTCTGCTTCTCTTCTTAAAGGAAAGGAATGCCTGCAGGCCATTGAGGCATCCACAGATGCTATTGCAATTGTACTTCAGCATCTTGATTACCTGACCGGCAGACCACAATACGTGTGCTTGCAACACTGTGTGTCCAACAGAGTGATCAGCAGCACTGGGGCTCCACTGGGGACTGTCTTGTCTCCTTTTCTCTTCACCATTTACACCTCGGACTTCAACTACTGCACAGAGTCTTGTCATCTTCAGAAGTTTTCGGATGACTCTGCCATAGTTGGATGCATCAGCAAGGGAGATGAGGTTGAGTACAGGGCTACGGTAGGAAATTTTGTCACATGGTCTGAGCAGAATTATCTGCAGCTTAATGTGAAAAAGACTAAGGAGCTGGTGGTAGACCTGAGGACAGCTAAGATACTGGTGACCCCTGTTTCCATCCAGGGGGTCAGTGTGGACATGGTGGAGGATTACAAATACCTGGGGATACGAATCGACAATAAACTGGACTGGTCAAAGAACACTGAGGCTGTCTACAAGAAGGTTCAGAGCCGTCTCTATTTCCTGAGGAGACTGAGGTCCTTTAACATCTGCCGGACGATGCTGAGGATGTTCTACGAGTCTGTGGTGGCCAGTGCTATCATGTTTGCTGTTGTGTGCTGGAGCAGCAGGCTGAGGGTGGCAGACACCAACAGAATCAACAAACTCATTGGTAAGGCCAGTGATGTTGTGGTGATGGAACTGGACTCTCTCACGGTGGTGTCTGAAAAGAGGATGCTGTCTAAGTTGCATGCCATCTTGGTCAATGTCTCCCATCCACTACATAATGTACTGGGTGGGCACAGGAGTACATTCAGCCAGAGACTCATTCCTCTGAGATGCAGCACAGAGCGTCATAGGAAGTCATTCCTGCCTGTGGCCATCAAACTTTACAACTCCTCCCTTAGAGGGTCAGACACCCTGAGCCGATCAGCTGGTCCTGGAGTTATTTCATAATTTACTGGCATAATTTACATATTACTATTTAACTATTTATGGTTCTATTACTATTTATGGTGCAACTGTAACAAAAAACAATTTTCCCCGGGATCAATAAAGTATGACTATGACTATGACTACTATGACTATTTTAAAGCTCTGTTAGGTGTGGAAAGATATTGTCAAGCAGTCGAAGTCTAACTTCCATCAATGAAAGGATACACAGTACTGTCCCTCCTTTGCCCAATGCTACAAGTCTGATATGCTTTGAAACTGCTTTCATTGAGAACTGCTGGAAGCTGGACATGAGTCCAGCCTTGGAAGAAATACAAAGATATATATTTTGAGTAATAACCATATACAATTTAAAATGCTATGTTATTTTCTGCGCTGAGCTTTTCAATTAATTTTCTGAAGACAATGCATTGTTTAGGATGGTGGTGAATAACTGTAGCTAGGGTTGAGGCACTTAATGTTGCGGGGTTTGCATTTGTTGAGCTCGGCAATTAGCTTGCAGACGTTTCATGAACAGTCAGGGTGACATCCTCAGTGGGCCGTTGTTAGTGTTTCTCTCTGGGACTGCTCGCGTTAATGTAGCCCCCACCCCCATTCGCTTGCCTCGGTCCTGGTTGCCTAGGACACCACTTTAACTGGGACACTGCAGAGGTTCTGGCGCAGGCAAACTTGAAGCAGGCACGAGAGCCTTTAGAAGTGTGGTTCCCTTCCGATAACTCCCTAAACAAACATATTGAAATAGATGCCATCTACAAACACCTAAGAGCCAAAGAAACATGAGCTAATAGAATTCAAAGGTCAACTGAAGGGGTAGCAAGTGAATATGGCGGGAAGGGCAGAGAGGAACACCAACAACTACGCACTGAGAATGTGACATCGATTGGTGATGAAACGTCTACAAGCTAATGGCCAAGCTCGGCAAACATCACAACATCAAACAATGAGTTGTGTTTTTAGGAATATATTTAAGAACAGTACTGCTGTAAGGCTTATCCTAAAGTAATCAAAACTAAACTTTCTAAGCAGCTCGTCCAGAGGAACATACTTTACACAGTCATATTTTTGAAACCAATTTAAATATGATATATTTTTTGTCTTGTTGAATTGAGAGTAATATGCTTTGTGGCATGAAAAAGCAAAAGCATACACGTCTTTGCTTCTAAAATGACATGGTACATGAAGAAATAATTACAGAGCATGAAAGAAACATTCCCCTCAAGATTTATAGCTTGCAAACAGACTGACAGACACCTTTTATCAGACCACAACATTTTTAAAAACATGATATTCATTACAAGTAAGTTCAAATACTTGATACAAAAAGAAAAATAATGTGGACTTCCTTTACAATTTTGAAGATTATTGAATGCATTTTTCTGCTGCTTCTATCTTACATAAATATTTCTTAGTTGAAACAAAAAATAACCTAAAACATACATATTTCTAATCCATATTGTAGCTGTTTCTAGATTGCTTATTTAATGTAAGTAAGGAAAATTATTGGTTTTGTTACCTGTCCTTTGTCATCTACACCAAAATTTGTATAGTTTATGTTAATTAAATATAGAGACATAGAGAAACATAGAAAACCTACAGCACAATACAGGCCCTTCAGCCCACAATGCTGTGCAGAACATGTACTTACTTTAGAATTTCCTAGGGTTACCAATAGCCCTCTATTTTTCTAAGCTCCATGTACCTATCCAGGAGTCTCTTAAAAGGCCCTATTGTATCTCTCTCCAACACCATCGCTGGCAGCCCATTCCACACATTCACCACTCTCTGC
Organism: Mobula hypostoma; assembly: GCF_963921235.1. Taxonomy (NCBI): domain Eukaryota; kingdom Metazoa; phylum Chordata; class Chondrichthyes; order Myliobatiformes; family Myliobatidae; genus Mobula; species Mobula hypostoma. Next base: position 109,754,507 of record NC_086100.1, on the reverse strand, counting down.
ATAAAAAACTCACCCCTGACATCTCCTCTGTACCTACTTCCAAGCACCTTAAAACTGTGGTCTGACCAGGGTCCTACATAGCTGTAACATTACCTCTTATGCTCTTAAACTCAATCCCACGGTTGTTGAAGGCCAATAAACCGTACGCCTTCATAACTACACAATCAACCTGTGCAGCAGCTTTGAGTGTTCTATGGACTCAGACCCCAAGACCCCTCTGATCCTCCACATTCCGAAGAGTCTTTCCATCAATAGTATATTCTGCCATCATATTTGACCTACCGAAATGAACCACTTCACACTTATCTGGTTGAACTCCATCTGCCACTTCTCAGCCCAGTTTTGCATCCTATCAATACCCCGCTGTAACCTCTGACAGCCCTCCACACTATCTACAACACCCCCAACCTTTGTGTCATCAGCAGATTTACTAACCCATCCCTCCACTTCCTCATCCAGGTCATTTATAAAAATCACAATTAAGTTTACTTTAACTTGTGTTTGTCCTCCGCTTGTAATCTACTCTCTTGCTGCAAAAAACAATCTAACTTTCATGGTATTTATACCCAGCGTACGCATGTCAATGGCAGTAAACTTGAACATGAGTTTTCTATACAGAGAGGCAGAATCATGACAATTAGGTTTTGCACTGAATATTCCCAATGCACAATGTTAAAAAACAAAATAAATTTCTATAAAAGTAGGGAGAAATTTGAAATGAAAGTATTATTTTGTCTGATATTATCTGTGACAATAATATATTCCTTCCAACTGTTGTATCTCTGAGGTAAAGTAAATAATTGTGCAAAAAAGAATTAATGTCAAAACCTTTCCCTCAGCATGCAGACTACAAAAATACTGCTTAAGGCACAACTGATTTTGATATAAATAGGAATCCAATGAAACTGTAGGTTTTCTATGTTTCTATGTTTCTATGAAAAGTAAAACATATACATAACAAAAGATGGAAAGTGCTAAAAAATGTGTGACCCGAAAGGCAGCTTTTTCTGGATCCATGTTTCACAGTCATGAACTTTTCCATCCCCTCGTCATGACTATGTTACCTACACATCCTCGACCTGACCGCTACTTATTCAGCTTGTATAGAGCAGAGAACATAGCATAGTACAGCACAGTACAGGCCCTTCAGCCCACACTGTCGTGCCGACCCTCAAACCCTGCCTCCCATATAGCCCCCCACCTTAAATTCCTCCACATACCTGTCTAGTAGTCTCTTAAATTTCACTAGTGTATCTGCCTCCACCACTAACTCAGGTAATGTATTCCACACACCAACCACTCTCTGAGTAAAAAACCTTCCTCTAATATCCCCCTTGAATTTCCCACCCCTTACGTTAAAGCCATGTCCCTTTGTATTGAGCAGTGGTGCCCTGGGGAAGAGGCGCTGGCTGTCCACTCCATCTATTCCTCTTAATCTCTTGTATACCTCTATCATGTCTCCTCTCATCCTCCTTCTCTCCAAAGAGCAAAGCCCTAGCTCCCTCAATCTCTGATCATAATTCATGAGCATCCTGGTAAATCTTCTCTGTACCCTTTCCAATGCTTCCACATCCTTCAAGAGGCCTAGGCGAGAATGGTAAGGACCAAGGTACTGGAGATTCTGAGACGAGACTCAAAGCACGATTTCAAGATTGAGACAAGAATAAGGTTCTTGACTAGATGCAAAACAAGAATCCTAAAATATAATCGCACTGAACATTCTTCTTCGACTACTGATTCTATATGGCGGTTGGCAGTCCAACTTAAAGGTGCATTACTGCCACCGACTGGACTAGAGTGTTTTGTAGAGAATTCGGGGGAAAAACCCTTACTACTTCTCTTTTCAAATGAAAGCTAAATTCCCCCAAACAGCCCTATAGATTGTAAGTAATGAAAGACAATACTGTGAATTTAATTAAAGTCACTCACATAACATAAGGGTTTTAAATGAAAATGATCAACCCCCCCACCCTAAAGGTTGTAATGAAGCCAACATTTGATTTATTTCAAGCTTGTATGCTTCAGACTGTAATATTATATGTTCAACTGTTTCATAATGAGGACAAACCCTACATAACCCAGAGTGATGTTTTCTAACAAGATATAAGGAATAATTAAGCATAGTATGGCCAACTCTGAGGAGCACTGAACTTGTGTTCAGGTGCTCTTTAAGTGTTAAAATCCTGGAACCAAAACATATCCACCAATTTGCAGAGTGGGGCTGAATCCTTAAAGGGTCCACGCCAGCTATCGATGCTCCGGGGAATCAGTGCATCTAAACGTGACCACTAATTAGTGGAGCGAGCCTGAATCTTTAAAGGGACTATGTCAGCTATTGACACTCTGAGGAATCAGTGCATCTAAACCCCGGAGGCTGGCCCACTTGGGGGCATACCGTAACATAGTTGTCATGTTTGAGATGGGAATAAATATCTATCCATCTCATTCCTATTGACAGTAACCACAACTGTCCTTCATTGTGCAAGGTGTGACTGAAATCATTGCTGTGTTTTCCTCTTGGCTTTGGTTTTACCAAAGCTCCTTGGTGCCACACTAATTGTAATGCTGCCCCAAAGTCAAGAACGGACACATTCAACCAACCTCTGGAATTTTGCTCTTTTGTCCATACTTGAAACAAAACTCTGCTGAGGCCTGGGGCTGAGTGGTCCTGCTGAGGCCTGGGGCTGAGTGGTCCTGCTGAGGCCTGGGGCTGAGTGGTCCTGCTGAGGCCTGGGGCTGAGTGGTCTGGCTGAGGCCTGGGGCTGAGTGGTCCTGCTGAGGCCTGGGGCTGAGTGGTCCTGCTGAGGCCTGGGGCTGAGTGGTCTGGCTGAGGCCTGGGGCTGAGTGGTCTGGCTGAGGCCTGGGGCTGAGTGGTCCTGCTGAGGCCTGGGGCTGAGTGGTCTGGCTGAGGCCTGGGGCTGAGTGGTCTGGCTGAGGCCTGGGGCTGAGTGGTCCTGCTGAGGCCTGGGACTGTGTGGTCCTGCTGAGGCCTGGGGCTGAGTGGTCCTGCTGAGGCCTGGGGCTGAGTCCTCCTGCTGAGGACTTCAGTAAACAGGTTATTGGGGAGTAATTGGTGCCGGTGGCCCTGTCAATGATACTTTCCACCACAGCTGATGAATGTGAGAGAATTAAACACATAGTAGTTATTATGAATTGATTTGTTTTTTTTTCTGTATTTGTAGATGATTTTTCATGTTGTTGGGGAATGCCGAAGTTGTAATGGTATTGGAACAGCTTAGAGAGGGATGACAGCATTTTTCTGGTCCCACTATCCTTTATTTATGCCTTTATTTCTCATACAGTACTTCTTAAGGGTGGCGGGGGGAGATACGTCTCTACCAAGGGAGGTGTAAGATGCTCCTTCTTTCCGCTGGCCTGCAAGTCACCCTTGGGTAAGGTGTAGCACCTGCTTATCCCCCCCCCCCCCACCACCCAATCAGGGTCACATGACGCCATGGGAGCAGTTGGTGCATGGTTGTCAAAGCAGCTGGTACTTATCACAAGTCCTCATTCTGTGACCACTGACGTCAGGCAGACAATCTCTGAAGAGTTTTGATAATGGCTGGGCTCACCCATCTAGTGAAGACACTGCCCAGAAGGCAAAGGCAAACCACTTCAGCAGAAAAATTGGCCAAGACAATCATGGTCATGAAAAGACTATGATCACCTCTATCATACAACGTGGCAGATAATGACCGACCAAATATGTCTCAAGTGTTTTGAGAGTACCTGCCCTGATCACTCACTCAGACAGTGCATTCCAGATTACAGATATTATGTTGCTAAAAGCTGTTCTTCCTCAGATAACCCCTAAACCATTTACACACTATTCTAAATACATCAACTTTGGGATTGAGTTCAAGAGCCATGAGGTAATGTTAAAGCTATACAAGTCCTTGGTCAGACCCCACTTGGAGTACTGTGTTCAGTTTTGGTCACTTCACTACAGAAAGGATGTGGATACTATGGAGAGAGTGCAGAGGAGATCTACAAGGATGTTGCCTGGATTGGAGAGTATTCCTTATGAGAATAGGTTGAGTGAACTTGACCTTTTCTCCTTGGAATGACGGAGGACGAGAGGTGACCTGATAGATGTGTATAAGATGATGAGGGGCATTGATCATGTGGATAGTCAGAGGCTTTTTTCGCAGGGCTGAAATGGCTAACACGAGGGGGCATAGCTTTAAGGTGCTTGGAAGTAGGTACAAGAAGGATGTCAGGGGCAAGTTTCTCACACAGAGAGTGGTGGGTGCATGGAATGCACTGCCAGTGATGGTGGTAGAGACGAACACAATAGGGTCTTTTAAGGGACTCTTGGATTAGTACATGAGCTTAGGAAACTAGACGGCTATACAGTTGAGAAATTCTAGGCAGTTTCTAGAGTAGGTTACATGATCAGCACAACATTGTGGGCCGAAGGGCCTGTAATGTGCTGTAGATTTCTATGTTCATACATATCTACATACATATTCTATGTATGTGATCTAATTTAGATACCCCTGTCATGGGAGGATATTCTCCTAATATCTACCCTCTCTATGTCCCTCAAATTTCTTATACCTGTATCAGGATTTCTCTCAATCTCCTTCACTCCAAAGAAAAACAAATACAGAGCACCTAGTCTCTCCTCATTAGTCAATTGCACTGTCATCCTCGTGGATCTCTTCAATCATGTTGTCTTACAGTAAGGCAATTTGTAGGCTGGGGTGTTGAGCTGGTTTGCCAGTCTTGCTCTTTTTTCAACCATGTCTCTGTGATAGCATCAATATCAAATTCTCAAGTGCTAAACCATGCTTCTGATTTCTGATTCATCTGCCTTACTGATCTGGCTCCCTGCATTAACTTTGCCTTGCGTTTATCCCACGTGCCATTTCAAAGTTTCCGTCTGCTGTATTGTTTAAGTTTTCCGTCGATGTTTGACTGCAATTGTCTGTCTACTCCCTGTCCCATTATTTTAATGCGAAAATTATTTTAAACCCTTCCCTACAAATCCTGCAAATCTTCTGGTTCAGAGGCAGCCTGTCCTGTTTGCACACGTCCCTCTTTCCTCAGAAACTGCCTCGGAGATCCTGATAAAGATTAGCTTTATTTCTCACACCTACATGGAAACATTGAAACATACAGAGAAATGTCTCCTTTGCGTCAACGACAAGCCCGGTCCAGGGGACGTGCCAAGGGCAGCCCACCGGTTTTGCTATGCTTCTGGCGCCAGTATAGCCTGGCCACAACTGAAACCCCTAATGTTACATCTTTGGGAATGTGGGAGGAAGCCAGAGCACCTGGAGGAAAGCCACATGATCACGGGGAGACCATACAAACTCCTAACAGAGAGCGGTGGGAATCGAAACTCAATCGATTTTATTGCTAGCACTGCAAAGCATTGCGTAAACTGCTACGCTACTGTGTCACCTATTGTATGACCATGTCATCCACTATGCGACCGTGTCGCCCACCAAATGAATTGGCGTTTCAAAGGAATTGGTGTTTCCAAACCAGACTGTGATACAGCCAGTCAATATACTCTCCATTATACATCTATAGCTGTTTGTCAACATTATAGACTTAATGCTGAATCTCTGCAGACTCCTGAGGAAGTAGAGGAACTGCTGCGCTTTCTTCGCAATTGCACTTACGAGCTGGGCCCAGCACAGATCCTCTAAAACCCAGGAATCAAAAGTTGCTAACCCTCTCCACCTCTAATTCTCTAATGAAGGCTGGCTGATAGACCTCTGGTTTCCCTCTCCTGAAGTCTACAATCAGTTCCTTGGTCGGAGTGAGGGGTTGTTGTTATGACACCCCTCGGCCAGATTTTCAATCTCCCTCCCGAATGCTGATTCGTGACCACCTTTGATTCGGCCCACAACGGTGGTGTCATCAGCAAACTTAAACATGACAAACATTTAATTGATGGAAATATCAAGAGGATGGGTAACGGGGAAAATTGGTGGGGATTGATATGTGAGATAGCACAAAGTCAATGGCTGAATAGCCTCTGCTATGTTCATGGAAACATGAAATGCTGAAAGCTCTCGAAACAGGGTGCACAGGCTTCTCAAGTTCATTAGGGCCACATAAAACAAGGGGATGTGCAGCAGGCAGTCTGTTTGTTTGATAAGTACTACATTCTCACAGCTGCAGACTTGACTGACTCTTCAACAACCTTTTGCAGAGTTTTGCATTGGGTCCTTACAAGAAAAATGTGGATAAAATCTTGATAGGATTGGTGTGAACTTCACTAACTCTGCTGTTCAGTTTAGCCGTAGTTAGACCTGACCAGTTACTGACTGCAGGGAGCAGGGCTGGAAAACACTTCACCACGTGTGCTGTTCCAGCAGCAAGCTGGGGAGGAGAAGATGCCTCAAAGAGCCTCCGAAAAAGCAGCTGGTGTCTTCTGGCCTACCTGCTGCTACTCGCAACATAGGGGATGGTGAGACAGGAAGCAGGGACCGCAGGCAGGGGCTTACTTTCCTGGACATTTCTAACATCTGTAGGAGACTCAAAATATCATGTGAGGTGTTGGCAGATTCTACTGACCTCCTTGCTGGCTGCAAGGACAAGGATAAGGTGACCATGCCTCCATTTCTGCACTTCGGGATCTTTCCAGGAGACAAAGGTTAGCATTGTTAGCACTTGGAAATCCACCATCCTGGTGGCAGATGTGTTGTGAAATGATCGGAAAGTCCTATGGCACGGAAACAGGCCTTTTGGTTTACTGGGTCCGCACTGACCTTCAAGCACAAATTCACAACTCCAACATGCTTTATTCTCCCAACATTCCCGTCACCTCACCCAAGTTCTACTGCACACTTAAACAAAAGTGGCAGCTTCCAGTGGCTATTGAAGCTCCTGATCGGCATGCTGGTGGAAACTGGGTCCACGTGGTCACAGGGAGACCGTGCAAACTCCACATGAACAACAGTTCAGCTCAGGGTTGAACCTGGAGAGTAGGAACCTGAAGAACGACTTGGTGAAGTAGAGCTGAAGGGAGAGGGTTGTGCTTCAGTGAGTAGGGGAATGTGGGACCATGCTTAACTTTCTGGATCTGATAAGATCTTTAGAGTGCTTATGAAGCTGAATCCAGGGGTGGAGATTCACACTGCTGGCTGCCATGGAGACTGTGCTGGCTGCAGGCCTCTTCCTCCCAGCAGGAATGAATCTGAACTCCGAGTGCCCTGACTTCCCTGGAATGACATCCAGGAAGGAAGGGATCAATCGGCAGGCATAGTGCATCCATTGCAACACACACACACAATGCTGGAGGAACTCGGCAGGTCAGATAGCATCCACAGAAATAACAACAGCTGATGTTTCGAGCCGAGTCCCTTCTTCAGAACGGGAAAGGAAGGGGGCAGATGACAGAATAAAAAGGTGGGGGGAGGGGAAGGAGGATAGGTAAAGAAGGTGATAGGCGAGGCCAAGTGGGTAGGAAAGGTAAAGGGCGGGAGAGGAAGGAATCTGATAGGAGAGGAGAGTGCACCACAGGAGAAAAGGTAGGAGGAGGGGACCCAGGGAAGATGAAAGGCAAGTGAGAAGAGTTAAGGGGCCAGAGTGGGAAACAGAAGAATAGGGGAGGGGGGGAATACAAAATTTTTACCAATATTCATTCCGTCAGGTTGGAGGCTACCCAGATGGAATACAAACTGTTGCTCCTCTGCCCTGAGGGTAGCCTCCTTGTGGCATATTGTTCCATCTGCCAAATGATGAACTTCCCATTGGCCAAGCATTTTCATTCCCATTCCCATTCCCGTTCCAACATTTCAGACCATGGCCTCCTCTTGTGCCACGATGAGGTCACCCTCAGGATTGAGAAGCAACACCTTACGTTCCATCTGGGTAGCCTCCAACCTGATGGCATGAATATCCATTTCTCCTATTGGTAAAAATACTTCTCCCTCCCCTTCCCCTCTTCTTCTATTCTCCATTCTTGCCCCTTAACTCTTCTCACCTGCCTATAACTCCCCCTGGGTCCCCTCCTCCTTCCCTTTCTCCTGTAGTCCACTCTCCTCTCCTGTCAGATTCCATCTTCTCCAGCCCTTTACCTTTCCCACCTGCCTGGCTTCACCTATCTATCACCTTCTAGCTATCCTTCTTCCCCACCCCCCACCTTTTTATTCTGGCAACTCCCGCCATTCCTTCCAGTCCTGAAGAAGGGTCTTGGCCGGGAATGTCAACTGTTTATTCATTTCCATAGATGCTGCCTGACCTGCTGAGTTCCTCCAGCATTTTGTGTGTGTTGCTTTGGATTTCCTGCATCTGCAGAATTTCTTATGTTTATGATGATGCACTCATTATTTTTTTAAACAACTCCTGAGAATTTTAGATGCAATGTCAGAAATGTGGCTTTATGCAGTGAAGCTGAATCTGAGTTGAATGTGTCAGCAGTATGCCCAGTAAGCCTAATTGTTGAGGTAACTTGGTAATGACACATAAATGTTGTGGTTAGGTTAAAAGAGCTGATATTTCCAAAAATTTCAGATTCGCCTGTGAGTCTATCTCTTCCTCCTAAACATCAAAAGCATCAGAGTGTTAAACTCAGTCCTGCAACTTGGAAGTGCAAACTACTGCATTCTCTGGTATGGACACCTTAGTAAGTTCAAAACCTGAAAAATGAGTCTTAAAGGTATAGATACATTTATTGTACTGTTGGAAACCACTTTTTTAACAATGCTTTTTATATATGTTTTGTACTTTTTGACAAACTTATGTATTTTTCACACTCACTGGCAGAAAGCAGTATAGCAGCTAAACTAACAGTTTATCTCCTTTCTGATTTTTCATTAGCTATGCATTAGCCAATACTCGACCTAAGGAGTTTCTCTTATCATATCCATAAAAGTGATGGGATTTTCAGAAGCACCATTGAGGCCTCTTGGCTTCATCTGTATTACTTTGTCTCCACACCTCCCAGCTCTTTATTTAATTTGCTTAGCATTTGCACGTTCATTCGTACTCTAAAATAAACTGAAATCTTGGAATTAAAAGCGCTCATCATTCCGGAATGCTGGAAGATCCCTAAGGATTAGAAAATTAACAGAGATCCAACTATACAAATCAGTGATATATGAAAATACTAAATACAAGTCAGTCTAATGCTCAAGCCTTCATGGGGTGGGAGATGGTTGACAGTAACCATCATTCTTAGCTGTGGCCCACTTTTTATTTAACCTAGCAACATTTTGTTCTAAAGAAATTGCTTCGAACATGAAATGAGCCAGACCAACAAAAGCCATCCACAGCAACTTGACAAACTCTTTTGAATGAAAGACTAAAAATCTTGGAGATGACCCAATAACATCTTTACAATGTCGCGGGAGATTTTGCATTCGAAATGAGCAAAAGCTTTGCATGAGTTCACAGTGTAGGTTCCCTGAATGGCACTGTAATTAATATTCTAACCATTCCAGAGCCGAAGAAACTTATTGAAAGGAAGGTGACATTTAACGGAGAGGACAGAATTGTAGTGTGGAGCATTCTCTGGTTGCCTTGTTTGTGCTTGGAAACACACTTGGTAAATGCAGCCTGGAATCAGCCCTCATTTACAAAGGCACAATAGAATAAAAAAGTCCCTGTAAGTGTTAGACAAAATGATGTCTGGGAAATACCAGCTAAATAACAAGTCATAGAAATGTCAAGCTAAAAGGGAGAGCAACATTATGTTAGTAAAATAAGAGCTGATTTCAGGGTGTCTCGCTGGTTTGCAACATTTATTACAGTGAAATCGAAACAGAAAAATAAATAATACCTCACAGCATATAACTCTACAACTCCTCTGGGTTGGCCTTTCTTATATTGGTAAATAGATGTGTTACAAATCTGAATAGAGTGTGAAGTATTGAAAGGGCCATTGACAGGTTTATGCAAATGAACACACTCCAAGGTCTGAAAGCTTCAAACTGCTCACAGCTTGTTGCTACTGGCAGGGAAGCAACTTTGTGGCTGGTGACCATCTTCTTCTCTGTCCTATGATGCCCTGCAAGCAGTTGTTTACATAGTCAGCATTCAATAATTTAAACTGCTAAATTGTTCAAGTGCAAAATCAATATAATTTTACTTTATTCTTTTGTAAAGGAGCAATTTAGAGTGCCGTTTAACAAGTATTCACAGTAAGGAAACTAAACACAGAATGAGAATTCTAACTTAAATGCATTCGCATGTGAAATCAGGTATGAAAAAATGCTGGGTGGATTCTACATTGAATCTCCAATAAACCAGAAGTCATTTTCGGAAGTATTTGGGAAATGCTCAAATCCACCCCCTTCTACTGCAGTTGTTCTGTTCAACTGAATGGGAAAAATCTCATTACTTCTCTGAGACTGAAAATTTAGATACTTTTCAAATGTAACTTCATAAAATGTGGAATGGAAAGTCAGGGTTTGTTTTTTAAAAAAGTGTCCGATGTCATTCAAAATAATATTTTAGTAATGACTTATTGATTTACTTATTGAGGAATGGCATAGAGAGGCCATTCTGAGCCTTTGAGTGTCACCGACCAGCAATCCCCCCGATTTAATCCTAGCCTAATCATGGGACAATTTACAATGACCAATCACCCCACTGTGGGAGGAAACTGGGTCACCCGGAGGAATTCCATGCGGTCACTGGGAGATCGTACAAACTCCTTACAGGCAGTGACGGGAATTGAACGTGGGCTGCAGGAACTGTAAAGCGTGCTACCCACTATGCTATTGTGTCGCCCTTACAGTCACTGCAGTCATCAAGCAAGGGTAGCGTGTGGGTTACAACTGTAAACAGAGAAATTGCTCCTTTTGCATTGCAGCAGCACTTAATGCAGAGCTGTGTGAGCCTAGCTCTATTTGTCTGAAACTTTGCTTGGGGCTCAAGTTGACAAGTTTGTTTGTGAGGCCATATCTCAAAATAACTACTTCTGTGGAACCCTTCGACACTGACCCTCCTGGGGCAATGCTGCTGTGGGCACTGGTGTTTCGGAGGGGGGAGTTTCATACAGGTAATATACGGAGTCATGCCAGTCATCATTTGAGTTGTTATAGCACCTATGATGCAAATATCTTTGTGGCCTTTCACTCAGCTGATGGAATAATCGGGCAGGTGCCAGCGTTTGGATCATGAGGCATGGAGCTAGTCTCTCTCATAAAGCGAAGTATGGATTATGACAGGATCGTGCTCCAAGCATCCTGTCAGGAGAAGGACCCGGTTGGTATTAGCCTTTCGTATTCTTTCCTTGTGACTTGTGGCAAGCTGGGCAGTTGCATATTTTCCCCTATCTCGGCAGTTACGTATTTTCCCATCTTGCGAAATCACCCAAGATCAGTTTGCCTGCTCTGGAATGCAGGCCAGAGTTTTTTTCATGTCATAGAGGTTCTTTCTGGCTTGAATGGAAGTCATTTAGAGTTGTGCTGCATGCACTGATGGACAAGGTGCTTCCATGTCAGAATGAACTAAGGCTCTTCACTAACTCTGAAGGAGAGATGCTGAAGTGATAGACGAGAGCATTTATGATGGCGAATGGCATTTCATGCAGGCCACATTCTTCTTCTGTTTTGCCCCTTTAGAAAATTATCTCCCCACTGTCTTTGCCTTTAATTTGGCCTTAAACTGTCTCTTGTGCCTAACTCAGAGAAGCAGCATTAAGGTGCTTCCTCATCTAAGAAAGCAGAAGAACGTTTATGTCTGAAACTGCTGGAGTTGTCCACAAGGGTCCTTACATTCCACATCCTGAATTCCATACTGAGGTGAAAATCCACAACCCAACTCAGGAAAACATAGACAACAATTACCTGATTGGGTTCTTCAGTGCTGTCAATGCTATCTAAGGCCCAAACACTCAAGGTCCCAACCAGCTGAGAGCCAAGAATGGTGAACTGCTCTAGGATGAACAGTCAACAGCTGCAGAAGGAACATTTCAACTACCAACCTCAACAAACCCTCCCCTCCATGTGACCACACAGGACTCCATCCCACATGGGCTATTTTGTCCAGCCCTGACAACCCTCCTGACCAACAAGAAGATTAAAAATAAAGCTATGTCCTAACTGAAACAAGATAAGGCCTTTTGGAGCAGAAGGTATCCCTGCTGAAGTTTTAAAACTTGACAACAAAGTGTTTCAGTCACAAATCCATAACCTCAAAAAACAGGAGACCTCACAAACGCTGTAATCATGACCATCTTCAAGACAGGAGAGAGGTCCAATTTGGTAACTAGAGTGAGGTCTCCCTTCTCTCTGTCATTCTGTTCATCTATTTCCTGTTAACTGCTGAAGAGCTGCTCCTAAACAGTAAATTCCACACCAAAGGGCACAGTAGACAACTGTTTTAACATTTATATTCAATTTTGAGAACTGGGTGTGGCTGACAAGATTAGCATTTATTCTCCATTTTCAGATTTTCATGCATCACACCTCCAAGAGAAATGCAGGGAACAGTACAACAACTTGCCCTTTATGGCCTCACTAACACTCTTTAGCCCGTCAATGAGGAGGAAGTGTTGAGCAGTGTCCTGAAGTCCAGCTTTCACAGCAATTTATCTTCTTCAGGTTGTCATGCAGTGATGTCAGATCCAATCTCAGTAGAGATTAGTGTCATAAATGCAAGCTCTGCCATTCACCTGCCATTTTGCATTCCTCTACCCACAAGACTGGAGAATTCTTCAAAACTAATAAGGGGTGTTCATTGTACAGCAATTACACATCAGGCACAAAGCTACCCAAACCTCTAGAGTCCAGTGGCAAAATGAAATAAGACATATTATTTAGGTAAAAAGTATGAGAGGATGGGCCTCAGAGTCGATATTTGTGCAAAACAAACATAAGACCGTAAGATATATGAGCAGAATTAGGCCATTCAGCCCATCGAGTCTGCTTCACCATTTCATCATGACTGATCCATTTTCCCTCTCAGCCCCAGTCTCCTGCCTCCCCCTGTATCCCATCATGCCCTGACCAATAAGACAATAAGACATTGGCCTGCCTCCCACTGCACCATAATAACAGCCAATAATAAATATTCACAATGAGGCTGTGGAACATGAAATTCATCCCAGAAATAGCTCTTAGCAAAGACAGGCATTGAAAATGAAAATGATTATCAGCTTCAATAAGTCAGTATAGCCTTTGGTTGATTAAGGAAAAAGGAATTTCTATATCATGATCTCAAACATGGCATAAAGCATATCTACTGGGCAGCAATAAGTCCTGTCCTCTCAGAAATGAATTGAATTGACTTAATTACTTACATCCATCATATACACGAGGAGTAAAAATCTTTACGTTACGTCTCCATCTAAATGTGCAATGTGCAATTTATAGCAATTTATAATAAATAGTATGTACAACAGGATAGGCAATATAACATAGAAATATAGTTGTGTCAGCATGAATTAATCACTCTGATGGCCTGGTGGAAGAAGCTGTCCCGGAGCCTATTGCTCCTGGCTTTTATGATGCAGTATGGTTTCCTGGATGGTAGCAGTTGGAATAGATTGTGGTTGGGGTGACTCAGGTCTCCATTGATCCTTCAGGCCCTTTCTACACACCTGTCTTTGTAAATGTCCTGAGTAGTGGGAAGTTCACAACTACAGATGCGCTGGGCTGTCCGCACCACTCTCTGCAGAGTCCTGTGACTGAGGAAAGTACAGTACCCATACCAGGCAGTGATGCAGCCAGTCAGGATGCTCACAGTTGTGTCCCTATGGAAAGTTCTTAGGATTTGGGGGTGGGTCATACCAAACTTCTTCAACCATCTGAGGTGAAAGAGACGCTGTTGTGCCTTTTTCACCACACAGCCGGTATGTAAAGACCATGTGAGGTCCTCGGTGATGTGTATGTTGAGGAACTTAAAGCTGTTCACCCTCTCAACCCCAGATCCATTGATGTCTAAAGGGGTTAGCCTGTCTCCATTCCTCCTGTAGTCCACAACAAGCTCCTTTATTTTTGCAACATTGAGGGAGAAGTTGTTTTCTTGACACCACTGTGTCAGGGTGATGACTTCTTCTCTATAGGCTGCCTCATTATTATTTGAGATCAGTGTAGTATCATCAGCAAATTTAATTAGCAGATTGGAGCAGTGGGCGGCGACAGTTATGAGTATACAGAGAGTAAAGGAAGGGGTTTAGCGCACAGCCCTAAGGGGCACCTGTGTTGAGGATCAGAGGAGCAGAGGTGAGTGGGCCCACTTTTACCACCTGCCGGCAATCTGACAGGAAGTTCAGGATCCAGCTGCACAAGGCGGGGTGAAAGCTGAGGTCTCTGAGCTTCTTGTCAAGGCTGGAAGGAATTCTGATGTTGAATGCTGAACTGCAGTCCAAGAACAACATTCTCGCATCAGCACTTTTCTTCTCCAGATGGACTACCTGCAGCAGGTATCTCAAGGCATTGAAAAAAATACCACCAATGCAGTCTCCAATGCATCATAAACGCAAGAGCTTCTGCAGCCGCTGGAAATCTAGAGCAGCACACAAGAAACGTATACAAAATGCTAGTGGAACGCAGCAGGCCAGACAGCATCCATAGGAAGAAGCACAGTTTCGCGTCGAGACCCTTCATCAGGACTAACTGAAAGAAGAGATAGTAAGAGATTTCAAAGCGGGAGGGGGAGGGGGAGATCCGAAAGGATAGGAGAAGACAGGAGTGGGAGGGATGGAGCTATGAGCTGGAAAGTTGATTGTCAAAAGGGATACGAGGCTGGAGAAGGGAGAGGATCATGGGACGGGAAGCCTAGGGAGAAAGAAAGGGGGAGGGGAGGGCCAGAGGAAGATGGAGAGATGGAGAGTTATAGTGAGAGGAACAGAGGGAGAAAAAAAAAAGAGAAAGAAAGGGGAAAAAAAATTAAAAATAATAAATAAATAAGGAATGGACTAAGAAGGGGAGGAGGTGCATTAACGGAAGTTAGAGAAGTCAATATTCATGCCATCAGGTTGGAGGCTACCCAGACGGAATATAAGGTGTTGTTCCTCCAACCTGAGTGTGGCTTCATCTTTACAGTAGAGGAGGCCGTGGATAGACATATCAGAATGGGAATGGGACGTGGAATTAAAATGTGTGGCCACTGGGAGATCCTGCTTTCTCTGGCGGACAGAGCGTAGGTGTTCAGCGAAACAGTCTCCCAGTCTGCGTTGGGTCTCACCAATATATAGAAGGCCACATCAGGAGCAGCGGACGCAGTATATCATCCCAGCCGACTCATAGGTTAAGTGTCGCCTCACCTGGAAGGACTGTCTGGGGCCCTGAATGGTGGTGAGGGAGGAAGTGTAAGGGCATGTGTAGCACTTGTTCTGCTTACAAGGATAAGTGCCAGGAGGGAGATCAGTGGGGAGGGATGGGGGGGACGAATGGACATGGGAGTCGCATGGGGAGCGATCCCTGCAGAAAGCAGAGGTGGGGGAGGGAAAGATGTGCTTGGTGGTGAGGTCCCGTTGGAGGTGGCGGAAGTTACGGAGAATAATATGTTGGACCCGGAGGCTGGTGGGGTGGTAGGTGAGGACAAGGGGAACCCTATCCCTAGTGGGGTGGCAGGAGGGTGGGGAGAGGGCAGCACCACCATTCACGGGCCCCAGACAGTCCCTCCAGGTGAGACGGCACTTCACCTGTGGAGTCGGCTCCAACCTGACGGCATGAACATTGACTTCTCTAACTTCCGTTAATGCCCCTCCTCCCATTCTTACCCCACTCCTTATTTATCTATCTATCTATCTATCTATCTATCTATTTATTTATTTATTTATGTATTAATTATTCTTTCCTTTTTTTTCTTTCTCTCTCTTTTCTTTCTCTGTCCCTCTCACAATTACTCCTTGCCTGCTCTTCATCTTCCTCTGGGCTCCCCTCCCCTTTTCTTTCTCCCTAGGCCTCTCATCCCATGATCCTCTCCCTTCTCCAGCCTTGTATCCTTTGGCCAATCAACTTTACAGCTCTTAGCTCCATCCCTCCCCCTCCTGTTTTCTCCTATCATTTCGGATCTCGCCCCCCCCCACTTTAAAATCTCTTACTATCACTTCTTTCAGTTAGTCCTGACGAAGGGTCTTGGCCCAAAACGTCGACTGTGCTTCTTCCTATAGATGTTGTCTGGCCTGCTGCGTTCACCAGCATTTTGTGTGTGTTGCTTGAATTTCCAGCATCTGCAGATTTCCTTGTGTTTGCAACACAGAAGAAAAGCTGGAGGAACTCAGCAGCTCAGGCAGCATCTATGAAGAGGGATAAACAGTCAATGTTTTGGGCTGAGACTCTTCATCAGGACCATTGAAGAGACCCAATGAAGGGTCTCAGCCCAAAAGATGAAGCTATGCACATGGAGCCTCTTTATGCCCATCATGATTTTAAGCCAACAAAATCTCCTTGCAGTATTTCACCATTTACCTACATGGTGGATGAAACCAACATTAAGGAATTAACCTGGCATGTTGGAGGAAACCAGAGTGCTCAGCCGAAGCCCGCACAGTCATGGGGAGAACATGTGAAGCCCACATAGACAGCACCATGACGCTACCTTGCAAGATGCAACAGTTCACTGGGATTCCCAGCCCATATTTCCTCAAAGTGGAGACAAGGCACTCAAAATGTTATTGTTTACTTCGTTCAAAGGAACTGTGCAAGTGGCTGAAGGAGCCAACTGTTTCACAGATGTCCCACCCAGCCAGCCACTTCATCAGACACCTTCTACCCCTTCCGTAGAAAAGTCAGCAGATCCAACATTGGCCTCATCACTCATCACCTCAGAAGCCACAAGACCAAAGTTCATACAACACACAGCAAGTGCTGGGGGAATTCAGCAGGCCAGACAGCATCAGCGAAAGTACAGACAGGTCATGCCTGCTGTCCAGGGACTGCTTAAGGAGAAGGAAATACAGAAAGCAGTATAGAAACAGTTACCACTATGTATGCCAGTCAGGTGATGAATTTCATATGTTTGTGAATTTCAAAAGGAATTCTTCTGCTTGCCTGCTAGATATTTAGCTGAGGAATTTCAGAAACCCTAGAAGAAAGCACAATTTATATCTATGTCTTTGTGTCCTTTACAAATTAAGTGCATAACTTTTTTCAATACATCTTGGTTTATGGTATATTGAGATATATATTTGCCTTCCACAAGTCAATATGAAGTAGCTATGAGGTGCATCGACGAAGATGTAACACTGGAAACTCAAGAGCTAGTCTGATAAAACTCAGATCATGAATAGGCGATGGCTTAAGGACATTAAATAAATTTTATGGGATTTGTTGCAGTGAAGAGGACAAAGTCTCATTTAAGAAGCATCACATGAGCAAAACAGACTTCACTTAGTACATGCATAATGAAACTTATGTGTTATTACAGGGCATGTCTTAGACAACATCAGCATTTTCACTAGAAGACAGCAAATGACTCCCTATTATATACCTTACAATCCCTAAAACCTGCACCTGGGCATATCTGATGAGGTTTGCTTCTCTAAATATTGGTTATTATCTGGAACAAGAACATCGTCGGGGAGCTTTTACACTACCAGATCCACCCAGGTCACAGCAATGGAGATCTGTTAGATCAGCCTGCAGGTAAGCTTTGAATGTGCTGTATGTCATAGATCATGAACACAAGAAATTCTGTAGATGCTGGACATCCAAAGCAACACACACAAAATGCTGGAGGAACTCAGCAGCCAGTCTGCTTCAGTGCAAGTGAATTAGCGGTCGACATTTCAAGCTGAGACCCTTCTTTAGGACTGAGAAAGAAAGGAGAAGATACCAGAATAAAAAGGTGGGAGGAGGGGAAGGAGGATAGCTAGAAGGGGATAGTTGAAACCAGGTGGGTGGGAAAAATAATGGGTTGAAGGAATCTGATAAGAGAGGAGAGTGGACCATTGGGAAAAAGGGAGGGGGAGGGGAGCTGCGGGAGGCGATAGGCAGGTAAGAAGAGGCAAGGGGCTAGAGTGGTAAATAGAAGAAGAGAATGGAAGGAATTTTTTTTAGCAGAAAGAGAAATTGGTATTCATGCCAACAGGTTGGAGGCTAACCAGACAGAATATAAGGTGTTGCTCCTCCACCCTAAGGGTGGCCTCATTATGTCGCAAGAGGAGGCCATGGACGGACATGTTGGAATGAGAATGGGAATTGGGAGTAAAATGCTTGGCAACTGGGAAGTTCCGCTTTTGGCAGATGGACCGGAGGTGCTCGATGAAGCAGTCCCCCAATTTACGATAGGTCTCACCAATGTTGAGGAGGCTGCACTGGGAGCACCAGACACAATAGATGATCCCAGCAGATTCACAGGTGAAGCGTAGCCTCACCTGGAAGGAGTGTTTGGCTCTCTAAATGCAGTTGAGAGAGGAGGTGAATGGGCAGGTGTAGCACTTTGGCCACATACAGGGATAAGTGCTGGGAGGGAAATTAGCAGTGGGGGGGATGAATGAACAAGGGAATCACAGAGGGAACGATTGCTGTGAAAAGTTGGGGGGTGGTGGTGGGTAAAGATATGTTTGGTGGTAGGGTCCCTTTGGAGATGGTAGGTATTGCATAGAATGATGTGTTGGATCTGGAGGCTCATGGGGTGATAGGTAAAGGCAGTAGGAAGATGGGGTGAGCGCGGATCTTTGGGAAATGGAGGAGATGCAGGTGAGAGCAGCATCACTTAGGCAAACCCCGTTCTTTGAAGGAGGAGGACATCCCTGATGGCCTGGAAGGGAAAGTCACATCCTGGGAACAGGTGTGGCATAGATGAAGGAACTGAGAAAAGGGAATAGCATTTTTGCAGGAGACAAAGTGGAAAGAGGTGTAGTCAAGATAATCCTGGGAACAGGTGTGGCATAGATGAAGGAACTGAGAAAAGGGAATAGCATTTTTACAGGAGACAAAGTGGAAAGAGGTGTAGTCAAGATAATCCTGGGAACCAGTAGGTTTGTAAAAGATGTTGGTCAAGAGTTTATCTCCAGAAACGGAGACAAAGAGATTGAGACACAGGAGGGAGGTGCTAGAGTTGGACCAAGTGAATTTAAGGGCAGGATGGGAGTTAGAGGCAAATTTGATGAAATTGATAAGCTCAGCATGGTTGCATGAAGCAGCATCAATGTAGCGGAGGAAGTGTTGAGGAGTATTACTGACGAAGGCTTGAACATGGACTGTTCTACATAGCCAATGAAAAGGAAAGCATAGTTGAGGCCCATGCAGGTGTCCATAGCTACCTCTCAAATCACAGATGTTACATTTGATACAGGAAACAGATTCATCAGCTTCTACTTGGAAAGGAGGTTCCCAACAGTAGAACATAGACAGCTGCTCAGTCACATGTAGCATTCAATATACCAGAACTTGTTACAATAGGCTTGCCAACTATCCTCAAACTTGTCTCATTGATTTCATTTTTGCCTCAGAGTTTGGGAAGTCGTGAGTTTGAATCCCATCCTAGTTGAAGAGGGCTTCAGAATAGAATTTCAGACTTAAGGTCTGAACAGCCAAAGTATACTTGTACCATCACTGGGAATTGTGCACAATAGGTCAGAATATGAAGAATTAAGTCTTTGCATGATATCGACGGGCAGAAGAAGATTACAAAGAGAAAGAAGAAATGCTGCAAATCTAGAATGAGCATTTTAGATGTTACCCAGTTAATAGGTGTCAAAGTTACTTGCTGCCCATTTCAAGTAATTAAACTGAAGAGTTCTTTTTAATATTTAACAATGACAATCCCAGTTTACACAAAAAACTGTGCAAATATCCCATTAACAGCAACAGTCACATAGGAACTTGCATAACCAAAATTTTCTGAAAATCTTTTAGAAAGCTTTTGAAATTTTAAAATTTCAATTCAACTTCAAGTACATTTAAAACACATGTTCAATATCAAAAATAAATTGTGCATAAATTTTGTATTAATAAAAACCTTACCTACACACTGGCTGTATTTTTATATTTAATATTTCTATAACTATTAAATATAAATAAACTTATCCTAATTGAAGATATAATAATTCAGAAAAAGTACAATATGGTAATCAAGATGTAAAATAATTACTTGTTATTTAACTTTTAAAATGTCCACAAGGAAAAATAAAAGTGGACTTACCAACACATGTGAAGTTATCATCAGCTAAACGGTAACCATCCAAACATTTCCAGTCGAGACAAAGACTGGGAGATGGCAACACAGCACAGAGTATGACTATTAGGAGAGATGATACTACCATAATCTCTGTCACTTTTGCCTAATTGCAGAGCTCACTGTTTCTTAAACATAATTTCAAGGCAGAATGATAAAGAGCTACTCTAGAAAAAAGACGAACATAGTCTGTTAGTCTCCCAATAACCTTTTGTCACTAGATTGTGGAGCTCTAGACTTTTGTAAAGTGCAGCTACTTCGGAATACCAGGGTCTATGGCTTTGCCGAAGAAAGTTTGAAATGCCTGACACCCTTGTGACAGATTTGGCAAGTTTAAAAAGAATCTAGATGAATAGCAATTCTGAAGATTCTCTCAAATATTAATGCCGTGGTTAAAGGCAATTCCAAATACAATCCTACAGTCCTGTCTCTCAATGCTCCTTTAGTGAAACATTTTCTTTGCTGAATGAAGTGTGCTTTCTCCTTGTTTGCATGCATTTATAAGTATTCCCCTCCTCCAGTAATCCTCAGAAGCATGAAAATTTTATTCACTCCTCCCCTTTCTCTTTTTTTAAACCTGATGACTGAAACTTCATTCAAATGTACATGTAGATGAGAAGTCAGCCAAAGAACAGAGAGCTGTAACTCATAGTTTTCTGTCTGTACAAGTCTATAGCATACGTGTTGAATGTGACTACTCATACTTCCAGCTGATTCATTCAGAAACTACAATAAATATCAGTTCTTCAAAAGGCCAACAGAGTCGACAGTGGTTCGTCAGTGACATGGAATTCAAAAAGCATCATGTTTAGGTTTATTGCTTTTTTTGCAAATTATCTGATCCCATTAAACTACACAAATTTCACCAATAGCCACTATTTCTAACAAACTGCTGTGTGAAGCAGCTTTTTACTAACCTTTCCTGATAGATAGAAAGCTGAAACAACTCCTGAGCTTGAGCCAAACCTCACCACCATAAATATCTTCTCTCTACAATCACCTATCTGCTATTGAATTTAACAAAAAAAGCAACCTACCATATTGGCACTGTTGCCAAGGAAACCGCATTGATTTCTAGTCTATTATGCTCCACTCCACTGGTAACTATTTAATTACAAAGGCAGAAGCGGTATGACCAGAATTCCACAGCAGCGGCATTTTTGAATACGGGCACGTTTAGCAGATAACACATATTCTTTTTGCATCTCAGAAAGGCTGATCATGTTTTTGAGGCACTACATAGCTGAGTGCCAGGAATTACTAACCACAAAACCGACGCCTAGGCATATCTGATGAGAAACACTATCAGGTCTCTGTGACCAGTCAAAATAGACTGGACTAGAATTTTGATAACACCATTACTTGAATTATTTCTAAAGGTATGTGAATAAGTCATAAAGTCGGCTCATAATGTTCTTGAAAATTCTGAGTCTCTGAGTTACATGGTCGTGAGGAATTGGTTGACATAGTGCTGGATTTTACAGTACTGTGTGATGGCAGACTGGTTTAACCCAGCATGGAATTCACTTGCAGCCACTTCCACATTACATAGTGCCAGCTCGGAAACTCAACCTGGTTATTCCATTGGGG
The DNA here is from genome assembly GCF_963921235.1 of Mobula hypostoma. Lineage (NCBI taxonomy): Eukaryota > Metazoa > Chordata > Chondrichthyes > Myliobatiformes > Myliobatidae > Mobula > Mobula hypostoma. Next base: position 109,732,877 of record NC_086100.1, on the reverse strand, counting down.
ATATGGAGCTGTGAAACACTGTTTTACAGTGCTGTTCAATACATTGGAGCGGGGCTTCCCAACGTTTGTTGTGCCATGGACCATTAAACAAGGGGTCTGTGAACCCCAGGTTGGGACCCCCTGCTACTAGAAGACGATGGGCCAAGTAGCAATCACTATTTAACAGTAATAAAAAGCAGTTCCTCCTAGCGTTGCACAGTCTTCAATTCCAGTTAAAGACCATTCATTTGGGAATGGGAATCTTCTTCAGACCGATACAGAACTCTTTGAAAGTTCTTTTCCCTGGTTCAAAAGTACTTCCAGTCACCACAGACACTCTTCTTGGGCGCTGCAAAGAGTTGTTATCCACCTTCAACAATGGAAAGCATTCATGGTGGCTGCATTGAAGCAATTCTTGAAAGGGAGTTCCATCCAGGCCAGACAAGACTTGGACCACAGGGGAAAAGGGCAGAAGCACATCTCTGAGGACCTTTTACCCCACAAAGTCTACAACTGCTGCTGCTGAACAGGTCCATAATAAAGGCCTTGACACCACAGGGGCGAGATAAGCTTCTGCTGTCTGGATGGGTCTCTTGCAGACAGCGCTGCAAACACTCCTGAATACTTCGTCATGGTCCGCTGCAATCTTGCATGGCCTTACCCTGTCCCTTGGTACCCTCTTGTTTTTAGTGCATGTATAGGATATCTTGAGATTCTCTTGAATGCAACTCACCAAGGACATGTCATGGTTCCTTTTAGTCCTCCTGTATCTCTAAGTTCTTTTTTGCTTCCTTTGTACTCCTCAAGGGCCCTGTCTGACTTCAGCTTCCTAAACTCTCTATATGCTTCCCTTTTTCTTTTTGACTGAAGTTACGTTTATCATTGTCCAAGTTCCTGAACTGTGCCATCATTTCCTACTTCCTCACAGGAACATGTTGGTCCCAAATTCTGATCAGCTGACTCCCCCATGTCAGATGTAGACTTGCCCAATAACAGCCATTCCCAATTTACTCTCCTGCTCTTGTCTTATATTGTTTTAGTTACACTTTCCCCAATTTTGCGCTTTCCACTTGCAGTCCAGTTGTATCCTTGTCCATAACTACCCTAAGCTTGCAGAATTATGATCACTGTTCCCAGAATGCTCCCCCCACTGCAACTCTAATCACCAGACCAGTTTCATTTCCTATTGATAATGCGATACTTTGTGTTCCCTTCCTGAACCAGGAGCTCCTTATCAGTAACTGCATTCCACTCAGTCACTGTGGAAGTATTATTGACTGTGAGAGGACTTTGTTGTTGGGTAGTACCCGGTATCCAGAAAGTTCACATTATTTTATTGTGCAAGAGTACAATTTGCTGGCTGTGTTCCAGGCTCAGCACAGTCCCAAGAGTTTGCCCATAGGAACTAGTCACTCCTTTTGAACCTTCTGGCATCTGTATTTGCCTCGTAGGGCATAACTATAATAAGGGCCTTGACATCACTGGAACTCAATTGGGAATGTTACGGAGACCTCAGCTGTCCACTTCAGTTCAGAAAATCTCCACAGCACACTTCCAGGAGGACTTCATACTTTGTCAAAGCCAATGGCAAACTGTGCAGCCAATAGGGAAACTAAATGGCAGCCTATGAGAGAGGACATGTACATAAACATATTTGAAAAGCAAAGGGGGTTAGGTGAGATTGCAAAGGTGAGGTTATAATCACTTCAACCGTGCTCACACTGAATTATGGGAGCGGAATGGAGGGATCAAGTGGTCTACTCCTTCTCTTACTTTTTATGAGCCTGAGGAGGAGGAGGACGAGCTGTAGAAGGATTAAGCACTAAATGCAGATTATGCTGGTCATGTGCTTTGCCGCAGAAGAGAGGCTACATGGGGCCATACCATCAAGAATCATCATTATCTGTAAGATTTACATGATCACTAAACACTTGATGAGCCTTCTCTACTGGAAGTCACACGACTGGCCAACATTTCTCATCCGATGATTAGTAGCAGACGGATGAGCTGTAGCAGGTGTTCGCTACAGAAAATCTGATTTTTCACCCGAGGAAGAACACGTGAGAAGGCAATATTGCAGAAAGACCAAAGAATCCATCTTGGAGAGCATGCCTCATGACAGGTTGTAATGGCTCAGTCAGTCTTGTGCCCACAGCACATTTTAAAATGACTGCTTTTGGATTGGAAGCAGCAGGTAGTCACAGCTGAAATGTCTTTAGCAGCTTTACTGAAAGGTTTACATCACAAAATCCAAGCAGGACAATCAGTAGAATACCAACATACATGTGCATCACTAATGGACCTTTGCCTCTTTAGGATACAGAACTGCTGTTAAGGGACCTTAATCTTATCTATTAACCGGCCAAGAATGCTTTTTACTGAAATAGAACTGTTTCACTTTCTGCAAATGTTGCCTGACCTGCTGAGTGCTTCCTGCATTTTCTGTTTTATTTCAGATTTCCCGTATCTGTAATTTTTGCTTGATTTTCAAATGGATTTCTAGTTGCCCGGGGATCCAGCAGAAACTGATACAAATGGGCCATACCATTCTGATTACTGGAGCAGGCACAGTGTAGAACTGAGAGCTGCAGTGGTCAACTAGGCCACAGTAAAATAAGAAATGATATTCCGGAAATATCTTATCTGAATATAGACCCTCAGGAAAAGGTATTGTTCACAGATCATTTGCACCGTGCTCTGGAGATAACTATTGTCATTGTGAATTATCACACTTTGGATCTCAGTGACATGGGAAGGTTCGAAGTAGAAACAGCACTAAGCTTCTTGTACTGCTTACACCTTTCAATAGGATTGTAGCCAATAATTTTGCCTCAATATCACGCCCTTGTACCAAAACCATTCATTCATTCTGTATCTACAAAGCTTACTTCCTCTGTTTTGAATCAACTTGGTAAATAGGCTTCTTAGGTAAAGATTTCCAAAGGTGGGCTTCCTTTGTGTGAAATTTCTTCCTGAATAGCTGACCGCATGTTTGTTTCTCGACACCCAAGTACAGTGAAAGATTAATTCCACACCTACCTGACAAGCCCCGCCCAAATAACATACCTTTCAATGAGATCACTAGATTCTAATTCCGAAAAAGTAATTATATGACGAATGCACCATCCCAGAAATTATAAACACCAGAAATTCTGCAGATGCTGGAAATCCAAAGCAACACACACAAAATGCTGGAGGAGCTCAGCAGGTCAGGCACTATCAATGGAAAAGAGTGAACAGTCGATGTCACGGGCCCAGATCCTTCTTCAGGACTGGAAAGGAAAGCAGAAGATGCCAGAATGAAAAGAAGGAGGCTAGCTGGAAGATGAAAGGTGGTCAGGTGGGTGGGAAAAGTAAAGGGCTGGAGAGTGGACCAGAGGAAACAGGGAAGGAAGATGATAACCAGGGTAAGTGATAGGCAAGTAAGAAAGAGTGGAGAATCAAAGAAGAAGGGAGGGGGAAGGGAACTTTTTTTACTGGAAGAAGATATTGATATTCATGCCACCAGGTTGGAGGCTACCCAGATGGAATATAAGGTGTTGCTCCTCCACCCTAAAGGTGGCCTTATCTTGGCACAACAGAAGGCCATCGACTGACATGTCCGAATGCAGAAATGAATCTGCTGAACCTTTTCTTTAATTCTCTCCATAAGTATATTATTGCTCCTTATGTAGCAAGACCAAACCTGTACACAATAATCCAGAAGCGTACTCACCATATAATAGAGAAAAGGCACCTCTAGGTGACCAGCATACTGATTGCCTTCCTAATTGCTGACTGTACTTGCAAGTTCATTTTCAGAGGTTCGTGTGTAAGGACATCCAAATTCCAAATTTGGACACAAATTTGTGAGCCTGATACTTTGCCAATACTGGCACTTTCCCTAAAATGTAAGCAGTGATGGACTGCATTCTCCTGAACTCTCCTGGGATCCAAAGAGTTCACCTTGTATCGAAAGGTGTTCAATTCTCCAAGTGTTCATTGACCATTAGAAGCCTGCGTGATTGCATGACTTTATTCCGGGGGTGTTTGCCTAGCCAGGCAACTTTATTATTCTTCTGCGTTTCTCTGAAGCTCCAGCTGCCTGTGGGATGACTCTGGTTTTCCATCTCCTTACCTTTGTCTGTCGGGCTGAGTCCAGGGAAACTTAGAAGAATTTTCAACAAGCACCAGACCCCTGTGTTTTTCAAACCTACAAACACACTCAGACAGAAACTCGACCACCCCAGGGATTCTTAAGGTTAAAGTCTGTCCCAAACCTTGTGGCCCATCAGGCCGGTGCTTATGCCGGTTTCTGTGGTGTGAAGTGACTGAGACTCCCCCCCCCACCCTGGATAGGACGCCAGTCTATCGCAAGGTTAACCCCCAGCATTTGCCGGTACCCATTTTCAGCTGGGTGGACTGCAGCAGTGTGTAGTTAAGTGCCTTGATCAAAGGCACAACACGCTGCCTTGGCCGAGACTCGAACCCACGACCTTCAGATCATGAGCCCAACGCCCTAACCACTTGGCCACGCACCACAACCCCAGGAATACTACACCCAAACATAAACAGCAATATTGTATATGCTATTCAATGCAATGAGAACTGCACAGATCTGTATATCAGCAAGACAAACAATCACTTCACAAACGGATGGCCCAACATAGGAGGGTCAAGACTGTATATCTACATCTAAAGGACAAGGGACTCTTCTTTGTTGATAACAATGTGCGTATTTTGGACAGAGAGGTGGTTTGAATGAGGGGTTAAAGAAGCTATCTTTGTCAAACTGGAAAACCCACCCCTGAACTGTGGGGATGGGGTACGACATCACCGATCAGCTACTTACATTGCAGTCCTAACGTCTTTACCCCAGTGTCTCCACAAAAGTTCACTCCTCCATACATGCAGATATAAGACTAATGACCCTCTCATTACCTCTACAACTCTTAACAACCCCAATGTGATTGCCATACCTTTAAACAACTCACAGAGTTTATAAACCGGAAAACTACCCACTGTGGATCAGAACTGAAGAAGCCTCTTTGGTGAGTGGTGAAACGCCTTCTAGGCAACACAGCAAGTCCAGTTGCCTTGATTTGCTACTGCTTGATATAACTGTTTCTTCGACTTTTAACTGCATTGGAATACTTCTGTATATCAGGGACATTGAGAAAACATAGCAGATTTGACAGAGGGCAAATCCGGAGGATGACACTAAAAGCTTTTCTTAACTGCTTTGCATAATCATTATGTAAAGTTTAATGTAGTCGAAGCAAGTCATAATGGCTTTATGGAGGATAACTCCTAATTGACATATTAGCTCGAGTTGTTCAGAGACATAGCAGGAGATCCTGTAGATGTAATACGTTAATTTTCAGAAGGTATTTCACAAGATGTCACATTAATACCTGCACATGAGCTAAGAGCTCTCAGTATTACGGCAAGTGTATTAACACGGACGGAAGCAACACACAGAAAGGTGGAGCATCTCAGTGGCCCAGGAAGCTTTACCTGGAGTTCCTCCAGCTTTTGATTCATTGCTCCAGGTTTCCGGTCTCTTGCTTCTTCTGTCTCCAACATGGTTGTGTAGTTATTGCAGGGAAGATGAAGCACTAACATCAGGGATTTTTCAGATTTTATAGATGTAACAAGGAATGCCCCAAGGATCAATTATTGGCCCTCAGTTACCTATGATTTATATAAATGAGCTGGAGGGAGCAGAGTTTAATCTCGTCAAGATTTCCAAGGTCACAAAAGTAGATGAAACTTACGTTACAATAAGGATATTAAAAATCTGGAACTAACTATTGATAGTTTGTGTTAGTTGGGAAAAGATTTGGTAAATGGAGTTTAATGAATGGAAGTATTAGGGAAGAGGAATTTAAATGCAGAATATTACTTAAAATAGTGAAATATTGCAGATGGGCAAATAATAGAGCTATCCAGTTGTTCTTGTGTACGAATTGCAGATATTAGGAGGCAGGCAGAGTAAGTGGTTAAGAAAAGTGGCATTGTGGCCTTGGTTGCAAGAGGCTTGAGGAAGGAAGGTAGTGTTCATATTGTACTGAGTACACATAAGACCGTGACTGAAGTACTGTGCACAGTTTCACTGCACAGTAATAATAAAGAATGTACTGGCATCGGAGGCTGTCAAAAAGAGATTCACCTAATTTGTACTATCACAAGCAGTTAAACAAATTGAAAGGAGTTAACCATTCAGGACAAAGACGAGAAAAAGAAGTCTTCACTCTGAGAGTAGGTAAAGTTTCAGAATTCTCTGCCCACAAGTTCCACGGAAGTTCGAAATATACTAAGTATATTCGAAAGAGGAAGCATTAGGATTTTAGACATTAAGGAAACAATTGGATTTGGGGTTACTGCAGGAGAGAGGTGTTGAGATAAAAGATCAGCAACTATCTTGGTGAACAGTGGAGAAGTTACAAGTGCTCAAATAGTCCTCTCCTATTTCTAGCCACAAGAGATTCTGCAGATACTGGAAATCCAAATTAACACACACAAAAGGCTGGAAGAACTTGTCAGAGAGGAATAAAGAGTCAATGTCTACTTCCTACCTTTCACTTCTCTCCTTTTCTGTTCCCTTTACTGGCTCCACTCTTACCCCTTGTCTCCTCACCTGCCTATCAGCTCAGTCTGGTTCCTTTACTCTTCCTCTTTCTCTCATTGTCCACTCTCCTCTCCTATCAGATTCCTTCCTCTTCAACCTTTTATCTTTTCCATCCATCACCTCCCAGCTTCTCACTTCAACCCCCCCAACTCACCGCACACCCCACCCACCTGTCTTCACCTATTCACTTATCACCTTCCATCTTGTACTCCTTTCCCTTCCCCCACACCTTCTTATTCTGGCTTCTTTCCCCTTCCTTTCCAGTCCTGACAAAGGGTCTCAACCTGAAACGACAACTCTTTATTTTTCTCTATAGATGCTGCCTGACCAGCTGAGTTCCTCCAGCGTTTTACGTGTGCCTCTCCTATGTCTTTCTTATTTGTACATTTTTATATTTTTAGTGCAGGTGACAAGCAAGTTCCAGACCACTCTACTTGTACCAAAGTTGCTGGTGAACGCAGCAGGCCAGGCAGCATCTCTAGGAAGAGGTACAGTCGACGTTTCAGGCCGAGACCCTTTGTCAGGACTAACTGAAGGAAGAGTTAGTAAGAGATTTGAAAGTGGGAGTGGAAGGGGGAGATCCAAAATGACAGGAGAAGACAGGAGGGGGAGAGATGGAGCCAAGAGCTGGACAGTTGATTGGCAAAGGGGATACGAGAGGATCATGGGACAGGAGGCCCAGGGAGAAAGACAAGGGGGTGGAACCCAGAGGATGGGTAAGGGGTATAGTCAGAGGGACAGAGGGAGAAAAAGGAGAGTGAGAGAAAGAATGTGTGTATATAAATAAATAACGGATGGGGTACGAGGGGGAGGTGGGGCATCAGCGGAAGTTAGAGAAGTCAGTGTTCATGCCATCAGGTTGGAGGCTACCCAGACGGAATATAAGGTGTTGTTCCTCCAACCTGAGTGTGGCTTCATCTTTACAGTAGAGGAGGCCGTGGATAGACGTGTTCACCAGCAACTTTGATGTGTGTTGCTTGAATTTCCAGCATCTGCAGAGTTCCTGTTGTTTGCACTCTACTTGTACGTTTATTTTGCTGACAGGATTCTTTCATCTGTGACTAAGAAGAACTCTCATTAATAAGGATTGTAAAACTTGTTCAGATGACATCCTGTAACTGGATTTAAGTTTTTATTCATTTTTCCTATTTTGTAAATTAATTGAAGTTATGCCATAGATTATCTTCTTCTGTTCATTTAAGTTTGCTTTCATTATTAAATTAGTAATTATCCGATAATTTGCATAAAATAAAATGACAAATGAACACAATCAATGAACAGATAAGCATATCCAAATTAAGAGAGAAGCATGATTATTTTCTTGTATTTGAAGAGCTATCCATGTTAAATAGATCTTCCCTTTAAACAATTATGGGATTTTAAATTACTATAAATAAATCTGATGTACCTATCCAGTCTTAGCAAGACCAACACTAAAACTGATAAGAGGACTTTGTCTTGAAACTCTTTTGAAATACCACCTCTATTGTTTTCATATTTCTCTTTCCAGAGGTCACAATTGCGTTGCAGAAGCAGAATTTCCTTGACTGGTACCACCACCTTCCAGCAAAGAGTCCTGCCAACGCTATAGATCTCATCTAAATTGTCAGTTGATCAAGAGGCACCAGTGTTGGTGCACATATCAACCCAGATGGTCCTGTGGGATCAGAAGGCTTCCAGAACACACTGCACTGCAGTTCAGTGCCTGGAGCACAATTAGGATTATCGGCCTCGCAGTCTCTCAAAACTGTTAACATTCTTCTAAAGAGGTAAAAACATTAATTAGAATTGGATGTTTAATGTATTATTTAATTCAATTCAAGTTTAGGTGTCATTCAACCATACATGACTACCCATGAATGCAGCAAATGAGACAGCATTACTCTGGGGCCAAGGTACAAAACACAATACCAACAGTCACACACAGCACAAAGCACATATAGCACATATGAAATAGCAAACACATGTAATATATCAGTAAAATACAGCCACACAAAATAAATAGTGTAGACCCTGAGTCCATGAATGCTGCAGAAATCTGCAGTCAATCACAATACAGCTTGTCTTGTGCAAAATGACCACTGGTGAGGGGAGGGGAACGAGTAGCACCAACCTCAACCTGGATGCCACGCCACAGCACCCTCTGGTGGAGCACACTGGCTCCGATGCCTCACTCCTGGTGCCTGTAAGCAGGCAACACTGCGGCTTGAGGCCCCGAGTCCTTGAATGCTGCAGAAATTTGCAGTCGAGCATAATACAGCTTGTCTTCTGCTGAGCATATACTGAGGTTGGGGGCAGCACCAACTCCAGCTGGATACCACACCCCACTGGCCCCCAGTGGAGCACATCGGCTTCATCGCCTCTCTCCTGGAGGTTGTAAACAGGTGACTCCACAGCTTAAGGCCCAGTCCTTGCTACAACAAAGGCCATGCAGTTGCCCGCCGTTCACCAATATGTCAGTGAATGGGAGTTGCTGCGTTCCACATTAACAATGTCCAAAAGGGTCTTGCAATTAAGACAGTCACTCACTATTTGATTGCATGCCTCCTTCATGCACCCACTCCTCTGATGCCTCTCAAACGCAGGCAGCAGCACGATCTGCACCAAGTCCAGCTCCTCCACTTTCTCCACCAATGAGCAACTTGTTAATGGGATAGACCTGCAGTACTTTAAGTTCTTAATGTCCAGCAGGGTCTTGCGATCAAACAATACGCTTAAAAAGGACAATAACACCCTTTGTTGATGCTGTAGAAGTCACTGCGATTGAATGCGCCACCATGTTACCAAAATAACTTTCTCTGTTTTTGATTTTATTTGTGCTAGAGAACCATCACTATTCTTAGTCTATGATGTCATGCATTGAATGCAAGCTCCCTATCGGTGCAGAACTGTGAAGAAAACATACTAACCCTGTTACTGCAGGTAACAGTTTCTTTCTGGCTGAACTCCAGAATAAGGAATCAAGAGAAGAAAAAAAAATCAAGCATTTTAGGGTATTAGATATCTTTAAATTCAGTTTAACTAATTTAAATTTAAATTTAACTAATGGCAATAAAAGTGGTATGTTACCACCCTTCTCTGGCTAATCTCTTTGGTTGGATGCAGACATTGCTGACATTGTTGACCAGATGAGTAAAGGTGTGTGTTTGGTTTTAACAGAACATGCCAGATGTAATAGTCAGCCAGTAGCAGCTCTTTTTCAAGTTTCAAAAACTTCTTTACTCATGCTTCTCTTACTCAGAGAGAAACTATGCACCAGCGTGATCCAAATAACTGGTGAAACTGCTGGTCACAGTATGGACCACAAACATTAAACATGTGGTCATTGTTGTCTCACTTTAATCAAATTATCTGTCTAATCTCTTTTTGAAGAACAGGATACACTATTTGAAATTATATTGAGGAATTTTGCTTACAGTCTGAAGAATTTTCACTTAGATTTCAAGGAAGATCAAACAGTCAAGTACTAAATAATTTTTAAAAGATAATATCATGTTCATGTTGTTGGGACTGCAAAGTGCCAGTACCCGTTCATATAAATTCTACAATTATGAATCATGTCACTAGTAGAGCAAAACATAATGTATTGAAATCTCTTCCTCTATCTCACTATATCCTTTTTTTTCTCAGCCCTTATGGGTGGTGTGTGTGTCTATTTTCCCCTCAATCTTGGGCCCTCTACCAGAGGCCTGGGAGCTCGAGGCTTCATTGCACTCTTCTGGACTGAGATCTCAGATGTTGTTCCCTGAACTTGTTGGAGCTACTCTCCCAGTCCAGGTGTCACCGCTCCACGTGCTCCTATCACCACTGGGATTACTCTGGTTTTAACCTTCCACAGCCTTTCTATCTGTTCTTTCAAGCCCTGGTATTTCTCCAGCTTCTCATATTCTTTCTTCCTGATGTTACAATCACTTGGGATTGCCACATCTACTATTGTTTTTTCTGTTCCTTGTCCAGTATTACAATGTCTGGTTGGTTGGTTAGTACCTGCTCATCAGCCTGTGTTTGGAAGTCCTATAGGATCTTAACTCTGTCATTCTCCATTACCTTCTCGGGTGTTTCCCATTTGGACTTGGGAGAGTCCAATCCATACTCAGTGCAGATGCTCCTGTACACAACTCCTGCATCTTGGTTGTGCTGTTCAGTGTATACTGTCCCTGTCTGCATCTTAGGCCCTGCTACAATGTGCTGGATGGTCTCGGCAGATTCCTTACACAGTCTGCGTCTTGGGTCTTGTCTGGTGTGATAGACCCCTGCTTCTATTGCTCATGCTCACTGCCCGTTCTTGTGCAGCCGTGGGCAGTGCCTCTGTGCTATGCCTCAGCCCTGCCATTTCCAGCCTTATGTCAGCCACCTCTGCTATCTGGCGATGGTACATCCCGTGCAATGGCTTGTCCTGCCATGACCTCTGGTCCTCTGGCTCTGGTTCACCCACTTCCATTTCCATATCCCTGCCTGCTATCTGAGGTATTCTCCGCAGGTTATCCTTAGGGGCCATCTTCCTGACACGCTCATGGATGTTTTGCATTTCTTCCAGGACTGTGGCCTTGACACTTCCAAGACCCCGTCCTCCTTTATTCCAGTGGGTGTATAGTCGCTCGACATTGGACTCTGGGTGGAATCCTCCATGTATTGATAGTAGTTGCCGGGTCTTGATATCAGTGGCTTCAGATTCGTTCCTTGGCCAGCACATTATTGCAGCTGGGTATCTGATGACTGGCAGGGTGAATGTGTTGATGGCTCTGATCTTGTTCTTCCCATTCAGCTGGCTGTTGAGGACTTGTCTCACTCTTTGGAGGTACTTGGATTTTGCAACCTTCTTTGTGTCTTCATTGTGGCTTCCATGCATGATGTGTTTTTGTGTGTGTGTGTATATATATATACTGATTCTGTACTGTAAAATATATATACTTTCTGTAGACATGAGTTGTCCCAAGAATAATTTGATGCTATATATTTTTCACCTCATATTTTCACTGTGTCACTTGGTCGTTAGTAACATGCCTCCATGACTTCTCAGTGCTGAGTGATTTGAAACTGCTGTCAAAGGGCCTGAGGCTGCTCGCTCAAAGCACCCTTCTAGCATCTCCCTTCACGCTACCCCTGTTTTCCTCTTCACTCTCACCCAGACAATCATGGATCTTCTTCGGTGCCTCCTCTAGGCTACCAACTACTGATCCAGCCTCTCATTTCCTAAAAGATGGAGCATAGAACAGTTCAGCACAGGAGCCGACTTTTCAGCCCACAATGTCATGCTGAATTAAACTAGTAATTAAAAGTTTAAAAAATTGTGCTCCACTCATCTTTTTTTGAACCTCTCAGCTTAAATTCATGTCCTCTGGTATTAGAAATTTCACCCCTTGACAAATGATACTCTTTCTGTGCTTCTCTTAATCTTACAAACTTCTATCAGGTCCCCCCTCAGCCTTTGCTTCTCCAGAGAAAACAACCCAACTTGCCCAACCTCTCCTTAGACTACACAGACTCTAATCTAGGCAGCATTCTGGTAAACCTCTTCTGCACCATCTGTAAATCTTCACATGCTTCCTATAACATGGTGCCTGCCCAGAATTGAATGCATCTTTCTGTTACGAGACGCACACAGCCACGCCAGCTTCCAGAATTTAGATGCTCTAACTCTCCAGAGTATGGATAGCTGGCTCGGCCCCTTTAAGGGTTCAGGTGGTCCTGCTAATTGGCAATCATGCTTTGGGCCCCAATAATTGAGTATGTAAAGAGTACCTGAACTGAGGAACTCAACTATAAGCTCTACTGGTGATGGTGTCTAGCGTTGTTTTGTGCTCAGTTCTCAGTCCACTTTTATTCTGTGTCTTTGGATACTCCAGCATTTGGGTCCAAACCACTGTTGTCAAGGACTCTTGGCAGAGTCTTTCATCTGCAGTGGCCAGCCACAGCGAGAGGGTTTCCGGACAGAGCCTGGAGATACACAACCTCCAGGTAACCATGTGTCAGCTTTTGCAAGAAGTTGCTTGGGAGAGCCAGTCAGTTACTCAGAGGAGTCAGTACATCGTCCAACCCTGGAGAGATTCACCGGTGACTCGGGTTCTTGCCACAGCTTCCTCATCCAATGAACATTAGTGATTGAACTCCAGCCATCCCGGTTCCCTTCAGAGCATGGAAAGGTGGCCTTCAATATCTCTCTTCAGACTGGAAGAGCCCTGGCCTGGACCACCGCACATCGGGATCGGAGGTTTGCTCAGATTTGGAGGAGTTCGGGGCCGCCATGAGGAAGGTGTTCAGCCGAGCCTCAGACCCTCTGATGAAGATGCAGATGGTCAGTGGCCGACTACATTATCAAGTTTTGAACCTTGGCCCAAGAGAGTGGCTGGAACAGGGAGGCCTTGGTCACTCTATACTGTCACAGACTCCGAGATGAACTGAAGGATACCCTCATGTTGGGAGAGCCAGCAAAGAACTTGGAGGTTCTGGTCAACGAGTCCATGCGTCCCGATAGTCACCTGGCAGAGTGAAAGTGGGACTACTTCAGGTGGTCGAAGAGAGCCAGTCCAAGCCCGGTCCCGACACTTGGTAGTTGCACTCCCCAACCTCCGTCTGTGAGCAGCCCAACTCCTGCTCAAGATCCTGTCAAGCCCATGCAGGTTGACCGCACTAGACTCTCCACCGGTGAGGTCCCAGCATCAGAGTCTAGGTTGCTGCTTTTACCGCGGGGAAGCAGGTCACCTGTGGGCCGTATGTCCCAGGCTGCAACCGTCGGGAGAACTGCTAAGCTTGTCCAGTGTTGGAAGGACTGTGACAGCAACAGCCACTACTCCCAATCCCACTGACTCTTGGTTTTGTGCTGAAGGCAGAGTTCACCTGGATTAACAACTTGAGGCAGGCGAAGATTTGTGTGACTCAAGGGCAGCGGGTAATCTTCTGGATTCAGGAACCACCCATCATTTTGACATACCACTGTGAGAGTTGATCAGTCCATGTGCATAACAGTTCTGAACAGCCACCCACTAGCTCCAGTCAAATCCAGCAACAGACTGTGGTCTTGCCAATGAGAGTAGTGTGGTAAAACATATATATATATATATATATATATATATATATAAGGGGTTACCTGTTTGGACATGCCTGGACGTGCCCCTCTGCTGACTGCTCCTGTGGCTCCTCCCGCAGACCCCTGAATAAAGGCGATTGTGTCACTACTCCTCCCACAGTCCAGGACAGACATGGACGTGGATCCATTTTACTGTTAATAAAAGCCTTTCAGTATTTACTCTACTTCCAGTCTTTTGGAGTAATTGATAGTGCATCAAGTAGGGAACCCTCGAGTACCATTGGCTGTCCCAGCATAACACATCTGTGGACTGCAGGGAGAGGAGAATCATTGTTTGGTCCAGCCATTCTATGAGGGTTTGTTAGCAGTGTGGTGTTCCAATGCCCAGACTCTCCTAAGACCAATGAACCATAAGGGGGTGATCTCCAGTGCGAGATAACCTGAGTTCTTCTGGAGACCTAGTCCAGCCCTTAAGGACAGACATACCGATCCCAGGCAACCAATGGGACCATGCATGTCCTGACCCTGTCTAGTCGGGGACACATGGGAACTAGAGAGTGGGAATCTCCTGTTCAAGAGAAGACCCAAGAGATACCCAAGCAGTCTGGAAAACTTGAAGTTAAGCCTAAGGAATCGAGCCGCTAGGGAAAATCTCCTATGAATGATTCTTGTGAACCTGGGGAGGGGACACTGAGGTCTGTTGAATAATCCTTGCCAACCAAGAAGCCTCGGGAGTTGTCCTCGAAGGAAGGTCCAGAGGAGCTTGCAAACCCAAACTGGTCAAAATCCCTTCCATTTATAAGGGCTTGGAAGAGGCCTTCAGCAAAGGAAAGGCCTCAACTCTTCCACTGCACTGACCCTATGACTGTGCCATAGACCAGCTGCCTGGTACCTGTCCCCACAAGGTCAATTGTACGCACTGTCAGGCCCAGAGGGAAGTGCAATGGAGGAGCATAGTATATAAAGGAAGCTCTTGTCACGGGCCTCATTCAGCCCTCCACCTCATCAGCTGGTGCAGGCTTCTTCTTCGTTTAAAAGAAAGGTGGGAGCTTGGGACCATGCATTGAGTACAAGGGATTAAACCGCATAACGGCCAAGAATCATTACTCCCTTCCACTGAAGAGTACGGCCTTTGCGATGCTCCAAAGAGCAAGAGTATTCACCTGCAGAGTGCTTACAATCTAGTGCATATGAAGGAGGATGGTAAGGGGAAAACCACATTCAGAACACCGACGGGGCACTATGAGTACCTGGTTATGCCCTTCGGTCTTGCGAACGCTCCAGCAGTCTTTCAGGTCTTTATGAACTATGTGCTCTGGGGTACTCTCCATAAGTACACATTCGTCCACTTGGATGACATCCTAAACTTATCGATGTCCATGGAGGAGCATGTCACTCACGTCAAAGATGTTTTAAAGAGGCTTCTGGACCATGGACTTTATGTTAAGCTGGAGAAGTCAGAGTTCCATGCAACAAACCATTTCATTTTTGGGTTTCATCATCTCCAATGGCAATCTCAATATGGACCCTAACAAGACCCAGGCAGTCAGAGACGGGCCACCACTAGCCACTTATTCTTTGGGTTTGCTAACTTTTACTGGAAGTTCATCAGGAACTTCAGCTCGATGCCAGCTAATGGCCCACTGATGGCCCTAATTAAGAAATCCATGGGCCCTTTTGTCTGGACTACTGAGATGGAGGCTGATTTTGTAGAGCTTAAACAGCGGTTCACATCGGCTCCCATCTTGGTTTCTCCTAACCCTGACCTTCGCTTCATCTTGGAGGTGGACATCTCAGACATCAGACCAGGTGCCGTGTTGTCTCAACAGTCACCTTCGGATGGTAAACTACACCCGTATGTATTCTTCTCCAGGTGGCTATCCATGGCAGAGAGAAACTGTGACGTTGGGAATTGGAAGCTCCTTGCGTTTGTTAGCTTTGGAGGAATGACGTCACTGGCTAGAGGGAGCCAAGAACCCTTTTGTCATCTGGATTGACCACGAGAACCTGGCTTATATTCAGGAGGCCAAACCAGGCAGACCAGGTGGTCTTCATTCTTTGTTCTTTAACCACTTTCATCGTGACCTATCGACCGGAGTCTGAGAACTAGAAGCCAGATGCCCTGTCCTGTCAGTTTGATGAACCAAAATGAGAGGAGCAGCCTACCAGCACCTTGCCCCAGGCCAGGATGGTAGCACCAATTCATTGGGGAATTGGCACTCTTGTTCACATGGCCCATGTGCTAGGGGAGACTCCTAGAAACGGCCCTCTGGACAGGCTGTTCATCCCAAGTTTCGTCCGGTCCCAGGTATTCCAATAGGGACATTCATCCAGAATGACCACTCGCCCAGGGATTGCTAGGGTCCTCGAGTTTATCAAGAGGAGGCATTGGTGGCCCGGAAAGACAAATACAGTTCGACAGTAAGTTCAGGCATGTGAGGTGTGCACCCAGAACAAGGAGGACTGCACCCAAACTCAAGGGTTCCTCCACCCCCTACCTGGTCCAGAAAGACCATGGCACAGGTCTCCATGGACTTTGTCACAGGTCTTCCGCTATCCAAAGGGAAGATGGTCATCATGGTAGTTGTCGATTGTTTTTCGAAAGCCTGGAAGTTCATTCCCTTGGAGAAGTTACCATCTGCAGCAGAGATGGACAAAATTGTCCTGGACTAGGTTTTCAGGATCCATGGATTCCAGGTGGATATTGTCTTGGATCGTGGTGCACAACATACATCACATTTCTGGGTGTTCTGTAAACTGATAGGGGCAACAGCTCCCGCAGTCTAACGGCCACACAGAGCAGACCAACCAAGATTTATAACGTACCCTAAGGTGCCTGGCCTCAGATGGACCTGACGTGTGGTCCACGTGTTTGTGTGGTGTAACCATTTGATGTGGACAGAGGTCACCCACAACGCCTTACAGCTTTTGACGCATGGGATGCCACCATGCCAGTTTTGTTATCATCCACCTATCCTCAGAACGGAAGGCCAATGTTGGGGTCCCTGAGGCCAAAGATCTCATCCAAAGCTACAAGCAGACATGGATTAGAGCAGGAGGAATTTTGCTGGCTTCTTCTTAAGCAGAGACCAAAGCAAACTAAAGGAGAAAACAGGGAGCCACTTTACAGATTGTACAACAGGTCTGGCTGTCCACTGGTGATTTGCCTCTCTGGGTGGAGTCTAGAAATTTGGCGCCTAAGTTCATTGGACCCTTGGAAAGTAAACCTAGAGGCTTACTCCTTGCAGCTCCCCAAAACCTTAAAGATCGTTACCACCTTCCACATTTCTAAATTAAAACCTGTCTGCACCAGCCCTTAGCTCCACCACCACCCAGATGATTGAGGGGAACAGGTCTTCATTGTGAGAAGACTTCTGGATTCATGCACTAATTGGGGTGTTCGGCAATACCTCGTGGACTGGGAAGGATTCAGAGGTGCTCAGTGCCTAGAAGAGATACCTTAGATCCAGATCTCATCCACAACCACCATCACCACCTCTCCAAATAGCCAGGGCCGTCAGGAGTTGGCCATAGGAGATGGGGTCCTATTACAAGTTTCCTGTAATTAGATGCTCTAGCTCTACGGAGTATGGATAGCTGGCACTGCCCCTTTAAGGGTCCAGGACGGTCCCGCTAATTGGCAGTCATGTTTTGGGCACCAAGAATTGAGTATCTAAATAGCACCTGAACTGAAGTTTGGCACTCAATCATAAACCCTACTAGTGATATCGTCTAGCATTGTTTTGTGCTCAGTTCTTGATTCAATTTGATACTGTGTCTCGATCTTTGCTTCAGATACTCCAGCAATTGGGTCCAAATCATCCTCGTCAAGGGCTATCGTCACAATTCTCTAGATGTGGCCTAAACACTTTTACAAAGCTGAACACGTGTAACTTCCCGACTCACGAATTTAATGCCTCAACTGTTACATGCTCAAAGAGATCTGTTTTTTTTTGTGAGAATGATGTAATGGTCTTTTGGAGGTCACCTGATGTGATTTTCCTGCCAATGTGAGGTCACGTGATGACATGTGCACCGTGACTATATAAGGGAAGATCCCAGATGACGCAGTTGGTTTTTAGTTTGTAGATTTTCAGTTAGAATGTGCTGTGTCTCCGTTTTTGTCGAGTGTTTGTTTTCTGTGACGCAGTTTCATTTTTAAAACGGAGTGTTGCATTCTATTGTAAGATGTAATATTATTGGACTGGAAATTGTTAGCTAGATGTGCTGATTTACTCAATTCCAACAGTAGAAGGGAGAGTGAAGAATTTATCGAAGTACAAGACCGAAGGATCGAGAGGAGTCAGCATCGTTTAGCAGTTTAACAAAGGATCAACCTTTGGAGGAGTAGCGACCTGCATCGAGGATAACTCTTGCCAAAAAGAGCAAAGAGTTCATGCAAAGGTTTGCTCTCTCTAGAATTTAAAGTCAGTTAATTTAAACTGTTTATTTACCGCCACGTGAATTCCGTGGACAGAACCAGCAGGAAAGTCGCGTCTGTGAAGAAATCCTTCTCCAGAGAAGTCTCTCCCAATTGAACATATAAATCTGTTGGACTTACGAATTTACCATTTTACGAACTATATCTGACTTTATCGCTTTAAGAACTGTTTTCGCATTTAATGCTTTAAGAACCATTGCCGAGTGTCAATTTGTTGAACGGCTGCATATCGGTTAACTTCCGGTTAAAGTTTTCGTTTGTTTTTTTTTTCCTTTTCGTTTATCCGTGTTTAATAAATGTTTGGTTGTTTTTATATAACCTGTCTCGATTGATATTCATTGTTGCCCGTTACATAACACAACTAACAAAAGCAAGCATGCATATTGTATTCTTCACTCCTGCCTCATCCCCAGTGAAAGTGATATTTTTATCCAGAAGCTGGAAATGAAACCTCAACCTTTTTTAAAAGTTCACTGGTGGTGGTAACTTAGCCTTACCCTTCAGTGTGAAGGAAAACTCAGAGCAGGACATAATAACAAAAAGACACAAGAACGTTAAAAACTTGAGGAGGAAGGGAACATTTGGCCCTTCAAGCCTGTACCACCATTTATCAAGATTGGATCGGGTCTATCTCACCACTGTTTTGCAGCAAGAACTCCACACATCATGATTTCTTTTATGCCCTGAAATCTGTTGAAAGACTGAGTCTCCACATACTTCCCTGGGTGGAGGATTACAAAGACTCATTATTCTCTGACTGGAGAAATTTCTCCATATTTCAGCGAGTTGTTTACCCTTGAGACTGTGCCCCCAGTTCTAAATTTCTCAGCCGTGGGAAACAACGTTCCGCATCCAACCTGCTGAACTCTGTAAGAACACTGAGAGATTGTCTCTCATTCTTCTAAACCAGAGGCTCCCAATCTGGGGTCCACGGACCCCTTGCGTAATGGTATTGGCCATTGGTATATAGAAGGTTACGATCCCCTGTTCTTTTTTTGTAATTTATTTTTTCTTGAAGTTCATCATCAAACAAACATTTCCATAAGCTGTATTTCAGACACTGTACTTATATATCATATATTCATATTTGTCATAAATCTCCCAATAATATTTATCTGAGGTATACACCTATAGAAAAGAGAGGAAAGAAAGGACAAGCAAAAGGAGAAAACTATGTACAAGTAGGGAGTGATCTGTTTTTTCACAACAGATTCATTGATTTGTGAGAATAAAATCAGGCCTATGAGGTATTATGTAGTTAAACCACCTGTCCCAGTATGAATCAAATTGTTTTTAAATATAGGTGGATAATTGCATTCTGATAATTCTGACAAATCTTTTGGCATAATGATGCCCAAATATTTGAAAGACTCTGTTTCCCATGCCCAGGGATATCTACTTTCAATTTCTCTTGGTGGGCTATAGTTATACGAAAGTAATTGGGTTTTATCTATGTTGATCTTGTATCCTGATAATTGGCCATATTGTTCAAAGGATTGCATCAATTTAGGTAAAGAGCATGTTGGTTGCCCTAGATAGATCAAAATGTCACCTGCGTAACAGGCCAATTTATGCTCTGTCTATTTAATAGTAATTCCCCTGATATCTTCATTTTGTCTGATGTATTGAGCTAATGGTTCCAGATATGATGCAAAGAGTAGCGGTGTCCATGCACAACCCTGTCTCCTGCCCCTTTCTAGGGTAAAAATATTTGATAAATATCCATTGATTTTAATCCTGGCAGTGGGATTGTCATATAGTGCCTGTATAGTTTTAATAACTGTGTCATGTAAACCAAATCTGTGTAAAACTCTGTAAAGAAAATTCCAATTAACCAAATCAAATGTCTTTTCAGTGTCTACACTTATCACTACTGCTTCAATTTCATTTTTTTTATATGATCCATAATGTGAAGTGTCCGTATATTGTCTTGTGTTTGGCGTTGTTGTATAAAACCTGTCTGATCGTTATGTATCAGTGTGGGTAGAAACTCTTCTAATCGTTTGGCCATGATGGAGGTAAATAATCTATAGTCTACATTAAGAACAGATATTGGTCCAAAGACCCACATTCCTTTTTACCCTTGCCTTCTTTTGGTATGGCTGAGATTATCGCCTCCTTCCAGCTGGGTGGCATTTACACTTTTTTTAGAGCCCAGTTCAGTGTGGGGAGTAAAAAAGGAATTAACTCACTTATAATTTCTTTATACAGCTCTGCCGTATATCCATCTGATCCTGGTGACTTGCTTAATTTAAGCCTACTAATTGAAGTTTTTATTTCAGCTTCAGTTATGTCAGCAGTCATCGTTCTATTTTGTTCTTTGCTTAAAGTGGGTGACTCCAGAGAATTCAGGGAGGTGTCAATTTGGGTTATGCTTCCCCTTGGAACTTTGGAATATAGAGTTTTGTAAAATACTTCAAAAGCTTCTTGAATTTCACCTAGCTTATTTTTTATCACTTTTGTTCTTGGATCTCTAATTCTATCAATTATATTTTCTACTATCTTTTTTTTTCAGTTTCCATGACAGTATTTTCATAGATTTAGATCCACTTTCATAGTGTCTCTGTTTCAGAAACATTAGATTTTTCCTGATTTCTTGCATAACCAAACTATTAAATGGGGGGGGGGGCGCAGAATAATGAGTGTAATCCCTTCTGTCGGGGAAAAGATCTCTCCATATATCAATTAGACCAACATCCTCAAAAAGTGTGTTAACTTTCTTATGTAAGGACTTTGTTTCATAGGTTTTTCTATTGGAAGAGTCTAACTTTGGTTGTAATTGTAAATTTAAGTCTCCCCCACATATCAAGAGTCCTTCTGTTTCCGTTACCATAATATCAGTAATTTTCTGGAAAAACTAATATCACTTCCTGGGGATGTGTATATATTCAATAGAGTAACTGAATTTCCATCTATATTCCCCCTTACTAGAACATACTTGCCCTCCTTATCTCCCATTTCGAATACTTATTCAAAATTTAGCTAGCTTGAGATAAGAATAGCAACTCCTCTCCTATGTCCTGATTTATATGAGGAGAAAAACAAATTAGTGAAACCCATTCTCTTTTGTTTTCCATGCTCATTGTCACTTGAGTTTCCTGTAAATGTACTACATGGGCTTGTTCTTTCTTCATTTTTTAATAGTATTTTACTGCATTTGATTGGATTTAACAACCCAACGACATAAAAAGAAATGAATTTTACTTTGTCTTTAGCCATGTGTATTTATCTGTCAATATATCATTGAAATTAGCAGAATAAAAAAAATTAGCAGAATAAAACTTAATCGATCTACTCCCTGAACAAATAAGAATCAAGAAACGCGAATGAGAAAAAAGGTAATGAAGGTGTGATTCCAAGGCTGAGCTCTCTAATAGACGACCCTGAGTTGAGCTAGAGGAAATGTTTGGATCGCCTCTCCTACCTGTGAGTTGAGGGCCCCCACTGCATCTATTTTTGCTTCTAGGGATCCCCTGTTCTAAACATGCCACACGGAGAGAAAGTCTACTCAATTTCTCTCCATTTGACAAATCCATCATCCTACTTTAATATCAATAGTAGTCCATTTTTCAAGTGATCGTCAGATCACTTTTCACATCACTAGGCTGCTCTGCCTACTTTAACCTTTAACATCATGATCTGCATCCTCCTACAGTAAAGACCACAAACTGCATAAACAACAAATGCCTGGGTACGGTCATTTACATGCTTACCTGAAAAGTACACCAGGCTGATCTTGAGAATTCAAAATGCAGCCGAAGTACCTACTGATCATCATCTATAGGATAAAGATTTCATGAAAGGAACTGGCAAGTGACAATTATTTATCTGAGTTTTTACTTGGACATCAAATGCTAAATGAGCATTTAATTCTTCCATGTACTCCGATTCCCTAACCCCCTTTATCATTATCCCTCGCCTTGCTGCCTGATTGTTTCAAATCCCAGAAATGCCTCTGCAGGTGATTATAATTCTGGAAGAACTCTTAGTGCTAGCAAAGCACTGGTGGCTCTTAGAACTAGTGTCCAATGGCATTGCGAGCTCCTCCTCCACAAAGGCAGTATTCTAACAATATGGATCAATACCGGCAAGGAAATGGCATTTCAGAAGTTACAGAAGCAGTCACAACTTCATGTTTTGAGGTACCTATCTCCAAGGTGATTGGAGGGATGTCAGAAGTAAGTTCTTTACACAGAGTGGTGGATGCTTTAAACACCCTGTCAGGGGTCATGGTAGAGGCAAATATATCAGAAGAATTTAAGAAGCTCTTAGATAGGCACCTGGATGATAGAAAAATAGAGGATTATGTAGGGGTGGGGTAGATTGATCTTAGAGCAGTTTAGAAGGACAGCACATTTAGAAGTGGGGAGTTCTGGGATAAATCATGTGTTCAAAAATGCCCCTACATCATTGATCCATGCCAATGCAAAGGCATACTACCTGCTTTAAACATTCTTCCTGAATTTGGCTCTGTCCCTTCAGGTTGCCAGTTGCCTTCAGAATGCTGGAGTTCATTATTGGAAAGCTAACTTTCTTAAAATTATTCTTGCTTGAATTTGGATGCAGTTGAAGCTGAACTCAAGCCACCCATTTCCACACCAGTCCTGTTATTATCCACTGGTCACAGGAGGAGGAGCCCAGGGTCTTCAGGCATCCACAGCTGTTGGTCAGTGTTGTTTAATTGGAATCCAAAACCAGTCCTCACCTGGTCTCAGGGCTGTCTGTTTAGGTGCAAGGATAATTCCTGAAGACCAAGACCTCTGCTATCCTATTCCTGGTTCCAAGACTCAAACACACTGCATACTCCATCAATCTATCTGGTAGGCCAAAACATAGCTAGGAAATAGTTAAAATTCTGTGGGAGGCTATCAGCACTAACCTTCCATGGATGCCAACAGGTTTGGTACTCCAGCATGTGAAGATTAAACACAGAAGCTGCAAATTTGCCAGTACATTTCAACCAGCAGATCAGTCAGTACTCCCCATGTGTCCCAGCAGTGGTGCAAAATCTTGCCGAGATCTCAGTGCTTCAAGAGTTGGAATCTTCTCATGAATAGAGTGCCAAGTTAGATCTGATGCAGGATCCAGTAGTTAATTTGTTTCTGTGGAGATGTTACAATGGAAAGAAAAGCTCAGCTTGTCTATATTAACAGTGAAGATGGTCAGTTCCCTTTGAGTCACTGCCAGCTGCCAGCCAGGGGAATCCCATTAACCCCAATTCCATCTTATTTCCCTGTCACATGTCCAGGAACGCCCCTTTGTGATGAAGCCCATGCGGCAAGTCTAAGCTACAATCATTTTTGCTTTGCTTTAAAACAACAATATATTTTATTTATATAACATGAAGAAATCTGCAGATGCTGGAATTTCAAGCAACACACATAAAAGTTGCTGATGAACGCAGCAGGCCAGGCAGCATCTCTAGGAAGAGATACAGTCGATGTTTCAGGCCGAGACCCTTCATCAGGACTAACTGAAAGAAGAGCTAGTAAGAGATTTGAAAGTGGGAGGGGGAGGAGGAGATCTGAAATGATAGGAGAAAACAGGAGGGGGAGGGATGGAGCCAAGAGCTGGACAGTTGATTGGCAAAAGGAATATGAGAGGATCATGGGACAGGAGGCCTAGGGAGAAAGAAAGGGGGAGGGCGGAAGCCCAGAGGATGGGCAAGGGGTATAGTGAGAGGGACAGAGGGAGAAAAAGGAGGGAGAGAAAAAGAATGTGTGTAAATAAATAAATAAATAACCGATGGGGTACGAGGGGGATCCTGTCCCATGATCCTCTCGTATCCCCTTTTGCCAATCACCTGTCCAGCTCTCGGCTCTATCCCTCCCCCTCCTGTCTTCTCCTATCATTTTGGATCTCCCCCTCCCCCTCCCACTTTCAAATCTCTTAATAGCTCTTCCTTCAGTTAGTCCTGACGAAGGGTCTCGGCCTGAAACGTTGACCGTACCTCTTCCTAAAGATGCTGTCTGGCCTGCTGCGTTCACCAGCAACTTTTATGTGTGTTGCTTTTATTTATATATCAGCTTTAAGATTGCAAATGGCATCAAGAGGGATACAGAACAAAATCTGACAACTGCTGGAGAGATCAAACCAGGTGAGAGAGTAGTTTTAAAGAAAAAAGGTGGTAGAGGGACAAAGTGAGTAGGGACAGAACAAAAGATCATGAAGTCCTTGTATAAGTTGCTTTAACCACAAAAGATGGATCAATCAGACTTGGGGATAATCAAAACTGGAAGTGTGCAGGTAACTCAGCTGGCCGTGGGACAGGAGGAAATTCCAGTGTCAGGAGTCGTCAAGGCCACAGAGAGATTTGAACATAGAGAGATAATTCAGATGAAAACAGACATGGGTGGAAATATTCAGTAGCTTGGCCAGCATCTCTGAGAATGAAAGCAGAATTCAAAATTGTTAAACAATTTAATATAAAGGCCGGAGGAGAAGATGGCAGTGCGACGCAGCTCGCATCAGCCACTCCGGTGGTGATGTCTGTTATTTGTCAAGTAGGGGGCCGTGCACAATCCTGATTTGATGGAGACAGACGTGAGAGCACGGAGGAACATCTGGTGAAACTTCTGAAATGCCTGCTTCGTTGCTGCTGCTACTGTGTGGTCCAGAATCTCTGAAGGAGAAGGCCCCGAGTCCTCGGCTTTGCTTGTTTCGGCGGTCAGGGCGGGGTCGAAGCGCTCGGCAGAGGATGGTGCTCGGAGAGGCTGTGTCGGAGGGGCTGGTCGGAGGCTCGAAGTTTTCGGACGGACTCAGAGTCCGCTGCGGTCGGGTGCTTCCAATGGTGCTGCATCGGCAAGTTTGTGGCGCTTGGAGGTTCATGGCAGGGAGAGTTCCTCCCTTCTACCGTCTGCGTGAGATGATGAGTCTATCGGGACTTTGAGACTCTTTTTACCATGCCCATGGTCTGCTCTTCATCAAATTATGGTATTGCTTTGCACTGTTGTAACTATATGTTATAGTTATGTGGTTTTGTCAGTTTTAGTCTTGGTTTGTCCTGTGTTTTCTTGTGATATCATTCTGGAGGAACATTGTATCATATTTTAATGCATGCATTTCTAAATGACAATAAATGAGGACTGAGTGTCCTCAAAATCTAATCTAATCTAAAGCATACTGTTTATATTTCAAATTCCCAGCAATCCCAATGTTTTATTTTCTGAATCACAATCTTATTTTATCCACTTTCACTTCAAGTGAGCATTAAATTGATTTCTCAAAGAGTCACTCACCTTCTGCGAGGTTTTTCTCTCTTCAGTGCAAAATAATGGAATAATTCATTGTTCCTTATTATTTTCACTCATACCAGCATTTACCCGCAAGTCTCTTCAGAATTGCTATGCTGCTGACCTGCATGCACTTAAAGAGCAGCTCCTGCTCACGTCACATTGTTAACCGTTACCTTCTCCTTCTGGTAATGCTGTCCTTGCTCCTACCTCCATCTCATGTTGTCGCTGTATTACCTTTCCCCTTTTCTCTCTTATTTTTTAATGCCTCTTTTCTTTACCTTTATTACATTTCCCTTTTATCTCTGCCAGAGGTGCTCAAACTGAGGCACCAAACACACTCGCAAATTTCTACAGATGTACCATAGAGTGCATTCGAACTGGCTGCATCACCGTCTGGTATGAGGAAGGGGGTGGGGGGTTACTGCACAGGATCGAAGTAAGCTGCAAAGAGTCGTAAACTTAGCCAGCTCCATCGTGGGCACTAGCCTCTGTAGTATCCAGGACATCTTCAAGGAGTGATGCCTCAAAAAGGCAGCATCCATCATTAAGAGCCCCATCACCCAGGACATGCCCTCTTCTTATTGCTACCATCAGGGAGGAGGTACAGAAGCCTGATTCAACAGATTTCATGACATATGGCAGTGATATTAAACCTGATTCTGATTCTAACAGTAACAGATGTCATTGTGGCAGGAAGGGCCGAGCTTAGGAAGGCTTAGAAAGGCCGAGAAGATTATTATGTGACACCAGGAAATGAATATTTGCCCTGGGGCTATTGATAGAAAAAAAATGAATGTAATCTACCTGTTTACTGAGAAAAAATAATTCTATTTGGAATTAAAATCTTCTCAGGATCAGAAGTATTTGGAAAATCTGGCAAGTAACATATGCTTAGGATACTTCTGCATGTTTTTTTTGTACAGGGGAATTGTTACATATTTTATGATAAAGTATATTCAGGGATCCTAATTATTTTAGAGAATTTATTGCAAAGAAATCTGATAAGAAAATGTGAGAAAATAAAAATGTGAGGTACATATGAAGTGCAATGAGACTAATAGCATAAAAATCATAGCAAGGATGCAGAGACGTAATCATGAAGAAGAAAATTCACAAACTAATTACTGCCTAATTTAGCAAGGTGAAGGACAGAGGGAACTCAGAGATCCAGGAAGAGCATCAGTGAAGCCCTTCAGAGAGAAATTCAATAACAACTCATCCTGAATTCTCCTGTCTGCTTCCATAACAGTCTGTTTGGGATAAATCCTCTGTCCACCACAAATATCACTCAGAGGGTAATAGCAGACAATGTTCCCTCTACACTAGTGAGAATTCCAAGTGGTCAAACATTTTAATTCCCATTCTAACGTGTCAATCCATGGCCTCCTCTTGTGCCAAGATGAGGCCACCCTCATGGTGGAAGAGCAATACTTTATATTCCGTCTGGGTATCCTCCAACCTGTTTGCATGAACATCGATTTCTCCTTCCAGTGAACCTTCTCACTTGCCTATTACTTCTTCCTGGGTCCCCTCCTCCATCCCTTCTCCCATAGTCCACTCTCCTCTCCTATTAGATTCCTTCTTCTCCAGCCCTTGACTTTTCCCACCCACCTGGCTTCACCTATCACTTTGCAGCTAGCCTCCTTCCCCTCCCCTACCTTCTTATTCCGGCATCTTTCCTCTTCCATGCATGACAGATGCATTTTAATGTGGATAAATGTGAGGTTATCCACTTTGGTGGTAAGAACAGGAGGGCAGATTATTATCTAAATGGAGTCAAGTTAGGAAAAGGGGAAGTACAAAGAGATCTAGGTGTTCTTGTACATCAGTTACTAAAAGCAAGCATGCAAGTACAGCAGGCAGTGAAGAACGCTAATGGCTTGCTGGCCTTCATAACAAGGGGAATGGAGTATAAGAGCAAAGAGGTCCTTCTGCAGCTGTACAGGGCCCTGGTGAGACCACACCTGGAGTACTGTGTGCAGTTTTGGTCTGAGGAAGGACATTCTTGCTATTAAGGGAGTGCAGCGTAGGTTCACGAGGTTAATTCCTGGGATGGCGGGACTGTCATATGTTGAAAGATTGGAGCGAATGGGCTTGCATACTCTGGAATTTAGAAGGATGAGAAGGGATCTGATTAAAACATATAAGATTATTAAGGGATTGGACATGCTGGAGGCAGGAAGCATGTTCCCACTGATGGGTGAGTCCAGAACCAGAGGCCACAGTTTAAGAATAAGGGGTAGACCATTTAGACCATAAGACCATAAGACCATAAGACAAAGGAGCAGAAGTAGGCCATTCGGCCCATCGAGTCTGCTCTGCCATTTTATCATGAGCTGATCCATTTTATCCTATTTAGTCCCACTGCCCCACCTTCTCACCATAACCTTTGATGCCCTGGCTACTCAGATACTTATCAATCTCTGCCTTAAATACATCCAATGACTTGGCCTCCACTGCTGCCCGTGGCAACAAATTCCATAGATTCACCACCCTCTGACTAAAAAAATTTTTTCGCATTTCTGTTCTGAAAGGGCGCCCTTCAATCCTGAAGTCATGCCCTCTCATACTAGACTCCCCCATCATGGGAAACAACTTTGCCACATCCACTCTGTCCATGCCTTTTAACATTCGAAATGTTTCTATGAAGTCTCCCCTCATTCTTCTAAACTCCAAGGAATACAGTCCAAGAGCGGACAAACGTTCCTCATATGTTAACCCTCTCATTCCCGGAATCATTCTAGTGAATCTTCTCTGAACTCTCTCCAACGTCAGCACATCCTTTCTTAAATAAGGAGACCAAAACTGCCCACAGTACTCCAAGTGAGGTCTCACCAGCGCCTTATAGAGCCTCAACATCACATCCCTGCTCCTATACTCTATTCCTCTAGAAATGAATGCCAACATTGCATTCGCCTTCTTCACTACCGACTCAACCTGGATGTTAAATTTAAGGGAATCCTGTACGAGGACTCCCAAGTCCCGTTGCATCTCAGAACTTTGAATTCTTTCCCCATTTAAATAATAGTCTGCCCGCTTATTTTTCCTGCCAAAGTGCATAACCATACACTTTCCAACATTGTATTTCATTTGCCACTTCTCTGCTCATTCTTCCAATCTATCCAAGTCTCTCTGCAGACTCTCCGTTTCCTCAGCACTACCGGCCCCTCCACCTATCTTTGTATCATCAGCAAACTTAGCCACAAAGCCATCTATTCCATAATCCAAATTGTTGATGTACAATGTAAAAAGAAGTGGCCCCAACACTGATCCCTGTGGAACACCACTGGTAACCGGCAGCCAACGAGAATAGGATCCCTTTATTCCCACTCTCTGTTTCTTGCCAATCAGCCAACGCTCTATCCACGTATGTAACTTTCCTGTAATTCTATGGGCTCTTATCTTGTTAAGCAGCCTCATGTGTGGCACCTTGTCAAAGGCCTTCTGAAAATCCAAATATACAACATCCACTGCATCTCCCTTGTCTAGCCTACTGGTAATTTCCTCAAAAAATTGTAATAGGTTTGTCAGGCAGGATTTTCCTTTAAGGAATCCATGCTGAGTTCTGCCTATCTTGTCATATGCCTCCAGGTACTCTGTAACCTCATCCTTGACAATCGACTCCAACAACTTCCCAACCACCGACGTCAAGTTAACAGGTCTATAATTTCCTTTTTGCTTCCTTGCCCCCTTCTTAAATAGTGGAGTGACATTTGCAATCTTCCAGTCTTCCGGAACCATGCCAAAATCTATCGACTTTTGAAAGATCATCGTTAATGCCTCTGCAATCTCCACAGCTACTTCCTTCAGAACACGAGGGTGCATTCCATCTGGTCCGGGAGATTTATCTACCTTTAGACTATTCAGCTTCCTGAGTACTTTCTCTGTCGTAATTGTGACTGCGCACACTTCTCTTCCCTGCCACTCTTGAGTGTCCGGTATCCTGCTGTCTTCCTCAGTGAAGACTGATGCAAAATACTTGTTCAGTTCCTCTGCCATCTCCTCATCTCCCATTACAATTTCTCCAGTATCATTTTCTATCGGTCCTATATCTACTCTCACCTGTCTTTTACTCTTTATATACTTGAAAAAGCTTTTAGTATCCTCTTTGATATTATTTGCTAGTTTCCTTTCATAGTTAATCTTTTCTCTCTTAATGACCTTCTTGGTTTCCTTTTGTAAGGTTTTAAAAATTTCCCAATCCTCTGTCTTCCCACTAATTTAGAATGGAGTTGAGGAAAAACTTTTTCACCCAGACAGTGGTGGATATGTGAAATGCTCTGCCCCAGAAGGCAGTGGAGGCCAAGTCTCTGGATGTTTTCAAGAAAGAGATGGATAGCGCTCTTAAAGATAGCGGAATCAAAGGTTATGGGGATAAGGCAGGAACTGGATACTGATTGTGGATGATCAGCCATGATCACAGTGAATGGGGGTGCTGGCTTGAAGGGCCAAATGGCCTACTCCTGCACCTATTGTCTATTGTCTGTTGTCCATCTCAGTCCTGATGAAGGATCTCAGCCCAAAACGTCGACTGTTTACTCTTTCCCACAGACGCTGCCTGACCTGCTGAGTTCCTCCAGCATTTTGGGTGTGTTGCTTTGGATTTCCAGCATCTGCAGACTTCCTTGTGTTTGAATATTAGGAGAATTAGGAGAAATTTCCTCATTTCCATCTGCTTTTAAATCTCCTACCCTGTATCCAGAAAGCAAATACACCAGGGCCAGAAATGCACGTAAGAGTTGAGATTTGACCATGCCAGCTCAGTTCATTCTGAAATCTCCAATTGTTAGACTGGCCTCCATTGAAAACAATTAGCTGACAGAATGATAAAGGATTATTGGGCAATGGCCAGGAGCTACATAAACAACTGGCCAGCATCATATTCTAGGCAATATACCAAAGAGATGTACCTACAGCTACTTAGGAAATATCAGTTATATTTACGTTACAAGTTTCCAACTCTGCCTTTTCTTTCTGGGTTGGAAGCTTAGGTCACTGGCGCTTATCCTGCAGAGGAGTGATCTGATCTTGTTTAAAAAACAAAAACTCCAACATCCAAACTGGAAGAGCATTTTCAAATTCCAACACATCCAATTTGGATGACGATCACAACAGACATAAGCAAGTTTATTACAATTTTATTATAAAGCTTTGCATTCAATGTGAAACCCTTCATGTATTTTGAAAAACTAGGATGTTATAGAAATAAGTGCTGAGCCAATAAACCAAATCTTACATAAACTTTAAGGATCTTTTTCTCACAGTACGCTGATGCTTCACATGTCAGCACAGGTACTCAGACCTAGAACTGTCACTTTTGAAGGTGAGCTCTGAGTCAATGCTGGATCTTGAGCATAGCAATAGTCTTTGCGATTCAGTATCACGATGAGTCCACAGTTTATGCCCTCTCATTTTTGGCTCTGGTTTGAGGGATAGTGTTTCAAACTGTATGTAAGAATCTTTAATTAGCTCATGTTCTGCTGGTTCTTTCTTTTTGCAGTGACTTTTCATGATGACCGAGCACAAAGCAAAAATTATTCCCACTCCAGAAACACACGCCACACTAATACCGATAATGATCAGCAAGGATTGATGGCTGTCTATGCTGATTTCTCCTTCCGTTGAGAAAATGGCACATTGTTCTCTCTTAGGCTGGATTCCCTTTGGGCAGACACAAACGGTATATTTTGTATTGGGTGTCAAACCACCTATAGAGATCTTGCTTTTGTTAGGATCCACATGGATTTTCTGCACATCTTTATCACCATACTTTGAGTAGAGTACATTTAATGGTGTACCACTTTCGTAATCGTTAGCTTTCCAGGTGACCAGGACTTTCTGATCCGTCTCACTGATAACACGGAGATTTTTAATCATAAAATTCCGGTTTAATGCTGCTGTTGTATTCATGGATACACTTTCTTTCTTGTTTTCATTGACTTGCTGAGTTTCTTTTTTTGAATTTCCCTCTACTTGCACCTCATTAAGCTTCTTTTCATCCGCCATCGCCTTAGCTTTGTCAACGGGAGTGGCCTTTTTCTTAGCTCCTGTTGTGGTGGGCATGGGTGATAACGTTTCTGTTGACAAGCTTCCCATTTGTTCTTCCACATTCACTTGAACTGAATTATTTTTCTCTGCCGTCGGTTTGTTTATAAAACTCCTCCTTAGTGGGCGAGCTGTGGTGACGGTTCCTACAACTGTGAGGGTGATGGATGCTTCTGAAGTTCCTGCCAAATTTTTCGCTCTACATCTGTATTCACCAGCATCCTTAAAGGAAATTCCCATTAAACTTATTATCGACCATCGGATCCCATCTGCCGGTGATTCTTGAATGACTAAAGGAAAAAATGTTTTAAATATAATGAGCAAATTAATTAATACACTGTAATATTACCCAGTACAATAGATTTTAATTGGAAATTTTTCTTCTGCCAATCTTGGTATTTCAGTCATAATTAAATTCAAATGGATCAAAGCGGAAAATAATTCATTAATAAACCAACATTTAGATTTTCCTGCACCAGAATCATATGCTTTCATCTAATTAATTTCCAACTTAAAAACAACTCTAAGCCAATGGTGATAAATCCAAATAATAAAATAAATCAAGGGAGTCTGGTCAAAAATGTTATTTCCTTAACTGGATAAAAGATTAGAAAGGAGCAAGGAGTGAGCAACATATTATTACTGTGATATTAAATGATTCTCAAAACTTGACCGTTTTGAGAATCACTTAATACCACAGTAAAGATAACTTCAGCCTTGCGGATCAAATCTAGCCTTCTTTCCACTTTTATCCATCCATGGAGCAGTCTCTTCACAAGAATGGTCGTCTGACTAAATGTACCCCAATCCTGTACACTAAACTTAGCTGTGGAGATGTGAATCAGTAATGAGGGCACATTACAGGCATTTTATTCCAGTCTCATTCACCAGATCTGTCTTTGAAATCTCTCTGCATCTACCTCACAACACACCATTCTTCCTAGCTTTATAAGCTTTGGAACTTCCTCTCAAAACTTGCCTTTCTATTGCTTTCTCTTCTTAAGCACTCTTCCCCTTATGTGGATTGATGTCACATTGCTGTGGAGTACTTTGGAATTGTTACCAAGTGTTCGACACAACAACAAGCGGTAAGTATTACCTGTATTATTAACTGGTAAGCCATCTTCCCTAAACCAGATGAGTAATGGGGTGGGATATCCCGTTGAGTCACACCGGAGTAAAACGTTGCTTCCAAGTGGTGACGTAATTTTGGTTGCTGAAGTCATGACTGATGGTTTGACACACTGGTGAAGCTCAACGCGTTGGAATAGGACACCAGCAATATCATCCGGCCCGCTGCAGGTCACCAGAGGATCCATGAGGATGACTGGCGTTTCTTCCGACTTAGAGAGTTCAATTAACTTCGATATTCTACAATCACAGAACCATGGATTATCTTGGAAACCTGAAAAAAAAGATATCTTAGGCTATTATATTAAAGAAATGATTATGCAAATTTTCTCAAATGTACCAAAGGACTTCATTCAAACCAAATCCTGCAAGTTCACACATAAAAATCCTTCAGTAGGGTTGCTTAATCTTTGGCATTACAGATTTATTATTTCCCTTTCCAGAAATTCCATTCTACTCGTTAACCCTTTATTTTCTGTTGCCAAGGCATTACTTACACTTCTGAACGAACTTCAAAAAATTGGGACTGCATTTTGAACATACAGGTGTCCCCCGCTTTTTGAACGTTCGCTTTACAAAACCTCACTGTTACGAAAGACCTACATTAGTTCCCTGTTTTCGCTAACAGAAGGTGTTTTCACTGTTACGAAAAATCAGTGTGCGCCCCGAGCAGCCACTCTCCCCCGGATTTGGAACTGCATTCTCACCGGCATTGCTTAAACACATGCCTGTGAGCAGCTGTTAGCAAGATGAGTTCTAAGGTATCAGAAAAGCCTAAAAGAGCTCGTAAGGGTGTTACACTTAGCATAAAACTAGACAATTAAGCATTTCGATCATGGTGAACGAAGAAAGGACTAAGTGAGTTTGGCTTGTGGAAGCTGACGAAGATGATGTTGAAGAGGTTTTGGCATCCCATGACCAAGAACTGATAGATGAAGAGCTGATGCAATTGGAAGAGGAAAGGATAACAATCTAAACCTCAGTGTCCCACCACCCTAAATCCCGGGCCGCGGACAGATTGCCGATTGCGTCGCCTCTGATCTGTGCCAACATTTACGTGCCAAGTGGCACCTAATTAATTAGCTTGTTTATTTCGGCTTTTTTCTTAAAGATGTGCTGTGTGCCTCCTGGCTACCGCTGTACCCCTGCATGCTTCGCGGATTGGTATCGGTTTGCTGCCCAGAGGGTGGGGACCACTGCACCACCCCAACCTCCGACTCAGCCTAACACACCATCATCAGTGTGCTCAGCACTGTCCCAATTCCGGTAAGTGATACTACACTGTACATATATTATTTCTACCTTATATAGGCTGTGTATTTTTATGTGTTATTTGGTATGATTTGACAGCTTTATAGCTTAAAGGTTACTGAAGAGAGTGTTTCTGCCGAGGGCGCTTGTGTGAGATTTTCTGCCGACGGCGCTTGCGTGAGATTTTTGCTACGGAGAACTGTGCAGCAATTGTTGTGGAGAAGTATTTCTAATTTATATAGGCTGTGTATTTATCATATCATTCCTGCTTTTACTATATGTTACTGTTATTTTAGGTTTTATGTGTTATTTGGCATGATTTGGTAGGTTATTTTTGGGTCTGGGAATGCTCACAAATTTTTCCCATATAAATAAATAGTTATTGCTTCTTCGCTTTACGACATTCCGGCTTACAAACTGTTTCATAGGAACGCTCTACCTGCGGATGGTGGGGGAAAACTGTATAAGATTGAAGAAAACTAATATTTACTTTTATTACTTTCAAAGTTTTGCAAAAGTCAGTTTGTCACGGCTTGGTGTTTTTGTGGCTGGAAAATAGTTGAAACTACATGACCACTATATTTTTTTATAAACAAATAAATCATGGTATTAATCATGTCTGTGAGTGTTCTAACTGAGTAACTTTTCACCAAACGTCCCTTGCTGCTATAGATTTCATTGGTCTAGTCAGGGGGACATGACTGTTCAAGTTCTCAGGGTCTGCTGCAGAAAGAGTTAAGTCTGGGATCTGATGCTCAGTGTATAGATAACAAACTTCAAGGTCTGTAGCAGCCAAGATAGAGAACTGGGATCCTAGAAGTGGGAATAGATAGGGGATACAGCCCAAGGAGATAAAAGTCAGATATTCAGGAAAATTATGCAATTTTTTTTAGCACTGCTTCAGTTTCTATTATTACTTTTTATGGTTTTACCATAAAACCAGGGCGAACCAAAAGGGTCAGACCAGTTATGCTCACAGATCTCCATTTTGCAGATGACATAGTCCTGCTCTCTGACCAGATGGAGGAAGCACAGCAGCTACTGACACAAGTGGAAATTGAGTGCAATAAAGCTGGACTTCACCTAGACGCTAAAAAGACAGAGTACATGGCATTTAACTGTGACGAAGGTACTCTCAAGACAGTAGAGAATGATACCATTAAGAAAGTCTTTGACTGCAAGTACCTCGGATCAAGAATGGTGAGTTCGGAGAAGGACATAAAGATACGGAAGGCACTGACACGGAGGGCTATAAAGGACATGAAGGAAATCTGGAAGTCGAACCTGACCAGAGGGCTTAAAAAGAGGATTTTCATAGCAGTCATAGAGTCCATTCTCACGTATGGATGTAAGACGTGGACACTCACCAAGACTATGTGAAAGTCTCCAGATGGTTGCTATACACGAATACTCCGGATGGCTCTTGACGTGAGTTGGCATCAGCACATGATGAATGTCGAGCTCTATAATGACCTGCCAATGCTCACCACTAGAATAGAGGCGAGAAGACTGCAACTAGCGGGGCACTGTCTACGCCACCCCGAGCTACCTGCCAGCCTGGTCATCATATGGGAGCCCAAGCACGGGAGGATGAACCCTGGGCGCCCTCCCAAGACTATGGTCAACATGCTCCTAGAAGACAGCGGCGCGGCTAATGTAGATGAACTGAACACACTGATGAGGGAGAGGGAGAAGTGGAGAGTCCGTCATCGTGCCCGACGCCGGCCCCCTAGGCCTGAGTCGACGTGGTAGTAGTAGTACCTTCAGTTACTGCGTTTAATAAATCTCAAAAGCTTTGTACAGGGCTTCCAATAAAGTCATTCAGAAATTAAATGCTTTATTTATTCCACAGCAGTTACTCAACAACTGGGCACTAAATGGAATTTAATTGGTTTATTATGTAGGTATTTCAAGTAAAACCGAATACAATGGAGATGAAAACTGCCGTTTCAGGGCATTTCAATGCAAGTGGTGGAGGCTGCAAATTAGATAAGGACTCACACAGCTCTGCTCTTTGAACTGAATATAATAGATAAGGAGTTAAATTTCTGCATGTGGTCAAGGAGGATGCAGGATGGGGTCAGAGCCTCCCAATAATTTGAATGCCCACATTCCCAGTCCTTCACTGGTTTTGAGAGGCTTTTGTAGTTGGGGAAACCAGATGGTACATGAAGGAGTATCAGAACAGCAGCAATAAAATCTGTTGCTAATTACTTGTCTTATCTTTTTATGGAACAATGAAATATGGTAGTCAAGGAAAGCCACTTAGCCTCTAATAATTCATCCAACCAAAGGAACCCTCAATTGTTCCAACATTAGATTGGTTTGATTCAACGCTCCATTCAAGATTTTTTCCTTCATGATTTGTCCGGAAATCCATTCCAATTACTGATCACACTCTCCATGAAGAAAATCTTCATAACTTTAGAAATGACAAGTCATAAAATGCAGAACAGAACACCATTCACTGCTAAGAGGACATTTCATAATGGAATAAAGCTAACAACTTTGCTCACATTTCCCAATAAGTATAACAATATGGTGTCAGAGCAGAGCGAAACATTCAAAACTTAATCAATGAGCTGGGGTTTTGGATGAGATTATTTTTAAATAGGTCCCAGGTGAGTTTTAATATTTATGGAAGTCCAAGACATTGACTACGTTCAATAACAGTAGCAATGAGTTTGGGGACAGAAAGCATTGGCAGTCAAAGCCATTCACTTCTGCTGAGAGTGGCACTGAACATCAGACAGACATCCCTGGTAGAAAGCTAAGGGCTGGATGGGAACTGTATCCAGACACTTTCACTGGGATATGACCACTAAATTCTACAGTGGATCCAATAAGCAGCAGATAGGGAGATGCACCAACATTTGACCCCCTTAATGGATATCAGGCTGCAGTAATCAGTAATCATACCTAGAATAACTCTCCGGAGTGGAACTTTGTCGAACACTTGGCGTGTTGGAAAAGCTGGCCAGAGATCCAGCAGGTCAGAAGGCAGGGTGGTCAGATTGTTGCTGGAAATGTCAATGTTAGTTATATTTTTGAGATATTGAGCTGCTTTTGCAGGAATACTTGACAGCCTGTTGTTGTGCAGGTCAAGGGTTCGAAGGTTTGGCATTTCTTGTAGCGAATCCCAGGGAAAAGTCGACAATACATTTCCATCGAGGCGCAATTCATGGAGTTCTTTTAAATTATAAAAGCTACGAGGATCTATGGTGTTAATGGCATTATATGTTAACCAAAGATATCTTAAATCCACAAGGTAATAAAATGCTTCACGTGGAAGTTGGCGGACAGCAGTCTTCTCCACTCGAAGTTTAACAGTGTCCACTGGCACATTGACGGGGATTTCAGACATATCTGGGTCGTTGCATAATGCGGACCTGTAAAAACAAAGTTATTTGCTTTACTTCTCTTTATCTGGATATCGTTCATGTTGTTTCACTTTAAAAACCTCATAAGCTATTAAAAGGAAAGATTTTAATGTGATGCTGATGTATTTGTCAGCTTCTGCTGTTTTTAACCACAGAATTTTGCCTTCTATTTAATAACAAAGACTTACTGCCTATCTTTTGCCTCCATTTTCTTTAATAATATTGTACTATTACCTTGTATCTTTAAAATATTTTGTTTTTCTATTGTATAACCCTTTAATAGTATTAGTTCATGTAATGTTGAAACTTTATAAAGCACTGATGAGGCCTCACTTGGAGTATTGTGAGCAGGTTTGGGCCCTTTATCTTAGAAAGGATGTGCTGGAACTGGAGAAGGTTCAAAGGAGGTTCACGAAAATGATTCCAGGATAGAATGGCTTGTCGCATGAAGAGTGTTTGATGGCTCTGGGCCTGTATTCACCAGATTTCAGATGAATGAGGGGTGACCTCATTGAAACCTATCAAATGGTGAAAGGACTCGACAGAGTGGATGTGGAGAGGATGTTTCCTATGTTGGGAGAGTCTAAGACCAAAGGACACAGGATCAGAATAGAGGGGTGTCCTTTTAGAACAGAGATGGGGAGGAAGTTCTTTAGCCAGAGATTGGTGAGTCGGTGGAATTCCTTGCCACAGGCAGCTGTGGAAGCCAGGTCTTTATGTATATTTAAGGCAAAGGTTGATAGATTCTTGATTGGACAAGGCATGAAGTGATACGGGGAGAAGGCAGGAGACTGGGGCTGAAAAATTGGATCAGTCATGGTGAAATGGTGGAGCAGACTTGATGGGCCAAATAGCCTAATTCTGCTCCTATATCTTATGCTCTTAAGTACTTCTTTAAGAGAATAAAGCTTTCTTCAGAAATTAAGAAAACTACTTCAAGTGCTATTTACAATAACGTAAACTTCTTCTTCATTCTATTTCTCCCTTTCTGATGACATGGCCCAGGAAATTGTTTCCTCTCATTTAATATTCTCAT
Source organism: Mobula hypostoma (assembly GCF_963921235.1). Classification (NCBI taxonomy): domain Eukaryota; kingdom Metazoa; phylum Chordata; class Chondrichthyes; order Myliobatiformes; family Myliobatidae; genus Mobula; species Mobula hypostoma. Next base: position 109,694,742 of record NC_086100.1, on the reverse strand, counting down.
TAAAGATCTTTTTGCATAGGCATGTTGGAGTACTGTCTCATTAGTTACCCTATCTCTATATGATATTTTCAGCATTCTTCTAAGAAACCACATTTCTGTTGCTTCTAAGTTTCTTTGGAGTTCTGGTGTTATAGTCCATGTTTCGGAAGCATACAGCAAGATTGACCAGATGTAACATTTTAGTAGCCTAAGCCTTGTTGTCATAGAAATGTGTCTGTTGGTAAAAATGGGTTTCATTTCAGTTAGTCCTGATGAAGGGTCTCGGCCTGAAACGTCGACTGTACCTCTTCCTATAGATGCTGCCTGACCTGCTGCGTTCCACCAACATTTTGTGTGTGTTGCTTCATTTTTTGGAAGTTGGTTTTGGCAATGGCAATTCTTCTTTTTATTTCTACTTTATTTCTAGCATTTTGTGATATAAAGCTACCAAGGTAATTAAAGCTGGTCTTTTGTTCAATCACTTGGTTACCGATGTACAATTGGCAGTTGGGAGTATCCTGCTGTTTTGATATTACATTTGGTTTTTTTGCAGTTGATGGTTAGACCAAAATCTGCACTTGTTTGTACTACTTTGTCTAGAGGAATTTGTAGGTCTTCTGCAGCACTTGCTATTAGGGTGGTATCGTCTGCATACCTTATATTGTTGATGTTAACACCTCCAATTTTTATCCCATCTAGGTCTTCTATTTCCCTGAGAATCATTTCACTATAGATATTAAATAATTCCAGTGAGGCAACGTATCCCTGTCTAACTCCTCTTTGAATTTTAGTCCAACTGCTTATATTATCATCAATTTTTATCGCCGCCATTTGGTTCCAATATAAATTTTGAAGCAGTTGTTGGTCTCTTCCATCAATGTTTAGTTTAGCGAGAATTTGAAATAACTTCTCATGTTGCATTTCGTTGAATGCTTTGGTGAAATCAATAAAACATAAAAAGACATCATTTTGATATTCAATTGCCCTTTCTGAAAGCATTTGTAGTATGAATATTGCGTTCCTAGTTCCTCTATCCTCAATAAACCCATATTGCAGTTTAGAAGTTTCTAATCTTAACTTGTTTTTAATTCAACTCAGAACAATTATCAATAAAATTGTTATTATGTGACTCCTAAAACTGATTGTTGTATAATTTTTACAGTCAGTAGTTCCAGGAATTTTTGGCAGAGTTATAAATACTGATTTCAAAAGGTTGTCAGGCAATACACCAGACTTATATATGCCATTAAACAGTTCAAAAAGAGTATCTATGCCCAGATCTTCTAGGGCTTGTATCATTTCCACTGAAATTTCATCAGGTCCAGTGGCTTTATCATGTTTCATGCTTTTCATTGCTTTAGTTTTTTTTCTTTGGTAATAGGTGGGCCAGAATTAGGATGTTTAATATCTTGGGGTTCCCCTCTATTATCTTCAAAAAGCTGCTTATATACTGAATCCACCTCTCACATACTTTATCTGGATCTGTTAGTATGGATCTGTCTGCTGATCTATTAACTATTTTTTCTACTAACGTGTAAAACAAAATACAAAAATTGTGGCAGGTGAGATTTCTGCACGATTTGGAATCAATTTTATGCTTTAGTTTACAGCATAGACATTTGTTTTACGATTATAAAAATGAGGGTACTCAAATAAATGCACAAACTTCTACCCTTGAACTCTCTGGTCACCCTCCCAACACATAACCCACATTGCCACCAAACATCGCCACCAAACATCAGCACACTGGGATACATTTCAATTGACCTTGTCATCCAAATCATTGACTTGCATTATGAACAGCTGAGGCCTCAGCACCAATCTACTTGGCAGGCCACTGATCAGAGTTTCACACTGTGAAAATAATACATTTATTCCTATTCCTTATTTTCTGTCCATTGAACAGACTTCGACCCATACATTATGTCACCCCTGTACCAACTGGGTTTAATAATCTCTTGCACATCACGTATTGAAGACATTCTGAAAGCCCAGAGTACCCATCGAGCGATTTCCCCCTTCATCTATTGTGTGAGTTGCAACCTCAAAAGAAAGAAACATTAAATATGATTTACTTTTTATTCATCCAAATTGACTCTGCCTAATCCTATTATTTTCCAACTAGCTGTAGCCATTTTCTTAATAACTGATTGCAACAGTTTCCCCAATACTGCTAGTGGGCTGGCTGATGTTTTCACAAATTTCTTTCTCCCTTCTTTCTGAAATAGTAGCTTTTAGCTGCACATTTGACTCTCTTAAGAGCTCTCGTAGAATATACAGGATTTCAGCAGATGACAACTATGCATAGGCTGTCTCCATAGTCATTTCCTTGTTTGGACATCATTTCCTAGGAATTAATGATCTTTCAGTCTCATTAATTTCTTCAATACCAGTTTTATTTATTTATTTGTTTATTAACTGGTTTATTTATCTATTTATCATTTATAGGTTTATCTAATTTGTTTGTTTGCTTATTCTAATTTCCCCAAGCTCTAATTTCCAGGAGTTTGTTCTGTATCTTCTTCCGTGAAGACTTAAAATATTTGTTTAATTTCTCTTGCCTTACTCTGTGAGAGAGCATCATTAACTTTTATTTTTACTTTCCTTTTTTTCTATCTTTAATACCTCTATTTTTCTTTTGAAGCCCCTGACCTGGAGTTACACGCTGACTACAGTTCTTTGCGGGAATGGGACCCGCTCTCAGGGTTCCATAACTGGCCGTTGTTCAACACTCCAAACGCTCGGCCTAAGAGCCCAACTCCAATACAAAGGCCTAGAATCTCAGGGCTCTGGAGACGGTTGGAACAAGGGTCAGTGTCATGACAGGAGACCTGTGTGTCGTCGGGATATCTGCTGTGTGCCTGGAGACCCGGGATCTTCGCGGTCTTCAGGCACAGAGCTCGAAAAAAGTGACGTAACAGGCTTTTAACATCATAAATTAGCGAGTTGTTTGTTATGTCTCCCCGTTTGCAGGAAAAATGGAGACACCTCTTTCTCCCTTATTAGGGAGAGAGAGAACCTGTGATATGTTCAATACCGGGTGAAACGTGAAGTTTTTGGGGTAACTGCAAGTCTGTGTCTTTGCTATTGCTTTGCTCACGCTTGAGTGCTTGGTGGCGGGTGCCAATGCTTTTTTTTGCCGGTGGGGGGAGGGGAGATTGTTGTTTGCTGCCACTTACGCACAGAAGCTGGGGGGACTTTGGGGTTCTAACATTCAACTGTCGTTCATTCTTTGGGGCACTCCTCTGTTTTTGTGGATGATTGTGAAGAAAAAGCATTTTAGGATGTATATTGTATACATTTCCCTGACATTAAATTGTACCTTTGAACCTTTTTATGTTCAGCAGAATCTCTCACAATTATTTTGTTTTTTTTCCATTAGGTGTTTTACTATACCCAACTTTGCACCTTATGCTTTTATATCTTATTTCCTTCGGATATAAAACACAGAATAAAGTAAATGCATTTGTAATTAATCATCATTTTTATTGTTTCACAATTTTATGGTATCAGTAGCAAGCTATGAGCAGAGTTAGAACTTAGAAGAGTACAGAACAGGAACAGAACAGGTTGTGCGGAACCAGCCAAAAACATAAATCAAAAACACCCAATATTCGTACACGGAATAATGGGACATAAACAAAGTGCATTATAAATCATATTAATCTACCGTATACTATAGAGAGGAGACCATTCACCCGCATTATCCACACCAGTCAGAAAAGTGACGTTTTATGTAAATCCCATAGCCAGTTTTCAATCTGGAATGTTGGTATATTTGTTCAGCTACATTTTGATAATTGTGGAAGTTTCTGCCTCAACCGCCTTTCAGGAGGCAAATTATGGAAGAAGTCACAATATATTGGGTGAAAAGAAAATCCTTAACTTCCCTTTGATGAAGTGCAAGCCTTCAAATTATTGACCCGCCAAGAGAAGCACAAAATTACTTTTATATCGAAACTGAAATCAGAAAGTACTCAGACAGATCCTCTGGCAAGAAAAACAGAGTTAAAATTTCTCGTCTAAGCTCATATCAGGAAACAATACCACTCGTTTATGTCATCATTTACATTACGTGGCCTGATCTGTCGAGCATTTCCAGCATTGTGCGGATTTATTTCGTCACTCTGCACGGGCTGGATTTCTTACAGCTGTGTACAACTCAATGCACTTCCATCACAGTCCTCGTTATTGAAAAGAAAACATTATCCTGACCAATCTCACTGTAGAACTAAAATTCTCCAGCCTTAGCAATCTTGTTGCAAGTTCTTTCTGTTCCTTACAACTTTCCTGTAGTACGATAAGTAGAACAGGGTGCAACATTATTCCAGCTCAGGGCGTGGAGTTCGAAGTTCAATCCCAGCATCCTCCGAAGGAGTTTGTCCGTCCTCCCTGTGGATTGCATGGGATTTCCCCAGGTGCTCCAGCTTCCTCGCACAGATGAAAGATATTAATTGGTCGTTGTAAATTGTATCATGTTTGGATTAGAGTTAAATTGGGGTTTTCAGGGGTAGCTGGACAGCATGGCTTAAAGTGCCTGAAGGGCCTATTCTGTGCACTCCAAAGAAATAAATAAATGGACTATACACAATTTACTGACTGCGGCCTAACTAATGTTTCAATCAACTTTACAATGACACACCCACTTCACCCTCCCCACCACCCCCCGCCATTCTTGTTTTCTATATCCATATGTACATAATTGCATTGGCTAGTATGGCCAACACTTTCACTATAACAGGGAAGCTTTTTAACAAAACGCCTTCACAGTATTAAGCTCAGCCTGAGACACTCGTATTACTCATTTTTGTGACCAAAACCTAAAGCATGCTTTCAATAGACCTTAGATTCAGGAACATACATTGGGCTTATTGGAATTTTGTTATCAATAACCAACGTTCACAATCAAGCACCTGTTAGAAAATATGCACTGGCACTTCGCTAGTGATGAAAGATTAAGTGTAATTTAATGCAATTGTACAGCATTAAGAAAATGTCTTCCATCTAAATCACTGGATTTTTCAAAAATGGCGTTTAACAACTATTACAGGATGGTTTAAAAACACTGAAATCAAAATGTATTGTTCTGCTTTGCATTTCACAGCTCATCATCTAGATATGGGACAATATATTTCTATCTGTCTAATTGACTTACCTAATCCCAGTGCCATCACTTCTACCGTGGAAAAGGCAGGTACATTGGGAAGGGCAGAAGGAAGATAATTCTTCACAAATAGTAGCCAACAATAAAAAGACAGAAATCAAATACATAATTCAAAGTCACCAAAACTAGGTACAAAATAAAGCTTTTAGTCCTTATTTCGATGCATCTTCTGTTTCAATATGTGATGGGTTCAGACCGGTAGCAGAGGATTACAAGGGATTAGCTGAGATTTGTAGGTCATGTAACCTTCAGGTATCCCCGGGAAGAGCTCAGTTTTCAGCTCAGCATATTTAGAAGGATATTGTTGCATTGGCCAAGACGAAATAATCTGTACTTGGAGCTGTTTACAATTATGTTATCTTAGATATATTTCTGTTACACAAATTGCAGCTAATTAGATTTAAATATCATTCTTAAAAGATATTAATTGGCTGTCAAACAATCATAGTTTAGTTGAAATTAGTATATTGTGGAAAAAAAGAATTAAATCACGAGAGCTTACGCACAATACAGAATTGCTAAAATGAATGTAACATTTTTATATGTAAAAGAAGCTGAATTAAGATAATACAAATCGTTTAGAATAAATAAGTGACTGTAACGGTGAAGAAATACTGAGAAAGATTATGATGTTGAGATACATCCCAGGATGCATTGGGACACATCATCACTGATGTAACGCAAGATCACATGGTGTTTCGGGTCTTTCAACATAAGACACTCTCGCTCAGGCGGCCCAGCCAGGGTTGATCAGGCCCAGCTTGTGTCCCAGCAGCGTTGGTCCACGGGTCACACCTCTTGATCCACAACCTCCTGGAGGCTCGCTCAGCAGCCTCTGTAATGGTCCTGATGGCCCTTCTCTTTGCAGCTCCTGTAATGCCAAGGAGAGAGTAGCAGTCAGCAAAACCTCCACACCCCACCTCTACAGGCTCACTTCATGCCCTCCACCCCTGTACTTGGCACTGCTCTACTGCTTTTGGCTTCCTTACATTCAAACGCCTACCACTTAAGTCAATGCCACTGACGTGATATTTTGAATCACCCTTTTCTTACAAAGCCTTCTTAATTATGGCATGTTACACATGTATTGATGTATCAGAACAGGGAAGATCATTTGGTCCACTGTTTCCATTCCATCCCACACAGAGCAATCCCATCAGTTCCATGTCCCTTCTCTCGACTTCCCTCTACCCCTGTAACTTATCATGTATAAATGCCTTTGATCCTTCCTTCCCCTAGCTGGAGCAGGGCAATTTACAGTAGCCCATTAGCATACCAGCCAGCACACCTTTCCATTTAGGGAAGAAACTGCGGAAGAAATCTTTGTGTTCACAGAGATAATTCACAAACGCAGTACTTAAGGGCAGGATTGAACATGCGTCCCTGCAGCTGTAAGGAGCAGCAGTAACAAAGGAACCCTATGCAAAGATTTCATTGTACTTCTAATCAAGATTAAATCAAATGAAGTGCATAATTAATTTCAAAATAAATAAAAAACATCTATCATTTAGCCAGAAAGCCAAAGAATACAGATACTTACAGCAATCTCCAATGCATGCATCTCTCATATGTTATCAACGGTGACTGCAAAATGGCATCAAAATCAGTAAAGAATTAGATAAATAAATTCTATTGCTCTTTTCCAGTGCTCCACCCTGTCCTCCTGCAGATGTTGAATTCTGATTCGTGCAATACCAAGCATGTCAAAATGTTCCAGAATTTTCCATGTAGTGAGAGCTCTTCATTTGAGTATTAAATCCACATTGCAATTCCTCCATTTGTGAATCACACCATGATCTCACACAGATTGCTCCCCTCCTCAGCCTTGTAGAAGTGACATGCATTGTATTGACCCAAATGTAACTGAGTTGGATTGAGCAGAAATTGAAAATGGATCTCTGATTTGTGTGACAAATAAACTTAGTGCATTTCCCTTACCATGCTGAGAAATGAAAAGATGTTCTTCAGATTTCACAAAAAAAATCAGTTTTCCTTAGAAAACTTTCAAATTCCTGGGTGTCAAGATCTCTGACAACCTAACCTGGTCCCAATATATCAATGCAGTTATAAAGGATGCATGATAGCAACTATACTTTATTAGGAGTTTGAAGAGATTTCTTATGTCAACAAATACACTCAAAAACTTCTATAGTTGTACCGTGGAGAGCATTCTGACAGGCTGCATCACTGTCTGGTATGGGGTGGGAGGGCTACTGCATAGGACTGAAAGAAGCTGCAAAAGGTTGGAAATCTAGTCCGCTCCATCTTGGGTACTAGCCTACAAAGTACCCAGGACATCTTCAGGGAGCGGTGTCTCAGAAAGGCAGCATCCATTATCAAGAACCTCCAGCACCCAGGGCATGCCCTTTTTTCACTGTTACCATCAGGTAGGAGGTACAGAAGCCTGAAGGCACACACTCAGCGATTCAGGAACAGCTTCTTCCTCTCTGCCATCTGATTCCTAAATAGACATTGAACCCTTGAACACTACCTCACATTTTTAATATATGTGTTTTTGCATGATTTTTAGTCTATTCAATACGCGCACATATACTGTAAATGATCCACTTATTATTTTTTTCTTCTATATTATGTATCGCATTGAACTGCTGCTGCTAAGTTAACAAATTTCACGACACGTGCTGGTGATAATAAACCTGATTCTGATTCTGAGAACTAACCAAGGTTATGCTTAGGCCTGTGATCTTGGACACAAGTGTGAACTCTGCAGAATGAAGGTCTGAAAAGTGTGCAACAAACTTTAAGGCTGACATTTTGCTTGAAACTATGCAATAAATAGTAAAATTCATATTCTTACAAAGGCTAGTTGAGATCAAGTCGGTACACAGCTGATCGGTTAATGCACTTCATCCAATCCAGTCAGTTGAGAGACTGAGTTGTAGAGGGAGAGTAATCAGGCCAGGAATTCATTTATTGGATTGTAGAATGACAGGCGATCCTTTGGAAGTGTGTAAATTCATAACAAGTGCAGATACAATGAATGAACAGTCTTTTTTAAAAAAACAGGTCTGGGGAAATCAAGAACTTGGAACTTAGAAGAATGACAAGTGATGTTATAGAGGTGTATAAATTATAAGGGGCATAAATCTGGTGAAAGCACACAGTCTTTTTCTATGTTATGGAATCTGGAACTAAATGACATAAGTTTAGAGTGAGAGAGGAGAGATTTAATAGAAATCTGAGTTTCATCCAGTAGGTGGTCTGTATAATGAAATGAGTTGGCAGAAGAGTTTGAAACAGGTACATTAACATTTTAAAGGTACATGGGCAGGAGATGTTATGGACAAATAGTTAGATGAGAATCTTGGTTAACGTGGACTGTTTGGGGTGGTGGAGCTGTTTCCAAGGTGTGTGACCATGCTGGATTTCACCTTTTCCAACATCAGTTGCTGCCAAACAGATCTGGCTGTTACTTAATCAACTTGAGCACTTCTTGGCATTTATTTCTTTCCTCCACACCAACCCCCCAAAAACAGACTTTCCTCATGATTTAAAAAATAGATAGAGGAAGAAATGGTGCAAAAGATGACCTTTACATTTATGATCATTACATTCAGTAGTGCAAACTTTAAAGAAAAAACACAAACATAGCACTTTGCCCCTCATTTGGCTCCTTGAGGTGATAGCCCTTTCATTGTTCAAGGGCCTTTCACCCCTCCATGTAGAAGGAGAGTACACTGTGGCCTTTCCCTACAGCACCATAGCGTTGTCTGCACCGAGCTTCAGTGCATCCCTCGTCATGAACTCCTGCAACCTGGACCACACCCATTCTTCAGCATCCCTTTACTGGTATCTCCCTGATTTAGGTGGACCAAATGCCATTCTTCATTGAACTGAGGAACTTTCATCAGTACTTGAAGATTCAGTGCGCTTCCCCAGAACGCCCCAGCGATCAGAGATCAGTTACACAGCTACCAGGGACAAACTGGGTAAATCCACACTCTGCAAAGGTAGTGTACCTTGAGACAATTCACCATTTTTCTTCTCAAAATTCAGTCAAACCATTAGAGATGCAAATTAATATTGGAATTGGGGATCTAGGAAATTCAACCAATAGTCCTTCAATGTAACCAGTAATAGCTAAGGAATGAATTGCAAAGCTTTGAAGTACCAGCTTGAAAATCATGTAAAGGATATTCATCATTGAACTACACATAGAACAATGTTTTGTATTAAATTTCCCAAACCGAATGAATTACAGGCATCACACAAAATGCTGGAGGAACTCAGCAGGCCAGGCAACATCTATGGAAAAAAGTATGGTTCACGTTTCGGGCCAAGACCCTTCAGCAGTTCTAGAGGGTGCAGTTCTGCAAAGGGTTTCAGCCCAAAACGTCGACTGTACTTTTTTCCATTAATGCTGCCTGGCTTGCTGAGTTCCTCCAGCATTTTGTGTGGGTTGTTTGGATTTCCAGCATCTGCAGATTTTCTCTTGTGTGTGATGTAAGTATAGGCATACTGTATCAATAAGGAAGTTTTTGTAATATTATTCTCTTTTTTTAAATTACTTACAGAAATTACTTGCAAAATAATTGAAGGGAGATGGGTTGTAGAGAGAAAAGAATTGCAAAGGATCAATTTACTCAATTAAGAAAACCATTTATCTTGCATTCTTAATGCAGCTTGTACAGATAATTATCATTTAATTACAAATAAAAGGAGCCCAATACCCTTTCTGAAGAGAATTTACTGACAAACATCACAATTTTGCTTCCATATATCAGGAGGTTAGCAGTGTGTTTTAGTTTCTGGGAGGCACAGTACAGATCTGTCACAGATCATCCAGCAATTTGGAGTTTTGTAACCATCAGTGTGTTGCTTACTAACCATGAATTGCTGAGCATTTATTTTTAAGCACTATTATGACATGCCTTTAAACTGTCATTATGCTGCCAGGAAATTTGGGTGCAATAGATTGAAAAAAGCTGAATACACATGTATAAAGGAGTCCAGCTTTTTTAAAAATGTAAATGGACAAGGTGAGCTCCCTTACAAGTATACACCCAGAAGAACAGAGTTTATACGTTAAGATTACATGTCATTGCACTGAAAAACAAATCAGCAAAACTTTTGGTATGTTTTATTTTTTCAAAATCAGCTTCCTAATTTGAGTGCATGTTCCTGTTCTGCCCTCTGCTGGTGAAACATGACTTGTATTTGTTGTACATTCAATCATTATGGATCTTTCGCCTTTTCTGCTTTCAATGCATCCCAGAGCACTTTGTACCTGCTGGAGTCTGCTGTTTAAATCCAAGATTCTTTCAGAAGTCAGGAATGAGGCATAAAACAGGAACGTAACAGTGATGGGGGGGGGGGGGGGCAAGCCTAGGATAAAAACAGCTACTGTTACACACAGAGGTAAGGCAATGCCACGGATAAACACAATCCAATTCAATATATATTCAATACTGCTGTAAAATTAACATTCTCATCAAATTTAATTTAAATTCTCATTAAATTTAATGAGAAAATATTAGCCACAATGCTCAGTTTTCCAAAATTATACTTTGTATAACTATTAAACTGTCATGTATATAAAGGCTACTTAAATATAAGCAGATAATTAATTGGTAAACTGCAAAGAAAATGACAATTAAAATTAAACAGTCCTAATGAGGTACCTATGCAGTAGATAAAATGAGTGCCAACGTACATACAATGTTCACAAAGAGCAACTTGATTATGAAATAATCACCTGGAGCAGGGGTTCCCAACCTGTTGTCCACAGACCCCTCCGTCCATGACATAAAAAGGTTGGGAACCCCAACAAGCAGCATCTGTAGGAGGGAAAGGAATTGTTGAAGCTTAGGGTTGAAACCCTGCTTCAGAATTGAGAGGGGAGAGGGAGGAGCCTGAAGTGATTGGTGGACTGAAGAGGGGAGAAGAATAAGAGGCAGGTTGAGCCATGTAGATAGGAAAAGGTGCAGTTGGGAGGTAGAGACAGGTGGGTGGTAAATGTGGGTGGAGGGGGAAAAAAAGAGGCAGATGGAGCAAGGGGCAGGAGGGAGAGTTCAGTTGGAGACAACTGACCACTTTCTTCAAAATAGCATCTTTTATGTTCTCTTGCTTTAACATCACATAGAAAGTTCAGCACTTCTACTAAACGTTTGTGCACTTTTGTGCTTGACAACTGAACCTAACATTTCCAGATTCTGAAGAGGAAGTGTATCATACACAATTAGAAAGAGAGACATAAAAGTCCCCCAATATCGAACAATATCACCTCACTATCAGAACTGCCTAATGGGCCACCTCCACCTGCATACTTTGGCTGTGCTCCTCCACGCGTACAAACAGAAGCTGAAATAGGAGGATCCAATACAGAGTTGGTATGATGAAATTGATGAGTTTCTATAATCTATATCAACACACACGAAATGCTGGAGGAACTCAGCAGGTCAGGCAGCATCTATGGGGTGGACCTTTCATCAGGCCGAGACCTTTCATCAGGACTGGAAAGAAGGGGAAAGATGCCAGAATAAGAAGGTGGCCGGGAGGGAAAGGAGGACACAGGAGGAGCTTCTACTCAACTTCTTTGAGTTGGTAGTCAGCTCCATTTTCAAACACACAGTTGACAGCTTAGACAAGTATGTCACCATCATCACAGACTTTATCATGAAGTGTGTTGAGGACAATGTACCAAAGAGAAGAATCCAGGTGTTCCCAAACCGGAAATCATGGATGAACAGGGAGGTCCACTCTCTACTAAAGTCTAGGACTGAAGCTTTCAAATCAGGTGACTTTGACCTGTACAAGAAATCAAGATATGACTGCCATAAAGCTATCAAAGATGCCAAGAGACATAAACAGCCCAAAATTAGATGCCAAACAAGCCATTAGTTGTGGTAGGGCTGATGTGCTACAACAGGCTACAAATCAAAGTTGGGCAGCATCGCCAACACCAGTACCTCCCTTTCTAAAGAGGTTAAAACATCCTTTGCATGCTTGGAACAAGAGGGGATTGGTGTGTCTGCACCCAACCGACAGCCTCCAGTACACCTGAACCCACAGTCACCATTGTGGATGTAAGATTAGGCTCAGATGGTGTTCCTGGCCGTGTCCTTCGATTCTTTGCAGCTCAGCTGGTGGACGTATTTCCAGACATTCTTAAACTCACCCTGCTTCTGAGATTCCCACCTGTGTTAAGAAGACCACTATTAGATTAGATTAGATTCAACTTTATTGTCATTGTGCCAAGTACAGATACAAAGCCAATGAAATGCAATTAGCATCTGACCAGAAGTGCAAAAGAATACTATTTACAAAATAACTGCGAATAAGAAGTGCTACAGCATACAAATATAAAAGTACTGAGACAGAACAATACAGATGCAATACTGCTTGGCGCTGTGATGTGAGGTTCAGCAGGGAAGAAGTTCTTCCTGAGCCTGCTGGTGCGGGAGTGGAGGCTCCTGTAGCGCTGACCAGATGGGAGGAGTGTGAAGAGTCCATGGTTAGGGTGAGATGCATCCTTAATAATGCTTTTCGCCCTGCCCAGGCAGCATTTATGGTAGATGTTCTCAATGGTGGGCAATTGGGTGCTAATAATCAGCTGGACAGTTTTCACCACACGCTGGAGTGCTTTGCGATCCAATAGGGGACAATTGCCATACCACACTGAGATGCAGTTGGTGAGTATGCTCTCAATGGTACAGCGGCAAAAGTCTGTCAGTATCCTGGGACAGAGGTGAGCTTTCTTGATGCTCCTGTTGCACCTTTTTGATCAGGATGGAGTTCAGGGACCAGGTGAGATCATCGGAAATGTGGACACCAATGAATTTGAAGCTTGATACACGTTCCACTACAGCTCCATTGATGTAGATGGGGATGTGAGTGTGGCTCCTAGCATGCCTGAAGTCCACAATGATCTCCTTGTTCTTCTGGGTGTTAAGGGCCAGGTTGTTGTCGGCACACCATGCGGCCAGATGCTGGACCTCGTCCCTGTAGGCCATCTCGTCATCCCCTCTGATCAGGCCAACCACCGTGGTGTCATCTGCGAACTTGATTATGGAGTTAGAACCGTGTACAGGAACGCAGTAATAGGTGAAAAGGGAGTACAGAGGAGGGCTCAGCACACAGCCTTGAGGCACGCCGGTGTTCACCTATTATCCCGGTAGCTAAGGGAAACAAGGTAATATGCCTTAATGACGACTTAATAACCTAGTGCCTCTGACATCCATCCCTATGAAGTGTTTCAAGAATTTGGTCTTAACGAGCACTCTCTCCAGTCTCCCAAACAACTTCAACCCACTGTAATTCAACCACTGTCAAAACAGGTCTAGAGTAGACACCTCCCTGGTTCTACATTTATCTCTGGGGCATCTGAACAGTAAAGATACCCATGTCACAATATTGTTAATTAACTACATCGCCACCTGCAACATTCATCAATTCATACAAACTCATCATCTTGAGGCGTGGGAGTCAACACCTCCCTCTACAACTGGATCCCCGACTTCCTGGCCAACAGACCACCATCAGTAAGAGCCTGCAGCAAAGTAAACCACAAGACTTTGGAACAATTAGGCTAAACAGTCATGGCTGATTTAGTTTCCCTCTCAATCCCATTCTCCTGCCTTCTCTCCATAACCGTTGACACCCTTACTAATCAAGAACCTATCAACATCTTCTTTAAATATATGGCTTCCACAGCTGTCTGTGGCAATGAACTTCACCACCCTCTGGCTAAATTCCTCATCTTTTTTCTAAAGGAATGCCTTATGTTCTGAAGCTGGTCCTAGCGTCTCCCACTATTGGAAACATCCTTTCCACGTTAACTCTATCTAAGCCTTTCAATAGTTGGTATTTTTCCGAAACTCTAGTGGGTGCAGGTCCAGAGACATCAATCGCTCTTCATACAGTATGTAAACACTTCATTCCTGGAAACATTTTTGTGAGCGTGCTCTGGACCCTCTCCAATGTCATCATATTCGTTATTAAATATGGAACCCAGAAATGTTCACAATACTCCAAGTGTGGTCTGACCAATGCCTTATGAAGCCCCAGCATTACAGCCTTACATTCTCGTCCTCTTGAAATGAATACTAACACTGCATTTGCCTTCCTTATTACCAACTCAGTTTTCAAGTATTACCAACTCAACCTTTAGGGAATCTTGTACAAGATTTCAAGGACTACCAAGTTCCTTCACACTTCCAATTTCTGAATTTGATCCTTGCTTAGAAAAGTTAGCCAGCTGGTGGTGTAGTGGCATCAGCGCTGGACTTCAGAGCGAAGGATCCCAAGCTCAAATCCAGCCAGGTCCCTTGCACGCTTTCCATCCAGTTGGGTTGAGTGTCAAGCTAGCAACTCGGCCTCGTAAAAATAAGAAAGCCTGCTAAAAAAAAATGCCGTCATGACGGCATCCCGATGACTCCACCTGGAGTTAAGGGCTTTCTTCGTCTTCTAGAAAATAGTCCACACTTTCATTCCTTCTACCAAAGTGCATGACCATACACTTCCCTACACACACACCTCTGCCACAATATTTCTCAACGCTTGTGCCTCCTACTCTAATCTCTATACAATCATGACAGCGTAGCCAGATTTTGCTTTAACTCCATCTATAAGTTTGCAGATGATACATTTGAAGAAGCCCCGTCTTGGAGTACAGGAAGGAGATAGCGAGCTTAGTAATATCGTATCACGTCAACAACCTTTCCTAGGATGTGAGCAAGCATAAGAGCTGGTCAGTGACCAGGACGGGGAGAGGTGTACATGCTCCCGTTTCCATTAACGGCAGTGAGGTCAAGGGGGTTGAGGTCTTCAAGTTCCTAGGAATGAACATCATCAATAGCCTGTCCTGGTCTAACCACATACCAGTCAAGAAAACACACCGACTCTACTTCCTCAGTAGGCTAAAGAAATTTGGCATGTCCCTGTCAACCATTTCCAATTTTTCGCAATGCACCATGGAAAGCATCCTAGTTTGGAATGAAACTGCTCTGCATGCGATCTCAGGAATAGCTCCGCACATCATGGAAACCAGCTTCCTGTCAATAGATTCTGTCTCAGTAAAACAGACAGCATAATCAAAGACCCCCACCAACCCCAGATGTTCTCTCTTCTCCCCTCTTCCATTGGCCAGAAGATACAAAAAAGCCTGAAAGCATGTACAACAAAGGCTCAAGGCCGACCTCTAGTTGTAAGCCTATTGAATCATTCCCTAGTACGATAAGATGGACTCCTGACCACACAGTATACCTTGTTATGACCCTGCAACTTATCGTCTGCTTGCTCTGCACTTTATTCTGCATTCTGTTATTGTTTTATCTTGCACTACCCCAGTGCACTGTGTAATGAATTGAACTGCATGATCATTATACACGACAAGCTTTTCACCGTACATGTGACAATAATAAACCAATTCCAATTCCCACCCAACTCCTTCACTAATCCTTCCTGAGCACTATGCCTATAGATTAGTCTATCATCGAGACCTGGGTTGCCAGTGGATTAACCGGCTGTTATTATGCACAATGTAGTAAGTTTGCACTAACATCTGCTCCATCTTCTAATTTAAGCTCAAGTATAAGTAAATCAATAATAAAACAAAACAAAATAAAAACAGCAGGGGTCCCCAACCTTTTTTATGCCGTGGGCCAATACTATTAAGCAAGGGGTCTGTGGTTCCCAGGTTGGGAAATCCTGCTTTAGAGGTTAGGCAGTATCCCAGAAGAGGAAAACAGCGTTGACATTTTGTGCTAATTATCCTTCATTACAACCTGTTGAGTATTTGCAAGGATTGTTGTTTTATTCAGACTCTCCATCACCAGCACTATTTCAGCTATGTACAAATGCGTGCTCGTGGTTTTGTCTCCAGAAAATCTATAATTTGTCTACATTATTTATGATGTGAAAGGTACTTGAAAGTATTACAGATTCAATGCCTGAAAGTAAAACAATAATGTACTTCATGAGGTGGATGTAATGTGTTATGATGAAAGCTTTCAAAGTAACTAGGCAGTTCCACCCTTGTTCCTGTAAAGAT
This sequence comes from Mobula hypostoma, assembly GCF_963921235.1. NCBI lineage: Eukaryota > Metazoa > Chordata > Chondrichthyes > Myliobatiformes > Myliobatidae > Mobula > Mobula hypostoma. The sequence continues at coordinate 109,678,588 of NC_086100.1, read as the reverse complement.
GTGAGATCACGATTTCTCTTGGGTCAATTTGATGCATTGTTAAAGGCCACCCGTGTCTTCTGTGATTTGTTTATAATTGTTCTTAATAACTATAATTGACATTTTAAATTTAGTGCAATACAATTCCCAATAATAAACAATTGGATTACTGAACACCTTGCTCCACACAGTTTGATCTCCTGATCATTAAAAGATTATTATTTTTTTCTTAATGATAATATCTTTTGTGCATTATACTCAGTGTAAATTCATATTTTAGTATGCCTTAACAACCTGATTGGATACTGCAGCCTTTCTTCCCCTTTCACTGGTAACTGGCAGCCACCAGGCCCAATTCCAATCAACAAGTGGAGTCCATCCATGGATTTCTTTCCAAAAGAGCATCCATGTTCCTGATACCCTTCATATGATTTGCCATGCAGCAAGTATAGCAAATATTTTCCTGCATAAGATGATTAAAAAAAATACTTACAAAGTTAGTTCTTTCCTTCATGCATTGCACCTATTTTAATGTACTCCCTCACATAAGGCCAGTCCCACATCTTGGATCGGAGGTGCGACCTAGTTTCCAACAGATGGGCTCGTGACCATGACCAACACATCTTTTTGATACACACTCAGTGATCCTCTGACACAGTTCAACAATGCTGAGGAAAGTTATGGCCAAAGACAATAAAGTTACGAAGAAGATGCGGATATTTTGACACATTGAAGAAAGGAGCAGAATGATGAAATCTATGGCGTTGGAATCGGTTGTTTTTATATCCTTTTTGTAAGCTATTAATTGGATTAATGAAAGACTAAAATTGTAGTTTTAATCATAGGTTTTACTGCCATAATTTGCATTTTTAACAAACTCATGTATTTTTCACAGTATGTGATTCATCCCCACTTACTAGCAGAAGGCAGTATAGCAGTTACAAATACCTTTGCAGTTGTTAATCCGTTAAATACTAGCAGATTACACACATTATAATTGTTCTAATTATATAACCTTTCGATCGGATTCTGTTATCTAAGGAATTTTCTGTTATCTGGATTATAAAGGTGATAGATTTTTCAAAGGTGCCATCAACATCAGTAAGACAAAGGAGAAGGTGATGGACTTTAGGAAGACCAAGCCTGTATTGCTCCCTGTTACTATTGATGATGAGGATGTGGATGTGGTGAGGACCTACAAGTACCTGGGGATGCACCTGGATGACAGACTTGAGTGGAGCACCAACACAGAGGCTGTGTGCAAGAACAGCCAGAGTTGCCTGTACTTCCTGAGGAGACTGAGGTCCTTTGGAGTATGCAGGCCTCTCCTTCACATGTTCTACCATTCTGTTGTCACCAGTACAATCTTCTATGTGGTAGTGTGCTGGGGCAATGGCATCAACATGGGTGATGCCAACAGGCTCAATAAATTGATCAGAAAGGTTGGCTCTGCTATAGGAATCAAATTGGACATATTGGAGGCTATGGTAGAACAAATGACCCTATGGAAAATTCTGGCAATTCTGGACAATGTTTCTCACCCTCTGCATGCCACCTTGGCTGAACAGTGGAGCGCTTCTAGTAATAGACTAAGACAACTGCACTGTTCCAAGAGTGCAATATGAGGTCATTCTTACCCCTGGCCATTAGATTCTATAATGAGTCAACCTGTAGTTGGAAAAGTGAGGAAACCTCTCCTGTTAAAACGTTGGAGGTAACTTTTTTTTTATTCTTTCTTACTTTTCCTCTAATATTTGTATATCTGTGCACTTGTAATGCTACTGTGACACTGTAATTTCCTTTGGGATAAATAAAGTATCTATTTCTCCCTCCCTTTCTTTTCATTGAGTCTCTTTAATCTCTGCTTTGCTTCTCAGCTCCTCACTGAGTTTCAAAACTCTGCATCTTTCTTTAAATTTTAAAATAAACAATTGTGAAGAATCAATGAATCAAAGTTTCTTGCTCATTCCCATACTCGTAAAAAAAAAATCCAGGGGTTGAAAATTACAGAGATCCGATAATGGGCAGGTGGAAAGGATAAGAAAGGAAACTACACAAGTTGTCGTCATAAAGAAATAACAAATGAAATACTTTTAAATATATTAGAATACAGTAACTGATGCAAAGGTTTTGGACCTCAAAAATTTTTATAGTTAAGAGTAATAGAGAACAAAGAAATCAACCAAATGCTGCAATGATATTTCTAAGGAAAAATGGTGAAAAGTGACAAAATTGAAACTATGATCCAAAAATGATGATTAACTCCCTTTCAGCTTTAGGCATTACAGGGAATATATAGCAAACAGATAAACTCACTTGAAATAACTTAGAGGGGTCTGTATTGCACAAAAGCTTTAGGGGAGTGCATCATGTAGCAAAACTTTCTACACCATCTTATAAACAGCACATGAAGATGGAAGGCATTAAATAAAGGGATGCACAGAAATTCCATCCTGTAATGTTTCTGCAATATACTGAAATCCAGTTGAAAATAAAAAGTAACATTGACATCACTAGAAGATAAAACAGAGGTTTAACTGATGAGGATGATGATACGTGACACTTATCACAGAGCACAATGATGCAGACTTTGAAGAATTTCAATCTGTTAAAGGAGTCTGGGAGATGGTCATTGGTAAAGTGTGGGTGATAGTTAAATCCTGTTGAGTCTGACAGCGTATCATTGCAAAGATGGCTCTTCGAAATCTGGAAAGAAGAAAAACACACCGATATATTTTGGAAAATGCTACACATGAATGCCTCTATCCGCAAACAAATATTAGGCCCTTACTTCTTATTTGCAATGACATAAATGCAGGGATTGTAGAAAGTCGAAGATTTGGCAAAAAGTGGAGCAATAATTGCCATTGCAGCTGGGATGAGTTTTGGATCCCCAAAGGATGACCATAAGCAGACAACAGAGTAAGGAGACCAAGCCACAAGGAACATCACAATCATCACAACAGACATCTAGAAGATAAGAACATAAAGTTATATTTATATCATTTAAATTCATATTTTTTTCTTTTGTCACTGTGGAATCCCAGAATATAAACTGGTTTGATAAAAAGTAGAAACGTGGCCAGACTAAGTAGCACTTGTAACAGGGAGAACTTTTGGTTATATACTGAGATGGGACACCAAAAACCTGAACTAAGTGAAGGTAGGACCAGACAAGAGGATTGCTGAGGAAAAACAGTGAAGGGGAATGCAGTGGGCTCATCAAGCTGAGTATCTCAAAGAACACAAGACAGCATATATGGCTGAAATTATACCAGGGTTTTGTACTGCACATGATAAATTCTCAATCATGCTATTGGGAAAACGATGAAGGTAGAATGAAGGATATGATCACAGAAGACTGGAAAGTGACAAGAATATAACTGAACAAAAAACTTAAGTCTTATTTTGTTCCTCTAGGATATTGTAACTACATTGTGGAAGATTAAGTTTCTTACCTTTGTAACATCTAGTTGCTCAGACCAATCCAAGGTTATATTTTCCAGACCACTGTGCTGTGCAAATTGTCTCATAGTTTTTGACACATTGTAGTAACAAAAGAACATAATTGATAGTGGCACCACAAAATTAGCCACAAATACAGTCATTGTATAGGAAACAAATAGCCTAGAAATAAAAGTGGACAATAAATTAAATCAATTCACGACGATTGGCTAAGTTGCAATCATATCCCAAATAATTTATTTGTAATCAGTTATGCCTCATTTTGTAAACTAAATAATGCAAACTCCATAACAACAAGTTGGTCTGGGTCCACTCAATCCAATTGGATTGGAGAATAGATCAACTCAAGTGTGAAGAGAAAGACAATGCCAGAAATAAACATGAAGTATCACACACATAGTTACACCCCAACCTTCACATACATGTATTCCCTTTTCCCAAGGAAAAGAATCTGAAATGTAACAATTTCTGCATGTATGATTGACTTCAACTGTGACTAAAAAGTCTCCATATCAAGCAGAATGGGTAACATTTATAGCTTACTATCTACTTGTATTCTAAACAAGATATGTGATATGTTGCAGTTCCATACAATCATAAGGGGAAATTATCATTAAATTTAACTCTACAGTTCAAATTGTTGAAGTTAGATAGCTTAAAAGCATAATTCAAGCTGGTAGGTGACAGTTACTTTGTATTTTTCAATCCTAGCTGGGCCTAGCATAAAATCTATCTGAGTTCCGTTTGGAACCTGCCCAATCACCCAAATTAAAATAGTAATGGAATAGTAACAGTAAGATGAGAAAGTAAATGAGTATGCTTACATGAAAGTTTTCTGCTATTTTAATGGCAGTCTTTAACATGGTGGTGAACATTGGGAGCTCAGGTTGAAGCACCTGATGTGGTGTTCGATGAGCTTGGCAATTAGCTTGTAGACATTTTATCAACAGTCGAGGCGACATCCTCAGCCCGCAGTTGTTGGCGTATCTCTCTGAGAGTTCTCATGTTTATATAGGCTCTCATTCACCTGTCTCAATCCTGATTATCTAGCCTTTCAGTTGTCCTTTGAATTCTATTGGCACGAGTTTCTTTGGCTCTTAGGGGTTCAAAGATGGCATACATTTCTCCATAAACACATCAAAACGGTCACCATCTACGAATGGGGGCCTATATAAACAGAAGCACTTCCAGGGGAAACACCAACAGCTGCACACTGAGGACATCACCTTGCTAATTGCCAAGCTCGGCGAACACTACAACATCAAAGTCTTTAACATTTTATAGCTGACAGTTTCAATCTTATGTAGAACAGGCTTACAATATCATGGCCAGGTTTTTCCTAATTCTGGAGTGATTCAAAATTAAACAAGAAAGAACGAACCAATAGAATCACATTTTGCCATGAAGCTGTAATAAGTAAGAACTTCACAGTTGAGGTGCGGAAAGAAGAAAGGTGATGCAGGTAGAAATCTGGAAATACTTTGCATTGAAATGAGAAGGAAAACAGTAAATAAATTAATTTAAGTACAAATAGAATTAATTGAAAACATTGCCCTTTGACAGCATTGCCACAAAATGTTTTAATGTGCTTATTTTCAAAGTCAGAAACTGGAAATGTCTTTCTGAGAAAAAAATACGCAAAATAATTATAGAGAAAACATACGAGTCATTGTTCCTCCAGTTAATGGTACAAGTGGCTCCTGTTGGATCAGGTGCATAGCTTGCCCATCCAAGTACTGGCATGAGAGCCCAGAACAGACCGTTCACCCAGGCAACTAGAATGAGAGCCGAGTAGGTAGCAGCAGTCATCTTCCTTCCTGGTGACAATATTAGTTGGTAAATGAGCCACAATAGATTCACACAGCAATGCAAAATTCACTGTATCCACAAAACACTGCAAGTAATAACGAACCCCAGTTAATTACAAGGGTGTGCTACAGATGCAAGTTACTTGAAAATTAATATATTGTATGATACAAATATGCATTACTGTGGACTAGAGATACTCAACATGCTTATGAAGGGCAGATTTTACTGCACTCGGCTCACCAAAGAATTCTTGCCATGTTTTAGTTTGCATTGTACTGAAAAAATGAATATTAGTGTGGTATGTCTCTGTGATTGCACAGTTACTTTACTTTATTGTCACCACACAATTGATACTAGAGCGTACAATCATCACAGCAATATTTGATTCTGCGCTTCGCACTCCCTGGAATACAAATCGAAAGTAAATAGAAAAAATTTAAATTATAAATCATAAATAGAAAATAGAAATTAATAGTTATTAACCAAAGGGTTAGGAGAATAATGATGACCCAATGTAAGATAATGTTGATGCGCTATTAGAAAATGACATGTCTATTAGAGATGTTGAGACTGCAGCCTACACGATTACAAAAGTACACACAGCAAATACCTTACAGAAATTCTTTGCTAATGTTATCTTTTATATTTCATTGTGATGAAGAACAAGCATGTAGTACCACTTTGAGGAATAGAATTAGCTGAAATCCAGCAAGTTTTGTAAAGAGCAATGTCCTATTACAATCCTATTTGTATTCAGCTGCTCTGAGCTGAGAAAACAGCAATATACCAGTGCCTAGGATTTTGTTACATGGCATTTCTCATCACAGCTATGAGTTCTGAGGAAAACACTTCGAAATGAATGAGTAGATCTTCACAGGAAATGACAGAAAAATGATATAACTGTTCTGTCTGGGCCACTCTCACAAAGCACAGAATGTGTACTGACAGGTCCTGGCAGGTTTCCTAGCCACAATGCAGCACAAAGTGCAGTTGTTTGACCAGAAGATACAAGGAGAGAAAAGAAATTGGTACCAGTAGATGGAGAACCAAACAACACCCAAGGCTCCATTCACAGTTTGCATTGTACCTCCTATGTTTAAATGGTGACCTTGGCCATTCATAATTTCATCTACATGAATTGAGTTGTATTTTGCCTTCAATAACTATGGAAGTTAAGATAAAGAAAATGTTCAATTCAGAGCAATATAACTCTGAGATGAGAATAATATTCAAAACAATACAATGCAATCTTAATTATTCCATAATGAACTTACGACTATTGGCTTTACCTAGTTCAGGCTTACTAATGGTCAGGTACCGGTCAATTGCAACCACTGTAAGCAGTCCAATGCTTGCCATCCCAAAAAAGATATTTAGAGCTGCATATGCCTGAAAGAAACCAACACAATTGAAACAGAAAATGGAACAGTATCCAATCTAGTGGAAACAATTGCTTTAATACTGCATGGGGTAGGGTGCTGTCCTTCAGATACCTCCTCTCCAGCTGTTTTGCTTGGTGTCCGGTGGAAATTAATGCATCACCTTTCAAAAAGCAGGGAGATCTGTATTACATATGAAACGTTTTGTGATGAGAGATGATGTCATGTTGCTGAATTGAATGGTGTACATTTCATTGTTCCCAACTCAAACAAGCTGATTTGGGCTGTTCAATACAAGTATTTTCACTAGTATACTAAATTTAAGCATAGTTAGTATGAAAAAGATTATTCTTTGTCCTTCCTATACCATAAACAAAAACAAATATTTCTAAAACTTGTATTATTATATACACCCTTCTGTTACAGACTGGACTGTAAGCATTCTTGTTTCAATGAACTGGGATGCCTTATTTTGGATTAGTGATAACAAATGTATTTTTCCTGGTACATCTTGGTAAAGAAAACATACAAACTTAGAGGATAGAGGAAGAAAAGTGGAATTGAATTGCCAGTAGTTTTTCATTGATTCCGTTCTAATCTGAATTCCTGCAATTTCAGGGTAGCATATGCAGACATATACATACTTCTATAATAAATTTACTTTGCACTTTTGAACATAATTTTTCAGTGAAGAAAGTATTGCTCATATTTCCTCCAAACATTAACAATAGAATATCCACAAACTGACCTGACATCCTGAATAACCAAATTTCCAGCTACCATGCAGATCCGAAGCAGCAGACATGGGGTAGCCAATGGCACTCACCCCAATGTCAGTGAAAGCCAGGTTTGCAATTACTGCATTAGTTGCTGTGCGGAACTCCTTGAACTTAACAAACATAATTAATACCACTATGTTGCTGAGTAGACTTAATATTCCTGTAAAAAAGCACAATGACAAGTTTCTTATATTTAAATATGTCTATTTAAACATTTTTAAGACCTACACTATTGTTCTTTGCTAACACTAGCAGGCATTAAATTATAAAAATTGCATGAAACTTAAGACATAGAAGGAAGACGTGGCCCATATCCATAGTCTCAAAACCAGTCCAATCACATCTTCCAGTATTAGTATCTGTAATTTTGAAGGGCATAGCCTTCAAAGACTCATCTAATATTGTTTCATTGTGATTGGGTGGGGGAGGTACTTCATTTATCACCCATTCAGCCGGGTGAAAAATATCTTCTGTAACTTTGCTTGCATTCTAGCACTAACTTCTGTAAATCTATACTGTATCCCCAATTGCAAATATGAAATAGACAAACAATATTGACATTCTGCCAAAAATTTCAACTTACTAGCTCAATTGTGAGTTCAACATTATATAAATCTGTGTCTCCTATGCTGCAACATGATCTAATTCCATTGTAGGAATTAGTTCGACTAATAAAATATTCTTACTGGTCCAAAGAAAGTTAGTGTTCTTTTCTAACCACAAGCATGGAATATATTTTAATCCACTGTCTTGTTTACTATCCATCACTATTTTTAAACAAAATCACATACCTGCCATTATCAAATACGCTGCAACAATATTATGCTCCATCTGAGAAAAGACAGATTTGGGTTCCATTTCAGTGGATTCTGTGGAGAAATTGAAAAAATTTTCCAGAGGATCTTCCATTACAGCAGTAGAAAGCCCTTAGCATTCAAAAAGAATCTGGAAGATGTTGTTTGTATCTAGTCAAATGCAAACTTGGAGGCAACGACTTGCTTTCACACCACAATAGCCCATCATCACCATGCTTGCTGAAGGGTTAAATGGATCAACCAGTGAAAGGAATTAAAATCTGGAAAGCAAACTCATTCGTTACTTGAACAAAGAGTACCACAAATCTGGTACTTCATGGTGCCAGAATTACTCAAAAAAGGGTTTATACGAAGTCACATGTTGTTCCCCCCCCACACTAATTCACAATAAATAAATTGTACTTTAAGCACCATGCTGATACACACTGATTTCAGCTACGTACATTCCAAACTAGCAACTGCTTACACTGTACTATACTGTATGTAAAACTGACAAACCTAGATTACAGTATAGTTCATTATCAGCACTCGAAATATCTTTCTGCATGTTGTGTCCCTATCTGCATTCAAAGAGACAAACACATTCTGAAAGTTTAAGTAACCTTCTCTACAAAACGACTAGGATTCTTTGTGGAAAATAATGAAGAGGTTGGAGTTCATTGAACAAGAGTAAGTAGTTTATTAGATGTGAACCCACCTCCAAGCTCCACATGATGATGGCTCAAGCTAACAGAGAACCTTACATCAGGGTAGAAAAAGGTACAAAACTGCAAATTATCCAGCAAATAATAATGCTGCTCATTTGCAACATTAGCTTTTGCAGAATTGGCCACGATCACAAAACCCAATGAAGAGTATTTGACCAGAAATATGGTCAATATATTATTGACCAAAATATATTTTCATTTTTGAAAAGAATATGAATTTGGCATACCTTACTGTTCCTCTCTACTGGTGCATTAATATCAAAAATAAACTAAGTTAAAGACATTTTCACATATTGTTGGAATTTAAGTTATTCATTATTAGTAACTATAGCATAATCAACAAAAACTTTGGAGTTTCAATTTACAGCAGCTGCAGGCTGTAAATCAAAGTAATTCCATCTTAAAGGAACAGTTACCACGTGATTTAGTCATATGCCACCCAAACCTACAATTTAATTTGGAATGTCATTTATTCAAGATCCAGAAAATCCCGCTAATACTTTCGTGGGTCAAAAGCCTTTGTTCATCGAAATAGGAAGCGAGAAGGACCTGGATCAATTCCCAAGAAACATTGGATTAATTAGTCTTTCACAAAAGAATACAGGAAAAAAGGACAAAAATTTACAAATACTTTAAGAATTGTATTTTGCTCCTAGTTGGCAGGAATATCGGCTTACTATTGCGTAGCATAAGGCTACTTATATTCTTGTTGACTTTCATAGAATGTTTTTTTTAAACTTAATTTCTGCCAATGATGTTCAACTAATTTAGAGGCCTAAAGGGTAATGATACACATCTAGCTGCCAAAGAACTTGCCCAATAGGGTAAGCAGCTTTCTGTCTCAGGCATAATACCCAAAGTTTATTGGACTTTGGACTTCAAAGCAAAGATGTAGAAAATTAAATGGGGATTGAAACTCATCCAGGAGAGCAAGGAATTACAAGAGTGTATCAGTGGAAAACAAAGTCACTTCTGGTTCTAGTTTTGTTTTAAATCTCCATCAACTACCTAAATTTTAAAATTGATTAACCATTACAAGGAGAGATATTCTGATTTCGCCTAAATTCAAAGGCTATTGAAAATCATCCAGGCATAGCTCCTGCCAATCAGAAAAAGCAAATTCTTCTTTGGTCATTTAAATCCATTCACAGCATTGAGAGAAATTTTAAATTTGGGACCAATTGCAATGCCAATATGCAATTTTTTTTTTCCAGAACACATTTTGTAAGATTTCCACTTGGGTGGCTGAAAATTCATTTTGAAAAGATCCTGAACTATCAGTATGGTGTCAGAGATTCTCCCTGTTCCCCTGGATTAAAACAGTTGAAAATTCACCGACCAATGGCAGGGTGAACCTATCTATCACATAGCATTTACAGTGAAGGAGGCAGTCAGCCCATTACATATGTGCTAGCTCAGAGCAATACCTTCAACTGCTTTCAATGCATCCTATTCTCGTGATATCCCAAATTCGGCCACTAACCAACACAATTAAGGGCAATTTACACTGGCAACATAACCTGCCAAACTGCATGGGTCTGGAATAGGAGGAAACCAGAGTACCCCAGGGAAAACTCCACAAAGACAGCAATGGATGCCAGAACTGAGTCAAAGTTGTTAAGAGTTATGAGGAGGCAGCTTCACCAGACGAACTGTTACTTTACACAAGTGCTGTACCAATGATTATTTGCATGCTGGAATTACTTTGAACATGGTCTCAGTCAGTTCACTCCTCGAGGAAAAATCTACACAAAAATCCTGGTAGTAACATTTATTTTAAAACAAATTTTGCTGAACCAATATCATGATACTTTGTAAATCAAGTACTTTTATACCTGTAGAACATTATAAAATTTAATTCAAACCATTGACTACATTTGTACTTTTTTTTTTACACACAAACAGGTTCAGAACTTGTTGAACTAGAATAGAAATTACATACAAAGGACCATCAAATACATCCAAATTAATTAGTACTATGCAAATACAAAAATTGATGCTGGTCTTAAAATATACTTCAGTTTGGTACAGTCCATAAATGCAAACACATGACTTGCACAAAGAACAAAGAATATGTTTGGAAGTTGCGGGGTGCTTGCTGCCAGAATCTTAAATATCCACCTTCACCTTCCTCCACGACCTAATAGGGAGGATAAAAGGATACAGATTAAAAGTTCAATTGGTCAACAAGCAACGCATGATATAAAGCTACAAATATACACTTGTACACAGATTTAGGCTTGGCTGAAAACCTGGTAAAATTTAGCCGATATGGTTCAAGAGACACTATGGAATTGGGCGAAAGCATGAACTGCTGGATCTTAAAATGACTTTAATAGCCTACTTCATTTTTGCCATCTTCACTTTTATTCGCACCATACATAAACAAAGGTTACCATTGCAAGGACGATAAAAAGTGGGTGACCATATACAACTACACATCCAAATAATATCACCCCTTCGCAATGTAGTTACTTAACAAAGAAAGCTTGATACCAAAGTACACAGGAAGATACTTAAATGTTTAATCAAAATGAAAGGTGTTAATGAGTATATTAAAAAGAGAAAAAGATGCAGAGGGGAAAGAATTCCGAAGCTTCAGAACTTGCTAGCTGAAACATGGCTGCCAACACTGAAACAATCCATCACAGGTAAAACCATCTCCACCATTCAGCACATCGACAAAGTGTTGTTGCAGAAATGCAGCTTGCTCAAGGACCCCCCTCACCCCACCAACCACCACCATCCAGGCCATGCTCTCTTCTCACTGCTGCCATCAGGAAGGAGGTGCTGGAGCCTCAGGACCCACACTACCGGTTTCAGGAACAGTAATTTCCCCTCAACCATCAGGCTGCTGAACCAGAGGGAATAACCTTACTCACCCCATCGCTGAACTGTTCCCAAAGCCAATGGACTCACTTTCAAGAACTCATCTCAAGTTCTTGATATTTAGTGCTTACTTAATTATTACTATTATTTTCTTTTGGTATCTGCACAGTTTGTCGTCTTTTGCACACTGGTTGACCCCCCCCCCCCGTCTTGTTGGTGTGTTGTCTCATTGATTCCATTGTAGTTACCACAAATGCCCACAAGAAAGTAGATCTCAGGGTTGTATATAGTGATATATATGTACTTCGATAATAAATTTACTTTGAACAATTAAGGTTGGGGAATTTCAAGGGGTCAGAACTAGAGGACTGCAGCAATGGCAGAGGACAATAGGGTTCAAAGTATCAACTGAAACACAAAACAGCAAGTTAGATTAAAGCTATTTCAAAATTGGCGGGAATTTCTAAATCAAGATACTGCTGAAAGGTACCAAGACCAGTGAGTGCAGGAAGATAGATGGATGTGGTGGTGAAGATTTGGACAAATAACCAGATTTCAGGAAAAATTCAAATAAAGTTAGATATACAGAAAATCTGAAATGAGCAAGGAGTACACTAGGATAACTGTGACACAATCACGGTTCTGGCAGCCAATGGATTGCACCTGGTTACACTTGGGCAATTTTACAAGAACAGCTTTTTGCAGTTTTGAAGCATTCAGCAGGTCCAGCAGCACTAACAGGGAGAGAAGTAATGTCATGCATCGAACTGGAGAAGGGAGAATAATATATGCATGTTTTAAATTGCAGAAATGGGGGTAGGGGTGAAAAGCACAGAAAGAATATCTATACTAAGGGTGAGACCAATAATGTCAAGGTAATAATTACTTTAAAAACTGAACAAAAAAATTGAAAGGGATAGACACAATGAAAATATGGAGTATCAAGAATCATTGGGCTATAATATACCCAGATGTTCCTCAAGCTTACATTAGGCATCATTGGAACAGTGCCAAATTAGAGTAAAATGGAGAATCACAATTAAAAGCCACTGGAAACTCAGTATCACTAAAAATCCACACCACCAGGGCAGACTAGGAGGGGTTGTACGAAGCAGTCAGCAGCAGGAAGCTCAGTACCTTTGGAATGCTGAAAGGGCAGGGGAGAGTGGAATCAAGCTAGGAGGTAGAATTCCATTGGAGATGGCAGAAATCACAGAGGGTGACCAATGAATGTAAGACAAGAACAAGAGGAACACTTCACTTGCTCTGTCTAGGAATGGGTGAGAGCGGAAGCATGAGAAATAGGGAAACATGGTCGAAATCACACCAACAATGGTAGAAAGTCACAGTACAAAACATTGTGAGTATTAAGTCTGACCACCAAACCAGATATGATGGTGACTGAAAACCTGGTAAAATGGAATAGTCCTAGAGGATGTAGGCAGGGATGAACATATAAACAAGTGCATTTCTTGTAAGTCCAAATTTTAAATTTAACTTGTCTAGAAAACACATAAAATGACTGAGGTAATGAAGAATAATTTAAACTTTATAACTTACCTCTAAAGCCACGTCCTCTTCCGCCTCCTCTGCCTCCTCTGAAACCTCCACCTCTGCCTCCTCTGAAAGAACCTGGACAAAAATCAAAAATATAAAGATATATTTTAAAATATTTTACTCACTATCAATACTACCAGATGCAGATATGCAACAATACGGTTTTAAATTTTTTTATTGATTACGATATTTCAATAATGGTACCATTTAAATTTTACAAAAACAAATGAACTTTAAGTAAAACTCCTTCCAACCTATCATTTTAAATTGTGGCAGAAGCATAACTTTACATACAAACCTTCACCTGACAACATTGTTGAAGATACTTGTGTTTCAAATGTTGGGATTTTACATTATCACTGTAAAATATCACTCAGTCAACTTCTAATCAATACTATTTGAAACCAAAAAGTTATCTGAAAGTTATGACTATGCTTTCCCTATTCCCTTTTGCTCATGAACACTTAAATCCATATACAATGAGGAAGTAATCTCATTAAAACCTATTTTCAAAGAACTGTACATTGAATCACTGAACATAATGCTTATCTTTGTGATGGAACTTCATCAGTAAATGTCTAGTACCAGAGGGCATGCACTGAAGGTGGTGGGGGGCGGGGGGGTGGGGGTGTCAGTTCAAGGGGGATGTGAGGGGTGAGTTTTTTTACTCGGAGAGTGATGGATGCCTGGAATGTGCTGCCTGGTACAGCGGTAGAGGCAAATACATTAGGGGCTTTTAAAAGATGTTTAAATAGGCACATGGATGTGAGGAAGATGGAGGGATTTGGGCATTGTGTAGATAGGACGGATTAGTTTTTTAAATTTTTTAGCTGGTTCGACACAACACCGTGGGCGGAAAGGCCTGTTCCTGTGTATTTCTCTTCTATGTTAATACTAAATAAAATTTAATTATATCACCAAATTTAACAATCAAGGCATGGCACATAAAAATAACACACTTCAAATTTACATCCCTGTTAGCTGTTGAAATAGACCTGCCAAAGAAGTTAAAGATACGTTTCCTGGTTTAATGCAAGGTGCCCTATTTGTGAAACATAGCCTAATCACCTAAGCTTCGGCTAGTCTGCTGCTAAGACCCTGTTTCTTAGCACTTATCTTTGGAATTCACAAATTCATTACTTCACCCTCCCTAGCCCTGAGGTAATTCAAAACCCCACTGCTCATGCCTTCATGTACATTATCCCATTCACCTACCACTCCTATGCTGCTGGCCACTACTGGCTTCTAGGCAAGGAAAGTCCACATCCTAGTTTTGAACTCACTCCTCTGCTTCACCTTCATTCTCCCCAGCCGATACAATTTCTCTCAGCTCCAACAACAACACTAAATTACAAGGGAAGGACTTTAGCAATTCCTTTGGCAAAGTCCCTGATGCTGGGTTGGCTTGGAAGGCTAACTCACATGGGATCCGGGGGAAGACAGTGGATTGGATTTGAAATTGGATCAGTTGCAGAAAGTAGAGAGTGATGGTCAAGAGTTGTTTTAAACTGGAGGACTTGGTCTAATGCTGTGCCAGAAGCGTCAGTGCTGCTAACTTTATTGTTTGTAATTTATATTAAATGATTTAGATATGGATGCTTACTAAGTCTGTGCATAAAACTGGTGGATTTGTAGACAGTGTAAAAATTATGAAAAATTAGAGATTAATCTTGATCAGCTAGGCATGTAGCCAAGGATCAGCAAATGGCTTCCAACATAGATAAATGTGAGGTTTTGCACTTTTGCAAATTAAACCAGTGCAGGACTTACCCAAAGTGATGGAAGGGACCTTGGATGCAAGTGCCAGTTCACTGAAAGCGGTGTCACTGCTAGATAGGGTGGGAAAGACGTTTGGCACATGGACTTCATCAGTCAAGGGAGTGAGTGTAGAAGTTAGAGGTTACGTTGCAATTATACAAGACATTTATAAGGCTGCACTTGAAGCAATGTGTGCAGTTTTGGTCACCCTGTTGTAAGAAAGATATTATTTAACTAGAAAGAACGCAGACAAGATTTACCAAGGATATTGCCCGGGGGGGGGGCGGCCTGAACTACAATGAGAGGCTTTGCATACTAGGACTTTACTCCCTGAAACATAGGTTTAGGCGTGACTTCAGAGGTATTAAGATTATAAGGGGCACGGAAGGGTGAAAGCACATAGTAGCCTCTCCCTGGGGAAAAATACTTAAAACAGAAAGTCATAGGTTTCAGATGAGAGGCAAGGGATTTAAGAGGGACATCAAGTGCAGCTTCTTCATGCAAAGTCTGGTGTATTTGTAATGAGCTGCCAGAATTAGAGGTTAAGGCAGGCATGTTAGCAACATTCGAAAGCCATCTAGACATGTGCATGGACAGGAGAGGTTTAGAGGGCTATGGGGCAAATAGGACCAACTCACTGGGCAATGCAGTCAGCATCGATGCATTGGGCCAAAGGGCCAGTTTCCAAGCTGTATGACTCTACATTGGCACTCATCCATTTCTAGCCTCTTATCCCTTATTTTAGTCAATTAGGGGACATGCCCTCTGCTTTGCAGGTATTAATCTCTGAAATTCACTCCCTGGGTCTCTCCGTCTTCCTACTCTTCTCTTTTTTATGACATTCATTATAACTTACTTCTATGGCCATCAAATATTGTTTGCTAACACCGCTGTGAAGTGCCATGTTGTATACACAACACTAAAAAAAGAGGGCTTGCATAGATACAGTGCTGATCCTATTCAATCAATGGAATAGTTTCTTACCACCTCTGCTGCCGCCGCCGCCACCACCACCACCTCGGAAACCGCGTCCACCTCGCCCTCCACCACGAGCTCCCCTCGCCTGACCTCTTGCACCAGGTGGTCGTGGCAAAAATCGCTGAAGCGGGAGTAGTTTTGCTGGATCAATGTAAAACTGGAAGGGGGAAAGAAAAGGAAATAAATCCAAGCATACTCAAGTCAGTTAGCTTCACATAAGAAAGTCATTCATTGTGCTCCAAGAAAAAGATGGATTAACAACCATGTGGCTACTCTTACATGCATGACTGTAAAATGTATGAACTGAGCTAGGTGCTTGCATGCTACTGTGTGACTTTCTCAAAAGAAGGATTTTGTCTCCCAGCCACGCCTGTCAAATAATCCATTGTTTGATCCAGGACATTGCACTCATTGGTAGAGAAGTTTGAAAAAGATAAGTGTCTCTCCACTAAGAACAACCTTTCCCTCAATGGCCTCAAAACAAGAGAACTGGTCATTGACTTCAGGAAGGGGAGGGGCTGGTGGGAGGGCAGTACATGCCCTGTCTACGTCAAGAGTGTTGAGATTGAGGGGGTTGAAAGCTTCAAGTTCCGAGGAGTGAACATCACCAATAGCCTACCCTGGTCTAATCAGGTTGACTTCACCATGTCACAGCTATGAAAACTCACCAGTGCCTCTGCTTCCTCAGAAGGCTGAAGAAATCTGGCAGGTCCCAGCAACCCTTATTCATTTTTATCAATGCACCACAGGAAGCATTCTGCATGGATGCATAATGGGTAAGAACCAGCAGAGAGTTGTGGACACGACTCAGCACATCACAGAAACCAGCCTCCCTATGGACTTTATATTTCTCGCTGCCTCAATAAAATAGCCAACATAACACAAGCTTCCCTGTTATGATCTAGTACTTTACTGTATATCTGCTTTGCACTTATTCTGCATTTAGTTTTTCCTCAATGCACTGTGATGAATTGAACGGTATGATCAGTATGCAAGACAAGATTTTCATAGGTACGAGTGAGAATTATAAACCAATACCACGTTCTTTTTCTTCTTGACAAAATTCACCACTTCCTTTTGACATCCAAGCTCCCTTATCTGGTCATCCTTGTCCTTCCTTTTTACTAGAACTTAGCTGTCTTGCACTCTGCACAGTTTACCTGTAACCCCCTCCACACGTCAGATCAAATTTGCCCAAGAACTGTTCGTTCCAATAACTCTTCCTAGCTCCAGCCTATCATCTTGTGATTTGCCCTGCAAAATGTAATACTCTCCAGCAAGGTCCACACTCATCCTTATCTACAGCCATCTTAAAACATATGGAGCCGTGGTCGCTGCTCCACAAATGTTCTCCCACTGAAGGGTGAGTCACCTGGCTAGGCTCACTTCTAAACACTCGGTCCAGTATGAATCCTACATACTAATTCATACTAATTTAAGAAACTCCTGGATGTACCAAACAAATTCTGCTCCAATTAAACCTCTTGCACTAAGGAGGTCCCTGTCAATATTGGAGAGGTTGAAGACAACCATGACAACAACCCTGTTCTTTGTACACTTTTTTCTAATCTGCCTGCCTATCTGTTCTTCAATGTCCTGGTGGCTGGGGAGGGGTGGAGTTCCACAGAGTTAGCCCACAGGATGCCCATTTTTCAAATGCTTAAAAGTCTTCACTGCAGGCACAGCAATTTAGCACATGGCAGCAGTTTGGAGAGTTTGAACATTACACAATATAAATTTCTATTTGATGTTATAAACTGACAAAAGTTTAATTAATAATCTTGTGGTTAAAGGGCTTCAAGGAAGAAAATAATCATAACATGATCAATTTTACAAAACTAAGAGTTATTTTGTTCAATCAAAAACCAGATTTGTAAATCTAAACAAATTGTGAAAGCACAAGGCACAAAGTAGTTCCAATACACAAATAAACGACATAAAAAGGTGGGACCATGGAGATGGAATGGCCAACAACAAATATATGTATAAAACATATAAGCACAACATTGAAAATGAAAGGTGCTCCAACCACAGCTAACAAGAAATGTAAAGGCTGATGCTAAAGATACATAATTTTGCCAAAACGAAGAGAAAACTTAGGAATGCAAAAATATAAATTAAGCAAAGGACCAAAAGCATTGGTATGGCCAGGGAAGTACAATAAGAGAAATCAAATGGGAAAAAAAGGTCAATAGCTTCCATATAAGTGAAAAAAATTTAGAAGTTAATTTGAGTCCTTTATAGGCCAAGGAGAAATTGTACTGCAGATCACCAAGTACACATTTTATAGTTTTTTTTGCAGCAAGTAAAAGGTAGTGCCTGTCAATAAAGAGGCAGAGGAAGAATAAAACCCCAGAAATTAATTAATAGCTGATAAATCTCTACAACCTGATGATTCACACAGGTTGGAAGGTAGAAAATATAACCCTGCTATTTGAAGAGAGGAAGGAGAGAATAGACTGGAATGCAGTTTTACCACAATTATAAAAGGGAAAATTTTGCAATTTATGAAGAAACTATGAACAGGGTGCTTGGAATGAACATGGATCTTGAGAGGGAATTCATATTTCACTTATTTCTTTAAGGAATATTACTGGCTATGACTTGCAGAATAACTACAAAGGATGAGGTACATTTGGACTTTGAGGGTCTTTGATGAAGGAAAGGAAAGGAAATTGCCTTTTAAACTCATGAGAGAGCATAGGCCACCAACTTTTTGTTGTTGATGTTTCTGTAGCAGGCAACTTCTTTTTTACGACATCGAGTTGCTAGCTTGACGCTCAACCTAGCACGGATGGAAAGTGTACCTGGGGAGCCAGCTGGGTTTGAACTCGGGAGACTTTGCTCCAAAGTCTGGCGCTGATGCCACTATGCCACCAGCCAGCTTTGATGAAGGTACCATGCAAAACAAAACAAACAAAATTTGAAAACATAGATTGGAGGAGTCAATAGTGTCACAAAACACGGAAATAGGGCCTTCAGCTCAATGAGACCACGGACCATCGAGCAAATTTGCTGATGACACAAAGATTGGGGATGTTGTGGATAGTGTGGAGGTTCTGTCAGAGGCTACAGTGGGACATTGATAGGATGCAAAACTAGGCTAAGAAGTGGCAGATGGAATTCAACTCAGTTAAGTGTGAGGTGGTTCATATTGGTAGGTCAAATATGATGGCAGAATATTTTCGCCAAAGGAGGGCGGGAGGAGAGAGAGCAGTGCGCCGCGTGTGCGCGGCCCTCCGGTGAAAAACGATATCGTACCCGTTAAATAGGGGCCGTGGACAATTCTGATTTGATGGAGACAGACGTGAAAGCACAGAGGAACATCTGGAAAAATTTCTGAAACGGCAGTTCGCTGCTGTCGTTACTGCATGATTGGGAATCTTTCGGAGGGAAGGCCTCAAAATCTCCAGCTTTGCCTGCTGTTGGCGACCGAGATGGAGGTCGAATCGTTCGGATAGAGATGGTGCTCAGTACTCAGTGTCGGAAAGCTGATCAGAGCTCAAAGTTTTCGGACGACTCAAGACTCGGACCGTGGTCAGGTATGGCAGGGAGAGTTTTTCTTCCTTCTCCTGTCTGCGTGAGATGTGGGACATTTGAGAGACTTTGAACTTTTACTGTGCTCATGGACTTCTTCATCAAGTTATGGTATTGTTGCACTGTTGTAACTATATGTTATAATTATGTGGTTTAGTTAGTTTTTTTCAGTCTTGGTCTGTCCTGTGTTTTGTGATATCACACCGGAGGAAATATTGTATTATTTCTTAATGCATGCATTACTAAATGACAATAAAAGAGGACTGTATGTCTTCATAATCTAATGTAGTATTAATGGTAAGACTCTTGGCAGCGTGTTGGATCAGAGGGATCTTGGGGTCCGAGTCCATAGGACATTCAAAGCTGCTGCGCAGGTTGACTCTGGTTAAGAAAGTATACCGTGCATTGGCCTTCATCAATTGTGGAATTGAGTTTAGGAGCCGAGAGGTAATGTTGCAGCTGTATAGGACCCTGGTCAGACCCTACTTAGAGTACTCTGCTCAGTTCTGGTCACCTCACTACAGAAAGGATGTGGAAACCATAGAAAGGGTGCAGAGGAGATTTACAAGGATGTTGCCTGGATTGGAGAGCATGCCTTATGAGAATAGGTTGAATGAACTCAGCCTTTTCTCCTTGGAGCGACAGAGGATGAGAGGTGACCTGATAGAGGCGTATAAGATGATGAGAGGCATTGATCATGTGGATAGTCAGAGGCTTTTAGCTGTAATGGCTAGCATGAGAGGGCAAAGTATTAAGGTGCTTGGAAGTAGGTACAGAGGTGGTGTCAGGAGTAGCTTGTTGTTTGTTTGTCTTTTTTACGCAGAGAGTGGCGAATGCATGGAATGGGCTGCCGGCGACAGTGGTGGAGATGGATACAATAGAATCTTTTAAGAGACTTCTGGGTAAACCTAGGTGATTTCTCAGGTAAGAACATGCTCAGCACAGTTTTGTGGGTTGAAGGGCCTGTATTGTGCTATAGGTTTTCTAAGTTTCTATACAGATCACAGTTCTTTCCAGCAAGTACAAGGGTGTGCCAATCTGTACAATCCACAAATATGACCTAGTACCTAAATATCATTTGCTGTAATAACAATTGAACATGATGCTAATCTAAATGGCAGAACACATTTAACTAGAACTGAGAAACACGAATTTTAGGCAGGATATAAGGTTGAAAGAGTGCAGAGAAGGTTTACAAGGATGTTGCCGGGACTTGAGAAACTCAGTTACAGAGAAAGGTTGAATAGGTTAGGACTTTATTCCCTGGAGCATAGAAGAATGAGGGGAGATTTGATAGAGGTATATAAAATTATGATGGGTATAGATAAAGTGAATGCAAGCAGGCTTTTTCCACTGAGGCAAGGGAAGAAAAAAAAAGAGGACACGGGTTAAGGGTGAGGAGGGAAAAGTTTAAAGGGAACATTAGGGGAGGCTTCTTTGGGAGTATGGAATGAGCTGCCAGACGAGGTGGTAAATGCGGGTTCTTTTTTAACATTTAAGAATAAATTGGACAGATACATGGATGGGAGATGTATGGAGGGATATGGTCCGTGTGCAGGTCAGTGGGACCAGGCAGAAAATGGTTCGGCACAGCCAAGAAGGACCAAAAGGCCTGTTTCTGTGCTATAGTTTTTCTATGGTTTCAGAGAATTAACATTTTCACAATGAAACTTGCCTTCTGCGGTCGCTTAAAGGAACTGGCACTCATGTTCTCTGATAATTTAACTGAAAAATACTGAAATCATTTCAGTTAAGGAAAAATTAGCTGATATTTATTAACCATTTTACACAAAAACAGGATGCGTTTACCATGGAAATGGAATTTTAAAATAAATACAGTTCATGTTATTTTGATCGTGATCAGTGGAATTGCATAGATGTTTAATTTTCACTCAGTACCAAAATGTAATCAAGCCCAAAGCTATAAATTCCCCCATAATGCTGTCCTTCCGAGGAAAAGAAGGTACTGATATGCCTAATTAAACAAAATTGTAAGTGAGCATGTCAAAGTTATAAAGATCACAACTTTGTGAAAATACAAGAAAGCAACAATATAACTTTGATTTGCACTTCAATGCCAAGTAATATTAAAGAAACTCAAATTTCAGATTTTCTCGTGAACAATTAACAATCATTCAATTTCCCACTGCCTTGAAAAGCACAGCACCTCATTGTACATAATGTGCACAGCTGGAATGACTGTTAAATCCCATCTTTCACAGCATTTGTCTTCTTCATACATTAGAATAAAAGGCTGAACAGTGTCATTCTTGATAGTGCAATGCCACCTAGCCTTAAACTAACACTATTTTGACCTCCCTCCCACAGATGGAATAGTCTGAGTAAAAGTTAGTGGGATGGCTGTGGATTTGGATTGGATGAACGAGGAAGAGTCTAAGACATGGATGCGGCTCTTCGGCACATTCGTAATCGCACTCTGAACAGAGTGCACAAATGAAAGGAAAAATCAAAGGCTGCTTTGCAAAAAGCTGTGTTCAGTGCAGTTGTTCAGTAAGAACTTGCTGTGAACTGCAGAATATGAAGCATACTTTGGAATTTCTCATCTGTAATTAATTGTATATTTTCATAAGGATCTATACCCACATCCCAGCTACTGTGTAGCCAGGTACCTCGGTGTTTTCATACCGTGGGTACACCTGAAAGCAAGACAAGTTATCAAAAGAACATGTTGGTTAGTATACTGAGTTCAAGAATCTCCTCCTAGTTCAGGCACTTCCCAACAGTAACTCAAAAAAGGATACAAAATTTCTAAGCTGTCCGAATATTTCATCAACTTTGCCGATTTGTTCTTTGTTTTCCAAGTACACTGGCGCATTGAAATAAGGGACTTTATTTTCTTCTGAGGTGCACTTGCAAATAATGTCGTCTTCACACGGATGCATGAAATGTCCCAGTTCTAGACAAAGATAGCAAAGAGTTAAAAATGGGCATCACCACATTTAATCTGCACATCAAAAATCAATAACCATATCTGGAAATGCTCTCTCTGCATCGTGTTAATTTTCCATTTGAATCTCAGTCCAAGGGATGAAAACCAGCTGAATAACTACACCACACAGATCTCCCAACTACATCTGTTGATTTTTGAAAGGATTTTTAAACAACTTAAAATACAGGAAATCCAAACTAGGTCTAACACTTCAGAAAGACATCACGGATTAATGTGATTAAAAGGGTTGGAATCAATCCAAATTTAATCATCCGATAGAATACAAAATATTTTCAATCTCATATGCATAAACAGGCTATTCCACCAAGGTCTACACAAGCAATAAGATACTCGCAGTGTTTATCTTTCTGCAGTACGTTACTATTGTTAGCAAAAGCAATGACTAAAAAAAAACAGTATCCTTGCTGTAACCAAGAACAGAATACATGCACAATGACCGTTAGATATATGAGATTCCGCAGATGCTGGAAATCTTAATCAATACACACTAACTGCTGGAGGAACTCAAGCAGCATCTATAAGGGAAATGCACAGTCGACAGTTCAGGCCGAAAACATTCACCCAGGACTGAATAGGGAGGGGGTCAAACGCTAGAATAAAAGGGTGGGAGGAAGGGGAGGAGCACACGCTAGGAGGTGACAGGTGAGGGGGAAGGTAGGGGAATGAGAAGCCTGGAGATGATAGGAGGAAAAAAGAAAAATCTAATGCAGTGGTCCCCAACCACCGGGCTGCAAAGCATGTGCTACTGGGCTGCGAGGAAATGATATAATTTGGCGATAGGAAATGATGAGTCAGCTGCACCTTTCCTCATTCCCTGTTTGTCACACACTGTTAAACTTCAACACCCCCTGCCCAGAGAAAGACAAGAAAAAACACTAAACATGCAAACAATAAAAGCAAATTAAATCCAGACAGCGGAATCCCAGAGCAGCCGGAATAGGTCCATAGCCAGTCTCAGTTCATCACGCAGGGGGGCAAGTCGCCACCAAGTGTGAGCAATCTTCCAGCCTCAGCGTCGCGGACAGAGGACTGAACAGGTCATCAGGTTTTAGATCACTGAGACGGAATAGGAGGTGCTGCTCCTCCCACCTGCCTCTCACCTCATCGTGGCAGAAGCGGAGGCCACGGAAAGGTATCAGTGTGTGAATGGCAAGTATTATTGAAATGGACGGCCACCGGGAGATCCTGGCTTGTTTGACAATGGAGTGATGGAGCTCAACAAAGCAGCCCCCAATTTGCATTGGCTCTTACCGACGTAGTGGAGGCCACACTGGGTGCAATTAGCGCAATAAATGTCCCGATAGACTCACAGGGAAAGTGACGCCTCACCTGGAAGGACTGTTTAGAGCCCTGAATGGTGTTAAGATAGGAGGAATAAGGGCAACTGCAGCATTAATCACGACTACAGTGATAAGTACCAGAACGGAGATGAATAGGGAGGGATGACTGGACAAGGGAGTTGCTGAGGGAGCAACCCCTGTGGGAAGGTAGGGGTGTGGAGGGAAATATGAGCCAAGTGATGGGATCCCGTTGGAGACAGCAGAAGCTGCAGAGACTCATGGACTGTGGGTGTGGACAAGGGGAACCCTATCTCTGTTAGTTCCATTGTATGCATTCCTCCCTGTTATGCAGCATTTATGTTATTTCAGTAACAATCACCGATCAGTTGTCAACATCTTTAGCCAGCCAGCTCCCGACAGTGAAGCTCTTTTCTTTGAAAGTGGACAAATAACATAGCTGCTGAGGTAGTTGAAATATTTATCTGAATGACAGTTACAATGAGCTCTTGTTTTAGGACAATGTGGCTTTAAACAAATCCATTCTTTCTTACATACCTACTACTCTCTCAGGTGGCCCCTGATCAAATGTTCTATTGAAGCTTCCTCGCCCACCTCCTCGGTACCCACCACCACCGCCACGTCCTCTTCCTCCACCAAAGCCACCACCTCTTCCACCGCCTCTACCCCCACGAAAAGACATTTCAATTCAAATCTCTGAAAAATACATTAAATTAGTGAATACAAATTGGTTCTCTTCACTGAAACACAGAAACAAAGCATGCAATGCAAAGCAACACACACACACACACACACACACACACACACACAACGCTGAAGGAGCTCAGCAGGTGAGGCAAAAAAGAGTGACGTCACCGTTTCAGGCCGAGACCACTCATCAGGAATGGAAATGCAAAGGAGGAATCTATAAAGCATACAATATTACATCTGGGATTTACAATTCACCATCACTGAAACATAGTGAGATCTTGCACCACCAAATTTAATTTATTTTCCACTGCTTGATCGGTAAGAAACAAGCAAATTCACCAAATTCTGTCCTTCCAAATAACAGAATTATTCATCAAAGAGATGATCCCTCCGCCACAGGACCATGAGGAAATGTAATTAGAATAATACAGTACAAAGGTGCTGGATGTTTCTGACCATCTAAAACAGGGGTTCCCAACCTTTTTTATGCCATGGACCAATATCATTAAGCAAAGGGTCTGTGGACCCCAAGTTGGGAACCCCTGATCTAAAATGACTAGGTCCTGTATAGCATCAAACAGCAACACATTAAGGGTCACATTCAGATTTCATGAAGTATTGCAATAAATAGTAATGGAAAATAGATGCAACCTCTAAGTCAATACCTTCACTTGAATCCAGACATCAAATGTAAGGTGTCATGAATTTATAACAAAAATTTTAGAAGGTGTCTCTAGCCTTCTTTCCTCTGCCTCTCAGCAGTAGGGACCCACTTGGATCCAACTTCTGCTCAACACAGAAAATAGAAGAGCACAAGGAGAGAGGTGTTATTGGAGACCAGCCAGTCCCTCAAGTCTGCCCAGCCAGGGTGTGATGCTGGCTAGTTGGCCTCAGTTCTCTGCTCTTCTTCTAATAGTTCCACATGGCCCACGATTCCCTAATCTTTCAGGAATTTAGCTACAGTAAAAGTTCAAAATAAGAAAAATAAATAAATCAGGAATCAGTTTGTTCAGGAAAAGCTGGCTCACTCATTAGCACACCACGATTCTATATCTCAGAGCCTTACTATCTGCAGGTTGGCATTTTGCAAGTTTCACTTGGACAATACGTAGGCATGGGGCAGGACTCTGGAACACCGTGTATCACAATATAGGGATAGCTTTGGAGCCCGAGCCGGGAGCTGGAATTTGGCCCGTGGCCCTGGTGTGCAGCCCACGACAGGGTCCAGAGTGCTTATCTTTTCAGAATCAGCTTTATTATCATGGACATATGACGTGAATTTGTTGCTTTTGCAGCAGCAGTACAGACGCCCCCTCGTCACCATCTGAGATTCTACCAACTAAAGGACCATCAATGGCAAATTTATAGATGGCATTCAAGCTGTGCTTAGCTACACAGCCATGAGTGGAGAGAAAGTGTGGCTGTGGGCTAAGCATCCATCCTTGAGGATGAACCTGTTGATAATCAGCGAGATCACGAGGGGTCACTGGGAAAAATATACCAGTGTATTTAATGTATCAAAAAGAAAACTCTGCAGCAACAGGAGCAACATCCAGACGGCTGGAAATTGTGCAAGTCTGGCAAAAAAAATTGTGGGTGCCGGATCAGTTTCACTAAACTTTCTCTTTACATACACTCAACCCTTCAGAGTAGAAAATTCTAAAGATTCACCACTCTCTGGCAGAAGAGAATATAGACAGTTCAATTTTAAATTTCGACAACCCTTGTTCAAGACGCTTTTGGTGAAGTCAGCTCTTTGGTGTCAACCCGCTGACTATTACGCTTTAAGTGCTATTATCACTAATTTTCCTAAAACCTAAAGTATACAAACTAACACATTTCAGCCATTCATGCCAGGACAAACTTCTCAGCCCATTTTATGCCAATTCGCAAAAACATCCTATCAATGGGAAATAAGTATTCCATTTATTTCGCTGTAACCCATTCTCTCTCACATGCCCAGCAACAACAACTAGTTCTTGCACCCACTGTAACCAACAGCAGTCAATCCATGGAACAAACCCATCAATTCCCTAATACTTGGTGATTATACCCCCAGAATGCCCCCCAGGGCAGAAGGTAAAGGGATGGAAGACAACCCCCCCCTCAAACCCGGGCCAGAAGGGGGTAGACACTATGCCAGACTCCACCACCCTGGAGCAGAAGGTAAAGGGGTAGATACTGAGCCAGACTCCACCCCTCCCACACCCGGGCAGAGGTAAGAGGGTAGAGACTGTGCCAGACTCTTCCCCCCCCCCCAGGGTAGAAGGTAAGGGGGTTTAACGATGTGCTAGACTCCCCCCGGGGTAGAAGGTAAGGGGGTTTAACACTGTGCTAGACTCCCCCCGGGGTAGAAGGTAAGGAGGTTTAACGATGTGCTAGACTCCCCCCGGGGTAGAAGGTAAGGGGGTTTAACGATGTGCTAGATCCCCCCCGGGGTAGAAGGTAAGGGGGTTTAACACTGTGCTAGACTGCCCCCGGGGCAGAAGGTAAGGGGGTTTAACGATGTGCTAGACTCCCCCCGGGGTAGAAGGTAAGGGGGTTTAACGATGTGCTAGACTCCCCCCGGGGTAGAAGGTAAGGGGGTTTAACAATGTGCTAGACTCCCCCCGGGGTAGAAGGTAAGGGGGTTTAACGATGTGCTAGATCCCCCCCGGGGTAGAAGGTAAGGGGGTTTAACGATGTGCTAGACTCCCCCCGGGGTAGAAGGTAAGGGGGTTTAACGATGTGCTAGACTCCCCCCGGGGTAGAAGGTAAGGGGGTTTAACGATGTGCTAGACTGTCCCCGGGGCAGAAGGTAAGGGGGTTTAACGATGTGCTAGATCCCCCCCGGGGCAGAAGTAAGGGGGTTTAACGATGTGCTAGATCCCCCCCGGGGTAGAAGGTAAGGGGGTTTAACACTGTGCTAGACTGCCCCCGGGGCAGAAGGTAAGGGGGTTTAACGATGTGCTAGACTCCCCCCGGGGTAGAAGGTAAGGGGGTTTAACGATGTGCTAGACTCCCCCCGGGGTAGAAGGTAAGGGGGTTTAACGATGTGCTAGACTCCCCCCGGGGTAGAAGGTAAGGGGGTTTAACGATGTGCTAGACTCCCCCCGGGGTAGAAGGTAAGGGGGTTTAACGATGTGCTAGACTCCCCCCGGGGTAGAAGGTAAGGGGGTTTAACGATGTGCTAGACTCCCCCCGGGGTAGAAGGTAAGGGGGTTTAACGATGTGCTAGACTCCCCCCGGGGTAGAAGGTAAGGGGGTTTAACGATGTGCTAGACTCCCCCCGGGGTAGAAGGTAAGGGGGTTTAACGATGTGCTAGACTGTCCCCGGGGCAGAAGGTAAGGGGGTTTAACGATGTGCTAGATCCCCCCCGGGGCAGAAGTAAGGGGGTTTAACGATGTGCTAGATCCCCCCCGGGGTAGAAGGTAAGGGGGTTTAACGATGTGCTAGACTCCCCCCGGGGTAGAAGGTAAGGGGGTTTAACGATGTGCTAGACTCCCCCCGGGGTAGAAGGTAAGGGGGTTTAACGATGTGCTAGACTCCCCCCGGGGTAGAAGGTAAGGGGGTTTAACGATGTGCTAGACTCCCCCCGGGGTAGAAGGTAAGGGGGTTTAACGATGTGCTAGACTCCCCCCGGGGTAGAAGGTAAGGGGGTTTAACGATGTGCTAGACTGTCCCCGGGGCAGAAGGTAAGGGGGTTTAACGATGTGCTAGATCCCCCCCGGGGCAGAAGTAAGGGGGTTTAACGATGTGCTAGATCCCCCCCGGGGTAGAAGGTAAGGGGGTTTAACGATGTGCTAGATCCCCCCCGGGGCAGAAGGTAAGAGGGTAAAGACTACCAGGCAAACCCCACCACCCTCCCCCAGCCCTGGGTCACTGCCCTCTCAACACGCCTGGTCACGATGATCAGCAGTATAAAACAAGTCCACTTACTGCTACTGTCGGAACTAGGAGCAGATCAGTTGATTTGGAAAATAAAAGTTTAATTCCAAACCTCTCCCCCTCAGGTTGTCAAACCGGGACTCGACCACCGCGTTGCTTTTCGCAACTTGCCGTGCCGCACACTCACGTGGTGCACCTTCCGCTACAGGCCGATAGCAGCTAGTTTAAGTGGACACCCTGCAGCGGTAGCCCTTCCTTGGCTGCCGCTCAGAATGCAGGCCCGTCCCGTTCGCTTCCACCTCACAACCGGCTGTTCCACTCGCAGGCTGTACCACTCGGCTGTGGGTGCTTCACGGGGTAGGCCATGTGCACGGTACTTCAGCTCCCAGTGTACAATGCGCGGGTTTCACCCGGAAACGGAAGCAACCACTGTGTGTGGTTGCGCGGATGCAGTGCTTGAGCAGCGGTTCAATAATAAAATGTTTCGTAGTTGCTACGCGGGGAGTGAATGAAAACAGTGCGCGATTGAGAAAGAGTGAGCACTTACTGAGTACGAAAGGTCGGAGAGAAGTTCCAATCACAAACACAAGAAATTCTGTAGATGCTGGAAATCCGAGCAACGCACACAAAATGCTGGAGGAACTCAGCAGCAACTGTGGAAAAATATACAGTGGACGTTTCGGGCCGAGACCCTTCAGCAGGACTGGAGAAAATGATCAGAAGTCAGAGTAAGAAGGTGGGGGTGGAGAAGGGAGGAAGAAACAAGGTGACAGGTGAAACCTGGGGGGGGGGCGGGCGGTGAAGTAAAGAGCTGGGAAGTTGGTGAAAGAGAAGGGGGAGAGGATAGAAGACCATGGAAGAAAGAGAAGGGGGAGGAACACCAGAGGGAGGTGATGGGTAGGCAAGAGATAGGTGAGAAAGGGAAAAGAGTTTGGGGAATGGTGAAGGAGATGGGGGGCATAACTGAAAGTTCAGGAAATCGATGTTCACGCCATCAGGTTGGAGGCTACCCAGACAGAATACAAGGTGTTGTTTCTCCATTCTGAGTGTGGCCTCATTGTGAGAGTAGAGACCGTGAAGTGACATATCGGGATGGGAATTGGAACTAAAATGGGTGACCACTGGGAGATCCCCCTTTTTCTGGCAGACAGAGTGTAGATGCTTGGTGAAGCAGTCTCCCAATCTACATCGGGTCTCACTGATATACAGGAGGCCACACTGGGAGCACTGGACACAGTATATGACCCCAACAAACTCACAGGTGAAGTGTCACCGCATCTGGTTGGGGGCAGGTGTGGCACTTGTTCCGCTTGCAAGGATAAGTTGCAGGAGGGAGATTAGTGGGGAGAGATAAATGGGCAAGGGAGTCGTATAGGGAGCGATCACTGTGGAAAACAGAGAGTGGAGGAGAGGGAAAGATGTGCTTAGTGGTGGGATCCCATTGGAGGTTGCAGAGAATTGTGTGCTGGATGTGGAGGCTGGTAGAGTGGTGAGAATAAGAGGAACCCTATCCCTGGTAGGGTAGCAGGAGGATGGGGTAAGAGCAGACATGTGCGTAATGGAAGAGATGCGATTGAGGGCAGCGTTGATGGTGGAGGGAGGGAAGCCCCTTTCTTTGAAGAAGGAGGATATCTCCTTAGTTCTCCCTCCCCTCCCCCCACCTTTTAACTCTACTCCTTATCTTTTTTTCTTCAGTCCTGCTGAAGGGTTTCAGCCTGAAATGACTACTGTACTCTTTTTCATAAATACTACCTGGTTTGCTGAGTTTCTTCAGCGTTTTGTGTGTGTTGCTCAGAGAAGTTTGCCAATAAAGTGAGAGATCATGTTGTTCCTGAAGTTCTCCTGATTCACCAAGAGAACTCTAGGTGAGAGGCATGGATAACTTAGGTCTTCCCGCACCATGCAGTTTACTAGCAATCTAACTGATAACTGGAAATGCTTCAAATATTCAGTATATATTTAGCCACGAGCAGGGGTGGGGGAACCAATGAAAAATTGAAAGTGTCTATTTTTCTACATGTAATTAGTGAAGATGCTTTGGACATCTGTAGCAGCTTTCAAACTGATGAGACTACTTTGACATTGGACACTCTGATGACAAAATTTGTGGAGTATTTTGTCCCAAGTAAAAACAAACCATCTGAGCGATACATGTCTTTTTCCAGTGACCAGAAATGAGGTGTTGGCTTCAACCGATAGTTAGCGGAGCTTCACGTGCTGAGTGAGTCCTGTGAATTTGGAGATTTGAGAAACTCACTAGTTAGAGACAAAATAGTTTGCAGAATTCTAGATGATGGACTCAGAGAAAGATTGCTGCATGAGAAAGACTTGAAGCTGGTAAAGGCTGTGAATATGTGTAGGGCAACAGAGACCACTCAAGTGCAAGGTGTTTTCCAAAGCAACAGCAGAGCAAAGAGGAAGGTTCAAACAGAAATGTGGAGGTAGACACATTCCAAAGGCATGTCTTGCTTGTGGAAAGTCCTGCAATCACTGCGGGAAGAAGAACCATTTTGCAAAGTGTTGCAAAGCTGGGGCTACCAAGAGAAAGGTGCACACAGTTGATGAGGAAAAGGAGGAAATCTTTGTAGATTCTCGACAGACTGCTGGTGCTGGTAAAACAGAATGGATTGTTCCAGAGACTGTGAATGAGACAGTAATTCCATTCAAGCTTGATGCCGGATCCCAGGTGAATCTGTTTTCCATGGATGATTACAGGACTCTCAAAGTAAAGCGCAAGATTTACTCAGTGAAGTTAGAAGTGACAGGCTATACTGGAGAGAATGTTCCAGTAAAAGGGGGCTGCTGTATAGTGACCTTCAAACACAAGGGGTAGCACCTAAAGGCACAGCTACTGATTGTAGAAAAGAGAGTACAGCCAGTACTAGGTCTGAGTGATTGTGAAAGGCTCAACCTTGAGAGGCTTCGTAGTGGCTTCACCAAAGATGACCACACTTCACTCATGGAAGAGTACGCAGAAGTCTCTGAGGGGTTTGGATGCTAACCTGGTGTACACAAAATTCATGCAGATGAGACAATTTGTCTATGCATGCAGAAAGGTTCCATTTCCACTTAGAGACAACCGTAAACAAGAACTAGCACGCATGGAACAGAATGAGTGGATTCTCACAAGCAAGAAGAGTATTATTCCCAGATGTTGAAAGGAGTAATAGCTGAAGAGCCCATGCTGCAGTTTTATGATCCAGAGAAGTGTACTAGGATCTCAGCTGATACTTTCCGGTCCAGCCTTGTAGCAGTACAGGTTTCCCCCGCCATCCGAAGGTAGAGCGTTCCTATGAAACAGTTCGTAAGCGGGAATGTCGTAAAGTGAAGAAGCAATTACAGGTGTCCCCCCGCTTTTTAAACGTTCGCTTTACGAAACCTCACTGTTACGAAAGACCTACATTAGTGCCCTGTTTTCACTTTCAGAAGGTGTTTTCACTGTTACGAAAAAAAAGCAGCACGTGATAAAGGCAGCGCATTCTCCCCCGGGTTCTCACCGGCATTGCTTAAACACGTGCCTGTGATCAGTCGTTTGCAAGATGAGTTCTATGGTATTGGAAAAGCCTGAAAGAGCTCCATAAGGGTGTTACACTTAGCGTAAAACTAGACATAATTAAGCATTTCGATTGTGATGAATGAAGTAAGGACAATGTGAGTTTGGCTTGTGGAAGCTGACGAATATGATGTTGAAGAGGTTTTGGCATCCCATGACCAAGAACTGATAGATGAAGAGCTGATGCAATTGTAAGAAAAAAGGATAACAATCAAAACCGAATGAGTAATGATAAAGTACGACTTTAATTTTGAAAGGGTACGTCAGTTTAGGGGATGGTTTGAATCCTTACAAAGAACTGTGTGATAGAAAAATGCGCGAGGCTCAGCAGTCAAGCAAGCCTGCCACAGCAGACGACAAATCTCGACCTTCGACATCGAGGTGGGCAGAGATAGAAGATGACCTGCCTGCCCTAATGGAAACAGACGATGACGAGATGACACCCCAGTGTCCCACCACTCCAACCCCCAGGCCACAGACATACTGATTCGTGGAGAATGCAACGGTAGCCGGGAGACATACAGCACATCCTTAAGAAAAAAAGCGGAAATAGACATGTTAATTAATTAAATAAATAAATGGTAATTGCTTCTTCGCTTTATGACATTTCGGCTTACGAACTGTTTCATAGGAACGCTCTACCTTCGGATGGTGGGGAAACCTGTACCATTTATTTATATGGGAAAATTTTGTGAGCGTTGGCAGACCCTAAAATAACCTACCAAATCATGCGAAATAACACATAAAACCTAAGGTAACAGTAACATATAGTAAAAGCAGGAATGATATGATAAATACACAGCCTATATAAAGTAGAAATACTTTTCCACAACCATTGCCTGAACTGTTCTCCGTAGCGAAAATCTCACACAAGCGCTGTTGGCAGAAACATGGCACAAGCGCTCTCCGGTAAACTTTAAGCTATGAAGCTGCCAAATCATACCAAATAACACGTAAAAATACACAGTGGATATAAAGTAGGAATAATATATGTACAGTGTAGTATCACTTACCGGAATTGGGGAAGTGTGGAGCACACTGATGATGGTGTGTTAGGCTGAATCGTCGGAGGTTGGGTAGTGCAATGGCCCCACCCTCCAGGCCGCCTAGCGATATATTGCCGTGAAGCATGCAGTCGTACTGTGGTAGCCGGGACGCATCCAGCACATCTTTAAAAAAAAAAGCCGAAATAAACATGCTAATTAATTAGGTGCCGCCCGGCACATAATTGTCGGCTCAGATCAGTGCCGATTGCCGATTGTGTCGCCTCTGATCTGGGCCGACAATTACGTGTCGGGCGGCACCTAATTAATTAGCATGTTTATTTCGGCTTTTTTCTTAAAGATGTGCTGTGTGTCTCCTGGCTACTGCTGCATTCTCCGCGAATCGGTATCTGTCCGCGTCCTGGGTGTTGGGGTGGTGGGACACTGGGGTATCATCTCGTCATCTGTTTCCATTAGAGCAGGCAGCTCATCTTCTCCTATGACTGCCCGCCTCCATGTTGAAGGTCGAGGTTCGTCGTCTGCTGTAGCCGATGTGGAAGGCTTGCTTGACTGCTGAGCCTTGCGCATTCTTAGATCATACAGTTCTTTGTAAGCACTCAAACCATCCTGGAAATATCCCCTAAACCGATGTACCCTTTCAAAATTATAGTTGTACTTTATCATTACCTATTCAGGTTGGATTGTTATCCTTTCCTCTTCCAATTGCATCAGCTCTTCATCTATCAGTTCTTGGTCATGGGATGCCAAAACCTCTTCAACATCATCTTCGTCAGCTTCCACAAGCCAAACTCACTTAGTAACACACATGAAAGTTGCTGGTGAATGCAGCAGGCCAGGCAGCATCTCTAGGAAGAGGTACAGTCGATGTTTCGGGCCGAAATCCTTCGTCAGGACTAACTGAAAGAAGAGCTAGTAAGAGATTTGAAAGTGGGAGGGGGAGGGGGAGATCCAAAATGATAGGAGAAAACAAGAGGGGGAGGGATGGAGCCAAGAACAGGACAGTTGATTGGTAAAAGGGATATGAGAGGATCATGGGACAGGAGGCCCAGGGAGAAGGAAAAGGGGGAGGGGGGAAAACCCAGAGGATGGGCATGGGGTATAGTCAGAGGGACAGAGGGAGAAAAAAGAGAGAGGGAGAAAGAATGTGTGAATATAAATAAATAACAGATGGGGTACGAGGGGGAGGTGGGGCATTAGTGGAAGTTAGAGAAGTCAATGTTCATGCCATCAGGTTGGAGGCTACCCAGACAGAATATAAGGTGTTGTTCCTCCAACCTGAGTGTGGTTTCATCTTTACAGTAGAGGAGGCCGTGGATAGACATATCAGAATGGGAATGGGATGTGGAATTAAAATGTGTGGCCAGCAAAATGATCTCCCAGTTTGCGTCGGGTCTTGCCAATATATAGAAGGCCAGATTGGGAGCACCGGATGCAGTATATCACCCCAGCCGACTCACAGGTGAAGTGTCTGGAAGGACTGTCTGGGGCCCTGAATGGTGGTAAGGGAGGAAGTAGGATCTCCCAGTAGATCATCTTGCTGAACACCTACACTCTGTCTGCCAGAGAAAGCAGGATCTCCCAGTGACCACACATTTTAATTCCACATCCCATTTCCATTCTGATTTTCAAGCTTTGAATTTGAGTCCTTTGCCAATGATGGGGGGTTTCAGCATATAGGTTCAAGTTCATATCGCCAAAATCAAACAGCCCGTAGACCATTCAGTCAAAGTAGTAAAGGGCCTCAGGAAGAAAGTGCAAGATGGATGAGAAGCCTTTCACGAAAATCTGATGATTTACAGAAGTGCGCCACTGCAGAGTGACCTTTCACCAGCCCAATGCCGATGGGTCAACGCACACGCACTAACCTTCCGGTGCATTAAAACCTATTGGCACCTAAAGGAGCACACAAGGTCAAACCGGCTGGTGAAGTTGAAAGGAAACCAAACAGTATCATGACAAGACTGCAAAAAGTCTACCAGTCCTGAAGCCTGGAGATCAAGTGTGAATCCGAGATCATGATTCTGGCACATGGTCCATGTAAGGATATGTGCAAGAGGAAGTAGCTCCACATTCTGACCAGATCCAGACAGAGTGAGGACCACCTCTGAGAAGAGACCAGGTAGATCTATGATCATAATCTCCAACCCATAGCTGTCACATGTCAGTACACCAAAGGGGCCAGCATATGTAAAAAATGAACATATTGATCAGAGTTCTCAGAAAGACACAAATGCAAGGAAATATACCTGTGGAAACCAATAGCAGACCAAAAAGGACCATTAAACCACCTCAGAGTCTGATTGAAAGTTATTGAGTGGATAAGGGACTGCAGTTGCTCATTAAAATTGAAGTTCAAGAGTTGAACAGTTGAACAGCTCCCACTACTCATTAAATGCTCCCAATGCTGTGTGCCTCAAATAGTCTCTGACCACAAGGTCAAGCTCCTGACCTTCATGTGTGGCTTAGCTACTACGCCCGGCGGAATCGTTTCTACTGACAGGAGAATGGACAGAGGCAGGTTACTGGCATCTTAAAACTAGTTGCTTCAGGCAGATGGGGCTTGTCAGCCAGTTGGCAGCTCATTTAGGAGAATGAAAACTGTTTCAAACCTCTGCTGCCTTGTGGCTATACCCATTCCTGCAGAAGGCTTCAGGAGTAAACACTGAGGGAAAAATCCGGAGCAGAGGTTCCGAAGGCAGTCCGTCGAGTTTAATGTTGACTGGCAACTGGCAACGCTGCTGGTGTCAAACTCTATTTAACTCTGCTGCTCCTTTAGGTTCATTAGAAGCATGGCGAGGGAGGGCTTGGTCTCCATATTGTGCGGCCCAGGCTTGCATATCTAACCAGCTAGAATGCCACATCCATGCTCGACCCTGACCGATGGAGGCCGCAGTTAATTATGCTGTTGCATTCTGTCAAGTCAGGTCAGGAGCTTGGCAATAACCTTCATTCAAGGTTTTGGAATTAAGATTTGTCCTACAATTCAGTAATGTTTTTCAAAATCTGAGATCGGTTTGTTAGCAGAGAGCAAAGACTAATGGAAAACTGTAGTGCCCTTTTGAAGGGTTACGTGTAAGATTCCGTGCTTTGGGTAGTAATTTCAGCTGGAAAAGTAGTGAGAATAGTGAAGTAGCAGTTAGGGAGCACTTTGATGGAAAAGATTATGACAGGTCCGCAGGCTGGGATACTAAAGTAGAGCAGGACTATTTCTGAGGAAATTAGACAGGATCTAGTGAAGGTTGATTGGCAGAAGCTGTTTGAAAGAGAAGAAGCAAATGGCAAGTGAAAGATTTGTGAGACCGAGATATCAAGGGATCAGGTGGACTATGTTCCTTGTTAGAGTTAAAGATAAGCCTGGCAAGTTTACGAAATCCTGGCTGACGAGAGATATTAAGATCTGATCGAGAAAAAGAAGCATGCACTGGGTGTAGGAAGTTGTGGATGAGTGCATCCCTTGATGACTATATATATAAAAAAAAGAATATTTTTAAGAGGAAAATCAGGAGGCCAGAAAAGGCTTGAGATGGATCTGGCAGGTAAGGTTAAGGAAACCCTCAAGAGGTGTATAGCTTAAATGTAAATGGTTGGCTCGAGGGAACAGCAGGCCTGTCTATATCTTGCAGAGCAGGAGATGGGTGGGACTTTTAATGAAACTCGAGGCCCTGAAATAGTATGTCCTCAGACTTTGAGGTAGACTAGAGAAGAGAATACAGAGGTCCTTGTAGAGATACTTCATCGTTAGCCCACAGTGAAGTTCCAAAATACTGGAAGACACCTAATGTTGTTCTGTTGTTTCAAAAAACTAGCAACCACAGGCCAGTCAGCCTGACATTAGTAGTAGGGATGTTACTGGAGGGAATTCTGAGGGCCAGGATCTGACAGCATTTGGATAGACAGAGTCTTCTGGAGTGTGTGGAAATCCATGCTTGATGAAGAGATAATCAAAATGTAGATGAGGGTGGGGCAGGCAATGCTCTCTGCACTAGAAGGTTAGGTCCCATGGAATAAAGGGAGAGCTAGTGAGATGAATTCAAAATTAGCTCAGATGTAGGAAGCAGAAGGTAGTAGTTGGGGATTATTTCTCAGGATGGAGGCCAGTGACTTGTGGTGTGCTGCAGCTTTTGGTGTTATTTGTTATTTATATTAATGCTTCTGATGAAAAGGCACAAGGCTTGATCAGTAAGCTTGCTGGTGGCACAAAATTAGGAAGTTAATGGTGGAGAAGGTTATCATAGATTGCAAGGGATCTTGATCAGTTAGTGAAGGGGCTGATGAGTGGCAAATCAATTTCAGTACAGGTAAGAACAGTATAAGGTGATTCAGGTTGGAAAATCAATTTCTACTGTGAATAGTTGACCACTAGGGAGTGCAATGGAACAGAGGAACCTAGGGATACAAGTGCAGAGTTTATTGAAAACAGCATCACAG
The DNA here is from genome assembly GCF_963921235.1 of Mobula hypostoma. Classification (NCBI taxonomy): domain Eukaryota; kingdom Metazoa; phylum Chordata; class Chondrichthyes; order Myliobatiformes; family Myliobatidae; genus Mobula; species Mobula hypostoma. Next base: position 109,641,184 of record NC_086100.1, on the reverse strand, counting down.
GTAGAAATGGTGATGAAAAGGGCATTTAGCATGCTGGCCTTCTTCACTCAAGGTATTGAGTACAGCTGATGTTGGTGAAACTTTATACTTTATCGTTGCCAAACAATTGGTACTGGAACATAAACTTGTCTACGCAATCAAGGGTGTACAGTGAGCACAACAGAGGGCTGAGTACACAGCCTTGTGGGGCACCGGTGCTCAAAGTGATTGTAGAGGAGAGCTTGTCCCCTATTTTTACAGCCTGGGTCCTGTCTGTGAGGAAGTTGAAGATCCAACTGCAGATCTGAGTGCTAAGGCCCAGGTTCCGGCGCTTAGGAATCAGTTTATTTGGAATGATGGTATTAAAGGCAGAGCTGTAGTCAATGACAGTACAGTTCGAGTACTGTGTACAGTTTTTGTCACCTTGTTATAGGAAAGACATAATTAAATTGGAAAGAGGGAGACAAAATCTACAAGGATGTTGCCAGGACTATAGGGCCTGAGTTATAGGGACAGGTTGGCCAAAGTTCAAAGTGAATTTACTATCAAAGTACATATATGTCACCATATAGTACCCCGAGATTCATTTTCTTGTGGGCATTCTCAGTACAAAGAAACATAATGGAATTAATGAAAAACTACACACAAGCAAATAGAGACCAACAACCAATGTGCAAAAAGAAATACAAAGTAATAATAATAGATAAATGAGTAATAAATAATAATGAGAACATGTGGAGTCCTTGAAAGTGAGTCCATAGGTTGTGGAATCAGTTCAGTGTTGGGGTGCCTGAAGTTATCCATTCTAACCCTGTTGGACATTGGTAATGTAGAGTTCTGCACGCCCAGTTCACTGGTCCTTTGGCATGACCAACGGTGGGGGAGCTGATTGGCCTTGGTTATGGCGCCGGCCAAGCCCTTGTGCCACATGTTGCGTATTGCAGCCTCCAGGGAAGGAGATGCCAGGTGGTGTGGATGAGAGCTGGAGTCCATGCTGGGTTGGGGGCTGGCCTTTTCCATTTGTCATCCTCTCCAGAGTTTGCCTGGTGGAAGTCAAGCTCGATTGTACTTGTCTGTGGCAGTACTAGCAAGTGTTGAGGAACTGCTGTGTATATGTTCTGTGGGAAATTGACTCCAAAACAACATCCCATGCACCATCAATCTACAGGCCATAACACTCAGGGACTTGAGCTAGATATTTTTTGTGACTGTATGTTTTTCTGCCATCGTAACTATATGTGCACGTTCGCCCTGGGGGAACACTTTAATTTGGCTGTATACTTGTGACAATTAAACTTGAACTTGCTTCAGGAGCCTGATGGTTGAGGGGTAATAACTATTCTTGAACCTGGTAGTGTGGGACCTAAGGCTTCTGTACCTCCTTTCTGATGGCAGCAGCAAGAAGAGAGCATGTCCTGTATCTCCAATCCCCTCTACTAAGAGAGAGTGAAAATCCTTCTCTGATCACCACTCACTCTGCTCACCAAAGCATGGTGCTCATCTAAGCTGGCACTTTGACCTCAACAGCACCAATTCCACATAACAGACTCTCAAAATGGCTACTCCCAAGATAACTGCTCCCACTCTACTTGAAGCTCCTTTCAAAACTCACTGTTAATTACCCTGCAAGTGCCACCAGTCCCCCGATGTCTCTAGGACGTACACTCTCATTGTCACATGCACGCTGTAGCTTTGAAGCCTAACCTGAAGCATGTGACCACAGTAGAAGCAGCAGTGTGTAATAATGTAAGTGACACCACAGTGCAGAGGGGATTGGAGATCCAGGATAGTGAGGCCAGACCCTGGTTGGCTCCTTCTGCAGGATTAGGAAGATCACCTGATACAGTATTATACAATACTGCATCTGTTTGATTGTAGGGAACTGCAGATGGTTTATAGTAGAGGGAGATTTTAACTTCCCAGTATTGACTGAGAGTGTAAGGGGCTTAGATGGGACAGAATTGGTTAAGTTTTTCCAATGTTGTTTTTTGAGATAATGTGTAAATAATCCTATCAGAGTAAGGACTATACTTGGCCTCACCTCCTCCAAGAGGGCCATAACCTTGTCTTTAGTTTTGGAGGCTTGCATGCCTCAGTAACCTGGAGAGCTATGCTGGCTGGAGTCAGGACTTTATGCTTTGGCTCTTTGTAGGGTCACCCATGCCAGACAGGTCAAAGAGTAGAGGACAGACCAAGAGTGGTCCGCCAATCCTCCAGGTTCAGGGGTTCAGCTCAGGATTAACAATGCTGAATGGTAAAACAAAACTGTTACAGAAACAGCAATGAAGATTCCTTCTACATCTGAGTGCCACGGTATTCCTGAGTCTCCACCCAGAACTTGCATGACTAACAGTAGTAAAAAGAAAGGAAAAGCTACTGACACGATGAAGGAAGCCTTGAACACCACCAGAGATGGAGGACCTTCATTGCTGCCCTAAACTCCAGTGGTGTAACGGGCAGTAAGTATGTGGGCCTCACTTGTTGCAGACATTCACAGTGGGACAAAGAAATACAATACAATCGGTGAAAAACTACACAGAAATACTGACAAAATGATCAATATGCCAAAGGCAAACTCTGCAAATACAAAAAAAACCCCACCAATAAATAAATAAATAAATAATGAGAACATGAATTATACCATACGTTGTGGAGTTTGTGTAATTTTATGTTGTTCTTATGAATGTTGTTTACATTTTACTTGTGATTCTGCCTCAAATGAAGTACATCATGTATTTGTACATGTGATAAGAAACTCATTTGCACAAGTACAGGTGCTCCACAGCTCTCAACAGCCCAACTAATGTACCGATGAGCAAGTGTTTGGGAGACCAGTAGGATGGATTTTCCAGCTGTTCAGATGGTTCCGTTTATTATCAGACAATGTATACAGTATACAACCTGAGATACTTGTCTTCACAAACATCCACAAGAAATGAAAACCCTAAAAGAATAAGCAACAGAAAAACATTAGAACCCCAAAGTCCCCCCAACCCCCTGCCTCTTTCAGCGAAAAGTGTCAGTGCCCACCACCCACCAAGCAACAGTAAAGCCCCTAAAGAGAGACCATGATCAGCAGTCAACAAGAACTGCTGTTATCCTACAGTTCAACATGCCATAGGCTCTCTCTCTCTCATTAAAGGGAGAGAGAGAGATCACCCATTTCCACAGCAAAAGGGGAGACTGACAGTCACTGTTGTGATATTACAGTCTGCTGCGTCACTTTTCCATACATCTGCCACAGCGAAATCCTGATGTTCCATCTCCCATGACACTGGCCTGAAATCAGTCATCCACGGGGCTGCACTTCTTCAAAAAACCCGATAAGATTGGATAGACATGACCTACCATGCACGAACCCATGCGGACTATCCTTAATCAGTCCATGTCTGTCTAAAGATATATCCAGTCCCTTAGAACACCTTCCAATAACTTTCTCACAACTGATGTCAGACTCATCAGCCTTTAATAAAGGTTAGGGTTAACTTTTAACCCAAACTCTCACCCTTAATTTCCTGGTTTCTGTTCAGAGCTTTTTTAAACAACAGAACAACATTATCTATCCTTCAATACTCTAGTACTTCTCTTGTACTAAGGATGTTTTAAACAGCTCTGCTAGGGCCCCGGCTATTTCAGTAGTTGCCTCCCGTAGGGTATGAGGGAATGCCTTGTCAGGCCCTGAGGATTTATCCACTCTGATTTGCCTCAGGGTAGCAAACACCTCACCCTCTGTAATCTGTACAGGGTCCATGAGGTTGATGCCACTTTGCCCTACTTCTACAGACGTTGTATCCATCTCCGGAGTAAATACAGATGCACAGAATGCATTTTAAACCTTCCCCATCTGTTTTGGCTCCACATATGGATTACCTTTGGTTTTCCAGAGGACGATTTTGTCCCTAGTAATTCATTTGCTCTTGACATACCTGTAGCATCCCTTAGGATTCTCCTTCACCTTGTCTGCTAGAGCAACTTTATGCCCTCTTTTAGCCTTCCTGGTTTCTTTCATAAGTCATCTCTTGTATTTCTTGTACTACATAAGCACTTCATTTGTTCCTACTTGCCTAGGCCTGCTATGCACCCCCTTTTTTCTCTTAACCAAGGCCTCAATATCTCTTGAAAACCTAGGTTCCCTACACTTGTTATCGTTACCTGTCATTCTGACAGTCACCTACAGGCTTTGAACTCCGTAAATTTTGTTTTTGAAGGCCTTCCACTAAGTCCTTCTTTGCCAGAAGACAGCCTGTCCCAATCCACACTTGCCAGGTCATTCCTGATACCATCAAAATTGGTCTTTCTCCAATTTAGAATCTCAACCCCTGGACCAGACCTATCTCTTTGCATATTTACTTTGAACTAATGGCATTGTGGTCACGAGTTGCAAAGTGTTCCCCTACACGAACTTCTGTCACTTGCCCTGTCTCATTCCCTAATAGCAGGTCCAGTATTGCACGCTCTCTTATTGGGTCTTCCACATACTGATGAAGAGGGCTTTCCTGAACACATTTGACAAACTCTATCCCACCTCGTCCTTTTACAGTATGGGATTCCCAGTCAATATTTGGAAAGTTAAAATCACCAGCTATCACAACCTTATGCTTTTTGCAATAGTCTCTTTACAAATTTGATCTTCTAAATCCTGTGGAATGTTGGGTGGTCTGTAATACAGCCCCATTAATGTGGTTATACCTTTCTTATTTCTCAGTTCCACCCATAACGCCTCACTAATTGAGTTCTCCAGTCAGACCTGACAGAGCACTGCAAGGTTGTTGCTGCAATATGACTCAGCTAGCTGATATAGCTCACTCTTGTATGCCCTCTTGTCACATTTTCTAATGTTATTCTTCTGAATGCTGCTTATCTGACACTATATTCCTGTGATGCTGCTTTAAGTACATTTTCTTTGCATTTGTGTGGGTGGCAGTAAATTTGACTTGACTTTTAAGTGGCTTCTTGCGGTGAAACTGTCAGCCTATGATGTCTGATTACTATGGGGAGGTGCATGTGAACTATTTTTTTTGAAGAATGATTCTCGTTTGAGTTTATAATATCTGTCGAAGCTTGTTTGTAACTGGGGGAGGGCCTCTTGAATTTACAAATGGATGTCTCTGTTTGCTGTAGTGTCACTCACTACCTTACAGTGGTGAATTTTCTGTTTCTGTCTTGGAAATGTCCTTTAAGAAGCAATGTGATAGAATTTCCATGCAGCCTTTCCAGTCCTCTGCTGTAGTCTCAGCAAAAAAAAATAGCAAATACCCAAGAGAAAAGCAATGTAGGCATTGGGCATAAGTTTTAAACTCCATGCAGTGGGTGAGCTATTATTGTTCATGTGAAGAGGAACATTACCATGAGCTGCCACAGAATGGCTGCACTAAACTGTTTGTTTATTGCTACAAGAATGGATTTTGCCCCTGCACTTTTCACAGATTCATTGAAATTTACAGCACAGAGGGCTGTCATTTGGCTCATTATGACCATCTGCCAAAAATTGACACTAAATTAATCCCACTTCCCAGCTCTTGGTCTGTAGCCCTGCAGTGAGGACTTCTTGTAAAGATTTCTAATGATATAAAATGATATCATTCAGATCCATGCTAAGTTCCAGGATCAATCCTATTATTCCTCTTCCCAGACTCTTGTTTTCCCTGCAAATCCTTCTTACTCACACATACTCATCAACTTGTTTTGATTCATTTTTTGCCACTCAGGGGTAGTTAACAGAACCAAATACACTAACAACGTATTTAGGAAACTAGAGTTATCCAAAGGAAATCTATGTAGACTCTGAGAGGTGTTACGAGAATACACATAAAATTAAGATGTTTGCTGGCCTGGGCTAGCATCAGTGGCATCAGCAGTTGGTCTGCCACCTGCCCTCAGGGGAAGGAGAGATAAGGAACAATGGAGCAGCGTCTGGAGATGTGTAATGAAGGGATGTGGGAGGAAGAGCTGTCTGGAGCGGCTCTCCCCTTTGAACCCTGAACTGTTTGAAGTGATGGACAGGCGATACCCCAGCAGGGGGATAAAAAGGGACAGGTTCGCTAAGGCAGACACACACGCCACCCGAGGTAACGAGACCCTGGAAGCGGTACGCTTCTCACGAGTGGGTGAGAAGTGCCAGACAACGACCAGGGTGGAAAGGTACGATCAGCGGGAACCCGGTGTGTGTCCGCCCTTGCCTGGGTGCCGGGTTCACTGCAGAGGATCGACCGCATCTGGAGGAGGGGTCACAGTCGGTGACCTCAGGTGACATCACCAAGGACCTGCCCAAAAGCTGTTTGTGAGCCATCCCGCTGGTCTGTGAGTGAAGCAGTGTTCTGAATGATCAGTTGTTCCTATTCTGTCTCTCTTCCCCCACCTTGTCCATCGCCATGGCAACGATTACTGCGAACTGAACTACAAACTGGACTGAACTTTGAGTCATTTTGAAATTGGTCATTTACCCCTAGACAACGATAGAGCTTGATTGATGCTGTTATCTTAATTCTGTGCACATGTGTGGTTATCATTGTTGAATTGTTGCATTTATTATCCTTTCGATTACTGTGTTGCTTGTTTCTTTAATAAAACTTTCTTAGTTCTAGTACTCCAGACTCCAACTGAGTGATCCATTTCTGCTGGTTTGGCAACCCAGTTACGGGGTACGTAACATAAGTGGGGTTCTCGTCCGGGATTTTGAACGCTAAATTTGGGACGGAGTAAATTGATTGGGTTAAAATTCCCGAAAGAAAGAAAAGACAAACAGCAGAAATGGAGGTTGAGGAATTTATAAAGGCGCCGACCTTGGAGGCATTAGAGGATGCCAGGAAATCGGAATTGATAGCTGTGGCAAAACGGGTGAATCTTGCTAAGGTGAAGTCGACAATGAGGAGAGAGGAGATACACAGAGCTATTGTAGAGCACTATGTATCTAAAGGTGTGTTTCCCCAAGGTGAGCTGGGGGAGGTGTCTATTGAAAAACCTGCTGGAGACGCGGTACAGGTACAGCTTGAAAAACTGAGACTCGAGCACGAGTTCCGGGTACGGCAGTTAGAAAGGCAGGAGAAAGAGAGAGAGTTAGAAAGGCAGGAGAAAGAGAGAGAGTTAGAAAGGCGGGAGAAAGAGAGAGAGTTAGAAAGGCGGGAGAGAGAGAAAGAGGTAGAAAGGCAAGAGAGAGAAAGACAGTTGGAGAGAGAAGAGAGAGAGAGGGACAGACAGTTGGAGAGAGAGGAGAAACAGAGGGAAAGGGAATTTGAGCTGGAGAAGTTAAAGATAAGGGCCGAGCAGGGGCTCGTGCCGAACCAAGGTGGAGGGTTCCGGGCGACCCAGGAGGTTAGGCTGGTTCCCCCATTTGACGATACCGATGTGGATCGGTACTTTCTCCATTTCGAAAAAGTGGCCATAAGTCAGGACTGGCCGAGGGATAAGTGGGTTGTTTTACTTCAGAGTGTACTGAAAGGGAAGGCCCAACAAGCTTACTCAGCTTTATCCGCGGAAGATGCCCAGAGGTATGAGGTGGTGAAAGAGGCCATCCTCAGGATTTATGAGTTGGTCCCGGAGGCATACCGGCAGAGGTTCCGGAATGCGAGGAAGCGGTGGGACCGCACGTATTTGGAGTTTGCTCGTGAGATGCAAACATATTGTGAGCGTTGGTGCGCCTCGAAAGGGGTAGAGGGGGATTATGACAGACTGCTGCAACTGATTCTGATTGAGCAGTTTAAAGGTTGTGTCCCTGAGGGTATGAGACCCTACCTCGATGAGAAAGAGGCAGCCACGTTAGCCGCAACTGCTAAGTTAGCGGATGAGTATGCGTTGACGCATAAAATGAAGGTTGCCCCGAGTAAAGGCTACCAGAAGGGTAGTCAGGACGGCGGGGAGAGTCCGCCGGAAAAGTCAGAAAGTAAGCCGGGGACTAGTGAAAAGGATAAGGTAGACCGGGAGCAGTCTGGTAGGAAGTCTCCTGGGGTCGTCTGTTATAATTGTGGGAAAGTCGGACACTTTGCGTCCAGGTGCTTTGCCCCAAGGAAGGAGACGGGGAAAGGAAAAGCGGAAATTTTGAATGGCTGTATTGAGCTGTTAAGCGAACCGCTAGGGAAGGACAGGTCTGAAAAAGTCCAGGAAGGGCGCGAGAGGTTTATCTCGGCCGGATGGGTGTCAGTGAAGGAGGGGTTAAAACCAGTTCCAGTGCGGATCTGGAGAGACACGGGAGCGTGTCACTCACTAATACTGAAGAGTGTATTAGAGTTTAGCTCAGAGACCCAGACTGGGGAGGTAGAGGTCAAAGGTGTTGGGGAAGGGACAGAGTCAGTCCCTTTGCACCAGATACATTTACAGAGCAACCTGGTCTCTGGACTAGTCACGATCGGGGTGAGGTCCGAATTACCGATGAAAGACGTGGAAGTCTTGCTCGGTAATGACATCGCCGGAGGAATCGTGTTCCCAGTCGTGAGATTGACGGGTCAGCCTGCCAGCATGGAGGCCCCGCCCGCGATGGTGAATTTGGCTGAAACATTTCTGCCAACCTTGTATGAGACAGGGTGTAGTGAGATAAGAGGTAGTGAGGGAGCTGGGACGGACGTAGCAGTAGCCAGGAAAGAATTTGTGCAGACGCAGGAGCGAGACGAGGGGCTGATGGTTTTTGCTGAGACCGCTCTCTCTGACACAGCCTTGACAAGCTATTGTGCGGAGGAGGAAGTGCTAAGGAAGAAAGGGAAATCAAGTACAGTACCCGCAGATGAGGAATGGGGGGTGGTGAAAAAGAGTTACGGGGATGAGGTTTTTAACATGGCCCACGAGGTACCCCCCGGTGGACATTTTGCGGTGCTGGGGGAAACAGTTGGTGGAATCATGAAAGAGATTTACCGGCTGCCCAGGGGGAAGAATGTTATTGATCATGACCGACGCGAACTGAGACGGTCACCGGCTTTTGATATGCTAACAAACCTAGTCGGTGTTAGCGTGGAAATCAATGAAGCTAGGGGCCCCCTGCTAAGAGGAAAAAACCATTTTGAAAAGATTAGGATGGGATCGGTCAGATGGGAGAAGGCTATTCTTTTGGCCAGGTCTACTGATAAGGTCTCTCCCTTAATCCCCGAAGGAGTAATTAAACGACTCGCACCCATGTGTTTGATTGTCCCGAGGAAATGCAAAGAACTGGGACGTTGGGTGATTGTGGTTACAATAGGGCAGCCAAGCAAACAACACCCATATTTTTCGAGTAATTCAGTGACTAAAGGGCTGATGAACACAGAGGTGTGTATTGGCAATTTAATACGGCTGTCTGAAGCCAGCGTGATAGTGAGCCTTGGAAAAAATGAATTCGGCCACACGAAGGTCACTTACCTGGGAATTGTGGTGACACAGGGGCAGCTGGCAGTGATGCAAGCTACAGTGCAGGCTATCGCTGACCTCCCAACCCCGACAGACAAGAGGGCCCTCAGAAGGCTTTTGGAGATGGTGGGGTACTGCAGGAAGTTTTGCAATAACTCTGCGGTCAATACCCGTCCCCCTCCTACTAAGCCCTTGCGAGAGAAAATTGAGTCGGAATGGGACGACCCTTGTTATTGTGGTCCGGGACAAAAACCAAATGAGAGGTTACATTGGTCGCAATTCATCAGTGTTTTTGGGCCACTATGAAGTTTGCTGAGTTGGAGCCTGGTCTAAGGGATTATTAATAACACGTGTAAAAGGAACAGAAAATGTGATGACTGTCTGTCAAGGTGTTGACAATTTCAAATTCTCTGTATTAGCTAAATAACTGTTAAAGATGTATATTGTGTATGTATCAGATAATGTAGTCATGTTTGTAATTTTTACCTCCCGGTAAAAATCCTTAAAGGGGGGAAGTGTTACGAGAATACACATAAAATTAAGATGTTTGCTGGCCTGGGCTAGCATCAGTGGCATCAGCAGTTGGTCTGCCACCTGCCCTCAGGGGAAGGAGAGATAAGGAACAATGGAGCAGCGTCTGGAGATGTGTAATGAAGGGATGTGGGAGGAAGAGCTGTCTGGAGCGGCTCTCCCCTTTGAACCCTGAACTGTTTGAAGTGATGGACAGGCGATACCCCAGCAGGGGGATAAAAAGGGACAGGTTCGCTAAGGCAGACACACACGCCACCCGAGGTAACGAGACCCTGGAAGCGGTACGCTTCTCACGAGTGGGTGAGAAGTGCCAGACAACGACCAGGGTGGAAAGGTACGATCAGCGGGAACCCGGTGTGTGTCCGCCCTTGCCTGGGTGCCGGGTTCACTGCAGAGGATCGACCGCATCTGGAGGAGGGGTCACAGTCGGTGACCTCAGGTGACATCACCAAGGACCTGCCCAAAAGCTGTTTGTGAGCCATCCCGCTGGTCTGTGAGTGAAGCAGTGTTCTGAATGATCAGTTGTTCCTATTCTGTCTCTCTTCCCCCACCTTGTCCATCGCCATGGCAACGATTACTGCGAACTGAACTACAAACTGGACTGAACTTTGAGTCATTTTGAAATTGGTCATTTACCCCTAGACAACGATAGAGCTTGATTGATGCTGTTATCTTAATTCTGTGCACATGTGTGGTTATCATTGTTGAATTGTTGCATTTATTATCCTTTCGATTACTGTGTTGCTTGTTTCTTTAATAAAACTTTCTTAGTTCTAGTACTCCAGACTCCAACTGAGTGATCCATTTCTGCTGGTTTGGCAACCCAGTTACGGGGTACGTAACAGAGGATACGAAACTGTTCACACAGCATGCAGGTCTGGAGCAAGTTGTACACCTTCATCACCAAGTGAATGAAATATTGATTTTTCTCTGATCCTTCAATGAGCTTAACCTCAATTCATGTCCCTGGATATTGTTTATTTGAATAAGCTTCTCATAAGTTCCTCCATATCCTTTTGTTTTGACACCTACCCAACTGCACCAGCCTCTGGGGTTTAGACGCTCTAACTCTCTGGGTTATGGATAGCTGGCACAACCCCTTTAAGGGATCAGGATGGTCCCACTAATTGGCAATCATGAATGAGCACCAAGAATTGAGTATTTAGAGAGCAGCTGAACAGAGCCTCAGTATTTTAAGCCCCACTAGCGATACCATCTAGCATTTGTTTTGTGCTCAGTTCTCGATCCAGTTTGATACCGTGTCTTGAACCTTGCTTCAGATATTCCAGCATTTGGGTCCAAACCATCCTCGCCCAGGATTCTCGTCACAGTACGATTAAGCCAGTATGTACCCAGTAGTTTATCAGAGTCTTTTGTCTGTTGTGGCCAACCACAGTGAGGGAATTTTCATACAGAACCTGGAGATTCACAAACTCCAGGTAGCCATTTGTCAACTTTCCCAAGGTGGAAGCTAGAGTCACTCGGGAGAGCCAGTTGGTCACTCTGTGAAGCCGGTATATCTTCTAACACCAGAGAGATTCGACGGTTACTCAGGTCCTTGCTGCAGCATCCTCACTCAATGCTCATTACTGTTTGAACTCCACCTGTCCCGGTTCCCTTTGGAGCATGGAAAGGTGGCCTTCGCTATCTCTCTTCTGACCAGAAGAGCCCTGGCCTGGACCACCGCACATTGGGATCGAAGGTCGGAGGTTTGCTCGGATTCAGAGGAATTCGGGGCCACCATGAGGAAGGTGTTCCGTCACCCTGCTGGAGCCAGCCAAGCCTTGGACCATCTGATGAAGATTCGGCAGGGTGGATAATCAGCGGCCAACTACACAAACAAATTTCAAACCTTGGTCAAAGACAATGGCTGTAACGGGGAGGCCTTGGCCAATCTATACTGTCACAGACTCCAAGATGAATTGAAAGATGCCCTCACCTTGGGAGAAACAACCGAGGACTTAGAGGTTCTGATTGACCAGTCATTTATCTCAATAATCGTCTAGCAAAGCGTAAGTGTGACAGCATCAAGAGGTCAAAGAGGGCTAGCCCAAGCCCAGCCTTAGTGCTTTGTAGTTCCACTCCCTGGCCTCGGACCATGACCAGCCCGTCTCCTGCTCAGGATCCAGTCGAGCCCTTGCAAATTGGCCGCATAAGATTCTCCACCAATGAGAGGTTCTGGTGTTGGAGTTGAGGTTGCTGCCATTACTGTGGGGAAGGAGGTCACCTGCGAGCTGAATGTCAGAAGCTGCAGCTGTCAGGAGAGCTGTTAAGACCATCCGGTGTCGAGAAGACTGTGACAGCAGCAGCCACCGTGCCCCAGCCTCACGGATTTTGATGTAGGGCAGAGATCTCCTGGGATATGAACTGATGAGAGGTGAATGCTTTTTTGGACTCTGGGGCAGCTGGAAATTTCCTGGACTTGGAGACTGCCTGTCGGTTCAACATATCACTACAGGAGTTGAGTTAGCTCATGCCTTCAACTGTCCTGAACGACCATCCGCTTGGTTCCGGGCAGATCTGGCTGCAGACATTGGTCTTGCAGATGACGGTGGAGGATCATGTGGAGGACATTAGTTTCTATATCATTGAGTCTTCCCACATACCCCTGATCCTTGGGCACCCTTGGCTGTCCAAACATAACCTTCTATGACCTGGAAGGAAGGGAGGATCACTACATGGTCCAGTCCCTGCAAGAAGGTTTGTTTTCAACTTGGTGTTCCCATTTCCAGACTCTCCTAAGACCAGTGGCCGACGAGGGGGCACACGTCTGTTCGGGGTAACCTAGAGCCTTCAGGAAACCCAGTCCTGCCTTCAAGGGCAGACAAGTCGGGTCCAGCCAATAGGCCTGAATGAGTCTCGACCCTGTCCAGTCAGGTGTGTGCTGGAACTAGATCTCTAGTTCAGGAGCAAACCCAAGGATATGCCCAAACAGTCTGGAACTCTAGCAGCTAAGCCAAAGGGTTCCAGTTGCCAGGTCCTGTCTAAGGGGAAGGCTCTTGGAGCCGAGACCCAGGAGCACAAGGACCATTTGTCATGCCTCGCTGCCGATGCCCGATGAGATGGATGAGTATGGGAGCCTGTGGCCATGTATTGATTATAGAGGGCTGAATCGCATAATAGTCAAGAATCATTCCCCTTTTCCACTCATTAACAAAGATTTCAAGGTTCTCCAAGGGGCAGGAGTATTCTCAAAGCTAGACTTACGGAGCATGTACAATCTGGTTCGCCTAAAAAGGGTGACAAATGGAAGACTGCATTCAACACGCTGATAGGGCACTATGAGTACCTGGTCATGTCCTTTGGCCTTGTGAACACACCAACAGCATTCCAGGCCTTTATAAATGATGTGCTCTGGGATGCTTTCCAAATGTGCACCTACATCTACTGGGACGACATCCTAATTTTCTCAAAGTCCATAGAGGAGCACGTCGCTCATATCCGAGACATCTGAAAGAGGTTTCTTGATCATAGACTTTACGTCAAGTGGCTAAGTCTGAATTTCACGTAACCACCATTTCATTTTTGGGTTTCATCATCTCAAATGGCAATGTCAAGGTGGTCATGGTGTCAAAAGTAGTGTCACGTTGGACGGAGGAAACAGATGGGGTCCTTCGTGACTACTTTGAATCGGTGGACTGGTTAGTATTCAAGGACTCGGCAGTTAACCTCAATGAGTATGCCTCAGCTGTCACGGACTTTATTTGGAATGCACAGAGGACTGTGTGTTTCGCAAGACGATCCGGGTATTCCCTAACCGGAAACCTTGGATGAATTATGAGTTCAAGTCCCTTTTAAAGGCTAGAACTGCAGCTTTTAGATCCGGGGATACCAGTCACTACATGGAATCCAGGTGTGAAGTCCGGAAAGCCATTAAGGGCGCCAAGAGGCAATATGGAGCCAAGTTGGAAGCCCAGGCTAACCAGAGGGATGCCAGTAGACTATGGCAGGGTCTAAATGAGATCACTGGGTGCAAAGAAAAGTCTGGGAATATTAATAACTGTGGCGCTTCTCTTCCTGACAAACTTAACGTATTCTACGCAAGGTTCGAACAGAAGAGGAGCGTCCCGCTCCCTCCGGATGAACCGGACTTGGTGGCATCGAGATTCATCGTCACCGAGGAGGATGTTTGAAGGGCCTTCCTGAAGATAAATCCAAGGAAGGTGACGGGCCCAGATGGCGTCCCAGGACGGGTTCTCCGGGCCTGTGCAAGCAAGCTAGCTGGAGTGTTTGCTGACATGTTCAACTGCTCCTTGCTTCAGTCTAAGATCCCCTCGTGTTTTAAGAAGGCAACGATAATCCCAGTGCCGAAGAAGAGCAAGGTGGCATGCCTGAATGACTATCGACCAGTGGCTCTGACATCAATTGCTATGAAGTGCTTTGAGCGATTGGTTATGGCACACATCAACCACAGCCTACCGGTCAACCTCGATGCTTTGCAATTCACCTACTGGAGCAACAGGTCAACGGCAGATGCCATCTCTCTGGCCCTGTATTCCTCCTTAGAACACCTGGAGAATAAAGACGCATACATAAGGCTCCTTTTTATTGACTACAGCTCTGCCTTTAATACCATCATTCCAAATAAACTGATTCCTAAGCTCCGGAACCTGGGCCTTGGCACTCAGATCTGCAGCTGGATCTTCAACTTCCTCACAGACAGGACCCAGGCTGTAAAAATAGGGGACAAGCTCTCCTCTACAATCACTCTGAGCACTGGTGCCCCACAAGGCTGTGTACTCAGCCCCCTGCTGTACTCACTGTACACCCATGATTGTGTAGCCAAGTTTCTATCAAACTCAATATATAAGTTTGCTGATGACACAACAATTTTAAGCTGTATCTCGGGTAATGATGAGTTTGAGTACAGAGAGGAAATTAAGAACCTGGTGGCATGGTGCGAAGACAATAACCTATCCCTCAATTTCAGCAAGACGAAGGAATTGGTTGTTGACTTCAGAAGGAGTAGCAGACCGCACGACCCAATTTACATGGGTGGTGCACAATTGGAACAGGTCAAAAGCTTTAAGTTCCTCGGGGTCAGTATCACAAATGACCTGGCTTGGTCCAACCAAGCAGAGTTCACTGCAAAGAAGGCCCACTAGCACCTTTACCTCCTGAGAAAACTAAAGAAATTTGGCCTGTCCCCTAAAGCCTTCACCAATTTTTATAGATGCACCGTAGAAAGCATTCTCCTAGGGTGCATCACAACCTGGTATGGAAGTTGTCCTATCCAAGACTGGAAGAAACTGCAGAAGATCGTGAGCACGGCACAGCACATCACACAAACCAATTTTCCGTCCTCGGACTCACTTCACACCGCACGCTATTGGAGCAGTGCTGCCAGGATAATCAAGGACACGACCCACCCAGCCAACACACTTTTCATCCCTCTTCCCTCCAGGAGAAGGCTTAGGAGCTTGAAGACTCGTACGGCCAGATTTGGGAACAGCTTCTTTCCAACTGTGACAAGACTGCTGAACAGATCCTGACCTGGATCTAGGCCGTACCCTCCAACTATCTGGACCTGCCTCTCGGTTTTTTTGCACTACCTTACTTTCCCTTTTCTATTTTCTATTTATGATTTATAATTTAAATTTTTATATTTACTATCAATTTGTAATCCAGGGAGCGGGAAGCACAGAATCAAATATCGCTGTGATGATTGTACATTCTAGTATCAATTGTTTAGCGACAAAAAAGTAGAAAGTATACCTAGTAAAATGCTGGTAGTCAGAGATTGGCCATAACCTTCCAGTGTGAAACAAGTCCAACAATTACTGGGATTGTCATCAGAAACTTCAGCTCTGTGGCGGCTCTGCTGATAGGACTAACCAAGAGATCCATGAGCCCTTTTGTTTGGACTACTGAATTGGAGGCTGCTTTCGCAGAGCTCAAACAGTAGTTCATGACAGCCCCCATTTAGGTTGCACCTAAGCTAGGCGTTCCCTTCACTGTGGAAGTGGATGCCTCAGACATCAGAGTGGGTGCCGTGTTGATTCAATGGACACTGTCAGACAATAACCTGCTCCTGTGTACACTCTTTTCTAGGCAGCTGTCCCCAGCAGAGGTGAATTACCACATTGGCGATAGAGAGCCACTCTGGAGGAATGGCATCACTGGCCTGAGGGGTAAAGAACTCTTTTATGATATGGACAGACCATAAGAACCTGGCTTATATTCAGGAGGCCAAGAGACTGAATTCCAGGCAGGTCAGGTGGTCTATTTTCTTTAATGGCTTTATTTTCATCCTGGTCTATCAACTGGGGTCGAAGAACCAGAAGTCAGATGCCCTGTCCCATCAGTTCAACAAACCCTAACGAGAGGAGCAGCCTAGCTCTATTTTGCCCTAAGCCAAGGTGAATCGCACCAATTCGATGGGGAATTGACACACTTGTTCGCAAGGCCCAGGTGCAAGGGGAAATTCCTCAGAATGGCCCTCTGGGTCGGCTGTTCATTCCTAGTTCCGTCCGGTCTCAGGTTCTTCAATGGGAACGTGCATCGAGAATGATTGCTCACCCAGGGATTGCCAGGACCCTCGAGTTCATTAAGAGAAGATATCGGTGGCTTGGAATGGTGAAGGAAGTCCATCAATACATACAGGTATGCAAGGTGTACGCCCAGAACAAGGAGCCCCTCACCCAATCTCAAGGGCTCCTTTTCCCTCTGCCTGTTCAGGACAGACCATGGACGCACATCCCCATTTGTCATGGATCTTCCTCCTTCCAAGAGAAGGATCATTTTCATGTTAATTGTGGATCATTTTTTAAAGCCCTGTAAATTCATTGCCTTGGACAGCCTACTTTCTTCATTGGAGATGGCAAAAATTGTCCTACACCAGCTTTTCATGATCTGGGGATTTCTGGTGGACATTGATGTATCACGGTCTGCAATTTGCATCACATTTTTGGACATTGTTCTGTAAACTGATCGGGCAACAGGGAGTGTTTACTCTGGGTCTCACCTACAGTCCAAAGATCAGATGGAACTGGTGACCCAAGATTTGGAACAAACCCTAAGGAGCCTGGCTTCTGAAAGACCGGACAAGTGGTGTGACCATTTGATGTGGGCAGAGGTTACTCACAACACTTTACAGCATTCGGCATACGGGATGCCCCCTTTCAAATGCCTATCTGGGTATTCTCCCCACTTTTCTCTGAGCAGGAGGCCAAGGCTGAAGACCTAGTCCAACGCTGCAAGGAGAAATGGACGAGGACAAGGGAGATTTTGTTGGCCTCTACCCGGAAGACTGAATTAAAGGCTAACTGCAAAAGAAGACAGGAACCAGTTTTGCAGCCTGAGTACAGGTCTGGCTGTCAACTCAGGATTTGCCTCTCTGAGTGAAGTCCAGGAAATTGGTGCCCAAGTTCATTGGACCCTTCAAGGTTCTCAAGTAAACCCAGTAGCTTACATCTTCCAGTTCCCCAAGACCCTCAAGATCAATCCCACTTTTCACATTTCCAAAATAAAGCTTGTGATCTCCAGCCCTTTAGCCCCACTGCCATCAGTCCTACCACCACCCAGGTCTGTCGACAGGGAACAGGTCTTCACTGTGGAAATAATTTTGAGTACATGAACTGTTTGGGGTGTTCAGCAGTTCCTTGTGGACTGGGAAGGATGCAGACCCGAGGAACGGTACTGAGTTCTTGAAAGAGACATCTTGGATCCTGCTCTCATGCATAACTACAATCATCACCTCTCCAGGCAGCCAGGGCTGTTAGGAATCAGCCAGAGGAGAGGGGATCTGTTACAGCATGCGCCCAAGTGCGCCAGCTTCTGGGGTTTAGACGTTCTATCTCTCCAGAGTATGGATAGCTGGCATGCCCCTTTTAAAGATTTAGGACCATCCCACTAATTGGCAATTATGTTTTGCATGGCAAGAATTAAGTATTTAAAGAGCACCTGAATGAAGCGTCAGCGATCAATTGTAAGCCCCACTAGTGATATCATCTAGCATTTGTTTTGTTCTCAGTTCTCGATCCAGTTTGATACCGTGTCTCAATCTGTGCTTCGAATACTCCAGCATTTGGGTCCAAGCCATCCTTGACAAGGACTCTCGTCACACTTTTATTCCAATGACAACAGCCCTGTCTCTCCTTATAACCTTTATTTCCCAGTCCTGGTAATATCCCCCTAAAACTCTGCATACTCTCTACTGTTTTTGTACTTTCCTTGTAGTGCGGTGACCAGAAATGTTTTTGACTATGGCCTAACTGTGTATTTTATCAAAGGGAACTATTTGGCTCTGGTTGTCATCATGGCCATAGTCTCAAACCCTCAGTGAGATAGGGAATTGGCTATCCCAGCACGTGAAGACAGACCGACTGATTGAGCGGACGAGACCAATGGCAGGTCCAACGGTCAAGAAGGCGGTCTCTGCAAGCGTCATGGAATGTGTAGAGCACGACTAGACACAGAAGATGTCCTGGTCATCCACTGCGTCCAGTCCCATCTCCAGTTGTCTTGACTCTTGTCTTGCCACTGTATCCAGATGGGAATTGGGAAGAGAGAGTGAGGCAACTCTCCCTCACTTAAATCCAAATCAAGCGCTGGTCTCGACACAATCAAAAAAGCCAGCTGGTGCCGCAGTGACATCAGCACTGGACTCCGGAGCGAAGGTTCCCGAGTTTGAATCCAGTCGGGCCACTCCTGGGCATGCTTTCCATCCGTGCCGGGTTGAGTGTCGAGCTCGTAACTTGACCTCGTAAAAAGTACTAATGGTCTCGAGGTCTTCATCGATGACGATGGACGAACCTTAGTCCATACACACACCAAGAGTTGAACCCCAGAGGTGTGGGGACAAAAACACTGAAGTCAATGGCATCAAAGAGAAAACACTCTAGTGATCGGAGTCATACCACGCACAGAAGAAGAGGGTTTTGGTTATTGGAAGTTAATCATCCCAGCCTCATCACATCACTGTTGGAGCTCCTCCTGGGCCGAACCATCTTCAATTGCTTTGTCAATAACTCTCTTTCCTCTATAAAGTTAGAAATGGGCATGTTGGCTAATGGTAGCACGAAGATCAATTACATTCACAGTTACTCTGCAAATGAGGCAGCCACTGACAGCCTGCAGCAGGACTGTAATAAATTAGTGTCTGTTTAGATATTCAATTGACTTGTGTCTATTTGTTTTTATTAATGCCAGGGATAGTTTTGTACCCAGTTTTAACACAAAGTGGTTTCAAAGTAGCTAAGCCATATTTTCTTGTCGGAAAATAACAGTACGTCTGAAATTACATCCATTCACTATCAACTTCTGTTAAATTTACTGCAAAACTCATAAATTACACAGAAGCAAAATTTTTGGTATAAAGAAACTAATGTGAACAACCAGAGCTTAGCACAATTGGACAGTCTGCTCATTGTTGGGAATACTTTCTGCAGTGTACGTATTTAAGGGCTGGCATTGGCAGTACTGAATTTAGCTGCAACAGCTCCACAATCAGTGGTCGATAGGACCCTGCAGAAGCAATCTGTTAACACCCTTTTAATGATACAGGTCACTCTCCAGACAAAACCATTTCTGTCCTTGCTGTGAATACTGTATGTCTGTACGTTTTCAAAAAGGTTACTGTTTCTTTTACATATTGGTACTGACTGTTTGGTGCAACATTGTATAACAAAGGCCAAATTTCCTTTGTTTTTCTAACAAACACCTGCTGTAACATGGAGAGTTTACTAGAAGTCTGTTTTTTCACAATGATCATTGTAGACCACTGGGCACCGTGGTAGTGTAGCGGTCAGCGTGATGAAGTTACAGATCGGGCATCGGGCATGGGGCATCTGCCATCCTCTGTCCTCCCCATGGAATATGTGGGTTTTCTCTAGGTGCTTCGATTTCCACCCGCAATCCAAAGACGTACTGGTTAGTCGGTTAATTGGTGATTGTAAGTTGTCCTGTGACTGGGTTAGGGTTGGATCAGGGGTTTCTGGGCAGCACAGCTTGAAGGGCTGGAAGGGCCTATTTCCTAATGTATCTCTAAATAAACCCCAGAGTAACGCTGCCTCATTTGTCTGTATTCAGGTATAGTTAAATAAACCACAGAGTAACACTGTCTCATTTGTCTGTATTCATGTACAGTTAAATAAGCCCCAGAGTAACGCTGCCTCATTTGTCTGTATTCATGGATATTCATGTACAGTTAAATAAACACCAGAGTAACACTGTCTCCTTTGTCTGTATTCATGTATAGTTAAATAAACCCCACAGTAACGCTGTCTCCTTTGTCTGTATTCAGGTATAGTTAAATAAACCCCAGGGTAACATTGTCTCATTTGTCTGTATTCATGGGTATTCGTGTATAGTTAAATAAACCCCAGAGTAACACTGGCTCATTTTTCTGTATTCATGTACAGTTAAATAAACCCCAGAGTAACACTGTCTCCTTTGTCTGTATTCAGGTATAGTTAAATAAACCCCAGAGTAACGCTGTCTCATTTGTCTGTATTCATGGGTATTCATGTATAGTTAAATAAACCCCAGAGTAACACTGTCTCATTTGTCTGTATTCGTGTACAGTTAAATAAACCCCAGAGTAACACTATCTCATTTGTCTGTATTCAGGTATAGTTAAATAAACCCCAGAGTAACGCTGTCTCATTTGTCTGTATTCATGGGTATTCGTGTATAGTTAAATAAACCCCAGAGTAACACTGTCTCATTTGTCTGTATTCGTTACAGTTAAATAAACCCCAGAGTAACACTATCTCATTTGTCTGTATTCATGGATATTCGTGTATAGTTAAATAAACCCCAGAGTAACACTGTCTCGTTTGTCTGTATTCAGGTACAGTTAAATAAACCCCAGGGTAACACTGTCTCATTTGTCTGTATTCATGGGTATTCGTGTATAGTTAAATAAACCCCAGAGTAACACTGTCTCCTTTGTCTGTATTCGTGTACAGTTAAATGAGCCCCAGAGTAACACTGTCTCCTTTGTCTGTATTCATGTATAGTTAAATAAACCCCAGAGTAACACTGGCTCATTTGTCTGTATTTGGGTATAGTTAAATAAACCCCAGAGTAACACTGTCTCATTTGTCTGTATTCGTGTACAGTTAAATGAACCCCAGAGTAACACTGTCTCCTTTGTCTGTATTCATGTATAGTTAAATAAACCCCAGAGTAACACTGTCTCCTTTGTCTGTATTCATGTACAGTTAAATAAACCCCAGAGTAACACTGGCTCATTTGTCTGTATTTGGGTATAGTTAAATAAACCCCAGAGTAACACTGTCTCATTTGTCTGTATTCATGTACAGTTAAATAAACCCCAGAGTAACACTGTCTCATTTGTCTGTATTCATGGATATTCATGTACAGTTAAATAAACACCAGAGTAACACTGTCTCATTTGTCTGTATTAGTGTACAGTTAAATGAACCCCAGAGTAACGCTGTCTCCTTTGTCTGTATTCATGTGTAGTTAAATAAACCCCAGGATAACACTGTCTCATTTGTCTGTATTCACGTACAGTTAAATAAATCCCAGAGTAACACTGTCTCATTTGTCTGTATTCGTGTACAGTTAAATAAACCCCAGAGTAACGCTGTCTCATTTGTCTGTATTCATGTATAGTTAAATAAACCCCAGGGTAACACTGTCTCATTTGTCTGTATTCCTGTACAGTTAAATAAACCACAGAGTAACACTATCTCATTTGTCTGTATTCATGGATATTCGTGTATAGTTAAATAAACCCCAGAGTAACACTGTCTCATTTGTCTGTATTCATGTATAGTTAAATAAACCCCAGAGTAACACTGTCTCATTTGTCTGTATTCATGAGTATTCCTGTATAGTTAAATAAACCCCAGAGTAACGCTGTCTCATTTGTCTGTATTCATGTACAGTTAAATAAACCCCAGGGTAACGCTGTCTCATTTGTCTGTATTCATGTATAGTTAAATGACAATTAAACTTGAATTGAATTGGATGGAAATACATAAATAGATAAGATAATTTGTTCTGCCTTTTGAAATAGGAACACCATAACAAGCAAAGCAGAGTGAATTTCTGATTCTGGATGGGGTCCTGACTATCTTCCTCACGGGACTGCGGGTTTTCCAATTAGTTTGAGATTGTTGGGTGCTGGACGTGACTGTACCGGCAAAACTAAATCAAAACCAAAACAATACAATTGCCGCTGCCTGTGACTGCTACGGATTTGTTATACTTGCATGACACACCCCCAGCTCCAATGATTGCTCCAAAAGACACATCCTTTGTTAGCAACTAGCAAACATACGATCTTGAAGTGATTAACTTAAGTGTACCCAAATATAAGCTAATGTCAGTACCTCCAATTGAACTGTCTTTTTGTGTGTTTTCCCCCTAGCTGTCAGTCTGTGTTTTTGTATTGCCATGTGCTTTTGTTTGTTTCATGCCTTATGTGCTCCTGTCCCCGCTCCTGCTCTACTTCAGCCCCTGTATTACTGAGTACTCTGTCTCTCATCTGTTTCTCATTATTACCTGTATTGCTGACGCCTGTGTCTCATTGTGCTCCACCTATCGTCTGCCTCTCTGCCTCTCTGTTTATTGAGCAGTGTACTTCAGTCCTGTGTTTTCACCTGTTTGTTGCCATATCGTGCCAGTGAATTTTCCTGAGCCTTTCCAGCATTTGTATCTGTACTCTGTCTGTCTGAATATCGACTCTGCCTGTGTCCCGATTCTGGTTTTTGGATTTCTCTGGATGTTTTGATCTCTGCCTGAACTTTGACGCCAACTTTGTTTGCACCTTGGGATTTGTTGCTCAATTAATATCACTGTGTGCACAGTGCTGGGTCTGCGATTGTATCCCTTCTCCAGCTCCCTGACAGCTAAGCATTATTTAACAATATTAAGCAATATCTCAACAGTCAGCAAAAGACATGACATCCATCAGTCCCAAGCTACAAACTGCCCTGAAATAAGCATGAATACATAATTTATTCGCTTCGCTTTTACCACACCCCGACTTGTGACTAGTTATCATCATATGTGTCACACAGAATACAAAGCAGATAGAGAACAGATACATGGATCCTACAGTATTCTTATCATGGCTCTGCATATTTTCGATTATTCTTCTGGTCCTGAGAAGAGTGGTTCTGGAAAGTACCTGTATTGAGATCCCATGCTATTAAGAGTTAGGCCTAATTTGTATTCACTAGTGGCTTTAAGTAATCATGATGAGAGCAAGATGCTGTATAAAAGCACTACTCACTCAAGAACTACTCACTATAGTGGCAGCAGAAAGTAATCACAAAGGCCTCTCAATCAACACCAAGAAGACAGAAAGCATGGTCATCTCCAGAAAGACAAATATCCCACAATGTGTGATCAAGATTAGAAATACAAACATCAAACAAGTCAACAAATTCAAATATCTTGGCAGCCTAATAACAAGTAATGGCAGGTGCGACACAGATATCAAATACAGAATAGCAATGGTGAAAGAAGCTTTCCAAAAAATGAAGACCATATTAACAGACAGAAAGAAGAGTATGTACACTAAGAACAGGATACTGCAGTGCTACATTTATTCTATCCTGACTTATGGAAGTGAATGCTGGGCCATTTCCCCAGCAATGGAAAAGAGACTAGAAGCAGCTGAATTATAGTTCTACAGGTGAATGTTAAAAATATCATGGACCACACACACATCAAATGAAGAAGTTCTCAGAAGAGCTCAAGCAGTTCGATCACTCATACCAACAATAAGAGAAAGACAACTCAGATTCCTAGGACACATCATGCGGAAAGATGAACTAGAAAAACCCATATTCTCTGGAAAGATCGAGGGGAGCAAACCTAGAGCAAGACCTCGGCATATGTACATCAAAAGCATAGCCAGGCGGCTACACATCGAGGAAATGGAAGTCATCCAAAAAATGAAGGATCTATATGGAAAACCATGGTCACCAAAGATATGGTACCTAGACAGATAGACAGTGGCCTTAAATTGCGATATTAAGTAATGGCATATATAGGAAGCTTAGGAAGCTGAAATAGTGTGAAACACCTCTGAAATTTCAAGTTGGGATCAAAGAATAAGGATGAAAAACTTATAAAGTTTTGGCAGGACGAGATAGGCTGAATATGAGGAGGATGCTTCCCCAGACTGGAGAATCTGGAACAAGGGTTCTTGGTCTCCGATTACAAGACAAGAGATCTAAGAATGAGGTGAGGAGAAATTTCCTCAGATAGAGGCTGATGAACCTGTGGAATTCATTACCACCTGGGATTCTAAAGGACAAGTTTCTGAACATTTCTAAGCAGGTGATGGATAAATTTCTAGGTAAGAGAGACATCAAAGGGTTTGTAGAGAGGGAAGGAATAGGTATTAATATACAGTCAGTAGATGATTTTATTGAGTAGTAATGCAGGCTTAGGGGCAGAATGGCCTACACCTGCTCCTATTGTTTGTGTTTCCAGAAGGTGCCTAAAGCTCATCTATCAACGGTGCAGATGGAGACAGATTCAGAGAAATAAAGTGCAGAAGCAAGAAAATGCAGTTTCTGAAAATACTCAGCAGCTCAAGTGCCATCTGTGGAGAGAAAAACAGGTAATCTTTCAAGCTGATAACCTTTCACGTGATCTGCTGAGCATGTTCAACGTATTATGTTATTGAAGAAAGTGTGCAGTTAGTATTAGGAGTTTTAAGCAGAAACTGAGTGAGTGTATGCAGAGATCTGTGAAAAGTGTTTTCAATTTGCTTTGTCCAGTGACGGCTTTGTGTGTTATGAATGGGATTGATGTTACCTTTCACCCAATCTCCCCTGGAACTGAAGGCCTTACTTTCAAAAACAGAACTTCGGGAAAGGATCCACGGTTGTTTTGTATGTGATCAATTCCCTGACTGCATTGTCCCCTGAATGATCCTTCTCTCTGAACCTTGAACAATTATGTTATCCTACTACCCAGGTCTAATTTTGGCAGAGGACATAAAAACATGCACTACAACATTTCAGCAGAGCAATTGATGCCACTCCCACCCTTTCAACAGTTCCCATGTATAGGCACATTATGTGCTTGGAAGGGCATAATTCATAACCTGATTGTGCTTGGAAATGCTGATCATTTGTAGCATTCAATTCTGCCTTCCCTTTCAATCACAAGATCATAACATGCTTCTGCAATGCAATTGGGATCTTTGTCTAAGAGTTTACACTGGATGGTTTTATATCTTCAAGTCAAGTCTAGTCAAGTCACTTTTTATTGTCATTTCGACCATAACTGCTGGTACAGTACACAGTAAAAACGAGACCACGTTTTTCCGGACCATGGTGCTACATGAGACAATACAAAAACTACACTGAACTACATAAAACAACACAAAACAACACTAGACTACAGACCTACCCAGGACTGCATAAAGTGCACAAAACAGTGCAGGCATTACCATAAATAATAAACAAGACAATAGGCACAGTAGTGGACAGTAGGTTGATGTCAGTCCAGGCTCTGGGTATTGAGGAGTCTGATGGCTTGGGGGAAGAAACTGTTACATAATCTGGTCGTGAGAGTCCGAATGCTTTAGTGCCTTTTGCCAGATGGCAGGAGGGAGAAGAGTTTGTATGAGGGGTGCGTGGGGTCCTTCATGATGCTGTTTGCTTTACGGATGCAGCGTGTGGTATAAACGTCTGTAATGGTGGGAAGAGAGATCCCGATGATCTTCTCAGCTGACCTCACTATCCGCTGCAGGGTCTTGCGATCCAGATGGTGCAATTTCTGAACCAGGCAGTGATGCAGCTGCTCAGGATGCTCTCAATACAACCTCTGTAGAATGTGGTGAGGATGGTGGGGTTGGAGATGGACTATTCTCAGCCTTCACAGAAAGTAGAGACGCTGCTGGGCTTTCTTTGCTATGGAGCTGGTGTTGAGGGACCAGGTGGTTGTCGATGTTCAGTGGAGAGTGGTCGTTTCGAGTCCTTCTGAAGTCAACAGCCATCTGTTTTGTTTTGTTTACATTCAGAGACAGGTTGTTGGCTCTGCACCAGTCTGTTAGCCGCTGCACCTCCTCTCTGTATGCTGACTCATCGTTCTTTCTGATGAGACCCACCACGGTCGTGTCATCGGCGAACTTGATGATGTTGTTTGAGCTGTGTGTTGCAGCACAGTCGTGGGTCAGCAGAGTGAACAGCAGTGGACAGAGCACACAGCCCTGGGGGGCTCCCGTGCCCAGTGTGATGGTGTTGGAGATGTTGCTTCCAAACTGGACTGACTGAGGTCTCCCAGTCAGGAAGTCTCGGATCCATTTGCAGAGAGAGGTGTTCAGGCCCAGTAGGCTCATCTTTCCAATCAGTTTCTGAGGAATGATTGTGTTGAATGCTGAACTGAAGTCTATGAACAGCATTGGAACGTACCTGTGTTTTTTGTCCAGGTGGGTTAGGGCCAGATGGAGGGTGATGGCAATGGCATTGTCTGTTGAAAGGTTGGGACAGTACGCAAACTGCAGCAGGTCCAGTGAGGGGGGCAGCAGGGAGGCTTGAAGCACAGAAAATTACTGTTTAAAAATAGCTGTTTAAATATTAACTGTTAAAGTGAACTTAAGCAGCAAGTGATCAAAACTAAAAGCAAATATAAGCAAACTTTTGCAGAATAGTTGACATTAATTTAAGTCAGTTTTGCTTTGTCACATGATGGATAAATTGGTCTATATTTCAATAAGAATACTGCTGTTTTGTGACATAAGTACTGACGTGAAATCAATGGGGATTGCTTTCCTTCATAAGCCTCATTCTGCCATCCCACTTTTCTAGTCACTGAACCAAGTCCTTCAGTTCCTCCTAGTCAAGATCCCTTTTAACGTAATTTACAAGCTCAGCATCAGTTTTGGGATAAGGAATTCCAAATTCAAACTACTCACTGAATAAAAAAAAATCTACTTTATTTCTCTTATGACTGTCTAATACTGGATCAGCACATCTGCAGATGATAGCAAGATTGGGGGTAAAAAGGAAAGCGAGGAAGTCTATCAAAACTTGCAGTGGGATCTGGATCAACTGGAAAAATGGGTTAAAATGGCTTACTTCTTACTTCATCCTTCCTTCCCCCACCCACTGGCTTCACCCATCACCTTCTCCTCCTTCCCCTTCTCCAACCTTCCCTGTCTCCAACCTTCTTATTTTGGCTTCTTCACCCATCCTTTCCTGTCTCGATGAAGGTTCTTGTTCAAAACATTGACTGTTTATTCATTTCCTTGTGTCCTGCCTGACTTACTCAGTTCCTCCGGTATCTTGTGTGTGTTTTTCAGAATTTCCAGCATCTGCAGAATCTCTTGTGTTTCTCAAAAAGAGCAGATGGAATTTAATGCAGATAAGTGTGAAGAGTTGCTCTTTGGGAGGACATACCAGGGTTGGATTTGCACAGTGAACAGTAGGACACTGAGGAGTGTGGTAGAACAAAGGGATCTGTATCAGATCCTAATTCCTTGAAAGTGGCATCACACATAGAGAGGGTCTGTTTGAAATTGTCAGTCTAGATCTGACATTGGACGTCCTGCTACATCAGTCCTTGTGGTTTTGGGCGTGTTGGGACATAATTTGCTGCTGGAATGGGAAAAGCTCTGGGAGATCATGTGTGCTTGTGTGGTGACGAGGGCTTTAGAAACAAAGCAATGGAAACAAATGAGTAAAGCAATTTTACATCAGACTGCAAAGATAGGATCAGTTTTCAGGCCTTAATTTTCCCTGTGTATTTGTAAATTTACAGGTTTCTGAAAATATCAATTTGATTGCAAGTTCTGGAGCCATAAAATATGCTTTTGGCAAAGTATCAATGGTACAAAAGTACCTAATAAAAATGTAAGCGCAAGATGGGTCTTATTCTGTAGCTATCGAGTGCTCTTGCAACTGTAGATCTGTCTAAGACTTCTTTATTGGCATTTTCTCAAACTGAATTTTCAGGAAAGCTCCCTGACCCATATCCTGCCAACGTACATCAGGTGGGAATTTCAGGCTGTCAATATAAATCCATTCAGAAGTTTTAAAAGAGCCCAGAATTTGTGACAACCTGGCAGAACAGCTGCCGTGGTTTCCAGTTCCTACTATCTGAATAATGATCTATCCAACAGATGATGAAAATTTTGTAAGATGATAATTAACTACTTAATCATTTAAAGGTTAATGTCAAGAGGAAAACACTAAATGCACCATGGCACTCTAGCCTCTGTACTGGTAGGCTAGTTCTCAAGATTGGTAGTCTTGGACAGGTAGAATGCAACCATTACTTCCCAGTTTCCATTCCAAGAAACAGCTTGATTGGCAGATTTGTTTTCTGGTTGGACAGGAATTATTTCAGGGCAGTTGTTGTTATGGTGTTTGTGGAGGGCAGTAACAGCTCTGTTAAATCTAAAAATGGATGGATGAGAGTCATATAAAAATTGTTTTAAAATTTTATTTGACCCCAACAAACCAGCTATTTGGAGTTAAAACTTTTTAATCCTTTTGCACAAAACATAAATCATTCAGGAACTTACCAGTTTTTTGTTACGGTTTGTAACTTCAAAACATTAAACTAATTCAAAGGAAGGCGCGGAGAGTCCAATATGTGGGTGTATACAGCATCTGAACTTTAAGCAAGGCGCACACGAATCACATGGGATAGTGTGGTTTCTTTATGCAGTTAATGTATTTTTCCACATAACCCGCAACAAATTATTTAAACAAACAAGAATATTTGATCAAACAATATATGTACAATACTATTGAAATATTAAATACACAACATTTATGATTTAAGAAGATGCAGAAATGGACAATGCTGGTGCCTCATAGTTCCAGCACCTATTTCCTTGCTGTTTCCATGTTTTCATTCTTTTATTTGCATCTTCTCTAGAGAGATCAGCTGTGACTCTCTCAGCCAGCGTCACCACCCTTCTGTCATTTAGTTTCTCTTGATCTCTCTCTCATCGCCGCATTGCTTTTATTCTCTCCGTCCCTTTCCTTCCTCTGCAATTTAGGACATGATCGATTTGTAACTTTTTGTATGAATACGTGGTCATTAATCTGAAACCATACCCCTGCTCCTGTTTCCACACCTACTGTATGATCTGTTGAGTTATTTGTTCATTTTCTGTCCTTATTTCAGAATTCCAGCATCTGCAGAACTTTGCTATAGGCATGATCTGACATTGGTAGATTTCTTAGTACTTTTTATTTTCAGCATACCTTGCTTTTTTTAAAAATTATTCTTTCAGTTAGTCCTGACGAAGGGTCTCGGCCTGAAACGTCGACTGTGCTTCTTCCTATGGAAGCTGTCTGGCCTGCTGTGTTCCATCAGCATTTTGTGTGTGTTGCTTTCTCTTAACTGATATCCTTTATAAACCTATTGGTTATCTCGACTATACCTACTCCCACCCTATCACCTGTAAAAATGCTGTTCCCTTTTCTCAGTTTTTTACCCCTGCCACATCTGTTCCCAGGATGAGGCTTTCAGTTCCAGGAGATAAAAGATGTCCTCCTTCTTTAAAGAATGGGGTTTCCCTTCCTCCAAAACTGATGTTGCCCTCACCCGTATCTCCTCCATTTCCCATCTATCCATGCTCACCCCATCTTCCCGCTGCCTTAACAGCGATAGAGTTCCTCTTGTCCTTACCTACCACCCTATCAGCTCCTGCATCCAACACGTTATCCTTCACAACCTTAGGCATCTCCAAAAGGATCCCACCACTAAACATATCCTTATCTCCCCACTTCTCTGCTCTCCACAGGGATTGCTCCCTCCACAATTCCCTTGTCCATTCATCCCTCCCCACTAATCTCCCTCCTGACACCTATCCCTGCAAGTGGCCAAAGTGCTACAACTGCCCCTACACCTCCTCCCTCACTTCCATTCAGGACCACAAGCAGTCCTTCCAGCTGAGGCACCGCTTCACCTGTGAATCTGCCAGGGTCATCTGTTGTGTCCAGGTGCTCCCGTTGTGGCCTCCTCTACAATGAAGAGACCCGTTGTAAATTGAGAGATCGCTTTGTTGAGCACCTCTGCACCATCTGTCACAAGTGGGACTTTCTGGGGGCCAAACATTTTAATTCCGATTCCCATTCCCGTTCCAACATGTTAATTCATTGCCTCCTTTTGTGCCAAGGTGAGGCCACCCTCAGGGCAGAGGAACAACACCTTATATTCCCTCTGAATATCGATTTTTCCTTCTGTTAAACAAACATTCTCCTTCCCCTCTTCCTCTGTTCCCCATCCTGATCTTTTACCTCTTCTCATCTGCCTATTACTTCCTCCCAGGTGCCCTCCTCCTTCCCTTTCTCCTATTGTCCACTCTCCTGTCCTATCAGATCCCTTCTTCTCCATTCCCTGGCCAATCCCAGCCACCTGGCTTCACCCATCACCTTCCAGCTAGCCTCCATCCCCTGCCCCCCAACTTTTTATTCTGGCATCTTCCCCTTCCTTCTCAGCCCTGAAGAAGGGTCTCAGCCTGAAATGTCAACTACCTATTCATTTCTAGAGATGCTGTCTGACCTGCTGAGCTGGTCCTGCCTTGATTGTACAAATAGGCATATATTTCACACTATGACTTTCACATTTGGTTAGCTTTTCAATTATTTCATAGATGGAGAATTTTGGATAGCAGAATTAATGATAACTCCAGCAGCTTGTCATTGCAATGTGAGTTGGAAGATGGAATATCTAACATACAGGTCTGTGATTTACAGAATGCATTCCATTTCCTAAGCATAATATTAAAAAGGAAACTATAAAATTGTACTATAATAATATATTTGCTGTAACACAATAGCTCTGTGGTTTAGTATTCCAACATACTGAATCCAGGATTATTCGGAGATAACTGTAACCAGGTTCAGCGCTCTTCCTGCAGTCCAAAGAAAGCATTAAATGAAAGGTGTGCTCCATATATGTTGGAAACACTTAAAGATTCTTTTTTGATAGGGAAGTTACCTCCCACATTTAATGAAGCTTCTATTTCTTTAATTCTTAAGAAAGATAAAGACCTTACTGACTGTGCTTCATATAGACCTATTTCATTATTAAATGTGGATGCTAAAATTCTTTCAAAAATAATGGCTAATTGACTGGAGAATATTCTAGCTAAAATTATCTCTCAGGACCAAACAGGTTTTGTAAAGGGCCGTTATTCCTTCTCTAATACTCAGAGACTGTTAAATGTTATATACTTATCCCTTTCTAAGACTCCCCAATGTGTTGTTTCTCTCAATGTTGAAAAGGCATTTTACAGAGTTGAATGGAAATACTTATTTAACGTTTTAGAGAAATTCAACTTTGGTATTAATTTTAATAAGTGGATTGGAATGATATACAAAAGCTCTATTGCTGCTGTTATTACTAATAATTATAGATCTCCTTTTTTTGACTCTTGCGGGGTACGAGACAAGGATGTCCGTTAAGTCCCCTGTTATTTAATTTGTGTTGGAACCCTTGGCCATTGCACTTCATGAAGCTAAAGATATCCATGGAATTTTCATAAATGGGACTATTCATAAGATCTCCCTTTATGCTGACGTTCTCTTAGTTTATATTTCAAATCCTGAAGGATCCATTCCCAGTTTATTGAAATTATTAAATGAATTTGGAAAGTTTTCGGGATATAAACTAAACCTTCATAAAAGTGAATTATTTCCTCTAAATGATTCTGCTTCTATATATGATGACATTCCTTTTAAAGTTGACCCTTTTAAATATTTAGGTATTATTATCACTAAAAATCACAGAGACCTTTATAGAGCTAATTTGGTTCCTTTAGTGGATTTTATGAAGCAATTATTTTGTGGATGGAATCTACTTACACTTTCGATAGCTGGCCGAATTCATGCAGTTAACATGATGATTTTACCAAAATTTTTATATGTATTTCAAAATATTCCTTTTTTTTAACTAAGAAGTTTTTTGATCAGGTTGATTCTATTATTTCATCTTTTGTTTGGAATAATAAAAGACCAAGAATTAGAAAATATCATTTACAAAAATTAAAAAATGATGGAGGTCTTGCCCTGCCTAATTTAAGAATATACTATTAGGCTGTTAATATATGTTATATGTGTTCTTGGTTATATTGCGCTGATAAAAATGAATAACCACCTTGGGCTGATTTGGAATTGAAAGCTGTGAAACAGTTTTACTTAACCTCATTATTAGGAGCTTCTTTACTTGTACAACTGGCCAAAATTTCTAATCTAAATTTATATCCTATGATTAAGCAGTCATTACAAATTTGGTACCAGTTTCATAATTCTTTTAATCTCAAAAAATTTAACCTTCTTAGTTTAATTTATCAAAATTATTTATTTAAACCTTCATTAAGTGATCCTACCTTTCTTCTTTGAAGGAATAAAGGAGTCTATTCCTTCATGGATCTGTTCCAAGAAGGCTGATTGATGTCTTTTGAGAAATTAGTAACTAAATACTCTCTCTCGTATTCATATTTCCTGCAATATCTTCAGGTCAGACATTTCTTACAAGAATATTTAAGTAATTTTCCATATATACAGGATTCTGACCTGTTAGATATTATTTTAAAAATGAACCCCTTAGTGAAAGGTTTTATTGGGAAAATTTATAATTTACTGTTACAACAGTACAATTACCCTTCACTTAAGATTAAGCAAGATTGGGAAAGAGAGCTTAACATGACTTTGATAACAGAGGATTGGTTGCGAATTTTGAGGTTGGATAATTCTTCTTCGATCCGTGCCAGTCACTCTTTAATTCAATTTAAAATTGTATATCATTACTATTTGACAAAGGAGAGACTGTCTAAAATGTTTCCTAATGTTGTTAGTCAGTGTGATAGATGTAAAACTGAGACAGCTATATTGACACATATGTTTTGGTCGTGTTCTGTATCGAAACATTTTTAGAAATCTATTTTCTCTACAATTTCTAAAGCTTTAAAAATTAACTTACAACCTAATAAATTGACAGTTTTGTTCGGTATAATCCCTCAATATATTCATGGTATTCCTATATCAGACCAACATGTAATTGTATTTGTTACATTATTGGCCAGAAGGGCTATTTTACTGAAATGGAAAGAAGCCTCTGCTCCCACTTCGATACAATGGTTCTCTTAGGTGATGCTATGTCTTAGTTTGGAGAAAATTAGAAGTGGAACTTTTGATCCTTGATTTGACTTTGAGAAAAGGTGAGGTTCATTTGCCCGCTACTATCATCTGATTTGAGTTAATTAAGATGGTTTCCTTCTGATTCTTGTTTAAATGGATTTGAGTTGGCGGATTGATGTTTTTCTTTTATGGAAGCTTGTATGGCGTATAGCTCTGGGGTTGTGCTCCCAATGGGGTTTTCTTTCTTTTTTTTTGTTAGCTGGGTTTTTTTTGTTTTAGTTAGTAGGGTTCTTTTTTTCCTTCTTTTTTTCCTTAAAAAATTCTTAACACTTTATTTTTTCTTATTATTATTGATATATTGTTTAGCTTTGTTAATCAGTTATTTGGTAATTTAATTCTTCATTGTACATATTGACATGTTGACTTGACTACCTTAATGTATCTTTTTTGGTTGATCTTTAATAATAATTAATAAAAAAGATTTTTTAAATTAAGCATATGGAGTTTTGAAAAGAGTACTCAGCACCCAACCCTTTGTACACATAAATGACTATTACAACCAGAGATTTTTGATCAATTTAACTGAGAATTTTATTTGTGAATCACTCACTCATTTTTTTCACAGTAGAGTCTAAAAAACAGGGAAAATTGTAAAGCGTGAAGATCTAAAAATTCAAAAACTGAAATGTCAGCAGTTAAAAAGTATTCAACCCCCTTCGCTCAGAATTTAGTTGAACCACCTCTCACAGCTATTACAGCCAGTAGTCTTTTTGGTTAAGTCTCTATTCACTTAGCACAACATGATAGAACAAGATTTGCCTATTCCTCCTTGCAAGATTGCTCAAGCTGTGCCATATTAGTAGGGGAGTGATGGTGGAGAGCTATCTGAAGTCTTGCCAGAGGTGTACAATCAGGTTAAGGTCAGGACTCTTACTGGGCCACTCAAGGACATCAATTTTCTTTATTTGAAACCCTGGTTGCTCTGTCAGTATGCTTTGAGTCATTGTCCTGCTGAAAGATGAAATTTCTCCCCAGTTTAAGCTTCCAGGCAAAGGCTAGCAGGTTTTTACCCAGGATCTTTCTGTATTTAGCAGCATTCACCTTTCCATCAATTCTGATCAGATTTCCAGTCCGTGCCGCTGGAAGTGTCCCCATAGCATGATGCTACCTCCACCATACTTTACAGTGGGGATGGCGTTATCTGGCTGATGCACAGTATTAGATTTATGCCACACATACTGCTTGGTGTTGAGGCCAAAAAGTTCCACTTTAGCCTCATCCGACCACAAGGTCTTCTTCGATGTCTTTACAGTATCCTGTAAGTGACGCTTTGCAAAGTCTTTACAGGCAAGGATATGCTTTTTAAAGCCAGGGTTGCTTCTTTGCCATTCTTCCATATATATCCATCTCGTGCAAGGCCTTAGAGATTGTGGAACCATGAACTCCATCTCCAATGGCAGTCACTGACCTTTGCAGCTCACACAGAGTGACTGTTGCCATCACAGTAGCCTCTCTTACAAGTGCCATTCTGCTCTGGTGATGAAGTTCAGAGAGGCGCCCTGACCTAGACAGTGTGGCTTTTTCCACTTCTTCCTAATGGACTGCACTGACCTCTGAGGTATGTTCAGTGCCTTTGAGATGGTCTTGCACCTTTCCCAGATTTGTGCTTTGCTGTTATCATTTCCTGACTTGCCTTGAATGTTCTTTTGTTTTCATTTTGGGTTGGTCTGTTGAAAATCTACCGTACTGTTGGACCTTACAGGGAGCGGGGGTTATTTATTCTTACGAATTCATTGAAAACAGGTGATCCTCCAATTTTCTCCATCAACAAATTGGGTGAGTTGGTAAGGTAATATACAGTATTGCCTTTGAGGAGAGTTAGCGTAGTAATTACAAAGAGGATGAATTCTTTTTCAGGCTCACAAATTTGATTTTTAATTTTTAGTAAATTGTTGAGAAGTTTTAGAATTTTCCTTCTGAATTGACATGATGCCTTGTAGATTAGCTCAAAAAAATCCTACTTCAATTTATTTTAAATTTAGAAATTGAGACAATAAAATGTGAAAATAGTTGTGGGGGATGAATAGTTTTTGAAGGCACTGTACTTAATGACCAGTTGCAGGTTGTTGCAGTTCACTGACAGAAGTCTTTGAAAACCACAAACTACCAAAGTTTATGATAAAGAAGGAGAGGAAAAATAGCATGAAAATAAACATAAAATTAAAATACTTATCTTGTACCTTTACTTATCAATGTACACATAAAGTTGGGAAAAACTTTCCTATTAATTATATTCATTAACACATTCAATAAGGAATATGCTTATGGATTGGTTGTGTAAAAGCCGGAGAGTATTTCTTCATGTTCTAAGCAATATTAAACAAAAATCTTAAATCAATATTCCTTTTATAGGATGAAGAAGAAACAGGTTTAAATGAACAGTAGTATCTTTGTAAATATAATCCAAATGCCCTAAATAAACAATGTAATACTTAACCAGAAGATGTAATGAATGCCTTCCTTTCAGTCTAACCACTTTTTTCTCTATTACTGGTATATTGTGTGATCCACCAGAAACTGTCTATATTGATTCTAACCTCGACATCCTCTGACCTGTCACTGTCTGAAAGTTCGAGCTGAAATTCGCATTTCTATGTTATAAGTAAGGGAAAATTCCACCTACATATTGAGTCCATGCTCACCACTTTGTAGAGTTTATTTTCCAATAGTAGAAATATATGTAAAGAAAATGACAGAAATATGTCTGATCAGTTCCACCAAAGAGGTCAGGTTTTGAATTTATATCAAACATCTGCAAATAAATTTTACATTTTCAACAGATCGTTTTACATGTTTTACAAGATAGTTTTAAGAGTTTTGATCATTAACAATAATTGTTCATCCCTATTGTTGATTTTACAAAGCTGGGTATTCTCCACCACTTTTTCTGCTTTAAGTCTGTAGGAATCAATGTTAAACGAAGTCATTCACTTGAGTCACAAACAAGAGAAAATCTGCAGATGCTGGAAATGCAAGTAACACATACAAACTTTTCGGGGTGTTGCTCTCATTCAATTTATTGTTTCTTTCCGAGCACTCACATATATTTCACAAGAAGTGGGCAATAGCTCCCACAAAACTTGGCTGTCTGTTGTAACAATTGCAGAGCATTCATTAATATACATTTGCACTTTGCTCATTTTGAGACAAGAGTCAAATTTCCCCACAGTCCCCTCCTCAGTGCATCGAACCATTTTGGGATCAAAGGGGTAGTCTTTGAATACATAGGAGATGACCTCACCAGATGCCAGTGTATTTTCAACATTGTGGGCATGTCGCCTCTATTTCATTTCTGCCAGTGATTTCAACGGACTGGAAGCCCCCAAAAAATCGTTTTTCAATATGCAGTCCAGCCAAGTCAAACCTTCTGTTGCAGCTTGTGCTTGAAAATTTACTACCGGGCTCTCTTTGAGATTTCTTTCTAATTTTATTCCCAGGAGCTTTATGCTTCCTTCACTGTTTCCTTTGTTTTTAACTGTAGATAAATTTGATGTTTTCTGATCAAAATGCTTTGTTTTACATTTTATATTTTCCTAATCTTGGTAATGTCAATCTGTGGCTCTTTAGCTTTCCTTCTCAGTGATTACTGAAATTGTCAAAAGATCAAATTATTCTGCAATTTTATGAGCAACCATTGATCTACTCTAGATTCGACTTAATGAGGAATATCTACTTATAATTTGTAAATTCATATCATTGCTAAAAATTATACAATGTCATTTCATTCAGTCCAATTGGAATGCTAACATTTCTCAAAACAACCTATATTTCATTAGGAGTTTGAGGAGATTTGGTATGTCACCAAAGTCACTCACAAATTTCTACAGATATGCCGTGGACAGCATTCTGACTGGCTGCATTACTATCTGGTATGGTGGGGGGAGCAGCTACTGCTCAGCATTGAAATAAGCTGCAAAATTGTAAACTTAGTCAACTCTATCATGGACACGAACATCTGTAGTATCTAGGACATCTTCACGGAGTGATGTCT
The DNA here is from genome assembly GCF_963921235.1 of Mobula hypostoma. Taxonomy (NCBI): domain Eukaryota; kingdom Metazoa; phylum Chordata; class Chondrichthyes; order Myliobatiformes; family Myliobatidae; genus Mobula; species Mobula hypostoma. The sequence goes on along the minus strand of NC_086100.1, from coordinate 109,604,275 downwards.
CAAAAAAGTGGCTTCTATCATTAAGGACCCCCATCATCCAGGACATGTCCTGTTATTATTGCTACCATCGGGAAGGAGGTACACGAGCCTGAGGGTACACACACAATGATTCAGGAATCACTTCTTCCCCTCTGCCATCCGATTTCTGAATGGATATATATATATATACACACACACAGTGTTTCTAGTAGCATATGAATTTAAATCTAGCATATTAAGCAGAAAATGTCGGTATGATAAAAGCATGCTTGTATAAAGAAACACCATGTTAGTATTTTCTTGCAGTAAGATATAACATATAATTTTACAACTTTTCTATACACGAAACTTAAAATTCAGATAATATTCCTTCTGCCATTAGCATTTGCAAAAGAAATCATGATCTTGATTTGACAGGAGAAATTTCATCTTCACCCTGTGGATAACATCTGGTTTCATATTCAGTTACATATTCACATAATACTTTTTTTAAATGACACATGGAAGCTTCATGCAAATATATAGTTGAGAATTGATAGAAGAGAAGAGAAAATGGAAGTATAGGATGATTCTATGTGAAATTAGAGGCACAATCAGATGCATGACAGGCCAGCTGTGGCAGGTTTTGCATGCCAATATTTCCAATAAGGCAAAACTGAACAGCATCAATGCCAGCATTGCTTCATCCCCAAATGGGCTGAATACCATTTCTGCATACTTTGAAAGGGAGAGTAATACTACACCTGTGCAAATCCCCATAGCCGCTGGCAACCCTGTGATCTCTGTCTCAGGGGCAACGTCAGAATATCTTTCAAGAGACTAAACCTTTGCAAGGCCACAAGCCACAGTGGTATACCTAGCCAGGTACTGAAAGCTGGTGTTGAGCACGGTGAGCTCCCTCACTGACTACTGACAGGTAGCACATACATCCAATCTAAAGCTTTAAAGTGTTGATGCCAGCTAGAATTAACTCCTGCCTGGGCAAGGGCACTAGGCCTGATGCCATTCAGCTACTGCTGCACAGGTCTGCAGCAGACACAGTCTCACTAGCTCACTGCTCCGCTTTAGTGCACCTAAACAATAGCAACACATACAGACGTTAGGCTGCTGTTTATCAGATGCAGCTTTGTGTTCAATAGCATCATCCTCTCAGCGGTAATCCCAGAATTTTTAAAACTGGTCTTCTGTCTGCAACTGGATCATCAGCCTCCTTGCTGGGAATAACATATCCTCCTCGCTGGTAATGAAGGATGTGTATTTAGCCCACTGCTTTGTCTGGAAGACTGGATGACGTCTACTCTATGAACTAAGAAGTATTTTGAAGCAAACAAAATAGCTGATGAAAAGTGAGTGCCAGTGTTGCTGAGTGCAATGGGTGGAAAAACATGCAGCTTGATGAGAAGTTTAACTGCTCCAACCAAACCAGCCAAATGAGATATACTCATATTGTAAATGCAATGCAGGAACATTTAGAACCAAAACCATTGTTGATTGCAGAATGCTTTAGGTTTCATAAATGGAATCAAAAGGAAGGGGAGTCAATTTCAGCTTATGTGGCTGAATTGAAGAAATTGTCCAAGTATTCAGTTCAATGATGGGCTTAGTGATGCACTGAGAGATTGTTTAGTTTGTCAAATCTTACAGAAAGCATTCAAAAATGGTTCCTAACTAAAGCACAACTCACATTTTAAAGAGCAATTGAAATCACTGTATCAATGGGAACAGTAGCCAGAGTTGCAGTCAGGAATGAAAGTGAGCGTGAACAAAATTGCAATGTCTAAACAGAAATCTGCCCAAATCTGTCTCCACTTGGCTGAACAAATTGCAAATTGTGTTACCACTGTTGCAGGCACTCACACACACCAAATCAGTGCAGTTTTAAAGGTGAAACCTGCAGAAAGCACAACAAAGTAAGACACATACATAGAACATGTCAGGCAAACAAAAATAAATGGACTGCAGTGGAAAGAGAATAAAGGTAGTTTCTGGAGGTACAAAACATAACAATATTACTTACTGATACTTAGTCTCATTCAGAATCAATATACTGTCACACAGCATGGAAACAGACTTTTCAGACCATTGAGATTAATCCTTTGTTAATCCCATGTTTAAAAATGTTCCCATATTCTTTGCAACTTCCTCCAGATTTGACCAATCAAATAGAAACTGAGTCCTATGAAGGTTCTCAGCCTGAAACATCGACTGCTTATTCATTTTCATAGACGCTGCCTGACCTGCTGAGTTTCTCCTGAATTTTGTGTGTGTCAGAATCAGAATCAGGTTTAATATCACCGGTGTATGTTGTGAAATTTGTTGTCTTTGCGGCAGCAGTACAAAGCAATGCATAATAATAGAAAAAATGTGAATTGCAGTCAGTGTATATGTATTAACTAGTTAAATTAAATAAGTAGTGCAAGAATAGAAATAAAAGAGTGGTGAGGTAGTGTTCACAGGTTCAATGTCCATTCAGAAATCCAATGGTAGAGGGGAAGAAGCTGTTCCTGAATCGTTGAACATGTACCTTCAGACTTCTGTATCTCCTTCCTGATGGTTTCAATGAGACACGGGCGTGTCCTAGGTGATGGGCTTCTTAATGATGGACATCGCCTTTATAAGGCATCGCTCCTTGAAGATGTCCTGAATACTATGGAGGCTAGTGCCCAAGATGGAGCTGAGTATGTTTACAAGTCTCTGCAGCTTATTTTGATCCAGTACAGTAGCCCCCCCATCCCCTCCCATACCAGATGGTGATACAGCCAGTCAAAATGCTCTCCATGGTGCATCTGTAGAGAGTTGTGAGCGTTTTTGGTAACATACTAAATCTCCTTAAACTTCAAATGAAATATAGCCACTGTTTTGCCTTCCTTTTCGCTGCATCAATAGATTGAATCCAGGTTAGATCCTCAGAGATATTGACACCCAGGAACTTGAAATTGCTCCCTCGATCCCTCAAACAGGACTAGTGTGTGTTCCCTCATTTTACCCTTCCTGAAGTCCACAATCAGCTCTTTGGTCTTACTGACATTGAGTGCCAGGTTATTGTTGCGACACCACTCAACCAGCTGATCTGTCTCACTCCTGTACACCCTCTCGTCGCCATCTGAAATTCTGCCAACAATAGTTGTGATATCAGCAAATTTATAGATGGTGTTTGAGCTGTGCCTAGCCACACAGTCGTGCGTGTAGAGAGAGTAGAGCAGTGGGTTAAGCACACATCCCTGAGGCGTACCGGTGTTGATTGTCAGCAAGGTGGAGATGTTACTTCCGATCTGCACAGATTGTGCTGGATTTCCAGCATCTGCGGGATCCGTGGCATTTAAAATAAACACTAAAGGCAATTTATAGTGGCCACTGAATCTACTTTAGAATATGGGAGGTAATTGAAGGGCCCAGGGAAAACTTGCAGACTTCATACACAGTCAGGATTGAGGATTGAACCCAGGTCTCTGGTAGCTGCTCTACTCCATTGCCCTGCAGTTTCTGGTTTTAAGTATTTTGCTGCTTGTGCGAGTTTGCCATCTAGAAAAAGACTGCTGTGTTCCTACATTAGCCTCAGAACATTTTGGGACATCCTAAACTCTGAAAAGCTTGACCAAAATGGAAGTCTTTTTCCTGGAGCTGGCAGTGGTGGGAGTTAGTTCTTTTCTGAATTTTCTATCTATCTGAATAGTAAATCCATTTCCAATAAGTTGCTTCTGGCTGTGATCACCAACTGTGTATTCAATATCAAAGCCTTAAGATTTAAAATTATGCTGCTGAAGTTTTTTTTATGCTGCATATGATGAACAAAGAAACAGCTTGAATTATTTCCATGTGGTTGCACAAAATGTGTCAATTTGAGTTAAACTGTGTGATCACGCATGTGGTAATGTTATCTTAGTAAACGATATCTGCATTTGGGATTCCCTTTCTCTCTCTCTGACTGTCAGAGCCTAATCAGTTTCTATCTTCTTGTGGGCAGAGAGAAAAATATTTTCCTGCATTTAAACTATAATCTTGAAGATCCCCAGGAATCTGTCCTTGCAACACTCTCCCCATTCCTTTTTCTCATCTCTAAATGTAACATTGTTCAACTCTCACTCTGCCCAGATTCACTTGTTGCTGAAATATTCATTCATGCCTTTCTTAATTCTAGACAACATGTAGGCAAAGGCACAGAAGTCACTTCTGTTACAAGTAGAAGTAAATGCAAGTTGTAAGAATTTCTTTGGTAATTCTTGGGAAGACCCTCAAGTTGTTTAATGATGCTAAAATACAAGTTGTTGTAACATATTTGCATGGAAAATCAAAAATTTTGGTGCTTATATTGTATTCTGGGATATCTAGAACTGATTTCTTTTATTAATTTTCTTTAAAGACCCGGGAGATACGGTAAATAATGCATTACTCCATGTGCAGTTTAAAGGAGCTTTGGTAGTTGTCCGTCGTGTCCAACAATGACAGAACCTCTGTGGGAGAATTTTTAAAGTGGGGAAGTCACTCTCTTTGCCCAGAAGTCCAAGTCCAGTGGTACAAACAAGCATCACAAACTGGGGTCTTCCTTGGTTGCAGCAGATGACCATGATGTCTTCTGTGCCTTGTTGTGCTCTTCGCCCTCCGCAGAGCGCTGCAGAACCACCTTCCTGGCCATTGGATGGTACCGTAGATCTCTTCCGCCCAGTCCACCAGAGCTGACTTTGCGTGCTGGGACAGGCATTTCCCTAACTCACCAGGGTAAGAGGCCATCGGCTGCCCTCTCCTGGTTTAGGCCACCTGGTGAAGCAGTGTACCGGGGTGTGGCTGCGGTCACATGCAAACAGCTACCTGGAGCCACAGGTGAGGACTGTGTCCGGGTGGGGGGGCGGGGGGGAAACCAAAGGTGAGAGGGCTGCCCCAGAATGGATACGAAAAGCCCCTTCACCAGAGGTGGCACCCCTTCCTGTTCACCCCACACAACCTAAAAGCAGTAATAAACTGCATATAATAATTTCACTCAGTTACATGTGTAATCCAGATATACTTGCTGCCTAACTTTGGCATTCACTTTCCAAGTTGTTTTGCTCAGTGAACCAGTTTGTATACTAAAATAAGTACAACCAGTATATCAGATTTCAGAATGGAGAATGAACCTCATTATTTTTGCCCACTTTTTAAAGTTATATATAATTGTCTTTTGTGTATAAACCTTCCCGAAATTGGTCAAGTCTTTAAATGAAAGTTGCATATAAGAGTTGAGAAGTTGGTTTGAGAAGTACTTACATATCAGAATTATGCGGATAAATAAAGAGCATGTTCAAGATTATAGATTAGATACAAATACTGTATTTGGTATGAGTGTGTTATTGTAGGTTGGGTCAGTCCAGCTGCTGGGATCTGGAATAACGCTCCAATTTCATAAACATTGGCTAAAACTTGGTGAGTCAGCCGGAAATCCCATCAAGGCTTCTTTATTACTACTTGCTTTCAAGGCTTGTACATCATTTTCAGCAGCGGCTCGGAGGCTGATTCCACCCTCGGATAACCGCTTTTTACTTCTGGGGGAGATTAACATTTTACAATTAGAAAAGTTTCTAATGCTTCGAGTTTTCGTTCCGTGTAATTGTTTTGGGTGCAGCGGTTTGACGTCCTTTGTTTACTCGTGCAAATTTTAAATACTGTACTTCTAAAACGCTCAGGTTTTAAACTTTTTTTTCAGTCTTTTGCATTATCTTCACTTTGTAACAACCATTCTTATACTGTATTTTTTAAAGCGTAGTTTGTAATTCGTCGTTTTATCTCAGAAGAATCAATGAAAATATACTTTTGTGAAGTATCTTTTCAGGTCAGTCTCCTGTTTTTGTTTTTGTTTCAGCTCTCCCAGCGCACGCAGTAAAGTTTGCTGCTACAATGGCCAGCTACCTTTGGCCTCTGCTGCTGGCCACCTGCTTGCTCCCGTCCAGCTGCAGGGTCGCCCCCGAACCCGTGCACTTCCCGGACACGGACCAGCCCGCGTGCCCGCAGCGCTGCGACGTGTCCACGTGCCCGAGCCCCAGCTGTTTCCATGGTTACGTGCACGACGCCTGCCGCTGCTGCCTGGTGTGCGCCGCCGCCGAGGGACAAGTCTGCGGGAGCGCGCGCGATGTGGCTTGCGGCGACGGTATGGAGTGCAAACCGCTTTTCGGCAAGCGGGCGGCGAAGGGTCCGGGCGTGTGCCGGTGCAAGTTCAACTACAGAGTGTGCGGCAGCGACGGCAAAACCTACGATAACGTATGCAGACTCAAGTCAGCCAGCAGGAGAGCCATGCAGCTACGGCTGCAGGCGATAGTGCAGGTTAAGAAAGGCGAATGTGAACCAGGTGAGCTCTGCTTTTATATCCCGCAGCCACTGGCTCTGTTAAAGCACCGCTTCCTACCTCCAGCAAATTTTTAAAAAGTTCTTAACAGATATCATTTATTAATGTATTATAATCTTTCAATATCAAATCATTGCATGTAAATAATAAACGGTTCACAATTTATAACGCCCAGAATAAACCTATGCAAACTTTCATACAAATTTAGGGATGGTTCAAAGCTCATGAAATACCTGTCACTTATTCTGAAGCACTGATCAGTTAATCAAAACTACAGCTTGAATTTCCTATGTATTTACTATAATTGGTTAATTTGAAAATAGTATAGGGTATGGTTTATCTAGTGGACATTTTTAACAAATGAAAGATGTTAAATTTGCATTAAATGTTTTTGTTCACTGCTATATATTAGATTTGCTGCCAGTTTCCTATAAATACTAAATACATATTGAAACTCTCCATATTTGAGATCCTTTTATTGTTAGGTTCTGTCAGTTTAATGATATTTCCTCATTTGCTACTTGATTGAAATGCAGCTGTTTACTACATTAAAGTGCATCATTGTTGTAATACCAGATGTTGTAAGTAGTTTATAACGTCTTCAGCAGGAATGCCAAAGTGGGAATGTAATTGGCACAGCAAAATGTTCTCGCTCTCTACAGTGCGATTCCGTAATTCCTAAAACAGTTGTGCCTAAATGGATTTATTATGGAATTCTGAAGGAACTTTATACTGATTGCAAGAAGTCACCGTGGGTTATTATTTTTTGCTGAATGTAATCCATTGTTGTGTGAGGAAGGTTTGCTCATAGGTAGTTATTATTGGAGTAAGGTTGCTTCCTGTTTCTTTCAGGGCCAAGATAATGCTAAGAAAGGATTTCTTCAGTGAGAGAAAATTGATGCATTTTCCCACCGACTTTGACACTTAGCATTAAAATATTGGAATTCCTTGCTCTCACAGTGATAGAGGCATATTAGTACACTAAAACTCTTGCTTCTGATTAATGAAAAATATTAAACTCCCATCAATTTACCAAAAACTTTACATCTACCACCAGACAGGTAAATAAGTAGCCAGCTGTAATTCATACACACAAATTGCTGGAGGAGCTCAGCAGGTTAGGTGGCGTCTTTCGGGGGGGAAATAAACAGTCAAAGTTTTGGGCTGAGACCTGTTATCGGGACTGGAAAGGAAGGGGGCAGAAACCAGAATGAGAAGGTGGAAGGAGGGGTTGAAGTGGGAGGTGATAGATGAGACCAGGTGAAGGTTGGTGGAGGGTGGGAGAGAGGGGGATATGATCCAAGAAGCTGGGAGGTGATAGGTTCAATGGTTAAAGGGCTGCTGAATAAGATGCAATCTGAAAGGATAGGACAATGGACCAAAGGGAGGTGATGGGCAGGTCATGAAGGCAAGGGAGGGGAAGAGAAGAGGTGAGAGGCCCCCAGAATGGGGGAAAAGAAAAAGTGGAAGTGGGAGAAGAGGGGAATGGTGACTGGAACTTGGGAAGGTCAACCTTTCTGCCATGAGTTTATTAATAAATGATTGAATTTCACAATGAAAGTGGAGGTGGATTCACCATGAAGGCAAAATCCAATACTTGAAAGGTGTAATTTAGCTTGTTGCCTTGAAGGCTGTGAATGGAACAGAATTTCAGAAGCAGAATAGCATGCAGCTGTTGTTGTAATATGCACTTAGCAGACAGACAAAGAATGATTATCTACCCCAGGATAAGTTGTGTTTTGACGATTATCCGTAGAGGTTGCAGAATGCTCTTCGGAAGGTAGATCATCTTACAAACTTGGAATTGTGTTATATTGGTGTTTCAGTGAAGCTGCATTTTTAGGAGAGAGCTCATTCAAGTGGTGTTCCCAGGTGGTATAATGTCTCCGCTACATGTGAAGAACTGTATATAAGGCAGCAACTGGAATGTTATAGCTGATGTTCAGACCTTTGATAAAGAGTGGGTTTTTATTTCCAGTCACCATTCCTGGTCCCTCTCCTGGAAGTACAAGCATGCTCATAACAGTGAATTGATTTGATTTGGCTTTTATAGTCCACTTCTTTGGCAAGAATTCCCCACCCCACTTGAGGACTTCTCCAGTCTCCAACCTTCCTCCTCCTCTTGGACACCCCACACCAGATCTTTTTGTCTCGACTTGCCAATGAGACATTAACCTTCGGCACTTCTCCGCCCTGGTTGAAACTTACCCCCTCTAGATGCTCTGCCCCCCTACTCTCTCTGCACCGATACCAACCTTACCATCAAACCCACAAATGTGGCGGACTGACCTCTACCTTGTTGAGGCCAGGGGGCAGCTCTCAGACACCTCCTCTTCCTTGCCCCTTGAAAAGGACTTCACTCTGGACCGCCAGGCCACTGTCACTTACCTCATCAAATCTGGAGATCTCCCATCCACTGCCACCAAACTCATAACTCCCTTATCCACAATATTCCTTGCTAGCTCCTACCCAAAATCAGTAAACCTGATTGTCTATGTAGACCTATCGTCTCTGCTGGCTCCTGCTCCTCTGAACTCATGTCTTCATAACTTGACTCCATTCTACCCCCCCTTGAATCAGTCCCTTCCCAGCTACATACATTCGTGGTGCCTCACATGCTCTCGATCTCTTTTAACAACCTTCAATTCCCTGGCTCTGCCTTTCACTGTGGATGTCCAGTCCCTTTGCTATTTTATCCCCCACCAAGAAGGGCTTAAAGCTATCTGCTTCTTTCTCAACAAAAGACCCAACCAGTTCCCCAGCACCACCCTCCTCCATCTGGCAGAACTGGTCCTCACCCTCATCAATTTCTTCAGCTCCTCCCACTTTCTCCTGACTCACGGGGTAGCCACGGGCACCCCTAAGGGCCCCAGCTATGCCTGCCTTTTCATTGGCTAGGTAGAACAGCCCATTTGCCAAGCCTTTCCTGGTTATGCTCCTCAACTCTTCCTCCACTACATCGATGACTGCATTGGTGCTGCTTCATACACCCATGCTGAGCTCATCAATTTCATCAATTTTGCCTCCAGCTTCCACCCTGTCCTTAAATACACCAGTCCATTTCTGACACCTCCCTTTCCTGTCTAGATCTCTTTGGTCTCCATCTCTGGAGACAAACTGTCGATTGACATCTTTCATAAACCGACTTATTCTCATGGTTATCTTGTCACCCTGTCTCCTGTAAAAATGCTATTCCATTTTCTCAGTTCCTTCACCTCTGCTGCATCAGTTCCCAGGATGAGGCTTTCTTTTCCAGGGTATCAGAGATGTCTTCTTTCTTCAGATAAAAGGGTTTCCCTTCTCCCAGCATTGATTCTGCCCTCACCTGCATCTCCTCCGGATGTCAGCGCTCACCCTATCTTCCCACCGCCTTAGCAGAGTTCCTCTTGTCCTCACCTACCACCCCGAGAGCCTCTGCATCAAACACATCATTCTCCACAATTTCCGCCACCTTCGATGGGATCCTACCATCAAACACATCTTTACTTCTTCCACTCTCCGCTTTTTTTCTATAGATTGCTCCATCGTTGATTCCCTTGTCCATTCGTCCCTCCCCACTAATCTCCCTCCCAGTACTTATCCCTGCACATGGGAGAAATGCCACACCTGCCTATTTATCTACTCCCTCAGCTCCAATCAGGGCCCCAAACAGTCCTTCCAGGCGGGGCAACACTTCACCTGCGAATCCGTTGGGGTCGACTATTCTATCAGGTGCTCCTGATGTGGTCTCCTCTACATTGATAACACCCAACATAAACTGGGGACAGTTTTGTTGAGCACCTCTGCTCTATCCATCAAAGTGTTATTTCCCAGTGGCCTAATTCGTATCCCCATTCCCGTTTTGATCTGTGGTCCATGGCCCTCTCTTGTGCCACGACGAGGACACTCTCCGGGAGGAGGATCAACACCTTGTGTTCCATCCAGCCTCCATTCTGATGGCATGAATATTGATTTCTCCTTCTGTTAGTCTTTTTCCTTTTTTTTCTTTCGCCTGCCCCTTCCCTCAGCTTCTACTCCCCACTCTGCCTCTTATCTCTTATCCATACCTTCCTATTGCCTCTCCCTGCTGCCACTCCTTCTTCTTTTCTCCCATAGTCCACTCTTGTCTCCTATCAGACTTTTTTTCTCCAGCCCTTTACCTTTCCTACCAGCTGCCACATCTGTCACCTTCCAGCCTGTCCTCTTCCCCCCCGCCCCCAAACCTTATTTGGGCATCTTTCCCCTTCCTCTCCAGTCCTGATGATGGGCCTCGGCCCAATATGTCAACAATTCATTCATTTCCATAGATGCTGCCTGACCTGCTGAGTTCCTCCTGCATTTTGTGTGTGTTGCTCTGGATTTCCAGCATCTGCAGAATCTCCTGTGTCCCTGATGTATTGTCCAGCTTTTCTGCTCCAGTGAGGTGCATTCATATTTCCAATCAAGACTAAAGAGGCAGTTTTCGATGTTAAGCTCCAAAATATCCACTGCACCCTTTCCTTTATTCCAAATATTTTCCTGTAGTGGAGAGTGACTAGAGCCAAACTCGGAATGTTCACTTGGCCACTAAAAGTAACTGGGTGAAACTCCAGGATGCAAGTTCAATATTTCCAGGAGTACTCAGTCCTGACCATCTGCATTGCATGAGTGATCCTTTGTCAGTCTGAACAGTACTGGGAAATTGATCCTTTAATTATCTGTGATTAGCTGTTCTTTTACCCTCCCATTTGAATTCCAAACCAGATACAGTATTTAGTAGCACTTGAAGGTTACACTGAGCTATTATCTCAGAAAAATAAATTGTGATATTTCAGATCCAAACCACCCAGTGGAAAGAAAGCATAGTTTCTAAATGTTGTCACTCTTGAGAACTACCAATTTACTCTCATCTTTTAGTTGTGTATGTACCCTTTTGGCAAATGATCTTCCCTGATGGACTATACAGCATACCGCTGCATCACAGAGGGTTTGCGGTCCTTGAAAATTGTCTGTATTGTAATTTTCCGTGATGCAAATATTTACAAAATTTTATGTTTTTTACTTTGTGTTTAAACATTGTAAGAGTAGACTGTCAGTCTGTATTTCAAATTTTTTTGGTAGTGATTTAGATTTCTTTAAGGCTGAATTTCTCTTGTATGAACTGCAGTAATGCAAGGGATTACTTACCGCCTGTTACAGCACTGGTGTTTAGGGCAGCAATGAAGGTCCCCCATCTCTGGCGGTGATCAGGGCTTCCGTCATCCCATCAGTAGCTTTCTCTTAGTTTTCACTATTGTCGGCCATTCAAATCCCAGGTGGAGTCTCAGAAATACCGTCACACTCAGATCGAGAAGGAATCTTCATTGCTGTTTCCATAACAATTTTGTTTTACCAGTCAGCGTTGTTAGCCCTGAACCGAACCCCTGAACCTGGAGGACTGGTGGTCTGTCCTTTACCCTTTGACCTGCCTGGCATGGGTGACCCTACCAAAAGCCAAAGCATAAAGCCCTGACTCCAGCCAGCATCGCTCTCTGGGTCATTGAGGCCCAGGATCCTCCAAACTACGACAAGGCTGTGGTCCTCCTGGAGGACTGCAGTGGGTACATTCCCAGAAAAGTGTCATCTTAGCATATAGACAGTAGCTCCTCTTGCTACTTAAATGGGTGTGTCTGACTTTAGATGTCAGGATTATTGCGAATTTCAGAAATAATATCCAACATTTCTTCTGATTAGTATAGATCATTCACATCCAAACAGTCCAAGATATAAATTCAATTTTATCGCGGATGTTGTGGAAAAGATCGCACCTGCAGTTGTTCACATTGAACTAGTTTTAAGGTAAGCATCATGAGAATAAAGTGCTTTGAAACTGGCATATGAAGGTATGATAGAGGAACAATGGCAGTAATTTCTGGGAGTAATTCAGAATACACAGGATCATTTCATCCCAGAGAAGCATTCTAAAGCGAGGATGATGTCGTTGTGGCTGATAAGAGAGGTCAAGGACAGTACAAAAACAAAAAAGAAGCATGCAATATTGCAAAAACTAGAGGGAAGCTAGCGGGTTGGGAAGCATTTAAAAGCCATGAGAAAGCAACTAAAAGACACTAAGGGAAGTAAAGATAAAGTATGAAGGTAAGCTGGCCAATAGTATGAGATACCAAGAGTTTTCTCAGATATATAAAGTTAAAGGGAGGCAAGGGTGAACATCAGATCACTGGAATTGGACGCTGAAGAGGTAGTAATGGGGAACAAAGGAATGGCATAGGAACCGAATAAGTATTTTGTGTCAGTGTTCAGTGTGGAAGACACCAGCTGTACACCAGAAATTCCGGTGGTGGTGGGGGGCGGGGGGGGAGCGCAGAAGTGAGTGTAGTCACTATTATTAAGAAGAACGTGCTTGGGAAGTTGAAAGGTCTGAAGGTAGATCAGTCCCCTGTACCAGATGGACTACACCCCAGGGTTCTGAAAGAGGTAGCTGAAGAGATTGTGAAGGCATTAGTAGTGGTCTTTCAAGAATCATTACTCAAGAATGGATCCAGAGGACTGGAGAATGTGAATGTCACTCCATCCTTTAAGCAGGGAGGGAGGTAAAAGACAAGGAATTATAGGCCAATTAGCCTGACTTCAGTAATTGGTTAGATGTTAGAGTCCATTATTGAAGATGAATTTTCAAGGTACTTTGAGGCACAAAATAAAGTAGGCTGAAGTCAGCATAGTTTCCTTAAGGGGAAATCTTTCCTGATAAATCTGTTGGAATTATTTCAGGAAATAACAGGTAGGACGGATAAAGGTGCATCAGTGGATTTTGTTTACTAGGATTCTCAGAAGGCCTTTGACAAGGTTGCTAAAGGAGGAAGGGACCCTGAGCATTACATGAAAGGTACCAGTGTGGATAGAAGATTGGCTGATTAGCAGGAGGCAAAGAGTGGAACTAAAGCGGGCCTTTTGGCTGATGGTGACCAATGTTGTTCCATGGAGTCGGTGTTGGGTCCACTACTTTTCACACTTTATGTTAACGATCTGAATGATGGAGCTGATGGTATTGCAGCCAAGTTTGCAGATGATAAAAAAAAAGTGGAGGGTCAAGTAACACTGGGGAAATAGAGTCTGCAGATCAACCTGGACAACTTGAGAGAATGGGCAATGAAGTGACAAATGGAATACACCTTGGGAAATGTAAGGTCATAGACTTTGCTCGATGAAATAAAGGTATAATCTACTTTCTAAATGGGGAGGGAATTCAGAAATCACAGGTACAAATCAAGGACTTGATAAGAATTTATAAACCATTGGCCAAACATTTGGAGTATGGTGAGCATTTTTGGACCTTGTATATTTTTGGACCCTGTATATAGAAGAATGTGTTGGAGAGGGTCCAGAGATGGTTGACCAGAATGATCCCAGACACGAAAGGATTAATGTATGAGGAGCGTTTGATAGCTCTGGGCCTGTGTTCACTGGAGTTTAGAAGAATGAGGGGGGAATCTCATTGGACCATACTGAACAGTGAATGAATTGAAGGTGGAGAGGATGTTTCCAGTAGTGGGAGTTCCTATGACCAGAGGGTGCAGCCTCTAAATACTTCTATTAGAACAGAGATGAGGAGGAATTTATTTAGCCAGATGTTGGTAAATTCATTAATGCTTTTAACTGTGGAGACCAAGTCTTTGGATCTACTTAAAGCAGAGGTGAAGCTTACGGGGAGAAGGGAGGAACCAAGTTGCTGTCTGTAAAGAGTTTGCGTGTTCTCCCAGTGACCGCACAGGTTTCCTCCAGTTACTCTGGTTTCCTCTCACCGTTCCAAAGACTTGTGGGTTAGTAGGTTAGTTGGTCAGATGGGTTTAATAGGTTGGTGTGGACTCGCTGGACTAGAAGGCCCTGTTACTGTGCTGTCCCTGTAAATGATAAATACATCATAGAATGCTGTTGAGATGGAACGATCAAATGACAGAGCAGACTTGATGGGCAAAATAGCCTGATTTTGGTCCCATGTTTTATGCTCTTACCCAAGGCACAGTGTACTTGATTAAATTCATTAATACATTTTTTCTCCTGGGACATGAGAATACCTTGAAAGAGCGACGTTCTGTTCTGTTTCCATTTCCAGGTGCCCAAAGGAGGGGGTTGATAGATAAATGTTAAACATTATAACCTAATCAACCTTTTGGATAGCCTTCTAAGTTATGTTAGTGCATTGTTCATGAATATAATCTGAGTTTTAGTATGAAGTGGACTTGAATTCAGCACCACTAATTATTACTCCTATTAGCATTTATTCCACTTATTGTAATGTCTTCCCATTTTCCCAGCTTTTCCAGTTGTCAGCTCTCTAGAAATTGAAATGTCTCTCCCCATGCACATCAGCGGGAGCTCATGGTGATCCAATTAAAGCTTCTTACAAATGCCCAAATATGGGAAATAAAGTCATACACTCAGTGGCCACTTTATTAGGTACACCTACCTGTACACCTCATTAATGCAAATATCTAACCAGCAACTTGACACATAAAAGCACGTGGACATGGTCGAGAGGTTCAGTTGTTTTTCAGACCAAAGTCAGAATGAGGGAGACATGTAATCTAAGTGGCTGTGACTGTACTAGATGGAGTGGCTTGAGTATTTTAGAAACAGCTGGTCGCTTGAGTTCCTCATGCATACTAGTTTCTAGTGTTTACAGAGAATTGTGCAAAAAGCAAAAAAAAACATTCAGAGATTTGTAGTTCTGTAGATGAAGAACGCCTTGTTAATGAGAGAGGTCAGAGGAGAATGGCCAGACTGGTTCAAGCTTGACAGGAAGGTGACAGTAACTCATGTAACCACGTGTTACAACAGTGGTGAGCAGAAGAGCATCTCTGAAAGCACGATGCATTCAACCTTGAAGTGGATGGGCCACGGCAGCAGAAGACCATGAACATACACTCAGTGGCCACTTTATTAGGTGTATATGAGGTCCACGTGCTTCACTGAACAGAACATTACAGGAAAAGACTTTTCTTCATTTGCTTCACCGTTGCAAAAAATTCAGATAAAGCTATATCTGGTTTGTGCAAGGGTTGGAGACTAGCAAATTTTGGGTGGAAGCAGAGAGGCTGGGCAGTAGGCTACAGATCAGGAATTGCAGAAGGAGTCATTGCGCAGGGGTTGTTTGCAAGAGGTTTGAACGATGAGGTCATAAAAACACTTTCTAAGGATAAAAATGTTGAAATGCTCCTTGTTGATTCATTCTTTCCACTGAGTTCCTTATTGTCCAAAAAACTATCAATTTCAACACATATACTCAGAAAATGTACAGAATTCCAAGTATTCCTGGTATATTTTTTACTTTGTGGCGGAATAAGTGACAATTACAGTTGAATCAAATGTGAAATTTGAAGAAATACGTTATTTCTTGTCAAAATCTAGTACTTTTCTCGCACTTTGATGATGTTTAACACATTAAGATGTTAGCAAGCATGCAGATTTAGTGAAGTTTGAATGTTGGCAACATAAAAAGTTCATTGCTTTCTCGAAAAAATGTAAAGAAAAAGTCCTGACGCTGTTTCAATTTTCCTCATTTGTTTAGGCATCCTTTGCTAAGACGAAGCATCCCACTGTCGAGTGGCTCTGGCTTTATAATATCAGATAGTGGGCTGATTGTGACCAATGCCCATGTAGTAGTATCCAAAAACAATGCATTATCAGGTCAGCAACTGCTGAAGGTCCAGGTACACAATGGAAAAGTCTACGAGGCAACAATAAAAGATCTTGACACAAAGTCAGATATAGCAACAATAAAGATTAATCCTAAGGTGAGTAAACCTTTTAATTGGAAAATAAGTTTTATATTAGTACTTTTATTCTTAATTATCACTAGAGAGAGAGAATTTTTTTTCTGCCTGGAGGGCTGGATCAGAATCCATACCTGTAATACCTGCGTGAAGCTAACTGTGGAAATGCAAATCAGAGAAGTGAATCATGTGAGATATCTCCCAAGGCAAACTTCGCCCTCAGTATTTAAACTAGACATCTAAGCTAAAATAAATAAATTAAATTTAAGAAAGTAGTTGCTAACCCAATCTCATCTCAAGACATAACAATTAGAGAATCACAATTACAGATTCTGGTTAAAGCCTAAGGGGAATGCACTTTCCAACAATGCATATCAGGCACAGTTGATCCACGTTTTCACGGGCTGACACCAGTTGTGTGTTCATTGGGTCTCTAGTGGAGAAGTGCCAGCTGCATTGAAAGTGATAACTTGGGTTTTTTTAGTGCTTAAAATTTATAGCAAAGTGTATCTGATCTTCTCAAGTCTTAACAAGCGTCTCACTTATCAGATCATAGGAACAGGTCATGAGTAAGCAGAATGTACTTCATTTCTTATCTCCTCCGAGGTTTCTGTCAATTGCCCTTTTCTTCCATATAGACAGTAGCAGGACCCATGTAGCTGCATGTCAGAAGGGTGCTTTTTGCTGACAGTATTTGTGCTGCAGCTTCCATCTCTCACTTTAAAGACAATCAGCTGTCTTTAAGGTGATGCGACCATATGCTGTGTGCACTTTGTGCTGAGAACTGTGCCAGAATGTGAAGAAGTTATCCTTAATTTGTCCACAAGGTGTTGTGTTGCATATTCACACCCTACCCAGACAATTTCCACTATGCCAGAACTATTACTCCTATAAATTATATGGAAGTAATATTGTTGTTCTAGCTGCATGGAGAAATCAGTAATTTTATAAGAAATAGTCCTGAAAATGAAGATAGACTTTTGAATGATGTTTTTTGTAACCAAATTGCTGAACTCAATTCCTGTTTTACAATCAGAATCCATCAAAAGGCTTTGATTGTAAATGGTAGTTACTTAAGAGTAAGATGCAGCAAAAGATGTAAACAAACAGATGGTTTTGGATTTTCCCAAATGGGCTGAACTTGGGTCTATCAAAGTCAAACCCAAGAAACTTCAGAAATTGGGAAGATCAATTTTAATGTTAATATTTACCATTTAGACCATAGGAAATAAGATGTTATTTGTTAAAATAACATACTTGTATATCAGTATATATAAATAGCTGTTAGCATGACACTATTACATTGGGGCATTGGAGCTCAATCCCAGCATCCTTTCTAAGGAGTCTCTGTACATCCTTCCCGTGGAATACATGGGTTTTCTCCGGGTCCTCTGGTTTCATCCCACAGTCCAAACACATACCAGGTTGGTTCATTAGTCATTGTAAATCGTCCCATGATTAGGTTAGGATTAATCAGGGTCATTGGGGGTTGCTGGGTGGTGTGGCTTGAAAAGGCAGAAAGGTCTATTCTGCACCATATCTCTAAATAAAAAAATAAATGTATGATATTTTGCAGAGAAAACTACCCGTGCTGCCACTGGGTCGCTCAGTTGACCTCCGACCAGGAGAATTTGTAGTCGCAATTGGAAGTCCTTTTGCTTTGCAAAATACAGTAACAACAGGAATTGTCAGCAGTGCTCAGAGAGATGGGAAGGAACTGGGTCTAAGAGACTCAGACATGGACTACATCCAAACCGATGCTATAATCAATGTAAGCACAATACTTCAGGGTACTTTCATAGCATGATGAATACAGCCTGTGACATTCAGCTTACAACATTTGTGGTGGTGCAAGTGCAGATTTAGTTCATTAATAATATCTGCTCCCTGAGCTATTGTCAGTAAGAGCAGCTGCATTTGCCAATGTGAATGGACTGGATTAGGGAGCATGCCTTATGAGAGTAGATTGAGTGAACTCGGCCTTTTATCCTTGGAGCGACGGAGGATGAGAGGTGACCTGATAGAGGTGTATCAGATGATGAGAGGCATTGATCGTGTGGATAATCAGAGGCTTTTTCCCAGGGCTGAAATGGCTAGCACGAGAGAGCACAGTTTTAAGGTGCTTGGAAGTAGGTACAGAGGAGATGTCAGGGGTAAGTTTTTTTACGCAGAGAGTGGTGAGTGCGTGGAATGGGCTACCGGCGGCGGTGGTGGAGGTGGATACAATAGGGTCTTTAAGAGACTCCTGGATAGATACATGGAGCTTAGAAAAATAGAGGGCTATAGGTAACCCTAGATAATTTCTAAAGTAAGGACACGTTCGGCATAGCTTTGTGGGCCGAAGAGCCTGTATTGTGCTGTAGGTTTCTATGTGAAATCAACCATATCAAAAAGAAATTAGATGCAGGGAATCAAAAAGAGACATTGAGAAGTGTAGCTTACCTAGCACTGCCTTTTAGGATTCTCTGTCCTTTTATCAAAGCAAAGAATTTTAACGTTAAATATAACTTCTGACACTCTTAATGTTATTACGGTTATAATTAAGAATGATCATTAGGTAATCAATTCAAACAGCAAATCCTAGCCTAAGCTAACATTTACTCAATTTTAAAGTTCAAAGTAATTGCACGAGGAACTGGTCAGATTCATGTAAAGGTTACTGGTTTTCTCTGAGCTCCATATTTGGCATCCACTTTTTATGCGGAAACTGCAATTTGAAGTTACAGACTCCTACAGGTATTCCTATATGCATTGTTTTCACCTTTCTGTGCAGTGCCCTTGCCTCGGGCTCCCCTGCAATTCACGTCAGATGCTCTCAGTTTCACATCATGTCCTTTTCTTCTTGTTACCGCTTCCAGACAGCTGGTTCTAAATGAGCAACTACTGGTCTCAATATTCTTAAATCTGTCCTTAGTGAGCCCTTCTTTATGATTAGGAATGTCCTTTAACATATTGGGTACTGAACAGGTTTCACTTTTTATAGAAAATACACAAATATAGAAGATGCATTTGTAACCTGGGAGTAACTTGTAAATTGATGCTCGCATAAGTTTGTCCTTTTTCTGCTACATCTGGAAGTTTAAAGGCTAGCCATACTGTCATCAGTATTCATGGCACAGGGAAGGTTAATATAAATGCTTACTGTTCTCAGTTTTAGACATAAACCATGGAACAGTACAGCACGGGACAGGGCCTTCAGCCCACAATGCTGTGCCAAACCAGCTAAAGAGTAAATCAGAGACTAATCCCTCCTACCTACACAAATCCATATGTCATGTGCCTATCTATACATCTCTTAAAAGCCTCGAATGTATTTGCCTCTCCCATCATACCAGGCAGTGCATTCCAGGCATCCACCACTCTCTGGGTAAAAAACTTGCCCCTCACATCACCTTTGAACCTACCCTCCCCCCACCTTCAATGCATGCCCTCTGGTATTAGACATTTCAACCCTGGGAAACAGATACTCCCTGTGTGATCTATCTATGTCTCTCATAATCTTATAAACCTCTATCAGATCTCCCCTCAGTCTCTGCTGCTCCAGAGAAAACAACCCAAGTTTATCCAGCCTCTCATGTTAGCACATGCCCTCTAAACTGGGCAGCATCCTGATAATCATCTTCTGCACCCTCTCCAAATCCTCAACAGTAGGGTGACCAGAATTGTATGCAATACTCCAGATGTGTCCTAACCAGAGTTTTTTTAAAGTTGCAACATAACTTCTTGACTTTTGACTTCGATGCCTTTTTCCAGAATATCTCTCCAAATATTCACAGCTACTATTCTTTAGGGAACATTTACTTTCCACAATTGCTTTTGTTTCCTTGGACAGCCAGAGATTACCTGGCTCGAAGTTACCTGATTAACACCGGTGGGCATGTAAACCCACTCATTACATTATAATAATCACATGCTTAGATGGGATTCACAACAGATTCTACATATTTTATATAACTTCGTTTTTGTTAAAGTAGAAAGGAACTTTTGGTAATAAATTCCATGGAATAGAGATTAGATAAGGGATCCAAAAATGCTCACAACACAAGTGAGGTTCAACAATGCCTTATAAAGTCACAGCATTACATCCTTGTTTTTATAATCTATTCCTTTCAAAATAAATGCTAGCATTGCATTTCCCTTCTTCACCACCAACTCGACCTGCGAGTTAACATTTACTGAATCCTGCATGAGGACTCCCAAGTTCATTTGCACCTTTGAATTTTCTCCCCATTTAGAAAATACTCGTTCTACTAAAGTGCATGACCATACACTTCCCTATGCTATATTCCATCTGCCATTTCTTTGCCCATTCTCTCTATCTGTCTAAATCCTTCTCCAGACTCCCTAATTCCTCAACATTACACGTCCCTCCACCTATCTTCATATCGTTCCCAAATGCGGTCACAAAACTATCAGTTCCTTTATCCAAATCATTGACATACAATGTAAAAAGAAGTGGTTTCAACACCAACCACTATGGAACACCACTAGTCACTGGCAGCCAATCAGAAAAGGCTCCCTTTTATTCCCTCTCTTTGCCTCCTACCAATCAGCCAGTGCTTTATCTGAGCTAGTATCTTTTCTATAATACCATGGGCTCTTACCTTGCTAAGCAGTCCCAAGTGCAGCATCTTGTCAAAGGCCTTTTGAAAAGCTACTGATTCTCCTTTCTGTCCTGCTTGTTATTTCTTCAAAGAACTCCAAGAAGTTTGTCAGGCAAGATTTTCCCTTGAGAAAACCATGATGACTTTGGCCTATTTTATCCTGTGCCTCCAAGTACCCTGAAAACACATCTTTAACAATCAACCCCAACATTTTCCCAAACACTGAGGTCAGACTAACTGGCCTATAATATTCTTTCTTTTGCCTCCCTCCCTTCTTGAAGAGTGGAGTGACATTTGCAATTTTCCAGTCCTCTGGGACCATTCGGCAATCTAGCGATTCCTGAAAGATCATTACTAATGCCTCCACAATCTCTTCAGTTACCTCTTTCAGAACCCTGGAGTGTAGTCCACCTAGTGTAGGTGACTTAACTACCTTCAGACCTTTCAGCTTCCCAAGCACCATCTCCCTCGTAATAGTAACTACATTCACTTTTGCCACTTGACCTCTCAAATGTCCAGATATTGCTAGTGTTTTTCACAGTAAAGACTGATGCAAAATACTTATTCAGTTTCTCTGCCATTTCCTTCTCCCATATTTCTACCTCCAGCACCATTTTCCAGTAGTCCGATATCTACTGTTGCCTCTTCCATTCTTTATAGATATGAAAAAAAAACTTTTGGTATCTTCTTTGATATTATTTGCTAGCTCATCTTCATTTTATCTTCTCTCTTCTTATTGCTTTTTAGTTGCCTTCTATTGATTTTTAAAAGCTTCTCAATCCTCTAACCACACTCATTTTTGCTGTATTCCCTCGCTTTTGCTTTTATGTTGCCTTCTGAATTGCTCCCAAAAATTCCAGCTATTGCGGCTCTGCCCCATCCCTGCTAGGGCCATCTGACTCTCTCATGCCTCTGCAATTCCCTTTATTCCACTGTAATATTGACACATCTGACTCTCTTGTGCCTCTGCAATTTCTTTTATTTCACTGTAATATTGACACATCTGACTTTAGCTCTCCCCCTCAAATCGCAAGGTGAATTCCATGATATTATGATGACGGTCTCCTAAGGTTTCCTGTACCTCAAGCTCCCAAACCAAATCCGGTTCATTACACAACACCCATTCCAGATTAGCTGATCTTCTGGTGGGCTCAACTACAAGCTGCTCTAAAAATCCATCTCCTAGACATTCTACATATTCTCTCTCTAGGGATTGAAAATCAGCATCAAATTGTTTTTTTCCGATCTACCTGCATATTGAAATTCCCCATAACTATTGTAACATTGACCCTTTGACATGCATTTTCTATTTCTGGTTGTAACTTGTATTACATATCCTGGCTACTGTCTGAGGGCCTGTATATAACTCCCATCAGAGTTTTTTTTTACCCTTGCAGTTTCTTAACTCACCCACAACAATTGTACATCTCCTGATCCTATGTCACTTCTTGCTAAGTATTTGATTTCATTTTTACCACACCACTCCCTCTGCCTACATGCCTGTCCTCTCAATACACTGTGTATCCTTGGATGTTAAGTTCCCAACTATGATCCTCTTTCAGTCACGTTTCAGTGATGCCCACATCATACCTGCCAATCTCTAACTGCCCTACAAGGTCATCTGTCTTATTCCGTATACTGCATGCATGAAAATATATAAGACCTTCAGTCCTGTATTCATCACCCTTTTCAATTCTGTCCCCCGTTGCACTGCAACTCATCCCACTGATAGCAATTTAGCCCTATCACCTGCCTGTCCTTCCTGACAGTCTCATTACACACTGCCTCTGTTTGTATATCATCTACCCCATCCTCAGCCCTAACACTGAGTTTCCCATCCTGCTGCCAAATTACTTTAAAACATTACCAACAGTTCTAGCTAACCTGCCTGCAACGATATTAGAATCCACATCAGTAGTTAGTAGTCAGTCCTGACGAAGGGTCTGGGCCCGAAACGTCGACTGTACCTCTTCCTAGAGATGCTGCCTGGCCTGCTGCATTGACCAGCAACTATGATGTGTGTTGCAGTAGTTAATAGTCTGCTCGAAATGGGTGGCTTTTACCTCAATAATAGTGAAAGATTTCAGTTCTCTGGAGAGAAATCTTAAACTGGTCCTAGACTGATTAGATTGTTGGGACAGTTGTTATCCAGTGTTGACGACTCGAACATTAAAGTGGGGGAGCAAACCTGCAAGTGTGATAGTGAACCTGTGACTGATTAGAACTGAAAGCCCAATCATCCCGCTGAATTCTGTGGGTAAAATTGATTGGAAAGATAAGATTAAGTCGAAGGTAATGTCAAAGATGTTCTGAGATATTCAATCATCTTAACAGTGTTGATAGGGAATCTGGGATTGGGCTACAAAAAGGGTAAGTCTTCCCCCCCCCCCACTATTGAGCACATCTACATGAATCGCTGTTGCAGGAAAGCAGCATCCATCATCAAGGACCCCCACCACCCAGGATATGCTCTCTTCTCACTGCTGCTATCAAGAAGATGGCACAAGAGCCTCAGGACTCTCCCCACCAAGGTTCAGGAACACTTACTACCCCTCAACTATCAGGCTCTTGAACCAAAGGGGATAACTTCACTCAACTTCACTTGCCCCGTTGTTGAAATGTTCCACAACCAATAGACTCACCTTCAAGGACCCTTCATCTCATGCTCTTGTTATTTATTCCTTATAGATAAAGAATAAATAAAAGGCACCTGTGTTCGAATCCAAGTCACGCCCCCCCCCCCCCCCGAGCACGCTTTCTATCCGTGCCGGGTTGGGCGTCGAGCTAGCCACTTGGCCTCGTAAAAAAGAAAGGGTCAAGTCAGGAATGTTCATAACGTGACCCAGTTAATCTGAAAGGAGACCAATCCTGACACTACGCACCAGACAAGAATGGCTGACTGTCTGGTGCGACACGCTAAAAAAATTATTTATTAATATTATTTATTTCTTTTTGTATTTGCACAGTTTGTTGTCTTTTGCAGACTGGTTGAACGTCCATGTTGGGTGGTCTTTCATTGATTCTGTTACAGTTATTATTCTATAGATTTATTGAGTATGCCCACAAGAAAATGAATCTCTGGGTTGTATATAGTGACATATTTGTACTTTGATAATGAAGTTTACTTTGAAATTTGAACTCCCGGGCTGGGGCTACCTGTTGAAATTAGGCCTCTGCACCACTGGTATCTGGCTTCCAGGTGGAAGGCTATGCTTGGGGAACAGCAAAAACAAAGGGGTGAGTGTCGAGGCCGTGTATCTGGAAAGTTTGGGCAACTCATCAGTGTTTTTGATGTAGTCAATGGATGTTAATTTGAACTTTTGTCCTGAATTTACTGTTCTAAGTGTTACTTTGCAAAGATTAAACCTTTGTAACAGATGTTAGTGCTCTGAATGAAGCTGAATGGAAGATCAGTTTTGTATTTGCATGTTGTCTTTATTCATGCATTTAACATTAAATAATGTATTAACCTGCTGCTTATCAACGGATATGAACTGTTCTGCTATTTAATCAGTTACTGTTGAGGCAAATTTACACAAAGGTTAACGACAAATAAAGGCAGGATAGAAATTAAACCAGATGCCTATTCAGTTTTCAAATAGTGAATTCTACAAGGAAGTACCAGGGAGGTCAGCTGTTAGGGAACAATACTGTAAATCACTGGCATAAAGTAGTAAGAAGAGAAAACTAGGAGAGTGAAATAATAGATCAAAGTTGCTGGTGAAAGCAGCAGGCCAAGCAGCATCTATAGGAAGAGGTACAGTTGACGTTTCAGGCCGAGACCCTTCGTCAGGACTAACTGAAGGAAGAGTGAGTAAGGGATTTGAAAGTTGGAGGGGGAGGGGGAGATGCAAAATGATAGGAGAAGACAGGAGGGGGAGGGATAGAGCCAAGAGCTGGACAGGTGATAGGCAAAAGGGGATACGAGAGGATCATGGGACAGGAGGTCCGGGAAGAAAGACAAGTGGGGGGGTGACCCAGAGGATGGGCAAGAGGTAACCTGTCCAGCTCTCGGCTCTATCCCTCCCCCTCCTGTCTTCTCCTATCATTTTGGATCTCCCCCTCCCCCTCCAGCTTTCAAATCCCTTACTCACTCTTCCTTCAGTTAGTCCTGACGAAGGGTCTCGGCCTGAAACGTCGACTGTGCCTCTTCCTATAGATGCTGCCTGGCCTGCTGCGTTCCACCGGCAACTTTGATGTATGTTGCTTGAATTTCCAGCATCTGCAGAATTCCTGTTGTTTGAGAGTGAAATAATAGTCCTCTTAATAACTTCTTATTTATGCTGGTCTAAAATGGTATTTGAGATAATGGCAGTTAACAGTAACTTGTGCATAGAGCCACATCATTTAGTACTATTAAATCTTCCAAATCTACAATGCGATAAATGTTGTTTATCTATTCTCTTTTCTGCTTATCGCACGTATTCGAAGTATGGGAACTCTGGAGGCCCGCTGGTGAATTTGGTAAGTCGGATTCTGTTTGGTTCTATCTTCCTTTACATTCCAAACTAACGTTTGTAAGTTGTTAAATTGTTTTCTTAAATAACCATATCTGTTATAAAAGTAAGTGTTCTGCAAAACCTGAAAACGCATTTCTTTCTCCAAATCTAACCAGCATATACAGCAAATGGTAACATGCATAATACATGCTGACAATGTTTTCATATGTTTAAAATACATCTAAACTGCAGGATGGGGAAGTGATTGGAATAAATACACTGAAGGTGACTGCAGGAATTTCATTTGCCATTCCTTCAGATCGCATCACAACGTTTCTTTCTGATTTTCTGGATAAAGAAGCCAAAGGTACGAGGTTTTCATCGCACAAATTAAGGCAATTTATTTTAAAATCAGAGTCAGGTTCAATATCACCAGCAAATGTCATGAAATTTGTTGCTATGCAACAGCACTACATTGCAATACATAGCAATAAAAACTGAATTACAGTCAGAAGTGTGTGTATATATGTTTATATGTGTTTGTGTGCGTGTGTGTGTGTGTGAGCACATATACACCAGAAGGTGATGCAGCCAGTTAGAATGCTCTACTGGGTACATCTGTAGAAGTGTGGTACATACTGTAGTATAAACATATTATCCCAAGCATAGCAAAAAAAAAAGTAGGATGTTTGTAATGTGTATGATAATGTAGAAGCTCCATGGCCCAGACCAGCATGAACAGCTGGGTCTGAGTTATGTGCATTTCAATCCGGCAGTTATAATTGATTATATCCACAGTTACAATCGTTTATACTTTGGTAAATGACGCAACCATGCTAATGCCTCATAACTCTCATTAAACGGCCAAACAAGTTTTCTTCAAATAGCAGCATTAGCATCGTCATGAATAGAGATTAGGGCACAAAAGTAATAAACTGGTCCAGCAACTCAGCGGGTTCGAATGCATCTGTGGAGAGAAATGGACAGTCGACATGTTGGGCCAAGACTCTTCATCTGATCTGAAAGAGTTGAGGGGGGAAAGCTGGGTTAAAGAGGTGGAGCAGGAACTGGCGAGCAGTAGGTGGATCCAGCTGAGGAGTGGTGATTGGCTGCTGGCGGAGAGAATAGTACCAATAGCAACAGAGGCTGGGAGGTGACAAAGCCTACAGGGGATGGGATTTGATAGGAAAGGGAGACGAAGCATGGAAGCAAACAAGGGAGGTGGGGATAGAATCCATTGGCTGGAGTATATGGGTGATGGGCAGATGCTATGGGAGAGACAGGGTGATCAGGGGCTGAGGTGGTGGCATTGGCTGTGTGTAGGAACTGACCAGACCAGGAGGAGAGAGAAAAGGGACAGATGGTGAGCAGGTCATCTACAAGGGGTTGTGGACCACCTAGGTGGCATATGAGTTGCCGTTCGTCTGTTCATTTGGCCTCACACTGGCTGTGGAGGAGACAGGCCAGTGTGGGGATGGGGAGAGGAGTTAAGATGTACGGCAACTGAGAGCGCCTGGTGGGTGAAGAACAATAGACAATAGGTGCAGGAGTAGGCCGTTCGGCCCTTTGAGCCAGTACTGCCATTCACTGTGATCATGGCTGATCATCCACAATCAGTACCCTGTTCCTGCCTCCTCCCCATATCCCTTCACTCCGCTATCTTTAAGAGCTCTATCTAACTCTTTCTTGAAAGAATCCAAAGAATTGGCCTCCACTGCCCTCTGTGGCAGAGGATTCCACAGATCTACAACCCTCTGTGTGAAAAAGTTTTTCTTCAACTCCGTTCTAAATCGTCTACCCCTTATTTTTAAACTGTGGCCTCTGGTTCTGGACTCCCCCAACATCTGAAACATGTTTCCTGCCTCTAGCGTGTCCAATCCCTTAATAATCTTATATGTTTCAATCAGATCCCCTCTCATCTTTCTAAATTCCAGAGTATACAAGTCCAGTCACTCCAATCTTTCAACATGTGACATTCCCGCCATCCCGGGAATTAACCCAGTGAACTTACGCTGCACTCCCTCCATAGCAAGAATGTCCTTCCTCAAATTTGGAGACCAAACCTGTGCACAATACCCCAGGTGTGGTCCCACCAGGGCCTTACAACTGCAGAAGGACTTCTTTGCTCCTATACTCAACTCCCCTTGTTATGAAGGCCAACATGCCATTAGCTTTCTTCACTGCCTGCTGTACCTGCATGCTTGCTTTAAGTGACTGATGAAGAAGGTTACCCAGATCTCGTTGTACTTCCCCTTTTCCTAACTTGACACCATTCAGATTGTAATCTGCCTTCCTGTTCTTGCCACTAAAGTGGATAACCTCACATTTATCCACATTAAACTGCATCTGCCCACCCACCTAACCTGTCCAAGTCACCCTGCATTCTCATAACATCCTCCTCACATTTCCCACTGTCACCCAACAGATGCTGGGCAAAGCAATTGCCTAGTTTGTGTCTGCTCTCACTCGCAGAGGAGGTCTCTTCATGTCTTTATAATGGCTGTCTCCTATCTATGAAGGGTCTCAAATTGAAATGTCAGTTGCCCCTTTCCCTCCACAGTTATGGCCTGACCTGTTGAGTTCCTCCCTCACTGTTTCTTTTTGCTACAGATTCTAGCATCAGTCGTCGCTCGTCTCCAGAAGTTTTGTAAAACTGGTCACTATTTTGATTATATAATTGTCCTGTTGAAGCTGCTGACAACAGCTGTTTTTTTGGAAGAGAAGTTTTTCTACACACTAATCCTGTTTGAAAGTGTGAAGCTGATCTATTGACAAGCAACTTCACAATATCTCTATCCACTTTAGACAAGAGATCATAGATCATAGGAGTACAGGCCAATCTAACCCTTCTACTCCATTGTAATCTATCAGTTGGTCCCTCACTTCCTCCAGAAAGATGATTCACACCGGGCAAACTCCAAGGTGGTAGTTTAAGTAAGAGTGTGTGAGTGTGTGTGTGTGTGTGTGTGTCTGTTTACAGTATTGTGCAGAAGTCTTAGGCAGCTATACTGTACATGTGAGCAGTGAACAGTAAAAAAACAAAATCAAATCAATATTTGATGTGACCACCCTTTACCTTTAAAACTGCAACAATTCTCTCAGGTACACTGTCATGCAGTTTTATAAGAACTGGTAGGTTGTTCCAAGCATCTTGGAAAACTTGCCACAGTTCTTCTGCAGACTTTGCCTTTCTCACTTGAGAATATTACATATACATATATGTATGCACATGCGCACATGTACCATAGACACGCAAACGCACGTGTGTGTGTATACAGTATGCATATGTGTGCGTATGCATATATAAACAGTCACTCCCACCAAGTTAGATCTTGGACCTCGTTTTAGTAATGTATTACTTCTGTGCCCAGCAGTACGTAGTAGGAGAAGGGCAACAGATACATGGGGATAGCATCTCCTATTTGCCTTTTCAAGAAATCCACTATCCTGCTTTATATGTACCATTGTTCCTTCATTACTGGGTGACAAAGGTAGCGGTACCCTACTTACCAGCCCCATGGGAGCACCTTCACCATTCCAGCATGCAGCTCGCCAACACACCGCCAATGGCAATAAATGCTGATTTGTTAAAAATACTTTTATACCAAGGATAGAACAACAATGCTTAAAGTAAAAGAAAGGTGAATAATAGTTTTTATTAGTCCAGAAAAAGGTGAAGTGAAAATATGAACTTTTTATTGAGTTATTACCTCTCGGTGTGGTACAGTACTCTGAAACTGATAGCTTGGAACACAGTGAACCCGTACTGATAATGCAGCCAAACCGGGACGTCTGATGGGTGCCAGCACTAATCATTCAGAAACTGTACAGCATAAAACAGCTGAAAAAAAAAACTCATTCAGTTCTCTGAGGAGATCAATCCTAGTCAGATCCCTTCAGTCTAATTGATATTCTGAAATAATAACATGATAAAGATAATTGTCACTTGTAAGTGTGACAGCGATGTTATTGTAAATATTGGTTTGTAATAAAAAGTAGTTATTAATTTATCATTTCAGCATTATAATTCACTGTAATTGTAACTTTATCTGTGCTTATAATTAAGATGTCAGAGGTGTGAAGAAACGTTTCATTGGTGTGAGGATGCTGACAGTAACACCTAAGTAAGTTTGTTTTATTGCTGCAGCTACTAGCCTTTCTAAATCCATTCCATCTGCTCAATTCAGTAGCTTCTTGATTTAAGAATACTTGACTTACTAACTTTCACTGTAACACCTTCCTATAGTACTTGAATTGCACACTCTGCTATGCTATTTTATAAAACTATACCAAACTTATTTTTCTTCCCCTAGCCCTGGCTAACAAAAGCAAGTTTCCCATGGGTCTCTTTAACTGCCTTGCTTATTTTATTGCCTCCAGAGATTTGTGAACATGTACACCAAAGCCTTTCAGTTCCTCAGTACTTCCTGGGGTCCTACCATATATTGTGTATATCTTAGTCTGTTAGACCTTGCAAAATATAACATCTCGTGGCTTTCAGAAATAAACTCCATCTATTTCTCTTTCTTTCCTGCTGTTGTTCTAACATTGTTCAGATGCTGAAGGCAGCACCTTCACTAACAATGCTACTACCCAACTTCATGTCATCTACAAACTTTCTACTCTTTCTTCTATGTTCAAATCCAGATTGTTAATGACCTCAACAACCAGCAAGGATAACTGCTCAATCTCTGTAGTACTCAACTGATCATTGACCTTCAATCATAAAAACAACCTCTAATCATTATGTCAGTTTCAGATCCAGTTTGCCAAATTGTCATGGATACTATGGACTTTAGCCATTTGGACTTGGCTTCCATATGGGAGCTTGTCAAAGGCCTTACTGAAATCATCTGCATTACCCTCATCAATACACCTGCCAACTCGTTCAAATATTCACTCTCAGTAGCAGTAAATGGTAACTTGGCAAAGAAATTTGTTGTTGAGTAAACTATTAATATTTACTTTTAAGCATAAATTAGTCTTGTTAAAGAACTCTCAGTGAAAATCTCAGACACTTGTTTGCTGAGTTATAGTCATTGGAAACAAATCTGCTTTAGTGGGCTGAGCATCCTGTGCACCACACTGAGAACTGTATGTTAGATCTGCACAAATGATGTGATTTTAACATTTATTAATGATATACAGACATCAAAATATTTTGCACTGAGAGGAACTTTATATCTATAAATGTTTACTTTACATTTTTTGCTGCTGCCTTGCTCTTTTGCTGTTTATAAATCCCTGTGTATGCTGTGAAAATGAAATAGCTGTGTAAACTTGTCAGCCTATAATTATACATCTATAGCCAGTCGTGGGGGTGTCATAGCACAGACTATTTCCCAGACTGGGTGACCACTTTGCAGACTTCTGTCTGTAAAGGTGATCTTAAGTTTCCATTTTCCTGTCTGTTTCTTTAACCCTTTCCCACCCTGACCTTTCTTTGGCCTCTTAAACTGTTCCAATGAAGCCCCATATAAGCTCTTCATCTTCCCTTTAGGAGCTAATGGTATGGTGAGTAATACCCAGGGCCCGATGAGGTTGTATGGAGGCAAGGGAGGGTATTTCTGGCACTCTGATAGATTTTCCATTCTTCACTTGCCACAGGTGAGATGCTAGATGACTGTAGGACAGCAGATGTGGTATTTTTATTCAAAAAGTGCTAGAGGGATAAACAAGGTTGTTATGGGCCATAATAATAAGTGGGTGGGAAATTAATGAAAAAAAATCTGAGGAACAAGTAAAATGTGCTTTTGGAGAGGCAGATATTGATCAGGGATAGTTGGTATGGCTTTAAAGGTTTGGAGCTGTCTGACTGACATTTTTTTTTCTGCAAGACCTTGTATTGATGAGTGTGGTGTGATGGATGCAAAGGGCCCCTGTGAGGTACTGACCCAAAAAGAGCTTGCGGAATCCAAAGCAATTTGGCAAACTGGATTTAACGTTGGCTTAGTGATAAGAGGTTAGGGGTCGTGTTTTGTTATAAATGTTAATGATCTGGACGTGAGTATAAAGGGTTTGAATGCAGAGGGCACAAAGTTTGGTGAGGTTGTGGATACTGAGGGTAGTCCTTGGCTGCAGGGTGATATTCATCAGTGGGTAAGATGGACATAATTCAAAAGGTATGAAGTAATACGTTTCGGGAACAGTGAGGTTAGGATGAGGATAGGTACTGAAGACACACTGAGGAACAGCAAGTCCTTGGTGAGGTGAACATGGCCAAGAATCTCTGAAGGCAGCAGCACAGCTGGGTGACGGTTAATCTTCTGTTTTGTAACTTCAAAACATTAATCTGATACAACACAGGAGTCCAAAATATGGGACTAACTTCATGTTTACTTTAAGCGAGGCACATGCATATCAGGTGGGAGAATTATGATGTATTAAATTCATGTATTTTAATATATAACCTGCAGTGAATTATTTAAACAAACAGGAATGCTTAATCAATGACATATTTACAAGATTACTCAAATATTACTGAGATTGTAAATACACAACACTCCTCCCTGCTTAGCTAAAAACTCCAACTCAACATAGAATGCATCTCATCTATATACACAGGATACTATATAATGCATCTGCTATATACAGACATCCACAGCAGAGTACATTTTAAAGTGTCCCATTTTCAGCCTAAAGATTTAATCACTGTGGAGGCTTTCTTACTCTTGTGGGGTACTGTCTTTCCTGACA
This sequence comes from Mobula hypostoma, assembly GCF_963921235.1. NCBI lineage: Eukaryota > Metazoa > Chordata > Chondrichthyes > Myliobatiformes > Myliobatidae > Mobula > Mobula hypostoma. The sequence continues at coordinate 109,572,516 of NC_086100.1, read as the reverse complement.
AGGGTGATCACTCTACTTGGCAGGTGAGAGCTGTGACTGTGAAGCAATCTCAGGTTCAGGTTCTGGGGCTTCCACCTTCCTCTGCAGGTTGTAGGAGTAGACTCCGGGACTGCAGGAAGTGGTTCTGATGGCTCTGGACAGCTTTCTTCTCCTTTTCTCTCGGGATCTACTTTGATGCTCTTTGTTTTTCTTTTTCTTCTTTCTAGGATGTCCATCTTGATCTCGGGAAGGCCCATTTAGTTCACTGACATATTCTCTTATTAATCCATCTATTGCTCTTTTTACGACCTGATCTCTCCACAATATCATCTAACAAATCCTCTGTTTTCATATCTCCATTGACTCCTCTCTTTTTGGCCTTCCATTTATCCGGCTGGGCTTTGGTCTTTGCATCTACTTTTACAAGCAGCTTTTTGTCTCCCACTTGAAGTTCATGCAATAACCTTAATGCACGCAGAGTACATTCCTGTTCTTTATACTCACAAAAGCTGAATGCTTGCAACTTCCCTAAATCTCCCTGAAATCTCATCCAGCTTAAAACCAACCCACATTTCACAAGTAACTGTCTGATTAACATATCAGCAGCTTTTTCTCAGCTGTGTTTCTACAAAAACTGTTGTAGTCGGATCGCTGGTTTTGTCACTTCCATGATTCCGCTGAGCAACATGGTCCTTCCTTGTTCCAATATGCTTTCAAACCAGGGGCACAGAGCTTGGCGCCAACACTTGTTTTCCCTCTATTGGGCCATGGTTCATGGTGTACAGTATGGAGACAGTTGTGGCATCATCCAGTATGTTTCTTAATTTGCTTTCAGTTGGCTTCATTGCAGGGGATATGACATGCAAATGGTGGATGGATCTCCAGTCAAGTTGTAGTTGAATCAGCCAATCACGACCCCACAATGCTAGTTCTCCTGCTTTATCCACATACTAGCAAATATGGTTTCTTGATTGTTGTATTTCACTGTTATAAATGTCATTCCCCCAGGAGTTATCTTTCCTCCAGTATAAGTTCTTAGTGGGATATCTGCGGGCTTCACTTTACTATCTTTGAAATGGTGTTCAAACTCATTTTGTGAAATGACTGAAATAGCTGAACCAGGGTCCAATTCCATTTAAATTAATTGCTGTTCACTTGTGCTGCCTGTTGTTAGCTTTCCCATTATAAATCTCAAGAGTGCCCAGTCCTGTTTCACTCTCGTCATTACCGGATTTTTCATCAACACCCATGCCAAACAGGTCAAAGGGTAGGGGCCAGGCTAAGAGTGGTCCACTGGTCCCCCAGCTTCAGGGGTTCAGCTCGGGGCTAACAACACTGACTGCTCAAAAACAATTGTTACAGAAAACAGCAATCTGTTATCTGTGTGTGATGGTATTCCCGAATCTTCACATGGATACGAATGACAGTAGTGAAAACTGAAACGAAGCTACTGTCATGATGAAGGAAGCCCTAAACACTGTCAAGACCAAGACCAAATAATGTTTTGGAATGTATGAACCATGCACAACACTGGCAAGCTAGCACAAATAACTGCAGAAATGTGTCATTACAACCTACATTACAACTGGGTATCAGTGAAAGCAGATGGGCAGGGTCTGGCAGACTAAGGGCAGAAACTAGTGAAACAGTTTTATACCCGGGAAGGGAAGGTGCTCAGCATCATGATGGTGTAGCTGTCACTCTGAAGAAAGACAATGATTGAAAAGTGCTTGTTGGAGTGGAAACCAATCAACAGTAGGCTGATGAGACTCAGGCTGAAAGGGAGGCAAGTGAACATGACTGTGATCCAGTGCTATGATCCAACTAGCAATAGTGACGGTGATGAAAAGGATGTTTTCTTTGAGAGCTGCAACCGGAGTTAGAGGTAACGTCACACCATGACATAATCATCATCGTGGGAGATCTAAACGCCAAAGTGGGAGATAACAACCCACACTTCACTAGGGTCATGGGCACACATGGAGATGTGGAATGATGAATAACAGTGATGAAAGACTGGTAGAATTCTGTGCCATGAACAATCTGGTCATAGGAGGACCTCTTTCCACACAGTGAAATCCACAATCTGACATGGTGCTCACCCAATGGACATGGTCAGAGCCAGACCGACCATTTAATGATCAAAGGTACGTGGCGACGATCCTTGCAGGATGTACAGGAGCCTTGTTGTAGCAGTGATGAAACTCAAGCTGAGAAGCACTGGGACCAGAGCACATGTATAAAGACGTTTTGACATTGAGAAGCTCAGAGACACCAGTGTGAGATCTGCCTTCACCTTTCAACTTAAGAACAGATTCCAGGCCTTGAAAGACTTTAATGAGGATATGCCAGTAGACGGGATCAACACAATGTGGAAACGGATTGCCTCAGTCCTCAAGGAGAGCAGTAAGCCTTGTCCAGGAAAAGAGAACAAAGAATGGATACAGCCGGAAACATGGACAGCCTTACAAAAAACGACAAAAAATTAATAAGAAAGTGTTTAATGCAAAGTCAACATGAATTAAGGAGAAACTTCCAATTAGCATATATTGAAGCTAACATGAAAGTGAAGAGGCTTGTAAGAAAGGATAAGAGGCTCTATATAGAAGACCTTGCAGAGGAGGCCAAAGCAGCAGCCAATTGAGGTGATCAGGGAAATATAATCAAGATTACAAAATCGGTATGTGGAAAGTTCCCGGCCTGATCCAGTGGTCTAATGAGAGATAAGAATGGTCTGCTTTTGACAACTGAGAAAGAAGCAAGAATCACGATGGACAGAATATTTCAGAGAATTACTGAATAGACCACCACCAAATGATGAACCGGACATACAAGAGGCAGCAGAGGACCCCAACATCAACAGAGATCCACCCAAGAAAGAAGAGATTGGTGCTGTGATTAAATCATTAGTAAACAGCAAAGCTCCAGGATATGACAACCCGAACACTGAACTGTTCAAAGCTTAACCAAAAGTTGCAGCAGCCATCCTGCAACCACTGTTTACAATAAACACACACAAAATGCTGGAGGAACTCAGCAAGCCAGGCAGCAGCTGTGGAAAAGAGCATAGCCGATGTTTTGGCCTGAGACTCTTCATGTGTCCTGATGAAGGGTTTCAGCCCAAAACGTCAACTGTACTCGTTTCTATAGACGCTGCCTTTCCTGCTGAGTTCCTCCAGCATTTTGTGTGTGTTGCTTGGATTTCCAGCATCTGCAGATTTTCTTTTGTTTGTGACTGTTTACAATAATCTGGGAATGGGGACAAGCACCCAAGAACTGGATAAAGGGAGTTATTGTTAGGATTCCCAAGAAAAGAGCGCTAAGTGATTGCAACAACTGGTGTTACATCACACTTTTGTCAGTGCCCAGCAAGATTCTCACCAATGTCATTGTCCAATGGATTACAGATGTTGTCGATGTGTGCTTGAGGAAAGAGCAAGCTGGCTTCAGGAGAAACAGAGGCTGTGTCAACCGGATCTTCACACTGCATAACATCACAGAGTGGCAGAGACAACTGCGTGTGAGTTTTGTGGACTTTGAAAAGGCTTTTGTTAGCATCGACAGGGAGAGCCTCTGGTGAATTCTCAGATCATGAGGGATCCCTGCCAAAATTGTCCAGAGCTTCTCTGCTAGCTTCACCTGCACAGTTGGTGACTACAATTTGAATTTTGAACTTAAGACAGGAGTCAGGCAAGACTGTGTGATGACAGCGATATTATTTAATCTGGTGATTGATTGGGTTCTGAGGCAAACAACGAAAGATAAGCTGAGAGGCTTTAGGTGGACTCTATTCTCTACTTTAGAAGACCCTGACTTGGCAGATGACCTCACATTACTGTCACATTCACACCAGTACATGCAAGAGAAAACTCAGTGCCTGTGCACCCTTTGTGGACAGGTTGGACTCTGAGTCAGCTAGAGGAAGACCGAGATCATGACCCTCAATGTAGAGTCTTCTCCTCCTTTCAGGACTTGTGGCATTGACTTACCCAGCACCATCAGGTTCACCTGCCTGGGCTGCATCATTCAGCAGGATGGTGGGGCCAAGGATGGCATCCAGTACAGACTCGGCAAAGCTGGAAACGTCTTCAGATCCATGAGCAACATATGGGAATCTACCAAGTACAGTGTACACACCAAGGTGAAGCTGTACCAGAGCTGTGTTCTGTCCGCACTCTTGTATAGGTCAGCATGTTAGTGTGTGACAGAGAACAATCTTGCCAAGCTGTTGTCATTCCACACCATTAGCCTCTGGAAGAACCTCACTATTTCTGGGCGGAGAAAGATCTCCAACACACTCTACTTATTCAGTGTCACCAGGATGGCATGGCCACAATCATCATGAGGATGTGTTGGAGATAGATTGGGCATGTGATGAGGAGAGAAACCAAACGCCATCATCAAGACCACCCTTCATTGGACCCCTGAAGAGCAGAGGAAATGCAGGAGACCAAAGACAACTTGGCACTGTACCGTAGAGGCAGGAATGAGGACGCCTGAACCACACCTGGGGCACAATAGAGAAGATGGCCAAGGACAGAGAGATGGAGGACCTTCATTGCTGCTCTAAACGCCAGCAGTGCAAAAGAAGATAATAAAAATATGCTTCAGTTAGGAGCTGTTTTTGAATGCTTTCTTGTAAGATTCCACAAACTAAATAATCACTCTGTATTATTAAGCTCATCACTGAACTGGCACTGCTCAGACAATCTCTTCAATGCAGTCACATACACTGAAATGAACTACACTTCCTTTTGATTTTGTTTATGAAATCTAAAGCGCTTTGCAATCAACAATGGCTTTGGTTCAAGTGTTCCTGCATTACTTTCACAGCATCTGCAAAGCTCATTTCTGCGAGTTTGGTTGCAGCAGTCAAACTTTGAAGCAAACCGTGTGCCAGTAAACCCAATGCACTCTGCAAACTTGGTATGTGTTTCTTACTGGCTCTTTCATTTGCAACAAAATACTGTCTAATTAGCTTGGGTATACATGAGCCAGTTATCTGTTGAGCAATAAAATACCTCTATCTGATGTAGCCAGCCATTTCTGGTCTTTTTTCAATGCTTATTAACAGTCAGCACTCTCTTCATGAACCCATGATTTGGTCTGTTATCTGCCCTGGTAATGCAGCTGCTCTAGTCTGGACTGACAGAACCTGCAGAGAGTTACTGCCCAGTCCATCACTGGCTTGTTACTTTCTCCAGCGATGTTCATCTTCATGGTGTGTTGTTTCAGGAAAGCTAATAGCATCGTCACAGTTGTCTCCTCTACCTGCTGGGTGAAGGTACAAGATCTTGGAACACCCAGATGACAGGCTCAAGAACAGTTTTTTCCTCTCTACTATCAGACATCTGAACCATCTCCCTCATTTACGTTCCCTTCCTGGTGGGGCTGCAACGGTTATTTATTTATTTTTGTTTGGAAATGCAGTGTGGAACAGGCCCTTCGCCCAATGAGCCGCACTGCCCAGCAAAATACCAACTAACACCAGTCTAATCACAAGGCAATTTACAATGACCAATTAACCTACTAACCTGTATGTTTTTGGACTGTGGGAGGAAACCAGAGCACCCAGGGGAAACCCACACGGCCACGGGGAAGAATGTACAAACTTCTTGCAGCCGGCAGCGGGAACTGAACACTGAACTCTGATGCCCTGAGCTGTTGCAGCAATGTGCTGTTCCACTACTGTGGCACCCCATGCTTTCTCAGTCATTCCATTGTCACTTCTGCATTTCTTTTTGCACTAACATCTTCGTACCACCCTGTTGTTAAGCACACGGCACTGTATATACAGTTATATTCATGATTATCATGTAGACTGTTTGTGTGCTACAAATGACCGAGGCATTCTGGTGTGTGAGTGTGAGTGAGATCTGAGGGTGCAGACGAGATTGAAAATTCCATCCCAAACGAGGAGAGAGAGAGTTGATGGGTCAGGTTTGTTTCCCTTCGAGTTGAAGAAGCGGAGGGCGAATCTAATTGGGTGTATAAAACTTTGAAGGTTATCGATGGAGTACTGTATATAGTCCAAAGCCTGCTCCTAACAAAGATGCCTCTTCCAGAAGGCATGTGTTTAAGATATAGGGCTCGGAATTTTAGAGAGGGTATGAGGAAGGATATTTTATGCCATTAAACTATCAACCTGGCAGGGTGGCTGAGGCTGGTACTCCCCCTACATCTATTTAAATGAGCAATTGAAGAGCCATGGCAAAGAGGACCTATTGAAGTAGATGGGATCTTTATGGCTGGAATGGTCTCTTTCTGTTCTATACGACGCAATGAGGGTGGCAGCTTGGGAGTAAGTGGGAACGCAATGTTGCACAGGTACTCTGGAGACATGATTGTGGAGGGCTTAGCAAGTGCTGGGAATGGCAGCTGGACGTGACGGAGGGTGAGCCTACTGAACTGTGATGTTTACTTTGATTTCAGGTTACAAGAGGAAATCCGAGAAACAGTTGATTTTTCCCTTTTTGGGACCTCTCCCAAAGCTGATTACACTTCCTTTTGGGTTGATCTGTTGGTAAACCAACAACACTCTCTTCACTGCTTCTTTCTTGCTTGCTCAGATAAGCAGATGAAGGCCACAGAGTTATTGGTGAGAGTGGAGGCATTGGCAGGAAGGAATCCTGCACTTCTCAGCACATAGTTAGAGTTGTACATTAACAACATAAATGGTGCCAATATACTAAAAATGATAACTGGTAAATTTTAATCAGAGAGCCTTTGGACTCCATTGACACTAATTTTGTACATTCTGAAGACTTGTTTCTCATAGATTTAAAAGGAAATTGGACAAAAAGTCAATGATTTATGTGTTCTCTGTGTATTTTAGTTATTTCTGATTTTATTTTTCTCCAGTCTAATAGAAGAATTGAAGGAAAGAAACCCTGACTTCCCCGATGTCAATTCTGGCATTTATGTACATGAAGTGATACCAGATTCACCAGCATACAGGTACGGTTAGAGTTCAATGTAAAATTACCTATGGTAAAGGATGGAGAAACGGAACAGATAATCTGGCGGATGCAGCCCCTGCTTACTTGTTCTAATTGTGGAATTATACTTTAAACATGCTTGAAAAATTCCATTTCAAGTTGTCAGGTTGTTTTATTGGTTCACTGAATGGATAGAAATTTCCCCCAACTAAACATGGTCTTTGTTCCCACCTCCTTCCAGGCCCTTGCATGCATCCTTTTTCATGAGATTCTGCCTGAATTTGAACTGTTTTGGACCACATGCTCACATGCTCCATCATTAAGTTTGCATTTTTTTTTCCACCTCTGTAACGTCCCTTGCATTTGGACCAGGGATACTTTGCTTGCTGTTGAAATGCTCACCCATTGCCTTTGCTAGCTGCAGATGTCCTGGTTAGGTTCCCTCACTTTACCTTCCATAAATCTGAAGTCATTCAGAATACCTAACTTAGTTTTCCTTTTACCCATTTCTGCTGTACTTTTCAGCTCTACGATGAAAGTAGGGGGCATGGGAAGTGACCAATCGCTTTTAAAGATTGTAGGAGCCCTTGTTACTCAGTATGAGTGGGGTGGGGATGCAAGATTGACATTAGAATCTCTGAGGCAAATAGATGGCCATACCCTTGGTCCAGCTGGTAGGTGGAAGCCCCAGCCAGAGATGTGCAAGTTTGGAGCTATCAAAACAAACTGGTGTCTGGACTGAGATCAGGATTGAGGAGACTGATGGGCATAAGTGAGCCATTATCAAAGAAGTAGGATATCAGAGCTAAATTTGGTTTGGAGAAGGCCTACGGGAGCACTCTTTCTGCTGGCACATAAAGGGCATTGGGGAGATCTTCAGTGCTTGTGTTTGCCAGATTCATCTTCCTGCCTCAGGGATTGACAGACAGTGGGCCACCTTTACATATTCTTCAATTGAGAAGTCTGTGGAATGAAGTGGTCTGTGTTTGAAAAATTTAAGCAAGAGGAATTGGGATTGGTCTGCTTGATCTCCCGCTCGCTGCCACCGCCTGGGGAGGTTAGCTTGTTGACTGTTGAAATCAAGGCCATGGTGTCTGCTCGTACCCATGAAACTGCACTAACGAGCAACAGAATTATTCCACTGTCCATACAGCAAGCCTTGGTTGTGCTGTTGAACCTGTAACACCAAGCGTGCGATGTGCCACTGTACATGTAAAGTACTCTGGCATATCGCATGGCGGTACATTAGCGTAGTGCTTAGCACAACACTTTACAGTACAGATGACCCAGGTTCAATTCCCGCTGCTGCCTGTAAGGAGTTTGTACGTTCTCGTGACCATGTGGGTTTCCTCCGGGTGCTCCGATTTCCTCCCACAGTGAAAGACGTACTGGTTGGTAGGTAAATTGTTCCGTGATTAGACGAGCATTAAATTGGGGGATTACTGAGTGGCCTGGCTTGAAGGCCCAACTCCACGCTGTATCTCAATAAATAAATAAATCACTTGAGTGATATTATTAGCATCAATCTCAGTGTCCACTAGGATTGAACTTCATGTCGGATGTCTACACATTAAGATCTCGTTCCAGTTGAAATAAATGTTTAACAATAGGCTTGTTGTAGCTTCCTAATCTGTTATTCTCTTACTATCAGGGGTGGAATCGAAGATGGAGATGTGATTGTCAAAGTAAATGGAATCCCAATGAAGACAACAAATGATTTGCAGGAAGCTGTGATGAACGAATTTCCCCTGCTGCTTGAAATCCGTAGGGGAAATGAAGACATACTTTTCAACATTGAACCTGAAATAATTATGTGACTGAAACATGGCCAATATATTTAACCCTTTCCAGCCTGAAGTAATCACAGTAACTGTTTTCTTTATTAAAGTTACTGGAACAGAGAGCTAAGTGGAGCAAAACAGCTGTTTACAATGGTACAAGTCATCCACAGAGAAAGGCACCCTTCTAGATTACATCCGCTAGAAGGGGCTGATCAAAAGTATCTTGGATTTAAAATCTTTAGTGCTTCCAAGTGATAAATGCTATTCTTTGCATTCTTGTCTTCAGTTTGTATGAATGCTTTAGTACTTTTTACTAGAGAGAAATTGCTTAACTGCAAACTTATGTCACTTGGTGCAGTTAAAGCTGCTCTTTTGTATTAGAATGTCATTATTTTAATAAGAGCATCAAAATTCTTCCATATCTGCCGTGAAAATCAAGGAGCCCAATTTATAACTGCCCCTGCCTAGTGGATACCATATGGCAGAGTTTAAGATGTGAGCTGCCACTTAATTCCTTGGAGCACACTATTTTACTGTCTTGTCCCAATCCTAACCCATTTTTTGAGTAGAAAACTCCTAGAACTTTGTGTAGGTTTGATGACATTTGTGATTTTACTTTTAAAAAAAAACACATGCAGAGAAGTAGTGCCGGATTTCCTCTTCAGTAAACCAATCAAGAAATAGATTATGGACCAGATTTTGCCAATAGAAAAGTTTGAGGTTAGTCTTGGACTTCCTTGTGGATCTGAAACAGGATTGTTATTCTAGACATCACAAAGAAACCGTTTGAAAGCCGGGGCCTTCATATCCTATCCCTGATAGTATACAGCAATACTACAACTCCTTGCCCGACCTAATCATCTCAATGGGTTCCCACTGATTGTCCCTAGTTAACACTGCACTGACTGATGACAACCACTCACATGGAATTTACATGGAATTCTGCCATTGCTTCTCGCACCAAATTCCACTCTTGTCCACACTCCCCATGTTCAGCTGGGTTATCTTGTCTCTGAGCAAGCAGGCACCCTGACTAGTTTGGGGCATTTGTGGACCTGCCTTTAGAATAGTTTTTCTGCCTTAATACAAAATGGAAGATGGAATTGGCCTTGGAGTGGAATCAGTTTTTTGACTAGCTGAAAGTTCACTAACCTTAAAATTCTAGTTTATTAACTTAAGAACACTTGTAAAGCACTAAATTGATGCAGGCTACAAAGGATTAAACTCGCATTCCTCAGGCAACCCATAGATTTATAAAACGTGTTTTAAAATGTTATGTTAAATAATGATCATATTGTATTTTATATTGAAACACTGATTGAATTGTTAATTGTAACTGAAAGTTGTGTATACGGAAGTACAGCATCTACAGAAAGCATGTGAAGTATTTGTAAGCATTCATAAAGAAGCATGTTTTTGAGTAACAAATCAATACTGCAGTGCATAGAGCAGATATACTATCTGATGTGATGGTGCAGTAATCAGATAACATGACAGGTTTAAATTGTGATAGAGTTATTTGTGAACAATTGAACTGCCACAGTTTTGAAAATCATTAACCATAAATAATAAATCTGTAGTGACTGGAGAATTTGCCATGCATATTTATACTCACATTTATTCCTTTGACATGTTACAGTGAAAACTCATGTACAAGTAACTGCCTTTAGCTTCAAACATCCTCATTTTCTATTTTTGGGTCATGCATCTTTGAGTCTTGCTGTGAAGAGGAGTTAGAATTGGAAGATAAGCCCTGTGTCACCTGAAAATGAGAAAGATTGGCCAAGAAAGGAAACTTGCAGTCTTCAGCTCTGGGGGGAGTTGGTCTCTCTCAATCAAGTGGTCCAAACCTGGGGCCCACAGACCGCTTGGTTAATGGTAGAAGCCCATGATGTATAAAAGGTTGGTAACCCTTGCTCAAGACGAAAGGCAATCAATCACCTCCGCAAATGATTACTTGAGATCAAGCTAGATAGCCTTTCAAAGGCCTCAACTATGTTTGAGAACCATTCGTACTTTTGGCCAAGCTGGTCCGGTTTCAGTACAACACATACATTCATAACAAGTTGAAAATTATACAGGTGAGATCTGTTCACAAAAGGCAGGAGATGCCTAATCTGACCAGTTACCAATTGCTCATTGCTTTCTCCCAGCTGTCACCAAATTGATTGACGATATAATTGGGAGTGTCATTAAGCAGCATGTCACCAATAATCTTTCCATGGGTGATCAGTTTTGGTTCCATGACAACAACATGGTCCCAAGTTGAATGGAAGCTGAATTCCAGAGGTATAGTAAGAATATACATATACATATTGCAAAAAGAGAGCAAAGAAAGAAAAAAAATATTGAGGTGGTGTACATGCCTTTCAAGGTCCATTCTGAAATCTGATGGCAGAGGAGAAGAAGTTCTTGAAACATAAAGTGCTTGTCTTCAGGCATCTGTTTTTCCTTGATGGTAGCAATGAGAAGAGGTTATGTCTTAAGTGACAGGGGCCCCTCAATGATAGATGCTGCCTTTTTGAGGCATCGCCTTTTGAAGATGTTCTGGATGCTGGGAGACTAGTGTCCATGATAGAGCTGGCTGAGTTTGCAACTTCCTGCAGCTTTTTCCTATCCAGTACAGTGCTTCCCCACCAGATGGTGATGCAACCAGTTAGAAAACTGTCCACAGTACATCTGTAGAAATTTGAGAGTGTCTTTGGCGACATACCAAGTCTCCTCAAACTCCTATTGAAATATAGCCGCTGTCATGCCTTCTTTGTAATTGCATCAATATGTTGGGCCCAGGTTAGATCCTCAGGGATGTTGACACCCTGGACCTTGTCTCTGCTCCCCCTTTCCTCTAGTGGTCACTCGATAAGGACTGGTCTGTTTTCCCTTGACTTCCTGTTCCTGAAGTCCACAATCCATTCCTTGATCATTCTGATGTTGAGTGTAAGGTTGTTGTTGCAACACCACTCAACCAGCTGATCTGTCTCACTCCTGTACTCCTCCTCATCACCACCTGAGAATCTGCCTCAATTATTATTAGCAATGGCATTTGAGCTGGGCCTAGCCACATAGTCATGCGTGTAGAGAGAGTACAGTAGTGGGCTAAGCACACATCCTTGAGGTGTGCCAGTGCTCATTGTCAACAAGGAGGCGATGTTATTTCCAATCTTCCCTAACTATTGTCTCCCAATGAGGAAGTCAAGGATCCAATTACAGAAGGATGTACAGAGGTCAGATTTTTCAGCTGGATGATTAGTACTGAGGGTATGCTCACAAGAAAATGAATCTCAGGTTTGTATATGGTGATATATATGTACAAGGGGTGATTGATAAGTTTGTGGCCTAAGGTAGAAGGAGTCAATTTTAGAAAACCTAGCACATTTATTTTCGAACATAGTTCCCTCCTACATTTACACACTCAGTCCAGCGGTCGTGGAGCATACGGATCCCTTCTTTGTAGAAGTGGGCATCTTGGACCTCCAGAAAGTGGTCCACAGCTGGGGTGATTGATAAGTTCGTGGCCTAAGGTAGAAGATGAGTTATTAATAGTAATAAAACCATAAATAATTAAATAGTAATATGTAAATTATACCAAGAAATAAGTCCAGGACGAGCCTATTGGCTCAGGGTGTCTGACCTTCCAAGGGGGGAGTTGTATAACTCATCTCCTTCTACCTTATCAATCACCCCTTGTACTTTGATAATAAAATTCACTTTGAACTCCGATAATGTTGAACGGAGATCTGTAATCAATAAACAACAGCCCTGATGTAGGTATTGCTTATTGTCCAGGTGATCCAAGGCCAAGAGGAGAGTCAGTGAGATTGCATCCTATGTAGACCTATTGTGGCAATATGCAAATTGCAGTGGGTCCAGGTTCTTCATAGGCAGGATTTAATTCTGGCCAAGACCAACCTCTCAAAGCACTAAATCACAATAGATATCCAAGCTGCATGCCATCTTGGACAATGTCTCCCATCCACAACATAATATACTGGGTGGGCACAGGAGTACATTCAGCCAGAGACTCATTCCACCGAGATGCAACACAGAGCATCGTAGGAAGTCATTCCTGCCTGTGGCCATCAAACTTTACAACTCCTCCCTTGGAGGGTCAGACACCCTGAGCCAATAGGCTAGTCCTGGACTTATTTCCTGGCATAATTTACATATTACTATTTAATTATTTATGGTGCAATTGTAACAAGAACCAATTTCCCCCGGGATCAATAAAGTATGACTATGACTAGATGTGAGAGCAGCTGCACAACAATTGTTGAGGCAGCTCACTTTGTTCTTCTTGAGCCTGGTATCATTGTCACCCTTTTGAACCAGCTGGCAATCTCCAACTGCAGTAGTGAGAAATTGTAGATGTCGTTGAACACTCCCACCAGTTGATTGGCACAGGTTTTCAGTGTTCTACCAGGTACACCACCAGGAGCTGATGCCTTGCAGAGATTCACCTTTTTGAAAGAGATTCTGATATCGGCCTCCCAAAACGGTGATTACCAAGTCACCAGATGCTGCAGGGATTCACAGAGGTGTGGTTTAGTTCTCCATTGGAAAGCAAGTATAGGAGGGATTGCAGTCATCTGGGAATGAAGCATCACAGCCATTCATGATGTTAGGTTTTGCCTTGTAGGAAGTAATTGCCTGCAACCCCTGCCAGAGCTGGTGTGCATCCGATTCTGTCTCTAATTTCAATCAAAATTGTTTTCTCACTCTTAAAATAGCTGTCCCTAGGTTGTACCTGGACTACTTGTACAGTTCGGATCATCGGTCTTAAGTGCTGCAGATTTACCCCTCAGCACACGAGGAATCTCCTGGATCATCCGCAGCTTCTGGTTTGGATATGTCCAGCATGTTCTTGGAGGCATGCACTCATCTACACAAGTCTTGATGGAGTTGAAGAATACAACTGTGGTGTAATTGTTCAGATTTGAAGAAGAAATACTGAATATTTTCCAGTCTATTGACTCAAAGCAGCCCTATAAGCATTCCTTCACCTCCCTTGACCATACTTACTTGAACCTCACCACTGGTGCTGTGGTCTTCAGTCTCTGCCTATACACTGGGAGCAGAAGTACAGCCAGGTGATCGGACTTTCCAAAGTGTGGGTGTGGGGTGGCTCAGTAAGCGTTCTTGATAGTGGTGTAACAGGGTACAAGTGGCTTGGCTCCTCTGGTTCCACAGTGATAAGTTGGTGGTAGTTGTTCAGAGACTTCTTCACGTTGGGCCTGTTGAAATTCCTCATAATGATCAGAACAGAATCAGAGTGCACAGGTTCATGACTGCTGATCATGGTACTCAGCTCCTTCAGTGCCTGCCTGATGTTGACTAGAGGTGGAATCTATACCGCTACCAGGATAATGGCAGAAAACTCCCTTGGCTGATTAAGTGGACAACACTTGACAGCTAGATGTTCCAGCTTTGGTAAGCAGGACTGAGACAGATCTGCCATGTCTGTGCACCATAATGAGTTAATTGTGAAGCAAGCTCCACCTCCTTAACATTTAAAAGATTGGGCTATTCTGTCTTTACGGTAGATAGTTCAAAATGGCCGAGGTGAGCCATATTTCCTTTAAACAAAGTATAGCACAGTCCCTGATGTCCCTCTGGTATTCCAACCTTGCTCTGAGGTCTAAAATTTTATTTTTTAAAGACTGTACAATCACCAGTCAGGAGTTGTGGTCTAATGGCTTTGCTTTTCAAGTGTACCTGGAACTCAGCATACTTTCCTCAGTTCCGTTTCCTCATTCTTCTCCCCGTAACCTTTGGCACTCTGACTAACCAAGAACCTATCAATCTCTGTTTAAAATGTACTCAATGAATTGGCCTCCAGAGCCATCTGTGGCACTTAATTCTACAGATTCACCAGTCTCTGGCTAAAGAAATCTCTTCTTATCTCCGCTCTAATTGGATGTCCCTCTATTCTGAGGCTGTGGCCTTTGGTCCTAGATTCTCCCACTATAGGAAACATCTAACTGGTTAAAGTGCAAATTGTCCCTCTGTACAGGTCACACCTTCTCTGGAAGAGAGCCCAATGGTCCAAAAATCTGATGCCGTCTCTCCTACACCAACACGTTAAACTGTATCACCTTCCTACTTCTGGCCTCACTAGCACGTCGAACTGGTAGCAAACCTGAGGTCACAACACTGGAGGTCCTGCCCTTTAATTTAGCACCTAACTACCTGAACTCACTTTGCAGAACCTTGTTACTCTTCCTACCAATGTCATTGGTACCTACATTCTCTACAACTGCAGGCTGTTAACCCTCCCACTCAAGAAAGCTGAGGTCTCGATCCAAGATGTTCTGGACCCTGGCACCGAGAATGCAACATACCATCCAAGGATCTCATTCTCGTCCACAGAATCTCATTTCTGTTCCTGTAACTAACAAATCCCCTATCACCACAGCTTATCTCTTTCCCCACTTCCCTTCTGAGTCACAGATCCAGACTCAGTGCCAGAGACCTGACTGCTGTGACTTTCCTCTGCTAGGTCATTCCCCACAACAGTACCCAAAGTCATCATCATAGCTTGTCACACCAGACAGCCAGCCACTCTAGTGTTGTTCGGTTGATGTTGAGCAGGACAGTATCAGCTAAATCAGGTGAGAGTGGGCAGATGCACAGAACGTGTTCAACGTTCTGCACCATTTCACCACACTCACAGGATTCGCTGATCTTTAAACCCCACTTCACCATATTGTCTCCCGTCCTACAAACTCCCGCTCTCGCTCTGTTGAGAGTGCACCACTTCCATCTGTCAAGTAGTTCCCCGTCTGGTAACATTTCTGTGGGGTCCTGCACTGTATTGTTTTGTGGGGTTCTGGGTTTGTTGCCAGAGGTCAATCCTGGATGTTCCGTGTGGTAGTTCCTCCACTGTAGCAAAGCTTTTCCTTGATTTTAGGCGGTTGGAAACTGGCACATGATGATGTAGTGGGTGCTGTGGATCCGAGTTCTGTTTAACCCTTTTCAATTTTTGTTGTAGTGTGTCTTTGGATCTCTGGGGGAGCAATGCCGGCAAGTCTGTAAATGATGTTAGTGGGTGTGGGGCGCAGTGTGCCTGTGATTATTCAGCAGACTACGTTAAGCAACGGATCTATTTTCTTCGCATGGGCTGATCTGCCCCACGCAGGTGCACAGTATCCTGCAGGTGCACAGCAGACTGCCAGGACAGTTGATCTAAGTGTGTGAGCATTAGCTCCCCATTTCATGCCTGCTAATTTTTTCAAGAGGGAATTGCGAGAGCCAACTATCCCTCGGAGTTTTTGGATGTGGGTGGCAAATGAGAGCGTCTATCCAGTATCATGCCCAGGTAAATTGGAGTTGGATGGTGTTTTAGATCCTTCCCACACCAGACGATCTTGGATATTTGGACCATGCAACAGACCAAGAATCCAAAGTGATGTACCTGTTGTTGTGGGGGATGGCCACAGGCTGTTTAAACCCCTTTCCCCTTCCTGACTGTCACCCAGTCTCCCGTGTCCTGCACCTTGGGTGTAACTGCCTCCCTATCTATGTCGAATTTATCAACCCTTTAGGATGCTTGTTATAGTCTGGACAAATTTACCACTTTTCCATTTTATTGATAAGACAGCATTATGGTAACTGCAGAGGAAGAGATTGGCAAGACACATTTTAGTTCTGGAGTACACATTTTCAGCACATTGGATTTCTCTTGAAGCTCAAAGGTATTGCAAAGCCTGAAAGAATTTAGGAGCCTGAAAAATTCCAAGCCATCATATTTATTCTTCTGGGAAAGAATTGAATCGCTTAAGGCATCTTATCTGCTCCATTGTAAATTAAGAAATGTACTTTGCAAGTCAGTGCAGTTGTTTTCTAGCTACTAACAGGATATTAGACAATTTCAGATACTATGTGATGGGCATCCCTTTAGAAGATTACCAACAACAATGTGAAATAGAATATCTATTGCATAATCATATTCTGCAATACTGATAATCATCCCACTTCATATAAGGAAGAAAATTTAACAAAAGGAGTTTTATTTTTGTGGCTGATCTTGGGCTTTCAGAACGAAGCCAAGATTGTGTGCACAACAAGCCAACTGAGTTGGCCCAGAGTATAAATAGTTTTGGCACAGTTTGCACTTTAGACTAGAATTTGAAATAAGTGCTGCATTTTTAAATACAAATTAGTCAACATGCAAGGATTAACAGCTGTAAGTGTAGCCATTCCCCACTCCGACCCCCACACCACACATATATTTTCAAGGCAGATGGAGTTCAATCCAGATAAGTGTGAGGTGGTTCATTTTGGTAGGTCGAATATGATGGCAGAATATAGTATTAATGGTAAGACTCTTGGCAGTGTGGAGGATCAGAAGAATCTTGGGGTCTGAGTCCATAGGACACTCAAAGCTGCTGTGCAGGTTGACTCTGTGGTTAAGAAAGCATACGGTGTATTGCCCTTCATCAATCGTGGAACTGAATTTAGGAGCCGAGAGGCAATGTTATAGCTATATAGGATCCTGGTCAGACCCCACTTGGAGTACTGTGCTCAGTTCTGGTCACCTCACTACAGGAAGGATGTGGAAACCATAGAAAGGGTGCAGAGGAGATTTACAAGTATGTTGCCTGGATTGGGAAGATGCCTTATGAAAACAGGTTGAGTGAACTCAACCTTTTGTCCTTGGAGTGGCGGGGGATGAGAGGTGACCTGATAGAGGTGTATAAGATGATGAGAGGCATTGATCCTGTGGATAGTCAGAGGCTTTTCCCCAGGGCTGAAATGGCTGCCACAAGAGGGCACAGGTTTAAGGTGCTTGGGAGTGGGTACAGAGGAGATGTCAGGGGTGAGTTTTTTTTATGCAGAGAGTGGTGAGTGCGTGGAATGGGCTGCCGGCAACGGTGGTGGAAGTGGATACGATCGTGTCTTTTAAGAGACTCCTGGATAGATACATGGAGATTAGAAAAATAGAGGGCTATGGGTAAAGCCTAGGTAATTTCTAAAGTAGGGACATGTTCGGCACAACTTTGTGGGCTGAAGGGCCTGTATTGTGCTGTAGGTTTTCTATGTTTCTATATTTCTAAGGCAGAAGCGTCTTGAAGAAAACTGATGAAAAATTTCTTCAGCTTGTACTTGTATGTTCTTGTATTTCTTTTGCAGGAGTCTAGAAGGTGAATAACTCTGTCTATTATCACATCAGATTGTGAAGTCACAGGTGTGTGACTTTTGCTTAAATGGATCAAGTCGCACAGGGTAATTGCCTCCTTTGTTACAGAAAATGGAAAAAGGCTCTCATCAGCTTCACTCTGTTATGTCCACATTAGTCAATCAGAACTTTGATCGTTTCCCTGGAGCTAGATCAACTGCAAAAGAAATGTAACATCCAGGCTGATACTTCAGTAGTCTTTAGTAAAAGTTGAAGTTGCTTTGCAGGATGCTCATTTTAAGGAAAACTATTACTGTCTTCTAGCTGCACTGGCACTATTTAAGGAACAGTGATTGTCCCTTGCTGATTTGCTGCATTCTTGTGTGTGAAATAAGCCTTACTTGGGCTACATAAAAGTAACAATTATACTTCCAGGGAACAGATTCCTAACTTGTGTGCTCTCTCTGCAGCTGGAATTACATTGCATTCCAGGATGGATATAGCCTGCCTTTAATGTGTTACCAAGCGAAGAACATTACATTCAAGTTGTAGTTAAATGGAGCTTTGTAATTTCTAACATCTTGCATGACAGTCCTCTGTCTATAAGGGGCAGCAGTCCATTTATTTTTTGATTAGTTTTTACATTTATCATGCAATTGTAATGATCTATACATACTGATGTACTGTACAAAATTGGTATATCAGTGGCTAAGGGAGATATGATAGAATCTCATAAAAGTACAAGAGGCAGATATAGCGTGGACAGAACCTTTCTGGCCAGAAGTAGAACCTTTAGATACTACAAGTCATAGCTTTAAGGAAACAGGGGAGAGCTGAAAATAATTTACAAGGCAGGATTTTTTAAAATATGCACAGTGAGTGGTAGATGGCGGGAACATGTTGCAGGAAGTGGTGGGATGCGTTAAGATCGCGACATAATAGAGGTATTTAGATAGAGATATGACCAGGCAATGGATGGAGGGTTATGGATCTTGTGCAGGCAGATGGGACTAGTTTAATTTAACATCGTTTTTGTGCAGATATTGTGAGTCCTGTACTGTACTATTCCATATTCTATTCAGGACAGCAATGGCTGGAGTTTCTGGAGGTGCTGGATAGATGCATCCCAAAGATGAAGAAGTATTCTAAAGGGAGGATGAGGTAACAATGGCTGACAAGGGAAGTCAAAGGCAGGAAATAAACAAAAGAGAGGGCATTATAACATAGCAAAAATTAGTGGGAAGTTAGAGGATTGGGAAGCTTTTAACAAACAACAGAAGGCAACTAAAAACAACCATAAGGCAGAGAAGAGATGAAATATGAAGGTAAGCAGGCCACTATTATAAAAGATGATACCAAAACATTTTTCAGAATAAAAGAGAGGTGAGAGTAGATATGGGACCACTGGAAAACGACGCTGCAGTGTAATAATGAGAGACAAAGAAATGGCAGACGTCCTTAATCAGTATTTTGCATCAGTCTTCACTGTGGAAGACACTAGCAGTATGCCAGAAATTCAACAGTGTCAGGGGCAGAAGTGAGTGTAGTTGCTATTAACTAAGGAGACGGTAACTGGGAAGCTGAAAGGTATATTAACGCTGCGCAGTGGGGTTTAAACTAGAGTTGTGGGGGGATGGAAACCAGAGTGCCAGAACAATTAGTGGAGAGGCTGTGGAGAGAGATTGTGGAGGTCACATCTCAAAGTTAGGAACCAAAAGGTTGAGCATGACGTGACTAGTGTCCTGAGCTGCATATATTTCAATGCAAGAAGTATTGTAGGAAAGGCAGGTGAGCTCAGGGCATGGATCAACACCCGGAATTATGATATTGTAGACATTAGTGAGACTTGGTTGCAGGAGGGACAGGGCTGGCAGCTCAGTAGTCTGGGGTCCTGTTGTTTTAGACGTGATAGAGTGCGAGGGTCGGTGGTGCTACTATTCAGGGAAAATATCATTTCAGTGTTCAGTCAGGACGGACTGGAGAACTCATCAAGTGGGGGGTTATGGGTGGGATTGAGAAAGAAGAAAAGTATGACCATGTTACTGGTGCTATATTACAGACCACCCAACAATCCAAGGGATTTAGAGGAACAAATCTGCAGAGAGATCACAAGAAACAGATCGTTATTTTTTTTTCTCCAACGGCATTCTGAGAGGCGGGACTGCGCAGGCGTGTGACGTCGGGCAGTGCAGCGCGGCAGATTTAAAAGGAACAGAGCCTCATAGAGCGGGCAGCGTAGTTTGCGGGCGGCGGAGTGAGCCGGGAGCAGAGTGAAGACTTAAGGACTTCGGCTCAACGGGCTTAGGCAGAAACGGGCGAGGCGAGGAAGGTTTGGCATTCATTTTCTGTTGTTATTTGAGGAGAGGGGCAGTATGAGTGTGAGGGCAGTTTGCTGTTCTCGGTGTCGGATGTGGGAGGCCCTGGAGTCTCCAAGCCTCCCGGACGTCTACATCTGCGCCAAGTGCATCGAGATGCAGCTCCTAAGGGACCGCGTTACGGAACTGGAGCTGCAGCTCGATGACCTTCGTCTGGTCAGGGAGAGTGAGGAGTTGATAGAGAGGAGTTACAGGCAGGTGGTCACACCGGGGCCACGGGAGGCAGACAAGTGGGTCACGGTTAGGAGGGGGAAGGGGAAGAGTCAGGTAATAGGGAGTACCCCGGTGGCTGTGCCCCTTAACAACAGGTACTCCTGTTTGAGTACTGTTGGGGAGGACAGCTTACCTGGGGGAAGCGACAGTGGCCGTGCCTCCAGCACAGAGTCTGGCCCTGTAGCTCAGAAGGGTAGGGCAAGGAAGAGGAGGGCAGTTGTGATAGGGGACTCGATAGTAAGGGGGTCAGATAGGCGATTCTGTGGACGCAGTCCAGAGACCCGGATGGTAGTTTGCCTCCCTGGTCCCAGGGTCCGGGATATTTCTGATCGTGTCCGAGATATCCTGAAGTGGGAGGGTGAGGAGCCAGAGGTCGTGGTACATATAGGTACCAATGACATAGGTAGGAAAAGAGATGAGGTCCTGAAAGGAGAATATAGGGAGCTAGGAAGGGAGTTGAGAAAAAGGACCGCAAAGGTAGTGATCTCGGGATTACTGCCTGTGCCACGCGACAGTGAGAGTAGGAATGCGATGAGGTGGAGGATAAATGCGTGGCTGAGGGATTGGAGCAGGGGGCAGGGATTCAAGTTTTTGGATCATTGGGACCTCTTTTGGCGCAGGCGTGACCTGAACAAAAAGGATGGGTTACACTTGAATCCTAGGGGGACCAATATGCTGGCAGGGAGATTAGCGAGGGCTACTGAGGTGACTTTAAACTAGAATGGTTGGGGGGTGGGAATCAAATTAAAGAGGCTAGGCGTGAGGAGGTTAGTTCACAACAGGGGGATGGGAACCAGTGCAGAGAGACAGAGGGGTGTAAAGTGAGGGTAGAAGCTAAAAGTACTAAGGAGAAAAGTAAAAGTGGCAGGCCGACAAATCCAGGGCAAGCATTAAAAAGGGCCACTTTTCAACATAATTGTACTAGGGCTAAGAGAGTTGTAAAAGAGCGCCTGAAGGCTTTATGTGTCAATGCAAGGAGCATTCGTAATAAGGTGTATGAATTGAAAGTGCAGATTGTTATTAATGATTATGATATAGTTGGGATCACAGAGACATGGCTCCAGGGTGACCAGGGATGGGAGCTCAACGTTCAGGGATATTCAATATTCAGGAGGGATAGGCATGAAGGAAGGGGAGGTGGGGTGGCGTTGCTGGTTAAAGAAGAGATTAACGCAATAGAAAGGAAGGACATAAGCCAGGAAGATGAGGAATCGATATGGATAGAGCTGCGTAACACTAAGGGGCAGAAGACGCTGGTGGGAGTTGTGTACAGGCCACCTAACAGTAGTAGTGAGGTCGGAGATGGTATTAAACAGGAAGTTAGAAATGTGTGCAATAAAGGAACAGCAGTTATAATGGGTGACTTCAATTTACATGTAGATTGAGTGAACCAAATTGGTAAAGGTGCTGAGGAAGAGGATTTCTTGGAATGTATGCGGGATGGTTTTTTGAGTCAACATGTCGAGGAACCAACTAGAGAGCAGGCTATTCTGGACTGGGTTTTGAGCAATGAGGAAGGGTTAATTAGCGATCTTGTCGTGAGAGGCCCCTTGGGTAAGAGTGACCATAATATGGTGGAATTCTTCATTAAGATGGAGAGTGACATAGTTAATTCAGAAACAAAGGTTCTGAACCTAAAGAGGGGTAACTTTGAAGGTATGAGACGTGAATTAGCTAAGATAGACTGGCAAATGACATTTAAAGGATTGATGGTGGATATGCAATGGCAAGCATTTAAAGGTTGCATGGATGAACTACAACAATTGTTCATCCCAGTTTGGCAAAAGAATAAATCAAGGAAGGTAGTGCACCCGTGGCTGACAAGAGAAATTAGGGATAGTATCAATTCCAAAGAAGAAACATACAAATTAGCCAGAGATAGTGGCTCACCTGAGGACTGGGAGAAATTCAGAGTTCAGCAGAGGAGGACAAAGGGCTTAATTAGGAAGGGGAAAAAAGATTATGAGAGAAAACTGGCAGGAAACATAAAAACTGACTGTAAAAGCTTTTATAGATATGTAAAAAGGAAAAGACTGGTAAAGACAAATGTAGGTCCCCTACAGACAGAAACAGGTGAATTGATTATGGGGAGCAAGGACATGGCAGACCAATTGAATAATTACTTTGGTTCTGTCTTCACTAAGGAGGACATAAATAATCTTCCAGAAATAGTAGGGGACAGAGGGTCCAGTGAGATGGAGGAACTGAGCGAAATACATGTTAGTAGGGAAGTGGTGTTAGGTAAATTGAAGGGATTGAAGGCAGATAAATCCCCAGGGCCAGATGGTCTGCATCCTAGAGTGCTTAAGGAAGTAGCCCAAGAAATAGTGGATGCATTAGTGATAATTTTTCAAAACTCGTTAGATTCTGGACTAGTTCCTAACGATTGGAGGGTGGCTAATGTAACCCCACTTTTTAAAAAAGGAGGGAGAGAGAAACCGGGGAATTATAGACCGGTTAGCCTAACATCGGTGGTGGGGAAACTGCTGGAGTCAGTTATCAAAGATGTGATAACAGCACATTTGGAAAGCGGTGAAATCATCGGACAAAGTCAGCATGGATTTGTGAAAGGAAAATCATGTCTGACGAATCTCATAGAATTTTTTGAGGATGTAACTAGTAGAGTGGATAGGGGAGAACCAGTGGATGTGGTATATTTGGATTTTCAAAAGGCTTTTGACAAGGTACCACACAGGAGATTAGTGTGCAAACTTAAAGTACACGGTATTGGGGGTAGGGTATTGATGTGGATGGAGAATTGGTTAGCAGACAGGAAGCAAAGAGTGGGAATAAACGGGACCTTTTCAGAATGGCAGGCGGTGACTAGTGGGGTACCGCAAGGCTCAGTGCTGGGACCCCAGTTGTTTACAATATATATTAATGACTTGGATGAGGGAATTAAATGCAGCATCTCCAAGTTTGCGGATGACACGAAGCTGGGTGGCAGTGTTAGCTGTGAGGAGGATGCTAAGAGGATGCAGAGTGACTTGGATAGGTTGGGTGAGTGGGCAAATTCATGGCAGATGCAATTTAATGTGGATAAATGTGAAGTTATCCACTTTGGTGGCAAAAATAGGAAAACAGATTATTATCTGAATGGTGGCCGATTAGGAAAAGGGGAGGTGCAACGAGACCTGGGTGTCATTATACACCAGTCATTGAAAGTGGGCATGCAGGTACAGCAGGCGGTGAAAAGGCGAATGGTATGCTGGCATTTATAGCGAGAGGATTCGAGTACAGGAGCAGGGAGGTACTACTGCAGTTGTACAAGACCTTGGTGAGACCACACCTGGAGTATTGTGTGCAGTTTTGGTCCCCTAATCTGAGGAAAGACATCCTTGCCATGGAGGGAGTACAAAGAAGGTTCACCAGATTGATTCCTGGGTTGGCAGGACTTTCATATGAAGAAAGACTGGATGAACTGGGCTTGTACTGGTTGGAATTTAGAAGATTGAGGGGGGATCTGATTGAAACGTATAAAATCCTAAAGGGATTGGACAGGCTAGATGCAGGAAGATTGTTCCCAATGTTGGGGAATTCCAGAACAAGGGGTCACAGTTTGAGAATAAAGGGGAAGCCTCTTAGGACCGAGATTAGGAAAAACTTCTTCACACAGAGAGTGGTGAATCTGTGGAATTCTCTGCCACAGGAAACAGTTGAGGCCAGTTCATTGGCTATATTTAAGAGGGAGTTAGATATGGCCCTTGTGGCTACGGAGATCGGGGGTATGGAGGGAAGGCTGGGGCGGGGTTCTGAGTTGGATGATCAGCCATGATCATAATAAATGGCGGTGCAGGCTCGAAGGGCCGAATGGCCTACTCCTGCACCTATTTTCTATGTTTCTATGTAGAAACATAAGGTTGTTATAGAGGGTGATTTTAACTTTCCATTTATGGATTGGGACTCCCATACCGTAAAAGGACCAGATGGGATAGAGTTTGTTAAGTGTGTTCAGGAAAGTTAGATAGACAGGAAGTGATTAAGAATAGTCAGTATGGCTTCGTGCATAATAGGGTAGGTCATGTCTGATCAATCTTATAGAGCTTCTCAAGGAAGTTACCAGGAAAGTTCATGAAGGCAAGGCAGTGAATGTTGTCTACGTGGGCTTTAGTAAGGCCTTTGACAAGGTCCCACATGGGAGGTTGGTCATGAAGGTTCAATCACTCAGTATTCAGGATGAGGTAGTAAATTGGATTAACCAGAGAAGCCAGAGGGTGGTAGTAGATGGTTGCCTCTCTGACTGGAGGCCTGTGACAAGTGGAGTGCCAGAGGAATCGGTGCTGGTTCTGTTGTTGTTTTGTCATCTATGTCAACGATTTGGAAAATAATGTGGTTAACTAGATCAGCAAATTTGAGGATGACACCAAGATTGGGGGTGTAGTGGACAGCAAGGAAGACTATCAGAGCTTGCAGCTGTATCTGGACCAGCTGGAAAAATGGGCTGAAAAATGGCAAATGGAACTTAATGCAGACAAATGCAAGGTGTTGCACTTAGGTAGAGCCAGCTGGGGTAGGACTTACAGAGTGAGTGGTTGGGCACTGAGGAGGGTGGTAGAACAAAGAGATCTGGGAATATAGGTACATAATTCATTGAAGGTGGTGTCACAGGTAGTTAGGGCTGTAACAAAAACTTTTGGTGCATTAGCCATCAAAAATCAAAGTACTGAGTGCAGGAGAGGGGACGTTATGTTGAAGTAGAATGTGATATATGTGTGAGACCTAATATGGATTATTGTGCGCAGTTTTGGTCACCTACCTACAGGAAAGATGTAAATAATGTTGAAGGAGTACAAAGAAAATTTACAAGGATGTTGCCGTGTCTGGAAGAGGAAAGATTGAATAGGTTAGGACTTTATTCATTGGTACATAGAAGATTGTGAGGGGATTTGTTAGAGATATACAAAATTACAAGGGTATAGATTGGGCAAATGCAAGCAGGCTTTTTCCACTGAGATTGAGTGGGACTACAATCAGAGGTCATAGGTTAAGGGTGAAAGGTGAAATGTTAAAGGGAAACATAAGGGAAAGCTTCTTCACTCAGAAGGTCGTTAGAGTGTGGAGCGAACTGCCAGCACAAGTAGTGCATGTGAGCCCGATTTCAATGTTTAAAAGAAGTTTGGATAGGTACATGGATGGGAGGGTTATGGAGGGCTATGGTCCCAGTGCAGGTCGATGGGAGGAGGCAGTTTAAATGGTTTGGTAATGACTAGATGGGCTGTTTCTGTGCTGTACTTTTGTATGATTCGATGACTCCCAGAAGTCCAATCCTGTCATTCTCCATTTGATAAGTCTACTCTTAAACAGTAAAGTGATAGAAGCTGTTGTGCACAGGATGTTCAAGTGACACTAACTCACCAATAACAGCACACTCATGCTTAGGTTTTCTTCCACAGGAGCCATTTAACCCTGACCTAATCAGACACTTGGTCTAAAATAATTTCCAAATGCACATGAGAGTGACTGCCCTTCAATGCAGTATTGACTGATTACGTCATCAAGATGTCCCAGTAAAAGGGAAATGAATGGCACCAAGGGAAAACGCTCCAAGGTTGCAGTGAAACCTTACATAATGTAAAAGTTTAGGATGGTGGAAGGCAATTATCTTAGTCCAAGTTCATTGTTGTTTCTTGTTCCTAAGGGCCACCGGGGGAAGTGTAGAAGTAGGTTAAATTACAATGTTGAAAGGACACTTAGACAAGAACATGGATAGGAATAGATTTGAGAAATGTGGGCCAAAGACAGGCAGATGGGAGCAGTTCGGATAGACTCTGTTTGAATTGGATGAGTTGGGTCGAAGGGCTTGTTTCTCTACTGTACAACTCTACGACGATGACATTCTGATTTTGTTATAGGCCTAACAATCATCTGTTAACTTATCAGTGGCCCTCCATCAATCATAAAAACATAAGTTGGAA
This sequence comes from Mobula hypostoma, assembly GCF_963921235.1. Taxonomy (NCBI): domain Eukaryota; kingdom Metazoa; phylum Chordata; class Chondrichthyes; order Myliobatiformes; family Myliobatidae; genus Mobula; species Mobula hypostoma. The sequence goes on along the minus strand of NC_086100.1, from coordinate 109,546,200 downwards.
CATTTAGTAATGGTTCTATAACATGCTGTTCCTAAACAGTTTAGAGAAAATGAAGTAACCTATGCTTGCTTGTAGGAAGACCTGAGTAACACATGGCACAGATTGATCAGTAACACTTGTACAGCAGGTGCTGGGAAACAACCATAGCCCGTGTAAATCAACCAATGCATGTGTGGTTTTTATTTTACTGTATAATCTTTATTTTTACTGTATATAATTCTTTATTGAGTTTAATTGTTGAATGTTGTAATTTTTTGTAGCATGTAGCTTCAACACACTGCACACCACAGCAATTTCCTAATACTCTGTAAATACAGTCAGTGGCCACTTTACTATGTACACCTGTACACCAGCTCGTTATTGCAAATATCTGATCAGCCAATTATGCGGCAGCAACCTGATGCATAAGAGCATGCAGACTGGCAAAGAGGTTCAGTTGTTGTTCAGACCAAGCATCAGAATGGGGAAGAAGTTTGATCTAAGTGACCTCGACTGTGGAATGATTGTTGGTGTCAGCCGGGGTGGTTAGAATATCTCAGAAACTGCTGACCTCCTGAGGTTTTCATGCACAATGGTCTCTAGAGTTTACAGAGAATGGTGTAAAAGAAAACAAAAAAACACAATGAGCAGCAGTTCGGTGGGTGAGAACATCTTGGTAATGAGAGAGATTAGAGGAGAATGCCCAGACTGGTTCAAGCTGACAGGAAGACAACAGGAAATTAAACAACAACAGTAGTGTGCAGAAGAACATCTCTGAATGCATAACATGTTGAAGCTTTAAGTAGATATGTTATAACAGCGGAAGTCCACAAACATATACTCAGCGGCCACTTTATTAGGTACAGGTGGTATCCAATAAAGTGGCCACTTAGTGTATAGATGGCAAATAAAGTTGATCTCTAATGTTCATGCTGAGTCCCTCACCATAAAAATCATGGGAGCACCAATGACCAACATCTTAATTGGACCAGACACAAAGAAACTGTGGCTATGTCAGGGAGCTGGAGCAGGGATCCAATCGCAGACCCAGTAGTGTGCACACAGTGATATTAATTGAGTAACAAACCCTGAGGTAGAAACAAAGTCAGCATCAAAGTTCAGGTAGAGATCAAAGCAGCCAGAGAAATCCAAAAACCTAAATCGGGAAACAGGCAGAGTTGATACTCAGACAGACAGTACAGATACAAATGCTGGAAAGGCTCAGGAAAATTTACTGGCACAATCTGGTAACAAACAGGTGAAAACACAGGACTGAAATACACTGATCAATAAACAGAGAGGCAGACGATAGGTGGAGCACAATGAGACACAGGTGGCAGCAAAACAGGTAATAATGAGAAACAGATGAGAGACGGAGTACTCAGTAATACAGGGGCTGGAGTAGAGCAGGAGCGGGGACAGGGGCACATGGCAATACAGAACCACAGACTGACAGCTAGGGGGAAACACACATAAAGACAGGGTTCAACTGGAGGTACTGACAGGTTACAAGATTGGATATCTTGCAGTAAGTGACTCATTGCCTGACTACCCAGAATCTTTCCAAAATCTGCAGGGCATAAGTCAGTTAGCTGATGAAATAGTCTACAGTACACCCTGTCAGGGAGCGTTTCCTGGGTCTTATAACAAAGAACCAAAAAACACAGAGTGGAACTGTTCAAAGACATGTTAATTGCTAGCAATAATGAGAAGCATCTCCATTCCCTATGGCTGGAGGCTTTCTCTTATTTGCAGCTTACAAAGTTCATTTTTTATACCAGTTTTCAGGCTATGTTTTGGCTGTAATCTGTTCAGCAGGCAGATTCTCTGCTTCAATAAGCTGTACTTCTCAAGGCCGCAGAAGATCAACCTCCCCTTAGTTACACAATGAATAACAATCAAGGACATTATATAGTTCATGTCATGTAAATACTCAGTGTATAGCAAAGCACTATGGGATATTATAGGTTCCATTTTGTTCCATTATAAGATTAAATACATTAAAAATATCTCAAAGATTTGAATATAATTCCACAACCTGCATGGATCAATGCGGAATTTGGCTGAAGAAACTTGACACCATCCAATCACAAAACAACCCACGATTCGCAACAATGTTGAGCATTTATTTATTTCACAAACAATGCAAGCTATGGTTATGATGTACACCATTTACAAGATCCATTGCAGATGCCCAACTATTAAAACATAGAATATAGAACAGTACAACACAGAAAAAGGTCCTTCGGCCACAATGTTGTGCTGAACCAGCTAAAAAGTAAATTAAAAAATCCAAAAACGAATCTTTCCTACTTACACAATGTCCATATCTCTTCATTTTCATCATATTCATATACCTATCTAAATGCTTCTTCAAAGCCTCTAATGTATTTGCCTCCATCTCTATACCAGGCAGTACATTCCAGTGCACTAAAAATAATATGCCTTTCCTTCATGAACTAGAAAAGGAGTTACTGAACAAACTCAGCTAAGCAGGCAACGTTTGAGGAGGGAGAAACCAGCTGATGTTTTTCAGGACACTTCATCAGAGCTGTGAGAGAGAGAAAGTAAGTTAGTCCATGCAAAGAACAGTGTGGGGGAGAGCAAAGGAAATGTGAGGAATAGAAATGATGGGCAGCTCTTGAATGAAGAATTAAGCTCCTTTAAGTGGAAATATCAAAATACTGCAAATGCCAAAATCTACGTCAAAAACAGAAAGTTGCTGGAAATATTCAGCAGATCAGAAGACATCTATGGGAAGGTAACCATAGACAAAGTTTCAGATGGGAGAGATGGTTAAAGCTTCTTTGTCTGTATAAGGTGTCATTAATGTTATGATTGATGGGTTACTGGGAGGTGTCATTTAAAACTGAAAGAGAAAAAGAGGATGAGAAACTTAGAGTCATAGAGTCACAGAAAACTACAGAACAGAAACAGGCCTTTCAGCTCATCTCGTCTATGCTTAACAATCTAAACTACCTTGTCCCTGAACCATAGCCCTCCGTACCCCTCCCATATATGTGCCTATACAAACTTCTCTTAAATGTTGAAATCAGAATGCATCCACCACTTGTGCTGGCTGCTTGTTCCACACTCTCACCACCTTCTGAGTGAAGAAGTTTCCTCTCAGGTTCCCCTTAAACTTTTCACTTTTGACCCTTAACCCATGACCTCTAGTTGTAGTCTCACCCAACTTCAGTGGAAAAAGCTTGTTGGCATTTACTCTATCTAGTGCCCTCATAATTGTGTATACCTTTATCAAATCTCCCCTCAATCTTCTATGTTCTAGGGAATAAAATTCAGTCTCTCCTTCTAATGCAGGTCCTCCAGACCCAACAGCATCCTTGTAAATTTTCTCTGTATTCTTTCATTCTTTTTTACATCTTTCCTGTAGGCAGATGACCAAAACTGCACAAAATACTCCAAATTAGGCCTCAGCAAAATCGTATACAACTTCAACATAACATCCCAACTGCTAAACTCAGTACTTTGATCTGTGAAGGCCAATGTACCAAAAGCTTTGTTTACAAGCCTATCTACATGTGACACCACTTTCAATGAATTATGGCCCTGTATTCCCAGGTCCCTTTAACTGATCACACTCCTTGGTGCCTCAGTGAACACTAATTGCTGTTGCAGACACAAGTAGGGAGGGGGGAAAGCAAAACAAGTTATCTGAAGCTGAAGAATTCAGTCTTGAAATCTGCAAGCTGCAGTGTTCCCAGAGGAAAAATGAGCTGTATTTCCTAGAACTTTCATTGGCCTGGCTGTAACTATGCAGGGACGGAGAAGGTGGAGTCAGAGTGAGATAGTGAATGAAAATAGCAGACAACCAGAAGTTCAGTGCCATTCCTGTGGACTGTGATCTGGTGCCCTGCAAAAATGGTCACCTTGGCTGCGATCAGTTTCTCCAGTGTAGAGGAGCCACATTGTGAACACCAAATACAGTTGACTAGATTAGAAAATCTAGTCCAGACTAGACAAGGTCAGCTTGAAACATTAAACTGGATTCTCTTTTCACGACTGGCTCAGGTCTTCCAACATTTCGACCCTTGCTTCGGATTCCACCATCCACCATTTTGTTTGTTTTCCATTTGTTTGCCCTTTCTTCATTGGTGCCGGGTGTAAATCCTGGATCTCCCTCCCAAACACCATGGTGGGAACAGCTTCTTCATGAACTGCCGTCCTTGTCAACATGTCAGTGAGTAAAAAATTCAGTGCATCAGTAACACTTCAGAATTTTTGTTTCCTTATCCCTGTTCAGTGCAGTGACACCAAATGACATAGAAAGCACCCTTTGGTGAGACCTGTACAAAATATTTAAGTGAATCCAAGATTTAAAATTAGCACAGTCTGGCATATTGAGGATTGAGGCTTATTTCTGTATTGCTTAATAGAAGCCTGAGCTGACCTTTGCTGCCATTAAGAAGTCTGGGGTATTCATCGCCTTCTCAGTAGCTCTACAATGATCACTTGCAATACACACAAAATGCTGGAGGAACTCTGCAGGTCAGGAAGTATCTACGCAAAAGAGTAAATAGTCTTCATTTTGGGCCGAGATCCTTCTTCAGGACTGAGAAGGAAGGAGGAAGATGTCAGAATAAAAAGGTGGGGGGAGGGGAAATAAGTTAGTTTGGAAGGTGATAGGTGAAGCCAGGTGTGTGGGAAAGGTCAAGGACTGGAGAAGAAGGAATCTGATAAGAGAGGAGAGTGGATCATAGGAGAAAGGGAAGGAGGAGGGGACCCAGGGGAAGTAATAGGCAGGTGAGAACAAGTGAAAGGTTTAAATGGGGAATAGAAGGGGGAGGGGAATTAGTTTACTAGAAGGAGATACTGATATTCATGCCATCAGGTTGGAGGCTACCCAATATTGGCACAAGAGGAGGCCACGGATTGACATGGAACGGGAATGGAAATAGGAATTAAAATGTTTGGCCGCCGTAGACCGACTTGGAACAGGAATGGGAATGGGAATTAAAATGTTTGGCCGCCGGGAAGTCCCGTTTGTGGCAGATGTTGCGGAGGTGCTTGAAGAAGTGGTCCCCCAATTTCTGATGAGTCTGAGTGGGTAGGAGAGGCTGCATTGGAAGCACTGGACACAATGATCATTTGCCTTGTTTCATCAGCACCAAGTGTCAGCTGCGAGTCTTCTGACCTCAGTTCACTCCTCTCACTTTAAAGCAGCTCCTCTTGTAGTTTCTTTAGACTTCCCAAGCAGGTTGTCTAAAAGTTTGCAATATGATATTACAATTCAAACAAAGTATTTAAAATGTGGTTAAAAGGTTGGTTGTTGCATTCTTTAATTCTCTTGACTGCACCACATTCATCCGAAATGCTGTGAAGTCTGGGAATGTATGTAGGCAGTTCCTGTGTTGTCATGTTTGCTGAGGTCAATCATGGGTCAATATTTAATATAATTTCAAGTCTGCTGGCTGTAAGAGTTCATTCATATGAAATTTTACGATGGTTCAGCTGCCTGGCTGAAAACTGTAGACACCAAATCCAGTAAGGTAGAAAATGTTGGCCAGTTTGTAATCTAATTTTACCTTATACAACTTGATTTGCCCCTTTATGTTGATATATGAGAATCAAGCAAGTCAAATGCTGGGTACTTAATGAATCTTCTAATTCTTAAAGCAATTGTCATAGAAAATAGAAAAGATGAGATTTGTTTGTCACATGTACAGTAAAATACACCATATGTGTCAAATCAAATCAGCAAGGATTTGATTACGCTGGGCAGCCCGCAAGGTTTCACCGCACTTCTTGCACCAACAAAGGATGCCCAAAACTTACTAACACCAAATGTGCATCTTTGTAACATGGGAGGAAACCCACAGAGTCTCGAGGAGAACGTACAAACTCCTTACAGTCAGTGGTGGGAATCGAACCCTGAATGGTGATCACTGGCATTGAAAATCAATTGTGCTAACTGCTACGCTGGGAAGATTTGGATGCAGCAAGATAGAGAAAGCAGTTTTACCTTATTAAATTTTAGGTAAAGATTTGGTTGTTTATAAACCTGGGGGGGTTCAGGTGGAAGTGGCACTTTTGCTGAGGAACAAATGGGTAACCTGATGGCCTCGGGGAGATTGCTAAAGTTTCATCATATCTGGTGCATACACATTTTTAAAAACTAATTACTTTGGAACAGCATTGTAGATATACAAAACTACACTATTTCAAACAGATTACATATACAAATACCAAGAGAACCAAGATTGGGAACAGTACAATAGTTCATGCGATGTTTGGGTTGAGCTGTTCTCCGATCTTTCCAACTTACTTGCAAATGTTTCATCACTATTTGAGAAGACATTGTCAATGCACTGTCAATTGTGATGTGTCCTCTGAATACTTAGCCTTTATATACTTCTCAATCAGCTCAATCAGTCATTTCAGAAACTTTGTTGTGATGTGGGGAGGAGATCTCATTGCTGATTGGCTGTGTGACGAACTTCACGTGTTGTGGTGGGGAATTTTGCCCGCATTGGCTCATAAATAGGATCAATGTCTAAGTGTTTGATGATAGAATTGTTCATGGAAAACCACGCTTCTAAGAATTCTCTTGCATGCTGCATATTCGAATAATTTTCATGTGATATGCCGAGCAATTCTCTGCAGTTTCCTGCAGTGATGTGCAGAGTAGTTGCCATACCAAGCCTTTATGCATCTAATCAGTGTGCCCTCTGTGGTGCATTAATAAAAATAGGTTAGATTCAATGGGGACATACAAATTTATTTAGCCTGCTCAGGAAGTAGAGATGTTGGTGAGCTTTCTTGGTCATGGCATTAATGTGGTTGGACCAGGGCAGGCTATTGATAATGTTCACTTGTAGGAGCTGGGAGCTCTCTACCTCAACACCATTGATGTAGGCAGCACGTGCACCGCACCCCCATCATGAACTCAATGACCAGCTCTTTTGTTTTGTCATTGAATGGCTGTCATCATGACACCATGTCACTGAGCTCTCTGTCTCCTTCTTGGTCTCTGACCTGTGGTTATTTCAGATAGGGCCCGCTAGAGTGACACCACCTACAAATTGGTGGGTGCGGTTGGAGGAGAGTCTGCCATGCAGTTTGTGCGTAAGGTGGCGAGAGTAGGAGCCTTGTGGGACACAAGAGTCTTGAATAATCTTGCCACCAACTGCAAGACTAAATACCAATTAGAGAGAAATAAATTAATATGTAATGACCTTTGTGATTCATCGGGGAGGTAGAATTTTACCTGGATTCCGGTTCCAGAGCATAGCCACACCTGCGATTAATCACTGGTCGTCAAGGGGATGGCTATTTGAGGCTGGTATAGGGACTCAGGAGGTAGTGCTGGTGCAACATCAGTCCTCACACTTGTCAGAAAGGTAAGAGGTTTTTGGTGCCTGTGGATGAGAGAACAATGCTATGATCTCTGATGGATAAGCTTAGTGATCGGGGCATTGTGGTGTAAGGAACCATTCATGTTGGGGAGTGTAAAGAATTGTGGTGGTAACAGGTATATAGTATATATAGGGGATTGCAAGTTCATGGCTCCCTGAACATGATAACACAAGTAATGGGGTATAAAAGAGGTGAATGTAGATGCTTGCCTTGTGCTGTTGGGGTATTGAATATAAACGCCGGGAAGTCTGTTGCAGCTGCCTAGAACTTTTGTTCGGGACACTTGGAGTATTGTGTTCAGTTCTGGTCTCTGCATTATAGGAAGGTTGTGGAAACTTTGGAGAAGGTGAAAAAGAGGCTTGCCAGGATGTTGCCGAGAGGAGAGGGTATTAGGCATAAGGAGAGGTTGGACAAATATTTATTGCTTTCTATGGAGTGTCAGAGGCTGAGGAGCAACCTGACAGAATTTTACAACATTATCAGAGATGAGGACAGGTTGACAGTCGGAGTATTTTTCCCAGGGTGGAAAACATCAAATATTTAAGGGCATGGGTTTAAGATGAAAGGAGGAAAGTTTAAAGAAGATTTACAAGGCAAGAGTTTATTTGCAAAGGAAATGGTAGGTGTTTGGAACAGTCTGCCATGGGAGCTGGTGGAAGCAAGTATGACAAGAATGTTTAAGACAGTCAGGGAATGAAGGGATGTGGACCATGCACAGGCGGATGGGATTAGTTTAACTTGTCAGTGCGGTCAGCATGGATCTAGTGGACTGAATGGATTGTCTGTAGTATACTCTTCTATATTCTACGATCTCTGCAACCATATCATGTGGCAAATGTTGTGTTGCTTGTATGATACCAAGGTTAACGATATCTTCTTGAAATTGGGGTGAAAGGAACATTTGTTATGTCAATGTCAATGGAGGGAAAGGTTCAGTTGTTGTGGTCTGTGACATGAAAAGGCAAAGAAATGTGTAGCAGCCATAGAAGTAGAATCACAAAGCTAACACGTTTTGGACTGGACCCATGCCACATGCATATTTGTACAGGGCAAATTATTCAGATACAGAAATGCACGAGTCAGACACTGGTGTGGGGTTTAAGTTCGTGGGGTGTGTTGTGACTGTGAATGAAGCCACCGGAGAGACACTGAAGCTGGTGATATTGAAGTCTTTATTCAACGCAACAAGCAGGCATCATTCTGGAGACACACTTGAAAGGAGAGGCTCCTAAACTCAAAGTACAGTACATCACATTTTTATACTCTTCAGGACAATGGTAACTCAATACAGTTTCAATGGTTACAATGACATTGTTTGCCACAGTACTTTGGGTTGACGATGCTTCATTTAAGTGACGTATAATTTTCAAACACCTAAGTCCTCAGAACAACACTCCAAAGACCCGAGATAGAATGTTAATCACCACTATCTGCATTCATGCATATGCAGACATCTCAGATCGAAGAGGGGTTTCCCGGTTTGCAATCAACCTCAGTCTACACCATTGTTCTGAGCTGCATTTTAAATTCAATCTGCAATCCACATTCAGATCTGAAGACTGGTTGCTGTTGAAATTAATATTTGCTGCATTCCATAATTCCAGAATGCTCCTTAACAGAGTGATGGCACCAGTGCTGAGGAAAGTGGGAGATGTTTGTTTGTGATGTGGTTTTGCGGGAAATGTGTCAAATCCAATGCTCTGGTGAGTGAAGAAACACTCTGTCAGTAAGGCTTTAAACTAAGTAGTGAAACATGGTGTGTTCTGGTGAGGGGCAAATTAGAAATCTTAAATAAAAGACAAAGTGTTTGTTAAAAGGATAATGATAAAGAGAGTTTTGTGGGAAGTGAAGAATACAATGAAAAGGTATATTTCCCAACTGAACTGGAGCTGGGAAAGATGGTAGCAAGACAAGGCTGAAGGCTCCTTATCTAAATCAGTAGAGCATCCCTACCATAGGTGTGTCAGTGGTAAAAACAGACAATGGTGGGTGTGAACTAATATCCGTTGTAGAGCTGTGCTTGCAGAGTGAGCAAAACCTGTAATTAAATTAAAGACCCTGAAAAATCAATATGGTCAACAGAGGTGCCCCCCACCCTGCAGGGTGGTGCGCTGAGCTCACTGTTGTACGCTCTGCTCACACATGAATGCTCGGGTGAACACCCGAGCAATCACACTGTCACGCTCACTAATGACACGACCGTGGTGGGGCTATTCACCAACGACAATGAGACGTTCTACAGAGAGGAGGTGGAAGAACTCAAGGCCTGGTAGCAAGCAAATAAACTCTTGGTCAATATCAACAAGACAAAGGAGATGGTTATTGACTTCATGAAACTTGTACCCTTAACATCCCTCTCTACATTGGAGGCACAGCAGAGGAAGCCTGCTGGGAGTGCATATCTTGCACAGCCTCTCATGGTCCCTGAACACATCCTTTGCATTCAAGAAAGCTCACCAACGCTTCCATTTTCTGAGGATGCTGTAAAGAGTAAGCCTACACACATCAGTATTCATGACCTTCTCCAGATGTGCAGTTGAAGGCATTGCAACGTGCTGCATCCCTCTGTGGTATGACACTGCGCAGTGCAGACAGGGAGACCCTACAACGGTTAGTTAAAACCACCCAGCACATCACTGGCATCAGTCTACACGTCATCAAGGACATGCAGTACTATGCAGAAGTCTTAGACACATACAGTATATGCACAGTTCTGTATATTATGTCTTTCCAGTACCAGATAACAGTTGCTACTCCTAAGCTTAAACAAAGCTAAGTACTCTTATTTCTGTTTCCCAGCCGCCTTCCCATTTCAACCAATATACAGTACTGTGCAAAAGTCTATATATATGTATATACACCTAAGACTTTTGCACAGAAAGGTGCTGGAAAAAGGCTAGCAATATCATGAAGGAAGACTCTACAGTGGTTAGTTAAAACCACCCAACACATCACACCAACCCACTTTGCTCATGACCTGTTTGTCCCACTTCCATCAGGGGAGAAGCTACACAATATCCACACCAGGACCACCTGACTCAAAAACAGTTAGCTCTCCCAAGCCATCATGCTGATCAACACATGCATCGATGATTAACCCGCTCCACCACACTACATACACATCATTCACTCCTCTCCACAGCCCCACAACACTCGTCATCCCTATTCATTGTCATTCCACGCTTACACTCCACACCTCACACCTACACTGACACAGTGATTGTCCAGTGGTGGTTTTATATGCCCTCCTGTACCTACAAGAGTTTCTCTTGTGAAGAGTCACTTTGTCACTTTATCAGTCCTTGTCAGTCACCTTCTGTACACATGCTCCTTCACCTAGTGACACTTCAAGCACATACATCAGTCTATGTAAGCTAATCGTCTGTATGTACAGCCACACTTGAAGTTGTATTTTATGGGAATTCTTTTATATTTATTGTGTGTGCTTTTTTAAAATTGTACTCTTTGTGCTTATGGGATTTTTTTTGTGCTGCATCAGATCTGGAGTTACAAACATTTTGGTCTCCTTTACACTCCTGTACTGAAGAATGACAAGAAACAAACTTTAGTCTTGAATCTTGGAAGAGAAAGGCAAAATGCAAAAGGAGGTTGGGTTCAAAGCTCAAAGAAAATTTATTAACAAATTACAAACAAGTCACCATATACAAACCTGAGATTCATTTTCATGTGGGCACACTCAGTAAATCCATGAAGCATAATAGAATCAATGGAAGACTGTACCCACAAATAACTAGTGTGTAAAGACAACTAGGCAAATGCAAAAGAAAGAAATAACAATAATAAATACATAAGCAATAAATATTGAGAACATGAGATGAAGAGTCCTTGAAAATGAGTCCATAGGTTGTGGGAACAGTTCAGTGATGGGGGTGAAGTTGAGTGAAGTTATCCCCAGAGGTTCAAGAGCCTGATGGTTGAGGGGTAATAACTATTCCTGAGCCTGGTGGTGTGGGTCCTGAGACTCCTGTACCTTCTTCCTGATGGTAGCAGCACCACATGTAGATGAGCTCAGTGGTGGGGAGGGCATTGCCTGTGATGGACTGGGCCATACCGTCTACTTTTTGTCTGATTTTCCGTTCATAACATTGGTGTTTCCATACCAGGCTGTGATGCAAGAAGTCAATATATTCTCCAGCACACATCAATAGGAGCTCGTCAAAATTTTAGATGACATGCAGAGTCTTCACAAACTGCTAAGGAAGTAAAGACACTGCCTTGCTTTTTTCGTAATTGTACTTGTAAGACCATAAGACAAAGGAGCAGAATTAGACCATTTGGCCCATTGAGTCTGTTCTGCCATTCGATCAGGGCTAATCCTTTATGCCTCTCGTCAGCTCCACTCCCCAGCCTTCTCCCCATGATGTTTGATGCTGCGTTCAATCGAGAACCTATCAATCTCTGCCTTAAATATGCCCAATGACCTGGCCTCCACAGCTGCCTGTGGTAATAAATTCCACAAATTCACCACCTCTGGCTTAAGAAATTTCTCCATCTCTGTTTTAAATGTATGCCCCTCTATCCCGAGGCTGTGCCCTATTGTCCTAGACTCCCCACCATGGGAAACATCCTTTCCATATCTACTCTGTCGAGGCCGTTCAACATTCGAAGGTTCCAATGAGATTCCCCGCTCATCCTAAATTCCAGTGAGTCAGACCCAGAGCCATCAAACGTTCCTTGTATGATAATACCTTCATTCCCAGAATCATCTGTGTGAACCTCCTCTGAACCACCCATAATGCCAGCACATCTTTTCTTAGATGAGGAGCCCAAAACTGTTCACAATTCCCAAGGTGAGACTTCACCTGTGCTTATAAAGCATTGGCATCACATCCCTGCTCTTGTATTCTAGACCTCTTGAAATGAATGCTAACATTACGTTTGCCTTCCTCACCACTGATTCTACCTGCAAGTTAATGTTTAGGGAGTTTTGTAGAGGGACTCCTAAGTCAATTTGCATCTCAGATTTTTGGATTTTCTCCCTATATAGAAAATAGTCCACATAGTTATTTCTACTATCAAAGTGCTTGACCATGTATTTTCCAACATTGTATTTCATTTGCCACTTACTTACCCATTCTCCTAATCTGCCTACATCCTTCTGCAGCCTGCCTGTTTCCTTAATGCTACCTGTCCTTACACCAATCTTTGTATCATCTGCAAACTTGGCAACAAAGCCATCTATTCCATCATCTAAATCATTGATATACAGCATAAAATGAAACGGTCCCAATACTGACCTCTGTGGAACACCACTAGTCACTGGCTGCCAACCAGAAAAAGATCCTTTTATTCTCACTCACTGCCTCCTACCAATGTTCTAACCATGTTAGTAACTTTCCTGTAATGCCATGGGCTCTTAACTTGGTAAGCAGCCTCATGTGTGGCACCTTGTCAAAGGCCTTCTGAAAGTCCACATATACAACATCCACTGCATCCTCTTTATAACGTGTAACCTCCTTCAAAAATTCCAACAGGTTTGTCAGACAGGACCTTCCCTTAAGGAAACCATGCAAACTTTGTCCTGTCTTGTTCTGTATCACCAGGTACTCCACAAGCTCATCCTTAACAATTGACTCCAACATCTTCCCAACCACTGAGATCAGGCTAACTGGTCTATAATTTCCTTTCTGCTGCCTTCCTCCTTTCTCAAACAGTGGAGTAACATTACAATTTTCCTGTCCTCTGGCACCATGCCAGAGTCCAATGATTTTTGAAAGATCATTAATAATGCCTCCGCAATCTCTACTGCTACCTCTTTCAGAACCCTAGGGTGCAGTTCACCTGGTCCAGGTGACTTATGTACCTTTAGGCCTTTCAACTTTTTGAGCACACCCTCTCTTGTAATAGTAACTGCACCCACTTCTCTTCCTTCACTCACTACAACATCAGGCAAACTGCTAGTGTCTTCTGTAGTGAAGACTGATGCAAAATACTCATTTAGTTCATCTGCTTTCTCATTGGCCCCTGTTAGTACTTCTCCAGCCTCATTTTCTAGTGGTCTTATATCCACTCTCATCTCTCTTTTATTTTTTACATAATTGAAAAAGCTTTTACTATCCACTTTGATACTGTTTGTTAGCTTGCTTTCATATTTCATCTTTTCCCTCCTAATGATTCTTTCAGTAGGGTTTTAAAAGCTTCCCAATCCTCTTTCTTCTCAGTAATTTTTGCACCCCCTCTTTTGCTTTTACATTAGCTTTGATTTCCCTTGTCAGCCACGGTTGAACTATTCTGCCATTTGAGTATTTCTTTGTTTTAGGAATACATTTATTCTGCACCTTCCTCATTTTCTCCCAGAAGCTCATGCTCTGCCAGCATCTCCTTCCAATTTACTTTGGCCAGCTCTTCTCTCATACCACTGTAATTTCCTTTACCACACTGAAATAACGCTTTGTCAGACTTTACTCTCTCTCTATCGAATTTCAAGATGATCTCAGTCACATTATGATCATGGCCTCCTAAGTGTTCTCTTGCCTTATGCTCCCTAATCACCTCCAGTTCATTACATAATACCCAATCCAGTAAAGCTGTTTCCCTAGTAGGCTCAACAACAAACTGTTCTAAAAAGCCATCTCGTAGACATTCAACAGACTCACTCTCTTGGGATCCATTTCCAACCTGATTTTCCCAATCAACCTGCATGTTGAAATCTCCCATGACTATCATAACATTGCCCTTTTGACTCGCATTTTCTATTTCCTGTTGTAATCTGTGGTCCACCTCCCAGATACTGTTGGGAGGTCTGTATATAAGTGCCATCAATGTCCCTTTACCCTTGCAGTTTCTTAACTCAGCCCACAAGGATTCAATAGCTTCTGATCCTATGTCACATCTTTCTACTGATTTGATGCCATTTTTTACCAGCAGAGCCTCGCCATGCCCTCTGCCAACCTTCCTGTCCCTCTGATAATGCTGTAACCTTGGACATTCAGGTCTCAGCTACAACCATCCTTCAGCCATGATTCAATGACGGCCACAACATCATACCCGACAATCTGTAAAAGTGCAAAAAGATCATCCACTTTATTTCTCATACTCCGTGCATTGAGATATAACACTTTGAGTGCTGCATTTGCTACTCCTTTTGATTCTGCACCCCTAATGCACTGATACCCACCCTGCTGGCTGCAATTATGTCCTATCATCCTGCCTGTTCTTGCTGACAGTCTGACTCACGCTATCTTTGCTTTTTTACCATCCTTCCTAACCTGAGTCTCTTCTCTCTGGTTCCTACGCCCTGCCAAATTAGTTTAAACCCTCTCCAACAACTCTAACAAACCTGCCTGTGAGAATATTGGTCCCCCTCGGGTTCAGGAACAACATGACACTTTAATACAGGTCATAGTACTAAAGTACCCTGAAGTAAACCCAATGACCCAAGAACCTGAAGCCCTGCCCCTGCATCTGCACCAGCTTCTCAGCCCGACATTAATCTGCCAGATCATCCTGTTTCTACCCTCACTGGCGTGTGGCACAGGCAGCAATTCGGAAATTACTCCTCGGGATGTCCTGCTCCTCAGCTTTCTACCTAGCTCTCTAAATTCTCTCTTCAGGACCTCTTTGCTTTTTCTTCCTATGTCATTGGTACCAGTATGTACCAGGACATCTGACTGCTTTTCCTCCCTCTTCAAGATGCTGTGGGCTCACAACAGATCCTCTGAAATGATAACTCTAAGGAACTTAAAGTTGCTGACCCACTCCACCTCTGATCCCCCAATGAGGTCGGTTCATAAACTTCTGGTTTCCTCCTTCTGAAGTCAATAATCAGCTCCTTTGCCTTGCCAACATTGAGGGAGAGGTTGTTGTTGTGGTACCACTCAGCCTGAATTTTATATCTCTCTCCTATATTCTGATTCGTCACCATCTTGGATTTGGCAACAACAGTGTTGATGTCAGCAAACTTAGGTATAGCTGTGGAGCTGTGCTTAGCCTCAGAGTCATAAGTATAAAGTGAGTAGAGCAGGGGGCTAAGCACACAGCTGTGTGCTTCACCTGTGCTGATGGAGATTGAGAAGGAGAAGTTGTTGCCAATCTGAACTGACTGGGGTCTGCAAGGGAGGAAATCAAGGATCTAACTGCAAAAAGAGGTATTGAGGCCAAGGTTTTGAAGGATATTGATTAGTTTTGAGGGGACGATAGTATCAATGGCTGAGCTGTAATCAATAAAGAACATTCTGATGTATGCATCTTTGTTGTCCAGATGTTCCAGGATTGAGTGAAGAGCCAGTGAAATGGCATAGCTGTGCTGGTGGGCAAACTGGAGGAAATCCAAGTCACTTCTCAGACAGTGAGAGTAGGAATGCGATGAGGTGGAGGATAAATGCGTGGCTGAGGGATTGGAGCAGGGGGCAGGGATTCAAGTTTTTGGATCATTGGGACCTCTTTTGGCGCAGGCGCGACCTGTACAAAAAGGACGGGTTACACTTGAATCCCAGGGGGACCAATATCCTGGCAGGGAGATTAGCGAGGGCTACTGAGGTACTTTAAACTAGAATGGTTGCGGGGTGGGAATCAAATTAAAGAGGCTAGGCGTGAGGAGGTTAGTTCACAACAGGGGGATGGGAACCAGTGCAGAGAGACAGAAGGGTGTAAAGTGAGGGTAGAAGCAAAAAGTACTAAGGAGAAAAGTAAAAGTGGCAGGCCGACAAATCCAGGGCAAGCATTAAAAAGGGCCACTTTTCAACATAATTGTATATGGGCTAAGAGAGTTGTAAAAGAGCGCCTGAAGGCTTTCTGTGTCAATGCAAGGAGCATTTGTAATAAGGTGGATGAATTGAAAGTGCAGATTGCTATTAATGATTATGATATAATTGGGATCACAGAGACATGGCTCCAGGGTGACCAAGGATGGGAGTTCAACGTTCAGGGATATTCAATATTCAGGAGGGATAGACATGAAGGAAGGGGAGGTGGGGTGGCGTTGCTGGTTAAAGAAGAGATTAACGCAATAGAAAGGAAGGACATAAGCCGGGAAGATGTGGAATCGATATGGGTAGAGCTGCGTAACACTAAGGGGCAGAAGACGCTGGTGGGAGTTGTGTACAGGCCACCTAACAGTAGTAGTGAGGTCGGAGATGGTATTAAACAGGAAATTAGAAATGTGTGCAATAAAGGAACAGCAGTTATAATGGGTGACTTCAATTTACATGTAGATTGGGTGAACTAAATTGGTAACGGTGCTGAGGAAGAGGATTTCTTGGAATGTATGCGGGATGGTTTTTTGAGCCAACATATCGAGGAACCAACTAGAGAGCAGGCTATTCTGGACTGAGTTTTGAGCAATGAGGAAGGGTTAATTAGCAATCTTGTCGTGAGAGGCCCCTTGGGTAAGAGTGACCATAATATGGCGGAATTCTTCATTAAGATGGAGAGTGACATAGTTAATTCAGAAACAAAGGTTCTGAACTTAAAGAGGGGTAACTTTGAAGGTATGAGACGTGAATTAGCTAAGATAGACTTGCAAGTGACACTTAAAGGATTGACGGTGGATATGCAATGGCAAACATTTAAAGGTTGCATGGATGAACTACAACAATTGTTCATCACAGTTTGGCAAAGGAATAAATCAAGGAAGGTAGTACACCCGTGGCTGACAAGAGAAATTAGGGATAGTATCAATTCCAAAGAAGAAGCATACAAATTAGCCAGAGAAAGTGGCTCACCTGAGGACTGGGAGAAATTCAGAGTTCAGCAGAGGAGGACAAAGGGCTTAATTAGGAAGGGGAAAAAAGATTATGAGAGAAAACTGGCAGGGAACATAAAAACTGACTGTAAAAGCTTTTATAGATATGTAAAAAGGAAAAGACTGGTAAAGACAAATGTAGGTCCCCTACAGACAGAAACAGGTGAATTGATTATGGGGAGCAAGGACATGGCAGACCAATTGAATAATTACTTTGATTCTGTCTTCACTAAGGAGGACATAAATAATCTTCCAGAAATAGTAGGGGACAGAGTGTCCAGTGAGATGGAGGAACTGAGCGAAATACATGTTAGTAGGGAAGTGGTGTTAGGTAAATTGAAGGGATTGAAGGCAGATAAATCCCCAGGGCCAGATGGTCTGCATCCTAGAGTGCTTAAGGAAGTAGCCCAAGAAATAGTGGATGCATTAGTGATAATTTTTCAAAACTCGTTAGATTCTGGACTAGTTCCTGAGGATTGGAAGGTGGCTAATGTAACCCCACTTTTTAAAGAAGGAGGGAGAGAGAAACCGGGGAATTATAGACCAGTTAGCCTAACGTCGGTGGTGGGGAAACTGCTGGAGTCAGTTATCAAAGATGTGATAACAGCACATTTGGAAAGCGGTGAAATGATCGGACAAAGTCAGCGTGGATTTGTGAAAGGAAAATCATGTCTGATGAATCTCATAGAATTTTTTGAGGATGTTACTAGTAGAGTGGATAGGGGAGAACCAGTGGATGTGGTATATTTGGATTTTCAAAAGGCTTTTGACAAGGTACCACACAGGAGATTAGTGTGCAAACTTAAAGCACACGGTACTCGGGGTAAGGTATCGATGTGGATGGAGAATTGGTTAGCAGACAGGAAGCAAAGAGTGGGAATAAACGGGGCCTTTTCAGAATGGCAGGCGGTGACTAGTGGGGTACCGCAAGGCTCAGTGCTGGGACCCCAGTTGTTTACAATATATATTAATGACTTGGATGAGGGAATTAAATGCAGCATCTCCAAGTTTGCGGATGACACGAAGCTGCGTGGCAGTGTTAGCTGTGAGGAGGATGCTAAGAGGATGCAGAGTGACTTGGATAGGTTGGGTGAGTGGGCAAATTCATGGAAGATGCAATTTAATGTGGATAAATGTGAAGTTATCCACTATGGTGGCAAAAATAGGAAAACAGATTATTATCTGAATGGTGGCCGATTAGGAAAAGGGGAGGTGCAACGAGACCTGGATGTCATTATACACCAGTCATTGAAAGTGGGCATGCAGATACAGCAGGCGGTGAAAAAGGCGAATGGTATGCTGGCATTTATAGCGAGAGGATTCGAGTACAGGAGCAGGGAGGTACTACTGCAGTTGTACAAGGCCTTGGTGAGACCACACCTGGAATATTGTGTGCAATTTTGGTCGCCTAATCTGAGGAAAGACATCCTTGCCATAGAGGGAGTACAAAGAAGGTTCACCAGATTGATTCCTGGGATGGCAGGACTTTCATATGAAGAAAGACTGGATGAACTGGGCTTGTACTTGTTGGAATTTAGAAGATTGAGGGGGGATCTGATTGAAACGTATAAAATCCTAAAGGGATTGGACAGGCTAGATGCAGGAAGATTGTTCCCGATGTTGGGGAAGTCCAGAACAAGGGGTCACAGTTTGAGGATAAAGGGGAAGCCTTTTAGGACTGAGATGAGGAAAAACTTCTTCACACAGAGAGTGGTGAATCTGTGGAATTCTCTGCCACAGGAAACAGTTGAGGCCAGTTCATTGGCTATATTTAAGAGGGAGTTAGATATGGCCCTTGTGGCTAAAGGGATCAGGGGGTATGGAGGGAAGGCTGGGGCGGGGTTCTGAGTTGGATGATCAGCCATGATCATAATAAATGGCGGTGCAGGCTCGAAGGGCCGAATGGCCTACTCCTGCACCTATTTTCTATGTTTCTATGTTCCATCACCAGCCTCTCAAAGTATTTCATCACAATGGATCTAACTGCTATTGGACGATAGTCATGGAGACAGGTCACCAAATTCTTCTTAGGCACTGGTATAATTAAAGCAGGTGGGTAACTTGGACTACAGAAGTGAGAGGTTAAAGATATTAGTGGACACACCAGCCAGTTTATCAGCACAGGTCGTAAGTACTTGGCTAGGTGTGAGGGTAAGTTTGTTTTAGTTAGAGTGCGTTGCCTGGTATGGTGGTAGAAGCAAATACATTAGAGATTTTTAGGAGGTGTTTTGATAGGCACATGGATGTGAGGAAGATGGAGGGATATGGACATGGTGTAGGTAGGAGGGATTAGAGTTTGAGTGTTTTTGATTAGCTTTTTAGCTGGTTCAGCACAATATTGCGGGCCATAGGGCCTGTTGCTGTGCTGGACTGTTCTTTGTTCTATGTGCTAAGGTACATGCAATATACAGTAGTTGAGGAATACAGTAGAAGTGTAAATAAGAAGGATATTTGCATGGGGAACATTCCTATTGTGACGAGAATACACATAAATTAAGATGTTTGCTGGCCTGGGCTTGCACCAGTGGCATCAGCAGTGGTCTGCCACCTGTCCTCAGGGGAGGGAGAGATAAGGCACGCAATAAAGCAGCATTTGGAGGTGTTAATGAAGGAGCCATCAGTCTGGGTATTGTCAAGAGCGACTCCCCCTTTGAACCTTGAACTGTTTGAAGTGATGGACAGGCGATACCCCAGCAGGGGGATAAAAAGGGACAGGTTCGCTAAGGCGACACACACGACACTGGAGGTAACGAGACCCTGGAAGTGGTGCGCCTCTCACGAGTCGGTGGGAAGTATCGGGCCACAAACGCACAGGGTGGAAAGGTATGATCAGCGGGAACCCGGTGTGTGTCCACCCTTGCCTGGGTGCCAGGTTCACTGCAGAGGATCGACCGCATCTGGAGGAGGGGTCACAGTCGGTGACCTCAGGTGACATCACAAAGGACCCGCCCGAAAGCTGCTTGTGAGCAATATTGCCGGTCTGTGAGTGAAGCCGTGTCTGAATGATCAGTCGTTCCCGTTCTCTCTCTCTCTCTCCCTCCCCCCACATTGTCCATCGCCATGGCAACGATTACTGCGAACTGAACTAAATTGAACTGGACTTTGTGTCACTTTGAAATTGGTCATTTACCCCTAGACAACGATAGAGCTTGATTGATCCTGTTATCTTAATTCTGTGCACATGTGTGTTTATCATTGCTGAACTGTTGCATTTATTATCCTTTCGATTACTGTGTTGCTTGTTTCTTTAATAAAACTTTCTTAGTTCTAGTAATCCAGACTCCAACTGAGTGATCCATTTCTGCTGGTTTGGCAACCCAGTTACGGGTACGTAACACTATACATACATACTAGGCAAACCAATATAACAGTAAGACACGAAATGCTGGAGGAACTCAGCAGGTCAGGCAGTATCTATGGAGGGGATTAATAGTGACAGTCTCAGTCATGATCTTGAGAAAGTCACTATGTCCTTGATATCCCAAGGACGCAGCCTGGAAGGCGAGCATGCCTATGGGGTTCTGGGATTTTGTGGCTCTGGGGATGGGCTGATTCTTGGCCGGTGCCACTGACTGAAGCGTCACGGGAAAAGACGGAATATCGGGAGCAGCGGGTTCACTGCCGGGGGTTGTGTGTCTGGAGAGCTGTGCCTTTTTGGGCTGACTCTCTGGGCTTGGAGATCGGAAGAAGCGATGCCACAGACTTCAAATGTTGTAATCAGTGAGTTGCTTGTTATGTCTCCCCTCTCACTGTGAAATGGGGACATCTCTTTTCCCCCTATTAGGGCCTGTGGTATGTCGAATTACCGGGTGAACAAGTAGTTTTTGGTGTACTGTAAGTCTGTGTCTTTATTGATGCTTTGCTGCACACTTGAGCACTCAGTGGAGGGTGCCGATGCCTTTTCTGCTGGTGGGGGGTGGGGAGGGTTGTTGTCTCATTGCTGTCTGTGCATAGGAGGGGGGAGCTGCGGGGGGGCTTTGGGGTTCTAACATTTTAACTATCATTCATTCTATTGGGGCACTCATCTGTTTTTGTGGATGTTTGCGAAGATAGAGAATTCCAGTATGTAGAAATTCAATAGGTACATTTAATTGAGAAACACATCAGAGAACAGGCTATTCAGATCTAGATGTGTATATTAATAACCTACTAATTGATGGGTCTCTAGGGAATATTGAATATAACATGATAGAATTTAATATAAAAATTGGAAGTGATTTGCTTCAATATGAGACCAGGGTTAAATCTGAATAAATCAAAACTCGCAAACTACAACTACATGAAACATGTTGGCTGAGTGTTTTCAGCTATTTCTGTTTTTATCTCAGATTTCCATCACCTGCAGGTTATGATTTTTATTTCCAGGATTGAAAGCCTTACATACAGGGGAGTTACTCGCATGGGTGGAGCACTGGCTGATTGGCAGAAAACAGAGAGTGGGAATAAAGGGATCCTGTTCTGTCTGGCTGCCATTTACCAGTGGAGTTCCACAGGAGTCGGTGTTGGGACCGCTGCTTTTTACGATGTATGTCAATGATTTGGACTATGGGATTAATGGATTTGTGGCTAAATTTGCAG
Source organism: Mobula hypostoma (assembly GCF_963921235.1). Classification (NCBI taxonomy): domain Eukaryota; kingdom Metazoa; phylum Chordata; class Chondrichthyes; order Myliobatiformes; family Myliobatidae; genus Mobula; species Mobula hypostoma. Next base: position 109,524,563 of record NC_086100.1, on the reverse strand, counting down.
ATGATACAAAGATAGGTGGAGGAGCGGGTAGTGTTGAGGAAACAGAGAGCCTGCAGAAAGACTTAGATAGTTTAGGGGAATGGCAAAGAAGTGGCAAATGTAACACAATATTGGAAAGTGTATGGTCATGCACTTTGATGGAAGAAGTAAACAGGCAGACTATTACTTAGATGGGCAGAGAATTCAAAATGCAGAGATGCAAAGGGACTTGGGAGTCCTTGTGCAGGATACCCTAAAGGTTAACCTCCAGGTTGAGTCGATGGAGAAGAAGGCAAATGCAATGTTGGCATTCATTTCTAGAGGAATGGAATACAAGAGCAGGGATCTGATGTAGAGGCTCTATAAGGCACTTGTGAGACTACACTTGGAATATTGTGTGCAGTTTTGGGCTCCTTATTTTAGAAAGGATATACTGACACTGGAGAGCATTCAGAGAAGATTCACGAGAATGATTCCAGGAATGAAAGGGTTGCCATATGAGGAACATCTGGCAGCTCCTGTGCTGTATTCCTTGGGGTTCAGGAAAATGAGGGAGGAATCTCATAGAAACATTCCAGATGTTGAAAGGCCTGAACAGATTAGATATGGCAAAGTTATTTCCCACGGTAGAGAATTCTAGGATAAGAGGGCACGACTTCAGGACTGAAGGACGCGCGTTTAGAACAGAGATGCAGAGAAATTACTGTAGTCAGACGGTAGTAAATCTGTGGAATTTGTTGCCACGAGTGGCTGTGGAGGCCAAGTCAATGGGTGTATTTAAGGCAGAGATGGATAGGTTCTTGATTAGCCAGGGCATCAAAGGGTATGGGGTGAAAGCAGGGGAGTGGGGATGACTGAAAGACTTGGATCAGCCCATGATCGAATGGCAGAGCAGACTCAATGGACTGAATGGCCTACTTCTGCTCCTATGTCTTATGGTCTTATACCAGGGTTTTTAATTGAAATGGGTGTAGTGTAGAGTCAGTACATTTTGTTTACCTGGATATTCAGAAGTTCTTTGACAAGGTGCCACACAAGAGGCTGCCAGACAATATTCGAGCCCATGGCAATGTAGCAAAGATACCAGCACGGATCGAGGACTGGTTGACTGTCAGCAGGCAAACAGTCAGAATAAAGGGGCCTATTCTCATTAGCTGCCGGTGACTAGTGGTATTGTGCAGAAATTGGTATTGGGAGTACCGCTTTTTATGTTAAATGTTACTGATTTGGATGACGGAATTGATGGATTTGTGATCAGGTTTGCAGATAATATGAAGGTAGGTGGAGGGGCAGGTAGTGCTGAGGAAGCAGAGAGTCTGCAGGAAGATTTAGACAGATTAGGGGAACAGGCAAAGGAGCAGCAGTTGGAATACAGGGTAGGGAAGTGTCAGGTCATGCACTTTGGTAGAAGGAATAAAGTTGTCTGTCATGATGGAGGGTGGAGCAGAACTGAAGGGCCGAATGGCCTAATTCTGCTCCAATGTCTTATGGTCAAAATCTTCAAAGATTCCTGATGTGTTTGAACAGTTCCCAGCAATTGGAAGGTAGAATACATAACCCCAATATTTAAAGGATGGGGAGAGTTATAGAAGGAACTAAAGGCAGCTACTGAACATTTAGACTGACATCAATAGTGGAGAAAAGGCTGAAAATTGGTAAAAGAACACTGAGAAAATAGATTACTAATGTGCAGAGGCAGCATGGGTTTATTCAATTAAATCGTGGTTGCCATGGTAGCGTAGCAGTTAGCTATTACGGCTCGGGTCATAGGAGTTCAGAGATCAATGCAGACGCCATCCGTAAGGAGTCTGTACCTCCTCCCTGGGGAATGCGTGGGTTTTCGCCGGGTGCTCCTGTTTCCACCCAAAGTTCAAAGGTGTACTGGTTACTAGGTTAATTGGCTATTGTAAATTGTCCTGTGGTTAAATAGGGGGTGTCTGACTGGCATGTTTGAGGGGTCAGAAGGGCCTATTCCCCACTGTATCTCTAAATAATTTAAAATTAACCAATGCATTGGAGTAGAAGAACATGTAAAAGGAACCAGCTGATTTGGGATCTCTGAACAGTTTTCAGAAAGTTCTCAAAAATTACTCGTAAACCAAAATAGGTGATTGTTGTTTAAAATTACAACCATGTCAAACACCTCATCTGTCCACTTTCGGTTAGCAGAGATGGAGTGGAGTGCTAAGCAAACCTATTCTAGGAAGCAGGTACTCCACCACAGTATGAAGTTGGCAGCCATTAATTTGACAGCTTTAACGCTGGTGCAGTTATACAGGTCTTTAAAGAAAGGATAACTTTCGGGAAAAGGGCAGTACCATACACACACGCACGCACACACACACACACACACACACACACACACACAAATACATACATTGAAAGGTCCTCAACCTGGAGGATCGGTAGTTATAGAAAAAGGACATTGCTGACTTACAGAAAGTTTTCAGCAAATGGATCCCTTGTTTAACTAGGGGACTACCTGTTATGATTGGAGGGTGTGGGGGGGTGCGGGGAAGCAGGGCTCCCCCCCCCCCACTACAACTGAATTTCAGAGGAGCACCATTGAGAGCATCCTGACAAGTTGCATCTCCATCTTGTATGAGAGCAACAGAGCATCAGACAGTTAGTCCCCACAAGGGACTGTGAGAACGGCTGAGAGGGTCATAGGGGTCTCCCTACTATCCAGTGGGGACATTTATCAGGAGCACTGCATACGCAGAGCCCTTGGTATTATCAAGGATCCCACCCATTCATCTAGCATCCTCTTTGACTTTCTACCATCAGGCAGGAGACTCCGACAAAAACAAGAACGGTCAGGTCCGCAAACAGTGTCTTCCCTCAAGCCATTAGGCTTCTGAACTTCATGCTGCATCACATTTGAAGTGTCACTGGATAATTCGTGTAACACCCTGGGGAAGGTTTCACTGCTAGTGTAATGGTTTCTCTGTAGCTGCAGTGTTTGGGTTATGACTAGAGATAACAGGGGCTTTGGAATGTGCAGCGTCCAATGAGGGGAGTGATTTTCTTTCTTGTGTGCCTGAGATTGAGGGATTCATAGGCTTTTGTTTGGTGGAAGATGGAGAGAGAAGATGCCAGAATGGAGAGGTCGTGGACTGCAGGACGGAGTGAACATTGAAAGAGGTCAGGAGTTGACAACGCCCGGGGGAAATCGATGGAGAACGAATGGATAGCAAAGTCGTGAAACATTAGACTGTTTCATTAAAATGGAGCTTTTTCTTTACTAACCCTCTAGTCAAATTAAGGTACCGATTCGTAACGGAAAACATCACGCAGCACTCACACAAACGAGATTTCACAAGTTTGGCAGGGCTGAAGACTGTCTTCCCCTAGACTAACGCTGCCAGCCAAACCATTTGTATTGTACCCTACAATATTTAATTTATGCATTTCACTTTGTTTATCTATGCATAATTTACTAATAGATTAATTCTTATTTTCCTCACTTATTGTGGGTTATGTGTACTACTGTGCTTTAAACCTGGTCTGGAGAAATGTTGTCTCGTTTGGCGGTATACAGGTACATGACAATAAACTTGACTTGATATGACAGACTTTTATTTTGAATTTTGTAACAATCATATAGATCATATAACAATCATTTAGTTTCCAACTAGTTTAATAGAAGTATATTCTTTAATAAGCATATTAAACCAACAATGATATTATCTAACAGAATAGCACACTATTGCTTTAACAAAATAATAATAACCCTTTGTTTGTTACTCCCAGTAAGTGTTAAAAACCAGCAAACCATAAGACATAGAGCAGCGTTCAGCCATTCAGCCCATCAAGTCAGCACCGCCACTCCATCATGGCTGATCCTGGATCCCACTGAACCTCATACACCTGCCTTCTTGCCATATCCTTTGATACTCTGACCGATCAGGAAATGATCATCTTTCGCATTTAATATGCCCATGGACTTGGCCTCCACCACAGTCCGTGGCAGAGCATTCTACAGATTCACTACTGTCGAACTAAAAAAAAATTCCACATAACCTCTGTTCTCAAAGGTCACTTCTCAATTCTGAGGCTGTACCCTCTAGTTCTGGATACCCCCTCCACAGGAAACATGGAAACATCCTCTCCACATCCACCCTATCTAGTCCTTTCAACATTCGGTTGATTTCACTGAGATCCCTTTGCATTCTTCTAAATTCCAGTGAGTACAGGCCCAAAGCTGCCAAGCGCTCCTCATATGTTAACCCCTTCATTCCCATAATCTCCAATGACAACACATCCTTTCTGAGAAATGGGGCCCAAAACTGTTGACAATACTCCAAGTGCAGCCTGACTATTGTCTTATAAAGCCTCAGCATTATCTCCTTACTTTTATATTCTATTCCCTTGAAATAAATGCCAACATTGTATTTGCCTTCTTTTACCAGACTTAACCTGAGAATTAACTTTCTGGGAGTCTTGCAGGAGGACTCTGAAGTCCCTTTGCACTTCTGATGTTTGAATTTTTTTCCCATTTAGATAATAGTTTGCACTTTTGTTCTTTTTACCAAAATGCATTATCATACATTTTCCAAACTGTGTTCCATCTGCCACTTTTTTTGCCCATTCTTTTAATTTGTCTAAGTTCTGCATTACTTCCACAGCACTACCTACCCCTCCACCCATCTTTGTATCATCCACAAACTTTGCTACAAAGCCATCAATTCCATTACCCAAATCATTGACAAACAATGTGAAAAGTAGTGGTCCCAATACTGACCTCACAGGAACACCACTGGACAACGGCAGCCAACCAGAAAAGGCCCCTTTTATTCCCACTTGCTGCCTCCTGCCTGTCAGCCATTCCTCTATTCATGCCAGTATCTTTCCTGTAACACCATAGGATTTTATCTTGTTAAGCAGCCTCATGTGAGGCACCTTATCAAATGCCTTCTGAAAATCCAAGTAAATGACATGCACTGACTCTCCTTTGTCCACCCTGCTTGTTACTTCCTTGAAGAACGCCTAACAGATTTGTCAGGCAAGATTTCCAATTACAGAAACCATGCTGATTTTGACTTATTTATCATTGGTCTTCAAGTACCCCAAAACCTCATCCTTAATGATAGACTCCAACACTTTCCCAACCATGGATGTTAGCCTAACAGCCTATAATTTCTTTTCTTTTGCCTTCTTCCTTTCTTAAAGAGTGGAGTGACATTTGCACTCTTCCAGTCCTCCAGGACCATGCCAGAATCATGTGATTGTTGAAAGATCATGACCAATGTATCAGTCATCTCTTCAGCAACCTCTCTCAGGACTCTGGGATGTAGTCCATCTGGCCCAGGTGACCTATCTACCTTAAGACCTTTGAGTTTGCCTAGCACATTTTCCTTTGTAATAGCAATGGCCTCACTCCTGCTCCCTGACACTCACAGACCTCTGGCACACTGCTAGTGTCTTCCACAGTGAAGACAGATACAAGGTACTTAGTAAGTTCATCTGTCATTTCTTTGTCCCCCATTACTACCTCACCAGCATCATTTTCCAGTGGTCCAACATTAACACTCACCTCCCTTTTCACTTTTCATATAACTGAAAAAACTTCTGGTATCCTGCTTAATATTATTGGCTAGTTTGCCCTCATATTTCATATTTTCCCTTCTTACAACTTTTTTAGTTGCCCTTTGTTGGATTTTAAAAGCTTCCCAATCATCCAACTTCCCACTCACGTTTGCTACTTTATTTGCCCTTTCCTTGGCTCTTATGCAGTCCTTATCTTCCCTTGTCAGCCACGGTTTGATACCCCTGCCATTTGAGAACTTCGATTTCTGTGTGACATATCTATCCTGCGCCTTATGAACTATCCCCAGAAACTTCAGTCATTTCTGCTCTGTCAGTATCCTCCTCCAATCCACCTAAGTAAGCTCCTCTCTCGTGTCTCTGTAATTCCCTTTATTCCATTGCAATACTGATACATGTGACATGCTTCTCCATCTCAAATTGCAGTATGAATTCAATCCTATTATAATCACTGCCTCCTCAGGGTTCCTTTACATTAAGCTCCCTAATACACAAATCCCAATCTAAACTAGCCTCTCCCAGAGAAGGCTCAAGCTCAAACTGCTCTAAAAAGCCATCTCATAGGCATTCAACAAACTCCCTCTCTCGCGATCTGACATTAACCTGATTTTCCCAATCCCCTTGCATATTGAAGTCCCCCATTACTATTGTGTCATTACCCTTATTACCTGCTTTTTTCAGCTCCGTTTGCAATCTCAACCCCACATCTTGGTACTATTTGGAGGCCTATATATGATTCCCACAATGTTTCTTTTTCACCATTGCAGTTTCTTAACTCCTCCCACAAAGTTTCAACATTCTCTGAACCTGTTACTTCTTTCTAAAGACGTAATTCCACCTCTTACCAACAAAGCCACACCACCGCTTATGCCTTCCTGTCTGTCCTTTTGATACAAAGTATATCCTTTGATATTAACATAGAACACAGAACATAGAATAGCACAGCACAGTACAGGCCCTTCGGTCCACAATGTTGTGCCGACCCTCAAACCCTGCCTCCCATATAAGCCCCCACCTTAAATTCCTCCATATACCTGTCTAGTAGTCTCTTAAGCTTCACTAGTGTATCTGCCTCCACCACTGACTCAGGCAGTGCATTCCACGCACCAACCACACTCTGAGTAAAAAACCTTCCTCTAATATCCCCCTTGAACTTCCCACCCCTTACCTTAAAGCCATGTCCTCTTGTATTTTGCAGTGGTGACCTGGGGAAGAGGTGCTGGCTATCCACTCTATCTTGTTATCTTGTACACCTCTATCATGTCTCCTCTCATCCTCCTTCTCTCCAAAGAGTAAAGCCCTAGCTCCCTTAATCTCTGATCATAATGCATACTCTCTAAACCAGGCAGCATCCTGGTAAATCTCCTCTGTACCCTTTCCAATGCTTCCATATCATTCCTATAGTGAGGCGACCAGAACTGGACACAGTACTCCAAGTGTGGCCTAACCAGAGTTTTATAAGCTGCATCATTACATCGCGACTCTTAAACTCTATCCCTCGATTTATGAAAGCTAACACCCCATAAGCTTTCTTAACTACCCTATCCACCTGTGAGGCAACTTTCAGGGATCTGTGGACATGTACCCCGAGATCCCTCTGCTCCTCCACACTACCAAGTATCCTGCCATTTACTTTGTACTCTGCCTTGGAGTTTGTCCTTCCAAAGTCTACCACCTCATACTTCTCCCGGTTGAACTCCATCTGCCACTTCTCAGCCCACTTCTGCATCCTATCAATGTCTCTCTGCAATCTTTGACAATCCTTTACACTATCTACAACACCACCAACCTTTGTGTCATCTGCAAACTTGCCAACACACCCTTCTACCCCTACATCCAGGTCGTTAATAAAAATCACGAAAAGTAGAGGTCCCAGAACAGATCCTTGTGGGACACCACTAGTCATAATCCTCCAATCTGAATGTCCTCCCTCCACCACCACCCTCTGCCTTCTGCAGGCAAGCCAATTTTGAATCCACCTAGCCAAACTTCCCTGGATTCCATGCCTTCTAACTTTCTGAATAAGCCTACCGTGTGGAACCTTGTCAAATGCCTTACTAAAATCCATATAGATCACATCCACTGCACTACCCTCATCTATATGCCTGGTCACCTCCTCAAAGAACTCTATCAGGCTTGTTAGACACGATCTGCCCTTCGCAAAGCCATGCTGACTGTCCCTGATCAGACCATGATTCTCTAAATGCCTATAGATCCTATCTCTAAGAATCTTTTCCAACAGCTTTCCCACCACAGACATGAGGCTCACTGGTCTATAATTACCCGGACTATCCCTACTACCTTTTTTGAACAAGGGGACAACATTTGCCTCCCTCCAATCCTCCGGAACCATTCCCGTGGACGAGGACATAAAGATCCTAGCCAGAGGCTCAGCAATCTCTTCTCTCACCTCGTGGAGCAGCCTGGGGAATATTCCGCCAGGCCCCGGGGACTTATCTGTCCTAATGCATTTTAACAACTCCAACACCTCCTCTCCCTTGATATCAACATGCTCCAGAACATCAACCTCACTCATATTGTCCTCACCATCATCAAGTTCCCTCTCATTGGTGAATACCGAAGAGAAGTATTCATTGAGGTCCTAGCTCACTTCCACAGCCTCCAGGCACATCTTCCCACCTTTATCTCTAATCGGTCCTACCTTCACTCCTGTCCTCCTTTTTTTCTTCACATAATTGAAGAATGCCTTGGTGTTTTCCTTTACCCTACTCGTCAAGGCCTTCTCATGCCCCCTTCTTGCTCTTCTCAGCCCCTTCTTAAGCTCCTTTCTTGCTTCCCTATATTCCTCAATCATCTGATCCTTGCTTCCTAAAACTCATGTATGCTGCCTTCTTCAACCTGACTAGATCTTCCACCTTACTTGTCACCCATGGCTCCTTCACCCTACCATTCTTTATCTTCCTCACCGGGACAAATTTATCTCTTACATCCTGCAAGAGATCTCTAAACATCGACCACATGTCCATAGTACATTTCCCTGCAAAAACATCATCCCAATTCACACCCGCAAGTTCCAGCCTTATAGCCTCATAATTTGCCTTTCCCCAATTAAAAATGTTCCTGTCCTCTCTGATTCTATCCTTTTCCATGATAATGCTGAAGGCCAGGGAGCGGTGGTCACTGTCCCCCAGATGCTCACCCACTGAGAGATCTGTGACCTGACCTGACCTGATTAAGCTCCCAAAAGTGGTTTTCTTTCAGCCACAACTCAATGATGTCCACAATGTTATATCAATCAATCTCCAATTGCACCATGAGTTATTCCACCTTATTCAGAATGCTACAGGCATTTAAATACAGCACCTTCAGTTCTGCATACTTCGTGCCTTTGAATTTTGCCTCTGTGGTACAATTTAACCCTTTGCTCTGACTGTGTTTTTATCCAATCATTGGCTTGTCCTTCCTTACATTCATGTTACACCCATCAGCTACTTGTAAACTTGCTGGCTCATCCTCATCTCTATCATCCCTGTTCCCATCCCCCTGCCATATTAGCTTAATCCACTCTCAGCAGCTTTAGTAAACTGGTCCTGCAAGAATATTGGTCCCCCTCAAATTGTTGTAGTATGTTTAGCACACAAAGTACAAGCTTTGTAAAAGTTTACCACAAATCCAAAATCAAACAGAAAAACAAATATAAAATGCTTTACAATAGGAAAATGCAGTTAGATTTGCTCTTTAAATGACAATATTCTTGATCTTCATGTTAGCAATGGTTACAAATATTGAGGTTGTTTGAAAATGCAAAAGAACAGACTTGCATTACTTTGCAACAATTACTGTTCACATACTTCCCACCAGAGCATAAAGTTCCCAAAATATTCTGGGTGTGAGATCCTAACGTACTTCAAAGCCACTCAGTTAACATTAATTAGAAAACTGCAGCAACTAATCTGAATGCAGTAGTCAACCTTTTCCCATTCCTTATGCATTGCTAAGGGATCCCAGATACCCAACTTAACCTAATAACTAATTTACATCTCACCTGAACAACAACACTTCACAATAGAATTTTTTTTCTTTTACAACCAATGTAAGGTTGAGAAGTTTACAAATTGATACTCCCAAGCCTTGCAGTCTTTTCCCTGAGGAGTAGGCAGCTGTGGAGGCCAAGTCTTTATATATATTTAAGGCAGAAATTGATAGATTCTTGACTAGTCATGGTGTGAAGGATCATGGGGAGAAGGCTGAGAAGGAAATTGGATTATCCATGATGAAATGGCAGAGCAGATTCAATGGACTAAATGTCCAATGTCTGCTCCTATATCTTGGGGTCTTATGGAGTAGTTATTGCACAATGTACTCTTTGTTTCATTACTCATATAAATCTTCTATGAATGTAATCAATTAATCACAGACTAATCATGTAAGATGATAATCATGATGTCACACTACGCTTTGGTTTATTGATGTGTGTTTTTAATGAAAGATTTATTAGAGTTTGGACTTCAAGCTTCCAACAGAAGGCTTATTGGAACAAAATTCGGCCCACCACCGTGGTCTCTCAAGTGCATTCTTGCCTTGAAGAACTGCTGCCCACAGGTTCTTATAAATCTGAACAGACAGAAAAAGCAAATTTATCCATACTTTACAAGATTGAAAACTTCAGAGTGAACCAGCAGATAATGGCAAACATACTAATTTGTGGTTTATTAATTGGGTGGCAAACTGTCACAGCAATAAGTTGCCTAGCTCCTGACACCTGGGATTAATGCTGACCTCCGGTGAGGCCTGGGGTTAGCATGTCCGAGTTTACCCGGGATCCTCTGGTTTCCCCTCACGTCCGAAAGACAGACTGACTGATGGATTAGTTGCTGCTTCAGGGTTACTCCTTATGTCGATAGATGGGAGGTGAATCACGGAACAGTGGACGGGTGTTTGAGATAAAATGTTACCGGGAAGTAAGTGGGGCAATGGGACAGGAGAGAACTCTCTGCAGACTGGAACAAACTTGATGGACAGAAAAATAATTATTTAGGACTAGTTTTGCTAGAGAGAAAATCTTGCATAAATTCATAACATAAAGGGAGCACATGAGGGAATATGTAAATCCTATTCAGTGCTTTATTCAATCCAGGAAAACCTAAATCTGTAGCTTTTAATGGTCTCAAATATTGGCAGATGTATCTACTGCATATCCTCTATGTAATTAGGGTGGTATGCTTATACAGTATCAGTGACCAGGGTTCAATTCCCGCAGATGCCGGTAAGGAGTTTGTACATTCTCCCCAAGATTGTGTGGGTTTCCTCCAGGTAATCTGGTTTCCTCCCACAGTCCAAAGACATAGGGTAATTGGTCATTGTAAATTGTCTTGTGATTGGATAAGGATTATATATTGGGAGTTGCTCGGCAGCACGGCTCAAAGGGCCAGAAGGACCTACTCCGTGATGTGTCTCAATAAATAAATATGAAGCTTACTGACACAGGTACGTAAAAAGCATTGAAATATTGTGTTGGCTGCTGATTCTCCATGAAAAAAACTAAAGCATAGTATGAGATGGAACTATAATAACTGTTTTGTTTAAGATGATTTCACACAAACTATGTATATAACAAATGATGATCAGTCCCTGACTTTTATAGTGGTGATCAGCAAGTGAAGACCATATTTCCAGTTAAGTTATAGTGTGAGGCCTGCAGAGAGAGAGGCTGGTGAATCAGTAACAGGAAACAAAGAAATGGCCAGTGGGTTGAATCAACTTTTTTGTATCACACTGAGGAAACTGCAAATATACTATACCTAGGACAAAAGATGGGCTAATTTTAAATAAGGGAGAACTTGTAAAAAAAAATCCAACCCCAAGGTAGAAAGTATTAGAGAAGCTCACAGACCTAAAGACTGACAGATCAACAGTATCAGATGACTTGCACAAAGGCTGAGAGGCTCCCTGCTGATTAACTTGGCATACTGAAGAAGTGCAGTGAAGCCAGCAAGCTGGGATGGGGAAAATGGGGCACTTCAGGTTGTAGATATCAAAATGCAAGGGATTGTTTTTTTGTTTTATATATTATTACACAAAATAATATTCATGCAAAGTTCAAAGTAAACCTGAAAAAGCCTTTGCTGTAGCTGGGAAATTGCCACAAGTATTAACCTCCTTGTGAACCTTATACTCACAGTTTTAGAACTCGTCTTAAAACCGTGGTCTCGAATGCTCAATAAAGATACGTTTCACTGCTCTGTTCTCTCTCTGTGTTGACCAGTGTTGTGAGTAGTGTTGCTCATAAATCTGAAATTGTTCAGTAAACAGCACAACAGCAGGTGCCTTGCAATATGATAAACCTTATTTCAGGTCTTTCTTCGTAATAGCACACTCAGAAATATAAAGGTGCAATTAAAAAAAAACACAAACTACTGTAACTAAGAGAGCAAAATAAAAATCAAATCTGGCTTTACCTCTCCATCTGCTTTTCCAATTGGCGAATTCAGAATAAAGTTAGGTGGGGCAAGGACATCTACTAATGCCACCGAATCATCTTTCAGCTATTTTAACACAAATAATTAACATATTCAATAGTCATACTTTCAATCTTACTTTTACTGTGAAACAACAATTGAACTGGATATTGCTCTAAGCATGAAAGGAAAACAAAGGTTTATTTTGATCTTCATTGGTCCATTTTTTAATAGTATTTTTTATATTCAGGAGTACAGTACTTGCTCAGTATTTTGCACCAAATATTTATTACAATGCATTATAATTATTAATTGTGAATGTATAACTCTTCCACCTTGCACAAGCATAGTTGGATAGATAGATACTTCATTGATCTCAAAGGAAATTACAGTGTCACAGTAGCATTACAAGTGCACAAATATACACATATTAGAAGAGAAGTAAGAAGAATAATGAAAAGTCTAACAGGAGAGGGTCACTTCCCCAGCTATAGGTTGACTCATTGTAGAGCCTAATGGCCAAGGGTAAGAATGACCTCATATAGTGCTCTTTGGAGCAGCGTAGTTGTTAGTCTATGACTAAAAATGCTCCTCTGTTCAGCCAAGGTGGCATTGGAGGGTGAGAAACATTGTCCAGAATTGCCAGGATTTTCCGTGGGGTCCTTTGTTCTACCACAGCCTCCAGTGTGTCCAGTTTGACTCCTATCACAGAGACAGCCTTTCTAATCAACTCATTGAGCCTGTTGGCATCACCTGCGTTGATGCCATTGACCCAGCACACCAATGCATAGAAGATTGTACTGGTGACAACAGACTGGTAGAACATGTGAAGGAGAGGCCTCAGGAAGTAGAGGTGACTCTGGCCCTTCTTGTACACAGCCTCTGTGTTGGTGTTCTACTTAAGTCTGTCAACCGGGTACTTGTAGGTCCTCACCACATCCACTTCCTCACCGTCAATACTAACAGGGAGTAGTGCAGGCTTGGTCTTCTTAAAGTCCATCAACTTCTCCTTTGTCTTACTGATGTTGAGCTGCAGATGATTCAGCTTGCACTATTTGATGAATTCCTCCACCAGGGCCCTGTATTCGTCCTCCCGTCCTCCCTTCATACATCCAACTATTGCTAAGTCATCAGAGAACTTCTGCAGATGACATGACTCAGTGTTGTATCTAATCGTTATTCTGATTTTTTTATAATTATGAAATTATACAGAGAAAAGCAAACTCCTGCTGATCAACAGAAATCTTATCACGGCAATTTGGGTATGCAACACCTGGTTCAGCATTTAAAAGATAATTGGTTACGTGTACCACCGTTAAGATACAAAAGGTGGCTTCATCATTTTTGCACCAAAAAGTTACATCACTATTTCAGTTTCAAAGAACATTTCTCTTTCTAGTGTGGCATTTTTCCAGCTCGTGAATACTCGAGTACGATTAATTTTGGATAGATTTTATTTTTCTCATCAGCCAATGCCTGTTTGGAAGTGGATTTATTTTATGCCAATATACAGTATTTCACCAAGGAACCTAACAGCCAGTACATGGAAGAAGTCAAGTTCTAGAGGAAGATACTTGTACGTAGAAACTGTATTTCATGCAGTTCTGGTGCACAGTGGTTTGCCGTAATGCCAAGTTGTTAAACTGATATCCTTGTTTTATGAAGCTGCTGACACAGTGATCTTCTCCCATTTAACAACACCTGAATTTCATTTATACAAGCAGAAATCAGCAGTCCCCCGAGCCTGTAACTGCTACCTCATTCAAGTGCTATCCATTGAGAAGCTTGATAGAGCCATTGCACTCTCTCTGTGCGGCAGCTGGAAAATTTGTAGTGGGTGGGAGCAGCCAATGGCAGAAAATGGAGGGTGAAGGTGATACTGAGGGAAACTGATGGGAAGTGTGGGGAAGTGTGAGAAAGGATGTGCAAAGCGGAGTTGGGGGATGGCTCCTCCTTGCCTGTGAGCAGCCTATTCAGACCCTAAGTGCTACTGGGCTGCTGCTGCCATTGTCAAACAGGGACATTGGTTCTAATATCCACAGTGCAGAGGCTCCAAGATTCAACAGGGATACCCATTTGAGACAAGGGATCTCTCCTATATTAAAATGGGTGAAACGTGAATGAAGGTGCCTAGCACAACTCCTTGGCGGGCCAAGATTCCATCAGAAACGGGTGCAGACACTTCAACCTGTTCATATCATGCTCACAACTTACCTGAGCACAGAGGTCTAAAACAGAATTCTGCACACTCTTTGCGGGCTTGTCACCTGAGAAATATCCCCCTGTGCATAAACAATGAATTGACCTGATTAGCTGTTGCAAATTATAGCATCAGTTTACCGTACTTTGAGGTAAAAGCTGTAGATACTAATAATTTACAAATGCCTCGTTTCCATTGTGATCCTGACATATGGTAAACAAAAGTTCCACGCAAGTGGCAAATTTACACATAATGAACTATAAAGGACAGGTTGTATAAAGCACTTACAGAACTTTCTGCTTTAAACGGATTTAATGTTCTACAATAAACACTCAGAAATATTTTCACAGATTGCCTGTGCTGAACCACCCACTGGGATTATAAATGAAAAAAAGACCCTTTTATTCCTATTTTGAACAAAAACTTGCATCTTTCAAGAGTAAGATTTCCATTTCTATTGTGCAGCATGATGAAAAAGTTGCAGAATTTCACCCTAAACTGTAATATCTTAAAATGATGACAACATTTCTGGCAGCACCAACATTCTGATGATGAAACATGAAAGGTTACTGGGAAGGAACAGTTAAAATCCACAGTGAAACGGTACTCTCAGCTGTTCACAATCATGTCTGAAACGATACATACATATCGAGATTTCGGCATTATTACAGAACAATTGCATCTTGAGAACTTTATCAAAGCAAATCCCATGGTAAACGTGGGCATATGAAATTAGTCTAAAGAGGCGTTTCCAGTAAAACTCACCTTGGTATAGGACGGCTACGTGTTTGGTAAGAGACCAAAGACCATATAAGGATGCCAGCTGTTTCAACACAGGCTGTAAATGAACTGGGGTGCTGGTACTATGAACAAAATCATGGAACTTTTGCAACACGCTGTGCTCGATGAAGGCTATTGCCAGTGATCTACAATAATACACCTAGAGGGGTGAAAGACAATGAATTCATATGAGAGTAGAATAAAGAAGTTAGATTAATTTAATTAGTGCATTGACAGAGGACACTTTCCAGAGCAGCAAGTGTGTTTGCGAGTTTTCCAGAGTGTAAGCTGTTGCTGATGCTGAAATTTAGGTACTAGAAGAGCTTTCAGTTTCCTTGCTTTATGTGTTTTTCTTGTTACTCATTCTTGGCTGGATCTAGTTTCCCCATAATGACTACTATAATTCATCATAGCTGTTGGTTCCTATCCACCTTCAGTAACCAGAGTTACTTCGTTAGCTGCCTCTTAACTCAAGTTACAACGAAAAGCAACATTATTCCAGCCAACAAATAGACATTTTTATTAACTCTGATATACAGCAAGTGTTATCTACCAGAGCTGTGGCTAATATCTCTTCTATTGTTAATAAAAAAAGTTTTGTTAGTACCATCACAAAGGGTAAAATGCAAAACCAAGCAGAAATTGCTGAGCATATTCAGTCATTCTGGCAGCATCAATGCAGAGTTAATATTTTAAATTGCCACAACTTGGAATAATCTGTTCTATATAAGTTTTAAATTGCACTGGGTGGAGCATGGGCTAGAGTCAGCCTGAGTTAGGAGAATGGATGGGCGAGAATGAGATTGGACTGTGAAAGTGAATTTTGGACGAGGTTTCAGCAACAAATGTAATGTAACTGGAAACTATGGAAACATGATAAAGCAATCCTGCCATAGAAACTCTTCAAGATAAGACATTCCTGGAAGTGCACATAGAATCATGGCATCACACAGGAAGGATACAGGAATTCAGGCCCAACACATCCATGCAGACTGTTCACCATCCATCTACAGTAATTGCATTTTATTCCCCTCAACTCTATGTCACTCCTTCACTCAGCTATAAGCGAGGGAAAATTTCCAAAGGTTTTCCAACCTGTCCATAAGCCATAAGATATAGGAGCAGAATGAGGCCATTGAGCCCATCGAGTCTGCTCCACCATTTCATCATGGCTGATCCCATTTTTCTTCTCAGTCCCAATCTCGTTCCTTCTGCCCGTATCCCTTCATACCCTGACTAAAGAAGACTCTATCAGCCTCTGCCTTAAATATACCCAATGACTTGGCCTCCACAGCTGCTTGTGGCAACAAATTCCACAGGTTCACTACTCTCTGGCTAAAGAAATTCTTCCTCATCGCCATTCCAAATGGACATCCTTCTATTCTGAGGCTGTGTCCTCTGCATTAGGCTCTCCTACCATAGGAAACATCCTCTCCACATCCACTCTATTGAGACCTTTCACCATTTGATAGGTTTCAATGAGATCCCGCCCCCTCCCATTCTCCTGAATTCCAGTGAGTGCAGGCCCAGAGTCATCAATGCTCCTCATATGACAAGCCTGTCAATCCCAGAATAATTTTCGGGAAACTCCTTTGAACTCTCCCTTGTATTAGCACATCCTTTTTTAGATAAGGGGCCCAAAGTAAGGCCTCCCCAGTGCCTTATAAAGCCTCAGCATTACATCCTTGCTTTTATATTAGGGACACGAGAGGAAACCTGAGCATGTGGACCAAGTAGTTACAGGGAAGACGTGCAAACTCCACACAAAGAGCACTGGAGGTCAGTATTTATCTCAGGTTTGTTGGAGGTAGCAGCTCCACGCGTGGTAGTATTGTGTTGCCTGGGACCGAACTAAATAATTATTCAAAAGTAAAGTGATGCTGGAAATGTGAAATAGAACAGGAATGTCTTTGTTAGATATATACTTAAGAGTGTTAATGTTTCACATCATTAGCACGGCTATACTGAATCAGTTTCTCTCCTGTCCTCAAATATTCTAGTTCATGTGTGTGTTTCTAGTTTCAACATTGATGTAGGCATACATGAGACAGGTATAGACGCGGTCTGTGGATTGGACTCTGGTTCACGTTATAATGTATTTCTGGTTTCTGGTTGCTTTATTTTTGTTGCTAATTTGGGTGATTTTGAATCGGGGTGGCCTGCAGATAATGAACACTGAACTGTGCTTGGTGGGGTGGGGGGGGGGCAGGGTTGATGTTTTTCTTTGAACGGGATCCATGGTTTTCTTTGGTTCATGGCTATCTGTGGGGAAGATAGATCCTAGGGTTGTATACGGCATAGACACTTCGATAGAGACTTTGAATCTTTGAAAATCAGCTTTTTGTAGCAACATCACAGTATATTATACATACAAGTTAACACAAGTTGAGAGAAAGAACAAGAAATGTCATTGTGACAGCTTTTCATGATGGCAGCTGTTCTTGAACCTCCAGGATCTTATACCACGGGCCTGATGAAAAGAGTATGGAGAAGGTGTGTTCTGGAGGGTTGTGGTCTCTGATGATGGATACCCAGCATTCATGATATTTTGCATTTTCTAAACTGCAGAGGTAGAGGTACGTGGCTACATTGGTGCAGACCTTTCAAAGGGACGATAAAGTGAAACTCAATCCAACATATTGGTATGTGAGAGGAGATCTGACATATTCAGTCAAAGGCACTTGTGAACGAAGAGGCAGTTGTAGCAAACTTTCCCACTTGGTTACCTGTTCACTTGCTCAGTGGAGGTTGGAGCAATCTCTGCTCGCAGACTCACTGATGGGCTGCTATTGTCGGCAACTCTTCACACAGACTGCACAGTTGTGGGCAGGACTCTCCCAGTTAGCCGAAGGAAAGCTGATTCCCAATGTATTGACAATATATTAGAACTCAAAATGCATCATGAAGGCCTGATTCAAGGTATAGTACTTAACTATTTTCAATTTCAATTGTGCGGTCTATGGAGGCTACAAGCTTTACAACTGAATAAACAGTAAGGCTAATTTTCCTGTACTGCTCGGGTAAAAGAATATCCAAAAGACATGTAATAATTGGGTAATTGGTCACTGTAAGTAGCCCTTAGCGTGTAGGTATGTGGTAGAACCTGGGGGAAATTGATGGGAACATGGAGAAATATTAAGCAAAATAGCATTAGTGCAAATGGGTGAATGATGGCTGGTACTCACTTGATGGGCCAAATGGCTTGTTTCTGTGCTCTATCTCTGGGTCTATGGCACTTCCTAGATCTAGATATTGAAAGTCAGTTGTAAATACATATCCTCATGATTTGCTACCCACTAGGAAAGTGATATACATTGGGAATGTGATATGATGAGAGGTATTAATTTTTAAAAATGTTTGACAGCTGTTTGAGTAGAGAAAAATGTAGCCTGGTGATGCACACTGTCTCAGAATGATTACCCTGATAATGCTTTGTATCTGTGAGATTATCTGGTTTTTATCAGATACTTCCTGAATCCCATTATCATCTAAAGAATACATAATTCTCTAATAAGTTATTACCCCTCAACCATCAGGAACTTGGACCAGAGGGGATAACTACACTTAACTTCACTCACCCCAACACTGAACTGTTCCCACAACCTATGGAATCACTTTCAAGGAATTTTCATCTCAAGTTCTTGATATTTATTGCTTTTTTATTATTATTATTAATATTTTGTTTCTTTTATTTTCTTTTTGGATTTGTAGAGTTTGCTGTCTTTTGCACACTGGTTGTCCATCTTGTGTGCAGGTTTCATTGATTCGATTGCGTTTACAGGGAATGTCCGCAAGGAAATGGATCTCAAGGTGACATATTTGCACTTTGATGGTAAGTTAATGTTGCACTTTGATCCTAAAGGTTAAAGGGTACATGAACTTAAAATACAACAGGAAAGAACAATTTAAGTAAAACAGATGACAAACCAATTCAAGCTGTTTATAGACAAGGGTCAACATTATGTAAAATTCTTCCACAATGAAGTGTCAGGAAACCAAATGTGACCGGAGAGGATGTAAAATTCAGCAGTAATACACTCAGTATTTTGGCAGGAGGTAGAAAAGGATTCCCAGAAGGAGACCATGTTCATCCAGGGTCAAGGGAGGAGATTTCCTGCCATACTTTATTCAAGAATGTGCAAGGACATCTGTGTTTCAGAAAAGGTCTTCACTGAGATGTGATACCTGCTTCAGCCACGTCTAATGAGACAGCAAATGTTCTTTCCCTGTTGGCCTTTGGAAGGTCATGGTGACCTTGACTTCTACAGATCAGCCTTACTCAAGGCTTATTCTGAACATATCCCATTCTTTCTGGACAGGAACCTCGTCATGGCTATCCCTCGAGGTCGAGGATGATGGTCTTCGTTCTGAAGAAGTGGCCCACAGAGCAAAGACACCTATGCATGTATTTATTGGAAGTGTATTTGATGTTGCGCTCCAAGAAGCACACGATACTTCACAAATCAACCAACTGATTCCAATGGCATGGAAACCACAATGATTGGAGCTGATGGATTTGTTGCAGCCTTCATCCGCCTTCACAGCCGTTGAGTTCGAAGTAATTTCGTCCGTCTGTTCCACTGTTGTGGTCTTGGTTGGATTGTTCTTTGTCAGGGACCTCACCCTCGACCTTACCGCCATGGGTAACCCTACCAGGAGCATAGCTCCAGACGGCATCGCTCTCGGGATCTCAGGACCACACAAGCTTCTCCACCACGACAAGGTGACAATCCATGGAGAACCGCAGATAAGAACCAGCAGTAAGAACAAACACAGTTGTCACCGGACACTCCAGGCTTCTCCATGAAGGCTCTAACGGAATATATACTATGCATCATATTTTAGGGACAGGTTAGTCAGGTTAACACATGCAGTATGCTGGAGGACCTCAGCAGGCCAGGCTGCGTCGATGGAAAGGAATAGATAGTTCACCTTTCAGGCTGAGGCCCTTCATCAGGCCTGTCTGTTCCTCTCCACAGATGCTGCCTGACCTACTGATCTCCTCCAGCATAATGTCAGTGTTTCTAGCAGCTGCAGAAACTCTTATCTACATGTTAATCCAGGTCGTGTTGTAAGATTCCACTTCCTCAGTCAGTAATGATGTGACCACACAAAGTCCGTCACATGGTTAATGTTCCGCACCCTAGGAGCAGAGATAACCTTCGCCTGTCATCAGTTCAGCTTCGCATCTGCATTTGAGGCTACAGCACAAACTCAAAGATGACTTCTATGTGACAAAGACTTTTCACTAACCACATGACTCTGAACTCTAGTGTGAAACCCATCAACCCATCTGTTCAGTAATTGGCACTTAGCAGAAAAAAAATCTGATATAGAAGACCACTGGCATATTCATGCATGAACCAGCCT
This sequence comes from Mobula hypostoma, assembly GCF_963921235.1. Classification (NCBI taxonomy): domain Eukaryota; kingdom Metazoa; phylum Chordata; class Chondrichthyes; order Myliobatiformes; family Myliobatidae; genus Mobula; species Mobula hypostoma. The sequence goes on along the minus strand of NC_086100.1, from coordinate 109,504,268 downwards.
GCAATACTAATTCCAGCAGGTCTGAAGATTTTGTGTTCTTCGCAACCTAGCACAACACTTTACAGTGCCAGTAACCTGGGTCCAATTCCTGCCACTGCCTGTAAGGAGTTTGTACAATCTCCCTGTGACCGTGTGGGGTTTTTTCCTGGGGTGCTCCGATATCCTCTGACGGTCCAAAGACGTACTGTTTGGTAGGTTAACTGGTGATTGTAACTGATCCTGTGATCAGGCTCATCAGGGGATTACTGTGCAGTGTGGCTCAAAGGGCTGGAAGGGCCTGTTCCACATTGTAAATAAAATCCTTACAATCATATCCAGCCTCCAGGTAAACAAATGCAGAGGAGGAGGAGAAGGAGAGAATGAATCTAAAGACCTGCATGCAATTAGCATGACAGTCAGCCATCCAGACAGTACGGCTGGGTAATAAGCAATAAACAAAAGAAAAACTGTTGGAAGTCAGTCCTTCCAGAATTTGATTATATCTAATTAAATGTTTGATTCATGAATGTTGGATACTCACATGCATATGCACACTTGCGTTCCAGCAATCTCTCTTTAGTCAGCTGGAAATCGATGGATGTATTGGGAAATCATACTTATTGAAAACAAATGTTCACTGTTGGATAACAAGGTGACTTCTGCCTTGGCTTCAGGGAAAGAATATGAAAGGACAGTTTTCTGTATGATTGTTACCGCTAAAGTATTCAAGAGAGGGCAGTGATGTTTGGGTCATTTACCAGGGCAGAAATGGAAATACAAGGGTCTCTGGGTACTGGTGGCTGTGACATAGAGTCACAGAGCACTACAGCACGGAACATTAGAAAATTTTTGACAAAAACAGACCTTTCGGCCCAACAAAACTTGCCAAATTCCAATTCACAAACAGGCTGTTCAGCCCATCTTGTCCATGCCAAACTGTTATTCTGCCTAGTCTCATTGATCTGCACCGGGATCCTACCCCTCCCATCCATGTACTTATCCAAAAGGCTTTTAAATGTTGCCATCAAACTTGCATCCACCATTTCTGCTGGAAGCTCGCTCCACACTTGCACTGATCACTGAATCACATCACTAGTCACAGCCTCCTGTCAGAGAGGCAACCATCTATTACCACTTCTCCCGCGCAGTCAATGTTGAATCCAATTTGCCAAGCAATTAATCGTTCCTGACCAGACTCCCATGAGGGACTTTGTCAAAGACCTTGTTAAAGTCCATGTACACAACATCCACTACCGTGCTTTCATCAGCCTTCCTGGTAACCTCCTTGAGAAACTATACAGGATTGGTTAGACATAGATCTACCAGCACAAAGCTACTTAGGCCCTGTCTTTCCAAGTATTTACTGTCCTGTACCTTAGAATATTTTCCAATAATTTATCCACCAATGGTGTCAGGCTCACTGGCCTATAATTTCCCAGCTTATTTTTGGAGCCTTTTTTGAACAATGGAACAACATTAGGTATCCTCCAGTCTTTTGACACCATACTCATGGCCAAGGACGTTTTAAATACTTCTGCCAGGGCCCCTGCAATTTCTGCACTTGCCTCCCACAGGGTCCAAGGGAACATCTTGTCAGGCCCTAGGGATTTATCTACCCTAATTTGCGTCAAGACAGCAAACACCTCCTCCTCTGTAATCTGGACATGGTTCATGGCCTCAGCTCTACGGACTCGGTGCCCATCTCCAGAGTAAGTACAGATGCAAAGAATCCATTTAAGATCTCCGCCATCTCTTTTGGCTCCATGCATAGATGACCACATTGTCCCTAGCTATCCTTTTGCTCTTAATATACAGAACTGTGCAAAAGTCTTAGGCACACATATATAGCTGGGGTGCCTAAGACTTTTGCAGAGTACTGTGGTAACTTTATGTCTTGCACTGTACTTCTGCAACAAAAGAAAACAAGTTTCATGACACATGTGAGTGATGATCAACCTGATTCTGATATGGGTCCCTATTGTGGACTGAGAGGGAATGGATCAGGGACAGGGGAATCGTGGTTGGGAAAAGGCGAAGGGAGAGGAAAGAGAGTGGGAGCACCAGAGAGACATTCTACAGTGATCAATAAACCAACTGTTTAGAATCCAGTGACCTTGCCTGGTGTCTCAGGGCTGGGTGTGTCCTGCACCCATGCCATCCCCACCCTGGCACTCCTTCTCTGCCACCTGTCCCACACCCCTCCTGCAGCGTTTCATCCCCATCAGTCCCAACATCCTTTCCTACAACTAAATCCACAAACTCACTCTCTACTCCACATTAACAAATACAGTACTGTGCTTAGGCACCCTAGCTATGTATATGTTACTAAGACTTTTGCACAGTACTGTATTTGCAGAAGACCTTGGGATTCTGCTTCACCTCATCCAATAGGGTAAATCCTCCCGGGAGGGGGGAGAAGATGGCAGTGCGACGACAGTGCGTTCGGCCACTTCGGTGATGAATATCTGTTACTTGTCAAGCAGGGGATCGTGCACAATCCTGATTTGATGGAGACAGACGTGAGAGCACAGCGGAACATCTGGAAAACTTCTGAAATGACTGCTTCGCTGCTGCTGCTACTGTGTGGTAACCGGAATCTCCGGAGCTGAAGGCCCCGAAAAACTCGGCTTTGCGTGTTTCAGTGGCCGGGGAGAGGTCGAAGGCGCTCGGCAGAGGATGGTGCTCGGGAGGCGGTATCAGAGAGGCTGCTCGGAAGCTCGGAGTTTTCGGACGGATGGACTCAGGTTCGGCTGCTTCCAAGGTATCGGCAAGTTGATGCTGCTTGGAGGTTTATGGCAAGGAGTTTCTCCCTTTTGCCACCTGCTATCGGGGACTCGGGAGTCGATCGACTCAGGACTTTTGAGAACTTTTTTTTTACAGTGCCCATGGTCTGTTCTTTATCAAATTATGACATTGCTTTGCACTGCTGTAACTATATGTTATAATTATGTGGTTTTGTCAGTGTTAGTCTTTGGTCTGTCTTGTTTTCTGTGATATCACTCCGGAGAAACATTGTACAGGTGTCCCCTGCTTTTCGAACGTTCGCTTTACGAAACCTCACTGTTACGAAAGACCTACATTGGTATGCTGATTTCGCTAACAGAAGGTGTTTTCACTGTTACGAAAAAAGTAGCGCCCAATTAAAAAAAATCAGCGCGCGATAAAAGGCAGCGCGCGCCCCGAGTAGCAGCTCTCCCCCGGATTCGGAACAGCATTCTTGCCGGCATTGCTTAAACACGTGCCTGTGAGCAGCCGTTTGCAAGATGAGTTCTATGGTATCGGAAAAGCCTGAAAGAGCTCATAAGGGTGTTACACTTAGTGTAAAAACTAGACATAATTAAACGTTTTGATCGTGGTGAACGAAGTAAGGACAACGTGAGTTTGGCTTGTGGAAGCTGATGAAGATGATGTTGAAAAGGTTTTGGCATCCCATGACCAAGAACTGATAGATGTAGAGCTGATGCAATTGGAAGAGGAAAGGATAACAATCGAAACCGAATGAGTAATGATAAAGTACGACTTTAATTTTGAAAGGGTACGTAGGTTTAGGGCATATGCAGGATGGTTTGAGTGCTTACAAAGAATTGTATGATAGAAAAATGCACGAGGCTCAGCAGTCAAGCAAGCCTTCCACATCAGCCACAGCAGACGACGAACCTTGACCTTCGACATCAAGGCCGGCAGTCATAGGAGAAGATGAGCTGCCTGCTCTACTGGAAACAGACGACGAGATGATACCCCAGTGTCCCACCACCCCAACACTCAGGCTGCGGACAGATATCGATTCATGGAAAATGCAGCCATAGCCGGGAGGCACACAGCACATCTTTAACAAAAATGCCGAAATAAACATGCTAATTAATTAGGTGCTGCCCAACATGTAATTGACGGCCCAGATCAGAGGCAATGCAATCAGCAATCGGGCCGACAATTATGTGCTGGGTGGGACCATTGAGAAAAGCAAATGATGTGATTAATGATTTATTAAAGAGCACATGTAGACTGTATGCCAGATGAGCCCCTCCAGTTGTCAGGGTCAACCTAATTTCTATGTGATACTCAAGTCAGGGCAGTACAAAATTTAGACAAAGCTGTTGCCCACGTAGCAGACTCCCCATCTCCATGAAGCTAATGAATCCAAAGGAATGGCAGAGACTGATATCGTTTGGCACCAGCAGCATCGCAGGGGTTGACAGTCGGGATTGAACTCAACGTAGGACGGCCTTAAGTACTTCAGCTCCAGACTTTTCTTCGGGGTTTACTGCTGAAGCCTTCCCCATGAGTGGGTATAACCGTAAGGCAGCTGAGGTTTAAGATCAGAGTTTTCCTTTTCCTAGATAAGCTGCCAACCACGGCTGATGAGCCCCATCTGCCAGAAGGGCTGGTTTTAAGGTGACAGTAACTCACCTTTGTCCCTTCTCCCATCAGCAGAAACGGTGCTACCGGGCCTAGCGAAGCCACACGCGAGGGGTGCAGGATGAATATCCACCAAATAAAAAGCAAGAGGAGACAAACGGATAAACGGAGCCCAAATTCAATTAAGAACAAAATGTTGCTTTCAGAAAACATGCAGATCAAAGTAAGATCTCCATATCTTATAATCTTGCAGAATGGCATAAACAAAATGAAAAAAATGTCTCTCCCCGAGTCATTTGTATAATTTACAGTGTCCTTAAAATTAATGACTAGGTTTGGCCAAAGAGAGGAAGAGAAGTGGGATATATAAATAGATGATCTTTCTTTCACCATTCCAGGATGATAAGTGAAGAATAGGACAAATTATACTATTAATTTGAGCTTTGTCCATAAATACTTTATATAATTCCCAATGACACACACAAAATGCTGGAAGAACTCAGCAGGCCAGGCACCAACTATGGAAAAAATGTACAGTCAATGTATTGGGCCAAAACCCTTTGGCAGGACTTCAGGTTTCAGCCCTAAGCATCGACTGTAATTTCTTCCATAGATGCTGCCTGGCCTGCTGAGTTTCTCCAGCATTTTATGTGTGTTGCTTGGATTTCCAGCATCTGCAGATTTTCTCTAGTTTATCATTACTAACTGTTTTATATTAGATGTCTTGCATCAGATACAGACTTACTGCTTGCTAATTCCCTCCTTTCTCGAGATTTGCTGAGTGGAGTTCATTCAGGATGTTACCATGGTTTTTTCATAACCTTTCTGTTCCTGCAGTGCAAGTTTGCACTGTTAATCTGCTTGGCCTTCAGCCAGTCCATTACTTTAAGGGGTCCCAAGGATAGCTTATTACCCTTTCATTTAATATTGCTGTTTTCAGAAATAATGTCATTTTAAATTGAACTGCTATGTCTAGCCACCTGAATAACAGCTTTATAAACTGCACATAGCCTATATTGAATTAATCCTGGTTGGAAGCTGTCCAATGTCCTGCAGCAAATTGTTCTTAAAGTATTTCTAAAAGTTTAATTTTTTCTAATACTTTGGACAGTTTTACAAATAAATCCTAAATTTCCTGTTATAACAATTAAAAAATACCCATGACTGTTGTTTGGGTTGACAATGGATAGAAGAGAAAGGTCAAGTAAGAAATGAACCGGGACTAGAATACACCTGAGAGAACTAGGTCACATGGATAGTGACTGGCTTCAGGTAACTTCTGATGTCGAAGGGTAATTGGTGAATAGATGGAACTATAGCTGTGCGTGTGCCTGGTAGATGAGGAAGTCAAAAGAAAGCATTAATGCCCTAATGCTTAGGGGGCAATAGGGCCCCCTAATGCGTGCCCTAATCCCAGACCTAGCCCTAACCCTAACCCTAAACCTAACCCTAACACGAGCACTTGCCCTAGCCCTAGACCAAACCCAAACCCTAACCCTAGCCCTAACCCTAACACTAGCCCTACCCCTAACCCTAGCCCTAGACCTAACCCAAGCCGTAGCCCTAGCCCTAAGCCTAGCCCTAACCCTAACCCTAAATAACCCAAACCACACCACACTAAAGGGCTTATATAACAGTCCTTTACCCTATCCCTAAACCTAACATCTCCAACCCTGTTACACACCCCCATAAACCCAAGCCCGTACCCCATCAAGGGGCCAAACTCGCCCAATATCACCAGCAGCTAGGCTCCTATTTCAGCCCTCCCCCCTACTGCAGTGGACACCCCCACACCCGCAATGCCAATTGCCACCCCACCCGCCGTGAATCCTCAACCCCCATTACCTAACTCTACCCCCGGGCATGTCCCTCCCCACAACACCCCTCAATGAGCTACCGCACAACCCCCAGATCACAGCACACAGTCCCTATAAAAAAGACCCCAAATCCAAACACTATCCATAGGCAATAACTCCACTATTGTAACTTAAACTCCAGAATGGAGGTTGAAGAGGAGGAAGATCTCAGTAAAGGAAAGTTGGGGACCGAGATGATGATGATGTGGGCCAAAAACAAAGTGGCAGGGTAAAGTGATACTGCATCTCCAGTACGAGATCCACAAACACTAGAGGGATATTTTGCCCACTGCCCGCATACTCGCATCCAAACCCTAACCCTAACCTTACCCCTAGCTATAGCCCTACCCCTAGCCTAAGACCTACCCCTACCCATAGCCCTAGCCCTAACCCTAACCCGGAGGGCGCTGGAGCTAGTTAACCCACTCGACGCCGATGCGGCCCCACTGCCCCAGTCACAGGAACAGAGAAGACGCCAGGTGAGCCCCTCCCCACCCATGAGCCCCTCGGAGAGGACGCAATCCAACCTAGGAGCAGGGGAGCCCCAGCCCACCGCCCCCACGGCCTCCCCGACCCAAGACTCCGAAGAATCAGCACCCCACCCCACACCAGTGCGGATGGGCACACAGACGAGGGGAGCCAGTACACGAGGACCGAGCAAGTCTTCCACCCCAGGGAACCACACAGCCCGAGAGTCGGAGGACATGGGACAAACAAGAGGACAGGTAACCTCTATTTGCAACAACCAGGAGGGTGAAATAACGAGGCATCCTCACTCTAAACAGAAAAATGTAACTTGGGAACTAAGGCCCCTTAAACCTATACTAATTATAGGCGACTCTAACATTTCCAGGATCAAAAGATGTCCTAATAAGGATGTTCAATTGGACAGCTTTCCGGGAGCCAAATTCACCCATGTCACTGCTATCCTGACAAAGTTAGAACCACAACTGGAAACTAAGAAGGTTATCCTTTCCTTTGGAATAAACAGTAGGTCACATCAACCAGCAACAGCGACTAAACAGCTTCAGCAATTATTAAGAATGGCCCATATAAAATTTCCCAGTGCCAGTATCTGGGTGCCAGAGCTGAACTTTAGCCACTGTTTGACAGAGGCAGAACAACCAACCGTGGGCCAACTAAATGAGGTTATTAAAACTAAGAATTATATCCCTGCAATCCCAGCGAGGCAGTTTAAGGTAGACACAGACCACATCCACTGGACAGAAAACACAGCCTTGACCATAGTCAAGAGGTGGATGCAGTCTTTAAACTAGAGTGGAGACAAAGCCGAGAGAGGCAGGGTCCACGACTGGGAGAGACCATCGTGAACCTCTCCCGTACATTCATCCCTACAGAAACCCAGCAAAAGGTTCTGAACAGGGGCCTCACTTTTGTACCGAATCCAAAACTCCATAAGGACCAGATTGAGGGGGACATGGATAAGTTCTACAGGAGAGTGGTACTCGTTGACTTTTTTGGGGAGACAGAACGTAGAAAGACCCCTTTCACCCCACCCTCAGACTGGATGCCCAAGAGGAGATACAGGTCAGAAGCGGTCCTACAATTTGAGAGCACACTGGATGAGATAATGGAGAGGGAGAGAGAGGTACAGGATAAACCCAATCTAACTAGGAAGGAGAGAGCAGCCCTGAAGGAATTGAGGGAAAATATGGATATTGTTATCAAACCAGCAGATAAAGGGAGCAGCATAGTGATCATGGACAAACAGCAATATCTATTTGAGGCACACAGGCAATTAAACAACACGGAGCCCTACACTAAACTAAAGGAACCCATATACTGGGAAACACACTCAGAAATCAGGAACATTCTGCGAGAACTAGAAAGGACTAGTTACCTCGGGAAGAAGCAGGTGGAGTACCTGACAGGGATAGAGCCACGAGCAAGAAAGTTCTATATCCTCCCCAAAATACACAAGAACCCAGACTCATGGACTGTTCCGGGAGAAATACCACCCGGCGGGCCCATCGTGTCGGACTGCAGCAGTGAGTCATACAGGATAGCAGAATACATTGATGCCTTCCTTAACCCACTATCGCAGAAACACTCTAGCTACATCAAGGACACGTACCACTTTTTCCGGATAGTCAATTCCATGTCAGTGCCCCCTGAGGCCATACTCTTCATCATGGACATCTAAAGCCTGTACACCAATATAGAAACGGACAGGGGTATAGAGGCAGTGAGGGATATCCTTCGGGAGAACCCTCAGCTAGAGAGACCAGACGAGGCCTTGATAGAACTCCTTCACCTCAGCCTAACTAAAAATGACTTTGAATTCAATAATGAATTCTACTTACAAGTCAAGGGCACAGCGATGGGAAAGAAGTTTGCTCCAGCCTATGCCAATATATACATGGCAAAATGGGAGCAAATTGTTCATCCAAACTGCCCCAAGAAACCCATGTGTCTCTATAGATACCTGGATGACATCTGGGGAGTGTGGACACACTCGGAGGTAGAATTAGAGGAATGTATTCAAATCCTAAACACTCATCATCCATCCATTAAGGTTAAGGCCGCAACAGATAGGGAGAAAATTGACTTCCTGGACACTACGGTATTTAAACAAGCACCAGAAAATGGCAGCCAGAAACTAGCCACCAAAGTATTCTTTAAAACCACAGACACACACACCCTCCTACACACAGGGAGCCACCATCCCAAACACACCTTCAGAGGCATTGTCAAAGGACAGCTGACCCGGTTTCACCGCATTTGCACCAGGGCAGAGGACTTCTACCAAGCCACTACTATCCTCTTCTCTGCACTTAGACACAGGGGCTACAGCAGACGGAGACTCAGACACATCAAATCTGACTTTTTAAAAAGTATCACAAATCCCTGACCACGGGACAACACAACACAGAAACTACCCTTGATAACAGGATACAGTGGGATGGCAGTGAATATCCACAAGACAGTCAAAACACACTTTGAAAATCTAAAGGAGGAAGGGGGGACACTGGGACAATACACCATAGTTTCAGCCTTCAAAAGGGGTAGAAACTTAAAAGACATACTAGTCAGTACCAAAGTACGAACAGCGCCAAACTGCCAGGTGGGAAACTGCAGGGCGTGCATATACATCAGAATTTCAAAAAGCATACACAACAGAGCTACAGGGAAGTGGGCTGAGATAGAGCAGAGGATAACTTGCGAACAAAAGAATGTAGTATATGCAATCCAGTGTAAACAATGCCATATCATATACAGAGGGGAGACAGGCAACAGCCTGAGAACCAGACTCACAGGACACCTCAGTAACATCACAAGAGGAAACCAAAACAGACCAGTTAGTAGGCACTTCCTGGAGCATGGAATGTACTCCTTAGCAATCCTGGGCCTGGAAACCAACATAAACTGGTCAAAGCTCCAAAGAAAAAGAGCAGAGAGGAGATGGATTGAAAGACTACAGACGCATTCCCCAAACGGCCTAAACGAGGCCTAAAAAACCAGGCCAGCAACATAAAATGTACTCACTGAAGGGCCAACACTGCACCCCATAATTTTAAAAAAATTGAGAAAATTAGAGTAGGGAAGAAGGGGAAGATCCCCTTCAGTCACCCACCCTGAAACAAGTTAAGACAGGGGACCATTAAATAGGAAAGGTTCGTCTTACTTTGGAAATAGAGCCTAACAACTAGGCCCCAGAACAGAACCTAATTCCCCAAGTAGAGAGTAGTAAAACTAGAAACTATAACGCTGCAGGAGATAACCACGAGGAAGAACAGACGCGTAATGACCGATTTAATCCAGACACAGCACTTGCCCCAACTTCCCAGCTTCCTCCATGGGGAAGAATACATCCCTAGCACATGACCCTGCCCTGAAACCTAACATCTTCACACCCCATAAACACAGATCCTCTTCTCGCCAGAGGGGCAAACTCACCCCACATCACCAGTTATACCTCCCGCCACCCAGCGGGCCCCCCTCAACCCTACCCCCCCAACCTAATCCTAACATCCGGAGGACCACACACCTCAACTAAACCCTAACCCTAATTTCCAAGAGACCGCGCACCCCAACTAAACCGGTCAGCACCCCAAATAACCCAAACCACAACACACGGAAGGGCTTATATAATAGTCCTTTGCCCTACCACTAAACCTAACACCTCCAACTCTGCTACACACCCCCATAAACCCAAACCCTCACCCCAGCAAGGGGCCAAATTCCCACTGCCTGCATACTCGCATCCTAACCCCAGCCCTGACCCTAACCCTAACCCTAACTTCCAATGGACCGCGCACCCCAACTAAATCGGACAGCACCCCAAATAACCCAAACCACATCACACTAAAGGGCTTATATAACAGTCCTTTACCCTAGCCCTAAACCTAACATCTCCAACCCTGCTACACACCCCCATAAACCCAAGCCCTTACCCCATCAAGGGGCCAAACTCGCCCAATATCACCAGCAGCTAGGCTCCTATTTCAGCCCTCCCCCCTGCTGCAGGGTACACCCCCACCCCTGCAATGCCAATTGCCACCCCACCCCACCTCCCTTCGCCGTGAATCCTCAACCCCCATTACCTAACTCTACCCCCGGGCATGTCCCTCCCCACAACACCCCTCAATTAGCTACCGCACAACCCCCAGATCACAGCACACAGTCTCTATAAAAAAGACCCCAAATCCAAACACTACCTATAGGCAATAACTCCACTATTGTAACTTAAACTCCAGAATGGAGGTTGAAGAGGAGGAAGATCTCAGTAAAGGAAAGTTGGGGACCGAGATGACGATGATGTGGGCCAAAAACAAAGTGGCAGGGTAAAGTGATACTGCATCTCCAGTACGAGATCCACAAACACTAGAGGGATATTTTGCTCACTGCCCGCATACTCGCATCCTAACCCTGGCACTAGTCCTAACCCTAGCCCTAACCCTAAACCTAACCCTAGCCCTAGCCCTAGCCCTAACCCTAATCCTAACCCTACCCCTAACCGTACCCCTAACCCTAACCCTAGCCCTAACACAAGCCCTAACCCTAAACCTAGCCCTAACCCTAACCTTAATACGAGGGCCAGATTAACCTGGCTTCACCACATGAGCCTATCCGCCATAGCATCTCATACCTGACTACTCAAAACTCGGCAGCCATACCTCTCTCAGTCACACATATGCATCCACCAGCCCAACACTCAAACCTAATCCTAATGTCCAAGGGGGCACACACCCCCACAAACCCTAGACACATCCCGATTATCCCTCACCACACCCCCACAAACCCTAGGCACACCCCGACTAACCCTGGCCACACCCCCACAAACCCAATTACCTTTGTCATGAGGGGCAAGATCCAAGAAAGGCAAGTGTTGGACCTGGTTAATGAAGGTGTGGGCCAGATGAAAGTTGCAGGGTGGCGCGAAATTGAATCTCAAGTGAGGAGATCAAAAAGCACAAGAGGGCTGATTTGCCCACTGACCGCATACTCTCAACCTAATCCTAACTCTACCCCTAACCCTAACATTCAATCTATCAAAAAGGCATTCTGATAACGAGACTTCTACAATGGAATTTACCACCAAAAAAGTAAAGCCACATGAATAGGAAACAGCAGTGATATTGTCTAAGGCTAAAATATAGATTCAAATGTAAACTTTAAATCCAATTATTCCAATTATGTCTCCAGCTAATATATACATCATATGTGCTATAAAACTTACAAAGGTAGAACATTTTTCAAAACATCATCGCTATACATCATCCAACTATTAACAGATTCCTTTTGGCCATTGTTCTGTTGCATTGTGAGCAACAGCTGAATTGATTCATTCTTTTCCTCTGACCTCACAAGGAAAAAGTTCTGAGGAGAATGTTAACCCAGCCATTGAAAATGGAAATATGTGTGTGTTGTGTTGCATAGCAGCAAACACCATAGTGAAGTCAAATATTTAACCCATTGTACTGGTATGAAACTGGCTGCAGTTGATGTTGAGACTGCATTAAAATATTCATCTTGTTTGGGCTGAAATAAAAATATGTATTCAGTAATTATCTTTTTAAATTTCTACTTAACGTCTGAGTCATGGGTCTCAGTTCTTCCATTTTGGTGTCATATTGGCTTAATAAACTCCAAAGCAACAATCCCCATTTCATTAGTTGGATGAAGCCATCGATCATGACTGAGCCAAAGCAGTCATTAAGTCATAGAAAAGTACGGCCCTTTGGCCCATTTAGTCCATGCCAAACCAGTTAAACTGCCTACTCCCATCGAACTGCACTCGGACCATAGCCCTCAATACCCCTACCATCTGAGTCCCTGTCCAAACTTCTCTTAAGTATATGCACACCTCTAAATTTGATTGGATCCATTTTTGGTGAACAAAAATAGCACTACTGTTCGCCCTAATGTGAAAATGTAGATGCCACAAAAGAAAAAAAAGTTAAACTCTTGCTTTAAAAAGTTACTATAATGGCGTCTTCCCTTCAAGAAATGTTAAATTTGACCTGAGTGATTAAATAGGTAGCTGCCACATCATTTATTCACAGACTGGCAAGGAGCAGGTCAGCCTGAGGAGAGGAGGAGGTAGGGAGAGTGATGATAAACAGCAGTGGATGACAGGAGACTGGAGGAAGGGGTAGGAGATGAGCTACAGCACATGGGACTGCACATGGACCTGACTAGATGACACCGACAGAAGACCAGTTACACCCTTGCTGAGAAACTCATGCTACCATAGACAGCAACAGTATCTCAACTACAGACTAGGACTATTCAATCAGGGATCAGGGCTGCAGGTAATCCGACATTTAATACACTGGAATGACTGATTTGGTGGACTTATACAACATGAAAATGTAAATCACCTACGTTAGCTACTTTTGCAAGCTTTGCACTTGGTTTAATTCAGGTAAAAAAGTTATGACCATGGGTTAGAACCATGCGACAAATGAGTAGAATTAGGCCATTTGGCCTACTGAACCTGCTCCTCCATTTAATCATGGTGTAATATATCTTCCCTTTCAACTCTATTCTCTGCCTTTCCCAATAACCTGTGATACAGTTACTAATCAGTAACCTATCAACCTTCACTTTAAAAATATCCAATGACTTAGCCACCACAGTTGTCTGTGGCAATGAATTCCACAGATTCACCACCATCTAGTTCAAAAAATTCCTCTTCATCTCTGTTCTAAAGAAGACATCCTTCTGTTCTGAGGATGTGCCACTATTGTAACGGACTTCTGCACCTCCAGGCTATTCCAGGCCTTCAAATACTCGGTAAGCCTCTATGAGATCCATCCTCATTCTTCTAAACTCCCGTGAGTACAGGCTCAGAGCCATCAAATGCTCCCCATGCATATGTTAACCCTTTAATAATCACAAGATCATTTTAGTGAACCACCTTTTGAGAAATGTATGATAATGCATCTTGGTAAAAGGAACAATAGCACGGACTATTATCTAAATGGGGACAAGATGGCTCAAAAATCAGAGGTGCAGAGGGACTTAGGAGTCCTCGTGCAAGACTCCCAGAAGGTTAATTTACAGGTTGAGTCTATGGTAATAAAGGCAAATGCAATGTTGTCATTTATTTCAAGAGGAATAGAATATAAAACCAAGGATATAATGCTGAGCCTTTATAAGACACTAGTCATGGTGCACTCAGAGTACTGTCAACAGATTTTGGCCCCATATCTCAGAAAGGATGTGTTGTCATTGGAGAGAGTCCAGAGGAGGTTCACGAGGATGATTCCAGGAAGGAAGAGCTTAGCATATGAGGCAGCTTTGGTTTTGTGTTCACTGGAACGTAGAAGAATGCATGGGAATCTCATTGAAACCTACCGAACGTTGGAAGGACCAGATATGGTAGATGTGGAGAGGATGTTTCCTACGGTGGTGGGGGGGGGGGGTGTGAGGGTATAGAACATAGAACATAGAACATAGAATAGTACAGCACAGTACAGGCCCTTCGGCCCACAATGTTGTGCCGACCCTCAAACCTTGCCTCCCATATAAGCCCCCACCTTAAATTCCTCCATATACCTGTCTAGTAGTCTCTTAAACTTCACTAGTGTATCTGCCTCCACCACTGACTCAGGCAGTGCATTCCACGCACAAACCACTCTCTGAGTAAATAACCTTCCTCTAATATCCCCCTTGAACTTCCCACCCTTACCTTAAAGTCATGTCCTCTTGTATTGAGCAGTGGTGCCCTGGGGAAGAGGCGCTGGCTATCCACTCTATCTCTGGAGACAGCTTATCCACTGATGTCTACTATAAGCCTACTGACTCTCACAGCTATCTGGACTATTCCTTTTCTCACCCTGTCTCTTGCAAAAACGCCATCCCCTTCTCGCAATTCCTCCGTCTCCATCGCATCTGCTCTCAGGATGAGGCTTTTCATTCTAGGACGAGGGAGATGTCTTCCTTTTTTAAAGAAAGGGGCTTCCCTTCCTCCACTATCAACTCTGCTCTTAAACGCATCTCCCCCATTTCACGTACATCTGCTCTCACTCCATCCTCCCGCCACCCCACTAGGAATAGGGTTCCCTTGGTCCTCACCTACCACCCCACCAGCCTCCGGGTCCAACATATTATTCTCCGTAACTTCCGCCACCTCCAACGGGATCCCACCACTAAGCACATCTTTCCCTCCCCCACTCTCTCTGCATTCTGCAGGGATCGCTCCCTACCAACTCCCTTGTCCATTCGTCTCCCTCATCCCTCCCCACTGATCTCCCTCCTGGATCCGTGTAAGTGGAACAAGTGCTACACATGCCCTTACACTTCCTCCCTTACCACCATTCAGGGCCCCAAACAGTCCTTCCAGGTGAGGCAACACTTCACCTGTGAGTCGACTGGGGTGATATACTGCATCCGGTGCTCCCGATGTGGCCTTTTATATATTGGCGAGACCCGACGCAGACTGGGAGACCGCTTTGCTGAACATCTACGCTCTGTCCGCCAGAGAAAGCAGGATCTCCCAGTGGCCACACATTTTAATTCCACATCCCATTCCCATTCTGACATGTCTATCCACGGCCTCCTCTACTGTAAAGATGAAGCCACACTCAGGTTGGGGGAACAACACCTTATATTCCGTCTGGGTAGCCTCCAACCTGATGGCATGAACATTGACTTCTCTAACTTCCGCTGAGGCCCCCCTCCCCCCGTACCCCATCTGTTACTTATTTTTATACACACTTTCTTTCTCTCACTCTCCTTTTTCTCCCTCTGTCCCTCTGAATATACCCCTTGCCCATCCTCTGGGTCCCCCCTCCACTGTCTTTCTTCCCAGACCTCCTGTCCCATGATCCTCTCGTATCCCTTTTGCCTATCACCTGTCCAGCTCTTGGCTCTATCCCTCCCCCTCCTGTCTTCTCCTATCATTTTGGATCTCCCCCTCCCCCTCCCCCTCCAACTTTCAAATCCCTTACTCACTCTTCTTTCAGTTAGTCCTGACGAAGGGTCTCGGCCTGAAACGTCGACTGCACCTCTTCCTACAGATGCTGCCTGGCCTGCTGCGTTCACCAGCAACTTTGATGTGTGTCACTCTATCTATTCCTCTTATTATCTTGTACACCTCTATCATGTCTCCTCTCATCCTCCTTCTCTCCAAAGAGTAAAGCCCTAGCTCCCTTAACCTCTGATCATAATGCATACTTTCTAAACCAGGTAGCATCCTGGTAAATCTCCTCTGTACCCTTTCCAATGCTTCCACATCCTTCCTATAGTGAAATGACCAGAACTGAACACAGTACTCCAAGTGTGGCCTAACCAGAGTTTTATAGAGCTGCATCATTGCATCGCGACTCTTAAACTCAATCCCTAGATTTATGAAAGCTAACACCCCATAAGCTTTCTTAACTACCCTATCCATCTGTGAGGCAACTTTCAGGGATCTGTGGACATGTACCCCGAGATCCCTCTGCTCCTCCACACTACCAGGTATCCTGCCATTTACTTTGTACTCTGCCTTGGAGTTTGTCCTTCCAAAGTGTATCACCTCACACTTCTCCGGTTTGAACTCCATCTGCCACTTCTCAGCCCACTTCTGCATCTTATCAATGTCTCTCTGCAATCTTTGACAGAACTGGAGGGTACAGCCTCAAAAATGAGGGGCAAACTTTTAGAACAGGAGTAAGGAGGAATTTTTTTAGCCAGAGAGTAGTGAATCCCTGCCACAGAATGCATTGGAGGCCAAGTCCATGGGTATATTTAAGGTGGAAGTTGATTGTTTCCTGATCGGTCAGGGTCAGAAAGGATACGTTGAGAAGGCAGGTGTATGGGGTTGATGGGATCCGGGATCAGCCATGATGGAATGGCAGACCAGATACTATGGTCTGAATGGCCTAATTCTGCTGCTATGTCTTATGGTCTTATGGACCCTCTCTAATGCCAGTACATCCTTTCTTAAATATGAGGCCAAATACTGCTCACAACACTCCATATATGGTCTGACCAATACCTTATAAAGTCTAAGCATTATATCCTTGTTTTCATTTTTTTTTTGGCGTGTGCCTGCGTGAGTGCAAGTCAGTGCGTGTGCGTGTGAGTCTGCTTGCGTGTGCGTGTGAGTCAATGCGTGTGCGTGTGAGTCAGTGCGTGTGCGTGTGAGTCTGCTTGCATGTGCGTATGAGTCAGTGCGTGTGCGTGTGAGTCTGCTTGCGTGTGCGTGTGAGTCAGTGCGTGTGCATGTGAGTCTGCTTGCGTGCGTGAGTCAGTGCGTGTGCGTGTGAGTCTGCTTGCGTGTGCGTGAGTCAGTGCGTGTGCGTGTGAGTCTGCTTGCGTGTGCGTGTGAGTCAGTGCGTGTGCGTGTGAGTCAGTGCGTGTGCGTGTGAGTCTGCTTGCGTGTGCGTGTGAGTCAGTGCGTGTGCGTGTGAGTCTGCTTGCGTGTGCGTGTGAGTGCGTGTGCGTGTGAGTCAGTGCGTGTGCGTGTGAGTCTGCTTGCGTGTGCGTTTGTGATGATGGATTTTTCATGGCTTTTTTTACAAGGCGTGGAGTGAGTGAGAGAGAGACTGTGTGACGGGCCACTCCTCACACAGACATTATGGCAGTATTTTCCCTTTATTTTACGAGGTTGAGTTGCGATCTCGACACTCGACCCGGCTCAGATGGAAAGCGCAATCGGGGGCGGGCCCGACTAGTTTCAAACCCGGGACCCTCCGTTCCCAGGTAAGATGCCGATGCCATTGTGCCACCAGCCGGCTCCTTGCTTTCACATTCTGGGAATGAACACTGACATTGCATTAGCCTTCCTTGCTACTTAATCAACCTGCAATATAACCTTAGGACTCGCAAGTCCCTTTGTACCTCCAATTTCTGAACCTGTTCTCCATTTAGAAAATAGTCTACGCCAGATGTTCCCAACCTGGGGGTCTACGGATCCCTTGCTTAATAGTATTGGTCCATAGCATAAAAAAGGTAGGGAACCCCTGGTCTCTGCCTTTATTCCTTCTATCAAAGGGCACGATCATACATTTCCCTACACTCTTATATCTTCATTCCTCTAATTTCTCCAGGTCCTTTTGCTCACTCCCTGCTTCCTCAGCATACCTGCCCATCCACCTATCCGTGTACTGCTTGTGTACTCACACGCACAGACTTGCACGCATGCAGGCACACGCCAAAAAATAAATGAAAACAAGGATATAATGCTTAGACTTTATAAGGTACTGGTCAGACCATATATGGAGTGTTGTGAGCAGTATTTGGCCTCATATTTAAGAAAGGATGTACTGGCATTAGAGAGGGTTCATAAGACCATAAGACATAGCAGCAGAATTAGGCCATTCAGACCATAGTATCTGGTCTGCCATTCCATCATGGCTGATCCTGGATCCCATCAACCCCATACACCTGCCTTCTCAACGTATTGTTTGGAAACAATCAACTTCCACCTTGCTCACAAAGCCATCAATTCCAACATCCGGGTCATTAACATATAATGTTTAAAGGATCTAACACCGACCCTTGCAGAACATTACTAGTTACCAACAACTAACCGGAGTAGGCCTCCTTTACACCCACTCTTTGCCTTCAGGCCACGATGACATATTTCCTGTGATGTCATGGGCTCTTAACCTTGTTTAGCAGCCCCATGTGCAGCACATTGTCAAAGGCCTTTTGATCTAACTTTGTTTGCTATTTTACTAATGGCAGTCAATGACCTCATTAGATGTGGGGAAAGCTTCTGGGAAAAAACACCACTCTGGAGAGATGGCGGAGGCATTAATGATGATCTTTCAAGAAATCGATAGATTCTGGCATTGTACCGAATGACTGGAAAATTGCAAATGTTACTCTGCTATTTAAGAAGGGTGGGAGGCAGCAGAAAGGAAACTATAGACCTGTTAGCCTGACATCAGTGGTTGGGAAGTTGTTGGAATTGATTGTTAAGGGTGCGATTACGGAGTACCTGGAGGCACATGACAAGATAGGCCAAAGCCAGCATGGTTTCCTGTAAGGAAAATCCTGCCTGGCAAACCTACTGCAATTCTTTGAGGAAACTGCAAGCAGAGTACACAAAGGGTTTGCAGTAGGTGTGGTGTACTTGGATTTTCAGAAGGCCTTTGACAAGGTGCTGCACGAGGCTACTTAGCAAGATAAGAGCCCATGGAATTACAGAGAAGTTACAAGTGTGGGTGGAGAATTGCCTGGTCAGCAGAAAACAGAAAGTGGGAATAAAGAGATTCTATTCTGGCTGGCTGCTGGTTACCAGTGGAGTTCCACAGGAGTCGGTGTTGGGACCGCTGCTTTTTACAATGTATGTCAATGATTTGATCTACGGGATTAATGGATTTGTGGCTAAATTTATCGATGATACAAAGATAGGTGGAGAAGCGGTTAGTGTTGAGAAAACAGAGAACCTGCAGAGAGACTTAGATAGTTTAGGGGAATGGGCAAAGAAGTGGCAAATGAAATACAATGTTGGAAGTGTATGGTCATGCACTTTGGTGGAAGAAATAAACGGGCAGACTATTATTTAGATGGGCAGAGAATTCAAAATGCACAGATGCAAAAGGACTTGGGAATCCTTGTGCAAGATACCCTAAAGGTTAACCTCCAGATTGAGTCGGTAGTGAAGAAGGCAAATGCAATGTTGGCATTCATTTCTAGAGGTATAGAATATAAAAGCAGGGATGTGATGCTGAGGCTTTATAAAGCACTTGTGAGACCACACTTCGAGTAGTGTGTGCAGTTTTGGGCTCCTTATTTAAGAAAGGATAAACTGAAATTGGAGAGGGTTCAGAGAAGATTCACGAGAATGATTCCAGGAATGAAAGGGTTACTGTATGAGGAATGTCTGGCAGCTCTTGGGCTGTATTCCCTGGAGTTCAGGAGAATGAGGGGGGAATCTCATAGAAACATTCCAAATGTTAAAAGGCCTAAACAGACTAGACATGGCAAAGTTATTTCCCATGGTAGGGGATTCTAGGGCAAGAGGGCAGGACTTCAGAATTGAAGGTTGTCCTTTTAGAACTGAGATGTGGAGAAATTACTTCAGTCAGAGGCTGATAAATCTGTGAAATTTGTTGCCACGTGTGGCTGTGAAGGCCAGGTCATTGGGTGCATTTAAGGCAGAGATAGATAGGTTTTTGATTAGCCAGGGCATCGTAGGGTATGGGGTGAAAGCAGGGGAGTGGGGATGACTGGAAGAATTGGAACAGCCCATGATTGAATGGCGGAGCAGACTTGATGGGCCGAATAGCCTACTTCTGCTCCTATATCTTATGGTCTTATGATGAACCGTAGCAGAAAGTGACTGATGGAGAGAACGTCCCATGGAAATGAATACAACATAATAAATCGAGGTTGGAGTAGGCCTTTCAAACCTTTGTGTCTGCTCTCCTATTTAATAAGATCATTATTTATCTTTTACTGGGCTGTCACCAGCCAAACTAATGGCAAGTCCTTTGGTTCCTTTAGTATCTAAAAATCCATTTATCTCTCAATATACTCATTGATTGAGCCCAGTGTTGCTTATGGATAGAAAATTCTAAAGACTGATGAACATATTTCTCCCCCTCACTGCCCTGAAAAGCTGAAACCTTATGTTGTGAATATGATCCTTGGTACTAGACACCTTAATAAGGGAGACATCAGCTCTGCATCTGCTCTTCTTGTCAAGCCCCTTAAAAACTTTGTACACTACAACAAGGTCACGGAGACAGTCCAGTTTAAAAAAAAAAGGCAAGAGGCAGACAAATTCACAGGTTCCTGAATAGTGAGTACTGGGTGATAATAAATAAAAAACGCAGAAATGGCTGGCTACAAGGAAAACAGATGCGTTTGACTGCACAAGAGATAACTGGATATAGTGTATTGAGCAGATTGAGCAGTAGTTTGAAGCAAATGAAATAGCTAATGAAAAGTGAATGTCAGTTTTGTTGAGTGTGTTGGTTTTAAAGGCGTATAGTTTGCTTAGAAATTCAAGTGCTCCAACCAAACCGGCTGAAATCAGCTTTGCTGACATCATGGAAGAATGTAGGAACATTTAGAACCAAAACCATTGCTGACTGCAGAATGCTTTAGGTTTCATAAGTGGAATCAAAAGGAAGGAGAGTCCATCTCAGTGATGAATTGAAGAAGTTGGCTGAGCAGAACACATAAAAATTGCTGGTGAATGCAGCAGGCAAGGCAGCATCTATAGGAAGTACAGGCTGAGCAGTGTCAGTTTGGTGATGGGCTTAGTGATGTACTATGAGATCATTTAGTTTGTGGAACCCTACAAGAAAACATTCAAAATGGCTGCTAACTGAAGCACAACTTACAATGAAAAGAGCAGTTGAAACTGCTGTATCAATGGAACAGCAGACAGAGATATAAATGAGTTGCAATCAGGAATGAAAGTGAGTGTGAACAAAAGTGCAACGTCTTAAACAAAAATCGGCCTGGCTGAATAAATTCTGTTAATGTTGTGACAGGGGCTCACTTACACCAAACCAATGCAGGGTCAAAGGTGAAACTTGCAGAAAATGCAACAAAGTAGGGCACGTACCAAGAGCATGTTGGACAGACAAGAATAAATGGACTGCACAGGGAAAAGAAAAAGATAAAAAGTCAAGTTGCAGTTTCAAAAAGAGCAGTAATCTGCATGATGTTGATGAAAAACCTGATAATGATGAGAGTGACACAGGACTGAATAGCCTTGAGATTTAAACGTGAAACCTAACAGCATGCAAGCAATATAGCTTACACCAAAATGAATGGGAAATTAATTATAATGGAATTGGACACTGGCTTGGCTATTTTAGTCATTCCACAAAATGTATTTGAATGACATTTCAAAGATACTGAACTAAAGCCTGCAGATACCCAACGATGAACTTAAAGTGAAGAAAAATAACTCCAATTCGTAACAGTGAAATGCAACAACCAACAAGCCACATCGGGCTTGTATGTGGTAAAAACAGGAGGAGCAGCATTGTGGGGCCATGATAGGTTGTGACAACTTGATTGGAGATCCCTGTACCATTGGCATGCCACATCCTTTGCTACTGAGTCAACTGACAGTGAATTCAGAAAGGTACTGGATGATGCCACAGCAGTGTTCAAGGATGGCATTGGAAAACTCAAACATATGAAGGGTAAGATAGCGTTAAATGAAAATGCCACACCAAAGTTTTACAAAGCCGGTCCAGTTCCTTTTACCATTCATGATAAAGTATCCGGTGAGCTGGATCACATGGAGGCTGAAGGAATTCTTTCCAAGGTGGAGTGGAGCCCTCGGGCAATGCCAGCGGTCCCAGCAGCCAAGAATGGGTCTGTGAGGGGTAGCATCTGCACCTAACCTACACTCTGACATAAAGCTATGGACCAGGTGCTGCAAGTCTGTCTGGACAGTGTTACCTGGATGACATCACTGTTACCAGTAAGGATGACAAGGAACGTCTCCAAATTCTTACGACAGTCTTAAAAAGATTCGAAGATTAAGAGCTCAAAGCACAGCACAACAAGTGCGAGATCTTTAAACCAAGCATCACATACTGTGGTCACCTTATTGATGCACAAGCACGCTAGAAAAATTCAAGCAATGGTGGATGCCGCAAAGCTGTTACAGTTGTAGTCCTTTTTAGGATACTTCAATTACTATAGCAGGTTCCTGCAAAACTTGGCTAGGGCTCCACCCCTTGAACTCATTACTACAGATCGGAAAGAAATGGCAATGGACAAAGCAGTGTGAGGTGTCTATCCAAAGGATAAAGGAAATGGTGATGCCAGGCGCTGAACTCACACATAATGATTCACATCATTCAGTGAAGCTTGCCTGTGATGGAAGTGAACACCCCATAGACTTTGTGCATTACATTCCCTTACCACTGCAGAGAAAACTTACACACAGATTGACAGTGAGGTCTCAAGTCTGGTTTGGTGTGTAAGATGTTTCAACCAGTATTTATATGGGAGAGAGTTCATCGTCATTACTGATGACCAACATCTACTGGTGTCCATTTTCAATCCACAGAAGTGTGTTTCACTAATAACAGCGGCATGAATGCAGAGATGGGCTCTGTTTCTTGAAGGACAGAATTGTAAGGGGACAACTAATCATGGAAGTGCTGACACTGAATCAGAAGCTTACCAGTTTCCTCCTTGCATTTCACAATGCAACACGCTCCACAACCAACAACCCTTGCACTCATGCTTGGATCTCACAATCCCAGTCTCAGAAGGAATATGGAGGACAAAGTGCTGAGACAAGCTGAGGGCTCCTCAAACAAGGAGGTTCGATGTTTCACTCCTGGTCAAGCAGTCTTGCTGAGGGGGTACAGAGGTACAGTGGGTACTTGGCAAGATTAAGGATAGAACTGTTCCACTCTCCTGCACAAGTGGAGATTGTGCTTGATGTCATGTGGAGATGACACATCAATCAGTTGAGGGGCGCAGAGTCAATTGTTAGAGAAGAAGGGCATTTTGGGCTGTCAGAACCTTACCCAGCAGCCCCAAAGTCAACTCCCACAACCACCACAGAAGAGGCCCCAGACCCTGAGATTCCTTTACTGCCGCAGGTGACTCTCTTTGTCAGGAAAGTTATTACTCCCAAAGAGAAAGAAATTCTCCACAGCCATTAAATCTTTAGGCCTGAATGGGATAATTTAAAAATTTACTATGCTATGGATGTCTGTATTGTAGCTGTATTATCTATTATACTGCATATATATATTATATATATGATTAAGCATTCTTTGTTTAAATAATCCATTATGGAGTGGATGGCATGACTGGAAAGTACATGAATGGCATATGTCACTACACCACCACATCGCTAAAAGTAAAAACGAAGTTTACACTCGTCTCTTGGGCTCCCTTGATTTTCTTTCAATTAGTTTTAAGTTTTAGAGTTGCAAAACCCAACACAAGGACCTGTTAAGTCTTCTATGGTGACTGCCTTCTGTGTAACTGTGATCTTTTGATCCAATTTTTGATGGTACTATCAGATTTGCAAAACTTGCTGGGGAAGTTCACAATTTAATTATTTGATGGGCAGGACTTCAACAGGAAACGGAAAGTACATCAAAAAATTAGGAAAATTCATCTGTGTAATTTATGTGTACAATACAAGGTTAAAGATTTCTTTTTGTTCATCTCATTTGTCGGTTTAAGTATTCACTTCTTCAACGACTGTGGCTTTCAGATTCACTGATGACCTCATCAGCCATCCTTCAGCAGCATATAAGCGTTACCACCTGGAGGGATAAGGTCGGGAGATGCGCGGAAATGCAAATACTGGTAAAGTACACAATCACACTTGGATATATGGGAGAGTTTCTGGGTGCATATTCTTAAACATACTAGTTGTAGTCGCACATTCACTATAATTCTTGCAATGCTTCAAAAAAAGAAAGTGGCCCCTTACCACCCTTCTAGATATATCTACTGATGGGTAATAAATCATACTTGAGCTGATAATGTTCAAAATTCATGAACTAATGGAAAGAAACACAGAGCTGCAGACAGATAACAAGATGGATTAAATGTTTCAAAACCACTAGATGGAAGTATGTATTTGTCTGTCATGAGTTCAAGTTCAATAACACAGCAGAACAAATTATTCAAGGCAGCATGGCAAAAGCATAATGAGATATATCTGAGATCTTCCCACATGTGGGTCTGACCATCTGGACCCCCTGGTCCAAGGTACACAGTCTGTAAAATAAACTCCTGCATCCAATTCAGGTAGATGAAGATGTGAGGGAATCCCGAAGTAATTTTAAAATAAAAAAAAACAAGTTGTTTAATTATTTATAAATGGCTATTGAGTATTTTTGACTTGTATAGAGTGTTAGATGCATTCTGATACATCGCAGAAAATGATAGGACCCGTCTGTCATTGTTCCTACAACTGCCCAGAGACTTCTGAGTGGAAACTCACAAATAGACAGGCTCCAGATAACAAGACCAAATATGGTTTTGCATGGAGTTTGTAAAGTAAGGCTCTTGTTAAAAGGAATGAGACAGGGAGCTGCAGAGCTGAGTTATGTGGTGCCCGTACTTTGGACACTAGATATTAATGTGTTTCTGAAAATTTATGTGTAATTGTTGATCGCTGCTGAATGATTTTTACCTCAAGCCAGTTAGTGCTTGGTGCTTTTTTGCTAAAATCTTCACAGAATTACATGACAATAGCTGAAGGAGATGGTCCAAACCATGACCTTTGCAGAATACAGTTGCTACCAGATACAGATGCTTTGGTGGACATTTCGTGGAATACAACAGGGGACACGAAAAGCAGGATGAACCATCACTGCACGAGAGGAAGGGAAGAGAGGAGAAGGTCTCTCAGAAGGAGAGCATATCCACTAAGGGTCTTCAGAGAACAATTCTCCTGCTTGCACCTCAGCAAGGAAAAATGCTCGAGTCATTAATGATTCGGTAAATTTTGTAATATATTGTTCAACAACTTGCCGAGCTCTTTGAATACTCACACAAAAACACCAACGTCTGCTTGAAAAGCAGCAGGATGAGTTTCCATTTCAACACAGAAGTTGACTGCAGGTGATACCATGCTGCCGATGAGGGAGGAACAAGACATCAATAAACAGGTTACAGGATATATGTAAAAATGTTACTTTGATACACTGAAGGATAAGTGTGGAAAAATCAAATGAGGAAACAGAGTATATATTTAAATGGTAGGATACAAAATGTGTTGAAGAATAAACAGACCTTGGAATGCATGAGCACAGATCCTTGAAGGTAGGCAGATTCGTAGTCAAACTGGTTAAGAAATTTGTCGTCACTGGCCAAAGCGTGGAATGCACTAGTAGGAAGGTCACACTATAACTTTATAAATACTTGCAGGGCCACACTACAGGAAGGACATGTTTACAGTGGGAAAGTTGTTGATCGGATTTATGAAGATGTAGCATGACCTGTAGAGACTTAGCTAAGAGGAAGGGTTGCCCCAGCTGGACATGTTTTCCTCAGAGGAAAAGTGAATGTGGTAATATCTCAGTAAGGTATATACATTTATGTAAGGTGAACTGGAAGTCCAATTCCCTGAGTAATGAGATAAATAATAAGCAAATGCTTTGAGAGGCTGGTCAAGGACTTCATCTGCAGCTTGCTACCACCCAAACTGAACCCCCTACAATCTGCCCACAGACACAACCCATCGACAGACGACGCAATAACCACAGCTCTACACACTGTCCTTACACATCTGAAGAAGAAGGATGCTAATGTGAGAATGCTATTCTTGGACTACAGTTCAGCGTTCAACACCATAATTCCCTCCTCAGGCTCGACAAGAAACTCAGAGACCTCAGCATTCACCCTGCCTTGTGCAGCTGGATCCTGGACTTGCTGTCAGATCACTGGCAGGTGGTAAGAGTGGGCTCCCTCACCTCTGCCCCTCTACACAGGTGACCCTCAGGGCTGTGTACCAAGTCCCCTCCTTTACTTCCTGTATGCCCATGACTGCGTCGCCACCCATAGCTCTAATCTGCTAATTAAATTTGCTGATGACTACATTGATTGGCCTCATCTCAAACAGTAATGAGGTGGCCTACAGGGAAGAAGTTATCTTTCTGACACAGTGGTGTCAAGAAAACAGCCTCTCCTTCAATGCCGCAAAAACAAGGCTCCAGGACAGCTTCTTCCACCAGAAATTCTCGGCTGTTTTCCTGAGTTTAAAACTCATGTTATTGAACCAATAGTGCAAGCCTCCTTTCTACACCAACAACTCACTCCTTCCCTCTTCTTCTATTCCCCACCCTGGCCTCTAATCTCTTCTCCCCAACTGCCTTTCACCTCCCCTGGTGCCCCTCCTCTTTCCCTTTCTCCCATAGTCCACTCTCCTCTCCCACCCGGCTTCACCTATCACCTTCTAGCTAGTCATCCATCCTCCCCTCCCACCCCACTTTATTATTCAGGCATCTTCTCCCTTCCTTTCCAGTGCTGATGAAGGGTCTCAGCCTGAAATATCGACTGTTTATTCTTTTCCACAGACGCTGCCTGATCTGTTAAGTTCCACCAGCATTCTGTGTGTGTTGCTCTGGATCTGCATGATCTGCAAAATCTCTTGTGCAAAGTCCAGTCAGCTGCCAATATACTTGCACAAAGGTGCAAATGATCAACGATGAATTCCTTCAACAACCTAGCTGCTACGCCAAGCTTGGGCTTGAATGTTCTTTGTGAACTGTGTAATAACTTGTGGATCACCTTGAAAGTTTACCTGGCACACTTGTATTTAAATCCTGCACTTAAAATGATTTTTGGACTGAATAACAATAAATCCTTTCCTCAGGTTCTCTTTCAAGATTGTGGAGGAATTGCTCCCAATCATTTCCTGGGGTTCTGCAGAAGCTGATTAAACTGAGGTGGGACCTGCAGACACGCACAGGAAGTCCTTGAATGGATGGGCAGATGGATTGGTTTGGAAGTGATGCCCATCTTCCATTAGCTATGCTGGGCCTCTGAACTCTGGACTCCTGACAAATGGACTGTCAATCACATCCTGAATGCTTATCTTTCATCTGAAGGGTTACAGACCAGGAATTCCCAAAACGAGTATTGATGTTACACTATTTCAAAGAAACTTTGAGAACACCGCCGAGTCTTCTCTTTTGTTTATCTGCAGATACCATGGAGTTACTGTGAGAATTGACTTGGAAAAAGGTGTAAATTATAGTTCATTTATTTTCACAATGGATTTAAAGGTTATGCGGAGATAGCACCGGTGTTATTTCTCCAGTGCTTTGCTGTGTCTCCTGTCACTACTCCATGGCACAGATGCATCATGGTTGCACATTAGCCCATAAATCTTGTGCCAGGTTCTTCAAATGTTCTTTCCTCGGGAGGCCAAGGTGTGTTTTGGTGCACTGAAGGTGGTGCTGAATTTCATCGTGATCATCTCATTCACTAAAGAACATCAGAGAAAGGGCTTATTTTTGCACAACAAAACTCCACTACCAATCTATGATGAAAATATGAACCATTTCCACATCTTAATGAGAACAGACACCAGAGAAAGTGCACAAAAAATGTACACAGAGGTACATGAAATTATAAGGGACAGAGAAAGGGTGAACACACTCTGTTTTTTCCAAGGGAAAGGGCACAGGGAAGAGGCTTAAGGTGAGAGGTGAAAGATTTGAAAGAGATTGAGGGGCAACTTCTTCATGCAGGGAGTGGTACGTTTATGAAATGAGCTTCCAGAGAGTGGTTGAGGAATGGAGGGAGGGAGGGGGTGAGGCAGGTATAGAGAGAGAGTGGTTGAAGGATGGAGGGAGGGAGGGGGTGAGGCAGGTACAGAGAGAGAGAGTGGTTGAGGAATGAAGGGCGGAGGGGGTGAGGCAGGTATAGAGAGAGTAGTTGAGGAATGGAGGGAGGGAGGGGGTGAAGCAGGTACAGAGAGAGAGAGTGGTTGAGGGATGGAGGGACGGAGGGAAGGGGGAGGCAGGTAGAGAGAGAGAGTGGTTGAGGAATGGAGGGTGGAGGGGGTGAGGCAGGTATAGAGAGAGTAGTTGAGGAATGGAGGGAGGGAGGGGTGAAGCAGGTACAGAGAGAGAGAGTGGTTGAGGGATGGAGGGAGGAGGTGAGGCAGCTATAGGAATAATATTCAAAGGTACACTTAATATCGAGTATCTATACAGTAAACAACCTGAAATTCATTCTCTTCACAGACATCCACAAAACAAAGAAATCTGATGCAACAAAGCCCCCTCCTTCGCACAAGCAGCATCAACCTCCTCCACCTCCGCCCGTGCCAGCAGAACCACTGAACCCCACCCCCCACCCTCTACCATGTGAGGAGCTTCCAGAGAGAGTAGTTGAGGCAGGTAGAGTAAAACTGGATAAGTACATAGAGGAGTTTAGAGGGGTATTGGTGGGCACCATAGTTGACACAGTTGAGCTGAGTCTAAGGACCTTTTTCCATTCCTTATTACTCCATGATTTTCATCTAAAGGAAGTATTTTTTCACGACATGATTGCATATTGCTGCGTAACATGAAACTGTTCTGTGAATATTAACAACTGACAATTTTACTGATTGCTGGATAATACTGTTGTTGAGTAGCAGATGATACATCAATCAATATGTAAGAGCAATCACACAATAAATAGATACAATAATGTTTAACAATTACCAAACCAAAGTTCTGGACTAATCACTTTAATAATTTGCTCCTGAGAATCATTTACCTGACAGTTGTTTCTGCACTCAAAGTCCGATTTCCCTGAATTCCTTTCATCATCTAGTTTTATGCAGCTCTCGCGTAATAGATAGCAGACTAGCCATTTGTATGCCGCCAATGCAACTGAAAGAAAAGTGTAAATCATTTAGGAAACAACATTCCCCAGTAAAGGCCTGGCTTTCCTTCATTGGAGCTTGAACTATAATTTTCTTCCATAATTCCTTACTTTAGATATTTTCTAAGTGTGGAGCAGGGGTTCCCAACTTTTTTATGCCATGGACCCCCCTCCCCCATCATTAACCGAGGGATCGACAGACCCCAGACTGGGAATACCCGGTGTAGAGTGACAGAGTGACACAATGGCTTTAAACTAAATTCCAGCAAAGCTTAAAGTAGACTCTGCAAGAATATACACGAAGGGCTGTCCGCTAGAAATGATCATAGAATATATCTTAAATGCTCCAATTGAGAGTGAAGTAACCCACTGCACACTTTCATTTTGACATTTCTAATTTTCTGCTCTCTGATTCAAGAGTGTGTCTTTGCCTTCAGTTACGTTTGATGCATTTTCTTTCACTGTTGAGGCAGGACTGAGTTGGTCAATTCAGTTGCAATGGATGGACATTAAGAAGCAGTCATTATTTGCTTGTATGTGTATCAGAGATGAGAAGCAATGTTGCAATCAGTGTATTGACTCTTCCCTTTTAGACCGAATTATGTTTTACATAACCTAATAGTTTGATCTCTGGTTAGAATAATCATCTTTTGTTTGAGCAAGTATAGATTTAATAATAACTATTCCACTCATTTTAAACTAATTTCTCCCCATTTCTCTTACCTCCATATACATTAAGGAAAATATTAAAAGGGAAAGAAGCTGATGCTTAAACTCTGTTTCCTGGATGAAATATTTTTATCAATGATGCCACAAAGTAGGTAAGTGGAAGTAGATGGTGGTGCTGCTGGTGGTGGTGCAATAGTTGTTACTGGAGATCCCAACCAATAATCTAAAAAAAAGCACATATCCCAATATAGCAGCTGTGGAATTTGATTCGCTTAGTAAATCCAATGGAATTGAAAAAACAGCGATTGTTAGTAATGATGACCACAAAACTACCAAGTTGTCATTAAATTGTCATTCCCTTTTCCTTTCCAGTCTTGAAGAAGAATCCCAGCCTGAAATGCCAGTTGTTTTTTCTTTCATTTCCATGGATGCTGCATGACCTGCTGAGTTCCTCCAGCATCTTATGTGCTTTGCTTTGGATTTCCAGCATCCTGCAGACTTTCTTGTTTTTAAAGTCATCATTAAAACCTGGCTGGTTCGCTAGTGACCTTTAGGGACAAAGATGCATCACCCTTTTCTCAACCGGGCCACAACGTAACTCCACACTCATGTAAATGTGGTTCTCTTTAAAATGCTTTCTAAAAATGGCCGAGCAATCCGTTCTATTGAAGGGGTAATTAAGGATGTGCAATGAATATTTATGAATGTTTTAATATTTATGTGCCCATATCCAGTGTAAATCCTGCTTATTGTTTAAGGGACTGGGAGACCTCCAGCGTGGCATTATTTGTCTAAGTGAAGGTGCTGTTTATTTAGCTTTACTTTCACACTTGATGACATCAGTGTAGACAACAATCATGTGTGCCTTCGTGACAGAAATTGTACCAACAATGAGTGACAACAGAAGGGGCACCAATTTCTTCAGCAGGTCACCTTCCAGACGCAAGCTAAGAGGTTTCTGCCAAGGGTTCCGCCACAACCACGTTTCTGCCCTGCACTGTGTACACGGGCAACACTGAGAGATCACAACTAGACTAGAGATTTCACTTCAGGGCAAGATGTTTCAGTCACTGGTTCCTTATAGGTCTTGTGCCTCACAGTGACATTTCTGGCATGAAAGCCTATCAGGCCAGGCCGTCACATGCCTAATCCCACAAATCCACACTGTCCCCATTTCCTCTCCGTGGTTTCCCTTTGTCTCCATTATCCTTAAGGTATTATACAATGTCTGCATGGAAAACATACCGTAACCATTTGCTTTGCTTCCTCGAGTTCAGTTCGCAAATGTTGCGAGTTAAACATACTGCAGCCATTAGGAAGCATTAAGGCAGTGTTTTAATAAAAATACTATTGGTGAAAAATCACAATAAGGGTGGCATGGTAGCATGGTGGTTAACACAATGCTTTACAGTACAGATGATCTGGGTTCAGTCCCCAATGCTCCCTGTAAGGAGTTTGTATGTTCTCCCTGTGATTGTATGGGTTTCCTCCGGGTGCTCCAGTTTCCTCCCACAGTCCAAAGACGTACCGGTTGGTAGTTTAATCAGTCATCGTAAATTGTCCTGTGATTAGGCTGGGATTAAATCGGGGGATTGCTTGGTGGCACAGCTCAAAGGACTGGAAGGGCCTAATCAATCAATAAAAAAATAAACAAACAATATGATAAGGGGAAATGTCACCACTATAACAACTTTTGCCTGGGCCACACATAGCCTTTAAGGCTAAATATAGCGTCAGTTTAGTGCTTTAAGAATGGATGAAGACCAATTTGAATGTGATAACAAACTCTGAAACACGTTTAAACTACATTAGCTCCATTTTGATCTTTATTTAGAAACCATAGAAACCACAGAAAAACTACAGCACAGAACAGGCCCTTTGGCCCTTCTTGGCTGTGCCGAACCATTTTCTGCCTAGTCCCACTGACCTGCACACGGACGATATCCCTCCATACACCTCCCATCCATGTATCTGTTCAATTTATTCTAAAATGTTAGAAAAGAACCTGCATGTACCACCTTGTCTGGCAGCACGTTCCACACACTCCCACCACTCTCTGTGTGAAGAAGACCACCCCCTCAATGTTCCCTTTAAAATTTTCCCCCTTCACCCTTAACCCACGTCCTCTGGTTTTTTTCTCCCCTTGCCTCAGTGGAAAAAGCCTGCTTGCATTCACCCTATCTATACCCATCATAATTTTATATACCTCTATCAAATCTCCCCTTATTCTTCTACGCTCCAGGGAATAAAGTCCTAACCTATTCAACCTTTCTCTGTAACTGAGTTTCTCAAGTCCCAGCAACAGCCTTGTAAACCTTCTCTGCACTCTTTCAACCCTATTAATATCCTTCCTGTAATTTGGTGACCAAAACTGAACACAATACTCTAGATTCGGCATCACCAATGCCTTATACAACCACATCATAACATTCCGGCTCTTATACTCAATACTTTGATTAATAAAGGCCAATGTACCAAAAGCTCTCTTTACGACCCTATCTACCTGTGACGCCACTTTTAGGAAATTTTGTATCTGTATTCCCAGATCCCTCTGTTCTACTGTACTCCTCAGTGCCTTACCATTTACCCAGTATGTTCTACCTTGGTTTGTCCTTCCAAACTGCAATACCTCACACTTGTCTGTATTAAACTCCACCTGCCATTTTTCAGCCCATTTTTTCAGTTGGTCCAAATCCCTCTGCAAGCTTTGAAAACCTTCCCCACTGTCCACTACACCTCCAATCTTTGTATCATCAGCAAATTTGCTGATCCAATTTACCACATTATCATCCAGATCATTGATATAGATGGCAAATAACAATGGACCCAGCACTGATCCCTGTGGCACACCACTAGTCACAGGCTTCCACTCTGAGAAGCAATCCTCTGCTACCACCGGCTTCTTCCATTGAGCCAATGTCTAATTCAATTTACCACCTCTCCATGTATACCTAGTGACTGAATTTTCCTAACTAACCTCCCATGCGGGACCTTGTCAAAGGCCTTACTGAAGTCCATGTAGACAACATCCACTGCCTTCCCCTCATCCACTTTCCTGGTAACCTCCTCGAAAAACTCCAATAGATTGGTCAAACATGACCTACCACGCACAAAGCCATGTTGACTCTCCCTAATCAGTCCCTGTCTATCCAAATGCTTGTAGATTGTGTCTCTTAGTACTCCCTCCACTACCGATGTCAAACTTACCGGCCTATAATTTCCCGGATTACTTTTCGATCCTTTTTTAAACAACGGAACAACGTGAGCCATTCTTCAATCCTCCGGCACCTCACCAGTAGACACCGACATTTTAAATATATTTGCCAGGGCCCCTGCAATTTCAACACTAGTCTCCTTCAAGGTCCGAGGGAATACCCCGTCAGGTCCTGGGGATTCATCCACTTTAATTTGCCTCAAGATAGCAAGCACCTCCTCCTTTTCAATCTGTACAGCTTCCAAGATTTCACTACTTGTTTCCCTTAATTCCATAGACTTCATGCCAGTTTCCTTAGTAAATAAAGACACAAAAAGCCCATGTAAGATCTCCCCCACTTCTTTCGGTTCTGCACATAGTCGACGACTCTGATCTTCAAGAGGACCAATTTTATCCCTTACAATCCTTTTACTCTTAATATACCTGTAAAAGCTCTTTGGACTATCCTTCACTTTGACTGCCAAGGCAACCTCATGTCTTCTTTTAGCCCTCCTGATTTCCTTCTTAAGTATTTTCTTGCACTTTTTATACTCCTCAAGCACCTTATTTACTCCCTGTTTCCTATACATGTCATACAACTCTCTCTTCTTCTTTATCAGAGTTGCAATATCCCTTGAGAACCAAGGTTCCTTATTCCTATTCACTTTGCCTTTAATCCTGACAGGAACATACAAGCTCTGCACTCTCAAAATTTCTCCTTTGAAGGCTTCCCACTTACTGATCACATCCTTGCCAGAGAACAACCTGTCCCAATCCACGCTTTTTAGATCCTTTCTCATTTCTTCAAATTTGGCCTTCTTCCAGTTTAGAACCTCACCCTTAGGACCAGATCTATTTTCATCCATGATCAAGTTGAAACTAATGGTGTTATGATCACTGGAACCAAAGTGCTCCCCTACACATAATTCCATCACTTGTCCTAACTCGTTTCCTAATAGGAGATCTAATATTGCATCCCCTCTAGTTGGTACCTCTATATATTGATTTAGAAAACTTTCCTGAACACATTTTACAAACTCTAACCCATCTAGACCCCTAACAGTATGGGAGTCCCAATCAATATTTGGAAAATTAAAATCCCCTACCACCACAACTTCATGTTTCCTGCAGTTGCCTGCTATCTCTCTGCAGATTTGCTCCTCCAATTCTCGCTGACTATTGGGTGCTCTGTAATACAACCTCACTAATGTGGCCATACCTTTCCTGTATTGCTATAACGTCATAATTCCATGTGTCAATCCATGCCCTCAACTCGTCTGCCTTCCCCGCAATACTCCTAGCATTGAAATATATACACCGCAGAAGATTATTACCACCACACACAACCTTTCTATTTGCGGCTTTAAGCTGATAAAGTAAATAAAAAATGAGTAGAATAGAATTGTAAACATAAACATAGCCTAAAATTCAGAAAATTATTTCTTTGACAAACACTTAGAACTAAACAGACTGATTTTAATATTGAAGAGTATTTTGGTCACCCAATGACAGTTTGTTTGAAACTTTGAGGACCGCGCACCAGCAAGTGATGAATAAGATATTCTGAAAATCATAGTTACTATACCTAACAAAGTCTTATAATGGGGCGTGACTTTGAATGACTTTTTCGTTAGGTGACTTTTAACTTTTCTGGCTCATTAAGCATCACCAGAATTTCTAAGCAACAATGAGCACAAAAGGCCAAGATCAAATCTGTTAAATTATATGTGAAAATGTGCTGTCCA
The DNA here is from genome assembly GCF_963921235.1 of Mobula hypostoma. Lineage (NCBI taxonomy): Eukaryota > Metazoa > Chordata > Chondrichthyes > Myliobatiformes > Myliobatidae > Mobula > Mobula hypostoma. The sequence goes on along the minus strand of NC_086100.1, from coordinate 109,469,730 downwards.
GTCCTCCTTTACTGAGAACATACGATACATCTCATGATAACTTCATTCCAATGATGGCTTACTGGCCTAAAAGGTTAGCTGTTTCTCTCTCCATTGATGCTGGCTGATCTGCTAAGTATTTCAAGTAGTTCAGATTCCCAGCATCTGCAGTTTTATTTTGCTTTTCAACTTTAACTGTTATTTAAGACTAGGCGATTTATTGCTTCTCCATACAGAAAATACTTTTTCATATTGCTGCAAACTGCTGACATAAGTTTGCACTTCCACACATGATAGAGTTCTATCTTTAAATTGTGGGGAGCTTGTAAGATTAGCACAACACAGATAATCGTGACTATCTAAAAAAAATGGTACTGTTGAGGACTCCCACTGTAAGTTTCACTCTCACCATCTGAATTGAAAGAAGGCAGACAATATTTTAAAGCACAAATAAAGATTATTTACTCCAAATCTAAAATATAGTTTTTGTCTAAGAGGCAAGGAGGGCATTTACACTGGAGAGCTCATGGCCACACTTCAAGATCAGAATGTAGACAGGCCATTGCTAATCAATGTATTAAAAGTTAATGGGGCAGATTTTGCTGGACCTGCTCTATTGCACAAAAGTGTTCTCTATTCTACCCACGGACCCACACTCAGTTCCAAATGCCAAGGGATGAACCTTATGATCTTTTGAACCCTTGAATGTATGGGTAGCTAAGCTTGGTAACTAGCCGAATGGTGTGGCTTTGGTAGAATGGTTTTGGTAGACGGCAACACTTTTTGTGCAGTTTTTAAAATTAATTTTAAATAGCTCGAAAACATGCAGAGACTTCTAAAAACTTGTGAAAAAATTCTTTCTGGAAAAGTTAATTAAATACATAAGATAAAAATACACAGAAATATTTCAGGAAATACTTATGAACATAAAAGAAAACAATTAAGAAGGAAACAGCTTCCCGTCCTGAACGGCAAGATTAAAATCCCTGATGAAATTGGTGAGGTGTCTGCCCCATTGGGACATTTCTGTCACTGAGCTTTCAGTGAAGCCCAAAGTACACTCGAAGAGCAGCACCTCACTGATCATCTGCATACAGTACAAGCCTTTGATTTAGTACTAAATTTAACTATTTTGTATAACTTTTTCTTAATCTCTTCAGAGACCGCTTCAGCTTTCAGTTGTTATTTGTTTCCTTGCAACTTCTGGTCTTCAATTGCCAATTTTTGAAGTATATGTTACCTTAAAGAGTTTCTTAAAAAAAAGACAAGTGAAGTACTTCACTAAAATTTAAAATGCCTTTATGCACATGCATACAATTTCATTAGAAACGATAAGTACATACTTTATAAACACGCTGATGTTGCCACCCAAAGGAATTGTCCCAATACTCTGCTCATCTGCTATTTCTCTTCTCTTTCCTTGCCAATGTTGGTATCTGTCCAACAACAGCATTGTGACAAAATTTACAATACCCAGTCTTATCCTTTTTAATTCAAATAACATTTTATTCATCATAAAGTAGTAGAAGGTGAGGCCTCAGATACTTGGTTTCTCATATCAAACTTTCATCAGATCAATCCAAACAATGTTACTAACAACAGGCATAAAACTTCCTCCATGAAACTGGGTGGGCACAAAGAACCCGAGAAGGTTACATGTTTCTACAATTATATTAAGTCTGTGAACTCACTACTCGTTTCACCATTGCTTGAATTGACCAAAAGCGGAATGAGAAGCCATTGATAAATCAGAGGCAGAGACAAGTAATGTGTTCATAATGCCTTGGAGTCCTGATGATCTAATCCTCACGATGTTAGTTCACAAGTCCACCTACCGAAGGAACACATTTGTACCAAGGAGATAAACTTAAAGGCAAAAACAACTAGTGCCGTGTATTTCTACAGTGGACAGCTGTCCAGAGATAATTGCAACATTACTGAGGTGGCCTGTTACATCATCCCCTCTTGGCTTGCCAGTATTTTAAAGGTAGAGACACTTCACCTTTCTGCATAATCTTTCTGTCTCTTATGTTTCAGTTTAGAAGGTCCATAATCAAGACGTAAAACAGAAGCTGCAGAGACATGGTATCAGACCCAACCTGTGCAGATATCTAAAGCTGCAGAAGTGAACATCTTAGTTGCTAACATTACACAAAAATATTTATGATGTATTTAAGACAGTTTGCAGGATGTGTGAGTTCTTCCTCAGCACTAGCTAAAGCACTTGACTATACCTGGGCTGTTGGCAGAGTCTAAGACAACTATTTCCTCCTTAAAACATCTAAAGAATGGCAATAGCTCACTTATGGTATTTACTTTATTAATCATATAAACCTGCTGGACTGAGACAAATGAGGAATAGGAATAGTGTGTACAATTTCTGTAACAGCAACATGATAAAATAAGACTATAAGACAAAGGAGCAGAATTAGGCTATTTGGCCCACAGAGTCTGTGCTGTTATTCCATCAAAGCTGATTTATTATCCTTCTCAATCCCATTCTCCTGCCTTAGAAACATAGAAAACCTACAGCACAATACAGGCCCTTCAGCCCACAAAGCTGTGCTGAACATGTACGTACTTTAGAAATTACCTAGGGTTATCCATAGCCCTCTATTTTTCCAAACTCCATGTACCTGTCCACGGGTCTCTTAAAAGACTCTATCATATCCGCCTCCACCATCGCCACTGGAAGCTTATTCCATGCATTCACCACTCTCTGCGTAAAATACTTACCCCTGACATCTCCTCTGTACCTACTTCCAAGCACCTTAAAACTGTGCCCTGTCATTTTAGCTATTTCAGCCCTGGGAAAAAGCCTCTGACTATCCACACAATCTTATCTTCTCTCATCATCTTATACACCTCTATCAGGTCACCTCTCATCTTCCGTTGCTCCAAGGAGAAAAGGCCAAGTTCACTCAACCTATTCTCATAAGGCAATCTCCCCAATCCAGGCAACATCCTTGTAAATCTCCTCTGCACCCTTTCTATGGTTTCCACATCCTTCCTGTAGTGTGATTACCAGAACTGAGCACAAATGGGGTCTCACCAGGTCCTATATAGCTGTAACATTACCTCTTGGCTCTTGAACACAATCCCACATTTGATGAAGGCCAATGCACCGTATGCTGCCTTAACCACACTGTCAACCTGCACAGCAGCTTTGAGTGTCCTATGGACATGGACCCCAAGTTCACTCTGATCCTCCACGCTGCCAGGAGTCTTACCATTCTGCAATCCTCTGGAAATTCTTGCATTGCCATTGATGATGCAAAGATCATTGCTCAAAGATCAGAGGCTCAACAATCTCCTCCCTCGCCACCCACAGTTGCCTGGGGTATATCTCCTCTGGCCTTCGTCCCATAACCTTTGACACCCTGAATAACCAAGAACTTATCAACCATCTCTTTAAATATACTCAATGACTTGGCCTCCACATCTGTCTGTGCAATGAATTCTACAGATTCAACATTCTCTGGCTAAAGAAATTACTTCTCATCTCTGTTCGAAATTGACACCTCTCTATTCCGAGGCTGTGCCCTCTGATCTGAGACTCACTCACTATAGGAAACATCCTCTCCACATCTAGTATTTTTGGCCGTTCAATGTTCGATAGATTTCAATGAGATTCCCCTTCATTCTTCTAAACTCCAGTAACTACAGGCCCAGAGCCATCAAACGCTCCTCATACATTAATCCATTCATTTCTGGAATCATTCTTGTGAATCTCTTCTGGACCCTTTCCAATGCCAGCACATCTTTTCTTAGATAAAGAGCCAAAACTGCTCACAATACACCATGTGCAGTCGACCAATGCCCTTAATGCCTCAGGATCACATCCTTGTTTGTGTAACCTAATCCTCTCGAAATTAATGATAACATTGCATTCGCCTTCCTTACCATCAACTCCACTTGCAAGTTAAACCTTAGGGAATCCTGTACAAGGACTCCCATGTCCTGTTGTACCTCTGTTTTTTTTGAATTTTCTTCCTGTTTAGAAAATAGTCTATACCATTATTCCTTCTACCAAACTGCATGGCCACACTTCCCTACACTAAATTCTACCTGCCACTTCCTTGTCCATTCTGCTAATCTGTCCAAGTCATTGTGCAAACACTCTGCTCCCTCAACTCTACCTGCCTCTCCACCTATCTTTGTATAGTCTGCCAACCTGGCCACAAAGTCATCAATTCTGTCATCCAAATCAATGACATACAGTGTGAAAAGAAGCAGTCCCAACACCAAACACTGTGGAACACCACGTCACCAACAGCCAACCCAATCAGGTTCATTTATTCCTACTCTTTGCCTCCAGTCAGTTAGCCAATCTTCAATCCATGCTGCATCCTTCCTGTAATACCAGGGACTCATATCTTGTCAAGCAGTCACATGTGCGGCACCTTATCAAAGGCCTTCTGAGAAACAAAGTAAGCAACATACTGACTCTCCTTTGTCTATCCTGCCTGTTATTTTCTCAAAGAATTCCAACAGTTTTGTCAGCAAGATTTTGCCTTAAGGAAACTATGATGATTTTGACCTACATTATCACATGCTTTCCAGTACCCCAAAACCTCATCCTTAACAATGGACTCCAACATCTTCTAACCAGTGAAATCAGGCTAACTGGCCTATAATTTCCTTTCTTCTGCTTCCCGCCCTTCTTGAAGAGTGGAGTGACATTTGCAATCTTCCAGTTGTCTGGAACCATTCCAGAATCACGAGATTCTTGAAATTTCATTACTAGTAACTCGACAATCTCTTCAGCTACAGCTTTCTGAACCCTGGGGTGTAGTCCAACTGACCCAGATGACTTATTTACCCTCAGACCTTCCAGCTTCCGAAACACCACCTCCTTAGTAAGATTAACTACACTTACTCCCATCCCAACAGTTTTGAATTTCGGTTCACGTCTTCCACAGTGAAGAGTGACGCAAAATACTTATTAAGTTTGTCTGCAATTTTCTTCTGCCTCATTATTACCTCTCCAAGGGTCACTTTCCAGCAGTCTGATATCTACTCTCATCTCTCTTTTACCCTTTGTACTGTATACCTGGAAAATCTTTTGGTGTCCTGTTTTATATTATTGGCTAGCTTACCTTCATATTTCACATTTTCTTTCCTTAAGCTTTTTTTAGTTGCCCTCTTTTATTCTTTTTAAAAGCTTCCCAATTCTCTAACTTCCCGCTAATACTTGCTATATACAGTTGAAGTCAGAAGTTTACATACACCTTAGCCAGATACATTTAAACTGAGTTTTTCACAATTCCTGATATTTAATCCTAGAAAACATTCCCTGTTTTAGGTCAGTTAGGATCACTACTTTATTTTAAGAATGTAAAATGTCAGAATAATAGTAGAGAGAATGAATTATTTCAGCTTTTATTTTTTTCATCACTTTCCCAGTGGGTCAGAAGTTTACATACACTTTGTTAGTATTTGGTAGCATTGCCTTTAAATTATTTAACTTGGGTCAAACCTTTTGGGTAGTGTTCCACAAGCTTCTCACAGTAAGTTGCTGAAATTTTGTTCCATTCCTCCAGACAGAACTAGTGTAACTGAGTCAGGTTTGTAGGCCTCCTTGCTCGCACATGCTTTTTCAGTTCTGCCCACAAATTTTCTATCGGATTGAAAGTGGCTGTGTGATGGCCACTTCAATACCTTGACTTTGTTGTCCTTAAGCAATTTTGCCACAACTTTGGAGGTATGCTTGAGCTCATTGTCCATTTGGAAGACCCATTTGTGACTGAGCTTTAACTTCCTGGCTGATGTCTTGAGATGTTGCTTCAATATATCCAGAACCGAAAAAGCATGTGCGAGCAAGGAGGCCTACAAACCTGACTCAATTACACCAGTTCTGTCTGGAGGAATGGAACAAAATTCCAGCAACTTACTGTGAGAAGCTTGTGGAAGGCTACCCAAAACGTTTGACCCAAGTTAAACAATTTAAAGGCAATGCTACAAAATACTAACAAAGTGTATGTAAACTTCTGACCCACTGGGAAAGTGATGAAAGAAATAAAAACTGAAATAAATCATTCTTTCTACTATTATTCTGACATTTCACATTCTTAAAATAGTGATCCTAACTGACCTAAGACAGGGAATGTTTTCTAGGATTAAATGTCAGGAATTGTGAAAAACTGAGCTTAAATGTATTTGGCTAAGGCGTATGTAAACTTCTGACTTCAACTGTATGCCCTCTCTTTTGCTTTTATTCTGCCTTTGACTTTCCTTGTCAGCTACAGCTGCCTTATCCTCTCTTTAGAATACTTCTTCATCTTTGAGATATACCTATCCTACACCTTCCGAATTGCCCTCAGAAACCCCAACCGTTGCTGTTCTGCTCTTATTCCTGCTAGTGTTCTCGAACAATCAACTTTGGCCAGCAACTTACTCATCCCTCTGTAACCCCCTTTACTCCACTGCAATACATTTGACTTTATCTTCGATCTCTTGAACTGCAGGGTGAATTCTATCATATTAAATCACTGTCTCATAAGAGTTCCTTTACCTTAAGTTCCTGAATCAATTTTGGTCCATTCCACTGCACCCAACCCAGAATTTCCTTTCCTCTGGTGGGCTCAACAAGAAGCTTCTGTAAAAATGAACACCTCCAAGGCATTTTACAGATCCCCTCTCTTGGGATCCAGCACCAACCTGATTTTCCCCGTCTACCTGTATACTGAAATCCTATGTGTATCACAGCATTGCCCCTTTTACATGCCTTTTCTATCTCCCATTGTAACTTATAGCCCACATCCTGGCTACTGTCTGGAGTCTTGTACATGACTCCCATCAGGGTCGTTACACCCTTGCAATTTTTTAACTTTACCCACAAGGGTTCTCCATCTTCCAATCTTATGTCCCCCTAACTATTGAGTCTCCTATCCCTATCATTCTGCCTGACTTTACCCTTCCCTGCTGAGCCTCAGTGACTGGCTGCTGCTGCTGTGTCCTGATAGGTCACCTTGCCCCGCAGTGTCCAAACAGGTATACCGGTTGCTCAGCGGGATGCCCAACAGCTTACTCCTCTTACTTCTCCTAGTGGTCACCCACCTACTGTCTGAAGCCTGCACTCAGGCTGTGACCATCTGACTAAGTGTGTCATCGCTACGGTTTTCAGCCTCCTCGATGGTCCTGAGTACTTCCAGCTCCTGCTCCAGCTCCTTGACCTTGTTGGTCAGGAGCTGCAGCTGGATACACTTCCCGCAGATGTAGTCATCAGGGAGTCTGTCAGGTATCTCACAGATCATCTCACAGGAGGGGCATTTCACTTCCTGAGCTACCATCTTGACTACACCTGTTATACTTCTAACTTCTCAGACTTAAGTTCTCACCTGCGCCTGCTGAACCAAAGCCTGGCCACCCTGACAATGTCCACTCACACAAAAAGTTAAAGTTGAAGTCTGTCCTGAGCCTTGTGGCCCATCAGGCCGGTGCTTATGCTGGTTTCTGTGGCGTGAAGCGACTAAGAATACGAGACTACCCCCCCCCCACCCCCGATAGGACACCAGCCTATCACGAGGTTAACCCCCAGCATTTGCCGGTACCCATTTTCAGCTGGGTGGACTGGAGCAGTGTGTGGTTAAGTGCCTTGCTCAAAGACACAACACACTGCCTTGGTTGAGACTCGAACCCATGACCTTCAGATCGTGAGCCTAATGCCCTAACCAATTGGCCACGCACCACTCACACAAAGGCCCCTCCATAATGACTGCTCCAGGTACACCTCACTTCTTTTTACTGGTCCCTGCCAACAGCCTCGGAGGTCGTTATCATTGCAGCCCACCGAAAAGTTCCAAAAGGCTCTATGCTCTTTTTAAACCTCGCACTGCTCACCAACCAACGACTGATGTGTTGAGAGCATTCAAATAGACCCCAAGAGATTTTAGTCAAGTTAAAACTGATGTCATCTGAATGAAACTTAAACACTTCACCACAGGGGACCTTAAAACTCAAGATATCCATTTCCAACTTGTCTCAGACCAGCAGTGCAAAGCATGAAGTACGACCACAGGGGAAAGAAATATTTTCATTACTATGCATTTCAATAGCATAAACATATTTAAAACATTAAAATGCATATGCATTACCATGTCTCTGCAAATAGATCCCTTTCTCCCCCATCGTTTGTGAGTATTTATTGGCCCAGAAAATCTTCTGCTCCAGTTTTGTTATATTAATAACTGTGGCATTAATGCTGTTTGAGAATGCAGCAAAAGGCTCACAAATCCCTTCTCAATCCTCTTACAAAAGTGCAAGCATTTTTTATTGCTTATATGTTCTCATATGTCAACCATCTAAAACAAAGTTGTGCAGTTGCCAGCATTTAGCAGTGCAGCTTAAAGGAACCATACAATACTCACACTCCTACGCACCACTAAAGCAACTGTTAAACGGTATTCAGGATTGGAAAATGGATGAAAGAGATAGGAGAGTGAAGGAAGTGTGCTCCCAGGTTCCCCAGTAGGGCTCTGGAAATAGGTACGGGGCAGATTCCCAACAGGAGAGAGGTTCCACGTGTCAGGGGGCCCCCGAGGTCATTCAGAGCGACGGGCAAGAACTGATGCGCAGGAGTGGCACCCGGTCGATGGTTATGAGTGGGATCTTCTTCACCTAGAGAGCAAAGTGCACCAGAGTGCACTATCCGAGAGGTGGTTCGAAGATGGGTTCTTGGCAGCATTTAAGAAGTTCTAAGATGAACTGCTTAGGCAGAGGAGGGCTGAGCAATGGGGTGGCTAAGGAAGGCGCCCACTGGTTGCCACAGACAAGTTGGGCTCAATGGTCTGTTTCCGTGCTATATGATTCTACCAAGAAATAAAGCAGATTTAGAAATGACATAACTTTATAAGATAAATGAAAGTGGGAACTCTACTCTCAACACCAACTACTCACATCTCTTGGTCAAAAATAATTAATCAGCTCCATGGTGGGCACCAGCCTCCATAGCATCCAGGGCATCTTCAAGGAGCAGTACTCAAAAAGGATTCACCTGTCATTAAGGACCCCCATGACCCAGGTCATGCCTTGTTCTCATTGTTACCATCGGGAAGGAGGTACAGAATCAGATATCAGAAACAGGTTTATTATCACCGGCATGCGACGTGAAATTTGTTAACTTAGCAGCAGCAGTTCAATGCAATACATAATCTAGAAAAAAATAATAATTACAGCATACATATATTAAATAGATGAAAAAAATGCAAAAAACCAGAAATACTGTATATTAAAAAGGTGAGATAGTGTCCAAAGATTCAAAGTCCATTTAGGAATCGGATGGCAGAGGGGAAGAAGCTGTTCCTGAATCGCTGAGTGTGTGCCTTCAGGCTTCTGTATCTCCTACCTGATGGTAACAATGAGAAAAGGGCATGCCCTGGGTGCTGGAGGTCCTTAATAATGGACGCTACCTTTCTGAGACACTGTTTCCTAAAGATGTTCTGGGTACTTTGTAGGCTAGTACCCAAGATGGAGCTGACTAGATTTACAATCCTCTACAGCTTCTTCCGGTCCTGTGCAGTAGCCCCTCCCCCAACCCCCAATACCAGACAGTGATGCAGCCTGTCAGAATGCTCTCCACGGTACATCTATACAAGTTTTTGAGTGTATTTATTGACATGCCAAATCTCTTCAAACGCCTAATGAAGTATAGCTGCTGTCTTGCCTTCTTTATAACTACATCGTTATGTTGGGACCAGGTTAGATCCTCAGAGATCTTGACACCCAGGAACTTGAAGCTGCTCACTCTCTCCACTTCTGATCCCTCTGTGAGGATTGTTATGTGTTCCTTCGTCTTACTCTTCCTGAAGTCCACAATCAGTTCTTTCGTCTTATTGACATTGAGTGCCAGGTTGTTGCTGTGGCACTATTCCACTAGTTGGCATATCTCACTCTTGTACACCCTCTCATCACCACCTGGGATTCTACCAACAATGGTTGTATCATCAGCAAATTTATAGATGGCATTTGAGCTATGCCTAGCCACACAGTCATGTGTATATTGTTACGTAAACGGCAACAATGAATATCAATCGAGACAGGTTATATAAAAACAACCAAACATTTATTAAACACAGATAAACGATAAGGAAAAAAAAACAAACAAAAACTTTAACCGGAAGTAAACAGGTATACAGCCGTTCACCAACTCGCCACTCGGCTCTGGTTCTTAAAGCATCAAATGCGAAAACAGTTCTTAAAGTGATACAGTCAGATATAGTTCTTAAAGCGACAACTTCGAAAGTCCATCAGATTTACAGTTCAATTGGGAGGGACTTCTCTGGAGACCGATTTCTTCACAGACACAACTTTACTGCTGGTTCTGTCCACAGGATTCACGATGCCTAAAATAAACAGTTTAAATCAACTGACTTTAAATTCCTTTAGAGAGAGAGAGCACCTTTTTACATGAACTCCTTGCTCTTTTTGGCAAGAGTTATCTCGATGCAGGTAGCTACTCCTCCAACGAAGACTCAATAAGGTCGACCCTTCATTAAACTGCCAAACGATGCCGACTCCTCTTGATCCTTCGATCCCGTAACTTCGGTAATTTCTTCACTCTCCCTTCTAATGTTGGAATTGAGTCAATCAACACATCTAGCAAAAATTTCCAGTCCAAATAATATGGTATTTTGCAACAGAATGCATAGTCCATTTTAAAAATGAAACTGCGTCACCAAAACCAAACAGGCAACAGAAACGGAGATACAGCACGTTCTACCTGGAAATCTACAAACCAAAAAAAAACCCCTGCGTCACCTGGGTCGACACTTATATAGTCACGGGGCACATGTCATCACGTGACCTCACATCGGCGGGAAAATCACATCAGGTGACCTCCAAAAGACCATTACATCATTCTCACAAAAAAAACAGATCTCCTTGAGCATGTAACAATATAGAGTGTAGAGCAGTGGGCTGAGCACACACCCTTGAGGTGCGCCAGTGTTGATCATCAGCAAGGAGGATATGTTCTCACCAATCTGCACAGATTGTGGTCTTCTGGCTAGGAAGTCGAGGATCCAATTGCAGAGGGAGGTACAGAGGCCCAGGTTCTGCAACTTCTCAATCAGGGTTGTGGGAATGATGGTATTAAATGCTGAGCTATAGTCGATGAACAGCATCCTGACGTAGAAAGCCTGAAGGCACCCACTCAGTGATTCAGAAACATATTCTTCCCCTCTGCCATCTGATTTCTGAATGGACATTGGACCCTTGAAGACTACCTCACTACTTTTATTTCTAATTCTGCACAACTTATTTAATTTAACGTTTAATTCAAGGTTTCCCCCTCTTTTATTATGTATTGCTTTGTCCTGCTGCAAAGACAACGAATTTCACGGCATATGCCGGTGATATTGAAATGATTCTGACGATTCACCTCCAGTTTATCTTCCCTCCAAACTGACTGACAGATGGACATTGATATTTTTTTCAGCTTTGCTCCCTCCCTCACATTCACCAACTAAAACAAAGCCACATATACTTCCTTATTTTGCTTTTCCCTCACGCAGATATCCTATCAGAGGCTCTTCCAAACCTTCATTGACAAACCCAGCTTTGGTGAGTTAATGTGGGGGGTCTCACTTGATATGAAAGTAGTTTTCCAAACCTTCATTGACAAACCCAGCTTTGGCGAGTTAATGTGGGGGGTCTCACCTGATATCAAAGTAGGCTCTGCTGGGGCAGCTGTGTCACGGTCAAGTTAATTGTCACGGGCACGCACACAGGGTACAAGTACCATGAAAATTAGCATTTTGATTAGAAACACAACAAACTGAGCATATAGTTAATTTAATATCAATTATACATCTCATCTAACAAAATAAACATAATGCCATCATTGCAAGTAGAAGTAATGAGGGTTAAAAGAACTGCTAAGGACTGTGCCTGGGTCCCACTGAAAGGAAGAGTGACCCAGGGGTGAGCAACCAGTGATCCTGGGGTGATGAAAGCGCTAACCAATAACAGACATGAATATGCTATTTGCTTATTTCCTATGACACACGGATCGGCTATTCAATCCCACAGATTTACTATTATTCCCAACAGAGCAGTTCAAAGATTCAAAGTACCCCTGTATATTGCAACACACTCAAAATGCTGGAGGAACTCAGCAGGTCAGGCAGCATCTATGGAAAAGAGTAAACAGTTGATGTTTGGGTCAGGACCCTTCTTCAGGACTTCAACGTATGTTTATCATCAAAGTATGCAGCATACAGGCCTGAGATTCATCTCCTCACAGACAGTCTCGAAACAAAGAAAACCACTGGAACCCATTCAAAGTTAAACATCAGATAGTTAGAAAGTTTATTGCTCCCAAAGGAAATTACAGTGTCACAGTAGCAGTACAAGTCCACAGATATACAAATATTAGAAGAGAAGTAAAAAAGAATAAATGATAAATTATCTCAAACATTCTAACGGGGGTGGGGGGGGGTCATCACTTCCCTGGTTGTATAGATTGACTCATTGCAGAACCTAATGGCCGAGGGTAAGAATGACCTTATACAGTGCTCTTTGGAGCAGCACAGTTGTCTTAGTCTGTTAGTAAAATTGCTCCTCTGATCAGCCAAGGTGGCATGCAGAGGGTGAGAAACATTGTCCAGAATTGCCAGGATTTTCCGTAGGGTCCTTTGTTCTACCACAGCCTCCACTGTGTCTAATTTGACTCTTATAACAGAGACAGCTTTTCTAATCAGTTTACTGAGCCTGTTAACATCGCCTGAGTTGATGCCATTGCCCCAGCACACCACTGCATAGAAGATTGTACTGGCAACAACAGAGTGGTAGAACATGTGAAGGAGAGGCCTGCATACTCCAAAGGACCTCAGTCTCCTCAGGAAGTAAAGGCAACTCTGGCCCTTCTTGTACACAGCCTCTGTGTTGGTGCTCCACTGAAGTTTATCATCCACACTCATGGCCTCACCATCAGTAGTAACAGGGAGCAGTGCAGGCTTAGCCTTCCTAAAGTCCATCACCATCTCCTTTGTCTTACTGATGCTGAGCTGCAAATGATTCATCCTTCACCACTTGCCAAAGTCCTCCTTTGAATATAGGGCCCTGTATTCGTCCTCCCATTATACACCCAACTATTGTTGAGTCATCAGAGAATTTCTGCAGATGACATGACTCAGTGTTGTATCTAAAGTCTGAGGGATACAGGGTAAACAAAAAGGGAGCCAATGCAGTTCCCTGTAGGGCCCCAGTGCTGCTTTTAGCCATGTCTGACACACAGCTGTGAAGCTGCACAAACTGTGGTCTGCCAGTCAGGTAGTCCATTATCCAGGATACATTGAACGGAGCTTTTCCCCCCGCAACGAGGGCTGTATGGTATTGAAGGCTCTCAAGAAAGCAAAAAACATGATCCTCACGGTGCTGCACAGTGCATTAAACCCCCAACGTGCAAAAAAAAGAACAAATTTAGCAAACAGCAAAAAAAACGAGTGAAAAACACGAAGTATAACATCAAACCACAAAGTCAATGAAACAGTCCAGGAGCGCTCAGCTTCAGCCAAGTTCTGTTCGATCTAATGCTGTGTTGTTTGTTGACTGAAGGCCACAGAGCCAGCCCACCCTGATCAAAATCCCACAAAGTAACAATAAAAACAGCAACCAGAGCCAGAAACACATAACCTGAACTACAGAGTCTAGTACACAAACAGCATCGATTAAACCTAGCCAAGACCCAACCCCAACACACTGGCAGCTTCCCTCCAGCAGAGGGGAGGGAGAGAAATGAGAGAGAGAGAGAGAGAAAAGAGAGAGAGAGAGAGAGAGAGAGAGATATCAATCAAATGCAGGCACCTTCCTCTGGAAGCAGCGAGCAAGAGTGAGTGAGAGAGAAAGAGAGAGATAGACTGATCACACATAGGCCCCTTTCCTTTGGAAGCAGTGACCAAGAGGGCAAGGGAGTGTGCAAGAGGGCGAGAGAGTGAGAGAAAGAGACAGAGAGAGAGCGAGAGAGCGTGCATGAGGGGGGGAGAGAGAGCACATGCGAAGGGGAGAGAGGGTGAGAGTGAGGGCGAGCGAGAGAGAGAGCGCGCGCACGAGGGGGAGAGAGGGCAAGAGAGATCACTCCCAGACAGATGGCACTGAACACCCACTCACCCTCTGCTCTCCTTCTCGTTGATTTCAATCTTCCTCGCTGCTTTAATCAGCAAGTTTGATTGAACTATCCCCTTTTCTTAATTCCCTATATCTCTGCAACTTATTCTGAATCCCGTATCAACTCCCTCCCCTCCCCCTACCTTCTTACTCTAACTTCTCTTCTTTTCCAGTCCTAATGAAGGGTCTCAGCCCACAACACTGATGCGACAGATGCTGCCTGGCCTATTGAGTTCCTCCAGTACTTTGTGTACATTGCCTTGGATTTCCAGCATCGGCAGATTTTCTCGTTTGTCAATACCCTCTTATTCTTTACCCATTTACCTCTACTTAGAGGTAACTTGTAGAAACCAATTAACCTATCAGTTGATGTTTGGGAAAAGGGAGGAAACCACAGCACCCAGTGAAGTCGAACGTGTTCATGGGGAGAAAGTGTAGACTACTCCCACACAACACCCAGGTCCAGGCAGCACTGAGTAAGCACTCATGTGTCAATCTGATTGAAAAAAGGAAATTACATTTTAACCTTCAATGGATCCTAACAAGTTTGATGAAGTTATGGTTGTTTTAATATGTACAATTTTCTTCAGTCGTTCGTGGTTCCCTTTATTCGCTTTGCTTGTTGAAAATATTATGACTGGGCATTCTGGGTTAAATGCACAGAGCATTTTCTTTGGTCCCCATTGCAAGCACAGTTCCCTAACCACTCATTCCACATTGACCTCCAGTATTTAAACAACACATGATTTTAAAATTCACATCTTTATTTTTAAATCTCTCTACAATGTCAATATTTTCTAACTTTAAAACTTCTGTGCTCGTCCAATGTTGGGTTCTTGATTATCATGAATTTAATTGCTGTACCACTTATAGTGTAACTCTCATTATTAAGACCCATCCAAAGCCACTTTGTCTCTTTACTTTTCTTTTCTCCTTTTGGGGATGGGACTCTGTAGTTCACGTGATGACGTGTTGCTGGTTTCTGGTTGCTCCTTTTCTCGTGGCCATTTTGTGCGATTTTGATCGGGGCGGCTTGGCTCTGCGGCCTACGGTCAATGAATGACACAGCACCACATTGAACTGACCTGTTTCAACAACTTTGTAGTTTGGTGTTCTGTGCTTTTCACTCATTTCCTTTGCCGTTTGTGCAATTTGTTATTTTTCACTTATAACTGATTTAACTGACATATGGCTGTTGTGTTTTACTATTTATTGTTATGTTTATATTTAGTGTTGCATTTGTTATGTTATGATTGCACTGTCCCTGAGGAACGCTGTCTCATTCTGCCCTGCAGAGCTGATGTATGGTTAGAATGACAATAAAGTTTTTTGAATCTTTGAATCTTGAATCTTTGCATCTTTTTGTGCATAGGGGCAGGGTTTGATGTTTTTCTTTGTTTTGTGTAAGACAAATCCAAAGGTTGAATACTGCATCATACTTAGTTAATAAATGAACTTTGAATCTTTGAAGGTACTCCTCCAAACCCGTCATTGATTTAGCATTAATCATTCATTTTGACTGCTGACAACACAATCAGTGCAATGATTGTTCTTGGGATATTTTCTCCAAAATGCATTGTTATCAGGATAGATGAATAAGGAATAATTTAAGACAGTAGTTGAAAGACAGAGAGAGACAGGTCAACAGAAAGAGAGAGAGAGAGACCTACCAAAACATGTGGATAATTTATTAATTAGCAGAACTGTTAGAAAAATGAGCAACACACACAAAGTGCTGGAGGAACTCAGCAGGTGAGGGTACATTCATAGAGAAAAATGAAAAGATGATGCTTTGGACTGAGACCCTTCATCAAATTGGGAAGTGGCCTAAGGCCAGAATAAAAGGATCAGGTGAGATACAGGAGCACGGGCTTGTGGGTGACAGGTGAATCCAGGTGAGGAGAAGGCAAGGTGGGGGGGGGGAAGGAAAGTGAATGATGTGAGAAGCTGGGAGGTGGTGGGTGAAAGGGACAAAGGGCTGAGGAAGAAGAAAATCTGGCTGCATCACCATCTGTTATGGGGGTGGGGCTACTGCACAAGATCGAAATAAGCTGCAGAAACTTTTAAAATTAGTCAGCTCCATCATGGGTACCAACCTGCATAAAATCCAAGACATCTGCAAGGAGAGGTGCCTTAGAAAGGCAGCATCCATCATTAAGGACAGGCACACCCTCAGCGATTCAGGAACAGCTTCTCCCCCTCTGCCATCTGATTTCTAAATGGACATTGAACCCATGAAGAATACCTCACTACTTTTATTTCTGTAAATTTTGCAATACTTATTTCAACTTAACTATTTAGTAGATATATATACTGAAAGGTAATGAAATATTAATAGGTAACACTGAGGAAGAAAATAATAAAGTATAATATCATATTAACAAACAAGAATAGAAAACATAGAAAACCTACAGCACAATACAGCCCCTTCAGCCCACAATTCTGAGCCGAACATGTACTTACTTTAGAAATTACCTGGGGTTACCCATAACCCTCTATTTTTCTAAGTTCCATGTACTTATCCAGGAGCCTCTTAAAAGACCCTATTGTATCCACCTCCACGACCGTTGCCGGCAGCATATTCCACACACTCACCACTCGTTGTGCGTAAAAAACATACCCCGACATCTCCTCTGTATCTACTCCCCAACACCCTAAACCTGTGTCCTCTCATGTTAGCCATTTCAGCCTGGGAAAAAGCCTCTGACTATCCACACGATCAACGCCTCTCATCATCTTATACACCTCTATCAGGTCACCCCTCATCCACTGTCGCTCCAAGGAGAAAAGGCCAAGTTCACTCAGCCTGTTTTTGTAAGGCATGCTCCCCAATCCAGGCAACATCCTTGTAAATCTCCTCTGCACCCTTTCTATAACTTCCACATTCTTCCTGTAGTGAGGTGACCAGAACTGAGCACAGTACTCCAAGCGGGGTCTGACCAAGGTCCTATATAGCTGCAACATTACCTCTCAGCTCTTGAATTCAATCCCACGGTTGATCAAGGCCAATGCACCTTATGCCTTCTTAACCACAGAGTCAACCTGTGCATTGAGTGTCCTATGGACACAGACCCCAAGATCCCTCCGATCCTCTACACTGCCAGGAGTCTTACCATTAATGCTATATTCTGCCATCATATTTGACCTACCAAAATGAACCACATCACACTTAGCAGGGTTGAACTCCATCTGCCACTTCTCAGCCCATTTCTGCACCCTATCAATGTCTCGCTGTAACCCCTGACAGCCCTCCACACTATCCACAACACCTCCAACCTTTATGTCATCAGCAAATTTGCTAACCCATCCCTCCACTTTCTCATTCAAGTCAAGTCACTTTTTATTGTCATTTCGACCATAACTGCTGGTACAGTACATAGTAAAAACGAGACAACGCTTTTCAGGACTATGGTGTGGTGCTACATGAAACAATACAAAAACTACACTGAACTACGTAAAACAACACAAAACTACACTGGACGACAGACCTACCCAGGACTGCATAAAGTGCACAAAACAGTGCAGGCATTACAATAAATAATAAACAAGACAATAGGCACAGTAGTGGAGAGTAGGTTGGTGTCAGTCCAGGCTCTGGGTATCTGATGACTTGGGGGAAGAAACTGTTACATAGTCTGGTTGTGAGAGCCCGAATACTTAGGTGCCTTTTGCCAGATGGCAGGAGGGAGAAGAGTTTATATGAGGGGTGCGTGAGGTCCTTCATAATGCTGTTTGCTTTACGGATGCAGCCTGTAGTGTTAATGTTTCTAATGGTGGGAAGAGAGACCCCGATGATCTTCTCAGCTGACCTCACTATCTGCTGCAGGGTCTTGCGATTCAAGATGGTGCAATTTCCAAAAAAAATTACGAAGCGATTGGACATGAATTTGGCAACCTAATTTGAATATTGTTGCATTGTTGAATGTTGTTGGGGTGAGGTCGAGGCACATTCGAGGCGAGTGGAGGGAAGCAAAGTCAGAGCAGAGGAGAGGCAGATTTGGGGCCCATCCACCTAAACCGAGAACGAGGTTTGATTGACTTAAGTGCTAGGCCAATTTGGAAAGGCCAGGTACAGGCCGAAATGTGGCGGCAGGCTACAGGCCCGGAGCATGTCGATATGACCCGAGCCAAGTCCTAGAGCGAAGAACAACCCGATGTTTGGACGATCTAAATGCTGGGCCACATGGATTGAAAAGGTCGGGTGTCAGGACCAGAGGTGAGGATTGGGCCGGTTCTGCTCGTGGCTCTCTGACATTTACCCTGCTCTCTGCTACACTGAGGTTGAAGCTGAGGCCTACAGGAGCTACTTTGGACTTCATGTCTGAAGGCTCACTTTCGCTCTAAATGCTATTTGCCTACTTTTACCGTTGGTATGGTTTGCTCTTTCCTCTCTCTCTGCACACTGGGTGTTTGTCAGTCCTCTTTTTTGGGCTTGGAGCACAAGTAAATATTAGCTGAGTAGCATGGATTAGAGGCAATCTGTATAAATAAATGGGGAGTCTGCAGTAGGGCTGGGTGGCAGCCGGAGGGAGGCGGCTTATAGGAGCATGAACGATGCAGACGAAATGGGCCAAGTGACCTGTTTCTAACCTATTCATGCCAAGTAGAATCTGTAATAATAAATGGTTTAATCAGTTGGACTATACTCCATTATAGTTTTACGAAAATATCTCCATAAAAGGCAATTCCTTTCACATTAATTTTCTTACATGCTCTATGCAATGAGGATTTTTAAGGGTGATGCATGTTAATTAGAAAAAAGTTAGTAAAAATTTTCAAGACAGTTTTGATGAGGTTGCTGTTTTAGTACAATGTCTTGGCCACCAGGGACTGAAAAATAACAATCTGACTGCCTAATGCCTTCTGACTGCCTAATGACCTCTTTAAGCCTTTTGCTCTGTGCAATGAAAATCCTGAATGTGTTATTGAATTCTTGGTGTGTGTGCTGGCTACAAACTACCCCATCGGGTAGCAATTATTATTGTACAATTACATTCATCACATTTTTATTCTCTTTTTTTGATCCTAGGCCTGGAATATAATTTCACAATAGAAACCATGTGATGACAAAGATATGCTCTGTTATTAAACACAACTTGGCGAACAACTAAACAAAATATACTGAAATTGAAGAGAACAGGTCACAAAGCTCTCAAAGAGACAATTGCAGAAGGTCACTGAGAAAGGTGAAGAGGGAAATGAATCAGAGACAAATTAGAAGAATGTGCTAGGAAGAGAAGATTGAAAAGCAAGAGAAATGGGCCAGGGCAAGGAAGTCATTGTCCTGTTGACATCACAACTGTGAAATTGGAAAGCTTCAAAAAATATTGTGCTAACGTTTCGTTGTGTTATGAACTCTTGTTTGCTGGTATCCATTAAAGATTTCCTCTGACGTTAATGTCCGATGATTTGAGATGTCAACATTACGGTGTCAAGTAGAAAAATGTTCCAAATGGACAGAAAGTTCATGAGGTTGGGAAAACAAGACCCTACACACCCAACTTCAGCTGTCCAAATGAGACTTCTCTCAGACAGTTGTGAAGGTTACTTGGGCATTGTTTAATCTGGTTGCTTGTACAGCTGTAGTATAATTGTATCACAGAGCACTTTCCAAAAATGGTCTCATTATTTATTGCTATCACTTTGACGTTAAACTATTTGACTGAAAGCTTTTGATTATCTGACAAAATTCAACTTTTAGTTCTCAATTTTTTTTTGAGAGGACCAACACCGAACCATAGCATGGGAATGTTAGTCTCTGTCACCCATTTCCTCTTGTCCTTCTTCATTCTGATCATACTGGGTAAAGCAAAGGGGAAAGCAATATCAAAATTCTTCTTTAAAAAACGGGTCTTTCTTTTTTCAAACACAAGAAATCCAGCAGATGCTGGAAATCCAACGCTATAAACTCAAAATGCTGGAAAAACTCAGCAGGCCAAGCAGCATCCATGGAAATGAAAAAAGAATCAATGTTTTGGGCTGAGAGGAGAGTGGACCAAAGGAGAAAGGGAAGGGGGACACCACGGGCAGGTGTTATGGAGGTGAGAAGAGGGAAGGGGCCAGAGTGGGGAATAGAAGAGGAGAGGGGGAGGGAATCTCTTTTTTACCCCTGAAAGGAGAAATCGATATTTATGTCACTGGGTTGGAGCCTACCCAGATGGAATATAAGGTATTGCTCTTCCACCCTGAGGGACTCCATGGACTGAGAATGGGAATCAGAGTTAAAAAGGAAATTTCACTTTAGGCGGATGGTTCGGAGGTGCGGAGGACCCCAATTTACGAGGGGTCTCACCACAGTTGAGGAGGCTGCATTGGAGCACTGCATACAATAGATGACACCAGCAGATTTGCACATGAAACGTTGCCTCACCTGGAACGACTGCTTGGGGCCCTGAATAGAGGTGAGGGAGGAAGTGAATGGGCAGGTGTAGCACTTCCACTTGCAGAGATAAATGCCGGGAGGAAAATTAGTGGGGAGGGACGAATGAACAAGGGAATCTCAGAGGGAGTGATCCTTATGGAAAGCGTAAAGGAGGGAGAGGTGGCAAAGATAAGTTTGGTGGTGGGATCTCTTTGGAGATGGTGGAAGTTGCAGGGGATGACGTGTTGGATGAAGAGGCTCATGGTGTGGTAGGAAAGGACAAGAGGAACTCTATCATTGTTAAGGTATGACAGGAAGATGGGGTGAGTGTGGATGTCCAGGAAATGGAGGAGCTGCAGGTGAAGGCAGCATCAATGGTGGAGGAAAGGAAACGGCGTTCTTTGATGGAGGAGGGCACCTCGGATGTCTGGAAAGGAAAGCCTCATCCTGGGAACAGATGCGGTGGATAAGAAGGAACTGAGGAAAGGGAATAGCAATTTTACTGGAGGCGGGGAGGGAGAGGGATAGTCATGATAGCTGTGGAAACAAGTAGGTTCATCAAAGATGTTGGTTAAAAATTCGTCTCCAGAGATGTATACAGAGAGATCAAGAAAGAGGAGAGAGGTGTCAGAGATGGACCAAGTGAACTTAAGGGCAGGGTGGAAGTCAGGCTATTAAGAAGGCAAATGGAATGTTGGCCTTCATTGCTAGAGCAATTGAATTTAAGAGCAGGGAGGTTGTGTTGCAACTGTACAGAGTACTGGTGAGACTGCTCCTGGAGAACTGTGTGCAGTTCTGGTCTCCTTACTTGAGGAAAGATATACCGGCTTTGGAGGCGGTACAGAAAAGGTTCACCAGGTTGATTCCAGAGATGTAGGGGTTAGGCTATGAGGAGAGATTGAGTCATCTGGGACTGTACTGGCTGCAATTCAGAAGAATGAGAGGAGATCTTATAAAATCATATAAAATTGTGAAAGGGATAGATAATATAGAGGCAGGAAAGCTGTTTCCACTGGTAGGTGAGACTAGAACTAGGAGACATAGCCTCAAGATTCGGAGCAGTAGATTTAGGATGGAGATGAGGAGGAACTGCTTTTCCCAGAGAGTGGTGAATCTGTGGAACTCTCTGCCCAATGAAGCAGTGGAGGCTACCTCAGTAAATATAATTAAGACAAGGTTGGATAGATTTTTGCATAGTAGGGGAATTAAGGGTTATGGGGAAAAGGCAGGTATTGGAGGTGAGTTCGTGGCCAGATCACCCATGATCTTATGGATGGTGGAGCGGGCTCGATGGATCAGATGACCTACTCCTGCTCCTATTTCTTATGTTCTTATAAATTGGGAGCAAGGTTGATGATATTGATGAGCTCAGCATGAAGTAGCACCAATGCAGTGATCAATGTAGCGGAGGAAGAGTAGGGGCACATGACCAGGGAAAGCTTGGAATGTGGACTGTTCCATATGGCCAATAAAAAGGCAGGCAGAGCTGGGCCCCACGGCTAATGCTCAGGTGTGGAGAAAGTGGGAGGAGCCGTAAGAGAAATTGTTGGGCGAGGACCATTTCTGCCAGACAAAGGAGAGTAGTGGTGGAGAGAAACTGCTTGATTCTTTTACAGAGAAAGAAGTGGAGAGCATTAGAGGCTTCTCGATGGCGGATAGCAGTGTGTAGAGACTGGACATCCATGGTGAAAATAAGGGGTTCAGGGCCAGGGAGTTTGAAGTTCGTGTGGAGGTCGAGAGCATGAGAAGTATTGCAGATGTAGTTGGGAAAGGTCGGAACCAAGGCGATAGACTGGAGTCGAGGCTTGAGGACACAAGTTCCGTCAGTGGGGAAGGAGTGGCAGAGGCAATGGGCCTACCCGGACAATCACATTTGTGGATCTTGGGTAGGAGTTCAGTGTGGGTAAGGAAGCTGTGAGATTGGTGGCCTTGGATGGGAGTTCTCTAGAGTTGATTAAGTCAGTGATGGTGTTGGAGACAGTTTTCTGATAGTCTGGCGTGGGGTCCTTTTCAAGGGGTAAGTAAGAGGAGGCATGTGAGAGTTGATGCCCGGCCTCAGCAAGGTAAAGGTCAGTCTGTCACACTGTGACAGCACCCCCTTTGTCTGCGGGTTTGATGGTAAGGTTGGGATTGGTGTGGAGGGAGTGGAGGACAGTGACTTCAGAGGGAGAAGGTTTTCTTTTAAAAAAGGGGGACTTTAAAGGTTTTTTTTTAACAAACTATCTCTCAGTGGCAGAATCAAGAGTAGAACATCAAAAGTGATGACGTTAAATAAATTCACCATGTTTCCAGATAAATAACTACATGAAACTGAGTGTTACTAAGTATTACTTAGTACTACTTAATAGTACTGCTAAGTATTACTGACACTGTATAGACATTTAGATATTTGTGAAACTAACATGACAGATGGACAAGAACATCAGATTCCCAGGAAACACACTCATCTCCCGACCAGCAGGCTATACAGTAAAGACAATTGCTTCATGTTGGCCTTCCTTGCTCTCATTTGCTTAAAAACAAAAAGAACATTAGAATATACACGTATATATAAAGACTTCTCTACCATTCCATAGGTCGTCACAGATATTTTCCTCAACTTTACATTCCTGCCTGACACTCGATTACTTGGATCCATGGATTACAAAAATATGTTGGTCTGATTCTTGAACGTGCTCAATAGTCGAGCACCCACAATTCTCTGAGATGCAAAACTCTAAGGATTTCCAGTCCCAAGTGATAAAATTCCTCTTCACTTCAAACCCGAATGACTGACCCCTTTTCCTGAGATCAAGCCCCCTTGTTTTAAATTTTCTGGCAAGCAAGACAACCTCTCAACAACAAATGAGACCATCTCTCGTTCATCTGAATTTCACACAACAGAAGCATTCTCTAGTCAGTCCCTTTCACTTTTGGAAGGAGCCCTCTCACTCCAAGAAACTTTCGCTGTGGTGCTTCTATGACAGACGTAATTCTGTAGAGCAGACCGAATGCCTGCACTCCATTTAAACTGGAAGAAGGCACGTTTAGGACATACTACAACACAGGAACAGGCCATTCGGTTCTTTGTGCCTGCAATGATTGTGTTGCCACATTAAACTAAAAATAGAGAACATTTACAAGGATGTTGCCGGTCCTGAAGGACCTGAGTTATAAGGAAAGATTGAATAGGGTAGGACAAAATTATGAGGGGTATAGATAGGGTAAATGCAAGGCAGGCATTTTCCATTGAGGTTGGGTGGGACTACAACTAGAGATCATAGGTTAAGGGTGAAAGGTTGAAATTTAAGGGAACCTGAGGGGGAACCTTCACTTAGAGGGTTGCGAGAGTGCGGAACAAGCTGCCAGCGCAAGTGGTGCATCCGAGCTCGATTTGAAAGTTTAAGTGAAGTTTAGATGGGTATACGGATGGTAAGGGTATGGAGAGCTATAGTTCCGCTGCAACAGACAGCTTAAATGGTTCGGCATGGACTAGATGGGCTGAAGGGTTTGTTTGGCCTGTACTTTTCTATGACTCTATAAGTCTGTCTGTCTGCACAAGATCTATATTCCCACACCTTCCCTGGTCCCCTGTCTGTTTATGTACCTGCGTAAATGCCTCTGCCATACCTCAGTATCAGGTGTGGGTAAGTGTACTGAGAGTCACCAGTCGGAAAAAAAAAACAGACGGTAAGCCTCAACAGCACATTAGTACAAAGGGGTTTTATTTAGTGCCAGGTGGAAAAGAGAGCAAACCTGTCCAAAAGTTGTGAAGAAAAAGTATTGACAAATAGACAAATGAAAACAAATGTACAAAAACTTAGAAATACAGAGAGACTTCCTCCTCAACACACTTTGTCCTTAAGTTTCCAATATAACTATTCTCCAACTTCCACACCTGAGGGTTTAAACCTGCCTCCACCCCTCCACCTGGCCTAGAAGGACCAGGAAATTCTACCATTGTTCTGCGGGGTGGGTGGGGGGGAGGTTATCACATGACCAGACCATAATAATTATTTCAGATGCAGAATTGGAACATTTAAAACAGGGATTCCAACATCCTACAGTTTTATTCCACAATAAATGTCTTAGTTAAACCCATAGATCAGTGTCCACATGCTCAGATGAATACAAAATAATTCAAGCAACACACACAAAATGCTGGAGGAACTCAGCAGGCCAGGCTACATCTATGGAAAAGAGTACAGTTGACGTTTCAGGCTGAGACCCTTCAGCAGGACTGGAGAATAAAAGGTGAGGAGTCAGAGTTAAAAGGTGGGGGGAGGGAGGGAGAAACACAAGGTGATAGGTGAAACCGGGAGGGGGAAGGGTGAAGTAAAGACCTGGGAAGTTGGTGAAAAAGATGCAGAGTTGGAGAAGGGGGAATCTGATGTGAGAGGACACAGAGGGAAACACTCAGGCTATACTCAGCTTGGAGGAACAACACCTTATATTCCGTCTGGGTAGCCTCCAACCTGATGACACGAAGATCGATTTCCCAAACTCCTGGCAATGGCCTCCTACACCCCCCCCCCCAGCCTCCACCATTCTCCACCCCCATTTCCCCCTCACTTTATGTCCTTGCCTACCCATCGCCTCCCTCTGGCACTCCACCCCCTTTTCTTTCTTCCATGGTCTTCTATCCTCTCCTATTGATCTACAACACAGCTACAGAGATTCCGGGCCTGCTACCAGAGAACACAATGACTGGTTTGATGAGAACTATGTCAACATCAAACAAGTACTGGATGAGAAACATCATCTACACAAAGCTTTCCTCAGTGACCCAGTGACACCTTCAATAACATACATCACATACATCACAAACTATGCCAGATGCAAACTATCCCGGCTGAGCAACAAAGCTGATGAGATCCATCCATATGCAGACAGATATGATTGAAAGAACTTTTATGCTGCACTAAAATGAGACCGCAGTCCCACATCATTAGAGTCATCCTCTCTCCTTAGTACTGATGGGGTCACACTGAATATAGACAAAGAGAAAGTTCTTCATAGATAGGCTGAGCACTTTAACAGTGTTCTGAATCATCCTTCGACTATAAGGCCACCAATCGCCTGCCCCAGGTAACTGTCGATGAAGCACTGGATGGTCCACCAACCTTAGCCGAGACCCAGAAAGTGATACATCAGCTCTCTAGTAGCAAAGCACCTGGATCAGACACAATACCAGCTGAGGCCTACAAGGAAGGAGGTGCAATGCTAACAGGAAAGCTCCATCAGCTCTTCCAACTCATGTGGCAGCAAGAGATGATCCCACAGACATTTAAAGACATATCCATCACCCACTTGTATAAGCAAAAAGGAAACTGACAGTCCTGCAATAACTGTCAGGGAATATTATAAGACAATAAGACATAGGAGTTGAATTAGGCCGTTTGGCCCGAGTCTGCTCCACCCTTCAATCATGGCTGAACCTTTGTTCCCTTCCTCAGACCCACTCCCCGGCCTTCTCCCCGTAACCTTTGATGCTGTATCCAATTAACAGCCTATCAATCTCTGCCTTAAATACACCCAACCTGACCTCCACAGCTACTTGTGGTAACAAATTCCACAAATTCACCATTCTCTGAATTCAGAAATTTATCCACATTTCTGTTTCAAATGGACAACCCTCTATCCTGAGGCTGTGCCCTCTTGTCCTAGACTTTCCCACCATGGGAAACATCCTTTCCACATCTACTCTTTCTAGGCCTTTTGACATTCGAAAGGTTTCAATGAGATCCTCCCTCAGCCTTCTGAATTCCGGCGAGTACAGACCCAAAGCCATCAAATGTTCCTCATATGTTAACCCTTTCGTTCCCGGAATCATCCTTGTGAACCTCCTCTGAACCTTCTCCAATGCCAGCACATTTTTTCTTAGATGAGGAGTCCAAAACTGTTCACAATACTCAAGGTGAGACTCCACCAGTGCCTTATAAAGCCTCAGCTTCACATCTCTACTCTTGTATACAAGACCTCTTGAAACGAGTGCTAACATTACATTTGCCTTCCTCACCACAAACTCTACCTGCATGTTAACCTTTAGCATGTTCTGCACAAGGACTCCTAAGTCTCTTTGCATCTCAGATTTTTGAATTTCTCTGTTTAGAGAATAATCTGCATATTTATTTGGACTACCAAAGTGCATGACCATGCATTTTCCATTTGCCACTTTCTTGCCCATTCCCCTAATCTGTCTAAGTTCTTCTAGAGCTCACCTGTTTCATCAACACTACCTGCCCCTCCACCAATCTTCCTATCACCTGCAAACCTGGAAACAAAGGCATCTATTCCATCATCTAAATCACTGATATATAGTATAAAACGAAGCGGTTGCAATATTGACCTCTGCGAAACAGCACTAGGCACTGGCAGTCAACCAGACAAGGTTCCTTTTATCCCCACTTGCTGCCTCCTACCAATCAGCCAATGCTCTGACCATGCCTGTAACTTTCCTGTAATACCATGGGCTCTTAACTTGGTAAGCGGCCTCATGTATTGGACCTTGCTGCCTGTCACAGACAAGATCTTCACTAGGCTTCTTCTCAACCATCTCACATCACACTTTAACCAGGGACTCCTACCGGACAGCCAATGTGGATTCCAGAAAGAGCGCAGGACTATCGATATGATGTTTGCTGCAAGGCAGCTGGAAGAGAACTGTCAGGAGCAAAATGCTGACCTGTTCTCCTGCTACGTCGATCTGACCATGACCTTTTGACACTGTTCACAGAGAGGCTCCGTGAAAGATCATGGTAAAGCACGGATGTCCAAGGAAATTCATCACTATGGAGCAGCAATTCCATGATGGCATGCACGCTAGAGATCAGGAAAATGGTGAGATGTCCAGGCCCTTCCCTGTCTCAAACAGGGTCAACCAGGGCTGCACCTTGGCACCAATGCTATTCAGTCGGATGTTTTCCATCATGTTGACTGAAGGCTTCAGAGACGGTGACGTAGGCATCGTCATCAGATTCTGTACCAATGGAAACTGTTCAAACTCAGGAGGCTCCAAGCAAAAGCTAAGGTTCTGACAGACATCATCAGAGACTTCCTTCCAGCCAGTGACCACGTCCTCAATGCTGGTACAAAAGATGAGAAGCTGTGCTGTTTCGACAAGTTTCCTGATGTGTGTACCAACTTTGAGCTTACCATCAACACCAAGAAGACTGAAGTAATGCATCAGCC
The DNA here is from genome assembly GCF_963921235.1 of Mobula hypostoma. Lineage (NCBI taxonomy): Eukaryota > Metazoa > Chordata > Chondrichthyes > Myliobatiformes > Myliobatidae > Mobula > Mobula hypostoma. The sequence goes on along the minus strand of NC_086100.1, from coordinate 109,442,114 downwards.
AGTTTCAGGAAAATCACCTGCTGAGCCAAACATCACAATCAGCGGTCAAAGGCTCAACCCAGTGTCCAGGTTCATGAGTCTTGGCAGCACACTGTCCCAGGACATCGTCACTGATGATGAAGTAAATGCTGGGATCGCCAAAGCAAGAGTAGCCTTCGGCAGACTTTATACCAACACCTGGTACAGAAGAGGCATAAGTCTACAGACAAAGCTGAAGGTGTCTTGGGCCATAGTTCTTCCCACTCTGCTTTACGGCTGTGAAACATGGACAGTGTACCCACGGCATGCCAAGAAACTGAACCATTTCCACATATCTTGACCCTGCTGCTACTTGTAAAATCGCCATCCCCTACTCTCAATTCCTCCGACTCTGCCGAATCTGCTCTCAGGATGAGGCTTTTCATTCTAGAACGAAGGAGATGTCTGCCTTTTTAAAAAAAGGGGCTTCCCTTCCTCCACCATCAATGCTGCCCTCAACTGCATTTCTTCCATCTCACGCACATCTGCTCTTACCCCATCCTCCCGCCACACTACCACCCCACCAGCCTCTGCATCCAGCACATAATTCTCCGAAATTTCTGCCCCCTCCAACTGGATCCCACCACCAAACATATCTTTCCCTTCCCCCGCCCCCAACTTTCTACTTTCTGCAAGGATCGCTCCCTATATGACTCCCTTGTCCATTCGTCACTCTCCACCGATCTCCCTCCTGGCACTTATCCTGGCAAGCGGAACAAGTGCTACATCTGCCCCTGCACCTCCTCCCTCACTACCATTCAGGAACCCAAACAGTCCTCCAGGTGAGGTGACACTTCACCTGTGAGTCTGCTGGGGTCAATACTGTGTTTGGTGTTCCTGATTGGAAGACCACTTCACCAAGCATTTATGGCCTGTCCACCAGAACAAGCGGGATCTCCCAATAGCCAATCATTTTAATTCCACTTCCTAATCCTATTCCGTTATGTCCATCCATGGCCTCCTCCACTGTTGGGATAAGGCCACACTTAGGTTGGAGGGACAACACCTTATATTCTGGTTGGGTAGCCTCCAACCTGATGGCATGAACATCGATTTCTTAAAGTTCCAGTACAGTTTCCTTCCCCCCTTCACCATTTTCTATCCCCTTGTCCCTCTCTCATGTTATCTCCTTGCCCCCATTGCCTCCCTCTGGTGCTCCTCCCCCCCCCATTTTCTTTCTTTCTTCCATGGCCTTCTGTCTCTTTCACCAATCAACTTCCCAGCTCTTTGCTTCATCCCTCCCCCTGCAAGTTTCACCTATCACTTGGCATTTCTCTCTCCCCTCCCCCCACCTTTTAAATTTACTCCTCAGCTTTTTTCTCCAGTCCTGCCAAGGGGTTTCAGCCCGAAACGTCGACTGTACTTTTTCCCACAGATGCTGCCTGGCCTGCTGAGTTCCTCCAGCATTTTGTATGTGTTGCTCACATTTCTACACAGTCTGCCTCAGAAAGCTCCTCATCATTAAATGGGAAGGCAGAATCCCTGGCACTGAGGTACTTACCAAGGTGGGTCTGCCCAGGATCTACACCATCCTGATGCAGTCCCAGTTACACTGGCAGGCCGTGTAGCTCGTATGCCAGACCATCGGCTGCCCAAGAGTCTGCTTCAGGGCAAACTACGGAAAGGAAAGCGTACTGCAGAGGCCAAAGGAAATGTTGTGAGACACCCTGAAAAATTTGTTACACTCAGACCCCGCTCAACACTGAGGATGTGTTCCTCGGAGGTGGAGCGCTTTGTAAAGCAGCGCTAGGTGGGGTCATTATAGCATTATGGACATGTGTGCCTGATTAAGAAAAAAATCAAACCTGAGATATATATTATTTTATGTATACACAGTAATTCATGGAGTAACAAACACGGAAATAGGCCTAAGCTGTGCATCAGTGGAGCAGCAACACATGGCAGCTGCAGCAGTGGAGCGAAGCCGGCGCTGGTTACATCTTAGACAAAGGACCATGCTGTGGGCTCTCCTCCAACTTTGGCCTCTTCTTCAAGTAGGCTCCAAGTTTTGACTGCCTTTTCTTAGGTTTCCTCTCATGAAGCAGTTCTCGGTAGCAGGAAATCGCGTCAGGAACACCTGTCTCTGCCTTATTGCTTCACCCTAGTCAGGGTCATTATCAATGAACTGGTCCATGATTTGTGTGATTGAGGTGCTGCTAGTACTGAGGAATTTTGTAGTGAGGTCTCTTGCTGGTATTTTCTCTTCTCTATCCATGTCCTCAGATTTACCCAGGGTGTATTGCTCTGCCAATTCTCAAAGCTCTTAGTTATTAAGGCTTTCACCATGAGAATGCTTTTCAACATCAACCTGGTGCTCACCAGTTTCCAAACACTGTATTACTTGCAGTTTCACATCCATGCTAAGGCTTTTCCTAGTCACCTTAGATGTACCACCCTCACTGGAAGTTGCAGGTCATTTTCCAGACATTATGGGTGAAAAAAATGGAATAAATTGGTGAGGGAGCAAGAACGTTTTCACATGCAGGGGAGGCAGAGTGTGAACTAATATGTGATTGGCTGTGAGTGGCTCAGAGCGTATGAAAAGCACTCTCATTGGCTGATTGAATGTCTACTGTAATGGCAGCCACACGAGAAGTTTTAAGTTTTTGGAATGTCATTTAAAAAAATTTCAATATAGAATTGAATAACTGCACTGTAACGAATCAGCACTACACGGGGCCTGACTGTAAAAGCCTTTGGCATCAACCCAGGATCGAATTGAGTGGCGTTTCTCCCTCCATAAGGGTGCAGTGTGAGGTAGAAAGGACAAATGCAGCTGAGAGAGATGTACGCTGGCCAGGAAAGCCCGAGCCAGCAATCTCCAACCTAACGTGGCTGCTATCTTTTGTCCACACTGCCAAAGAACATTCTTAGTGTGGTTTGGCCTTTACAGCCACCTGTGTATCCACAGACAAGTCCAGCCCCTACAAATCGCAAATGACTAGAGTGGTTCTTAACGTTGCATGATGGATGAATGAATGAACTGTGGTCTCCAATTGCCCAATTTGCTGAACTTAACCTCAAATAAAAACAGTGTGGTCATGTGCTTGCTTATTTACACTGTAAACTTGTTGATCTATATTTCAATCTTAATATTCTTAGCCTTAATTTCACATTTTTTGGAGGTCTTGCCCTTTTCTACTCAAGAAAAATAGTTGCACACTTTAAACTTTTGTCTCTTAATCAGCTGAAAATAATTGATCCATCAGTGCATGCTGCATCTTCAGCCATTGTACCTTATAAGCTCTTGAACCTGCTCACTACATTTCTACCTCCCAACCTTTCATTCCACCTCTAAAATGATCCTTCATACTTAGCGCAGTTTATGGGCCTTCCCTTCCAATAACTGATGCTTTGTATCAACTTTCAGATGATTGTGAAAGTGCACAAAGTCTTTACAATAAGGTTATTTTTAATTGCTGTCTGTGTTGGGGAATTTTAGCTTCAACATTGATGACTCATGTGCACTCCTCTAAATAGGAATTGGATATCATTTTTACAAGCTTTAAGGTGACTTTAATTAACTAATTTTTGTTTTTCTTGCACTCATACCACTGGAAGAACACTGGCCCTTCACATGCAGAGACTGGAGGATGCAATTCTGTTGTGGGCTGGGTTTTGGCATATTTTGGGCTACTAACTTTAGAAGCATTAAAATAATGATGTGTAAAAGTCATCATAGGACCATGACCCAGTACAATTTACAAATTTAGAATTTAGAAGCAGCTCTGGTGTATTTAATTAGATACTTCTATGCCAGAAAAGGAAAGGGCATGGCCGTCTCAGTTGGTTCCAGCTGTCTGGAAAGAGGATTCTGAGGTACTTGCGGACAGGATACAACAAAACCATAAAATAATTCAGCATCATATTAATGTGATGAAACGCTATTGGAAAGTTTTCAAAACCAGCAGCAAGTTATTTATTTGTTTGGAAAATATCAGCACATATATCAGGAGTGATATGCAAAAATAAGTTTTATTAGTAAAAAGAATTATACTGGACAAGTGATGGTATCGTGTTCTATGAAACATGACTTCCCTCAGCAAATTTTGGATCCTAAATTATTCACTAGGGAAGCAGTCACCGAAGGTGCAATGCGAATAAAGGACTCAAATCTTTTCTGGAAGTAAGTGGTCTGATCATTTTGCCTCCTGAGTTCTTAAAGAAGAGCTGAGGTAATTCGATTGCTTAGGTTAATAAATCCACACACTTAAGTGTGCACTATGAAAATACCACAAAATGATCCTAAATACTTCCGCAGAACTCTAGCTTTTGACAGACATTTCAACAACAAGGGAGACAGGAAGTACGCGGAGAGAACAGGAAAGTGGCCTTACAACTGGATAAGTGACAATTTTACTGAGTGTTGGAGTCAGTTCAAGGGGATGACTGACTGACTCTCACCCTGCTTCTCACTTTATTTTCTTACTATTTTTTTCTAAATATTTCCCAAGATTTCCTTCCAGGCATGATACCAAGCATGATTCTGTGGATGTTGATGAGTGAATTCAAGTTAATTCACCTTCCAGAGAAATACTGCCAGGTAACGTTCAAAATCATCATCAGACCTATCACTCCGGTTCCCAAACCCCTGCCAAATTTGTTTAATCTCTCCCAAACAGCTTGAGCAAACCTGCCCGCATAGAAATTGGTCCCCTTTGGGTTCAAGTGTAACCCAACCTTTTTGTACAGTCATGCCTTTCCCAGAAGAAATCCAATGATCCACAAATCTGAATCCCTGCCCTCTGCACCAGTTCCTCAGCCACACATTCATCTGCCAAATCATCCTATTCTTACCATCACTGGCACAGGCAACAATCCAGAGATTACTACCCTGGAGGTCCTGTTTTTCAGCTTTCTGACAGGCTCCCTAAAATCTCTCTTTAGGACCCCCTCATCTTTCCTGTCTATGTCATTGGTGCCAATATGTGCCAAGACTTCTGGCTGCTCACCCTCCCCCTTAAAAATGCTGTTGACCTGATCCGAAACATCCCTGACTCTGGCACCTGTGAGACAACATACCCATCATGCCCACAGTATCCTGTCTCTGTTCCTCTGACTATGAAATCTCCTATAGACGGGTAGTAGTGATCTTTATGCCTCTGAGACCTGAACTCCTTCAGTGGGTCCTCAAGGCACAGGAAAGATACAAACAATGGTGGTTCTGTAATATCCTCCAAAACACAGGTGAAAGAACAGAACCAATGAAAGAGTTCTCTCTCAATTTAATTCCACAGCTGTAAAGCCCAGTGCGACAACTGAGGGTAATTCCTGAAATGTATGCAGGCTGTCCCTCACCTCTTCATATGAATGAACTCCTATAATATTGGATGGAATTCAACCCTGATAAGTGTGAAGTGGTTCATTTTGGTCGGTCAAATATGATGGCAGAATATAGTATTAATGGTAAGACTCCTGGCTGTGTGGAGGATCAGAGGGATCTTGGGGACACTCAAAGCTGCTGTGCAGGTTGACTCCATGGTTAAGAAGGCATACGGTGTATTGGCCTTCATCAATAGTGGGACTGAGTTCAAGAGCCGAGAGGTAATGTTGCAGTTATATAGGACCCTGGTCAGACCCCACTTGGGGCACTGTGTTCAATTCTGGTCACTCCACTACAGGAAGGATGTGGAAACCATAGAAAGGGTGCAGAGGTGATTTACAAGAATGTTGCCTGCATTGGGGAGATTGCCTTATGAGAATAGGTTGAGTGAATTTGGCCTTTTCTCCTTGGAGCGACAGAGGATGAGAGGTGACCTGATAGAGGTGTGTAAGGTGATGAGAGGCATTGATCATGTGGATAGTCAGAGGCTTTTTCCGAAGGCTGAAATGGCTAACACAAGAGGGCACAGTTTTAAGGTGCTTGGAAGTAGGTACAGAGATGTTAGGAGTAAGTTTTTTTTACGCAGAGAGTGGTGAGTGTGTGGAATGGGCTGCTGGCGACGGTGGTGGAGGCGGATATAATAGGTTCTTTCAAGAGACTCTTGGTTAGGTACATGCAGCTTAGAAAAACAGAGGGCTATGGGTAACCCTAGATCATTTCTGAAGTAAGGACATGTTTATCACAGCATTGTGGGCCGAAGGGCCTGTATTGTGCTGTAGATTTTCTATGTTTCTATGTACATGAACCACACCCAGTTGTACCTCCTGACTGCTGTTCTTAACACTGGCAATCACTAATTCCCTTCCCTCCCTCTCCGTTCTCCAAAACCACTGACACTTGTTCAATATCCAGTCTTTCTTTCCATTAACCACTGTAAATTTTAGTGCTCACCATGAAATCCAACTAGTCTACTGCTCTTGGTGGCTATATTCTGAGGCTTAATTTCCTCATTTGAAGTTAAGATGAACTTTTGACCACATGTCTATTCCACCATCTGCTTCTAGCTCAGTAATGTTATCTATCGCTGCCACTATATCAGGAAATATACTGATGAACTCCTTAGCTATGCACTTGCTGGGTGAGACATGACTATTCCAATGTTTAACTGTCTGGCCTATCAAACAGCATCCTGTAAGGCTTTCAAAAGCAAAAGCGGCTGACATCGGTAAGAGGGGAAATGGTCAAAGCACTTTGCATCTCCTTCACTAATCAAGAGTGAAAGAGTGAAAGACGTGAAATCAATAACACAAGGGATAATCCAAACACAAATTCTGCAAGTACTGGAAAACTGAATATGAAGCAGCTCACACAAAATGCTGAAGGAACACACACAAAATGCTGGTGAACACAGCAGGCCAGGCAGCATCCATTAGAAGAAGTACAGTTGACGTTTTGGGCCCTGACCCTTGGTCAGGACTAACTGAAAGAAGAGATCTCTTCTTTTGGTAGTCCTGATGAAGGGTCTCGGCCCGAAACGTCGACTGTACTTCTTCCTATAGATGCTGCCTGGCCTGCTGCGTTTCACCAGCGTTTTGTGTGTGTTGCTTGAATTTCCAGCATCTGCAGATTTCCTCGTAAATGCTGAAGGAACTCAGCAAGACAGGAAGGGGAATAAACAGTTGATGTTTCAGGCTGAGACCCTTCATCAGGACTGAAAAGGAAGGGGGCAGAAGCCAGAATAAGGAGGTGGAGGAGGGGAAGAAGCACAGCTGGCGGGTGATAAATGAGGCCAGGTGAAGGGGTAGGTGGGTAGGTGGGCGGGTGGGTGAGGGGGAGATGAATTACAAATCTGGGAGGGTCGGGTGGAACAGATAAAGGGTTGGTATCAGTAATAATGAACATGGTCATTTTTAATTAAAAAAAGAAATTCACTGCAGTTACTTTCTCCAAACAGCCATGGTTGAAAATCAAGCCTTTCACAAACTTGGCAACTCACCTGAAGAATCCAGACACTCTGCTGTAGTTGATGTGAATTTTTGACCAAGAATAATGTTGAAATCTTCCAGAAAGTCGACAGACTGCAAAGGAGATGTGATGACAACATTCTCTAAAAAGTAATAAGATTTTCCAAAGAATTAGGCAAACTAGTCTTGATCGGTCCAAGCTCATCAACACTGACAATCTAGCAATGGAGTGGATCTGAGGCTTGGACACAACTATATTTCAAGATCTAACCAACTTTGGCCAGCACACAGGCTTAAACATATGGGGAGAGTACTGAGGGAAGGGGGCTAGAGAGGGGGATAGTTTTCATGGGGAAGGGCAGCAATCTCTACTTATTTTGTGGGTTTAGAAGACATACTCCACTAAGGGAGCATTTAAGATCACATTATACATCAGGGTTTAAAGGAATCACAACAGCATTGGTACTGGAAAGAAGTTCCACATGCAATGACCTGCTACATGCTGTGACCTCATTCTTTATTAACACGGCTACTGCATCTCTTTTTCTTTCTATCTACAGTTTCTAAATGGCAAATAGCCCTGAACATTCAATCTTACACTTTGGTCGACTAGTAGCCTAGTCCCTGTGGCAACAAATAAGCTGCTGGAAGGTCTTATCAGGTCAAGCAACACCCGTGGAGGCAAAGAAATAGTCAAAGTTTTAGGCCAAGACCCTGCCTGGGGATTTATCCCTGGTAATGACTTTCAGATCAAATCTGTTTATTTCTATTGTGCTATTAGTTTATCCAACTTTGAAAGTTGAAATGAAGACACTTTAATTTCATCTCATTATTTTCCCTTAAGCTGACTGTGTAGCTGCATCTTGCCCTTTCTGATAACTCTCTAGCTGGTTATCATTGCCTCGCTCGTTACTTCCTTCTCCTTTCTCTTTGATATGTGCCTCTGTTTCCACTGCTCACTAGCTTGTCAGGTTTCTGGTCCCTTCTTTTTTACATTCGTTAGAACTCTCAGACATCAAAGGCCAGAACCCATCGCACGTATTATCACTGATGTTTGTCACAAAGTTTGTTGTTTAATGGCATCAGTACTGTGCAAGCCTAAAACTTACTAGAAGTTACAATAAATAAATGAATGGTGCAAGAGAGGAATAGTGATTCATGGATCATTCAGATATATGATGACAGAAGGCAAGAAGCTATTCCTAGAACACTGAGTGTGGGTCTTCAAGCTCCTGCACCTCCTCTCCGTTGGCATGTCCGGAATGGTGAGGGTCCTTAATGGTGGATGAGGCAGCACCCTTTGAAGATGTCCATGACGTGCTTGTGATGAAACTGGCTAGGTCTAGAACCCTCTGCAGCCCTTTTTATAAAAAAAAATGTTACCCAAATTTTACTCTCACTGAAGCATTTGTGGTGTCTCAGTCCAATTTTCTTGTTTTTAGGCAACGTACAGTTTCGGATGTAGTCAGATTTATATGGAGGGGAGGAGAAGATGGCGGCGCGACGCAACATGCGCGGCCGCTCCGAAAAGATATCGTATTTGTCAAATAGGTACCATGCACAATCCTGATTTGATGGAGATGGACATGAGAAGCACGGAGGAACATCTGGAGAAACTTCTGAAATGTCTGCTTCGCTGCCGCTGCTACTGTGTGATTGAGAACCTCTGGAGGGGAAGACCCCAAATCCTCGGCTTTGCCTATTGCCTGTTGCTGGGGCCGGGTTCAAAGCGCTCAGCAGAGATGGTGCTCAGTGCTCCAGTGTCGGAGGGCTGGTCGGAGGCTCGAAGTTTTCGGACGGACTCAAGATTCGGCTGTGGTCAGGTGCTTCCAGGATGCTGCATTGGCAAGTTTGCAGCACTGGAAACTCATGGCAGGAAGAGAGTTTCTCTTCCTTCTACCGTCTGCATGAGATGATGGGATTTTCGAGAGACTTTGAGACTTCTTTTTACCATGCCCGTGGTCTGTTCTTCATCAAATTACGGTATTGCTTTGCACTGTTGTAACTATATATTATAATTATGTGGTTTTTGTCAGTTTTTTTAGTCTTGGTTTGTCTTGTGTTTCTGTGATATCTTTCTGGAGGAACATTGTATCATTTCTTAATGCATGCATTACTAAATGACAATAAAAGAGGACTGTGTGTCCTCATAATCTAATCTAATCTAATATGACAAAATGGCTGCTTGAGCTGGTGTTAGATTGAACTGTCAAACACAAGCATTCCTATCCACTATAAGAATGCTCAAGTGCTCCAAACAACAAACTGCTGGAGGAACTTAGTAGGTCGAACAGTATTGGTGGGAGAGAAAGAATCAAACCATGTTTTGTGTTGTGACCTTGTATTAGGGCTGAGAATGGAGTGGGAAGATAACTGGTACACAGAGGAAAAGGGGAGGGTTGAGACAGGGGCTGATCATGGGCAAAGGAGTAAGGTCAGGGAGGAAAGAGATGGAGTTGTATCTCCAAGAGCTCAAATGTCACTGTCAACTTCCAGGATATCCAGCACACCCAAACTGCTAATCACTTGATTTTCTCCAATTGCTTTGCTTGTTGCCCCCCCCCCGCCATAATATCTCTACCATCTTCCCAACATCTGACTTACTGAAGCCGAGGCTTAAGTTCTCCCAACCCAATATAGGCCACAGCCCCCCATAGAGGCTATCTGCAAACTCTCTTCCCACACTCTCACTAGCCTCATCATTGCTGTAATCATCAATCCATCTTCCCCAAACTTTGGATGCAAACAAAAGCTCCACCTCTGATCTATCTATAGTCACAGAAAACCACAGCATAGAAACAGGCTTTTCAAACCACCTAGTCTGTGTTGAACTATTAATCTGCTGAGTCTCACTGACCTGCATCCAGACCATATGGTGCATTGTCACTGCTACCTTCTGCTGCACCCAGGTCCCCCTGCTGTACTGTCAACCTAGAGTCTGCTTTCCAGAATTTCTAGGCTAACATCACTTTCTTGCATTTATTTTCTGCGATCAGGAGATCATTACTATCTTCCTATTTTAATACATGTAGAAGTTATCTAAAGAGTTTTCATATACATTTCCAAAGCAGCAGTGGGAAGAAGTTTGTATGTTCTCTCCGTGACTGCGTGGGTTTCCTCTGTGTGTTCTGGTTTCCTCCCACAGTCCAAAGATGTACCGGTTGGTAGGTTAATTGGTTATTGTAAATTGTCCTGTGATTGGGCTAGGGTTAAATCAGGGGTTGCTGGGTGACACTGCTTGAAGTGCCAGAAGGGCCTATTCTGTACTGCATCACAATAAATAAAAAAACATTTTATGAGGATTAAAGGCAATCAATGAGTAAAATATTACATGAAACTAACCTTGTTGTTTATCTTTCATCCAGCTAAGAAGGTAGTTACTTGTTTGCTGTAGTAAGACATTATTGTCACCTTCAACAGTACAGGTGAGGTCATTGTCATTTCTAGCATCCCCAAGACGATTTACTGCAATGGAAAACAGATATGAAGATAAATTATATCACTACACTATTATACTTCAGCCTCTTTTTAGAAATAATTTAGAAATATTTCACATGAAGATATATTTGCCAAACTGTATCAGTAATTTCAAATCTGAATTGTTATCATTGCTTAGATTTTATTAAGTATGTTAGCAAATATATATCGGGGCATCACAATAGTATGACATTTAGTGCATCGCTTTACAGCGATTACTGATTGGGGTTTGGCTCCTGCCACGGCCTGTGAGGGGTTTGTATGTTCTCCATGTGACCGTGTGGGTCGCCTCTGGGTGCTCCAGTTTCCTCCCATATTCCAATGACATACGGTTGGGTCAGCCAGTTGTGGACACGCTATGTTGGCACCATATGACCTCAGACAAACCTTGCTGATTTGATATGATGTAAAAGAATGCACTTCACCATATGTTTTGATGCTTTTGACAAATAGCACCAACCTAGCACTTACTGGCAAGGTAGCCATGACCTCCACAAGCTTCGCGGCACTCCTGAGTGCCATGCTGAGCTGTCCATGAACCGAGAGGTTTAGCTGCACAGGACAATGCATGGATTTCTTTACCAACCTCGACCTATAAAAATTAAAGTTGAAGATAAAGCATGACAAATGTGTAATCATTTATGATTTTTTAAACAAGAAATGCTGAGCAGCTGGATCACTTTAACAGGGAATCTGCTCTATCATTTAGATAAGTCCAGATATTTTACCATAGTCCACCTAGTTTTTGTCTAACAATCTGAAGAAGTTATAGCTTCCTTCTTCTAAATACTGAATGTATTTTGCCAAAGATTTATGTAAGACTTTTTCACCTTCCTCTAAATTTCCAACTTCTGTTTAGGTAGCAAAACTATGCAAAATGCAGCAGTAAATTTTGATATTTGAGACCTGACAAGACTCAATATCGAACTGCATTATAGATACTGTTGAATGGAGAGTGTTCCTAATTAATGGAAGTCATTGAACTTCAGACTGAATTTAATTGCATCATCTTGTGCCCATGATATCAATGACTTACTCAATGGCAACAAGTAAAGATGGAAAAAGTTTCCAGAAGAAAATCAGCTGTCCAGTCTCCCTACGCATTGCAAAGTACTTCTGCCGCAAAACAACAAATTTCACAATGCAAGCAAGTGATATTAAACTTGATTCTGATTCTCTTTAATTAATGGTGGACAGTGGACTAATAGAAAATTAAGGCGATGCTCCCAACAGTAGTTAGTACCCTTATCGTTATCAACAGAACGTTAATGGAATTATACATTTCCCAGTTCGTTTTTAAGACCAAGTGGAAATGTCTGCTGTTATCGAGGAATAAAATGCTGAACCATTGGAAGTGCTGCATTCTTTTTCCTCACAATGAAAGTACTGAAAATACTGTATTTCTTCTGATAACATAGTCTTCTTTAATTATGTTGACACACAGATGATTGGCTGGTTTGACAAAAACCCTCAGTCTTTGTTATCCTGGAAGAATTCCAATGATAAATTCTGGTCACTCACACATCCAAAGTCATTCACCCATTTAGTGGAGATATGCTTGAAGATGGCTCCAAGGTACAGTATGCTATTGAAGCGACTTCTTTAGGACCAGGTAGTTTTCTCATTTACCCAAGTTATCATGACCAGCTCTAATGTACGGTTGTTAAACCAAATGCAAAATAAGTGATGATGATGACTGATACAGGTAGACGTGTGTCTACATGGACTTTACTAAGGCTTTTGACAAGGTGCCTCATGGTAGGTTCATGCAGAAGGTTACAATGCATGTCATTCACAGTGACTTGACTGCTTGGATTCAGAATTAGCTTGCCTATTGGAGACATGGGATAGTAGTTGATAAGAGTGATTCTGGCTGGAGGCCCCTAACTAGCAGTGTTCCACTGTGATCCATGCCGGGACCTCTGCTGTTTGTGATAGATACAAATGACCTGGATGGAAATGTGAACGGGTGAGTTATAGGTTTGCAGATGATATAAAGATTGGCTGGTGCTGTGGTCAGTGTAGAAGATCGCCAAAGGATACAGCGGGATATAGATCACTTGCAGGTATGGGTGGAGACATGGCAGATGGAGCTTACTCCAGCCAAATGTGAGGTGTTGCACTTTTGGAGATCAAATGTACAAGGATAAGATAGATAGATAGATAGATACTTCAATGATTCCAAAGGAAATTAGTGTCACAGTAACATTATAAATGCACAGACATACAAATATACCAATATTAGAAAAGAAGTAAGAAAGAATAAAAAATAAGTTGCCTCAAACAGTCTAACAGGAGGAGCTCATCACTTCTCAGCTAGGTTGACTCATTGTAGAGGCTAAGAATTACCTCATATAGCGCTCTTTTGGGCAGCACAGTCGTCTTTGTAAAATACACTTTTAAGGTCAGGGCCCCTAGGAGTGTTGGTGTACAGAGTAATCTTAGGGTCCAAGTCCACAGCTCCCTAAACATATGTAGCTAAATTTATACCAATTATGTTGCAGTTGATGGCTATTCTATAATAATTTACAATGGTCATATACCTGCACTTGACACTCAAGTATTGCTATTCCCTCATGACCCGTTGGTCTAAACTGATGACGCTCTGCAGAGTGGTATACATGCATGTGCAACGAGGAGAAATTAGACAAACTTGGGTTGTTTTCTCTGCAGCAGCACAGGCTGAGGGGAGACTTGAGAGAAATTTGTAAGATCATGTGAGGGATAGATGGTCGGTATCTTTTTCCCAGCATTGAAATGTCTAATAGGAGAGGGCACACATTTAAGACAAGAAGGGGTAAGTTGGAAGGAAATATGTGAGGCAATGTTTTCTTTTGGACAGTGGTGGGTGACTGGAACGTGCTGCTGGGGAGTGGTGCTGAAGCAAGTACAATGGAGGTGTATAAGAATCTGAATCAGAATCAGGTTTAATATCACTGGCATATGTTGTGAAATCTGTTGTCTTTGGAGCAGCAGTACAATGCAATACATAGTAATAGAGAGAAAAAAACTGAATTATAGTGAATATATTATGTAGTAAAAAGTTAAATAAATAGTGCAAAAACAAAAACAAAAATAAAAGAAGTGAGGTAGTGTTCATGGGCTTGATGTCCATTCAGAAATCAGATGGCAGCAGGGAAGAAGCTGTTCCTGAATCACTGAGTGTGCTTAGAGACTCTTAAGCACAGGAACTTGCAGAGAATGGGGTGGGGGGGTGGGTTATATTGAATTCTTTAGGCAGAGTAGTTACTTTAGTTAGGCATATAATTACTAGTTTAATAGTGGTGTTCTGTACTGTTCTGTGTTGAATGCTTTTGCAATTAAACATTGTTCTTATCACCATTAGAAATTAGAAATCTTTTGAAGAACGTTATGTATTCCCAACAAATATAACATTAATTAATACTCTTTTTTGAGATCATAACAATTGAGGAGATATGCTTAATGCAAGAAAGTAGTCTGAGGTAAGAAATCAGCTATGATCAAACAAACGGAGGAACAGGCATGAATAAATAGAAGTAGCGATGAAGTGCACAGCAGTGCCTCTATCTTCTTAGAAGTTTGTGAAGATTCGGCATGTCAGCTAAAACTTTGATAAACTTCTATAGGTAAGTGCTGGAGAGTGTAATAACTGGTTGCATTATAGCCAGGCATGGAAACATCAATGGTCTTGAAATGGAAAAGATTATAAAAAGTAGTGAATATACGCCAGTCTATCATTGGTAAAGACCTCCCCACCAATGAGCGCACCTACAAGGAACGCGGAATCCCCACCATTCAGGCCATGCTGTCTTCTCACTGCTACCATCAGGAAGGACCTACAGGAGCCACAAGACTTAAACCATCAGGTTCAGGAACAGATATTACCCCTCAACAATCAGGCTCTTGAGCTAGAGGGGAAAACTTCACTCAACCTCACTCACCCCATCATTGACATGTTCCCGAACCTATGGGCTCACTTTCCAGGACTCTTTACCTCATGCTTATGATATTTATTCATTATTTATTTATTATTATTATTGTCTTTTTTCTTTTTGTATTTGCACACTGGTTGTTTGTCCATCTTCTTCTGAACAGTTTTTCACCAATTCTCTGCTGTTTCTTTGTATCGACTGTGAATGCCCACAAGAAAGTGAATCTCAGGGTTGTATATGGTAACATATATGTACCTTGATAACAAATTTACTTTGAACTTTGAATAATCACCTGTTTCTTACTCTTGCACTTCATCAAGTTTTTCATTTGATATTCAGCGCAGGTCATGAAAAGTGACTTGGCAAAGAAGTCCAGTGCATAGGTGGCTGCCAGATAGGGAATAAGACGCCATTGCTGAAATAGAAGAAAATATTTCACTCAATATATATGAGTCAAGAAAAACTACTGTCTACTAAATTGGCAATAACTTAAATTTATTGGGGCAGCATGGTAGTGCAGTGGCTAGCACAACGCTTTACAGTACCAGTAACCTGGGTTCAATTCCCACTGCTGCCTGTAAGGAGCTTGTATGTTCTCCCCGTGACTATGTGGGTTACCTCAGGGTGCTCTGATTTCCTCCAAAGAGGTACTGGTTGGTAGGTTAACTGGTCATTGTAAATTGCCCTGTGTTTAGGTTGGATTAAACTGGGGGATTGCTGAGCGTCCTGGCTCAAAGGGCTGGAAGGGCACACTCCATGCTGTGAGTGATGACCAAATGAACGACTGAAGTATTGTCCGATCTTAAAGAAATAATGCAGTTCCTGTCACTTTCCCAAGCTTCCTGTCGATGATGCTTTGTAATGAAACAATGTGACAGGGTATGTGCCTTTGAAATGGCAAACACATCGATGCCTGGACAATCTAAACTCTGGGTTGGGTGCTGGGACCGGAGGCAAGGTGCAGCCAGTTCTGCTCGTTGCTCCCTGGCGTTTACTCTGCTCCCTGTGGCACTGAGGCTGAGACTGTGACCGGATCCAGCTGCTCTGAGCTTCGTCTCTGCAACCTCACTGTTGCTTCACTGTGTGAGGAATTGAGGCTGAGGCTCTGGGCCTGCTCCAGGCCTCCTGTCTGCCGACTCACTTTTGTTCTGAGTGCTGTTGCTTGCTTTTATTGTTTGCATGAGCTGTGTTTTATTTCTCTCTGTGCGCAGTGGGTCTTTTTTTAATGGGTTCTTTTGGGTTTCTTGTTTTGTGGCTGCCTGTAAGGAGACGCATCTCAAGGTTGTATAATTTATAAACACTTTGATAATAAATGCACTTTGAACTTTGATCACCTACATACAGACCCAGTGGCACTCATGATTACACATAAAGGGACAAGTCCATGAAAGTGCAGTCAGCTTCCAGCAAATGAAGCGCAGTTATTCATTGACTGAGTGAAAAGTTATGAGATACACCTCAAATCCAATAGGTAAATTTAATAACATGTATTTTACGTGTTATATTCTTCATGTAACAGTGGTAAAGATAACATCAACTTGCATTTAGTTAGTATTTTTTAATTAGGAATATTCTATGAAATAAGAAATAACTAAGGGAAATGAATCGTTTTCTACGGCACAATTTTTCTGGTTATGTTGCAGTTAATGGCTACTCAATAACTTATATATGTCATATATATGTCAGTTACCTGTACTTATATTACATGTCGTATATGTATCACGCTGTAATGTTTCACTGCTAAGTTAATGGTTTCTCTGCAGCAGCAATGTTCGGGTTATGACCAGAGATAATGGTGCTTTGGATTGTGTGCTATCCAATGAAAGGGATGTTATCTTTCTTGTGGGTCTGGGAGCAGAGATTTCGTGGTCTTTTGCTGAGGAGCGATGAGGAGAGAAGACGTGAATGGAGAGAGTTGGTAGACCGCCGGACAGAGTGGACTTGGAGTAAGGGTCCGAAGGTTGGCTACCCTCAGAGGAGGTCGACGGGGAACAGATGAACGGAACCATGAGCTCCAACATTGTGCATTAGACTGTTTCATGAGAATGGGCCCTTTTTTTGTTTCATTACTAACCATATAGTCAAATTAAGAATTATAAAGCTCAATCATTTAATCGCATATTGTGTACTGTTTGTTATTTCATGGTATTGATTTGTAACAGGGGCACATCACGCAGCATCCACCCAAACAAGATTTCTTAAGTTTGGCCGGGCCAAGGGCTGTGTTTCCCTAGATTAAGCTGCTAGCCGAACCGAGAGTTACATATACATACAATATTATTATATGTCACATACCTGCACTTATATTACATGTCATGTACCTATAATATTATTATGTCACATATCTGCACTTATATTACATGTCATATACATACAATATTATTATATGTCACATACCTGCACTTGATATTCAAGCACGGGTACTTCTTCATGATCCGTCGGCCCAAATTGACGACGTACTGCCGAGTAGCGAATAGCAATTGTCAGGCTGAGCTTAAGATGTGCAACAGCTGCTCCCATTACTCCCACTCTACCGAAAGACAGTCCTCCAAACTGATGACTAGAGTCCTGATGAGAATAAGGAATATAAACAACTATGGCAGTTTCTGGAAAAATTTTTAAGTCATTGGTTGCCACGGTAGCGTAGTGGGTAGTGTGGCGCTATTACAGCTCCGGGTGTTCCAGAGTTCAAAGTTTAATTCAGGTGCCACTCAATATGGAGCCTCTGTATGACCTCACAGTGGAATGCAAGGGTTTTCCCTGGGTGATCTGATTTCCTCTCACAGTCCAAAGACAAAACAGATAGGTTAATTGGTCAGTGTAAATTGTCCCGAGAATATGTTAAAGTTAATCGGAGTTGTGGGATTGCTGGGGGGCCTGGCTTGAAAGGCTGGAAAGGCCTACTCCGCCCTTATTACCAAATAGAATCAATAAATAAAATTAAATAAATTACCCTCAAGAAAAACTTATTAATTGGTAATAATTTAAACTGTCAGTTTAAATTTATTGGGGTGGCACGGTAGCATAGTGGTCAACACAATGCTTTACAATACCAGCAACCTGGGCTCAATTCCTACCACTGCCTGTAAAGAGCTTGTATGTACTCCCCGTGATGGTGTGGGTTTCCTCCGGGTGCTAAGGTTTCATCCCAATAAATTACCCTGCACAGTGCCTTGATTTGAAGCTGTTCAAAGGAAAGCAGAAGAGCCCATGAGAAAAGTTAATAATACAGTAAAGCCAGAGAGAAGGGGAAAGTAGGAGCCATCTATCTGTTTTTGATCTGCATTGTATTCTTTGACGTGTGTTTACTATGGTAACCAGTCACATGGGAGATGGGGGTGCATGGTAAAAGTGGTTACGTATTCCTGCTTTGTGCTGGGCAGCTTAGTTTGGAGCTGGTGACCAACGGATGTCATTTATTTTGTTGACAGCTTAAATCTGCTTAGTTACAGTTGAGCTTTGTTTAACATGCACTTAATTATGTTTATTTGCATCACTTCAAGATGGAATGTTTTGCTAGTTACTAATAAAGGATCGAACACATTTCTTCAACTTTGTGGAATGTTGTAACTAGACTGACTGTAGTGTCACACAAGATAACAACCGTGCGTGGTTGCTGGCAGTGGCAATGGCTTGTTAGAATAGCTACTCCAGGGAAGGTGGAAGATGTGATGAAAATGGACAAGCAAAGCTAACTGGCTGTACAAATAACCAAACCAATGAACCGTGATGATTGTGATAGCAATGAAGTGTAAATGAAGGAATACACAGAAGCAGCAGCATTTCTCTACAGTGACACGTGCAAAAATGCTGCCGGAACTTAGCAGGTCAGGCAGCATCTATTGAGAGGAATGAAAAGATGACACTTTGGGCCGAAACCAAAAGTAGTACAATTTCATATTTTTGTTAACTATTTCAATGCTCTCAATACACACTGAGAGCCACAAGAATACTAACATACTGCAGATAGAACAACTTTATGGCCATTGAAAAAAGGAGTTTCCAAAATTTACTTTATAAAAATTAACAGATGTAAAAGCCATATCTGTACATTAGCCAGTCAAGACTCAAGTGAAGGGACTAATCTCTTTAGCAGTGACTATTTATGTAAGCACTGAGCCTCGTTGGCCGTAGTAACCTGTTGTACTGGAGAACCCTTCATTAAAATACCATTCTTGATTGTAAAGAGACTTTTAAGCACAATAAAGAGTACAGTAGATGTCCAGAGCCAACAGATAGAAAATTGGAGCTATGGTCATCCATGATTGCTTTATCAATGCTTTTAATGAAAGCCAATATGAGCTGAGGAAATATAACAACCTACAGACCATAATTAATTTAATAGGAATCACCTTCGACGAAGTTACATAATTTCCTTCAGGCGTCACATCTCCATTTCTGTTGAGCAGATTTTCCCGAGGAATTCGAACATTGTTGAACAGACAAAATCTGTTAAAACAGAATCATATGAAAGATTCTGAATTAAAATCCGTGAGCTCTTATATTGTCACTTACACTGTAATTGGTTGGGAATTCACTGCACGATTCAGGAAAATTCTCCGAAAATGTGTAAAGAAAGTTTACGCTCATCAAAACTGGAGCTAAAAGGCTGGATCTTGTGCTGAGCATAAGTTTTGCATGTAACTGCACTGGGGCCATTCTGTTTCTTCCAGACTGGACCTGGGTTCAGTCTGCTCTTGAAAGGCTGGCTTCCAACTACCCAGCAAGGGCTAAAGAAATACAACACATGTATTCTGCAGGCAGAACTGGCTGACTACGCTTCTATAAAAGCCTTGATAGCATTGCTCTGTGAGTGTCACAGTGAGTAACAAAAGTATTTTAAAAAAGACTAAAATTAATACCTTAAAAAGTAAAAACATACATCCTCTGAGCATTTAAACTTCCTGAATCAGATAGAATAAAGCTGTCTGCTTTCCATTCTTTCAGCAAGCCTTTCAACCTACTCATTTACTGCTCAGCAGCCAGATTTTCAAAATCAAGAGCAGAGAAATCTTAAGAGTTTGCATTGTCCTGTTAGATTTAGGGAGCTAGCAGCATAAATCAGCAAAGTAGTTGCTTGGTTAAACTATAGCTGCACTGAACCTGGGATTTCCACAAAGAAATGCAAGTTCAGAACGAGAATTGACTTTACGTTCATTATTTAAACAGATGGCTGTATTTATAACCAATAGGAATTTGCCTCGTCAAATCATATCAAATGAGTGCTAAATATACGGTATAATAAAGAACTTCATGTGAGCCTTACACCTTGCTGGAAACATCCAGTCAGCAGCTTAGTCCATTTTTATGAAACAAAATTTATTATTTCACTAGTATCACACGAGAGTCCAAAACAAAGTTTATATTTTTCTGCATTATAAAATTTCAAAGTGAAGCAGCAACTGCCATTTTTTTTTTCAAATGGTAAAAGTCTATTTGGATGCCTTATAATGGGTATTCTAAATTTTATTAGTCCTTTAACTACAACATCAACATTGGATTCAATCTGGAACATTATTCCTACCCAGTGCAATGACAAGTTTGCTGAATTGTTATTGGTAAAATAGAAATTTGCTGTTCCCACTAAACTACTGTTTTACAGAAAGAAATAAACGTTATTTAAAAAAACAAATACAATATTTCTGAGAGTTTGTAGTAGGGTGAATCGTTCACCCTTCCAACTTGGACTTCACCTATAATATCTGTATATATTGTAGAGAGGTTGTGTTCTTGGGTTAAATGTCCATTCAGAAATCAGATGGCAGAGGCGAAGAAGCGGCTTCTGAATTGTTGAGTGTGTGTCTTTAGGCTTCTGTATTTCCTCCCTAGTGGTAACCATGAGAAGAGAGCATGTCCTAGTTGATGGGGTCCTTAATGATGGAAGCCACATTTCTGAGGCACATGCCCCTTGAAAGTGTCCTGGACACCACGAAGGCTAGTGCCCATGATGAAGCCGACTAATTTTACAACTCTCTGCAGCTTACTTCAATCCTGTGCAGTAGCCCCACCCCACCACCAAATAGTGATGCAGCCAGACACTATTTTATGGGTATTTTATTACATTTTATTATTTACAAAATCTCAAAAAGTAAATTCATAGGAATTTGAATGCATATGAGCAAACAGCAATTTCTTCTGGCAGAAACTAAACATGTGGTGGACATAGTAAAGCTGAAAATATTTTCCCTAAGTAGTATATGACTACCTGCAGAAGGTTGAACTGAATATTGTGAAATTCTTTTTGACATGCTTCTTCGATGCAATACTCTACAAGAACAGTTCACCTCAATGGGAAATAAAGTAGACATCTGGAAATAAATATTCCATATAACCAAATACAAACCACTGTAAGGGCCAGGGACCCAAACATTATTAATAAAATTCTCTATATGAATAAAATTGTACCATCATAAATTTTCGTTAATGATAATTGCAAGATGGAAGATAGCACTCAAATATAACCCAACATGTGCAATACCTCAATTTGGGAAAAGGGAAATCCTTAAAATGTTGTTTCCTCCTGCCAACTTGCAAATTTGCTAATTCCCTCAGCAATAAAACAGACATTTTGGTAAAGGACTATTTAATGTTAATTGAATAGATATTTCTATTTTCTGTGCATTTCTTGCTATTTGCAAACACGATAATCCATAATCTTCAAAGTTACAGACCATGCAGAAAGGTAAGGTCAACTTGACCAGGCTCAATGCACTGGACAAGTCTCATATGCAGTAAATTTGCTTGAGTTCTATGTCCAGTGTATATTTGTACAACGGTTAGAAAATTAAGATTCTGCAACTTATCAACAACACCTACTGGCTGAACAGATGTTTTAATGTTAGTGATTGGGCCTTAAATGGAAGACACTTTATAAAGAGATATTTCACCAATGGATGCCAAGAGAATAATTATGTAAAAGTCATGTTTATCTGTACAAGTTTCATTACACTGAATGAACAGATCATGACGAGGACGCACAGTGGGGTAGAAATTTGTCATTGGTGATGAAAGTGTGCTTGAATATCAGCCTCATATTCAGAACTGCACATCAAAGCTGAATATGCACAGGAGGGTATAACCAGTGGGGGGGAATACTTGCACACATTTAATATTCTTTGTCAATGTGCATTTCTACTTCAGAGGCACAATGACATTTGACTTGCTGGTGGTCAGTTTTCACTGATCATGATAATGCAGTGTCAAAGACAACATCAGTATCTTGTGCATTGCCTTCCTCAATAAAGAAGAAAAAAATGAGCACATTCTTCGAACACAAGCATATCCAATTACTCCTATTGAGCATGTTAAAAATGATCAAAAAACAGTAACACGCACACAAAAATGTTGAAGGAACTCAGCAGGTCAGGCAGTATACATGGAAAAGAGTAGACAATTGATGTTTTGGGCTCAGACCTTTCTTCAAGATGGGGAGGGGGTGAAACCAGGTGGATGGGAAAGGTCAAAAGCTGGAGGTGAAATAATCAGATAGGAGAGGAGAGTGGACAACAGGAGAAAGGGAAGGAGGAGGGGTCCCGGGGGAAGTAATAGGCAGGTGAGATGGAGATAAAGTCAGAGTGAGGAATAGAGGGGCGGGGGAGTTTTGTTCACCATAAGGAAAGAAACTAATTTTTTTGTGCTTACTGAAGGCAAGGATCTAGAAGATCCCCTATACCACTTGTGGACAATGAAACTGCACTGCAGGTTATCAGAACCATGTTTTTGTAGTTACATAAAGATCAGAGTTGCAACAGCCAGCTTTACACAGTAATGTTATTGGGCGTAATGTTGCAATGGGACTAATGTACACTTCAACACAGCAATTCCTTACTGATATCTGTCAAATTGTTACAGTCCCCAACATGTAATGTAACAGATATGATCTTTGCAGGTAGTTCTTAACACAACTACGATCCTCTGGCTGCTGAGGATATTATCCCTGTAGTGTGGTGATCAGAACTACACACAATACTCCGGGTGTGGACCTAATCAACATACTGTACAACTATACCATGACGTCCCCATTCTTATACTCAATGCTTTGGCCAATGAAGGCAAGCTCATTACACACCTTCCTCACCACCCTGTCTACCTGTGCTCCCTACGACCTCTCTGTTCAACCTCCCAGGGACTGGCCAACCACCACTTATGTCTGTCCTGGTTTAAATATCCAAAGTTCTTCACTTCAAACTTGTCTGACTTAAATTTCATCAGTCATTCCCTTGTCCACTTTCACAGTTGATCTGAATCTGTAACCTTAGACAACGCGCTTCACTGTCCATTATACCACCAATTTTGATGTCACCTGCAAGCTTAAGCATCATGCCTACATTCTCATCCGAATCATAAGTAATATGACGAAGAACAGAAGACCCAACACCAGTTCCAGCTGCACAGTACTGGTCACCAGCCTCCTATAAGGAAAAAAAATTCCTCACTGCCCCTTCTTCTTCACCACAGAGGCAGTGTTGTATTCAACTGGCTAGGTCACACTGCAGTCAATTTCTTCTAACCTTCTTGTCTAGACTACCATGAGGGATCTCATCAGAGATCTTACCAAAATCCACACAGACAAGGTGTACCACCCCTGTCTAATCAATCTTCTTGGTCTCCTCTTTAAGAAAATTCAAAAGTTTGTGAAAGATGGTTTCCCACACATAGAGCCATGCTGATTATCCTTTACAAATCCTCTCATTCAGAATCCTTTCCAATAACTATCCTTTACAAATGCAGGTAAATCCTCTCACTCAGAATCCTTTCCAATAACTATCCCACAAATGATACAAGGCTCACCAGCGTATAGCTGCTGGTCTTATTCCTGCTGCCTCTCTTAAATGAAGGCACAACATTTGCTTCCTGCTATTCCCTTTAGGCTAACAAAGATATAAAAGCCTGTGTCCAGGCCCTAGCATTCTTGTCTCTTGCTTCCAATGCTATCCTGGGAAACACCTGGTCAAGGCCCAGAGACATATCCACCTTCATGTGCTTCAAGATCTCCACCACCATCTCTTTTGTAATGTTGATGTGGATATGTCCACGATATTTAAACTTACTAACCATGTTCTCATGTTCCTTCCCATGAACCCACTAGCTTCCATGTCCTTCTCCAAAGTAAATAAGTACAGTAAGTATTCATGAGAGACCTTGCCTATTTTGTTCGGTTCCACACATAGATGCCACACTCTTTCCCCAGATACCCTTTTACTCTTCATATTCTTTCAGGGATCAGCTTCACCTTATCTGCCAGGGATGCTGCTTGGCTTATTTTGACCCTTCTAATCTATTTCTTAAGTGTACTCCTATATCCCTTATACACCTCATGTGACTCACTCGATCGCAGCTACTTACACATGACCTTTGCCTGCTTTTTGTTGACCAGGACCATAATATCTATCATTCACTAAGATTCCCCAATTGTATTGGCCTTGGAACATGCTCATCTGAACTCTTTTCATTTTCGAAAGCCTTCCACTTGCCCGTTGTCCCTTCACATACAAACAATCTCTCCCAGTTCTCTTTTGTGAGTTCCTGTCTGATTCCATCAATATCGGCCTTCCCCAGCCTGGGGCCCATGAACCCCTTGCTTAATGGTATTTGGTCTACGGCATAAAAAAAGTTTGGGGACCTCTGCCCCAATAGGACTTTGACTATAGGGAAAGTCAATATTTCAAGATACTGAAGCTAACAGGGTTACTGTCACTGATCGCAAAATACTCCCCCACCCCTTGCCCATTTCCCAAGAGGGGATCAAATATTATCATGTTTTCTATTACTTCATTAAAAGATATAATTAAGCAAATCAAAGAATCCAGATTTAGCAAATCAAACAATCCAGATGTTACAAATCTGTCTTGACATTAACACAAATTTCCAAAAATGTTTGTTGACCTTGGTTGCTAATTACTAATTCTACAACCTTATACCTCACTGTTTAAAACTAGCTAACCTGTAATTGCTATTGTCTATTTTCTTTATAAACTTTCTTAATAAAGAATATCATAATTTCTGCTTTTAAACCACCTGCTACCTTGCCAATGTCTAAGGAAAGTTGGAAATTTATGGCAAGCCTTTCTACTATCTGCACCCTTAGCAATCTGGGAGACAATCAATCTAGATTAGGTTCCTTAATCACTCAAAACACAGCCGATCATTCCGGCATATTAGGGTTCAGGCTGAAAACACCACCCACTCTCCAGATCTCCAGCTCACATCTGAACTGATTAGTGAGTCAAATGCTCAACTATCAGGACTTCCAAACAGTTAGATGCTGGATTATTAGGAGTTTTACTATATATACAAAAGACAAAAGATTTTTGAGCTCTCTTTCATATTAAGTGTAATTTTATTGACTTTTAAAATCTTTGCCAATCTCATTTTCCTCTTTGTTTCCTCCCAGTTCACTATATTTAGCTGTGTTCTCACTTGAAGAATTCACCTGACATGCATCATACCTCAATGGGGTTCAGCGAGAAATATATTCCTATTGGCAATTTGCAAAGAGCTAATGGCCGGACCATTTATATGTTGTGATTTGGAATGGTGCTGGTGGTGATGGGGGTTATATTGAGCATTGTAACATTAACTCCTATAGTTTCTTTGTGAAGCTCTGGCCTCACAAGTATCACACCTGTGAAGTTAAGTGACACCTGTCAAATGTTTTTTTAAACTGTGGGAATGTTGACAAGTAAATGTCATGCGAATCTATTTTGCTTGACAACTCAGTCCATCTACATCTTCACCTTCTTTAAATTTAAAAAATATAAATAAAAGAGATTCTGTCAGAAAGCTACAATCCATGATGATGTGAAGACACTTTAACCTACTCAAAGTTCAATCTAACCCTTCCCTTCCACATAGACCACATAGACATCCATTCTTTCACCTACGTGCCTATCTACGTATGTCTCTAACGTCAGCCCTGGCAGTGTGTTCCAAGCACCTACCATTCTGTGTGTTAAAGAAAAACTACTTCTGACATTCCCTCTGTATTTTTCCTCCCAACATGTTAACGTTATGTCCTATTGCATTAGCCATGTCCACCCTGGGAAAAAAATCACTAGCTGACAACTTGATCTATGTCTCTTACCAACTTCTACACTTCTATCAAGTCACCTTTCATCCACTTCTCCAAAGAGAAAAGCACTAGTTCACTCAACCCATCCTTTTAAGACACGCTTTCTAATCTAGGCATCATCCAGGTACTCCCCTCTGCACCTTCTCAAAAATAATCCACATCCTTCCTATAATATGGTGACCAGAACTGAGCACAATATTCCAAGTGTGGTCTCACCAGGTTTTCATAGAGCTGTAACATTACCCTGTGGCTCTTGAACTCCAACGTACTGTATGCAATCTTAACCAGCCTATCAACTTGCACAGCAATGCTGATGGATCTATGGCCCATGTCTACTGCCTTCAAGATCAACCTTCCAAAGTGAATCATTTCACATTTCTCTAAATTGAACTCCATCTGCCACTTTTTAGCCCAGCTCTGCATCCTGTCAATATCTCTCAACAACCTGCTTGTTGTTCATCCATTGTCATCGTCGATGAAAACCTCAACACCATTATGATGATGATGATGGTGTCCAGACTAGCGCATGATTTGGATTTAAGTGAGGGAAAGTTACGCAGCATCAGCCTCACTCTCTCTTCCCAATTCCCATCTGGATCCAGTGGCAAGACTAGAGTCGAGACGACTGGAGATGGGACTAGGCGCAGTGGATGACCAGGACGTCTTCTGTGTCTTGTCCTACTCTACACGTTCCACAACACTTGCAGAAACTGCCTTCTTGGCCGTTAGACCTTCCATTGGTCTCGTCCGCTCAACCCGCCAGTGTCTGTCTTCACATGCTGGGATAGACAACTCCCTATCTCACTGAGGGTTTGAGACCCGTCGGCAACCCTCGCCTGGTTTAGCTGGCTTGTCGAAGCCGTTGCCCGAGGTGTGGCCACTGTCGCATGCAAACAGCTACGGGGAGCCACAGGTGAGAGCTGAGTGCCAGGTGGGGACCAAAGGTGGACTAACCGCCTTGAAAAGGACGCAACATGTTCCCCCACCAGAGGTGCTGCCCCTCCCTGACACCCCATACACCTCTGCATCCTGTCAATGTTCCTCAACAACGTGCTACACCATCCATCACACCACCAACCTCTAGGTCATCTGCAAACTCAGTAACCCGTACTTCCACTTCCTCATCCAAGTCATTTATAATAATCACAAAGAGCAGGGGTCCAAGAACAGATCTCTGCAGAGCACCACTGGTCACTGACCTCCAGAAAGAATACTCTCCATCTCCTACCACCCTCTGCATTCAGTGAGCAAGTCAATTCTGAATCCACACACAGCCGGTTTTCCTTGGATCCCATGCTTCCTGACCACCATGGGGATCTTTGTCAAATGTTTTAATAAAATCTGCATACATATCCACCGCAATACTTTCATCAATTTGTTTTGTCACTTCCTCAAAGAATTCAATCAGGCTCGTGAGACACGACCTGCCTCTCACAAAGCCACATTGACTACCCCTAATCAATCTTCTCCAATGCTTATACATCCTGTCTCTAAGAATTTTCTCCATTAGATTGCCCAAAACTGACATAAGACTCACTGGTGTATAATTCCCAGGGTTATCCGCACTTCCTTTCTTGAACAAAGGAATGGCGGGAGGTGGGTGGTGGTGATTTAGGTCCTTGGGAGGTTGGTGGGTAACTGCTCTGTATTATGGTCTAACTATTAGTATAATAATGGCTGTTATTCTTTTATGATTTTTGTGAGAAATAAAAGGACAAAGAAGAGGATATTAAAGAAATAAATGGGTACACATTGAAGTAGATGGAAGAAAAGGGAATTTTGGTAGGGTTTTGAAAGTGCATCATTGCTTTATATACAGATATATGCATATTTCAATTGCTGTGTTTGGTAAAATGTAATGTTGTCATGAAATGACAAAAAGGCAGGAATGTGGAAATGTAGTAACAAAATAGCATTTTTGTCTGTAACAAAATGGAACCTGTATTGTACCAGAGTGCTTTGCTGATAAGTGTTTGTGCAACCTTGAGTACATGACAACCTGTAGAAAGACAGGCGAATTTGGTTTCTGGAAGAATGCTAAGTACACTAATTAAGCAGACTAACAGAATGTACCCTGTCTTTGAACTGGCACAGGCAGATAACACTTGTGTATGAAGGAGTGATTATGTTGTCTGCTTTTTTGAAGCTATCACTGGCTATTGTGCGGTGTTAATCTTCCCTTGCTGCAAGGAAAATAAACATGCTTACTTATTTACTATGAGTTACTTGTTGTTTGTTATATCCCTAAGTATATCTCACCAACATCCTTCATTGTTTCTAAGCTTAAGACCCTTGTAAGAAATGCCACACGTTGTATTTGCATGCAAACTTTTTCATGCTTCATGCTCAAGAATACCTAGGTCCCCCTATATTTCACTTACTTGCAATCTCTCTCCATATATAATTATCTGTCCTATGTTTCATTTAACAACAGCGCATGAACTCACATTTACCCACATTTTTCTCATCTGCCAAGACTGAGTGAGTAGACTATATCCTGTTGAAGAGTCTCTGTAACCCTAATGTAGCATGCCCTTCCACCTCTTTTCCTATCAAACGTGATCTTGGATGCCTCGCATGCTGTCCCCTTCTCCAAGCCTTTTAATACTGTGGGAATAAAGGGAGCCTTTTCTGGTGGGCTTCCAGTGACTAGTGGTGTGCCGCAGGGGGCAGTGTTGGGGCTGCTTCTTTTTGCATTATATGTTAATGATCTGGATGGTTGAATTGATGGCTTTGTGGCCAAGTTAGTGGATGATACAAAGATAGTTGGAGGGGCAGGTAGTGCAGAGGAAGCAGGGAGTCTGCAGAAGGACATAGGCAGATTGGGTGAATGGGCACAGATGTAGGAGATGAAATACAGCGTAGGAAAGTATATTTGGTAGATGGTTTAAAGGCATGGACCGTTTTCTAAATCAGGGGTTCCCAATCTAGGGTCCACAAACCCTTTGGTTAATGGTAGAGGCTCATGACATAAAAACGGTTGGGAACCACTGTTCTAAACAGATAGAACATTCAGCAATTGGAGATGCAAAGGGAAAGCCCTCGAAAATGATTCTCTAAAGGTTCACTTGCAGACTGAGTCATTGGTAAAGAAGGCAAATTTAACGTTAGCATTAATTTCAAGAGGAGACTAGTCCATTCAATATACAAATTAAAATCATGACTCTTTGAACAGAGTGTCCAGGTAACTCTCCCTCGAGATATGTTGCAGGATCTGAAGCTCAAACTCCTGCTTACTAACCCTGAGCCAAAGTTCTCTAGGCAGCCAAGCCTGCTGCAGATATTATGGTAAACAATAGTGGAATCCAACAGTCCCCATAATTTGTAATTGTAGCACATTGCTGCCCAGCTGTCTCTGTTCTACTTAATGAAATAAATTACATTTAATTATGTTAAATATGTACCCTATTGATATACTAATGATCCAGATTTAAAACTCTTCCTCAATCTGAACAGACAGCAAAGTCACTCAACCTTTTCCTGTGATGTCACACCTTGTCATTGGCAGCTCTTTGGAGGTCCTTGCTTTTTTACAACTGAAGTCAGATCTCTGGATGTGCTATCTATCTCAGATCCCCCACGCCTACAAAACCAGCTTCCACTCTCACTGTGTCAGACGTCCTGCTCTTTCCAAACTTGCCTATGCTCTCCCTGTCTCAGGCTCTTCACTCTTTTTAAACTTGCATTTACTCTCAGGTCTTGGGCCACCTGCTCTTTAAAAACAAACCACTTTCTCCTGTATCTCCTTTGTAACATCATTCCCCATGCTTGTCTTAGTATATCGCTGCATCTTGGGTTAAAAATGTTATACAGATACAAATCATTATTAATTCTCCAGCTACTTAAAACATATTTACATTTTAATTTGGATAGGTTAAGTGAGAAGTGCACATTAGTTGATGGACACAGACCAAATTTATTTTGATTTTTTATTTCTGTGAGTTATATTTGCCCTTTTGTCATAAAGTTGAAGTAGTAATGAGACTGTCCATGCTGTGATCAGTTTGTTGTAATTATTTCATTTTAATTATGACAAAAAATGTAAAGAGTTCAAGAAAATTGATTCATATTAAAACTGGAAAAAAAAATAGAACCAATACTTTACCCATTATCCACACCATTGAATCCTATCTTCTTTCCAATATCTCCAACTATTATTCCAGGTATTGAAAACAGTGTCTTGGGGTCTCTGATCTAAATACAATAAAAGAAAAGTCTATGGAAATAAACTGACTAAAGGATTATAAAATGACTTTTCAATGCTACAGTTCAAACCAGGCTAAGAGATTGAAAGGCAATGTAGGCCGCTGTTATACAAGTCATTTGGATGAATTGTTTTCCTGAACCTAGCATTCTGCTTCACTGTGGGTGACAGTGACTTACCTCTCATGGTCTGTCCTTCTTCACTCTTCTCCCTCCCAGAGCTATGATAAGAATTCCATTATACTACCAATACAGTAATCTTACGGTAATCTACGACAGAATCTTAATTGCTGATTTCTAATAATCTTCTGCAAGATATGGACATTTGTTTTGATGATTACAAAGATATGGCTTACAGGAGAGCAGGGGTCGGTGGGGTGGGGGAGAGCTACTGAAACAGCTCACAACTGTGTAAAGGGATTATATTTTAGAAAGATAATTGAACAAAACTATATGGACTATATTAAGGGGAAAAATGGCAATGTACTGAACAGATATTTGAAACAACATTAAATTTCACCTTTTTTGTTCTTGACCACAAACTAATCAATGGGGATACCAATGAGCAAACCAGTGGAAATATTTTTAATAAATTCGCTGATTTACTCTCTCTACACCCATGACTGGACCACGTGGCTAGGCATAGCTCTATAAACTTGCTGATAATATAACCATTGTTGGCAGAATTTCAGATGATGACAAAAGGGCGTATAGGATTGAGATATACCAGACAGTTGAGTGGTGCGCAGTGACAACCTTGTACCTTGTTAGTAAGATCAAAGAGCTGATTGTGGATTTTGGGAAGGGTAAGACAAGGGAACACAAACCAATCCTCATAGAGGGGTCAGATGTGGAGAGAATGAGCAATTTCAAGTCCCTGGGTGTTAGAACCTCAGAGGATCTAACCTGGTTCCAACATATTGATCCAGCTGTAAAGAAGGCAAGATAGCAGCTATGTTTCATTAGGAGTTTGAGGAGATTTGGTTTGTCAACTGAAACACTAAAAAGCTTCTACAGATGTACCATGGAGAGCATTCTGACAGGCTGCATCACCATCTGGTTGGGGGCGGGGTACTGCACAAGATCAAAGTAAGTTGCAGAAACTTGTAAAATTAGTCCGCTCCATCATGGGTACCAGAGTCCAAGACAACTTCAAGGAGCAGTGCCTTAGGAAGGTGGTGTCCATCATTAAGGATCCCACCACCCAGGACATGCTCTCTTCACTCTGTTACCATCAGAGGAGGCACAGGAGCTTGATGGCACACACTCAGCGATTCAGGAACAGCTTCTTCCACTCTGCCATCTGATTTCTAAATGGACATTGAACCTCATTACTTTTTTATTACTGATTTTTTGCACTACTTACTTTAACTTAACGATTATATTTATTTATCTGTATTTCATTGTACTGCTGCCGTCAAATTAACAAATTTCATAATATAGGCGGGTGATATTAAATCTAATTCTGATTCTTAAATACAATTAACATTAAGGCAGTATTATAGCTGAATTTTAATTATGCAGGTATTCCCTGGAATATAGTTACTGTGAAGCTTCAGAATTACTAAACTGCACTCAAGAAATTGTCATAAATCTGAGAAGTGGATGCTCAAGTCTAGATGTAAGGAATGAAGCTGGACAGGGAGAAGATATCATTGGGAAGCCACAGCAACAGCTTCTGCATCCAGCATGTCGTTCTCTATAACTTCCGCCTTCTACAACAGAATCCTACAACTAAGCATATCCAGAAGAAGATGGTGCTAGTGAACAACACAACCAAGGGCGACAGCTTCCAGACGGTTCATGAAACTGCCTCTTTCACATTTTCTTTTTCTTTCAAAAGTGGCTCTGCTGCTGTTAGAGCCTGTGGTGTGTTTTCCTGGCTGATTAAGAGATCTGGCGCTTTGCTCTCTCTGGGGTTGTTTCAAGCGAAGTGTGCAGCGTCAAAGCCAGGAAGCCTGGTTCAAGCCCACAATCAATTCCATTTCTCACTGATTAAAGCACAGAGGACTGTGTGGATGGCGAGTGGGTGTTGCTCACTGCTGCTGGAGGAGGGTATCTGTGTGTGACAGTCTCCCTCTCACTCTCACTCGCTGCTACTGAAGGAAGGTCCCTGTGTTTGAATGGTCTCTCCCTTGTCGCTGGTGGAGGATGGTGCCAGAGTTGCAGGTCTTGGACAAGGTTTAATCAATGCAGTTTGAGGATTGTACTCTGTAGTTCATGTTATGATGTGTTTCTGGTACCTCCTTTTTTTTGCTATTTTGGGTGGTTTTGAATCAGGGCAGCTTTCAGATAACGAATATTGAGAAAAACATCAAACCAACCCCCCCCCCATCTGAAAAAAATGATGTAAACACAACAAAAAAATTGAGGGAAAAAAACACAGAATACAAAACACAAAATCGGAAGAGTCCAGGCATTTTGTTGTGTTTGCATGATCTTTTTTCAGATGGGGGGGGGGTTTAATCTTTTTCTTTGGACAGGTTCCATAGTTTTGTTTTGTGGTTGTCTGTGAGGAAGATGAACCTTGGGGTTGTATACCGTATACATACCTTGATAACAAATGTACTTTGAATCTTTTAATATTCCCCTTACCCCATACTCCTCACTTGCCCGTCACCTCCTTCTGGTGCCCCAACTTCCCTTTCTTCCATGGCCCAGTGCCCTCTCCTATTAGATTCCTTCTTCTTCAGCCCTTTACCTTTTCCACCTATCAACTCCCTGCTTCTTACTTCATCCCCCTTCCCCATCTACCCACTGGTCTTCCCCGTCACTTGGTTTCACCCCTCCGCCCCATTCAAGCACAGGGACCTTCAGAGATTCTGCCAACAAGTGTGGTGTCATGGGTGAATTTATAGGTGCTGTTTGAGCTATGTCTAGCCACACAATCATGAGCATAGAGAAGAACAGTGAGTTCATCATGCACCATTGAAGTGTGCCTGTGTTGACTGTCAGCGAGAAGAAGATGTTATCGCCAACCCATACAAATGCTTCATAAAAACAATTATGAATGGGATTCAGTGTTAAACACAAGCCTTACCTGAACAATAAAAGCATGAAGTCCATGACAAACTCCATCAGCCGTATAAAGCTGTGCAAATACTACAGCATGTGTGCCATTTTTCCCCATGTTTCCAACCCAGAATTTGGCTGCTTCAGAGTCAGGAGAATTGATGATAAATTCCTAACAGAAACAGAATAACGAGCCAGATGTAACTGTGCCAGAAGTTTTTAAAACTTAGACTAGCAAATCATTAGAAAACTTTATAATTATTGCAAAAAATATGGTATATAATTAAATGCATTGATATCACTGTATGGAAATATTAACAGAACACACTGATAAACACATGGAAACACCTTACCAAAAAAGGCTTAGGAACGTTTAATGTAAATTTTATTATCAAAGTACATATATATCACCATATACAACTCTGAGATTCATTTTCCTGTGGGCATACTCGGCAAATCTATAGAATAGTCACTATAACAGGGTCAACGAAGGATCAACCAGAGTACAGAAGACAACAAACTGTGCAAATGCAAATATAAATAAACAGCAATAAATAAAAAGAACAAGAGATAATGAGATACAGAGTCCCTAAAGTGAGATCATTGGTTGTGGGAACACTTCAATAATGGGGCAAGTGAGTGTAGTTATCCCTTTCTATTGAAGAAGCTGCTCCTGAACCTGGTGGTGCGAGTCCTGAGGCTTTTGTACCTTCTACCTGATGGCAGCAGCGAGGAAAGAGCATGACACGGGTGGTGAGGATTTCTGATGATGACTGCGGTTTCCTATAACAGTGTTTCATGTAGATGTGCTCAATGGTTGGGAGGGCTTTGCCCGCAATGTACCAAGCTGAATGCACTACCTTTTGTAGGATTTTCTATTCAAGACATTGGTCCTTCCATACCAGGCCATGACACAGCCAGTCAATACATTCTCTACGACACATCAATAGACGTTTGTCAAAATTTTAGGTGTCACACAGAATCTCCACAAACTCCTAAGGAAGTAGAGATGCTGCTGTGCTTTCTTCACAATTGCACTTGTGTACTGAGCCCAGGACAGGTGGTCTGAGATAGTAACACCCAGGAATTTAAAGTTGCTAACCCTCTCCACCTCTGATCAGAACTGACTCATGGACCTCTGCTTTCCCTCTCTCGAAGTCTATAATGCAGGATTGTTATGTAAACATTCATGGCTTCAAGGTTTTTGGATTAAATTCAAGCTGAAAAGGGGGTAACTTTATGAACCAGTGAGAGATTTGAGAAAAGATCAAGCATGGCTGCACTGAACCACCAAACTAAACAAAAGCAACCATACTGTGCACTGTGGATCCCTGGGAGACAGACGACCAAATATATAATGATTGAAAAAGCAATGGAACAGTAATGAGCAGGGGGAGGTGAAGAAGTTTGAGCAATTACCCCTAACTGGGATGCATTCAAAGTAAAAGAAACAAAGGACATGCAATTATTTTGTTGCATTCAGGTCTACCTTTTCAGCCAGTATGTAGCAAGTCCAAAGCCTAACAGGAGGTAATGCAAAGGAAATTATGGATTCAGTTTCAGGGAAAGAAGGGATATCCACCCAAATGTTTTTTGTGGTGCTGATCATAATTCAATTTGATTTAATTCACTTTTGAAAAGAATGAAAACAAAATAAGAATAAAGGCTTTGGGGTAGCCTGATTTCACTAGACTGAGAAGAAATTTAGCACAACTGGACTGGAAACTATCAGATCAAAAGAAACAATTTCAGCAAGAGATTCAAGAGCCTCAGGTTAAACTTCCTCCTACAAAGAAAAAGGAACAAAAGGGAGCTCATGTGAGATACCAGAAGTGAAAATAAGAAATATAATAGAACAGTATTATGGGAATATTAAGAGAAGTATTGTTCTCAATTAAAGCTTTATTTCCCAAAGCGCAGCAAACTCCCAGAATGCACTTTAAAAAAACTGTATTCAAGCTTTAATTATTCCCTTGGTCTTAAGGTAATATTATTTGTGTATATTTTCCATAAAAAAGAAAATTACCCCATAAAACCAAGTCTTTGTCAGATGAAGCCTTAAATCCAAGATGTCAAAATTCACATTTTTTTGTATTAATTGCTTAAATCATTGGATTAAGTGCTTAAAGTCTTGAAGCTGCTAGGTACTATGTAAAAACTACTTGCTGTTCAAAAGTCATCATCTTCTGCTTAAAAAGGTGAATGACAGAATCCATCATGACTCTGAATAAGTTACAAGTGGAAAGGATTCATCCAGGTTATCCAGTTCAGTAATATTTTAATTTATGGATTACAGTAAACATCCTAGATGATTTTCAAAATCCTCAAATGTAGATATTGTGACTTAGAAATCCAAAACCATAACTACTATCTCCATTACCTTAAGGAAAGGAAATTAAGAAAACCCTCAAATTGTTGCTAAACTATTTCCCAAAATGCCAATTCAAAATACAGTATTTATTAATTAACACATTTCCAATAAACACAGAAGTTTCATTTCTGGAAGTAGAGTTCCTCACACAAGTCACAACATTAACCTGAATTACATATGTCTATTAGAGAACTTGTCTATTCCCACTCAATCCTGATTCAACTCCATACCTACTAGGATTAAGTCATTAAAGACCAGAAATACAGACAGTAAATGAGTCCAGTAAATTACTCCTTGCTGCTATTCTTTCTTCTGTATCTTTGTACTTTTTCAGGTAACTGGAAAAGCTATATTAAACCGTTAAGTATAGTTTTCCCTATAATGAACATTACTAACCGCATGGACAAGACTATAAACAGTTAACTATTTCAAACTCTGAGCACAAGCATGACAGGCAGCAGACAGGTGGAGCATTGTCTGGTTCTCTTATTCTTACAGGTACTCAAAGCAATGATACCTCTGACCCAGAAGCAGATAACAGCTATCTCTGACAGTCCTGTGCTGCTCAGAGATACCATCATCTCCATGCAATACATAGGGGTAGATGCCTGCCTTCTTCTGGTCAGCCTGGACCAGGAGAATGTCTTCGACAGGATATCCCCAATGTATATGATGGACATACTCTCCAAGAGGGGGAGAGAGGGGGAGGGGGAGAGAGGGGGAGGGGGAGAGAGGGAGGGGAGAGGGGGGAGGGGTGGGAGAGAGGGGGACAAGTGAGAGCGGGGCGGGAGGTGGAGAGAGAGAGAGAGTGAAGCAAGCAAGCAATAGATATTGAGAACATGAGATGAAGAGTCCTTGAAATTGAGTCCATTGGTCGTGAGAATATTTCAATGATGGGGCAAGTAAAGTTATCCCCTTTGGTTCAAGAGCCTGATGTTTGAGGGGTAATAACCTTTTCTGAACCCGATGTTGTGAGTCCTGAGGCTCCTGTACCTGCTTCCTGATGGCAGCAATGAGAATACACCATGTCCTGGGCAGTGGGTTTTGAGGAGAGAAACGGAAATTGGATTCAAGTGCTCTACACTGATATCTATATGTAATTTAGTCAACAGGAAGGAGGCAGATAAGTCTGGAGTCAGGCAGGGTTGGTCACTCCCCTGTGTTTTTTTGTGTACTGTATAAAACTCTTTGCCAAGTCCATCAGGAAGGAAGAGAAGTGTTTTGCTAGGCAGTACAAGCACGTTACTTAGAACCTATCTGTGGTCAATGTTACTGTCTTCTGCTCAGATCCACAGTCAGCTAGCCAAATGATCAGCATCTGTAACCAGTGTGAGTTGGCTTCGAGGGCCAGTGTCAGTGGTGGTAACAATGAGATGGTGCTCTTTGGCAACTGGTCCGACTGAACAAACGCCACTTTTGCTGCCAGGTCTGACTACCTGAGGATGCTGGGGATTTGGTTTGAAAGGGCTGAAGTGTGTAACACATATCGGCAGAAGCAGATTAGAAAGGTCAATCAAAAATCTGGTCTGTGGAAATGACATTCAAAGCCAACAACTGGGAAGAACTTGGTCATCAAGTCCGAAAGGCTCTCAGGGCAGCAGTACCTGATGCAGGCATGGCTCGTTTCCCTCTTCCTCTGCCTTGGTAACCAGCAAAGCCATCCAGTTCATCTGGGGGTTCAGGGTGACATGAATCGGATGGGTCACGATGTACAAGTCCTCCTGGAATGGGAGTAATGATGTACCCAGAGTAGTCCTCAACCTGACGATCACCTTTGTGTGTAGCTGCATCAGACTGTACGTGGATCCAAAGTATATGGGCACCAAGTGTCACTACATGGCTGAGGTTGGATCTATCCCTGGTGTTGCAGTGGACAGGTCTGGCCCCACTGCTGTGCAACGTCCCAGTCCCAGTCCTTTGTGGGAGTCCGTCCAAGCAAACACTTTCAACCAAAGTCCATCAGGCAGTGGTCAGCACAGAATGTCCTACAGACAATGCAGTATAGGGAGTCCATGAATACTGTGAGGTGGCTCCTGAGAAAACTCCTCCAAGAATGCCTCATCACCAAAACTCACCAACATGCACCAAGACCTCACTTGCCAGCAGTGTGAGGAATCTTCAGTCAAATCCATCCTATACAGAGAACATACTGTCCCTAACACATGCTGTCATCAGGGTGGCTGTGGGAGCGAAGACATGGTCATACACCTGGTTACGGACGTGCTAAGAGAGTGTGGGGAAGGACGCATAGCACCTTGTTTCAGTGCCTCTCTAGCACCTGTGTAATGCTGGGCTCTGACCTATGGGCTCTTTCCAGAGGCATGAACTGAGACAGACGTCAACTACTGCTGTAAGGTCTTCAACCTGGTGAAAGTTGCCATTTGGACAGCTCGAAGCTTGTAGGTGAACCACAGAGATGACTGTTAGGGAATGCTGTGGACTGGCATATTTTGGGCTGCAGAAGTATGTTGGGGCGGGGGGGAGATGCACTAAGGCTTTGTGGGCAAGGACCACAATCCAGGCTCTTTCCACCATCACACGGTGGGGGGGGGGGTGCAGAGTTGGATGGGGAAGTCCCTCAAACACTAAAAGGGTGTATCACTTGAGGAGGCCACAAGTGGCAATGGTGCTATGGTTTAAGAAATAAATGAACACTACTGAGTGTAGTCAACATTAATTCAAAAATTTTGCACTGTTTCTTCGGAGATTTACAAAGATGTTGCCTGGGCTGGAGGGCATATCTTATGAGAATAGGTTGAGCGCACTTGGCCTTTTCTCCTTGGAGCGATGGTGGCTGAGAGGTGACCTGATAGAGGTGTACAAGATGACGAGAGGCATTGATCGTGTGGATAGTCAGAGGTTTTTTCCCAGGGCTGAAATGTCTAACATGAGGGGGCATAGTTTTAAGGTGCTTGGAAATAGGTACTGAGCAGATGTCAGGGGTAAGTTTTTCAGATAGAGATTGGTGGGTGTGTGGAATGCACTGCGGCAGCGGCGGTGGAAGTGGATACAATAGGGTCTTTTAAGAGCCTCTTAGATAGGTACATGGAGCTTAGAAAAATAGAGGGCTATGCGGTAGAGAAATTGTAGGCAGTCTCTAGAGTAGGTTACATGGCTGGCACAATATTGTGGGCCGAAGGGCCTGTAATGTGCTGTAGATTTCTATGTTCTATATTCTTGCTTTGTATGCACGAAGTTTGTTGTATTTACTGATTGTTTAAATATGTACACTATGACAAGACACTGATGGCCATGAATATTCTAAATTGTGAGTACAGTGTAATAATTTATTAATATAGATAACTCTCTTTTTCACCTCTCTACCCCTTCAAGATAAAATATAGCATTATTCTCTGTATGTTTAATCCTTTACAATTGCACAATTCTTCAATTCTATGAACAGGTCAGAAAAGTGACTTCTATCAGTTATTTGGTAATTTGATTCTTCATTGTATATGACATGTTGAGTTGATTACCTTGATATATTTTCTGTTGATCTTTAATAATAATTAATAAAAAAGATTTTAAAAATGAGAAAAGTGACTTCTTGTGCCAGGTCTCAATGGCTGGCCTCCTTGTCTGGGATGGATGATGACTGTTTTCCCAGCGCTGAACATACCAAGTCAGGGTGCAGCTTTGCTGGTTCCACCCGGGAGAGCTGAAAGCAGTACTGCCTCTGGGGGCACAGTGAGGAGATCCTGTTTCCAAAACACCTCTGACAAATGGCAAGGTCTATTGGGAACGTTGCTTGTTGTAAACACTTCTAGTATTTTTTTTACACAAGTTTCAGGCAGGCAATTAAAGACATTTTAAGTAAATTATTTAAAATATAGAAAAATTAAAATAATCTAAAATATATAATTCATGAAAATGTGGTAATGTTCAATGATTAAACATTGCAACTTGCTTTCTCCTCTTCATCACAGGCCAAAGCTCTAAAATCCCCATTGAAATGGAACCTGAGTGGTGAGTCCCCAGCAAAATACTGAAGAATTAAAAAAGACTGGTATTTGCCAAAGGATTAAAACAATCAGTCTGCAAGTCTGAGTGTGCTTGATATCATAGTACATTAGATGAAATTTTGGACTTTCTCAATTTGGAACCACTGTCAATACCCTGTGAAATTCATCCATTGCTGATGCCACCGAGCAACTTCTCATGACCACATGTGTGGCGAAGTTGAACTAAAGCAAGAAGGTGGAACCATTAACGCCAAAGTTCATGGAGGGTTTTGGCAGGACTCTGAATTAGAGACTGCTTAGCAGCACTTACTGCAGGTCTCCTCTCACCATCATAAAAGATAAAACCCAGAATGGTCAATTAATGGAAGCAAGGTACTTTAAGAAGCACGTAGTCAATCACGTTTGGAGCTACAAACCTGAGTGGCGGGATCATATTTGGCTGTTGTTCTAATTGCTTTGGTATTGCTGCCATGGCTCAACTCTGTCAACGCAAAGCATCCAAATATCTACGTACAATGAGAAATAAATTATAGGATCAATGTGTAATGAAGTGACCAATAATATGTTATAAAATATTTTAAAATTATTGCCAAACATCAAACAGAGAGAAGAATGTGGAAACAGGAGTACAGAAACAGGCAGGGGAGGGGGGTGGAGTAAGAGACAAAGAGAGAGGGGAGAGAAGAGGGAGAAGTAGAGCAGAGGGATGGTCTCTCCTGTCACTCTAACTCTCTTTACTCAGCCACTCATGCCGCGACCCCATCTCTCTCGCTACTGCTCCCTCTATCTTCCTAT
Organism: Mobula hypostoma; assembly: GCF_963921235.1. Lineage (NCBI taxonomy): Eukaryota > Metazoa > Chordata > Chondrichthyes > Myliobatiformes > Myliobatidae > Mobula > Mobula hypostoma. Next base: position 109,402,004 of record NC_086100.1, on the reverse strand, counting down.
CCTGGTGCCTTCTCTGTCCCCTCCTTTCCTTCATGTTATTTCCTTACTTAATCTTCCCATTTCCTTCCTTTGTACTTCTGTTCCTTTCATTTTCTCTCTCTCTTAATGTCTCTGTCTCTCTCTTCCACCCCCACACCCTCTCCACAATCCCCTCACTCCCCGTGGCTGACAAGGGAAATTAGGGATAGTATCAATTCCAAAGAAGAAGCATACAAATTAGCCAGAGAAAGTGGCTCACCTGAGGACTGGGAGAAATTCAGAGTTCAGCAGAGGAGGGCAAAGGGCTTAATTAGGAAGGGGAAAAAAGATTATGAGAGAAAACTGGCAGGGAACATAAAAACGGACTGTAAAAGCTTTTATAGATATGTAAAAAGGAAAAGACTGGTAAAGACAAATGTAGGTCCCCTACAGACAGAAACAGGTGAATTGATTATGGGGAGCAAGGACATGGCAGACCAATTGAATAATTACTTTGGTTCTGTCTTCACTAAGGAGGACATAAATAATCTTCCAGAAATAGTAAGGGACAGAGGGTCCAGTGAGATGGAGGAACTGAGCGAAATACATGTTAGTAGGGAAGTGGTGAAGGGATTGAAGGCAGATAAATCCCCAGGGCCAGATGGTCTGCATCCTGGAGTGCTTAAGGAAGTAGCCCAAGAAATAGTGGATGCATTAATGATAATTTTTCAAAACTCGTTAGATTCTAGACTAGTTCCTGAGGATTGGAGGGTGGCTAATGTAACCCCACTTTTTAAAAAAGGAGGGAGAGAGAAACCGGGGAATTATAGACCGGTTAGCCTAACGTCGGTGGTGGGGAAACTGCTGGAGTCAGTTATCAAAGATGTGATAACAGCACATTTGGAAAGCGGTGAAATCATCAGACAAAGTCAGCATGGATTTGTGAAAGGAAAATCATGTCTGACGAATCTAATAGAATTTTTTGAGGATGTAACTAGTAGAGTGGATAGGGGAGAACCAGTGGATGTTGTATATTTGGATTTTCAAAAGGCTTTTGACACGGTCCCACACAGGAGATTAGTGTGCAAACTTAAAGCACACGGTATTGGGGTAAGGTATTGATGTGGATGGAGAATTGGTTAGCAGACAGGAAGCAAAGAGTGGGAGTAAACGGGATCTTTTCAGAATGGCAGGCAGTGACTAGTGGGGTACCGCAAGGCTCAGTGCTGGGACCCCAGTTGTTTACAATATATATTAATGACTTGGATGAGGGAATTAAATGCAGCATCTCCAAGTTTGCGGATGACATGAAGCTGGGTGGCAGTGTTAGCTGTGAGGAGGATGCTAAGAGGATGCAGAGTGACTTGGATAGGTTGGGTGAGTGGGCAAATTCATGGCAGATGCAATTTAATGTGGATAAATGTGAAGTTATCCACTTTGGTGGCAAAAATAGGAAAACAGATTATTATTTGAATGGTGGCCAATTAGGAAAAGGGGAGGTGCAACGAGACCTGGGTGTCATTATACACCAGTCATTGAAAGTGGGCATGCAGGTACAGCAGGCGGTGAAAAAGGCAAATGGTATGCTGGCATTTATAGTGAGAAGATTCGAGTACAGGAGCAGGGAGGTATTACTGCAGTTGTACAAGGCCTTGGTGAGACCACACCTGGAGTATTGTGTGCAGTTTTGGTCCCCTAATCTGAGGAAAGACATCCTTGCCATAGAGGGAGTACAAAGAGGGTTCACCAGATTGATTCCTGGGATGGCAGGACTTTCATATGAAGAAAGACCGGATGAACTGGGCTTGTACTCGTTGGAATTTAGAAGATTGAGGGGGGATCTGATTGAAACGTATAAAATCCTAAAGGGATTGGCCAGGCTAGATGCAGGAAGATTGTTTCCGATGTTGGGGAAGTCCAGAACAAGGGGTCACAGTTTGAGGATAAAGGGGAAGCCTTTTAGGACCGAGATTAGGAAAAACTTCTTCACACAGAGAGTGGTGAATGTGTGGAATTCTCTGCCACAGGAAACAGTTGGGCCAGTTCATTGGCTATATTTAAGAGGGAGTTAGATATGGCCCTTGTGGCTACGGGGGTCAGGGGGTATGGAGGGAAGGCTGGGGCGGCGTTCTGAGTTGGATGATCAGCCATGATCATAATAAATGGCGGTGCAGGCTCGAAGGGCTGAGTGGCCTACTCCTGCACCTACTTTCTATGTTTTTATGTTTCTATGTTTTTTCTTACTCATCCTCTTTTTTCTTTCACTTTCTTGGTGGTCCCATCTTTCCCCTTCACCACTTCTATCACAAGACCATAGGAGCAAAAGTAGGCAATTCAGCTCATCGAGTCTGCTCTTCCATTCAATCATGGGCTGATCCAATTCTTCCAGTCATCCCCACTCCCCTGCCTTTGATGCACTGGCTAATCAAGAACCTATCTACCGCTACCTTAAATGCACCCAATGACTTGGCCTCCACAGCCACCCATGGCAACAAATTCCACAGATTTATCACCCTCTGACTACAGTAATTTCTCTGCATCTCTGTTCTAAATGGATGTCCTTCAATTCTGAAGTCGTGCCCTCTTGTCCTGGACTCCCCTACCATGGGAAATAACTTTGCTATATCTAATCTGTTCAGGCTTTTTAACATACAGAATGTTTCTATGAGATACCCCCTTCATTCTCCTGAACTCCAGGGAATACAGCCCAAGAGCTGCCAGACGTTACTCATACGGTAACCCTTTCATTCCTGGAATCATTCTCGTGAATCCTCTCTGAACCCTCTCCAATATCATTATATTCTTTCTGAAATAAGGAGCCCAAAACTGCACACAATACTCCAAATGTGGTCTCAAGAGTGCCTTATAGAGCCTCAACATCACATCCTTGCTTTTATATTCTATACCTCTAGAAATGAATGCCAGCATTGCATTTGCCTTCTTCACCACCGACTCAATCTGGAGGTTAACCCTTAGGGTATCCTGCACAAGGATTCCCAAGTCTCTTTGCATCTCTGCATTTTGAATTCTCTCCCCATCTAAATAATAGTCTGCCCGTTTATTTCATCCACCAAAGTGCATGACCATACACTTTCCAACATTGCATTTCATTTGCCATTTCTTCGTCCATTCCCCTAAACTATCTAAGTCTCTCTGCAGGCTCTCTGTTTCCTTAGCGCTATCCGCTCCTCTACCTATCTTTGTATCATCGGCAAATTTAGCCACAAATCCATTAACCCCACAGTCCAAATCACCGACATATATCATAAAAAGCAGCGGTCCCAACACCGACCCCTATGGAACTCCACTGGTAACTGGCAGCCAGACAGAACAGGATCCCTTTATTCCCACTCTCTGTTTTCTGCCAATCAGCCAATGCTCCACCCATGCTAGTAACTTCCCTGTAATTCCATGGGCTCTTATCTTGCTAAGCAGCCTCATGTGTGGCACCTTGTCAAAGGCCTTCTGAAAATCCAAGTACACCACATCTACTGCATCTCTTTTGTCTACTCTGTTTGTAATTTCCTCAAAAAATTGCAGTAGGTTAGTCAGGCAGGATTTTCCTTTCAGGAAACCATGCTGGCTTTGGCCTATCTTGCCATGTATCTCCAGGTACTCTGTAATCTCATCCCTAACAATCGATTCCAACAACTTCCCAACCACTGATGTCAGGCTAACAGGTCTAGAGTTTCCATTCTGCTACCTTCCACCCTTCTTAAATAGCAGAGTAACATTTGCAATTTTCCAGTCATCCGGTACAATGCCAGAATCTATCAATTCTTGAAAGATCATTGTTAATACCTCCGCAATCTCTTCAGCTACTTCCTTCAGAACCCAAGGGTGCATTCCATCAGGTCCAGGAGATTTATCCATTCTCAGACCATTAAGCTTTCTGCGCACCTTGTCAGTCATAATTTTCACTGCACATACTTCACTTCCCCGACATTCTTAAACGTTCTGTATACTGCAGATGTCTTCCACTGTGAAGACTGATGCAAAATATGCATTCAGTTCCTCTGCCGTCTCTGCGTTTCTCATTACAATATCTCCAGTGTCATTTTCAATTGGTCCTATATCTACCCTCAACTCTCTTCTACCCTTTATATGCTTAAAAAAGCTTTTAGTATCTTCTTTGATATTAGTCGCCAGCTTCCTTTCAATAATTCATCTTTTCCTTCCTAATGACCTTCTTAATTTCCTTCTGCAAGTTTTTACAAGCTTCCCAATCCTCTATCTTCCCACTGGCTTTGGCTTCCTTGTATGCCCTCTCTTTTGCTTTTACTTTGGCTGTGACTTCACTTGTCAGCCACGGTAGTGTCCCTTTGAAAATTTCTTATTTGGAATACATCTTGTCTTGCACTTCCCTCATTCTTTGCAGAAACTCCAGCCATTGCTGCTCTGCTGTCCTTCCTGCTCATGTCTCTTAGCAGTCAACCTGGGCCAGTTCCCCTCTCATGCCATTGTGATTTCCTTTATTGCACTGAAATACCGACACATTGGAATTTAGTTTCTCCTCCTCAAATTTCAATGTGAATTCAAGCATATTGTGATCACTGTTTCCTAAGAGTTTCTTAACCTTAAGCTCTCTTATCACCTCCGGATCATTGCACAACACCCAATCCAGCACAGCCGATCTCCCAGTGGGCTCAACAACAAGCTGTTCTAAAAAGCCATCCCTTAGACATTCTACAAATTCTTTCTCTTGAGGTCCAGTACTGGCCTGGTTTTCCCAATCCACTTTCATATTAAAATCCCGAACAATTATCTTGACATGCCCTTCTGACATGCCTTTTCTATCTCCTGCTGTATTTTGTAATCCACATCCCGGCTGCTGTTTGGAGGCTTGTATACAACTGCCATTAAGGTCCTTTTACCCTTGTCATTTCTTAACTCAACCCACAGAGACTCTACACCTTCTGATCCTATGTCATCCCTTTCTAATGATTTAATATTATTTCTTATACACAGGGCCACACCACCCTCTCTGCCTTCTAACCTATCTTTCCAATACACCGTATATGCTTGGACGTGCAGCTCCCAATGGCAGCCATCCTTTAGCCAAGTTTCAGAGATGGCCATAACCTCATACTTGCCAATCTGTAACTGAATTTCAAGATCATCCATTTTATTTCTTATACTGCACGCATTCAAATATAACACTTCCAGTCCATTTTTTGTTGCTTTCTGTTTTAAATGCACCACGCCTCTATTGTCCTGCAACTCATCCCACTGGCTGTGAGATTATGGCTCATCTCCTGCTTATCCTTTCTATAATCTCTGTTGCACGCTATCTTTGGTTTATTTCTGTTTTTCCCTTCCTCAGCCCTATTACTCCGGTTGCCATCCCCCTGCCAAATTAGTTTAAACCCTCCTGAACAGCTTTATTAAACTTGCCTGCTAGGATATTGGACCCCTTTGGGTTCAGGTGTAACCCGTCCTTTTTGTACAAGTCGTACCTCCCCCAGAAGAGGCCCCAGTGATCCAGGAACCTGAAGCCCTGCCTCCTACACCAGTCTCTCAGCCACACATTAATATGCACTATTCTTGCACTCGCTAGCACGTGGCACAGGCAGCAATTCCAAGATTATTACCCTCGGATGCTTTTCAGCTTCCTACCTAACTCGCTGAATTCTCTCTTCAGGACCGTCTCCCTTTTTCTACCTATGTCATTGGTACCAACGTGTATCAAGACTTCTGGCTGTTCAACCTCTCCTTTCAGAATACTCTGCACCCGATGCGAGACATCCCATTCCCTGGCGCCTGGGAGGCTACTCACCATGGGGGTATCACTATCAGGCTGACAGAACCTCCTGTCCGTTCCCCTCACTTTGGAGGGAATGACTACTGCATTCCTTTTCTCCCTCCCATCGTACCCTATCCAGTCCATTTTCTCTATCTTGTCACCTTCCCTTTCTTTCTCAGCCTTACTCTTTCCATTCTCCTTTCTTCCATCGCTTTTCTTCATCCATTATCTCTATTCTTCCCCCCTTCTCCGCTGCTATCCTCTTCTCTCCCTCCAGTTCCTCAGCTCTTTTCTTCACACCTCCTTTTCCCTCCATTCTCTCACTCTCTTCCACTCCCCTGTCATTTCATTTCTTGGTCAGTAAGGGTGTCGGGAGAAGGCAGGAGAATGGGGTAGAGATGGTAATAATTCATCCATGATGGAATGGCAGGGCAGAGCCAATGGGGCAGATGGCATCATTCTGCTCCTATGTCTTGTGGTCTCTCAGCCACACTCAGAAAATTATTAACTTGTAATTATCGAAGACATTACCTCCATATCACTTATTTTTTGTAGCCATTGATGATGTCTATTAGATCCCGCACCAACAATGGTACCTAAAAACAACTAAAATTTAAACAGATGCTGGTCAGAACACAGTTCAGAAGAAATCATTTCTCATTTTATTTTCTTCTTTTGATAGAAATAAATGTTACAACCTAATTTAAAATGAGTAGATTGTCAAAATAATCCAAAGGTTCAACAATTCGAAGTACATTTGGTAACAAAGTATACTGTATGTGCAATATACAACCCTGAGATTTACCTTCTCACAGATAGCCACGGAACAAAGAAAACCAGAGAAACCTGTTCAAAGAGAAACATTAACTACCCACCCCCCATCCCCATATGCAAATAAAAACATCCCCTTGTGCAAATAAAAACAAATCACGCAGACGGCAAAAAGAATAAGCAAGAAACACAGAATATAAAACACCAACTTGAAAAGTTATCAAAAGTGTCTTGGCATATTCAGTGCAGCTCACTTCAGTTCAGTCTTGCACTGCACCATTTGTTACCTGGAGGCCGGCCCAATCAAAACCGCACAAAATACAACAAAAAGATGAGTGACCAGAACAAATCATAACATGAACTATAGATCAGACTACTAAATCCTACTATGAACCGATATAACATAAAACCATTTTTAAATGCATCTAGCAGCATTGAGACCAGACATTTTATTCACTACGAGGGATCTCAGTACAGACCCCTGGAGCTTCCAAATCAATACAATTTCACTCACTGTGTATTTCTTTGTAAGGGATAACTTTTCCATCTCTTTAGCTATTTACCCATATACTTCTTACCCTAGAAACAGTAATTGGTTTACATATTTATCCTTTGCTATACAATTCCCAGCTCCATAGAGTTTTTTGAAAAGTACTTCATTAGATACGAAAGCATTCAGGACATCCTTAGGACAATGGATGGCCGAACATAATTACAGCTTTTCTTATCTCATCACTCCCCTTCAACCCATTTGCTGCCTGTTGTGAGACTGCTTGTCCAAGATCCAATCTTTGATGATCTGCAGTTAAAGAATGAAGATTAAGCCTTTGCATCCCTCTTTGACTCGGTGGTAGGCAGTCGTCGATCCCAAGGGATGATGGGTTTGTGCCGCTGGTGAACTGTGTCCTCTCCAGCGCGCAAGCCTGGGCAGGAAGATTTGAAGAACCTGCTGTTGCCCATTCAGTGGGTTCCCCCCTCTCCATGTCACTGATGTAGTCCAAGGGAAGGGCAAGCGCTGATACAGCTTGGCACCAGTGTCACAGAGGTTGCCAGAGTGAATTTGTAAACATCAATCTTTCTTAGGGACCCAGGCTTCAGATTTCTTCCTCGGGGTTTACTCCCAAAGCCTTTCCTATGGGTGGGTATGGCCGCAAGGCAGTGGAGTTTTAAAATTAGAGTTTTCCTTCTCCTAGGTGGACAGCCCTCCAAGGCTGATGAGCTCCACCTGCCCGAAGCCACTGGTTTTGAGGCACTGGCGGTCCCCCTTGGCCACTTCTCTTGTCAGTAGAAACAGTTCTGCCGGGCCTAGTAGCTAGTCCACACGTGAAGGCCAAGAGTTGGACTTGGCTATCAGAGGCTATTAGAGTCGCACGCCATTTGGAGCACTTTATAGGTCATGGGAGATAATCCCCACTACCACCCCCAGCTATGGCAACCTTAGTCCTTGACTACTGAAAACCTATTCCATTTCACATTCCTCCACACCTACTTTTGTACTGAGCAGATCCTTGTATTTCTGATATTAATGACAAATTTGATCCTAAATCTTTACCCTCTGTATAACAAGAACGCCCACTTCACCCTCCATAACAATGCCAACCTCTGACATTCCTTTAACTCATTTGCTGAAGCATTAACTTGCGTCATTTTTCCCTCTGGACACAATGTGGTTTTAAAAAAAAGCTGCAACCATGCTTTTTATTCTTGTACATACAGAATGACAAATTATTCCAGTCTACTCACCTGACTATTTAGAGTATTCATGCTCCCGAGCGAGAGGTCATACATATTTAAACATTCAGTAAATGCAAGAAACCTCAGAGGGTTTTGTGACGCTTCTACTAAGGTGCAAAAGTCATATTCAAACAGCCTTTTGCAGCGAAGGAAAGTCAGCTCTCGATATTTTTCCACAGAGAGATCTTCAGACTGATGAGCAAAAAGTGGATCGTTTTCTAGAGCTCTAAATATTTTTTTCTGTTTAATGGAAAAAAGGAGAACAAAATTAATATTATTCGAGCTGTAATAGCAGATATAACAGATTAGTAAAAAATTAGTTGTTTCTTTTACCATTTCAATGCAAACCCAGCTTGTTCCACATGTCTCTGCTTATTAACATTCACTCCCAATTAATCAAGAGCTTGTAAAAACTACCGAGGTACAGGTATATTGTTAATGTCTGAGGTCAGAAAGGTGGTAAGTGGAATTATTCTGCAATGCCTTCGACAAGCTGTTGGCACAACATTAAGGGAGCAACATGCAGGCTTTAGGAAAGATCGCTACTGCACAGAACAGATAGCTAGCTTAAGAATAATCATTGAAGAGCCAATCGAATAGAATACTTCTCTCTATGTCAAGTTTTCAATAAAGAGAAAGCCTTCGATAGCTTAGGCAGAAACTCCCAATGAAAGCTTATGAAACATTATGGAATACCACAGAAATTTATCAATATCGTCAAGAATTCCTACAACGTGTCATGCAAAGTCATACACGTGGGAAAACTGTCAGACAGCTTTAATGTCAACACTGGGGTGATGGCTCCTTTCCTGTTCCTGTTGGCAATAGACTGGATTATAAAACAGACAAGTGAAAAATGAAATAGGATTTGGTGGATGATGTGGCAGCAACTTGATGTCCTAGAGTTTGCAGGTGACATCTCTCTGTTGTCCAGCTTTAACCAACAAGGTTACATCCAGGATATTGATCAAATGTAAAAGTGAGCAAAGAAATGGCAGATGCAATTTAATTTAGACAAGTGCAAAGTGATGCATTTAGGGAATTAAACTGGGGCAGGGCATATACAGTGAATGGCAAGGCCCTGAGGAGTGTAGTTGAACTGAGAGATCTTTGGTTACAAGCACATTTTTTCCATATTTTTCTGAAAGTAACATTATGGGGAAGAAGTTATTTTGCAAGCTTCTTTTCAACAGTCAGGACACCAAGTACAAGATTTGGGATGCTTTGTTACAGTTGTCTAAAACATTGCTTAGGCTACAGTCACACTATTGGAATGACGTGATTAAGCCTGAGAGGGTGACTCGGCAGCCAGTCTGGACATCAGAAGCTTGGAGAGGAGGGGACTTCCATCAGGCCCACTGCCTGAGGATAAAAAGCAGGAGTGGTTCACGGCAGCGCAATAGAGCTTTGACCAGCGACCAATCAGTGTTTGGGATTAATTAGTAAAACCAATTAGTAAAATCAGGTTGGTGCTGGATTACAGGAAGGGGCATTTTTGGAGGGCCTACAAGATGTTTTTTTGGAACAGCTCGTGGTTGAACCCACTAGGGGATCAGCTATTCTGGACTGGGTGTTGTGCAATGAACCAGAATGGATTAGAAAGCTTAAGATAAAAGAACCCTTAGGGGAAAGTGATCATAATATGTGCGAAATGACCCTGAAATTTGAGAAGGAGAAGCTAAAGTCAGATGTATCAGTATTACAGTGGAGTAAAGGGAATTACAGAGGCATGAGAGAGGAGTTGGCCAAAATTGATTGGAAAAGAACATTGGCAAAGATGACAACAGAGCAGCAATGGCTGGAATTTCTGGAAGCAATTTGGAAGGCACAGGATGTATATGCATCCCAAAGAGAAAGAAGTTTTCTAAAGGAAAGATGACATAACCATGGCTAACAATAGAAGTCAAAGGCAACATAAACCCAAAGAGAGAGCATATAATACAGTAAAGATTAGTGAGAAGCTAGAGGATTGGGAAGCTTTTAAAAACCAACAGAAGGCATTAAGAAGGTAAAGATGGAATACGAAAGTAAGCTAGGCAATAATATTAAAGAGGATATCAAAAGTTTGTTGAGATACATAAAGTGTAAAAGAGAGGTGAGAGTGGATATTGGACCGATGAAAAACTATGCTGGAGGTAGTAATAAGGGACAATGAAATTGCAGATGACTGAATAAGTATGTGCATTAGTTTTCACTGTGAAAGACACTAGCAGTATGGTGGAAGTTCCAGATGTCAGGTTGCATGAAGTGGGTGAAGTTACTATAAATTCAGAGTCTCGAACACTGGAAAATTGCAAATGTCACTCCACTCTTCAAGAAGGGAGAGAGGCAGAAGAAAGAAAACTATAGGCCAGTTAGTGATTGGGATGATGTTGGAGTCAATTATTAAGGATGGGGTCTCAGGGTACTTGGAGGCACATGATAAAATAGGCTGTAGTCAGCATGGTTTCCTCAAAGGAAAATCTTGCCTGACAAATCTGTTGGAATTATTTGAAGAAGTAACAAACAGGATAGCCAAAGGAGAATCGGTTGATGTTGTGTACTTGGATTTTCAGAAGGCCTTTGACAAGGTGCCACATGAGGCTGCTTAACAAGCTACGAGCCCATCATATTACAGGAAAGATTCTGGCATGGATAAAGCAGTGGCTGATCGGCAGGAGTCAAAGAGTGGGAATAAAAGGAGCCTTTTCTGACTGGCTGCCAGTGACTAGTGGTGTTCCACAAGGGTCTGTTTTGGGACCAATTCTTTTTATATGTCAATGATTTAGATGATGGAATTGATGGCTTGGTTGCAAAGTTTGCAGATGATATGAAGATAGATGGAGGGGCAGGTAGTTTTGAGAAAGTAGAGAAGCTACAAAAGGATTTAGACAGATTAGGAGAATGGGCAAAGAAATGGCAGACGGAATACAGTGTCAGTAAGTGTATGCTCATGCACATTGGTACAAGAAATGAAAGGGTTGACTATTTCTAAATGGAGAGAAAATACAAAAAACTGAGGTGCAAAGGGACTTGGAAGTCCTTGTGCAGAATTCCCTAAAGGTTAATTTGCAGGTTGAGTCTGTGGTGAGGAAGGCAAATGCAATGTTAGCATTTATTTCAAGAGGACTAGAATATAAAACAAGGATATAATATTGAAACTTTATGAAGTACTGGTGAGGCTTCATTTGGAGTATTGTGAGCAGTTTTGGGCCCCTTAGAAAGAACGTGCTGAAACTGGAGAGGGTTCAGAGGGTTGAAAATGATTCCAGGATTAAATGTCTTGTCATATGAAGAGCTCTGGGTCTGTATTCACTAGAATTCAGAAGAATGAGGGGTGATCTCATTAAAGGCTATCGAATGGTAAAAGGCCTTGATAGAGTGGATGTGGAGAGGATATTTCCTATGGTGGGAGAGTCTAAGGCCAGAGGACAGAGCCTCTGAATAGAGAGGCGTTCTTTTAGAATGGAGATGAGGAGGAATTTCTTTAGCCAGAGGGTGGTGAATCTGTGGAATTCTTGGCCACAGTCAGCTGTAGGAGCCAAGTCTTTATGTATATTTAAGGCAGAGGATGATATATTCTTGATTGGTCAGGGCACAAAGGCAGGAGATTGGAACTGAGAGGAAAATTCGATTAGCCGTGATGAAATGGCGGAGCAGACTCGATGGGCCTAATTCTGCTCCTCTATCTTATGGTCTAATCCAGAGAGGTTGCAGAAAAAAACCATAAAGATGCTGATGCAAAGACAGAGAGCAGATGCTGTAAATCTAGAGCAACACACACAAAATGCTGAAGGAACTAACCAGGTTATTCAGCATGCTGAGTTCCTCCAGCATTTTGGGTGTGTTGCTCGAATTCCCAGCATCTACAGATTTTCTCTTGTTTGTGATTTGATCAACGTACCATTCCATATTTTTGTATATTCACAGCCGCTATTTGGTCTCTACGTTCCAGATACCTTTCAATTACCAGTCCAGTTAATTAACCGCCATGTTGACTTCAGGGTAAAAGAAGGATAGAGATACATACTAAATGCTGTGATTAAAGATTAAAGTCACACGTGGGCAGAATTCATGCTCCTTCACCCACATTTTCTCTCTTGGTTCACACTGCAGGTTTTCTGCCCATTGATCCTGCACAATGACAAAGTGTGATCAGGAATTATTACTTGGTATCCTTTTACCTTCACTCTGATAACCTCTTCTCCTTCCCAAAACACAGACAATTCCTTCCAATTAAAGGAAGTCCTTTTCCGATATAAATCCAGTGGACCTTTGGGAAAATCCGGCAGCAGAAAATCAAATGTATCTTCCTTCGTATCACTTTCTGGAGGATTGGTAGCGCTCATCTCTGCTTTAAGGTGTGTCAGTCTACAACAACAAATAATTTGAAGTAAATAATAATATTGGAGCTTTAAAGAGTGTTTAAGTTAAACACAGTGCTAGATCCAATATTTGTATTAGTTTGAAGAACACTATTAATATCGCTTACATTAAAAAATGAAGTTTCTGGATATCTAAAACCATAAGAGAAAATAGTGTGGAAAGAGAAGCACAGGCAACATCGCAGGTAAGTAGTTTGTTAAGCTTCTTTTGTCTCCTTTCCAAGTTCTGACAAAGGGTTTTGGGATCTGAACCATAGACTTTAATTCTTTTCCCATCAATGCAGCCTAACCTGCTAACTATACCCAGCACTTTATAAAAATATCACTGTAATAGAAATTAAAATTTTACGTTGACATTGTTGGTGGCATTATGCATCTAGTGCACCACAATTGGGTAATAATGTGTCATTAATGACTGTTCTTTGAAATGTAGCCAAGCTGGTTCATATACACAGACATTCAATTATTACCAGTGACTGGGGCCTGTCAGGACTTCCTGCAGAGACTGGTTAATTAGGCACTCGGCAAGGACCAATAAAAAGAAGTTAGGTTTAAGCGAACAGCTGTTGTGTGAGTGGCTGTTGGAGTGGAACAGAGTTAGAGCAGGGAACTGAGGTGTTTGTTTAAGAGACTTTGGAGAGAGAAGCAGAGGCTAGGTTGAGATTTCTGTCAATTTTCCATTTTTTTTTATTAGTGCCTGGTTACAGTAGTGAGAATGAATCCCATATCACTGGTGTGCTCCTCATGCAGGATGTGGGAAATCTGTCTGGGTGCAGCTCCCTACAGGGTGTGTTAGGGACCTGGATCTGAAGCTGCATGACCGACTCGTTTGGGAGAATGACAAGGTCATTGACAGGAGCGACAGGGAGGTAAGTCACTCCCAAGTTGCAGGAGGCAGGTAGCTGTGAGACAGTCAGGAGAGGGAAAGGGGATAGGCAGAGTACCCCTTTGGCCACTCCCTTCAATAGCAGGTATTCCACTTTAGATTCAGTTGTTTGGAAGGGGAACACAACCTACCGGGGAAAGCTGCAGCAACCAGGTCTCTGGCACTGGCTCTGTGGCTCAGAACGGAAAGGGGAAACAAGGACAACAGTCCTGGTAGGGGATTTAATAATTAGGGGAACAGACAGAAGATTGTCCAGTCATGAAAGAGACTCCCACGTGGTACATTCTCTCCGTTCAGGTCTACGACATTCTAAACGGGAGGATGAGCAGCCAGAAGTCATGGAACTCAACATCATAGGTAGGAAAAGGGATGAGGTCCTGAAGGGAGAATATAGGGAGCCATGTAGAAAGCTGAAAAGCAGGACTTCAGGGGTAGTAATTCTGGGATTGCTGCCTGTGCCAGATGCCAGTGAGGATAAGAACAGGATGATATTCAGAAGAATGCATCACTGAGGAATCAGTGCAGGGGGCAAGTATTCAGATTTTAGGATCATTGGGTTCTCTTCTAGGGAAGGTGTGATCTGAGAGAAAGGAATGAGTTATGCCTGAACTCGCGGGGTCCAATATCCCTGCAGGAAGGTTCACTCGAGCTGTTGTGAAGGGATCAAACTAGTTTCACAGGGGGGATAGAAATCAGAATGTTAGGTCAGAGGATGGAGCAGTTGGTGTAAAGATAGTGTAACGTGACTGTGGGGAAGGATAGGTAGTGGATAGGGCAGACAGTTGAAGTCAGAAGTTTACATACACCTTAGCCAAATACATTTGAACTCATTTTTTCACAATTCCTGACATTTAATCCTAGAAAACATTCCCTGTCTTAGGTCAGTTAGGATCACTACTTTATTTTAAGAATGTTAAATGTCAGAATAATAGTACAGAGAATGATTTATTTCAGCTTTTATTTCTTTCACTTTCCCAGTGGGTCAGAAGTTTACATAGACTTTGTTAGTATTTGGTAGCATTGCCTGTAAATTGTTTAACTTGGGTCAAATGATTTGGGTGGCCTTCCACAAGCTTTTCACGGTAATTTTGTTCCATTCCTCCAGACAGAACTGGTGTAACTGAGTCAGGTCTGTAGGCCTCCTTGCTTGCACACACTTTTTCAGTTCTGCCCACAAATTTTCTATCAGATTGAGGTCAGAAAATGATGTCAAGTCTGGTTCATACTTGGGAGAAATTTCCAAACGCCTGAAGGTACCACGTTCATCTGTACAAACAATAGTACGCAAGTATAAACACCATGGGACCATGCAGCCATCATACCGCTCAGGAAGGAGATGCATTCTGTCTCCCAGAGATGAACGTACTTTGGCATGAAAAGTGCAAGTCAATCCCAGAACAACAGCAAAGGATCTTGTGAAGATGCTAGAGGAAACAGGTAGACAAATATCTATATCCACAGTAAAACGAGTCCGGTATCGACATAACCTGAAAGGCTGCTCAGCAAGGAAGAAACCATTGCTCCAAAACCCCCTTAAAAAAGCCAGTCTGCAGTTTGCAAGTGCACAAGGGAACAAAGATCTTACTGTTTGGAGAAATCTCCTCTGGTCTGATGAAACAAAAATTGAACTGTTTGGCCATAATGACCATCGTTATGTTTGGAGGAAAAAGGGTGAGGCTTGCAAGCCGAAGAACACCATCCCAACCGTGAAGCATGGGGGTGGCAGCACCATGTTGTGGGGGTGCTTTGCTGCAGGAGGGACTGGTGCACTTCACAAAATAGAAGGCATCATGAGGAAGCAAAATTATGTGGATATATTGAAGCAACATCTCAAGACATCAGCCAGGAAGATAAAGCTCAGTCACAAATGGGTCTTCCAAATGGACAATGACCCCAAGCATACCTCCAAAGGTGTGGCAAAATTGCTTAAGGACAACAAAGTCAAGGTATTGGAGTGGCCATCACACAGCCCTGACCTCAATCCAATAGAAAATTTGTGGGCAGAGCCGAAAAAGCATGTGTGAGCAAGGAGGCCTACAAACCTGACTCAGTTACAAACCTGTCTGGAGGAATGGAACAGAATTCCGGCAACTTACTGTGAGAAACTTGTGGAAAGCTACCCAAAATGTTTGATCCAAGTTAAACAATTTAAAGGCAATGCTACCAAATACTAACAAAGTGTATGTAAACTTCTGACCCACTGGGGAAAATGATGAAAGAAATAAAAGCTGAAATAAATCATTCTCTCTACTATTATTCTGACATTTCACATTCTTAAAATAAAGCAGTGATCCAAACTGACCTAAGACAGGGAATGATTTCTAGGATTAAATGTCAAGAATTGTGAAAAACAGAGTTTAAATGTATTTGGCTAAGGTGTATGTAAACTTCTGACTTCAACTGTAAATGCAGTCAATTGGATTGATTTGTGTGTCTCTATTTTCGTGCAAGAAATATGAGGAACACAGGTCATAAACTTACAGTATGGATCAGAACATGGAACTATGATGTTGCAGAGACTTGGCTGTCACAAGAGCAGGAATGGCTGCTGGATGTTCTGGGTTTAGATATTTCAAAAGGGACAGGGAAAGAGGTAAAACGAGTCGGGGAGTGGCATTGCTGATCGGGGATTTTATTACAGCTGCAGAAATGGATGACATCATGGAGGAGTTGTTTACTGAGTCAGTGTTGTTGGACGTCATGAAAGGAGCAACACTCATTTGGGAGTATTATTCAGACCCCTCAACAGCAAAAGCAACACAGGAACAGAGCGGGAGATAGATTTTGGAAAGACGAAAAAAAAACAAAATTGCCAACAAGATTCCCGACACAACATGTAGAGAAATTGACCAGAGGAGAGGTCATACAAGATCTGGTCAGGTGTCAGATCTTTTGGCGGGTGTGCATTTCGGAGCAGTGACCACAACTTCCTGACATTTATCATAGCCTTGGACAGGGTTAGCAGCAGACAGTTTGGGAAGGTATTTAGTTGATGAGGGAGTGATTAAGACGCTATTTGATAGGAATGTGGGAGCAGATGTAATCAGGGAAATGCATGTGAAGCTTGTTTAGGGAGCACTTCAGCCATATGGGACCCATCTAGTCAAGCGAAAGAAAAGCATATTTAAAATTTAGGAAGTCTAGAGTGACAAGGAGGAAGAAATTTAAGAATGGATTTAGGAGAGTTAAAAGGTGACATGAAAAGGCCATGGTGAGTAGAATTAAGGAGAACCCCAAGGCTTTCTACATACTGTTGCTGTGAAGAACAGTAAGTGAATTATATTGAGGGTATGACGGATCAGGGATAAAGTGGAAACGTGCCAGGAGTCAGAGGAAGAGCAGGTCTTTATTGGATACCTTGCTTCAGCATTCATCAATGTCTCTCTCACTGGTGAATGCGAGGCAGCATAAAACACCCTCTTCTTTTAATGTTGACATGCTGGAACTTTTGAAAAACATGACAATAGCTAAGTCTCTAGGACCGGATGGATTATACCCAAAGTTACTATGGAAAGCAAAGGAAGAGATTGCTGCACCTTTGGCAATGATCTTTGCATTTTCACTGGCCACAGGAGCAGTATCAGAAGACTGGAGGGTGACAAATGCTATTCCTTTGTTCAGGAAACCCTGGAAATTATAGAGCAGTGAGTCTATGTCAGTGGCGGAAAACATTTAGATGGAGACATAACGTAAAGATTTTTACTCCTCATATGTGAAGGATGTAAGAAATAAAGTCAATTCAATTCAAATATTCTTAGAAATAGGATTTATGAGTATTTGGAGAAGCATAGTCTCATTAGGGATAGTCAACATGGCTTTGTGAGGGCAGGTCATGCCTCATGGGCCTGATTGAATTATTTGCGGCAATGCCAAAACAAATCGATGAAGGCAGAGCAGTGGATGTGGTGTAAATGGGCTTTAGTGAAGCATTTCACAAGGTTGGACAAGCATTGGGCTCTGTAGTTCATGTTATGATGTGTTTCTGGTGCCCGGTTACTCTTTTTTTATTGCTATGTTGTCTAATTTTGATTGGGATGGACTGGCTCTGCGGCATACACTCAACGAAAGAGACAGAAATTGAACTGAACTAAACTTTATGAACATTCCCAGATTGTTTCAATGGTTTGATGTTGATATTTTATATTCTATGTTTTTTGCTCATTTTTTGCCATTTACACGTTTTATTGTGTATTGGGTGTTTGATGTTTTCTTTGAATGGGTTCCATTTTGTTTCTTGGTTTTGTGGCTGGCTGTAGGGAAAATGAATCTCAGGGTTGTATATTCCATACAAACTTTGCCAACAAATGTACTTTGACTTAGAAAAGTTTTTTTTTAACACTGAGAGTGATAGTTGTGTATAACTTGCTGCCAGGGGAGGTGGATGAGGCAGATATATCAGGGACATTTAAGAGACCCTTAGATAAACACATGGATGAAAAAGTGTTTGCTCTGACCCAGCCAACTAGCTTTTGACACTTTCCTTTCAAAGCATCCCTGAGTGTAGCTGAGAAGACAAATATCTGTTGCCTGTCCCCAGTTGCCCACGAGGATAGCGATGAGCTGCTTGCCTGGGCAGTGAGTTGGATAGCATTTTTCGGTAAGGGATTTCAGAATTATGAACTGTAATCAATAGTAGTTTGGGATCACTGCAGTGCACCTTCCAGATAGTTCACAATGTGTCACAATTAGATGGGATGCTGGCCAAGCAGCATTGTCCTTTAAGGCACTGCTCTTCCTGGCATTGTCCATGAGCTGTCCATCCAGGCAAGTGGAGATGTTTCATTCCACACTTAACTTGTGCCTTCAGGATGATCAAAATGCTTTGGAGTCAGGAGGGACATCACTCTCGCAGACCTCTCTCCCAACCACAGTATTAATCTTTGTGGTCCTCCTAAGTTTCTGGCCACTGACAAACCCCCTAGTGTGCTCTCAGTGAAAGACTTGACATCAGTAATGCAAGAAAGGATAAGTAGTCAGACTTTCTGTTACTGGAGCATGTTTTGCCTTGTATGACATTACTTGCTGGTTATTAGAGCAACCTTGAATATTAGAGAAGGCCAAGATGCACTTCGAGCAGAAAATAGAGCTTTATCACAAGCGTTCTCAGGAACATTTCCATATTCAGTACACTCCCCTAATTTTCAATATCTTGTTTCCAGGGTTGACTGAAGACTGGCTTCAGTAATGGTAAAGAACAGAAACAGAGGTCAAGCTGGTTCATTCAATATGCTTTTATGACAGATATCTCAGGGCTCTGCAGAGAATGGGGCAGACAGCCTAGCGCATCTGTAGATGTGAATTTCCCACTACTTAGGACATTTACAGTGACAGGTGTGTAAAAAGGGCCCGAAGGATCATTGGGGACCCGAGTTACCCCAACCACAAACTGCTGCAGCTGCTACCATCTGGGAAATGGTACCACAGCATAAACAGGCTCTGTGACAGCTTCTTCCACCAGGCCATCAGACTGATTAATTCATGCTGACACAACTGTATTTCTATGTTACACTGACTACCCAGTTGTACGTACTATTTATTATAAATTACTATAACTTACACATTTACACGGATACGTGATGTAAAGATTTTTACTCCTCATGTATGTGAAGGATGTAAGTAATAAAGTCAATTCAATTTAATTGATGGAAATACTTCAATCTCATCTGTTCGACGCACATACTGGCACTGTCATTGTTCTGAATGAGGGGATGTTCTTGGGGTTTGCTCCTCACATTGAACATTTCTTCGTTCACTGAATATGAATGGCATTCTCAGTACTGGCAATTATTGCTCATCTCTAATTACTCCTGAAGTGAGGATGTGATTCAGAATCAACTACAGTTCTGAAATTACACACAGACCAGACATATAATCTCATGTGTTTTCTCCTCTGAAAGACGTGGATCAAACAGAGTCTATAGTGATCTATTGCAGTACATTTATACTTATTGTGCATGTTTTTATTTCCAATATTTTGTTACTTGATTTAAGCTTCTCAGATGCCATGATTGGATTCAAACTCACGTCTCTGCATCAATGATCCAGATTGCAGCCTGCTAATCAATAACATAACCACATTGCTACCAACTACCATTATTCATGACCGGATATGGTGTGGCAAAACTTCAAAGCTCCAAATCCGTCTACAGGTGTAACACTACTCTGTCCGTAATACAAATCTGTTATTCAACACACATGGTCTGTCCTGAACCTCACCAGGATGGGCTTGCTGTATCTGATGCTGCTGTTGATGTGCACCACTGCATTTTTCATTGAGTGAGGAGTGACTAGAAGGTGGCGTTAGAAAGTTATATCAAATCATAAATGCTTAACATAGAACATAGAATAGTACAGCACAGTACAGGCCCTTCGGCCCACAATGTTGTGCCGACCCTCAAACCCTGCCTCCCATATAAGCCCCCACCTTAGATTCCTCCATATACCTGTCTAGTAGTCTCTTAAACTTCACGAGTGTATCTACCTCCACCACTGACTCAGGCAGTGCATTCCACGCACAAACCACTCTCTGAGTAAATAACCTTCCTCTAATATCCCCCTTGAACTTCCCACCCCTTACCTTAAAGCCATGTCCTCTTGTATTGAGCAGTGGTGCCCCGGGGAAGAGGCGCTAGTTATCCACTCTATCTATTCCTCTTATTATCTTGTATACCTCTATCATGTCTCCTCTCATCCTCCTTCTCTCCAAAGAGTAAAGCCCTAGCTCCCTTAATCTTTGATCATAATGCATACTTTCTAAACCAGGCAGCATCCTGGTAAATCTCCTCTGTAGCCTTTCCAATGCTTCCACATCCTTCCTATAGTGAGGTGACCAGAACTGGACACAATACTCCAAGTGTGGCCTAACCAGAGTTTTATAGAGCTGCATCATTACATCGCGACTCTTAAACTCAATCCCTCGACTTATGAAAGCTAACACCCCATAAGTTTTCTTAACTACCCTATCCACATGTGAGGCAACTTTCAGGGATCTGTGGACATGTACCCCGAGATCCCTCTGCTCCTCCACACTACCAAGTATCCTGCCATCTACTTTGTACTCTGCCTTGGAGTTTGTCCTTCCAAAGTGTACCACCTCACACTTCTCTGGGTTGAACTCCATCTGCCACTTCTCAGCCCACTTCTGCATCCTATCAATGTCTCTCTGCAATCTTTGACAATCCTCTACACTATCTACAACACCACCAACCTTTGTGTCGTCTGCAAACTTGCCAACCCACCCTTCTACCCCGACATCCAGGTCGTTAATAAAAATCACAAAAAGTAGAGGTCCCAGAACAGATCCTTGTGGGACACCACTAGTCACAATCCTCCAATCTGAATGTACCCCTCCACCACCACCCTTTGCCTTCTGCAGGCAAGCCAATTCTGAATCCACCTGGCCAAACTTCCCTGGATCCCATGCCTTCTAACTTTCTGAATAAGCCTACCGTGTGGAACCTTGTCAAATGCCTTACTAAAATCCATATAGATCACATCCACTGCACTACCCTCATCTATATGCCTGGTCACCTCCTCAAAGAACTCTATCAGGCTTGTTAGACACGATCTGCCCCTCACAAAGCCATGCTGACTGTCCCTGATCAGACCATGATTCTCTAAATGCCTATAGATCCTATCTCTAAGAATCTTTTCCAACAGCTTTCCCACCACAGACATAAGGCTCACTGGTCTATAATTACCCGGACTATCCCTACTACCTTCTTTGAACAAGGGAACAACATTCGCCTCCCTCCAATCCTCCGGTACCATTCCCGTGGACAACGAGGACATAAGTTCCTAGCTAGAGGCTCAGCAATCTCTTCTCTTGCCTCGTGGAGCAGCCTGGGGAATATTCCGTCAGGCCCCGGGGACTTATCTGTCCTAATGTATTTTAACAACTCCAACACCTCCTCTCCCTTAATATCAGCATGCTCCAGAACATCAACCTCACTCATATTGTCCTCACCATCATCAAGTTCCCTCTCATTGATGAATACTGAAGAGAAGTATTCATTGAGGACCTCGCTCACTTCCACAGCCTCCAGGCACATGTTCCCACCTTTATCTCTAATCAGTCCTACCTTCACTCCTATCATCCTCTTTTTTTCACATAATTGAAGAATGCCTTGGGGTTTTCCTTTACCCTACTCGCCAAGGCCTTCTCATGCCCCCTTCTTGCTCTTCTCAGCCCCTTCTTAAGCTCCTTTCTTGCTTCCCTATATTCCTCAATAGACCCATCTGATCCTTGCTTACTAAACCTCATGTATGCTGCCTTCTTCCTCCTGACTAGATTTTCCACCTCACTTGTCACCTATGGTTCCTTCACCCTACCATTCTTTATCTTCCTCACCTGGACAAATTTATCCCTTACATCCCGCAAGAGATCTCTAAACATCGACCACATGTCCATAGTACATTTCCCTGCAAAAAGATCATCCCAATTCACACCCGCAAGTTCTAGCCTTACAGCCTCATAATTTGCCTTTCCCCAATTAAAAATTTTCCTGTCCTCTTTGATCCTATCCTTTTCCATGATAATTATAAAGGCCAGGGAGCAGTGGTCACTGTCCCCCAGATGCTCACCCACTGAGAGATCTGTGACCTGACCCGGTTCATTACCTAGTGCTAGATCTAGTATGGCATTCCCCCTAGTCGGCCTGTCCACATACTGTGACAGGAATCCGTCCTGGACACACTTAATAAATTCTGCCCCACCTAAACCCTTGGAACTAATCAGGTGCCAATCAATATTAGGGAAGTTAAAGTCACCCATGATAACAACCCTGTTATTTTTGCACCTTTCCAAAATCTGCCTCCCAATCTGCTCCTCTGTATCTCTGCTGCTACCAGGGGGCCTATAGAATACCCCCAGTAGAGTAACTGCTCCCTTCCTGTTCCTGATTTCCACCCATATTGACTCAAAAGAGGATCCTGTTACATTACCCACCCTTTCTGTAGCTGTAATAGTATCCCTGACCAGTAATGCCACCACTCCTCCCCTTTTTCCGCCCTCTCTATCCCTTTTAAAGCACTGAAATCCAGGAATATTGAGAATCCATTCCTGCCCTGGTGCCAGCCAAGTCTCTGTAATGGCCACTACATCATAATTCCATGTATGTATCCAAGCTCTCAGTTCATCACCTTTGTTCCTGATGCTTCTTGCATTGAGGTACACACATTTCAGCCCTTCTACCTTACTGTCTCTACACCGTTTATTCTGCTTCTCTTTCCTCAAAGCCTCTCTGTATGTTAGATCTGGCTTTACTCCATGCACTTCTTTCACTGCTCTATCGCTCCGGGTCCCATCCCCCTCGCAAATTAGTTTAAACCCTCCCGAACCATGCTAGCAAACCTAACTGCAAGGATATTGCTCCCCCTTGAGTTCAGGTGCAACCCATCCAATCTATACAGGTCCCACTTTCCCCAGAAGAGATCCCAATGATCCAAAAATCTAAAACCCTGCCCCCTGCACCAACTCCTCAGCCACGCATTCAACTGCCATCTCCTCCAATTCTTACCATCTCTGTTACGTAGCACTGGCAGCAATCCTGAGAACGTCACCCTTGAGGTCCTGTTCTTCAGCCTTCTGCCTAATTCCCGAAACTCACACTTCAGGACCTCATCCCTCTTCCTGCCTATGTCGTTGGTCCCAACATGTATCACGACTTCTGGTTGCTTTCCCTCTCGTACCATGATGTTGTGCACCCGGTCAGAGACATCCCGGACCCTGGCACCCGGGAGGCAACAAACCATGCAGGTGTCCTTCTCACGTCTACAAAATCTCCTGTCTGCTCCCCTGACTATAGAGTCTCCAATGACGACAGCTCTCCTCTTCTCCGTCCCACCCTTCTGCACCACAGGGTCAGACTCAGTGCCAGAGGCCCTGCCACCATGGCTCACACCTGGTCGGTCGTCCCCGCCAACAGTATCCAGGACGGTAAACTTATTATTCAGGGGAATGGCTACAGATCACACTCCACAGATCATCAAGGTTTATGGCAGATTACAGCAGGGTTTCATTCCTGTGAACGGTTCTTAACCTGAATATTTCGCAGGTTCTCCAAAATGGTTTTTGTTTGTGCGGGCTGAATATAAGTCAGGTGTCAGTAAGCTCTGGAGGACCTGTACAACCTTGCTTTCTGCAGGCTTACAGAACATTTATTCCTCTAAAAAGTATAGCTATGAATCAGTGTTATGGTTTGAAGGTCTCTAAATATATTCCAGCTAATTGCTCGGGTTTAATGAAGATTCCAGTGTCAACCAGCATAGAGTAAATTTTCTTCAGTTTATCTGTGTTGACTTAAGTGTGTTAGGGCTCTGGCTTCAGAGTTAGCTGCTAATTAATCTAAGTGTAAAATTAAAGCCTAATTTTATGCAGGTCAATCTGAGCCCAATTACATATGTTTTCCATGCCTGACCCAATTATCATTATAAATACAATAATTTCAAATGTTAATCACATACTGCAATGCCAAGGGAAAAGAAGAACTCAGCCAGACTGACACAATGCAACGCCTGACTCATTGAAATGCAAATGCTTTATCAGCATATTCATTTGATCTGACCAAAATCAAATCCACTCAGTGTAAGGTCCCGTCAGCCTTTAACCGAAGTTGTAGATCTCCTTCCCCAAATTAGATTAGGAGTCACACAGTAATCCAACTTGCTATTAAACTGTTTACTTCAAATAATGTTCCAGTTATGCAGGCTTAATGTCTTTCCAAAATTACTCAACCTATAGATAGCAAGAATTTTACATATACACACCCTGACTGAAAGATAAAACTAGTAATGAAAAACAGGAATCCAAGGATGTCTGCCAAGAACTTCGAACACCATTTTCAGAATCTACCTTTCTCCTTCTATTTTTCTTGGGTCTCCCAAAAACATGTTGCAAACAATTCACCAGAATTTAACTAATCACACTAGAAGATAGTAGAATCAGTAAGATTTCTTAGAGTTCTTGGTCTTGATAGAATGTTAATGATCTAGGGAATGTCCAAACATGAAATCACATATTGTCATGTAATTGTGCAAATTTGGTGTCTCAACCTCTTTAAATTTCCATTCATTAGATTTGACCACCAGTGATAAAACCTGATTCCTAAGGTTGTCAGCATTAGTGTATGGGAGCATTCAAATGGTTGGAGATTCGAATTCTACTTCGTAAGAGACTGGGCACAAAACCAGGTGCTGCCTACTGCTCCCTCAAGTGGTTACTTTCATTATATTTTCAAAAGATACTTAATTTCACTGAGAACATGTCATTAAAGCTCATGGTATGTTAACTGAGAGTGGCGTAGAGAATGTTGGTGGAGAAGACAAGTGTTGAGCTCTGGGGAAGACCGTAGGTTGAGCTGAATGATTTAAGACAAGCTTGCATTGATCTGTGAAGCTGATTCTATATCTCTGAAGACTCAGCGAGGGAAGTAACAGCATATTTAGATTTATTAATGTCAGCCCAGTACCTTGTTGTTAGACTTTGTTCAGTAGGTTTTCAGCAAGACCTGCTGAAAGCAGTTATGTACTGTTGAAGGCTTTGGAGACATTCCACAGGAAGGAAAGTTGGGGCACAATATTAAACCTTCAAAAGGGACAGCCAAAATGTGGAAAAATGCAGGGAGAGGAATGGGAGTCAGCTAGAAAACAAGAAGAGAGAGAATGCAGAGGCATAAAGATAGATGCTCTCTCTCAAGAATGAACGGAAGCAGAGATTATGCAGCTGAGTTCATGCTATATGATAAAGCATCAAGAACAATAGATTATTGTGAAAACTGTATTTGTTGATTGGAGTTCTTAGCCATCCGAATGTTTGTGTCTACAGGTATTATCAGAAGAAATTTTTATTTGAGCACAACAGCCATTGGAGAGCACGGACCATGAAGTGAAGGTGTTGGTGACGCTGGGTTGATGAGCAAGGTTCATACAGGCAACTCAATACTGGGACCAATACAAAAGTAACACTGGCAGAGGTGAGGCAGCTGACCAGTGTGCAACTAGAGAGTTATTTTCTGACAAATTTGTTATCAGTAAAGATGAGGCATGGCAGAGCACCTCAGCCAAGTAAAATGTGCATCCTGTGCCATGTGAAAAATTATGGACAACTGCGCATATAAGAAGTATCTCTAACTGCCACAATTTGAACTCTTGAGTTTCGGAGCAGGAGCAGCAGTGTGAAACACTGCAGCAGATCCGCAAGGATGGGAATTTTGTGGATTATACCTCTCGGAGATGGTCAGACTCAAGTTTGAGACTGTGCAGAGAGAAATGGAATGGATGACTGCCAGGCACACTAGGAGCACAGGCGAGTAGTCCAGGTGGCTTCTCAGTACATCTTGCTAAGAGGTTACTCCTTATGGGTATAGGTGAAGGTGAAGTGCAGCAAAACTAGAAGCGTGGCGTCATAAATAGTTCAGATGCACAGGAGAGAAGGAAGAAGAACGAGAGAACAATCACAAACACAAGACAGTCTGCAGACGCTGGAAATCCAGAGCAACGCATATAAAATGCCAGGACTCAGCAGGTCAGGCAGTATCTACGGAAAAGAGTAAATAGTTGACATTTCAGACAGAGACCCTTCTTCAGAACTGAGAAGGAAGGGGGAAGACGCCAGAATAAAAAGGTGGGGGGGGATGGTAGGAGGCTAGCTAGAAGGTGACAGGTGAAGCCATGTTGGAGTGAAAGATAAAGGGCTGGAGAAGTAGAAATCTGATGGGGGAGGTGAATAAACGACAAGAGAATGGGAAGGAGGAGGGGAACCAGGGGAAGTAGTGGGCAGGTGAGAAGAGGGAACCGGTCAGAGAGGGGAAGGGAATTTTTTTTTAAACCAGAAGGAGAATTTGATATTCATGTCATCAGGTTGGAGAGAACAATTGCATAAGGATATCAGTTAGACCATAAGATGTAGGAGCAGAATTAGGCCATTCAGCCCATCGAGTCTGCTCCGCCATTCCATCATGGCTGATTTATTATCCCTCTCAACCCCATTCTGCTGACATCTCTCCATAACCTGTGACACCCTCACCATCAAACTCCACTTTAGGCTACCCTCTGTCAGGAGGGTAGACTGACATCTGTGGCCATAGGGACAACTCAGTGATGATACAGTGACTCTATGCAAACAATTCCTTCCCTCCCACAGATGCTGCTTGCCCCACAGAGTTCATCCAGCAGATTGTTTGTTGTTGCAAGTTTCAGCATCTGCAGCCTTTCGTGTCTTGAATGTTAAGCTACAGTTCAGTATGATACCATTGATCCAGGTAGAAGGAGAACTGAGAGGCTCGAAGCTGGACAGAAGGCAGGAGATTTAAAAAGGATGGAACCAAAAACTTAGGGAATTTTAAATGGGCAGAAACAAGGCTTGGACAGCGCGTGGGAGGAGTAGGAAAAGAGGGTTGGAGAGTTTGAGAGGAACTGGAACAGAGACCTGGTAAGTTCAAAAACAGCTAGAACTGAGGCCCAGGGAGAATTTAATCAAAGTGGGAAAAATGGCACAGGGACTGAAAATGTCCAATGATTGTGTGGGGAATACTTTGAGTAAGGTAAGCCCCAAGTGTAAATAGTGGCCTTTAATTTAATTCCAAGTAATTAAAGGGCAAATCACGGCAGGACAGCTCATACCCATGTGCTAATCCTCCCGTCAGGGGCAATTCCAACACGTGCAGGAAATATATCAGTTACACCTACTGGGTAAATGCATCACAGAGCAGGAACTGTCGGTGGATTCACTGCAGTGCATCCATGGTGCTGAAATGTTTGTGAATAGCCTAGTTAAAGATGTCGTGTCAACACAGATTATGAGTGTACAGGCAGGAAAGGAGAAGGTGACTGAATTGTAGTGCAGGAACTCACGGTTGTCGTCTCCTCTCTGAATGATATACTACTTTGGATATTGGGATTAACGGCTTTCCGGGGAAGGCAGCAGTACCAGGTTCACAGGAAGATCTGCTGCTCAGGAAAGGGGGTGGGGAGGGGGAGTCAAAAGAATGCCAGGGATGCTGAAATAATTTATAAGGGCAAGCAGACAGTTCTTTCCGTGACCAGGTAACATGACTTCCGAAGGGTCAAGAGGATGCGTTTGCATGGCTGCAGCACACTGCGGAGAAGGAGGGTGAAGAGCCAGCTCATACAGTCAGAACAACAGAGCACAGAAAAAGGCTCTTCAACCCAACTGATCCACGCCAACCAATGTGCCCAACTAAACTAATCCCATTTGCCACTGTTCCCTGTTTGGCCTTAATTCCTCTGTCTAATCCTTTCCTATCCATGTAACTTGTCCAAGTGTGTTTTAAACTATTGTGAAGTAAATCAGTACTAACTAAATACAGTAGATAAATACATTGGATGGCATCCATTACATGGCTAAAAGAGGGATTCATATTACTGGGACATAGACAGATGCAGCGCCAGTACAAACTGGATGTGGTGACCCTAGGCAGGAATGAGACTGATGTCCTTGACGAAGTGCTAGTGCTTTTGGGGGGAGGGGACCTAAAACTAAAATGGACAAGCAGGGGAACCTATGCAGGGAGACAGAAACAACAAGTGGAGAAGCAAAAGGGAAAGGCAGAGAAATCCAAGGCAAAACTGATTTACACTGCAAAATAATGCTTAGGGTTCGAAGAATAATGAAAGGCAAAGGTAAAGATTTCACATCTCAATGGGTAGAGTATTTGCAATAAGAAGGATGAATTAATTACGTAAATAGAATGCCATAGAACACAGAACAGTACAGCACAAGAACAGGTCCTTCCTCCCATGATGTTGTACCAAACTAATCAGTGACAGGATCCAATGCATTGGATCGCAAGAGGCTGCAAAGCATTGAAGATCCACCACAGCTCCATCAAGGAAGGGCTCAACCCTCCCCATCTTCAAGAGGTGGTGCCTCAAGAAGGTGGCAGGCCTAATTAGAGATCTTTCACCATTTGGGACACATCTCTTTGTATTACCACCATCAGGTGGGAGGTACAACAGCCTGAAGACCCACACTCACCTACTACTTTCCCTCTGCCGTCAGATTTCTGAATTGCCAATGAACCCATTAGCACTACCTTGTTCTTTGTCTTTTGAACTATATACTTATAGTAGCCCCCCCGGCCACCCTCAGGGTCGCTCGGCTCGCTGTTGTCTGGGGAAACAGCCTCGGCCCCGGCAAACTGGGTAATTCCTTTGTGTGGATGCTGTGTGAGGTACCCCACCCCACCCAAATAACAGACAATACACCAGATGCAATTAAATGATTTACAGTTTATAGATATTACTGGAACTATATAATTAAGACAGAATAAAATATAAAAGGAAAATAAAAGGCGCCACACTTATCAAAGTTCAATCTCTTCGTGCACAAAAACCGTTGGAACTCAAGGACCTTCTTCTTCACCCTGCGACCCCCTCGGACCACCTCGACCGGCCGCCTGGGACCAACAACGGTGGTCGACCAGACGCTCCACACAAGTCTGTCTCCGTCTCCTCGTCGAACACCCTCCTCGGGGTCCAACCCCGTTAGCGGACATCACAGCACATCGTCCATCCTCTGTCTCACTCTCCTGCCTTCTGCCCCAAAACCCCACGCATACAGTATCTTCAAATACACCAAAACCATAATAACTATCCCAATTGGTTAATAGCACTCTCGTATCACACTCTAAAGTAAAACAAGCTGCTAGCACAAACTTTCTCAGCGTTTAACACAACAAAGCCGCATTCCCCAGATTAACATAACAAAGACGCCATTTTAATTAGCCTCTGCAGTAATATAAAAGTCAAAACCCCTTTACACTCTCCCCCCACCAAATAAAGTCTTGTCCTCATGACTTCTAAATAACTCGCCAGCCAGTCCTGCCGACACACAACACACACACACACACACACAGATACACACAGTGACAGTGCTCCCCAAACAGTGGACCTTTCTCCTGTCCCACGGGCGCTACATAGGCCAACCTATCTGGGAGCTTTTTAACCCTCTGAGACCTCCGTACCCCCTCACTTAAACCCAAAAGGCTCAGACACTACTAGGGACACCTCGGGCCTGCTTGCCAACTCCTCTCTCAGTCAGGCCACCACTACAGATCAGAGCCCCCTGTCCCGTGTCCGGGGCCCCGCCTCTCCTCCTTCCTGATCCTGCCGTAACTCAGACTAACCCTCCCCACTACACCTGACTCAGTGGGAGAAGGGCCAAAGGTCTCTTCCTCAATCACGGGGAAGTTAGCGAAAGGCAGCATGTACCACATGTCCAGTACATCATCCTTCGAATCCGTATTCTTCCTCATTCCCTCGATCGGTAGCTGCTGTTTGAGTTTCTCCAAACTGAAACATTTAGCTGGGGCTACATCTTCAGCCTCCTGCAGTCGATACGTCAGCTTCTTCGGGGACTCCTTCAACTCTCGCCACAGCCTCAGCAGTTCTGACTCAGGGTTCCTGGCCATCTCAATCTGGGACGCAGTTACCCCACCAGCTTCTTCCACCCTGACCTGAAAAGCAGCAGTTAAAGAATGTTCAGCCTCCGGTTGTTTCTTCCTGATGACGTCTTCCAGGTCAACTTTCAATTTTTCCACTTCATTTAAACTGTCGATAGTCATCTTCAGTTTCCTTTCAAGCGTCCGCCACCCTTTTCTGAGATCTGTCTTCCATTTCTTCACCTCCTCGGGAGTGTAGTCAAACTCCTCTCCCTGGGCTCTCGGTTTTCTGTTGACCTTAGTCAGAACGCTTCCTTGATCTTCCCCACCTTGTAAGTCTTCCAATCTGTTCTGAATCGACGTCTTAAGCTTCTGCTGATCCCTTGGAAGGTGGGTCATTGTTTCTTCTCGCTGGATTAATTCATCAGTACATGACCACAGTGTGGTGCAAATCCCCTCTCTTCCCTGTGTCTCAGTTAGATTGACGACCTGGGTTTCCATCCCCTGGTCCACCACCATCTGTCCCAACACCAGGAAGTTCAACTGGTATGTCGGGTCATTTTTCTCACATTGCACCAAACTCCTCCGGCCAAAAACTCCTCCACATTTGACACTTCGCTTCAGTCGCCCAGGCTCAGCCACTCGCCTCGCTTCATAGTCCCCCCAGGCGAATCCAAGCTCTAGGCGGTCATCCACATATGTCAAAACTCCACACGCCTTCACTTCCCCCATGGTCTTCCTCATGCCCCGCGAGAAGGATGCAGGGGCTCCAGATATGCCCTTGGGCATCTTTTCCGATCGGAAGAATCCTAGGGAACTAGTAACGGCCGTCTTCGGCTCAACAGCCGCACTCCTCGGGATCTGACAACATCCACTCCTCAGATCCAGCACATTAAACCACATCGCATAATCCACACACGCTGCCTCCATCTTCCACGCCGCCAGGGTCCAGTTGCCGCGACCTGTCTCTCACTGAGGTGTCTTCAGCGGTCAACTCCCCTCCCTCGTGGTAGTTCGGAGCGTCTACTAAGAGGGTCTCACCCTCAGCTACTTTCCCCAGGCCATACCACTGCTGGGCCTTGTTTAAATTTGGTACCGGCTCAAGGCTGCTACACACGTCCTCAGAAGCAACTCGACACGCCGGGTGCCCAGAAAATGCCCCTATGAATTCCAGGGTCATTAACCAATCATCGTCTTCTGGATAACTACTGCCACTAGTACCCAAAGTCTCCGGTGCCCTTGCAGTTGTCAAGGATAAATGCTTCAGACACCGGTTGTAAAACGAACTGTACAACAACTTGACCTGCGCCCCGGGGTCGAGGATGGCTTTAGCATCGCTTCCCTCTATCCATAGCGACACCCTGGGCGTGGCCCCTCTAAGCCTTCAGGAATAGGGTCTTTTCCTTTCGGAAGTTCATTGGTACATTGCTGGGAACATGCTTCCCCAGAGACCCCAAGCCGTTCTCCCCACTGGGCCTCCACTAAGTTTCTCGATCCCTCTCTGATCAGCTGAACAACTGAGGGAGGGGCTGATCCCCTGAAATGATCCCCTTGGCACTGCAAGCAATTTAGCCGCCCTACTAGCCAGAGAAAACTGAAAACTTTCCCCCGTCTTTCAAATAACTGAAAGTTGTCACTACGGTGTAAGTGAACCTGACAGCTCTAACACCGTCACCAGCCTGCCTACTCAAACTTTCAACCAATCCCCGTCGCTCTCCCTCAACCGAGCACTGCCATTCATCTAACAACTGAGAGATCCGCTCCGCCCCTCTTGGGGTGGACACTATCTCAAGTGCCAGGCAGAGACTGCCAGAGCTAGAACATTTATTCGCAGACCCTACCTCCAAATCAGACCACTCTTCCCTATCTCTCCCAACCGCATGGGCAGCCCCGAGTTCCACCTCCAACTCGACAATGCCAGCCTGAACGCGAACAAAGACCGCACCCACCATGCATACAGCAATCACCAGCAAGTAACCCACAAAGACATACATTACAGATTTAAATAGGGCACCCACACAGCATACCAGCAGACTCAATCCCGGACAAAGCCCACACAATGTAGCCCCCCCCCCGACCACCCTCAGGGTCGCTCGGCTCGCTGTCATCTAGGGAAACAGCCTCGGCCCCGGCAAACTGGGTAATTCCTTTGTGTGGATGCTGTGTGAGGTACCCCACCCCACCCAAATAACAGACAATACACCAGATGCAATTAAATGACTTACAGTTTATAGATATTACTGGAACTATATAATTAAGAGAGAATAAAATATAAAAGGAAAATAAAAGGCGCTACACTTATCAAAGTTCAATCTCTTCGTGCACAGAAACCGTTGGAGGTCAACGACCTTCTTCTTCACCCTGCGACCCCCTCGGACCACCTCGACTGGCCGCCTGGGACCAACAACGGTGGTCGACCAGACGCTCCACATGAGTCCGTCTCCATCTCCTCGCCGAACGCCCTCCTCGGGGTCCGACCCTGTTAGCGGACTCACAGCACATCGTCCATCCTCTGTCTCACTCT
Source organism: Mobula hypostoma (assembly GCF_963921235.1). NCBI lineage: Eukaryota > Metazoa > Chordata > Chondrichthyes > Myliobatiformes > Myliobatidae > Mobula > Mobula hypostoma. Next base: position 109,369,624 of record NC_086100.1, on the reverse strand, counting down.
CCCGCCTTCTGCCCCAAAACCCCGCGCATACAGTATCTTCAAATACACCAAAAACATAACAACTATCCCAATTGGTTAATAGCACTCTCTTATTACACTCTAAAGAAAAACAAGCTGCTAGCGCAAACTTTCTCAACGTTTAACACAACAAAGCCGCATTCCCCAGATTAACATAACAAAGACGCCATTTTAATCAGCCTCTACAGTAATATAAAAGTCGAAACCCCCTTACACTATTTTGTAACTTATAGTAATTTTCATGTCTTGCATTGTATTGCAGTTGCTAAACAATAAATTTCATGACACTTGTCAGTGACAATGAACCTGATTCTGATTATGGATTTGGACCCCGAGATCCCTCCGCACATCAACACTGTTAAGTGCTTTGCCATTGACAGGGTATTGTCCCTTCATGTCTCATCACGCCAAATGCCACACTTACTGAGTATGTATGCCCACAAGAAAATGAATCTCAGGGTTGTAGCTGGTGACAAATATGTACTTTGATAATAAATTTACTTTGAACATTGAACTTGGAACAACCTATGAACTCACTTTCAAGAACTCTACAACTCATGTTCTTGGTAAAATTTATTTACTTGTTTTGTATTTGCACAGTTGTTTGTCAGTCTTGGTTTGTGTATAGTTTTCCAATGATTCTATTGTTTTCTTTTGTTCTATCATAAATGCCTGCAAGAAAACAAATCTCAGAGTGGTGCATGGTGACATACAGTGCTTATAAAAAGTATTCCTCCCTATCTGGAAGTTTCTATGTTTTTTTGTTTTACAACATTGAATCACAGTGGATTTAACCTGGCTTTTTATGGCACCAATCAACAGAAAAAGACTCTTTTGTGTCAAAGTGAAAACAAATCTCTGCAAAGTGATCTAAATTAATTACAAATATAAAGCACAACAGAAGTAATTGTATAAGTATTCACCTCCTTTAATATGACGCACCAAATCATCACTGGTGCAGCTAATTGGTTTTATAAGTTACATAATTAGTTAAGTGAAGATCACAGTGTGTAGTCAAGGTGTTTCAATTCATTGTAGTAAAAATACACCTGTATCTGGAAGGTTCAACTGCTGGTGAGTCAGAACCCTGGCAAAAACTGAACCGTGAAGACTCCAAGCAACTCTGTGAAAAGGTTATTGAAAAGTCAGGAGATGGATACAAGAAAATTTCCAAGTCACTGAATATCCCTTGGAGTACAGTTAAGTCAATCATCAAGAAATGAAAAGAATGTGGTACAGCTGTAAGTCTGCCTTGAGCAGGCCGTCCTCAAAAACTGAGTGACCGTGCAAGAAGGGGACTGGTGAGGGAGGCCACTAAGATCTGTGACAACTCTGGAGGAGTTCCAAGCTTCAGTGGCTGAGATGAGACAGACATCAACTGTTGCCCAGTTGCTTCACCAGTCGCAGCTTTCTGGGACAGTGGCAAACAGAAACCCACTGTTAGAAAAAAAAAACTCACATGAAATCTCAGCTAGAGTTTGCCAGAAGGCATGTAGGAGACTCTGAAGTCAGCTGGAAGGTTCTATAAACCAAAATTGAGCTTTTTGGCCATCAGACTAAGCATAAGCTAAACACTGCACATCATCAAGAACGCACCATCCCTACTGTGAAGCATGGCTACATCATGCTGTGGGGATGCTTCACTACAGCAGACCCTAGAAGGCTCGTGAAGGCAGAGGCTAAAATGAATGCAGCAAAATACAGGGAAATCCTGGAGGGAAACCTGATGCAGTCTGCAAGAGAACTGCGACTTGGGAGAAGATCTATTTTCCAGCAAGACAATGACCCCAAGCATAAAGCCAAAGCCACACAGCAAGGCTTAAAAACAACAAAGTTAATGACCTGGAGTGGCCAAGTCAGAGTCCAGACCTCAACCTAACTGAGAATTTGTGGCTGTACTTCAAAAGGGCTGTTCACTCACAATTCCCATGCAATCTGACAAAGCTTGAGCAGTTTTGTAAAGAAGAATGGGGAAAAATTGCAAAGCCTCTCGGGACCTATCCACACAGACTCAAAGCTGTATTTGCTGCCCAAGGTGCATCTGCAAAATACTGACTTGAAGGGGGTGAGCGATTATGCAATCAATTATTTTTGTGTTTAATAATTGTAACAAATTTAGACCAAAGTGTAGAAATTTGTTTTCACTTTGACACACTAGTCTTGCCTATTGATCAGTGTCAAAAAAGCCAAATTAAATCCACTGTGGTTCAATGTTGTAAAACAATAAAAGATGAAAGCTTCCCGGGGGGGGAGGGGTGTGAATACTTTTCAATAAGCACTGTATACATACTTTGAGAATAAATATGCCTTGAATTTTGAACATTAAATGGTTCCCTAGCATGTTAAGATGGACCTTACCTCACAATCTACTTCATTAAGAACTTGTGCCTTATTGTTTACCTGTACTTTCTCTGTAGTTGTTACACTTCATTCTGCATTACTTTACCTTGTTCTGTCTCAATGCACTGTGTAACGATTTGATCTGTATGCCTTCCATTTTGCTATCTAAGAGTTTCTTAAATGCTCCTTTGTACCTTTACAATCTAACCCTGGCAGGGTGTTGCACACACCCATCAATCTCTATGTAAAAAGCTTACCTCTGACATCTGCCCAATACTTTACTCCAACCCCCTTGTATTAGCTAATTCTGCCCTGGGAAAACATCTCTGGCTAGCCACTCTGTCTGTGCCTCTCACCAAGTCACCTCTCATCCTCTTTCACTCCCAGCTTGCTCACCTAGTTTCATAAGGTACGCCCTCTAGTCTGGACAGCATCCTGGTAAATCTCCTCTGCACCCTCTCTAAAGCTTCCATATCCTTCCTCTGAAGAGGTGATCAGAAGTGAACACAATACTCCAAGTGTGGACTAACCAGGATTTTATAGAGCCACACATTACCTTGCAACTCTGGAACTCTATACATACCAGCTGTGTGGTGAAAAGGCATAACAGTGCCTCTTCCACCTCAGACGGTTGAAGAAGTGTGGTATGGGCCCCCAAATCGTAGGAACTTTCTACAGGGGCATAATTGCTACATCACTGCCTGCTTTGGGAACTGTACTTCCCTCAATCACAGGACTCTGCAGAGAGTGGTGCGGACAGCCCAGCGCATCTGTAGATGTGAACTTCCCACTATTCAGGACATTAACAGAGACAGTTTCATAAAGAGGGCCCAAAGGATCCCTGAGGACCCGAGTCACCCCAACCATAAACTGTTCTAGCTGCTACCATCCGGGAAATGGTACTGCAGCATAAAAGCCAGGACCAACAGGCTCCATGACAGCTTCTTCCACCAGGCCATCAGACTGATTAATTCATGCTGTCACAACTGTATTTCTATGTTATATTAACTGTCCTGTTGTAATACTATTCATTATAAATTGCACATTTAGATAGAGACATAACGTAAAGATTTTTACTCCTCATGTATATGAAGGTTGTAAGTAATAAAGTCAATTCAATTCAACTCGATCCCTTGAATAATGTGGGTCAACACACACCATACACCTTTTATCAACATGCGTGGTACTTTTGAAGGAGCTAAGGAGGTCAACCCCAAGATCCCTCTGTTCCTGCACACTACGAATCCTGCCATTAGCCTTGTACTCTACCTTCAAGTTCCAAAATGAATCACCTCACACTTTTCCGCATTGAACTCCTCCCGTCATTTCTCAGTCCAGCTCTGCGTCCTGTCAACATCCCATTGCAGCCTACAACAACCCTCCACACTATCCACAACTCCATCGACCTTTGTGTCACCCACCCTTCCACGTTCTCATCCAGTCATTTATAAAAGGGCAGGGGTCCCAGAACAGATCCCAATGGAACACCACAAGTCACCAGTCTCCAGGCAGAATACTCCCCATCTCCTACCACCTTCTGCCTCCTACGAGCAAGTCAATTTGATATCTAGACAGAAAGGCTCCCTGAATCCCATGTCTCCTGACTTTCTGAATTCCCCTACTATGGCTTATTCAAATCCATATGCACAACAACAAATCAGTTGCAGTACCAGAGGAAACAACACACTGGACCACTGTTACACTGACTACTGTGCTGTTCCCAGCTCGCACATCAGTGTCTGATCACCTGGCTGCATTTCTACTCCCTGAGTATAGGCAGAGACAGCACCAGTAGTGAGGACCAAGAAGGTATGGACAAAGAAAGCACAGGAGCACTTACAGGACTGTGTTGAATCAGTGGACTGGACTGTAGTCAGGGATTCATCTTAGGATCTGGATGAGCATACTGCAGTTGTTACCGACTTTATTAAAACCTGTGTGGATGAGTGCGTGCCTACGGACACGTGCTGTACATTCCCAAATAGCCGTGGATGAACCAGGAGGTTCGCCGTCTGCTGAGGGCTATATCTGTAGCATTTAAGTCTGGCGACTCAGGCCTGTGAAGGAAAACCAGGTGTGACTTGTGGAGGGCTATTTCAAGAGTGAAGAAATAATTCCAAGTGAGATTGGAGGCTACATTGGATGAACATCTACCCTGGCACGGTTTGCAGGACATTACTTCCTCCAAAGCGAAACCCAGTAGCATGAGTGGCAGCGATGCTTCACTACTAGATGAGCCAACTAAATGGAGGGTGTATTCAAGCCCATTTTTCAACCTCTCACTGCTACGGTTGGAAGTTTCCACCTATTTCAAAAAGGCAACAATTATCCCAGTGCCTAAGAAGAGTAGTGTGAGCTGCCTTAATCACTATCGCCCAGTAGCACTCACATCAACAGTGATGAAATGCTTTAAGAGGTTGGTCATGGCTACAATGAACTCCTGCCTCAGCAAGGACCTGGACCCACTGCAGTTTGCCTATCACAATAGGTCGATGGCAGATACAATCTCAATGGCTCTCCACACAGCCTTAGCCCACCTGGATGATACAGACACCTAGGTCAGGATGCTGTTCATTGACTATAGCTTATCTCAGCATTTAACACCGCCGTTCCCACAGTCCTGATCGATAAGCTACCAAACCTGGGCCTCTGTACCTCCTTCTGCAATTGGATCCTTGATTTTTGAACCAGAAAACCACAATCTGTGCAGATTGATGATATTATCTGCACTCCTGATGGTCAACATTGGTGCACCTCAGGGGTGTGTGCTTAGCCCATTACTCTATACCCATGACTGTGTGGCTAAGTATAGCTCAAACACCATCTATAAATCTGCTGATGATACAAACATTGTTGGTAGAATCTCAGGTGGAGATGAGGGCGTACAGGAGTGAGATATACCAGTTAGTTGAGTGGTATCACAGCAACAACCTTGCACTCAACGTCAATAAGACAAAAGAACTAACTGTGGAGTTCAGAAAGGGTAAGACAAGGGAACACAAACCAGTCCTCAGAGGGATCAGAAGTGGAGAGAGTGAGCAATTTCAAGTTCCTGGGTGTCAAGATCTCTGAGAATCTAACCTGGTCCCAACATATCGATGCAGCTATAAAGAAAGTGTAACACTCTGGGAAAGGTTTCACCGTTAATGCGATGGTTTCTCTGTAGCTGCAGTGTTTGGGTATGACTAGAGATAACGGGGGCTTTGGGATGTGCGCTGACCAATGAGGGGAGGTGTTTTCCTTTCTTATGTGCCTGACAGAAGGGAATTCACAGTCTTTTGGTTCAGGAGAAGATGCCAGAACAGGGAAGTTGTAGACTGCAGGACTGAGCGGAATTGGAATGGGGTGGGGGGTTGCCAACCAGGGAAAATCAATGCAGAATGACCAGACAGGAAAACAGTGCACATTAGACTGTTTCATTAAAATGGGCCCTTTTTCTTTTTGTTTTCTTTACTAACCCTATAATCAAATTAAGAATTATAAAGCTCAATCGTTTAATTGCATATTGTGTACTGTTCATTATTTCATGGTACTGATTTGTAACAGAAGAACATATCACACAGCATCCACCCAAACAAAATCTCTCAAGTTTGGCCGGGCCGGAAGCTGTCTCCCCCTGGATTAACACCTCCGACTGAACCTGAGGGTTACAATTGTGGGGGCTCATCCGGGATTGAATTTGTAGGCTGCTGTGTGGTTGCCCTGAGCATTGAACCAGTGGGTTGTGTGTTTAAGTCTGTGCTAGTACGGATGCTGCTGGGGTGGAGCGGTGGTGTTCATCCACGGGGGTTACCGGCATGTGTGTTGAGTAGGGCAGAGGTTCGATAAAATGGCGGGCACAGAGATCCTTTTACTGCAGACTAGTGCTGATGTAACGGGAGCAGAGCAGGCTGCACACAAGTAGAGTTTCCCGTGGCTGGGGGTGGAGACTTCAAAGGCAGGGTTCTATCATTTCTGAGGAGTGAGGAGAAGGAGTGGTTGGATTTGGAATGTCCAATTAGTTCCCGTCCCCCAGGGAAGAGTGAGAATTCTGAGTTAGTATCCACTCTTACCTCTCTGGCGAATAAATGGAAAGATGCCCAGGTTCAAAGTCCCAGCTATGGTATTATTATTCTGTGGAATAATAGCCACCCCTAAAGGGGAAGAGGAGTATGAGTCTTGGGCGGAGCAGACTCCTCAGTTGTTAGATGAGTGGCAGTGCTCTGATTACGTAAAGCGACAGGAATTGGTAGAGAGTTTGACTGGGCGGGCAACTGACATTGTGAGAGCCTCAGGTCCCGGTACCCCCTAGTCTCGTGTCTCTGGGGGAGTACGTTCCCAGCAATATGCCAAAGAACCCCCAAAAGTGAAAGACCCTATTCCTGAAGGCTTAGTGAGGACATGCTCCAGTGTATCGCTATGGATAGAGGGTATTTATGCTAGGGCCATACTTGATACCGGGTCACAGGTCACTTTGCTGTACCATTCATTTTACAATCGGTATCTGACGCATTTACCATCGACACCATTCAGTGCACTGGAGATACTGGGGTCTCAGTGTTGGTGATTATCCATACGATGGTTATTTGTCAGTGAAGCTGGAGTTTTCAGAGGTCAATGTGGGAGTGTCCGAGGTCCTTGATACATTAGTGCTGGTTGTCCAGACCCCACTGAGAAGGGCGGCATGTCAGTCCTGGTGGGGACCAACATTCCTCTGGTGAGAAGGCTCATGGGGGCCTGCAAGGAGAAGGCTGGCAAGAGCTTTCTGGGAACATTGTCCATGCACCCGGGGTTTCAAGCTGCTTTTGAGGAAGTGCATGGCTGCATTAGGCTGGATACCGAATTTAAATGAGGGACTGTGTGGTTCTCCCAGTCGAAGTCAATGGTGGTACAGCCCAGGGAAGTAGTGAGAGTGATGGGGTCCCCCAAATTTCCCGGAGTGCCTGAGGGTGAGGCCCTCTTAGCGGACGCTCCAGAAATCCACGAGGGGTAGTCAGGATTTCCTGCTGGGATACTGGTGAGTCCTGAACTGCAGAAGCCCTCGATTGTATAGGCAAACAGGATGGCAGTGATTGTTAGGAACAGTACGAAGAGAATGGTCACCTTCAAGCGGGGGATGCCCCTGGCGCATCTGTTCCTGGTGACGGTAATCTAGTGTCCCTGTGAGACAAGCCGGGGAGAAAATATTGGAAAAGGAGGGAAAGTTGACCGCTGAGTCATTCAACTTCGGGGACTCCCCGGTTCCTGCGGGTTGGTAGAGAAGATGTTGAAGCTGGAAGGTGTCTTTTCCACTGATGAGTTTGATGTTCCAAGAGCACTTGTCACACTATCTGGGTGACCGAGTTACCTGTTCAGAGAGAGGTCACGGCGACTGGCCCCTGCAGAGGTGCAAGACACTCGGCAGCATTTGGGGAAGTTGAAGGAAGCTGGGATCATCACTTAGTCCAAGAGCCCTTATGCATCCCCAATAGTAGTGGCCAGAAAGAAGAATGGGAAGGTATGGATGTGTGTGGACTATAGGACTCTAAACAGCCACACCGTCCCTGACCAGTATACCGTCCCGAGGATTGAAGACGCACTGGCCTGCGTGAGTGGTGCAAAGTGGTTCAGTGTGCTGGACTTGAGGATATTACCAGATCCCCATGAGTGAGGCCTACAAAGAGAAGATGGCATTTATATGTCCACTGGGATTCTTCCAGTTCAAAAGGATGTCCCAGGGTATATCGGGACCCCCAGCAACCTTCCAGTGGGTCACGGAGAAGACGGTGGGGGGATATGAACTTGCTTGAGGTTTTGGTGTATCTGGATGACCTCATAGTGTTTGGGTCCACCTTGGAAGAGTATGAAGTGGGACTTAGCCAGGGACAGAGGGGTCGAGTTGCAGGTAAGCATGAGTGATAGGCTGGGGGAGGCCTCGCCAGGTAGACCAGAAGTATCCCCAGTAGTGTTGGAACATGAAGAGGTAGATGAGAGGGTATAGAGGACTCACAGGATCAGGACACCACCGGAATGGCTGGCCTATATAGCACTGGGGGAACAGAATGTGGCCCCTAATGCTTTGGGGAGCTATGTCACTGACTTTTACACCCGGGTTGGACTTTGTGTTTTGCAGGAAGGGTTGGCAAATTATCTCAAAGTCACAAGGACATGACTAAATTTGGTGGGGGGGAAGGGGAGAGTGTAACACCCTGGGAAAGGTTTTACTGCTAATGTAATGGTTGTTCTGTAGCAGCAGAGTTTGGGTTATGACTAGAGATAACAGGGGCTTTGGAATGTGCACTGGCCAATGAGGGGAGTGTTTTTCTTTCCTGTGTGCCTGAGAGAAGGGAATTTGTGGGTTTTTGTTCGAGAGAAGATGGAGAGGGAAGGTGCCAGAACGGAGAGGTCACAGACTGCAGAACTGAGCAGACTTGGAATGGGGTCGGTTGTCAACGACACCTGGAGGAAATCGATGGAGAAGAACCAGACGGGAAACCGTGAGCTCCAACGTGCACATTAGACACATTACACTGTTTCATTAAAATGGGCAGTTTTTCTTTACTAACCCTACAGTCAAATTAAGAACTATAAAGTTCAATTGTTTAATCACATATTGTGTACTGTTTGTTATTTTGTGGTACTGATTTGTAACAGGGGAACACATCACACAGCATTCACACAAACAAGATTTCTCAAGTTTGACTGGGCCGGCGGCTGTCTTCCCTGGATTAACACAGCTTGCTGAACCTGAAGGTTACAAAGGCAAGACAGTAGCTACATTTCATTAGGAGTTTGAGGAGATTTGGTTTGTCAACTAAAATACTCAGAAAATTCTATAAATGCACCGTGGAGAGCATTCTGACAGGCTGCAGCACTGCACAGGACCGAAAGCTATAGAAGGTTGTAAAATTAGTCAGCTCCATCTTGGGTACTAGCCTCCATAGTATCCAAAACATCTTCAAGCAGTGGTGCCTCAAAAAGGTGGTGTCCATTATTTAGGACCCCCATCACCCAGGACCACTGCTACCATTAGGAAGGAGGTACAGGAAGGCACACACTCCGCGATTCAGGAACAGCTTCTTCCCCTCTTCTGTACGATTTCTAAATGGACATTGAACCCATGAGCACCACCTCACCCTTTTTATATTATTTGTCTTTTGCACTATTTTTAATGTATTATATATATACTTACTGTAATTGATTTACTTTTTTATATTTTTCTTTCTATATTATCATGTATTGCATTGAACTGCTGCTGCTAAGTTAACAAATTTCATGACACATGCTGGTGATAATAAATCTGATTCTGATTCCTCACTTCCTGTAATAACTTGGGTTAAATCCAGTCTGGCCCTGGAGACTTTCCTATGGTACTGTTTTTTTTAAAAAGTTCTACCAATCCTCTTTCTTAACACCAGCATGTTCCAGTACACTGTCCTCACAAACATCAAGGTCCCTCTTACTAGTGAATATTGAAGCAAAGCATTCATGAAGTACCTCCATCCCTTCTCCAGGCATGTTTCCTGTTCTATCCCTGGTTGGTCCTACCCTCTGGCCACCCTCCTGTTCATCACATATGTATAGAATGCCTTGCGGTTTTTTAACCCTACTCACCAAGGCTTTTTCATGCCACCTTCTAACTCTCCTAAATCTATTCTTCAGCTCCTTCCTGGCTACCTTGCAACTCTCAAGAGTTCTATCTGATCCTTGCATCCGGAACCTTAACTGAAGTAGTACCTTCTTTTTGACTAGATGTTCTAAAACCTGCCTCCTGATCTGTTCCTCGGTGTCTCTGTTTCTATTGAGGCATCTCAAGAATATTCCCAAATGAGTATTGCTTCCTTCCTGCTTCTCACTTCCACCCACACTGATATTTCTGTTGTTGTTGTAGATTTCCCTTCAACTCATCCCGCTGACTGCAATTTTGTCCTATCATCTGCATGTCCTTCCTCCCAATCTCTCTACCACACTGCATCTGGCTGTGCACCGACTGCCCCATCCTCAACCCCATCAGTCCAGTTCCCACCCCCCTGCCAAATTAGTTCAACCCCTCCCCAGCAGCTCTAACATACCTGCCCGCAACAATGTTAGTCATCTCAGGTTCAGGTGTAACCAGTCCTTTTTTGTACAGTTCACACCTTCCCCAGAAGAGATCCCAATGATCCGGAAATCTGAAACCCCACCCACTGCACCAATTTGTCTGTTAAGTTATCCTAGTCTTGCCTTCAGTGGCATGTGGCACAGGCAGCAATCCAGAGATTACTACTCTGGAGGTCCTGCTTTTCAATTTTCTACCCAACACACTATACTCAGGACATCCTCCATTTTCCTATCTATGTCATTGGTACTAATATGTACCATGACTTTTGTCTGCTCAGCCTACTCCTTTAGAATACCGTGGTACTGACCTCAATGATATTCACATTGGTGTGAAAGTCTGGAAATAAAAGTTAAAGTTTACAGATATGGGATAATCCATATATGGCTGAGATGTGGAGAAATTCTTTCATCAAAAAAGGGTGAAGTTGTAGGGGTACCAGAATGGAATAGGAATGGTTAATACTTGGGGGAAAAATTACAAGATTTACAGCTAATACATGTTCCTTTGAGTGATAAAGACAAGCAGGACAATGGCCCAACCATCGATTCCAGAAGAAAATATGATACATACAGTGGTCTGTATTAGGTACACTTGTACAACTGCTCCTTACTGCAAATATCTAACCATGAGGCAGCAACTCAATGCATAAAAGCACACAGTCATGGTCAAGAAGTTCAGTTGTTGTTCAGAGCAAACAGAATGGGGAAGAAATGTGATCCAAGTGACTTTGACTGTGGAGAGATTGATTGTTGGTGCCCAATGGGGTGTTTAAGCATCCCAGAAACTGCTGATCTCCCGGGATTTTCATGCACGAGTCTCCAGAGCGTACAGGGAATGGTGCAAGAAATTATAAAAAGATCGAGTGAGCAGCAGTTCTGTGGCCAAAAGTGCTCTAATGAGAGAGGTCAGAGAATGGCCAGACTGGTTCAGGCTGATAGGAAGGCAACAACAACTTAAAATAATCACGCGTTTCAACAGTGGTGTGCCAAAGAGCATCTCTGAATGCTCAACATGTCGAACTTTGAAGAGATGGACTACAGCTCGACAGGGTTCCTCTTGTCCTCACCTACCACCCCACCAGCCTCCACGTCCAGCACATAATTCTCCGAAAATTCCATCTTCAACAGGATTGCACCACCAAGATCATCTCCCTCCCCGCCACCACCCAACACTTTGTGCTTTCCTTGCAGATCACTCCCTACAAGACTCCCTTGTCCATTCGTCCTTCCCCACGATCTCACTCCTGGCGCTTATCCTTGGAAGCACAAGTGCTACACCTCCTCCCTCACTACCATCCAGGGCCCCAAACACTTCACCTGCCAGTCTGTTGGGGTCATATACAGTGTCCGGTGCTCCCAGTGTGGCCTCCTGTATATCAGTGAGACCCAACGTAGTTTGGGAGACCGCTTCGCTGAGCACCAATGCTCCGTCCACCAGAAAATGTGGGATCTCCCAGTGGCCACCCATTTTAATTCCACTTCCCATTCCCATTTGTCCTTTCCTGGTCTCCTCCATTGTCGTGATGAGGCCACACTCGAGATGTTGGAACACCTTATATTCCGTTTGGGTAGCCTCCAACCTGATGACATGAACATTGATTTCTCTAACTGCCGGTAATGCCCCCCACCCCCCTCACCATTCCCTGTCACCTTTTCCCTCTCTCACCTTATCACCTTGCCCGCCCATCGCCTTCCTCTGGTGCTCCACACCCCCTTTTCTTTCTTCCATAGCCTTCTGTTTTTTTTCAACAATCAACTTTCCAGCTCTTTACTTCATCCTTCCCCCTCCAGGTTTCACCTATCACCTGGTGTTTCTCTCTCCTGTCACCACCCCCCGCCTTTTTAAAGTCTACTCTTCAGCTTTTTTTTCCCAGTCCTGCCGAAGGGTTTCGGCCCGAAACGTCGACTGTACTTCTTCCTACAGAAGCTGCCTGATCTGCTGAGTTCCTTCAGCCGTTTGTGTGGGTTGCTCGGATTTCCAGAATCTGCAGATTTTCTCTTGTTTATGATTCAACCATGGCTGATATTTTTTCCCCCATCTACCTGGTTTCATAAGTAATTCCTTCACTGCAATGATCAGTCCTCCCAGATCTAGAGCATCAGCTCTCTCCAGGATGCTACAGAACACCGGCTGGCAGCTTGGCACTCCCCTCCGCCCCTGAGTAACCTTTTCTTTACTCACCGCGCAGCACCTCACAGTGACAGCTGTAATGGCTCAGCCTCTTCCGCCCCTCAGTGTGGAGGGAACTCGGACTAGCCACCAATCAGCGTTTCTCTCAGATGTCACGTGATACTCCCACCTGCGACAGGTTGCGCCAATGTCACGTGGCTGCGCGAACAGTCTCAGTCGTAATAGCCCAATATCTTCCGTCCCGCAGCGTGCCGTAAACTCAGAGTAACCACCAATTAGCGTTTCTTCTCAATGTCACATGGCTGCGCGGGCGGAAGTACGTAATTCGTGTGGCGCCGATGATGGAGCGTTGCCTGTCGCTAGGTTCAGTCGTTGCCTCGGTCCCGGCTGGCTTCTGGACCGCGGTCGATGTGTGGACACTGAAGCCGCAGGTTGCGAACCGCCGGCTGAGCGGTTGTCGGCTGGAAGCCGAACGGGAGGTTTCCTGCTCTAGCGGCGGCGCGGTTGTGGGGCTGGGGCCGGTGGTGGCTGAGCTGCTGCCGGGGTTGAGCGCTGGGGTGGCCCCGGAGCTGGACGAGCTTGTACCCCGCGGCGTCGGGCGGATCAAGGTGCTGTTGCGGACTGTCATTCCCAAAGGCGGGGTGGCAACTGGCAGTGAGATAGTTCTCCAAGGTAGAGTGGACTGGGCTAGGGAGAGCGAACAGGCTCCTCTCTGAATTCCCCCCTCCCCATTGATTCGCAGTTACCCTTGTGGGCGCAATTCAGAATGAAGTTGTGCTAATTCTTCCGTCCACCCTTCCTGGGAGACTGATCAGATTGGTCTCCAGTCTTAAATGTCCATCAGATAGGTAGTATCGCATCTCATCTGACTCGTGGAGACCTCCACGAAAGTCTTGGACTGAGGCTGGTGACCAGTTGGTTCTTTTTCTGAGCCGTCAACATGTAACCAGGATCAGCAAGCAGTCAAACTGCAGGTAGCCTCTGGGTTGAATGAGTAAACGAGCTCGATCCAAGCTGGCCCTTTTCATCCATGTTATCTTAAAAATAAAATTTTCACAAACTTGTATGGTTTCTATACATAAGCACATAAGGAAAATCAGAATGAGGTAAAACTCTCAGTTCATTCCAGAGATTGCCTGTCTTGCCCACCATCATCTTGGGTTATTTATTGAGATGCAGTGTGGAACTTCGACTGTTTATTCATTTCCATAGATGCTGCCTGGGCTGCTGAGTTGCTCCAGCATTTTGTGTGTGTTGCTCTGGAATTCCAGCATCTACAGATTTCTTGTTTGTGAAAGAGGCTTTTCCAGCCCTTTGGGCTGCGGTGCCTAGCAACACCCAATTTAACCCCAGCCCAATCGCAGGATAATTTGCAATGACGAACCAACCAGTCCCTTGGTGTATGGGAGGAAACGAGCACCCAGAGGAAACCTGCATGGTCACAGAGAGAAGGTATAAACTCCTTGGAGAAAGCGGCAGGAATTGAACCTGAGCTGTTGGTACTGTAAAGCATTGTGCTAACCACTAAGGCTGCTGTGCTGTCCTGATTACCTGGTTCACTAGTAATTTATCCCCTGGGGTGTCTGTCCCATTAGAATCCCTTTCTACTTCAGAATAAATTTTGTTTACTCCTTTAAATTGCAGGGTGCTGAAATAATGCTTGCATAATGTGATGATGATGCAGTTATGTTTGACATCTTAGACTTGCAGATATATTCATCCCACCTAAACTTAACTAAGGCAACATGAGAATAAGGGAAGTAATAGGCCAATCAAGTTGTGGCTGCCCTGCCGTTTCAATAATTGCAATTGATCTTTTGCACTGCCACCTAGACAAAATTGGATCTTTTCCTAGACAATCCTCATGCCCTTCGAGTCTTTTGTCTTGTAAGTAATCTGTAACTAAGCTGTTCCGAAAGAGAACTATGCTGTCATTACCTCAGAATCAAAGGTTCATTTATTATCATAGTGTTCAGCTGGAAGATAGCCCCAGTGTGTTCCATTTCATTATCCCCAGCAACAGACAGTTGTTGAGCTATCGTTTCCAAATTGGACATGAGTGGTACCTCCACAGGGAATTTGTGGACCACAGCAGACTGAACCTTTTAGTGCGTATACACTCTTTGGCACCATACCTTCGTATTGAAATCAATGGAAAATTTATCCCTGATATGTCTGGTCAGGAGCAGACTGTTCATGTGAATTTTCCAACAGAAATGGTGGGGAATTGATGCAACCTTTTGCTCTATCCATTACTCAGGCAATGTATTTTGATCCCAAACTCAGAACATTTTGTTTTATTATTAACATCAGTTAGTATAGTCTAAGTTTTTTTAAACAACATTCATTTTTAAATGGCTTGAGGTTCACTGGGCAGAAATGGCTCCAGTTATTTTATAGAAGAATACTTAATAGAATTGGGTGGCAAGGTGGAGATACATCTCTACCAAAGGAGATATAAGGTGCTCCTTCCCTCTGCTGGCCGACAGGTCACCCTTGGGCAAGGTGTAGCACCTGCTTAGCCCACTGCCACCCAATCAGGGTCGTGCAAAGCTATGGGAGCAGGTGGTAGATGGTCGTATGAGCAGCTGACGCCTATCACAAGTCCTAGTTTTGCAACCAGTGAAGCCAGGCTGACAATCGCTGAAGAGTATTGATGATGGCTGGGGTCTCCCGTCTTGTAAAGTTGCTGCCCAGAAGAACGTAATGGCAAACCACTTCTGTAGAAAAATTTGCCAAGAATAATCATGGTTACGGAAAGACCATGATCGCCCACATCATACAATGTGGCCCTTAACGAACAAACGAACTGGATATAAAGTAATGCTTCGAACCAAAAAGGTTTCTAACTGAATGCACCACCTAAAAAAAACAGTTTTTGAAGTGATTTAATATTCATACATTTTTGTTCTTGAACCATTTTTTAGTATGTTTTTCTCAACTGCAGATTTCCTAAACAACACAGCAACATTTATACCAGTAGATGGGCAGATTGCAAAAAGTTGTACCTTCAGGAAGAGCAATATATACAGATTTAAACTTCAGCAAGTTAAAGGAGATGAATCATCATGGTGAGTTCTCAGCCAGACAGCAGAACTGCAGAAAAAGGGAAGTCAAAGGCTAAAAATACCATTTTATTGAAAATAGATATCCTTGGTAGTAGTGTTTCTTCAGTAACAAAAATGTCTGTTGAGTTTCTCCAGCAAATTTTCCTTCCAGATTCTAGCATCTGCATTCTCTTGGGCCTCCGCAGGTAGTCATTTAATTTTGTCTTAATTCTCGACAACTGTGTTGTGCCTTTTTGTTTGAGCTGAGGGAAAAACAAAGAGCTACCATGGGTAACACTTGTTCTTACACCTTTCTGCTCACTACCACCCAGTTACCTAAGCAACCCTTTCAGATGAGGTAAACATTCACGTGCATCTCCTTCAACTTCATCTACTGCATTCAGTGCCCCTCCACATCAACATGACCAAGTGCAGACTAGGTGTGTGTGCTCTGCCTGCAGTGGCCAGCTCCCCCATCATCAACCATCCTGGTTCCAGATACTCACAGTTCACCCATAGGCCCCACTCCTTTACTTATCAGATTTCTGCACTGCTAACAAGTTGTGTTCCTGCTTCTTACTCCAGTATCTCTGTCCAGTCTTCACCCTCTGCTTGTCCCACCTCACTCCACCTTCCTCTCATCATTATCTCCCTCTTTGCCTCCAACATCGTCCAGCTGCCGTTGTCTCCCAAATCCACCCTACCTTTCCTGCCTGGTTCAACATGTCTGTCATCTTTCACCCCTTCTAAGTCCACCAATTCTCTCATACTTCATTGTCTTACCACTCCTTTTTTTATATTGATCATCTCCCTCTCAGGCTTGATGTATAGTTTCAACCCGAAATGTCGGCAATTTAACAATTCCTCTGCAATATACTCACCCTCTTCCCCCCCCCCAACAGATACTGCTTGACCTACTGAGTTCCTCCAGCAGATTGTTTGTTACTCCAGAATCTAGTATCTACAGTTGGGTCTTCATTCTTGTTTTTTAGTTACTACAACCAACACCATTCAAATATTTTAAATAAGTTAACTGAATATGCTAATGGTTTAATTTTGAGTATCCTAGGCTTGAGCTTTGTTGGTTGGTGTGACCTACGCATGTTCTGCTCGTATTGCATTTTGTACTTCACCTTGAAAGGCTACGTACCATACAGCTTTAGTTCATAACCAAACATTTTAATATTTAAGAAAATGTTTGTGAAACCTTTGCAATTACCTAGATTTCTGCATTAATTACTCATAAAATGTGTGATCTTCATCTAAGTCACAATGATAGACAAACACCATCTGCCTATACTAATAACACACAAACAATTGTACTTTGCATTTCTTATATTGAACACGTTGTTTAATCATTCACAGTCCAGGGTGGAAAATATATGTGAACTCTTGAATTTAATAACTGGTAGAGCCTCCTTTAGCAGCAATAGCTTCCACCAAACGTTTTCTGTAACTGCTGATCAGACTTGCACAATGGTGAGGAGGAATTTTAGACCGTTCCTCCAGACAAAACTGTTTTGGTTTATCAGTATTTCTGGGATACCTTGCATGAACAGCCCTCTTCAGATCATGCCACAGCATCTCATTTGGGTTAAGGTCTGGATTCTGACTTGGCCATTGAAGTTTTGATGTTGGTATGCATTGCCCTTTTTCTTCCAAACATACTGGTGTGCAGTTCTGCCAAAAAGTTAAATTTTTGTCTCATCTGTCCCAGAAGCATTGTGGAACATCCAAGGCAAACTTGAGATATGCATAATATTTTTATTTTTGGAGAGCAATGGTTTCCTCTGTGGTCTCCTCCTATGAACGCCATTCTTGTTCAGTGTTTTTCTTATGGTGGACACATGAACAGACAATTTAGTAAGTTCTAAAGATTTCAGCGTGTCTTTTGCTGTTACCCTTGGGTTCTTTTTCACCTTGTGCCCTTGGTGTGATCTTTGCAGGGCACCCACTCCTAGGGAGAGCAGCAACAGTATTGAGTTTCTTCCATTTGTCCGAACACTCAGTTCCTTAGAAATGCTGTTATAGCCTTTTCCAGTTTCATATGTCTCTACAATTCTTCTAAGGACCCCTGAAAGTTGTTTTGATTGAGGTATGATGCACATAAGCAGATGTTTCTTAAAGAACAGGCTCAGTCAGTAACCTGACTTTTTTATAGGGCAGGACACCTCTGCAACCCACACCTCCAATCTCATCTCTTTGATTGGAACACCTGACTCCAAATTGTGTTTGTGGATGGCGTTACCCCAGAGGTTTGCATACTTTTTTGAACAAAGACTGTAGTTGTTTAAATGGTGTACTCGGTGTTGACGAGAAGTACAATTGTGTGTTATTTTTTAGGCAGATTTGTTTTTCCATTATTGTGACTTCGATGAAAATCAGACCACATTTTATGATTGATTAATGCAAAAAAAACCAAGTAATTCCAAAGGGTTCAGCAACTTTTTCTTGCAACTGTACACTGTATGATAGTTGTTAGAGAAGGATAGGCTTCTAGGAGGGTTACCAATCTTCTGTAATCCCAGTGGTAGATTGATAAAAACACTTAGATTTAATCAGCAACTTAGGGGAGACAAGCAATCCTGGTGGAAATTTTTGGTGCACGTTTGATATCTGTGTAACAGTGTAGGAGCGATGGCCATTTAGAACATAGAAAATCTACAGCACATTACAGGCCTTTCAGCCCACAATGCTGTGCCGACCATGTAATCTACTCTAGAAGCTGCCTAGAATTTCCCTACCACGTAGCCCTCTATTTTTCTAAGCTCCATGTACCTATCTAAGAGGCTCTTAAAAGACCCTATTGTATCCACCCCCACTCACCCACCACTCTCTGTTAAAAAAAACTTGCCTGTGACATCCCCCTTGTACCTATTTCCAAGCACCTTAAAACTATGCCCCCTTATGCTAGCCATCTCAACCCTGGGAAAAAGCCTCTGGCTAGGCACACGATCAATGCCTCTCATCATCTTATACACCTTTATCTGGTCACCTGTCATTCTCTGTCGCTCCAAAAAGAAAAGGCCAAGTTCGCTCAATCTATTCTCATAAGGCATACTCTCCAATCCAGGCAGCGTCCTTGTAAATCTCCTCTGCACCCTTTCAATAGCATCCACATCCTTCCTGTAATGAGGTGACCAGAACTGAACACAGCACTACAAGTGGGGTCTAGCTAAGGTCTTGTATAGCTGTAACATTACCTCACAGCTCTTGAACTCAGTCCCACAGTTGACAAAGGCCAACACATCATACGCCTTCTTAGCGACACTGTCAACCTGCGTAGTAGCTTTGAGTGTACTATGGACATGCACCCCAAGATCTCACCAATTCTCCACACTGCTGTAAATTGCTCTTCTGTGATAACGATTCAGTTTTTTTCCCCTTCCATTAACATGCTAGTTGTAGGTGCAGAGGAGATTTAAAGGATGTTGCCTGGATTGGGGAGCATGCCTTATGAGAATAGGTTGAGTGAACTTGGCCTTTTCTCCTTGGAGCGACAGAGGATGAGAGGTGACCTGATAGAGGTGTATAAGATGATGAGAGGCGTTGATCATGTGGATAGTCAGAGGCTTTTTCCCAGGGCTGAAATGGCTGCCACAAGAGGACACAGGTTTAAGGTGCTGGGGAGTAGGTACAGAGGAGATGTCAGGGGTAAGTTTTTTACTCAGAGAGTGGTGAGTCTGTGGAATGGGCTGCCGGCAATGGTGGTGGAGGCAGATACGATAGGGTCTTTTAGGAGACATTTAGATAGGTATAGGAAGCTTAGTAAAATACAGGGTTATAGGTAAGCCTAGAAATTTCTAAGGTAGGGACATGTTCAGCACAACTTTGTGGGCAGAAGGGCCGGTATTGTTCTGTAGGTTTTCAATGTAGTACATCACAATTTTACATGCCCTCCAGCTGCTTCCATTAACCTATCCTCGCAGCAGCCCTGCCTTTAGCCTACTAGAGATATTTCCTTTGCCCTATCTATTCTCCACCACTTTCACTGTATCTAGACACATTATTATTATTATGATTATTATCTGAATGGTGGCCGATTAGGAAAAGGGGAGGTGCAACGAGACCTGGGTGTCATTATACACCAGTCATTGAAAGTGGGCATGCAGGTACAGCAGGCGGTGAAAAAGGCGAATGGTATGCTGGCATTTATAGCGAGAGGATTCGAGTACAGGAGCAGGGAGGTACTACTGCAGTTGTACAAGGCCTTGGTGAGACCACACCTGGAGTATTGTGTGCAGTTTTGGTCCCCTAATCTGAGGAAAGACATCCTTGCCATAGAGGGAGTACAAAGAAGGTTCACCAGATTGATTCCTGGGATGGCAGGACTTTCAGATGAAGAAAGACTGGATGAACTGGGCTTGTACTCGGAATTTAGAAGATTGAGGGGGGATCTGATTGAAACGTATAAAATCCTAAAGGGATTGGACAGGCTAGATGCAGGAAGATTTTTCCCAATGTTGGGGAAGTCCAGAACAAGGGGTCACAGTTTGAGGATAAAGGGGAAGCCTTTTAGGACCGAGATTAGGAAAAACTTCTTCACACAGAGAGTGGTGAATCTGTGGAATTCTGGGAAACAGTTGAGGCCAGTTCATTGGCTATATTTAAGAGGGAGTTAGATATGGCCCTTGTGGCTACGGGGATCAGGGGGTGTGGAGGGAAGGCTGGGGCGGGGTTCTGAGTTGGATGATCAGCCATGATCATAATAAATGGCGGTGCAGGCTCGAAGGGCTGAATGGTCTACTCCTGCACCTATTTTCTATGTTTCAGTAAGCATCTGTAGATTTTTTGGATTGTTTCTGTTTTAAAACTGTTATTTTTAGTGTTTATGTAATGCTTAACAGTTCTTTTTAAACCCCGTGTTAAAGGTCTGTTTCCGTTTCCATATTGTACCCTGAAGAATGGGATGCAGATGGGATTTTGTATCCTAAAACAACATGGCTTACAGATGTTTTGCTTACAAAGATTGTGAGATGGTCTACAGAGAGCAAGAAGAGTTATTTTAAGAACACACTTTCTCTCATTTCTGTGGAAAAATATAGTGAATATTACCATAATTTGAAAGCAAAATACAAAGAAATAGTCAAGGTACGAATCTGAGGAAAAAATTAAAATAATGATAACCTTGGTGTGCGTTTACCTGAATTAATTTTGTGGGGTATTGTCATTTGTCACTTCATTCAATGAGAAATGCAGTACAGTGGATTCCGGTTAATTGGGGTACATCAAGACAAGTATATTTTGGCCTTATTAGCAGTGGGTAAAAAGGTATAAAAAAAAGACAAACATGGTTAACTGAGTAACAGAATATGTATTTAAATGAAATACAGATCAAATTAGACCTCTGTCAATACTGCTACAGTACTATGAAACCGTGTTAATGCCTAATAGTTATCAACAGATCCAGGCTGCTGTGTTCTTTTGATTGGTTGTAAATGAACAAAGTCAGTGCAGGCACCATGAATGGACTGCCTTCATACAATTTTTGACAATTGCATCACCCAGATCTTCATTTTCATTATAACACTCAAGATGATTGTGAAGACCTTCAAATTCTTTGTAGTTCCTAAGTAGTGAAATTCTTTCATTTTCACTCCTAGCTTTTCTGGCATTTCCAAGCCTGAATGCTTGAAACTGCAGTGAGCGCAACAGTTCTGAATTGTCTTACTGCCTATTTCTCATCATCGATCAGTGACAGAAATTTAGAACACAAGTGCATGCAATTGACACAATTTAAAACCTGTTCCTCTAGGCATGGTGGTGTGCCTTAACAGCCACACAAGGGTATGCATCTGATGCTAGTTAGATGCTGTTCGGCAACAGAATCCTGCCCCAATTAAATGACATAATGCCCCAAATAAACAATGGGAATCCTGGCTATGTTCTTGATTAGTTTTTTGTTAGGAGTTGTTACAAATAAGTGGCTGCCCTTATTAACCGATGGCCCAATTAACTGAAATTCACCATATACACTTTAAGAAGATGCTCTATATAAACTATACCAAATCTAGAACTATAAATTTTAAAAAAGCAAACACAAATATCTTCAGGAATGAACCCTCCAAAGACTTTGCTTGTTGTGATTTGAAGCTCTTTGTGATATAGACATATGTATTTTTTTCCTGAATCAAGCTGAGCCAGTTGATAAGCCCTCTTACTGCATGTACTTACATGTCATCAAATTTGTAGACCAACATAAAGAAGTCTTCCATTCTGGAAATCTCTATTCTGTCTAATAGAGATAGAGGCTCCTCCTGAACATAGCTCAATTGAAATGACACTGAAAGTTGCTCTGAGAAGATTTATATTTCTGAACTCTTCTTGTAGCACATAAGAGTACAAAATGTTATGATTATCAATGTTCATTTTCATAAGAGAGAAGAAGCAAGAGGCTGTATTACTGTAGTACTTTTTCAAAGCAATTATTAAGATATATCATTGGCATTAAAGCAGAGTAGGGCAAATGTGTGGCTTCAGCTGACAGCAGATCACAGATTTTCATGCATCAATAGAGTTAATGGCAGTGAACCAAAGTCAATGTTGCACAAAGCCTAATTTCCTGGCAATCACTCTCCTCGGAGATTCTGGAGAATGGTCTGTTCAATCAAGAGTCTTTTAAACTCATCGTCAGGGGTAATTTTCTGTTTTGGCTTATATTAAGGAGTTTTGCATGGCAATTTGGGCTTAGTTGAAGAATTGACACAACATCAAGCACATCATAAGTCCATTCTGTGTACTCCTATCTATCAAGTGTTTAAAAATTGCTTTGTATTGGCACCCGCCTAACATATTTTTGTTTCAATTTTAATTAGATCTGGCCTGAAGTTACAAATCCTGAAAAATATGTCTATGAAGATGTTGCCATTGCAGCATACTTATTGGTAAGGTAATATTTTGCATTTCATAAACTTGGATATCTTGGTCTTGGAGGGGATTGTGATCAATGATAGTAATAATGTATACCTTAGTGTGTGCTAGGGATTGGTGCTTGTCAGGATTAGGAGTCAGATAGAAAATCCTGTGCTTAATCTCAGAAAGTCTTCATATGAAACTGATACAAAGTATAAGGAAAGCCTACTATAAGGATAACTTTTGAAGGATAGAAGAGTGTTAAGTGTTAAGCAAGTAGGTGTAATTGCAGAGATATTTTCATGAAACTGTTAAAAATTAGTTAATTAAAATAAAATATTATTGAACTTAATTCAAAAATTTAAATCTCTTAATAGTTGGTGCCACAGTCATTCCTCCCTATTTGGATGAATGGAGGTGTGGTTCCTGCGCTGTGTTAAGCTTCAGAATTGAGGGACGTCCATTCAGAACAGGGATGAGGAGGAATTTCTTCAGCCAGAGGATAGAGAATCTGTGGAATTCATTGCCACAGATGGCTCTGGAGGTTAGATCATTGGAGATGTTTAAAGCAGAAGTGATAGGTTCTTGATTAGTTGGGTATCAAAGGTTACAGGGATAAGGCAGGAGAATGAGGTTGAGAGGGATGAAAGATGTACTGGTTGGTAGGTTAATTGGTCACTGTAAATTGTCCCATGATGAGGCTGGAGTTAAATCCGGGATTGCTGGGCAGTGTGGCTCGAAGGGCCAGAAGGGCCTGTTCCTCACTGCATCTCAATAAATAAATATATCAACCATGACTGAATAGCAGAACAGACCCGATAGGCAGAATGGCCTAATTCTGCTCCTATATCTTATGGTCTTCTGTCAGCAAATACACATTTTTCTGTTTACTTTTAACTCATCTTGCCCTTGGGAAATGTATTTAGCTCAGACTTGATTTTAGTTTCCTGTGACACCATTAAAAGTGAAATAATGTAACATCCGTACTTTATCTGACTGTATTATTTTCCTATGACTCACCAGAGATTAAAATAATTTCACACTTCAAATCAGGTTTGTTATCACTGGTTCATGGACCATTCAAGCAAACTGATAGCAGAGGGGAAGAAACTGCTCTTTAAACGTTGAGTGTGGGTCTTGAGGCTCCTCTCTGATGGTAGTAACACAAAGAGGCCATATCCCAAATGGGGAGGGTCTTTAATGTTACTCCTCCTTGAGGTGTGATCGCAATGGAGGAGGAGGGTTGTGCCCTTCCAAAGAGCATCATTGATACTCTGTCAGGTCAGACATGAACTTATGGAAGAACAGTTACTATATTTCAGTCATATCTAGCCTTGTTCAGATCTACATCATACACCGTGTGTTCACTTTTGAGCGCCTTGACATACGAAAGAAATAAATGCGATAGAAGAAATAAACTGCAAAATATCTGAACGGCTAAATTTTGCGGTCAGTTTCCGTAGAGATGCAAAAGACTGCAGATGCTGGGACCTTGAGCGACAAACAAACTGCTGGAAGAAATCAATAGATTGGATGAAATCCTACATTTGTACTGATGCTTTGATCCAAAATGTTGACAGTTCCTTTCCTCACACAGATGCTGTTCCACATTTAGGTTGGAGGAACAACACCTTATATTCCATTTGGTTAGCCTCCAACCTGATGGCATGAACATCGATTTCTCGCGCTTCTGGTAATGCCCCCAACCAACCCTCCCCCACCACCTTGTCTTTCACCATTCTCCATCCCCTTTTCCCTCCCTCACCTTATCTCCATGCCCGCCCACCGCCTCCTTCTGGTGCTCCTCCCCCCCCCCTTTTTCTTCCTTCCATGGTCTTCTGTCTCTTTCACCAATCAACTTCCCAGCACTTTACTTCATCCCTCCCCCTCTAGGTTTCACCTATCACCTGGTGGTTCCCTCTCTCCTGCCCCCACCTATTAAATCTACTCCCCAGCTTTCGTTCTCCAGTCCTGCCGAAGGGTTTCAGCTCGAAACGTCGACTGTACTTTTTTCCATAGATGCTGCATGGCCTGATGAGTTCCTCCAGCATTTTGGGTGTGTTGCTCGGATTTCCAGCATCTGCAGATTTTTTTCTTGTTTGCTGTTCAACCTGCTGAGTTCTTCCAGCAAATTATTTGTTGTTCAAATTCCATTAACTGATACTTATTTTGCAGTATGTTTCAATGGTTGAGAAATGATCTGATGAATATTGAAAGTTTAAAATAATAAGTTCAATAATATGAGTCCAGAGGGTTTGTATATCTAATGGGAAGCCCAGAACAAAAGGAACATAGTTAAAATTCAGCTGTTGCATTTAGAGATTTGGAAGAAATATTTTTGTCCAAAAAGAACACTTGCTCAAGGTTGTGAGTGCTGAGTAGATGGAAATTTTCAAGACTTGAGTCATAGTTTTTACGTTTTTACAGACTTCCAATGATTTGGAGTAATGATGATTAAGTAGGTGAGGTACATGTGAGCCATGATCTGATACGGTGTAAAAATGGGCTTGAGAGATGAATAGGTTTCTCTCTCCAGTTGTACAATTTAGTGATCCTGAACTTTATTTGATTGATTTTTCTGTGTTGGTGATGATAAGACATTCTCTACTGCCATATGTAATATGATAGCAGCATAAAATGTTACATTAGTATTTTGATTTATTTTCACTAAAATATAGTTCACTTCCCTCCAAAAAGTGAAATGGTGTTAACTTGTATTTCAGATTCTTTGGGAAGATGAGCGTGCTAAGAAAGGCCGGACTGACAAACAGTCCTTTATAGATTTGGGATGTGGAAATGGATTACTGGTCCATATTTTGACTAATGAAGGGGTAAATGAATTTGAACCAATAATATTTGATATCTGTATCAGAAAATTATTTAAAGATATCTTGCTGTATAAGACACACAATAGAGCCTCCTATTATTACTATAGTTCCTGAAGTTCCGTGCATATAATTAGGGCAAACATAATTTTAGAATAAATTATTTTTACTTTTGTCAATTAAGGAAATTTTAGTGTTGGGGTTAAGTCACTAATCTTGTAGTCTATTGAGAAGTTTATGCACACATACTAATACTCGTTCTTCAATTGATTTGCTAAATTGAGGAACAAGCTACACCAGGGGAAACTGAATTTAATGGATTGCATTTTACTGTAAAATGAGGTGACAAGGCTAACAATGCTTGCTGTTCATTATTTACAAATTGGAAGCATAGTGAAAATCTGTCACATGTGAAAATAGTATTCTGTCACCTATCTCACTGTATGATTAAGTTCAACAGGACAAGTTTCCTATATGGATTGCATTGCCTGAATTTCCTCTCAGTACTTACTTACTGCACGTTATGGGCATTTAGGGCAAACATGAAGGTCTTCCATCTCTGGCGATGTTCAAGGATTCCTTCATCGTGGTAGTAGCTTCCTCTTGGTTTTCACTACTGTCGGTCATGCAAGTTCTGGGTGGAGACTCAGGAATACTATCACACTCAGATGTAGAAGGAATCTTTATTCCTGTTTACGTAACAGTTTTTTTTTAACCAGACAGGATTGTTAGCCCTGAGTTGAACCCCTGAACCTGGAGGACTAGTGGAACAGTCTTAGTCTGGCCTCTACCCTTTGACCTGTTTGGCATGGGTGACCCTGCCAAGAGCCAAAGCATAAAGCCCTGACTCCAGCCAACATAGCTGTCTGGATCATTGAGGCACGCAAGCCTCCAAACCATGACAAGGTTGTGGGCCTCCTGGAGGTTCTTCTTAGTAGTGATTTTTAATTGAATTTTCACTTAGATCTGCCGTTTGTTAATTTGCATTCCCAAGCTGGTTTGACCCTCGGTGGTAAAGGTTTGGAACAGCATTGCCTTGTATTTGTAAATTTCATCCTGTAAGAATCTCATGACAGCTGGAAAAACTGCTGGATAAGTCACAGCTCTTGTTTTTGCTGTGTACATTTAAAAATAATTCATTGATAGAACAGTAAAATGTGTATCTTGATAAACAAAAATGATTTTTAAAATATTCTTATAAAACACTGGGATTAGTAACTTTGGGTCCCAGTGTGCATAAAACTTCTGTTGTGTAAATTTATTCACATTCGGTATGTATCTTTGAGTCAAGCCATCCTGTATATGCAGCCTTCTTTCAATTGAGAAATACTAGGCTGATTTTACTGCTTTTTGTAAAAAAAAATTGTAACCCACTGGGCCAATTTATCCACACATACTTCTGACTGGAAAATATAGAGTGAACTTCAAGAAGCACTATAAAGTTTAACAGCTTTTACAATTATTCTGTAGAGCTAGAAAGCTACAGAATTTTCTGAAATTGTAAGTGTATGGCAGAAGATCAGTAGTGCCTCAGATTTGTGAGAGAACAAGTTATAAGTCAGAGCTTTGGAATGTTATTGGAAGTGGTATGATGTATTGGCGAGGAGACTAAATAAGAGATATAATGGAGCTGAAATCCCTTAATGCTTGTATTCTGATTTTGTAATTACATATTTCTGAAATTTATCTGGACATAAGAATTCCCTGAAACTGCTTTAGGTCTGCAATGACAAAATTATTGTTGTGAATGACCACTTTTAAGTTCTAAGTATTGCTCTATGCAATACTATTTTCGGAATTTTAAATCAGAATCAGATTTAATATCACTGGCATGAGTTGTGAAATTTGTTGCTAAAATGTGTAGCTGCAATTTCTGGGATTTTGTTGTCAAAAAAGGAAAGAATACTGTGCAAAGAAGATAGTAGCAATAATGTTTGAATAAAAATATTGCATGTTTCCCTTTCAGCACCCTGGTAGAGGTATAGATGTGAGAAAGCGGAAGATATGGGACAAGTATGGTCCACAGACACACCTTGAGGTAAGAATGAAAATTGATTACCTGTACAATATGTTCCTTTCCCATATAGCACTTAACTCTGCTCCACATTAAATTCCTGTTCCTGTTGTCCATCATGCTTCCTCTATCAACAACTTCCAGCCCAGTGTCCTTTCCTACCACAAAAGTGGCATTGTTTAGGGGATTGGCCTCGGAGGTGTGGCTCAGACTGAGATTGCTGCGATACACATGGCGAATAGGTGTTGGCTGTTGACTTACCAACAGCTGTGGCTGTTGACCCATGGTCTGTGGCTATTGTTTAGCAGGTTACTGACCCGCCTGTAATAATCCTACTCAGATTGCGGTATCTCATTCCGCTGGCTCACTCTATGGAACACCAACTTCACTCCAATTCAGTTTTGTCAGCTTTTGGCAATATCTGGTTTCAAGCCATCCATAAAAGTTGACTTCAAGGGACAATATGTAGCATCCTCAATATTGTATTCATTTATTCCTGGAACTCCTGAATAACTTAACCACTCTGTCCCATAGCGTTCCTCAGAAGTATCCTCAGAAATTTTTTGCTTGCAACCTACACTTTCCTCCAATCACTCTATATTGGAGCCTGCTCTTGCAACTACCTCTTAATAGCGTTACAACCATCTTGTACATTTTGTTTATTATCTCCCATGTTGTTATCAACTCTATAAGTCAGCTGTCTGATTTGCTGAAAAGGCAACATGGTAGTCAAAATTTGGTTGCCATCAGTGGGTGCAGTTTGTATATGTTGGTTAAAATGAAGAAGTTGCTCCCCAAGTCTTCAAACTTACATTTTTTTTAAGGATGTGGAGCTTTCTTGGACCATTTATCAATCTTTTCTGTTTCGGCTCTTTGATGGAAAACCATCTGTCTCCTTTCATAGGTTTCATCTTCAGTTCTGCATGACTTCACTCTCTGGTCTTTATTGGAGCAAGCTGTGACAGAGCTGCCTATTCAATTCTTTCATCACTGTCATCCTCACTGGAGACCGCTGTTGGGTCTGTGTCATGTCCATGCTGTAATTCCTTGGAGTTTGGATGGTAGGGCTGTCTCGAAGGTCTCTCCAACTGTTTCCCTAGAAGAAGCATCAGTGGCAGAATTGATCACTAATGGTCCCTGCTGAGCTTACTGATACTGCTTCAGTTTGCTTCTTAGCTCCGCACTCTTCTCTTTGATTCAATCACACCTATCACATTGTTTTTCACTCATTCAGTTATTTACTCTTTGTACACTTTACTGTCTCTATCATACTGTTTTTGTAGTTTGTTACATTTCTCCTTTCCCAATTGATCAGTAAATTTCTTCACCTGCTCAGATAACCTTTTCAGTCATTCACACTTTCAATCCAACTGAGCACTGTTTGTATCTTTAACTCACAATTCCCAGTTTTTTCCTTTCCCTCAGGCATTCTCTGCATCTTATCACATGCATAATTGAGTCTTAATAGACTCAACATTGATGGTATATTTCATCTAGAATTTTTCAATAATCTTAACAAATTTAAATATTTTATTCAGGTAAGAACTCAAAACCTGTCGTCTGTTCATATGTAACTACTGAAGGTCAAACTCTCACTTTTTCTGTAGAAAGATTTATGATTTTGGTCATTGTCTTAATTCAATCTCTTGTAACACTTTTTATCACTTGGACGGCGATCAAAATATCATTGATTGCGTCAAAATATTATTGGATTTCAATCGATATATCACAGGATTGTGATCAAACTTATCTTCTTTGGGTCATAATTGAAATATTGTTTTAGGATTGCAATGGGTTTTTATTTTAAGATTGCATTTGGACTTCTATTTCAGGATTGTAGTCATAACTTTGTGGAATGTAATCAGAACTTTATAGGATTGTAATTGGTATTTTTGGTTTACAAATGAGAACATTTTCTTCACTGATTGCAATCTAAATGTTTTTTTAAGTACCAGATTACAATTAGAAGATTTCTTAGGTACTCCACCAGCTTGTACAAATTTAATTTGAGCACAATGTTAATTTCAATGCCGTTCTGATTTTTTTTTTCAGAATAGCAATGTATTACAGTTTTCCTTCACTCTTAGTCTTATACTAGATGGTGTATTGAAGCAAGAACCAGGCACTTTCTCAGACGATTTGGAAAATGAAGAGGATCTTGCCTCTTCTTAAAATTTGAGCACTAAAAATTTCCACTTTGTTTGGGATTCTTCTGAGATTTAATATCTTCACAACCATCCTGCGACTATGGCAAAATTATTGGATGCTGATGTTTTTGATCAGAAGTTCTTCAGAAGTCAAGAATGAGGCATAAAACTTGTTGCTTATGTTGTTTATTAAGCGCTAAGAGAACAAAGGGTTTAGGGAAGAAGAGTAATGAATGCAGAGCGTAGGAGTGAGAGAAGGTGAAGGTACAGAAGAGGCTGAGGCAGCGTGATTTAGCTTTCTTATACCAATTTGTTAACAGTAATAAATACCATACACATTTATAGATTTAATAGAGTTAACCAACCAGATAGTCCCTATTCAAATGACGCAATACCCACAACTGCAACGAAAAAATACACTGATCAAAATATATTTCATAGGTAGTTATATTAAAATATAAACAAGCACAAGAAAGTTAAACTACAAAGAAATAACAATTGTACAGTCTACTCCAACAACCTCTTAGCTCCTGTTTTATCCTATCGCAAGTAGTCCTGTTCTAACTTAGTACCTTCCTGCAAGACACAGTTTTATCCTTATTCATAACTATCTTAAGACCCTAATGAGTTGTGGTCACTATTCTCAAGGTGTTCACCTACCATCAGGTCTGTCACCTGGACTGGATCATTTCTCAAATCTTAATCCAGTATGTTGTCTCCCGTAGATGGACTCTCGACCTACTGTTTCAAGAACCTCGCTTTGAAACCCTAAAGAAATCCTGCCCCATCTAAGCTACTTGTATTAAGGGAATTCCAATCAATGCTGTGAAAATGATGTTGTTTTCTATACTTTTCTATAATCTGTCTACACAACTGTTCCTCCAATTCTCGGCTAATGGGGGTGGAGGGTCTATATAACATAGGTGACTGCATATATTTGCAACCCCTAAGCAGCCAAACCTGACAATGCCTTAATGGGAAACACTTAGATAACATTTCAGCATAGATGGATAGAGTGGTAAGTATATTTGCATGATGAAAGTGCCAGGTAATTAGCATGTCCAATGAGAGATTTTTAATCTACTACCTGAACTTTCAGTGACATTATTATTGCCAAGTTGTCCACTATCGATACCCTGGGAGTCACCATTGATCAGGAACTCAGAGTGGCCACCTAAATATTGTAGCTGTAAGGGTGGGTCAGAAACTGTACATCTTGTGGAAACGCACTCCTTGATGAAATTTAGCCTTCTTAACGCCCACAAATTGGATATGTTACCAAATAATCTCCACTTGCCTGAGTGAGTATAACTCCAACAACTTTCAAGCCTTATGCCCACTGTGACTAATTTGTACTTCACCTGTTTCTCGCGGTTAGGCATCGGTGGTTGGAGCAGCCCTCAAAACTGAGTGATACTGATCTTGAAAAACCAGCAGGTTCCACCATGGTAGCAGACAAAGCTCCAATGTCACACAACAATGCAAAATTCATACAGTAGATCATTGTGGTTGCTGAAAAAACAATTGAAATTTTAAAAAATTGCTTCTTTTTTAATAGGAACATACCTTTACTCCAAGTGAAGATTTCCTTTTTCCTGATGTGGATTGGCTAATTGGCAACCATTCAGATGAGCTTACACCATGGATTCCTGTTATTGCAGCAAGGTAACTATCCATTTTAGAAACATAGAAAACCTACAGCACGATACAGGCCCTTCGGCCCACAAAGTTGTGCCGAACATGTCCCTACCTTAGAAATTACTAGAGTTACCCTATAGCCCTCTATTTTTCTAAGCTCCATGTACCTATCCAAAAGTCTCTTAAAAGACCCTATCTTATCTGCCTCCATCACCGTCGCCGGCAGCCCATTCCACACACTCACCACTCTCTGCGTAAAAGACTTACCCCTGACATCTCCTCTGTACCTACTCCCAAGCACCTTAAACCTGTGCCCTCTTGTGGCAGCCATTTTGAGCCCTGAATACAGTATTTTTTATTAAAAAATTATTAATGTGTTTTCTTTTATGAATAAATAAATTTATTTTTGCAGTAATTTATGCTGTAAAAACACTGCTTTTAGTAGTGTATAAAATCAGAATTATTTTTAAAGTTCTAATCTAACTCTCCGGTAATCTTTTACTAGTGCAAAGAAATGTTCACAGAATCAGATTACGAGAACGTGTATTGACTGACTCAACACCCAAAGTTCTGCTCTGCTGTAATATCCCTGTTTGCTCTAATAACGATAAGGACTTAATTGCAAATAACTGCCCAACAGTTCCAGCATTTGGTTGCCACTTGTGTAATAATTAGTACGTACGATATGTGTTCAACACATTTGCAGAAGTATAAGGCTCAAAGGAGTTTGGTTAATTGTTGCTGCAGGTCCTCCTATTCATGCTGCTACTTTGTTCTGCCGTGTTGCTTCTATGATTTCTATGGAAAATACTGTCGAAGGGAAACCACAAACACGCAGTATAGAGCGTATTTGAATTTCATTACAGAAGTGGGTTCTGTTTGTGGTTTTAAAGTTGAGGAGGACTGTCTTCGGATTCCATCTACAAAACGGGTAAGGATGAGCTTTAAGTAATTTCTGTGTTTGTGTTTTATCAATGAGTTTTTATGAACTTTACAAAATGATTGCGGTGAACTTGTTTTCAAAAATTTCTCAAAAAATTGATATGCATGTTTCAAAATTGCACTAATGCCGTATAAAGACTGGGAGTTTCTTATTAATTTTGTTTGCACATTTGGAATAGTAGTTAAATACAGTATTTTAACATTATTTGTGAGATTAAAAACAAACACTGTTAAACAATAATAGAATATTAATATTTTTGAATAGCTTAAAGGACATTACTTTGCAAAAATATTTCAATACAATATTTTAAATAGTTGTGTTTAATTTACTTGTAGGCTTGCCCCCTTCTCTCTGTATTTTCAAATATGTTTATGGTGATATTGACAGAGTCTAAACATGTCAGTGGCTAAAAAATATTAGATCTTTATTCTTTGCAGTCCTGCTGAATAAGGATGATCAGAAATGTGATTCAAAGGGGGTATAATGAATAAATGTTGAGGTGTTTCCACTAGTGAGAGAATCTCAAATGAGTGGATATCGTTACAAGATAAGGGGGTGGACATTTAAAACTGAACTGCATAGGAATTTGTTTCTTGCTGCGGGTGACAAATCTTATGAGGGTTGTGAGGGCTCGATCACTGGGGGCATTTGAAGAGGAGATTGATGCAGTACATTCTCGAAAGACCTGGGAATTGAAAGCTATTTGGAACTGGACTGGCACAGAGGAAATGATAAGGACTAGGGCAGATCATATTGGACAGCAGGGCAGGCTTGAGGGGCCAAGTGGCCTATTCCTCCTATTATTTGACATTTTCAGTCCAAATCTTTTAGTAATTAACTGTTGAGATCCCATGCACTGCTTTTATAATGTTCCTGTTACAAACATTTTGTTTACAAATGATGTGTAATCTGACAGAATACCAAGAAAATTGGGTAGACTAAATTATTTACGGAGAAATATTATTCCCTTTTTGTAAATGTTATGGATTTGTGTTTGTAATTTAAAAACAGTAAAATATTTTGTGTATTTTAGAGGAATTATTCACAGAAGTCTTAAATTTCAGACTTCAATAGTAATGCTCCATTTTTTGTTCTATTAGTGTTAAGCATGCCTTTGCAGAATCATATTACAACAGAAGTAACCTCTATTTCTGTAATGTCTTTATTGAAACATGGACATCCCTAGGCAGTTCACAAAATATAACAAGAGGAGATTTAGGGAAGATGAGTAAAGATCTTGACCAAGAGGGATAGTTTTTAAGAGTGACGGGCAGAAGTGAAGAGGCTTAAGAAAATAATTCTGGAGCTCAAGATCTTGAAAGTTGAAGGCACAACAGTGAAGTAAAATAAAAAGATTGGAATGTACAAGTCACACCAAGCAAGATATTTGTGAAGCCATTAACACACTTTGCATGTTTTCAAAAAGTGTGCGTTCTGGGGAGAGTGCACTGATCATAGAGTCAATCAGCATGAAGTACTAATATGAAAGCCTATGCTGACATTTTGGACCTCAAAGCTTATCTAAACCTTGCTCAAAAGGCTCTGCAGAAGACAGATTTTTAGAAATGGATTATCAATATATGCCTTATTCATTGTAATGCCAAGCAAAATGTTTAAAGCAATATATTCTTGCCTTAATATTTGTATAGTTTGTAATTGGTTCAACCCATACTCTTCGACTAGAAATTTACTGTTCTGAATTTGATTGGATTTTTATTGGCTTAAAAGTAGCTTGTTCATTGTGTCTTCCAAGTTGGAAAAGCAATAATATTACCTGATTTGCATTTTTTTTGTAGGTTTGCTTGATTGGTAATCAAAGAATGTATCCTGAATTTAATGAAGAAAGATTGGATAAAGAACGAACACTGTATATTAGAGAAAGATATCCTTTGAAAACAGAAGATAATCATTTTAGTGAGGCAATTCCTTTATTTACTCATGATGTGTCACATTGTTCCAATGTCGAGCATTCTGTGGTACTAGATACCAAGGCTGAAGATGATTCATTTGCATCCAGCAAGTGGCTGGCTGGTTTCCAACCTAGGGAGAAAGTGCAAAAAATTAGGAATTGTGCTTCTTTGCCTAGGGATTTCACCGATCGTGTTGTGCTTCAAGTCGCTAAAGCACTTTTGAAGACAAATCAGGACCCCTGTACAAGTGGTGATGTTGAAGACAGCGCAGCATATTGGAACAAGGGAGGTAGGACTTTGTGTTCTTAAGCATTATTCTGTTCTATAATTGCTTTGAATCTGTTGGATTTTCTGGATAACAGAGATTCCAATGATGGTTATTGCAGTAATTCATTTTATTGCTTTAATTCATTCATCAACCATTGTAGTAACTGGTAATTCTGTCTTTCTGATAGGCCAGTATATTGTCTTGTAAACGTCATCTGTTATGTGTGGGATGTAGTTCGGATGGAAAAAGTTTTTAATTGAAAATAGTATTTTAAATATTGATTACTTCATATAGGACAAGTGTTTTTAAATCGGTAGCACATTATGATTGGTTTCCTGACTCTTTAAAAGTGCAAAGAGCAAATGGCTGCACATGAGAAATTTCACAAAATGCATGATATTTGGTAAAGAAAGTCACAGTAGAATGCAGACCATTAAACTGATGGCATTGTTGTCTCACCTTTAGGGAAATAGTTCCAGTTTTAATCACGGCCTAAATAACAAACTGCCTTTCCCAGGTTGCCGTTAACAGTTTTTTTGGGGTGGGAATGTTCTTTGAGCCTTGTTCCAGAGGTGTGCGTTTGTGATACAGGGAGGCACTGCACTGTTGGATACATTGTCTTTTGGATGCAGGACTGAAGAAAAATACTTCCATCTCCCTGTCTGAAGAAAAACTGGGCAGATCTTTATGCCTTTGTCAATATTAATTCCCCAAATACATTGTGTAATGTTATTCTTTTGCTACTTTTGCAAGTTTTCTGTTTGTAAATTAGGCCCCTAGACTCCTTAGACATAACAGTGACTGTTTTCAAAACTTCACCTACTGCAATGGCATAAGTCATGATTAACACCATATAAAGATAAGAATTTCTTGCTTCCTCTCAGTTTCTGCCTCTGTATGTTTTCCCACAGGAAGCCTGCCGCTGAAGGATGTAGCAGATCTTCTAGGCAGCAGCGTATTACAGAGACTAAAAAATGAGTGTGGTGGTTTGAAGACTCTCTTAAGAAACAATTGTCAGGTATTTGAAGGTATGGGTTGCAGCTTTATTAATTCTCTTCCTAACCTTGTTCAAGTCTCATATTTGCTCACATAATGAAAGGATGCCATTGATTTTTTTTTATTGACTCTCCATCAAAGCTATTTCCTCCAGAGTCACTAACAATAACTCTCTACATGGGCATGCCAGGTTAAATAAGGGTTCCCTATACATAAACCAAATTTTCTGTAAGTCAAAAATGAACAATTGCTCCAAAAAGTAGTAAGGTGAAATCTTTAACTGCAGCAGACCTTAGCAGGTGCAGGTACTTTGCAAAAAATAGACTAGGGAAGGTTGGTGTAGGTGGCAGCAGTTTTACCAGCAAGTGATCTGTGGCAGTTCTTTGTCTGAGTGCAGCCCAGGCAGAGTGAAGGTGATTCAAAGTATATTTGTTATCAAAGAATGCATAAATTATACAATCTTGAGATTTGTTTGCTTACAAGTAGCCACAAGGCAAGAAACCCGAGAGAATCCAAAAGGGAAAAAAAAAGTAAAAAGACCAACATCCAATATGCAAAAGAAAGGGGGGAAAAACAAGCCATGCAAGCAATTGAAGCAAACGAAAGCATTCTGACCCAAAATGAGTCCTCAGAGCCGAACCCCGGAGCAGACCTCTTGTGTTTGTAAATCTCATTACTGGAGATTCACTGTCATACAACCCTGTCACTTTGTTCTGGCCCATGCCTTCATTATCTAGGTACAACACTTTGGGATCTTCCTCATCATTACATCCGTTATGAAGTTTAGGTTTATAAAGGTGGTAAAGTTATTACTTATGCTTAATGTTAGAGGGGTTTAATGCAGGAAATGGGTGCTGTGAGTCGGGGTATGCAGACCAATTTTCTGGGGGTGTGGAGGGTAGGATTAGAAGTAGGGGTAGGGTTGGGGGGTGGAGGAAATGGGTTAGAAGTAGGGGTAGGGTTGGGGGTGAAGGGAAGGGTTAGAAGTAGGGGTAGGGTTGGGGTGTGGAGGGAAGGGTTAGAAGTAGGGGTGGGGTTGGGAGGTGGAGGTGAAGGGTTAGAAGTGGGGTAGGGTTGGGAGGTGGAGGGAAGGGTTAGAAGTAGGGGTAGGGTTGGGGTGGAGGGAAGGGTTAGAAGTAGGGGTAGGGTTGGGGTGGAGGGAAGGGTTAGAAGTAGGGGTAGGGTTGGGGTGTGGAGGGAAGGGTTAGAAGTAGGGGTGGGGTTGGGAGGTGGAGGTGAAGGGTTAGAAGTAGGGTAGGGTTGGAAGGTGGAGGGAAGGGTTAGAAGTAGGGGTAGGGTTGGGGGGTGGAGGGAAAGGTTAGAAGTAGGGGTAGGGTTGGGGTGTGGAGGGAAGGGTTAGAAGTAGGGGTAGGGTTGGAGGTGGAGGTGAAGGGTTAGAAGTAGGGGTAGGGTTGGGAGGTGGAGGGTAGGGTTAGAAGTAGGGGTAGGGTTGGGGGGTGGAGGGAAGGATTAGAAGTAGGGGTAGGGTTGGGGTGTGGAGGGTAGGGTTAGAAGTAGGGGTAGGGTTGGGGTGTGGAGGGAAGGGTTAGAAGTAGGGGTAGGGTTGGGAGGTGGAGGTGAAGGGTTAGAAGTAGGGGTAGGGTTGGGGTGTGGAGGGAAGGGTTAAAAGTAGGGGTGGGGTTGGGATGTGGAGGTGAAGGGTTAGAAGTAGGGGTAGTGTTGGGGATGGAGGGAAGTGTTAGAAGTAGGGGTAGGGTTGGGGTGTGGAGGGAAGGGTTAGAAGTAGGGGTAGGGTTGGGGGTGGAGGGAAGGGTTAGAAGTAGGGATAGGGTTGGGGTGTGGAGGGAAGGGTTAGAAGTAGGGGTGGGGTTGGGAGGTGGAGGTGAAGGGTTAGAAGTAGGGTAGGGTTGGAAGGTGGAGGGAAGGGTTAGAAGTAGGGGTAGGGTTGGGGGTGGGGGAAGGGTTAGATGTAGGGGTAGGGTTGGGGTGTGGAGGGAAGGGTTAGAAGTAGGGGTGGGGTTGGGGGGTGGAGGGAAGGGTTAGAAGTAGGGTAGGGTTAGGGTGTGGAGGGAAGGGTTAGAAGTAGGGTAGGGTTAGGGTGTGGAGGGAAGGGTTAGAAGTAGAGGGTTGGGGTGTGGAGGGAAGGGTTAGAAGTAGGGGTAGGGTTGGGAGGTGGAGGGAAGGGTTAGAAGTAGGGGTAGGATTGGGGTGTGGAGGGAAGGGTTAGAAGTAGGGGTCGGGTTGGGGGTGGAAGTGAAGGGTTAGAAGTAGAGGGTTGGGGTGTGGAGGGAAGGGTTAGAAGTAGGGGTAGGGTTGGGAGGTGGAGGGAAGGGTTAGAAGTAGGGGTAGGATTGGGGTGTAGAGGGAAGGGTTAGAAGTAGGGGTCGGGTTGGGTGGAGGTGAAGGGTTAGAAGTAGAGGGTTGGGGTGTGGAGGGAAGGGTTAGAAGTAGGGGTAGGGTTGGGGTGTGGAGGGAAGGGTTAGAAGTAGGGGTAGGGTTGGGAGGTGGAGGGAAGGGTTAGAAGTAGGGGTAGGATTGGGGTGTGGAGGGAAGGGTTAGAAGTAGGGGTCGGGTTGGGGGTGGAAGTGAAGGGTTAGAAGTAGAGGGTTGGGGTGTGGAGGGAAGGGTTAGAAGTAGGGGTAGGGTTGGGAGGTGGAGGGAAGGGTTAGAAGTAGGGGTAGGATTGGGGTGTAGAGGGAAGGGTTAGAAGTAGGGGTCGGGTTGGGTGGAGGTGAAGGGTTAGAAGTAGAGGGTTGGGGTGTGGAGGGAAGGGTTAGAAGTAGGGGTAGGGTTGGGGTGTGGAGGGAAGGGTTAGAAGTAGGGGTAGGGTTGGGGTGTGGAGGGAAGGGTTAGAAGTAGGGGTAGGGTTGGGGGGTGGAGGTGAAGGGTTAGAAGTAGGGGTAGGGTTGGGAGGTGGAGGTGAAGGGTTAGAAGTAGAGGTAGGGTTGGGGAGGTGGAGGGAAGGGTTAGAAGTAGGGGTAGGGTTGGGTGGAGGGAAGGGTTAGAAGTAGGAGTATGGTTGGGAGGTGGAGGTGAAGGGTTAGAAGTAGGCGTAGGGTTGGGAGGTGGAGGTGAAGGGTTAGAAGTAGGGGTAGGGTTGGGAGGTGGAGGGTAGGGTTAGAAGTAGGGGTAGGGTTGGGTGGAGGGAAGGGTTAGAAGTAGGGGTAGGGTTGGGGTGTGGAGGGTAGGGTTAGAAGTAGGGGTAGGGTTGGGGTGTGGAGGGAAGGGTCAGAAGTAGGGGTTGTTGGGAGGTGGAGGTGAAGGGTTAGAAGTAGGGGTAGGGTTGGGGTGTGGAGGGAAGGGTTAGAAGTAGGGGTGGGGTTGGGAGGTGGAGGTGAAGGGTTAGAAGTAGGGGTAGGGTTGGAGATGGAGGGAAGTGTTAGAAGTAGGGGTAGGGTTGGGGTGTGGAGGGAAGGGTTAGAAGTAGGGGTAGGGTTGGGGTGTGGAGGGAAGGGTTAGAAGTAGGGGTGGGGTCGGGAGGTGGAGGTGAAGGGTTAGGAAGTAGGGGTAGGGTTGGGGGGTGGAGGTGAAGGCCTCCCTGCAGGGTCAGCGGATGGGACCTGGTGGTGAGAAAGCTCATCGGGGGAGGGGGGGCCTGCATTTGTATTATGGTGTTAATCAGCAAGAAGGTTATTGGCAGTTCAATTAAACTGTGTGCCAACAAGTGGTGCCTCAAGGTTTGTAACATTTGACTTTACGCAAAGAAGAGTTTGGAGAAGGCCGTGGCTTTCTCTATGTGTAGCTCCTGCACTGTCCCCTGGTGAAGAGATCTGAGTACTATGCCTGAGAGCAGAGTCCAGGAGAATTTGTGTAACATTGGATTTCCGTAAATCAGATCTTCTGCAGCCTGTATTTGTTGTTTTTTGTTTCATACATTTTTCATATCTAAGTAATCAATAACTAAAAGAAGGCAGAGCAGATTTGATAGGCCAAATGGCCTAATTCTGGTCCTATCTCTTATAAGCATGAATTATTTTTGGTCTATGGTGTAGGATATTGTCTTTCTGTTACTGTAAGTTCCAGTGGTGTCTCTGGACTCCCAGGGTATTGATAGTGGGAGCTCAGCATCGACGATGCCATTGAATAGTGAGGTTGATTCAATCACACAAAATGCCAGAGGGTCAGGCAGCATCTATGGAAATGAATAATAATCGGACTTCAGGATTGAAGAGGGTCACAGTCGGAAACATCGTCTGCTTATTCTTTTCCATAGATGGTGCCACACCTGCTGAGTTCCTCCAGCATTTTGTGTCTGTTGCTTTAAATTTTCAGCATTTGCAGAATTTACCGTGTTTATGATTCAGTCTTAGTCACTTAGTTTCTTAGACCTCTAAATATGCTATATTTAGTTCTTTTTGAATCTAACAGACAGTACGTTTATGCAAAAGAACTATGATTTATCAATGTAGGACTTTACTTATATTCAGCATGTCAACCGGAACACAAAATAGATTGATGTATGTTGAAAATGTACAAAAATACTTTTATTCTTTCTCCAATACATAGTTATCCATGGTCAGGTTCAGATTCGAGATTGGACAAAGGCGAAACAAACTAGAAAGCAGATATCAGGTGCAAGGAAAATGATATTAGATACATTTAAGACTCGTCTCTGCTGGTTCTTTGTAAACCACCCTGATGGATGTCCTCGAAGCACTGAAAATTGCCCGTTTGCACATGGAGCAGAGGAACTGCGACCTCAAGCTGCAGCAAGGAAGTGAATCATTGACCGTGTTTTGTTCCCTTTGGATACTAGGATGGAATAAAGCAGTTAAAGAATAAAGAGTCATTTTATACAAAATACTTGTTCCTTTCTGTTAAGTAATGAGCTATATGGCGGGGCTGTCTGCCATTGGGTAGGTTTCCCCTCGCGTTTAACTTCTGAATGTGCCAGCTGAAAGTGGTGCACTGAATGAAAACTAACTTATAGGACGAAGTGAACAAGTCAAGCAATAGTGTGCCTATATATATATAAACAGTAAACAGCTCGCTGTCCTAGTAACAAGATATGAGACCTCGGTGGTGGCAGGGTATTCATTAGTCTCAGAGCCTGAGGGAAGAAGCTGTTGCCCAGTTTGCCAGTCCTAGTCCTGATGCTCCTGTACCTCCTCCCTGATGGTAGTGGGTCAAAGAGATTGTGGGATGGGTGGTTGGGATTTTCAAGAGTGCTTTGGTCCCTTCATCTGCAACACTTCTGGTAAATGTCACAAATTGGGGGAAGGGAGACTCTTGGCAGTTTTTACTGTTCTTTGTGGGGTCTTGCAGTCCAATGCCTTGCAGCTTCCGTACCACATGATGCAGCCAGACAAGATATTGATGGTGCTCCTGAAGAAAATTGTTAGAATGGGGGTGGGGAGCCTTCCAAGCCTCAGTTCCCTCAGAAAGTGTAGACACTGCTGAGCCTTCTTGACTAGTGAGGCAGTGTTGTGGATCCAGATTAGAGGGTCTTTTACGTGCACACCAAGCAACTTTGTGCTCTGCACTCCATGACAGTCATTGATGTGCAAAAGGGTGTTGTCAACCTGTGCCTTCCTGAAATCCCCAATCATCTCTTTTGTTTTATCCACATTGAGACTCAGGCTGTTGTTTTCACACTATGTAACAAGCCCCTGTACCTTCTCTCTCTATGCTGACTCACCTTTGTTACTGATGAGGCCAACCACTGTAGTATCATAAGCGAACTTGATGTGGTGTGAGCTGAATCCGGCAGTGCAGTTGTGAGTCAGCAGTGGGCTGAGCACACAGCCCTGGGTGGCAGGCACCAGTGTTTAGCATGATGGAGCTTGAGATCTTGCTGCCAACTTGCACTGACTGAGGTCTTTCCGTCAAGAAGTCCAAGATCCAGTTACAGAGAGGGGTGTTAAGTCCCTCTGAGGGATGACCGTGTTAAATGCTGAGCTGAGGTCAACGAACAACATCCTGGTGTATGAGGCATCGTTTTCTAGGTGGGACAGGTCAGAGTAGAAGGACGTAATCAGTGCACTGGTTCGAATGGTAGGCACACTGAAAAGGGTCCAATAAAGTTGGACGCTGGGATTTTATACGCTCCATTACCAGCCACTCAAAGTGCTTCATGATTGTTGAATCTCATACCACTAGGCGGTAATCATTTAGGCCAGTTACCATCACTCTCACGGGCATCAGAGTGATGGAGTCTGCCTTGAAGCCTGCAAGGACAGTGGACTGGTGCAGATAGATATTAAAGAAGTTTGTTAGGACCTCTGTTAGCTGGGCTGTACAGTCCCTCAGCATCTGACCAGTTACGTTGTCTAACCCCAAAGTTTTGCAGGGGTTTACCCTGGCTAGGGTCCTCCTCACCTAAGCTGCGGCCAGACAGGGCTCCTGTTCCTCAGGAAGAGAGGAAGCTTTCCTCGATGTCTCATCATTCAATTGGTCAAAACATGCATAGAAAGCTTTCAGCATATTAGGAAGGGAGGTGTCGCTGTCGTTGATGCACAAGGTAGACCTGTGATCGGTTACGGTTTGTAT
This sequence comes from Mobula hypostoma, assembly GCF_963921235.1. Taxonomy (NCBI): domain Eukaryota; kingdom Metazoa; phylum Chordata; class Chondrichthyes; order Myliobatiformes; family Myliobatidae; genus Mobula; species Mobula hypostoma. Next base: position 109,327,987 of record NC_086100.1, on the reverse strand, counting down.
ATCTTGCCACCAATGCCACGAGTCCCTGGTGTCACAAAGGTACCTAGTTTTTCAGTGCGTACTCACACTTTGCCTTCCAGATAGCACAGAAGAACATGGCTCTTGCTGACAGAGTCACCCTGTCCGCCGATCTGAAGGCATCTTTCTGATCCGGAAGCAGAACACGAACTTCTGCAATCAGCCATGGTTTCTGGTTTGCCTGACAATGTAGTGTTTAATCACGATAATGACCTCAATGCATTTTTCTGTGCAAACAGTCACCGATCTCTCTTATTCATCAATACTAATGCGGTAATCGCAGGGAGCCACCTCTCTGAATGTGCTCTCGGGCCATGCTTTCAGATCAGTTCTGGAGTACTGAGGTGGCACCTTCTGGGCAGGTCTTGATCTCCTGGTGAACTGATTCTTCTTATTATTAGGGTCATAGAGCAGTACAGCACAGAAACAAGCCCTTCGGCCCATCTAGCTTATGCCGATACCACTTAAACTGCCTACTCGTATTAAGCTGCACCAGGACCATAGCCCTCCATATCCCTACTATCCATGTACCTATCCAAATTTCTCTTAAACGCTGAAATCAAGCTCACCTAGACCACTTGTGCTGGCAGCTCATTCCACATTCTCATGATCCTTTGAGTGAAGAAGTTTCCCCTCATGTTCCCCTTAAACTTCTCACCTTTCATTCTTAAGCCATGACCTCTGGTTGTAGTCCAACCTAGCCTCGGTGGAAAAAGCCTGCTCGCATTTACCCTATCTATACCCCTCATAATTTTGTATACCTCTATCAAATACCTTCTCATTCTTCTGCATTCTAAATAAGTCCTAACCTATTCAATCTTTCCTTAAACTTGTGTCCTCCAGACCTGGCAACATCCTTGTAAATTTCTGCACTCTTTCAAACTTGCTTGCGCCTTTCATGTAGGCAGGCAAAACTGTAGACAATACTCCAGGTAAGGCTTCACCAACATCTTATACAACTTCAACATAACATCCCATTTCCTGTACTCAATACATTGATTTATGAAGACCTCTTTATGACCCTCTCCACATGTGACACCACTTACAATGAATTATGGACCTGTATTCCCAGATCCCTTTGTGCTGCCACACTTCTTTATGCCCTACTGTGTAAGACCTCTCCTAGTTGGTCCTATTGACAAGCAAAACCTCACACTTGCCTGCATTAAATTCATATTATCATCCAGATCATTGATATAGATGACAAACAATAAAGAACCCAGCACCGATCCCTGCAGCACACTACAAGTCACAGGCCAGTCAGAGAGGCAACTTTCTACTATCTCCCTCTGGCTTCTCCTACAAAGCCAATATCTAATCCAAATTGCTACCTCATCCTGAATGTCCAGTGACTGAACTTTCTTGACCAGCCTCCCATAAGGGACCTTGTCAAATGCCTTCCTAAAGTCCATGTAGACAGTACCCACTGTCTTGCCTTCATCCACTTTCCTGGTAACTTCCTTGAAAAACTCTATAAAATTGGTTAGATATGACCTACCATATATAAAGCCATGCTAACTATACTTAATCCATCCATGTCTATCCAAATGCTTATATACCCGGTCCCTTAGAATACCATCCAATAACTTTCCCACAACAGATGTCAGACTGGCAATTTTGGTAGTTGCCTCCCGTAGGGTCTGAGGGAACATCTTGTCAGGCCCTGGGGATTTATCCACTCTGATTTCCTTTGGGTAGCAAATGCCCCCTCCTCTGTAATCTATACAGAGTCCATGAAGTTGGTCTGCTTTGATAGACTCTGTATCCATCTCCCGAGTAAATGCAAAGAATGCATTTAACATCTCCCCCATCTGTTTAGGCTCCACATATGGATTACAATTCTGGTCTTCCAGAGGACCAATTTTGTCCCTCGCAATCCTTTAGCTCTTAACATTTCTGTGGAATCCCTTAGAATTCTCCTTCACCTTGTCTTTTAGGGCAATTTCATGCCTTCTTTTAGCCTTCCTGATTTCCTTCCTAAGTGTTTTCTTGCATTTCTTATACTCCATAAGCACCTCACCCGTTCCTACTTGCCTATACCTGCTATGCACCTCCTTTTTTCTCTTAACCAGGGCCTCAATATCTCTTGAAAATCAAGGATACCTACAATTATTAACATTACCTTCTATCCTGACAGGCACATACAAGCTTTGTACTCTCAAACTTTCCTTTTTGAAGGCCTGCCACTTTCTAAGTACACCTTTGCTAGAAAACAGCCTGTCCCAATCCACACTTGCCAGATCATTCCTGATACCATCAAAATTGGCCTTTCTCCAATTCAGAATCTCAACCCACGGACCAGACCTATCTCTTTGCATACTTACTTTGAAACTAATGGCATTGTGGTTGCTGGATGCAAAATATTCCCCTACACAAACATGTGTCTCCTGCCCTGTCTTATTCCCTATTAGCAGATCCAGTATCACACGCTCTCTCATTGGGACTTCTATGTACTAATGAAGGAAACTTTCCTGAACACACTTCACAAACTCTATCCCATCTAGTCCTTTTACAGTATGGGATTCCCAGTCAAAATATGTGGAAAGTCAAAATCACCTACTATAACAACCTCGTGTTTCTTGCAACAGTCTGCGATCTCTCTACAAATTTGTTCCCCTAAATCCCTAGGACTTTTGGGTGGTCTGCAATATAGCTGCATTAACATGGTCATAACTTTCTTATTTCTGAGTTCCACCCATAACGCTGCACAAGTTGAGTTTTCTAGTCTATCCTGTTGGACACTGCCATGACATTTTCCCTGACTAGTAATGCCTCCCCTGCTCCTTTAACCCTTCCCACTCTGTCATGTCTAAAACAACAGAACCCCAGAACACTGAGTTGCCAGTCCTGCCCTTCCTGCAAACAAGTCTCATTAATGGCTACAGCATCATAATTCCAGGTGTAGATCCATGCCCTGAGCTCACCTGCCTTTCCTACGATACTTCTTGCATTGAAATATACACAGTTCAGGACACTAGTCACACCATGCTCAACCTTTTGATTTTTAACTTTGTCTGAGGTCTTAATCAACATTTGCCTCCAAAACCTCTCTACTAACTCTAGTTCCTACCCCCCTGCAACTCTAATTTAAACCCCACTATGCAGCACCAACAAACCTTCTCACTAGGATATTAGTCCCCCTCCAGTTCAGGTGCAAACAGTCCCCTCTGTACAGGTCCCACTTTCCATGGAAGAGAGCCCAATGATCCAAAAATCTTATGCCCTCCCTCCTACACCAACTCGTTAGCCATGTATTAAACTGTATATTATTCCTAGTTCTAACCTCACTAGCATGATTCATGGATAGCAGTCTTAAGATCACGACCCTGGAGGTCCTGCCCTTTAACTTAGCACCTAACTCCCTGATCTCTCTATACAGAACCTCGTCTCTCGTCCTACCCTTGTCTTTGATACCAACATAGATCACGACTTCTGGCTGTTCACCCTCCCACTTTAGAATGCTAAAAATTCAATCCAAGATATCCCAGACCCTAGGGCTGGGGATGCAACATACCATCTGGGAATCTTGCCCACAGAACCTCCTGTCCATTCCTCAGCTAACGAATCCCCTATTACTACAGTGTGCTTCTTCTCCCCCACTTTCCTTCTGACTCCCATAGCCTGACTCAGTGCCAGAGACATGACCACTGTGACTTTCCTCTGCAAGGTCTACACCCCCTACAGTGATATACCTGTTGTTGAGGGGGATTGCCTCAGGGGTACTCTGTAAGGGAAATGTACATAATTCACAACCACCAACATTGAGTTGGGGTTTCATTTTATGCACCTGGTCTGATGTGATGTTTCTTACATAAGGAGTTTTTAGTGCTCTTCTCTGTTTAGGTTTTGGAGTTCAATAAAATGTGTTACTGGTTTCATTAAACATAAAATGCTTCACTTTGTTTTAATTGTGAAAACCTACATGGTGACCCCAATGCTCTAGGATGATTCCAGAGTTATTGAACATGTTGGCTAATGCAGTCACTTTGAAACTGCTGGAGTTTTGGGAGCAAAATGCTGTCGCTTGGTTCATACAAGTTTGCTCTGCGAGCAATCTCCACCGCTGACAGCAAATTCTAGTAGGTGGTAGCTTCGCTCAGTAACTCCAGGGCTGCAAAGGTGGTGAGTCTACTGGAACACCCGCCCGAACACGATAACTATCGATCGCTGAAAACTCACTTTTCACTGCCTTCTGGACTATCGGAGTCTGAGCGCGCCAAACAGCTGCTCTGCTTGCCCGGCCTTGGCAATGCTAGGCCTTCAGAGCTAATAGATCACATGCTGTCTCTCGTGGGAAATCACCATCCTTGATTTATTTGTAATGAACTTTTCATGTAGCAAATGCCTGATCAAATTCACATCACCTTCGCTAATGCACCTGAGAAGGACCATGGGGAGCTTGCTAAAATGGCTGATAGTCAGCTCGCAGCCAGGCAGTGATGCATCATTCCTCCTGCTTTCTCTACCTCAATAAGCCCGGTCAGCAAGGCCCCCAACATAAGGAAGCCTGCACATATGAAACAGGAGTTCATCCAATTCCAGTTCCAGCTCCTTAAAGTGCATTGTTAGAAGTTGCAGCTGGATGTACTTCCCATCATCAGGGACACTAGAGGTCTCCCTGCCTTCCCACATCCCAGGAGAGCAGCATTCCACTATCCTTCCTGGCATCTGTACTGTCCTAGCTGAGCAGACTTAACAAAAGGAAGGGGAAAAGTCTTAACCGAAAGCTTTTCTTTGCTTTCTCTGTTTGAAGCCTCTCTTCACCAAAGCCTCAGGATCACCACTCTGATTCTGTCCACTCAGAAAATAGCCCTTGCGCCTGCCCCTGCTTTTCTTTAATTTGCCCCTGCTAATCAATCTCAAACACAGACTGGCGGCTGGTCAAAGCTCTATTATGCTGCCGCAGCCCACTGCTCCTTTTTCTACTCGGCCAGTGGACCTGAGTGAATCTGTTTCCCTCAAACATCCGACATCCAGATTGGTCGCTGATCAAAGCTCTTATTTATAATCGCTTGTTTCCAGTATGAGCGGTTAAATGGCTGTCAGAATGTGGTGGCCAGTGCGATCATGTTTGCTGTTGTGTGCTGAGGCAGCAGGCTGAGGGTAGCAGACACCAACAGAATCAACAAACTCATTCGTAAGGCCAGTGATGTTGTGGGGATGGAACTGGACTCTCTGACGGTGGTGTCTGAAAAGAGGATGCTGTCCAAGTTGCATGCCATCTTGGACAATGTCTCCCATCCACTACATAATGTACTGGGTGGGCACAGGAGTACATTCAGCCAGAGACTCATTCCACCGAGATGCAACACAGAGCGTCATAGGAAGTCATTCCTGCCTGTGGCCATCAAACTTTACAACTCCTCCCTTGGAGGGTCAGACACCCTGAGCCAGTAGGCTGGTCCTGGACTTATTTCATAATTTACTGGCATAATTTACGTATTACTATTTAACTATTTATGGTTCTCTTACTATTTATTATTTATGGTGCAACTGTAACAAAAACCAATTTCCCGCAGGATCAATAAAGTATGACTATGACTATGACTATGAAATACTGATCTTTATTAAAAAGGTTTCAGCCCGAATTTTCAGAAAATCTGTGACGTTTGAATCTGCTGTGCGCAAGGCAATATGACATGCTGTGCATTTATTGGCGAGGCCGACAGCATGGTGCTGCTTTAGTCGTGTTGGTAACGTGCGTGATATAATTCTAGGTGTAACCTTTTGCTTGGTGTTTAACTTTCGTGGAATTCATGGCATTAAATGAACTTTAAATATGACTGAGCATGATTAATCTTGCCTTTTCAAAAATAAAATGACCAGTTTGTTTTAATCCTTAGATTTTCAGAACAATCGAAGACTATGTTAATTAAATAAATTGTTAAAGTGAATGTGTTTTCTCTGTCTGATTTATTTCATTGTGTTTTTAAAACAATTTTAAGTTGATTAATGAACTTTCCTGTTTTCTGTTTATGTTTATAAGCAGGCATTTTATGTAGCAATAATCATTGTTAAAAAAGTTCCACATCTTAAAATATTCTGCTGCCTTTCACTAGTGGATTTGCCAATAACGATCTTAAGCATCTCTGTAGCACTCAAATGACTTTATGCCTGTTGGAGTCAGTGCCATTGGGCAGTAATCGTTAAGGCCATCACTCTCCTGGCACTGAAATGATGGTGGTTGCCCTGAACCCTGCAGGGATAGTCAACTGTTTCAGAGACATACTAGAGACGTCTGTTAAGACCTCTGTTAGCTCAATTGTGTTAATTAACCAGGAATATTTCAAATTTGAACATAATAAACACTTAGCCTCAACAAGAATCAAGGAATTCCTGAAAGGATGATGTTTGTTCACCTTTCCGGTGGAAAAGCCAGATTAGTAACAGCATTTTTCTGGCTGCAGAATCATTCAAAGTTCATCTGTGCAGATAAAAGTACTTGTGCCTGTCAGATTATCTAAATGTTAAGCAATTTTTAAAGCTTTTCTTTTGTGTTTCTTTCACATTTTTGAAAATTTCAGAGCACACAAAGAAATTCCTGACACCTCGCTTACATTTGCTTTCTGCCAGTTTAAAACTGTTACTGAAGATGAAGTTGGAGATACTCGGAGGGCCAGGCAACTTCTATAGAAGGAACTGATCTGTTGGTGTTTTGTGCTGATCTGAAAGTGTTTAGGGGAGGTAGCTGGTATATCAGTGGGCAAGAGCTGGCACGTGATAGGTGGATGCAAGTGAAGAAAGGTTATAGGCTGATGGAGGAGGGAAGAATGGAATTGGTGACAGGGATTGACAGGTGGTACATGGAGGGAATAAAGGGCAGAGATAGAGTCTGATACAAAACAAATGTGGAGCAGAAGCTATATAGGAGAGGTGTTGTGGCCAGATGGGAGCTGAGAGGGGAACAGGGACAAGTGGGAACTGTGTGTCTGTGATGAGTGAGTGGAGGAGGGTACGAGAACAAATTGGAAGAAGTTTAGGGATCTAACATCTTTCTGTCATTCATTCTTGGGAGTCTTTTTTGTTTGGTGGATGTCTGCAAAGAGTAAGAATTCTAGGTTGTATACAGTATACATTCTCTGATATTCAATTGAACCGTTGAATAGAAGTGAAAGGGAAGGGAACGGGGTATTAGAAGGGCTGGGTGAAGAGGCCTCAGAAATAGACAGAACAACATATTTTTAAGGTGACATAAGCAGATGGAAACTGGAAAATAAAAATTAAAATTGAATAAGAGGAACCCAGCAGTTCAAGCAGCCTTTATAGTGGGGAATGGAGAGTTGATGCCCCTCATTTGGACTGATAGAGCAGAGGGGAGATGGCCAGAATGATAAAGCAAGGGGAAGGAATGGCAAGTAATAGGGTGGATTGAGGTGAGAAGTAGTGACAGGTGGAGTGAAGAGTGAAAATAATGACAGAAACTGGGACCTGACAGGTGGGTGCCGCATATAATGGAATATGATATAACACTAAGTGAGGGAGGCAGGAAGAGCAGATGGGAGCAGTAGGGGAGGGGCCCACAGGGAGATGTCTTCCTTTATCAGGATAAAGGGCTTTCCCCAGAATGCCACTCCCCCCCCCCCACAGCATTGTGTTTGACGGAATATTCATCTGTCACTCACATCTCTATTTCTTGAACTTCTCTCACCCTATCTCTCTTCCCAGGCAGAACAGGGACAGAGTTCTCTTGGTGCTTGCCTTTTGCCCCATCAGCCTTCTATTGTTCTTCCTTTTGGGCCCTTAGCTCCCAGTGGACATAGGCCATCAATGACTTCCTGTCTCCATGACTCTCTGTTCTGAGCCAGTAGACCAGGAATGTCCCCGTCAAATAATTTCAGCCTCGACGTCTCTCCTCCATGTACTCTTTGGACGTCCTTTTCTCCTCTTTCTTTGGGGAAACCATTTTAATACCTGCCTGGTGATGTGGATGTGGTTGGTTGGCTTCCTCAAGCTGAGGCCTAACGATCTTCATGTCCGTTTACGTATTTGTATCTCTATCGATTCCTGTTTGGTGTTTTCCCACAGTGTCTGGTTGGTTACTTTGTTCATCAGTCCATCTGATGTTTAGGTTCCTTTTCAGGCCCTGGTTGATGAAAGCCTGCAATTTTTGTTGTGTCTTCATTGTTGAGCTCCATGTTTCAAAGCCATATAGGAGCACTGATTTAACACTGGAGTTGAAGATTCTGAATTTGGTTTTCCTTGATATGACTTTGGATGTCCACACTTTCTTTAAGATGTTGAAAACTACTCTGGCCTTGTTGATCCTGGCTTTGACATCCTCATCCGTTCCACCATATACACTCACAACACTTCCAAGGTAGAGAAAGGAAGTAACTTCACCAAGGATTATATCTCTCATCACTATGGGTCTATTGCTGGAGCAGTTTATCTTCATCAAGTTCGTTTTATCTGCATTTGGCATGGTGGAACTAACGATCAAGAGTGATTTCTCTTGCACCCATTAGTTAGAGCTAGACAGTAGGGCAATGCCATCTACAAACTCTAGGAATGGTGACCTTTTAATATATATATATATATATTTGTGTAAAATTACATTTTTGGAGAAAAATTACTGAAAGTGGCTTAGGTATGGTAAAACTGATTTACCTTGCTCTTCATCAGCATTGGTATGCTTTAAATGCATTGCAGACAAATAAGTAGAATTGGCAATGATCCTTATTCATTGTCTGCCTAATTCTACCAGGTCTCTCCTATATGATTAAGCCAGTGGAAGTTAGCAGGGATCTTTGGAAGATAAATAAGCAGAAGGCAAAACGACTCATGATCATTTTTCACATGATCTTTCACACTGGTTTAAGATTAAAATTGGTCAAATTATATGAGAAACTGGCCATACTCCCCAGCTGTGAAAATTACTTGGCTGGGGAAACAAAACTGACCAGTTTTCTTAATTGCACAGACTTTCAATTATTATGATTATTTTTCAAATTTGACGAGTATTTGATTTACTCAGAAACTTAATGTAGACACCTGAAACATTGTATATAGATTTTATTTTGATCAGTTTTCAATGATTCTTAAATTGAGCTGTAAGTGAACTATAGGAAGCACTCTGTAAAAATCCTTTAGATTTTGATGACAGAACAGCTTTTTAAAACCACTCCTTTTATATTATTTTCATTAAATACTTTTTCCTAAATTATTTTTCCCAAATTGCATCTAAACTTGTGCTAAGTACTTCACCTTTGATCTAAAATTTATTTGCAAATAATCATAAATATGAATTTATAGATAAAAACATGACCAAGCAGGATAATAAAACATAACTGTTTTTATATTTTTTATTAAATAAAAATATTTTACTTTTACCTTGTGCAGTTTTGTTAAACCCATCAAACACCAACAATATAGTCACATACTGTAAATTGAGGTCTAAAGACTACATTTCGGGTACAAACTGCTCCAGGATATCAGAACCAGGTTTGTTATCACCGGCTTATGTTGTGAAATTTGTTAACTTAGCAGCTGCAGTACAATGCAATACATGATAATATAGGGAAAAAATAAATACGTAGATCAATTACAGTAAGTAAATAGTTAAATTAAAAATAGTGAAGAAAGAGAAATAATGGAAGTGAGGTAGTGTTCATGGGTTCAATCTCCATTTAAGAAGGGAATCTCCAGCCCTCTTACAGAGGTCCTGTTTGACAGTGTGATCAATATAAGCAGAAAATTGCTTTAAAAACAATAACTTTGATCACAACATATTGTAATTGGATAAAAAGGGTGTGAATGGTTGTTCATAATGTTTAATGTTAATTACAATGTGACTTTGACATGAGGCTGATGAGAAAAGACGTTCAAAATGTAAGGCAAAGTTAATGCGGGAGAGCAGGAAAATCATGTAGTATTATTAGATTATTAGTAGTATCTAGAAAAGAATTATAAGATAAACTTGATAATATCATCTGATTATCTCTTTACAGCTGGAATTTTTCACCTGACTTAATTGCATTAAAGTCTTTGATTGAGCTGTCTCCAATTGATGAAATCTTCCAACAAACCTTTTGCATGAACTGTTATTTTTGACTGTTTAAAACATAAGAGATTGCTGTGATGAATGAGAAACGGGTGTCAAAATCTAAACATGTTGCTGCTTAAATAATCACAACAGATAGCCTTAATTTTAGAGTCATCTGTTCTTTTTGAAAGAGGAAATGAAACCAGTAACCGGTGTTATGGAAGGCTGTATTAATCTGATGGTTTGGGCAGGTGAGGAAGGTTTTACTTCAGAAAATTCCACACCTTTATTCAGGCAGATGGAGCTCGTCAGCCATGGTTGGCAGCTCATCTGGAAGGAGAACACTGATCTCAAACCTCCGCTTCCTCGTGGTTATACCCACTCATGGGGGAGACTTTGGGAGTAAACCCTGAGGAAAATTTCAGAGCTGGTATCCCTGAGGCCATCCTACATTGAATTAAACACTGACTAGCAACTCCTGCAATGCTGCAGGTGCCAAACTGTATCAATCTCTGCCATTCCTTTGAATTCATCAGCTGAATGGAGAGAGAGGCTGCTGTATGGGTAATGACTTGCTCTCCATACTGTACTGGCTTATGTATCACGTAGACAGCCACCACACAATATCCTTTGTTGACCCTGACCGTCAGTAGGCCTCAGTCAGTGAAATTAACAATTATTGATAAGACCTAATATAGTGACTTTGTTTAGATATTAAATGCTCAATTTAGATAATTCCTCAAAGGAAATATTTAAAAGATATAACAAGTACAAAATTCACACAGACCTTTGATTTCTCTTGACCCAGATAAAATATGTAAAAACAATAACATAGAAAATACAAATGTAAATTTAAATATAAAAAAACTGTAGATATTGGGAATCTGAAATAAAAACTGAAAATTTGGAAATACATGGCAAGACAGCTGTGGAAAGATTAACAGTTAACCTTTTTGGTCCAGGACATGAAAAGTAATCTATAAATCCAAATTGATCCAAGTACCACTGGATACTATTGAATAAAACTATAACTTTTTCTCGAATTACAGTATGTGGAAGCATTTACAAAGAATCATTTATCATTACCTGTTATCATTTCAGAGCTCTGCCCTGGGTTCAGCATGTAAGTGCCATTAAAGAGAAGGCACGGCAGTGCCTTTACTTTCTTAGAAGTTTGTGAAGATTCAGCATTTTGTCTAAAACTTTGACAAACTTCTGTAGATGTGCAGTGGAGAGTATATTGACTGGTTGCATCACGGCCTGGTATGGAAACGCCAACGCCCTTGAACGGAAAAGCCTACAAAAAGTAGCGGATACAGCCAGGTCCATCACGGGTAAAGCCCTCCTCCTCACCATAGAGCATATTAACAATGAGTGTTGTTGCAGGAAAGCATCATCCATCAGCAAGGACTCCCAGCATCCAGGCCATGATCTCTTCTCACTGCTGCCATCAGGAAGGAGGTTCAGGAGCCTCAGGATCCACGCAACAAAGTTCAGGAATGGATATTACCCCTCAACCATCAGGCTGTTGGACCAGAGAGGATAACTTCACTCAGCGTCACTCACCCCAACACTGAACTGTTCTCACATCCTTTAGTTTCACTTTCAAAGACTCTTCATCTTATTTTCTTGGTATTTATTGTTGAGTTACTTATTATTATTTTTTTTTTATTTTTGTATCTGCACAGTCTGTTGTTTTTTGCATGTTGGATGTTTGTTTTGTGTGCGGGTTTTCGTTGATTCTATTGTGTTTCTTTGTTTTTACTATGAATGCCCGCAAAAAAGTGAATATCAAAGTAGTGTATGATGTACTTTGATCATAAATTTACTTCAATGTTTGAACTTTGAATGTTGTTATTTCATAGAAATATTAATATGCTGAACTTTTGAGTATATTATACATTGTCTAGTTATACATAGTTTATTTGCTTTAAGAAGTTAGAGAACATTAAAATGAAGTGAGTTATGAAGGAAACAAAGGATTCATGCAACTTCTCAGTTGGAAGATCTGCCCTTTCCATACTTGAAAGTCAAGTTTATTGTCATGCACTTGTGCACCGTGGTGCAATGAGTAGCTTACAGCAACATCACAGGCACGTAGCATTAGAGACACAACAGTCACGAAAAGATCATAAACCTAAATTATACAAAATTATAAAATGAAGATCACAATTAGAACAAAAAAGTCTTTTGTAGCACGAAGTGAACATAGTGTTACTATTCAGAGGTAGTATTTGGAGTCATGCAGGTTGGTTCAAGAAACAAATAGTTGAAGAGAAGTATTTGTTCTTTAATCTGGTATAATGGGACTTCAGGCTTCCGATCTCCTGCCTGGCAGTAGCATGGTCTGAATGGTGGGAAGATAGATGCTGTGTTCTTGAGCCAAGATTTCACGTAGATACTATCACCGGGAATATTCTTCCCCCTTTCTTCTCAGTCCTGAGGGAAGGTCTCGGTTCGCAATGTTGACCATCTGTTCATTTCCATAGATGCTACCTGACCTATTGAGTTCCTCCGGCACTTGGAGTGTATTACAATGGCAAAGAGGGATGTGTCCATGATGTATTGGGCTGAGGCTACTATGCAAATTCTCCTGCTCTTACACATTTGAATTGTTTCATCAGACTATGACGTAACTGGCCGTGATACTCTGAACAGTAGGAATTTGAGAGTTCAGTGACATGCCAAGTCTCCTTAACCTTCTACGAATGTAGAGACCTTCCTTCTAATTGCTTCTATGTGCTGAGCCCAGCTCAGAGCACCGAAACGCACCCTGTCCTGGACCACCTACATTATGTGCTGAGCCCAGCTCAGGGCATCGAATACCACCTTGTGCTGTCCTGGACCACCTACATTATGTGCTGAGCCCAGCTCAGGGCATCAAAACGCACCCTGTCCTGGACCACCTACATTATGTGCTGAGCCCAGCTCAGGGCATCGAAACGCACTCTGTCCTGGACCACCTACATTATGTGCTGAGCCCAGCTCAGGGCATCAAAACGCACCCTGTCCTGGACCACCTACATTATGTGCTGAGCCCAGCTCAGGGCATCGAATACCACCTTGTGCTGTCCTGGACCACCTACATTATGTGCTGAGCCCAGCTCAGGGCATCAAAACGCACCCTGTCCTGGACCACCTACATTATGTGCTGAGCCCAGCTCAGGGCATCGAAACGCACTCTGTCCTGGACCACCTACATGCAGGGACTCGTTCTGCTGTTCCAACTATGTGAAGAGAAATCAAATACCTTCAGAGAGCAAAACAAGTGAACAAAACATATTCCCAGCAATTTTTAATTATTGGTCTCCTGATACATACAATGAAAGATGAGAATTCACTGGCTCATCTTCATTTTCCAGTCTCATGCACATCCTCCGTCCTGTGTTGTGTGTGACAAGAGCTGTCTCCTACCTTTCCTCACTGCAGGCAATGGGCTAACTCACATCTTTTCCAATTAAATTACTTCCCTGTTGATAAGTAGAGGATTAAGGGAAGGTTCTCACTTTTTCATTCTCTTTGATTGAAATGTTATGGTCATAAATAATTCTAAGCAACAGGAATGGGGTGTCCAGTCAAACAGATGCATTATGTTCCTATTGAGACCCAGAGCCAGTCTGAAAATATCACATCCAAAACTGGTTACTAAAACAATACTAACCTGTCCCAACAGCATGCAATTTACATAACTGTTTTGAAAAGCATAACCATTAACTAATTTTGATATTTGGACCATGAAGATTGAGAGAAGGGTGATCTATTGCTAGAATTCAGATAACTCATTCAAGAGTGAAGAATTTCTCAATTCAACCTGAAAGTGGAGAAAGAAAAGTAACTTTTGCTTTCAAAGTTCAAATAAACTTTATTTTCAAAGTCTGTATATATGTTACCATGTACTACATTAAAATACATTTTTTTGCAGATGTTCACAGGAAAAAAGAACTACAATAGGGTTTTAGCAAAAACTATACATGAAGAAAGATTGACAAACAGCCAATGTGCAAAAGAAGACAAATTGTGCAAATGAAAATATCCGTGAGAACATGAGTTGTAAAACGTCCTTTAAAGTCGTAGAATCAGATCAGACTGATGGTGAGGGAATTTATCAATGCCAGTTCTGGGGCCTGATGATTGCAGGGTAATAACTTCCTGAACCCAGGGCTGGGAATCCTAAAGCTTCTGTACTTCCTGCCTGATGGTAGTAGCGAGAAAAGGGCATGGCATGGATGGCAGAGGGTCTTTGATGATTAATGCTGCTTTCTTGTGGCAGGAATCCATGTAAATGTATTCAATAATATGGAGAGCTTTAGCTGTAATGGGCTTGGGTGTATGTGCATAATGGTCTCGGCTGGATGTGTGTAATGGACTCGGCTGCATGTGTGTAATGGACTCGACTGGGTGTGTGTAATGGACTTGGCTGTATATGTGTAATGGACTTGGCTGGATGTATGTAATGGACTCAGCTGTATATGTGTAATGGATTCGGCTGTATGTATATAACATGGACTCAGCTGTATATGTGTAATGGACTTGGCTGTATGTAAATGTATTTAATGATACGGAGAGCTTTGGCTGCGATGGACTCGACTGTATGTACCATTTCTGCAGCCTTTTTCATTCAAGAGCACTGGTGTTTCCACACCAGGGTGGGATACAACCAGTTAGGATTCTGTGTATCTGTAGAATTTGACGAAGTCTTGGTGACATGTCTAATCTACGTGAGCTTCTAAGAAAGTGGAGGTGTTTTAATTATAGTCCAACTAAATATCCAAAAGGAAACAGGTAACAGTCATTTCCCAGATATTTAGATGAAAAGAAAATATATGCTGCATAAATCATCCAAAATTGCAAAGCGTTTAACTCATCGGCAAATGTTGTGAAATTTATTGTTCTTGCGGTAGCAGTACAATGCGATGGATAATAGTAAAACCCGTGAATTGCAGCACATGCATACATCTATATACAATAGTTACATTAAATAAGTAGTGCAAATAAGCATTGAGGTAGTGTTTATGGGTTGAATGTCCATTCAGAAATCGGATGGCTGCTGTTCCTGTGTCTATAGCTACTGTATAAATCACTCAAAATCTAAATAACTAAATCACATTGATATTAATCCATGTATTTAGTCAGCTTAGTCTTTCTTGTGGGGCTTATTGCAGTAATTTTAAAGCCATTACAAAAAAATTGCAGTGGCTGTAACTTACGCTTGAAATAGCTTAATCATTTGTGCTATTTGATCACAATACTTTTGGGAGAATTGTGCGGTAAAGCAAACAATACTATTTACCAAAACCCCCAGCACCATCCGTTTATATGTAAATCAATCAGCCCTGTTGTGATCTTCTCTGATCAATGTGGTGTAATTTTGAATTTCAAAATGATGGATAGATTTTATAGCAGAGCGAGTTTTCACCACTCCTGTACTACGATAGAAGTAGGCCTCATGAATAAATAGTTTTGTGTAATTTCATACTGCATATGAAGCATCTGTAGGGAATCTATGTCTTGACCCCATTATTGACCAGGTACAATAATGAACAGGAAAAGTGTGTGCACACGTTTCAGTCCAGTAATGACATTACGACAGGCAGAATGTACTGCATGAACATGAACCACATCTTACACGTACATAAAGCAAGTTCCAACTCAGTGTCTGAGGATGGACAAATACTGCCATAAAAGCCATCAGATTATATAGAGGTGAATAATTTTAAAGTGAGTTTTACGAGTTATACACATAATTGATACTTGTATGGTACACAAACATTGTTCAGACTGAAAATGTGTATATATGTCCAATGGGCACGGCAGTGTAGTGGTTAGCATGACACTTCACAGTGCAGGTGACCCAACTGCAATACACGTCGCTGCCTGTAAGGAGTTTGTACACTCCCGCTGTGACCTCGTGGGTCTCCTCCAGGTGCTCCTTTTTCCTCCCTCAGTCCTGCCAGTTGGTAGGTTAATGGGTCATTGTAAATTGTCCTGTTTTTAGGCTAGGATTAAATCAGAGGATTGCTGGGCAGTATGGCTCAAAGGGCTGCAAGGGCCTATTCTACACTTTATGCTGATAGATAGAGAGATACGAATTGATCAGCTCCTTGTTTCAGGGCAATTCAGGTCACTTAGCAATAAGCTCAAAGGACCATTGCCATGTCAGTAGCTATAATTGGGTCTTAGGTCATGCAACACTACGTTAAGAGTATTAATCTCTTACTTCTAGTAAGAGCTCTGAAAATTCAAATTCAGTGCACTGTTTAAATACTGTATCATGCATGCCTTCAAGCTGAAATAGTATTAAGTTATAGTAATGGCTCAGTCTTAAAAATTTGGATATGCAGGACATGCCTTCTCAGGGAAGAATTTAATGAAAATGTGGGTTTAATCTTTCATAAGACCATTGCTGTAATTATTGCCAGATACACTAGAGCACCACCAAGGAAATAATTTATCACACATCGACTGTAGGTTAGCAATTAAGCAGAACATCAGGATACATTCTTTTGTGTTATCATCTTTTAAAATAAAGCAATTGAACAGATTCCAAAACAAAGCCAAACATTGGAAATCTGAAATAAAAACAGAAGACACTGGAGATACTCAGGTTGCTGTGTGCTTCCACCATGTTGAATTATTCAGATGCAGAATCTGCTGACAATTATAGTGGCATCATTCTCACGAACAGCCATGTCGTACAGCTTATGGAGATACTTATTGAAAGGTTGCCTGAATCTGTCAGGTCAGAAATGGAATAAACAATGGACAAACAGCATTATAATATCAAAAGGACCGCAAAGGTAGTAATCTCGGGATTACTGCCTGTGCCACGCGACAGTGAGAGTAGGAATGCGATGAGGTGGAGGATAAATGCGTGGCTGAGGGATTGGAGCAGGGGGCAGGGATTCAAGTTTTTGGATCATTGGGACCTCTTTTGGCGTAGGTGTGACCTGTACAAAAAGGACGGGTTACACTTAAATCCTAGGGGGACCAATATCCTGGCAGGGAGATTAGCGGGGGCTACTGAGGTGACTTTAAACTAGAATGGTTGGGGGGTGGGAATCAAATTAAAGCGGCTAGGTGTGAGGAGGTTAGTTCACAACAGAGGGATGCGAACCAGTGCAGAGAGACAGAGGGGTGTAAAGTGAGCGTAGAAGCAAAAAGTACAAAGGGGAAAAGTAAAAGTGGCAGGCCGACAAATCCAGGGCAAGCATTAAAAAGGGCTAAGAGAGTTGTAAAAGAGCGCCTGAAGGCTTTATGTGTCAATGCAAGGAGCATTCGTAATAAGGTGGATGAATTGAAAGTGCAGATTGTTATTAATGATTATGATATAGTTGGGATCACAGAGACATGGCTCCAGGGTGACCAGGGATGGGAGCTCAACGTTCAGGGATATTCAATATTCAGGAGGGATAGACATGAAAGAAGGGGAGGTGGGGTGGCGTTGCTGGTTAAAAAAGAGATTAACGCAATAGAAAGGAAGGACATAAGCCGGGAAGATGTGGAATCGATATGGGTAGAGCTGCGTAACACTAAGGGGCAGAAGACGCTGCTGGGAGTTGTGTACAGGCCACCTAACAGTAGTAGTGAGGTCGGAGATGGTATTAAACAGGAAATTAGAAATGTGTGCAATAAAGGAACAGCAGTTATAATGGGTGACTTCAATCTACATGTAGACTGGGTGAACCAAATTGGTAAAGGTGCTGAGGAAGAGGATTTCTTGGAATGTATGCGGGATGGTTTTTTGAACCAACATGTCGAGGAACCGACTAGAGAGCAGGCTATTCTGGACTGGGTTTTGAGCAATGAGGAAGGGTTAATTAGCGATCTTGTCGTGAGAGGTCCCTTGGGTAAGAGTGACCATAATATGGTGGAATTCTTCATTAACATGGAGAGTGACGTAGTTAATTCAGAAACAAAGGTTCTGAACTTAAAGAGGGGTAACTTTGAAGGTATGAGACATGAATTAGCTAAGATAGACTGGCAAATGACACTTCAAGGATTGACGGTGGATATGCAATGGCAGGCATTTAAAGGTTGCATGGATGAACTACAACAATTGTTCATCCCAGTTTGGCAAAAGAATAAATCAAGGAAGGTAGTGCACCCGTGGCTGACAAGAGAAATTAGGGATAGTATCAATTCCAAAGAAGTAGCATACAAATTAGCCAGAGAAAGTGGCTCACCTGAGGACTGGGAGAAATTCAGAGTTCAGCAGAGGAGGACAAAGGGCTTAATTAGGAAGGGGAAAAAAGATTATGAGAGAAAACTGGCAGAGAACATAAAAACGGACTGTAAAAGCTTTTATAGATATGTAAAAAGGAAAAGACTGATAAAGACAAATGTAGGTCCCCTGCAAACAGAAACAGGTGAATTGATTATGGGGAGCAAGGACATGGCAGACCAATTGAATAATTACTTTGGTTCTGTCTTCACTAAGGAGGACATAAATAATCTTCCAGAAATAGTAAGGGACAGAGGGTCCAGTGAGATGGAGGAACTGAGCGAAATACATGTTAGTAGGGAAGTGGTGTTAGGTAAATTGAAGGGATTGAAGGCAGATAAATCCCCAGGGCCAGATGGTCTGCATCCCAGAGTGCTTAAGGAAGTGGCCCAAGAAATAGTGGATGCATTAGTGATAATTTTTCAAAACTCGTTAGATTCTGGACTAGTTCCTGAGGATTGGAGGGTGGCTAATGTAACCCCACTTTTTAAAAAAGGAGGGAGAGAGAAACCGGGGAATTATAGGCCGGTTAGCCTAACGTCGGTGGTGGGGAAACTGCTGGAGTCAGTTATCAAGGATGTGATAACAGCACATTTGGAAAGCGGTGAAATGATCGGACAAAGTCAGCATGGATTTGTGAAAGGAAAATCATGTCTGACGAATCTCATAGAATTTTTTGAGGATGTAACTAGTAGAGTGGATAGGGGAGAACCAGTGGATGTGGTATATTTGGATTTTCAAAAGGCTTTTGACAAGGTCCCACACAGGAGATTAGTGTGCAAACTTAAAGCACATGGTATTGGGGGTAAGGTATTGGTGTGGGTGGAGAATTGGTTAGCAGACAGGAAGCAAAGAGTGGGAATAAACGGGACCTTTTCAGAATGGCAGGCGGTGACTAGTGGGGTACCGCAAGGCTCAGTGCTGGGACCCCAGTTGTTTACAATATATATTAATGACTTGGATGAGGGAATTAAATGCAGCATCTCCAAGTTTGCGGATGACACGAAGCTGGGTGGCAGTGTTAGCAGTGAGGAGGATGCTAAGAGGATGCAGGGTGACTTGGATAGGTTGGGTGAGTGGGCAAACTCATGGCAGATGCAATTTAATGTGGATAAATGTGAAGTTATCCACTTTGGTGGCAAAAATAGGAAAACAGATTATTATCTGAATGGTGGCCGATTAGGAAAAGGGGAGGTGCAACGAGACCTGGGTGTCATTATACACCAGTCATTGAAAGTGGGCATGCAGGTACAGCAGGCGGTGAAAAAGGCGAACGGTATGCTGGCATTTATAGCGAGAGGATTCGAGTACAGGAGCAGGGAGGTACTACTGCAGTTGTACAAGGCCTTGGTGAGACCACACCTGGAGTATTGTGTGCAGTTTTGGTCCCCTAATCTGAGGAAAGACATCCTTGCCATAGAGGGAGTACAAAGAAGGTTCACCAGATTGATTCCTGGGATGGCAGGTCTTTCATATGAAGAAAGACTGGATGAACTGGGCTTGTACTGGTTGGAATTTAGAAGATTGAGGGGGGATCTGATTGAAACGTATAAGATCCTAAAGGGATTGGACAGGCTAGATGCGGGAAGATTGTTCCCGATGTTGGGGAGGTCTAGAACGAGGGGTCACAGTTTGAGGATAGAGGGGAAGCCTTTTAGGACCGAGGTTAGGAAAAACTTCTTCACACAGAGAGTGGTGAATCTGTGGAATTCTCTGCCACAGCAAACTGTTGAGGCCAGTTCATTAGCTATGTTTAAAAGGAAGTTAGATATGGCCCTTGTGGCTACAGGGGTCACGGGGTATGGAGGGAAGGCTGGGTTCTGAGTTGGATGATCAGCCATGATCATAATAAATGGCGGTGCAGGCTCGAAGGGCCGAATGGCCTACTCCTGCACCTATTTTCTATGTTTCTATGTTTCTAAAAGTATAAGATTCTCTGAGAGTAGGATAAAATTCAGGAAAGGGTTTCAATTAACTTATAGTTGCATAGCAACTTTCATGAATACATGAAGTAGAAATAAACAGAAGGATATGGGGGTTGGGGCAAGTGAGAGGGGTGATGTTTTCACAGAGCACGGATACCAATGTGGCAGATTGTTTAGGGCCTTCTTTCGTCTCTTTACTCTCCATTGCCAACATATACGAGTATTCGGTCTTTTCCTCTGCTTCTGAAATCGTAATCCATTGTTCTCAATGAACCAAACTTTGGAGGAAACCCCACTATTTTTATTTTGCCCTTACTGAGATAAGGGCAGAATAGGCCCTTCCAGACCTTGGAGCCACACCAGCCAGCATTCCCCCAGCTTAATCCTAGCCCAATCACAGGACAATTTACAGTGACTAATTAACACCAGCCAGCATTCCCCCAGTTTAATCCTAGCCCAATCACAGGACAATTTACAGTGACTAATTAACACCAGCCAGCATTCTCCCAGTTTAATCCTAGCCCAATCACAGGACAATTTACCGTGACTAATTAACACCAGCCAGCATTCTCCCAGTTTAATCCTAGCCCAATCACAGGACAATTTACAGTGACTAATTAACACCAGCCAGCATTCCCCCAGTTTAATCCTAGCCCAATCACAGGACAATTTACAGTGACTAATTAACACCAGCCAGCATTCTCCCAGTTTAATCCTAGCCCAATCACAGGACAATTTACTAATTAACCCACCAACTGATTCATCTTTGGACTGTGGGAGGAAACTAGAGCACCAGGAGGAAACCCATGCGGTCACAGGGAGAACATACAAACTCCTTAAAGGCAGCGGTGGGAATTGAACTCAGATCACCGTTGCAGTAAACCATTGTGCTAACCACTACGCTACTACGCCACAATGTTACACTATTGATCAGAGATTAATTTCTCAGCATGTTAATCCATGTAATCAGAATCACCCCAACATACCTGTTCCAAAAATATATATCTATGTAAATTGGCTGAGAAAGATTGATTGCTTATTTATGAACATGCTAAGATCCCTGCAAGATATTGTATTTGATGAGTAACTCCAAAGAAAGGACAAATTGGAGTTGGGTCAGAGGTCAGAATTATAAAAACAGCCTGAATCTTGAATCCAGTTCTAATCTGCTCACTTTTGAGTACAACAGAGGATGCGTAAGGAACGGGTATTTAATATATCCGAAGGATGGGTTGTCAATTTAACCATTTTAGTAAGACTGGTTGACTTAGCCTGTTTATTATGCTTTGCTGGATTTCCTACATTCGGGAAACACAGCAGTTGCAGAGAAGTGAGAACTACTTTGAATAAAATATAAGTGCTTTAGTAGTAATAGATTAGCTGTAAACCAGGAGTAGCAGTAATGTTCTTCCCCCGTCACCCAAAGTCCTTCTCAAGGCTAGACCCTTCCCTCCCAATACAAAGATGTCTAGGGCTGTGGGTTAACATCCCCACATTTACCTTCTTCTGCCCCCAAGGTCAATCAAACCAGTCTCTAACTTGGTCATATCACTTACTCTTCTGAATGGAATCGAGCTGATTTCCATACAAGGAATGCACAGAGTTGAAACACCCAGAGAAAACACCACCCCCCACACACACAACATATATTCTAGTCTAGTTAATAACCAAGCCAGACCATAGACAATGATGCATATTTTTTCTGGTTGGCAAGGTGCCACCGGACTTGGTGTTAGTGTTACATTTTACAATTTATAATAATTACTTACAGTAAAGTTCTGGAAGTACGCTCACTAAATTTTCTGATGATACAAAGGTAAAGTAGCAGAGTAGGTGAAGGGAACTGCAAAAGTGCTATGGATACAAGACTTGGCAAATGGAGTTTAATGTGGGAAAATGTGAAATTTATTATGTCAGGAAATGTGGAAATTCCCATATTATCAGCTAAATGGATAGAGGTCGTGAAGTTCTCACTGTTCTACTCTTTGGTTCACTAAAGGTATTAATAGAAACATAGAAACATAGAAACCCTACAGCACAATACAGGCTCTTCAACCCACAAAGCTGTGCCAAGAAAGTCCTTACCTTAGAAATTACCTAGGGTTACCCATAGCCCTCTATTTTTCTGAGCTCCACGTACCTGTCCAGGAGTCTCGTAAAAGACGCTATCGTATCCGCCTCCACCACCATTGCCGGCAGCCCATTCCATGCTCTCACCACTCTCTGCATAAAAACTTACCCTTGACATCTCCTCTATAACTACTTCCAAGCACCTTAAAACTGTGCCCTCTTGTGCTAGCCATTTCAGCCCTGGGAAAAAGACTCTGACTGTCCACACGATCAATGCCTCTCATTATCTTGTACACCTCTATCAGGTCACCTCTCATCTTCCATCACTCCAAGGAGAAAGGGCTGAGTTCACTCAACCTATTCTCATAAGGCATGCTCCCCAATCCAGGCAACATCCTTGTAAATCTCCTCTGCACCCTTTCTATGGTTTTCACGTCCTTCCTGTAGTGAGGTGACCAGAACTGAGCACAGTACTCCAAGTGGGGTCTGACCAGTATTAAGTCAGTTCTTCTCTCTGAGGGCAATGAACCTTTGGGACTCTCATATTCAAAATGCAGTAAAAGCACCTTCAAATATCTTTATGGCAGAGTGTGATACTAGATAATTGAGGTGAAAGGTGAAAGGTGAGTGGGTGGATAGGGACACAAGAGTTTAGATTACAATCACACCAGCACGAACTTACTTAACAGTGGAACTGACTTGAGAGGCCTTTTTAATATTTAGATATTGAAAGAAAATTTATTTTTCTCTAGCCTACAAGGGAGTTTATCCTGCTATAAGAAGATGTCTGATGTTTTTTGATTAGGCTCCTAAGTCACTGTCTATCCATCCCTCTCCAGTGGAAAACTGTAAATGAGCACTAGAGGGCGGAAGAGCACAACATCTGAAAATTTAAGCTGCCTCTTCTGGCTGCCAAGAGACTAACAAGTTTATTTTGAAATGTTTTGAAAAGTATTTTACTTTTTGTTTCCTATGCAACTGGTTATTAATATTACTAGAAAAATAATTTATTTATTTTCTAATTCATTCTTTTAATGTTTGCATTAGTTCTACAGTTAGTGCAACTACCTCACAGCTGCAGTGAGTTGCATTTTGTCCTGACCATGGCTGTGCTCTGTGTGGAGTTTACAGTTCCCTTCAAATCCCAAGATAACTGGTAGGTTAATTAGCTACTGTATATTACCCTGGTGTAGGGCAGTGACCAAAGAACCAATGGGTATGTGAGGAGAAACAAACTGCAAAGTTGCAGGATAATAAAAGGAAGAATCGGACTAATGGAATAGTTCCAATGGGAGTCTCATTTACAGTACTTTCTCATTGCCTGTTATGCCACTGGCGTTTAGGGCAGCAATGGAGGTCCACCATCTCTGTCCGTTCTTGGCCATCTTCTCTGTAGGCCAGCCAGGTGTGGTTCAGAGCCTTCGTTTCTGCCACTAAAGTATGGTGCCAGGTTAGCTTTGTTCTCCCACTCTTCCTCCTCTCTTCAGGGGTCCAGTGAAGTGCTGTCTTGATGGTGGCTTTGGCCTTTCTACTCATTACATACCCAATCCATCTTCAACATTTCCTCATGATGATTGTGGCCATGTTCTCTCGATGACACTGAAGGACGAGGGCATGGTTGTAGATCTTTCTTGGCCAGAAAATATGGAGGATCTTCCGAAGGCTCATGGGTGGGATGACGACAGCCTGGCAGGGTCGCTCTCTGTCGTGCGCCAGCATTCTGACCCGTACAGCTCTGGTACAGCTTCACCTTGGTGTGGGCGCTGTACTTGGCTGAACCCCATATGTAGCTCCTTGACATGAAGACATTTCGCGCTTTGCTGAGTCGGCACTGCATATTGTCCAATGGGAATCAGCATGGGTGTAGTGGGGTGAGATACTTCTCTCTATATAGTATTAAGTAAGTAAGTGTTGAGATAGTTCTATAGCCTGGAATGTTTATTCATTATGATAAACAAATTCTCAGTTAAATTAATCAAAGTTTTGCCTCTTTACCACTTTAATTAACAAGGGGCATTTTTGAAACTATTTACTTTTAAAATTTTGTTTTAAAGCTCTCCTCCTGTTGCAATGTACTTTTCATCTTTTATTTTTGATATTAGCCATATGAGTTTGAGATGAAGTACAACTCACTTTTCAAACTGGTGCATTTGCACTACGATTGTGCCCACTGTGGCACCTTTACATGATGATAAACAGACTTAATCGAAAGAATAGAAGGATTTGCAATCATATATGTTAGAGGATTTTTGGCGTTAGCACATATAGCAAATAACTTCAGCAACTGACTTCAGCCACCGTCTTCAGATCCGAATATGAAGTGCGGATTACATCCAAAATGCAGCTCTGAGCAATAGGTTCCTAAGGACTGTGAATCACAGTTAACTGGAAGACCAGGCAATGTTGATTAAATTCGTTATCTGGGTGTCATTTGAGCGTCTATCATGTGGGAACAAAAAGGGAGGTGTAAGGGTGGTGTGTAGTTTAATGGAAGCATTGTAAATATGGATCACAAACAAGAGAAAATCTGCTGATGCTGGAAATCCAATTAGCACACACAAAATGCTGCAGGAACTCAGCAGTCAGGAAGCATCAATGGAAAAGAGTAAACTGTCGACATTTCAGGCCAAGACCCTTTATCAGGACTGGAACAAAGAAGATGAGAAGTCAGAGTAAGAAGGTGGGGGAGGGGAGGAAGAAGTACAAGGTGGTAGATGATAGGTGAAGCCAGGAGAGGGGAAAGGGTGAAGTAAAGAGTGGAAAGTCAACTGGGGAAAGAGATAAAAGGCTAGAGGAGGGGAAATCAGGGATAGGGTTCCTCTTGTCCTCAGCTACCAACCCACAAGACTTCACATCCAGCACATAATTCTCCATAACTTCCACCATCTCCAATGTGATCCCACCACTAAGCACATCTTTCTTCCCCCCCCCCCACTTCCCACATTCTGCAGGGATCGGTCCCTACATGACCCCCCTTCTCCATTCGTCTCTCCCCACTGATCTCCCCCGACACTGTGCATCAAGTGGACTAAGTACCACACCAGCTGCCCCTTCACCTCCTCCCTCACTACCTCACTACCAGTCTGGGTCCCAAGCAGTCCTTCCAGATGAAGCGACACTTCACCTGTGAGTTCGTGGGATCTCCCAGTGGCCACCCATTTCAATTCAACTTCCCATTCCCATTCTGACATGTCAGTCCTTGGCCTCCTCTACTGCTGCGATGAGGGCATACTCAGGTTGGAGGACCAGCACCTTGTATTCTGGCTGGGTAGCTTCCAACCTGATGGCATGAATATTGATTTCTCCAACTTTTAGTAATTGTCTTTCCGCCCCTCCTTCCCATTCCCATTTCCCTCTCTCACCTTATCTCCCTACCTGTCCATCACCTCCCTCTGGTGCTCCTCCCCTTCCCTTTCTTCCATGGTCTTCTACCCTCTCCTATCAGATTCCCCTTCTTCAGCCCTCTATCTCTTACACGAAACAAGTTCCCAGCTCTTTACCTCACCCCTCCTCCACTCCTGGCTTCACCTATCACTTACCACCTTGTGGTTCTTGCTTCCCTCCCACCTTCTTACTCTGACTCCTCGTCTTCTTTTCCAGTCCTGCCGAAGGGTCTCGGCCCGAAACGTCGACTGTTTCCTTTCTTCCATAGATGCTGCCTGGGCTGCTGAGTTCCTCCGGCATTTTGTGTGTGTTGTAAATATGGAATTGTCCTTTGATCTTTAGCATATAAAATGTTGTGTAGTGTTGGGTCAGGCAGACCTTCTACCTCAGAAAGGGTCTCCACCTGATGCCTGTTGTGTCTGATTTTGTTGAGTAAAGGGACTACTTCATATCTATCAATACTTCTCTCCGGTGACTTAGTTCATGTGACAACAGTATATTTCACAAACACAGAATGGCTGTGGCACTTTCTACTCAGTGAAGTAACTCTGAAACGTGGTCACTAATATAATGTAGGGAAATAGATTTTATTTATTTTAATTTTGTGTGTGTCATTGTTTGTTAATTGTACCATGCATTACATCAGCCTGTTTGAAGTGTCACCTATTACGGGGGAAATTATACTAATGGAAAACATGAATTATACCATTTATTCATGCTGCTCTATTCAGTTGAATTTTAATGATGATTGCACAAAATTATTTGGTAGAAAAGATTGAAGTAATGCATTTATGTTGTATCAATTCATAAACTGCCCAGATCTAATTCAAAGAGTATAATAAGGTGCTTAAGTGCAAATTCTCATTGTATCTTAATTTACACAAGTATGATCAAATATATCCACAGAGCATTATATTCAACTAACTGTCCTATATTTGCTTTGTAATTACATCCCTAATTCAGCTTCCTGAGCCGCACAGCCTGTTGTTTCGGAATGTGGAATGTGGAATTTTGATCCAATGTTTATCAGAGCCAAAATTCCAGAGGGTTATCAGTCAAACTATCATGGGCTGTCTGACCCAGTGACCTTTATATTGCCTGATATGTTCTTAAATAAGCCACTTAGAACATAAATCTTAACCCTTGATTCATGTATTTAAATATTCCTGAATTAAAATCGGGTTTGAAAAGGCACAGTGCAGTCTTAAATCTCGTAACAATTCTTATGTTGGTGATTGTCAGTTTTATATTCAGTAATGTCCATTCCACTAATCCCATTCAAACCATCAAGTAGCATGTTTCTGTCCTGTGTATGTACTTCATCTGCCAAGACTTGCCAGAGGGTTTGGAAATGTCAGAATAGAAAGTAATCAGCATTGAACTACCATCTTTCAACTGTTATCTCAGCATTAAATCTTCTGTAAACATTCCAGTAAGTGCAGGGCAGTAGCCCTGAAATATTTACTTAGTCATTTCTAGCTCTTTTGACAGGCACCTTAGGTTATCTGGTCTGCTGTTATGAATAGTTCCATTAATTTAAACTGTATGAAAATGACCCATTATTTTAAAACCCTCTGACAAATTCACTGTAAGTCTTCGGAAGTCCATTGCTCAGAACTTCCCTTGTTTTCTGTCCTATGATAGAGAGAAGCTCAAAGTTCAAGTTTCAAAGTAAATTTTATTATCGAGTATATATATGTCACCATTTACAACCTGGAGATTCATTTCCTTGTGGATGTTCTCAGCAAATCTCTACAATAATACAGGTCTACATTCAGTATTCTTCGTATTGAGAGAGTTCTTTGCAGAAGGGCAGATCGCAAAAAAAATTGCTTCTGCTCCTCTTTGGCACAAAAGATTCCTATAAAATCATCCCTCTTCTTTCCTTAAGTGTCCTCACCTCCCTCAGTTACTGGGTTTCCTGAGGACTGGAAAATATGCCACCCACTGTGCAAAAACAAGTCAAATCAGTAGCAGGCATCCTCATGGTATTAAAATGGAAAATGCTAAAAACACTCCACTGGTCAGGCAGTATCTGTGGAAGCAGAAACAGAGTAAAAGTTTCAAGACTGAGATGCTTTACTAGAACTGAGAATGAGAGAAACCAAACTGGTGTTAATTTGCAGAGAAGGAAGTGAAGCCATAGAGATGACAAAAGATTATTGCTGAGAGCGGGAGACCAAATTTCTCAACCAGAGCCAGGTGTTTTCCTCTTGCTGCTTTATGAGTAGCTAATAGGAGAACTGCAGGTCAGTTTTGAAGCACCTTCAATAACTCCAAAAGACTGAGGTAGGTAAAATACCGAAAAGCTTTTATTCGCTGTACAATATGACCTCCACAGTGAGTGTCTGCCCCTGGACTGAGGGGGAGGGGGAAGGCGAAACACCTTTATACAGGACTGTGTGGGAGGAGTCACAGGCGCAGTCAGCAGAGGAGTGTGTCCAGACAGTTAACCCAGTTACAACATATATATCTTCCTCTCACCCCAACCCTCCCCTCTCCATTGACACCCCCAGCCTCCCCCCTCCCCCCTCTGATCCCAGCTCTCATCCGTGCCGGGTCTTTACCATCCCCTCCGACCTTCAACTGTCGGAGGCAGAACGCTCTGTTCTCAGTAAGGGCCTCACCTTTGTCCCCCTTCGCCCACACCTCAGTGAGTTCCGTGTTCGCCATGATGCGGAACTTTTCTTCCGCCGTCTCCGTCTCCGAGCCTACTTCTTCGGCAAGGACTCTTCCACCCCCACCGATGACCCCTTCTCCCGTCTTCAACCCTCCTCTTCTTCATGGACACCCCGCTCTGGTCTTCTGCCTGCTCTGGATCTCTTTATTGCCAACTGCCGACGGGACATCAACCGTCTCGACTTCACCGCACCTTGTCCCCATTCCAACCTCACTCCTTCGGAACGCTCTGCTCTCCACTCCCTCCGCACTAATCCTAACCTTATTATTAAACCCGCTGATAAGGGGGGTGCTGTTGTAGTCTGGCGTACTGACCTCTACCTTGCCGAGGCACAGCGACAACTCGCGGATACCTCCTCTTATTTACCCCTCGATCGTGACCCCACTAAGGAGCACCAGGCCATTGTCTCCCACACTATCACCGACTTTATCCGCTCAGGGGATCTCCCATCCACTGCTACCAACCTTATAGTTCCCACACCCCGCACTTCCCGTTTCTACCTCCTACCCAAGATCCACAAACCTGCCTGTCCTGGCCGACCTATTGTCTCAGCTTGCTCCTGCCCCACTGAACTCGTTTCTGCATACCTCGACACGGTTTTATCACCCCTTGTTCAATCCCTTCCGACCTATGTTCGTGACACTTCTCACGCTCTTAAACTTTTCGATGATTTTAAGTTCCCTGGCCCCCACCGCTTTATTTTCACCATGGATGTCCAGTCCTTATATACTTCCATCCCCCATCAGGAAGGTCTCAAAGCTCTACGCTTCTTTTTGGATTCTAGACCTAATCAGTTCCCCTCTACCACCACTCTGCTCCGTCTAGCGGAGTTAGTCCTTACTCTTAATAATTTCTCCTTTTGCTCCTCCCATTTCCTCCAAACTAAAGGTGTAGCTATGGGCACCCCTATGGGTCCTAGCTATGCCTGCCTTTTTGTTGGGTTTGTGGAACAATCTATGTTCCGTGCCTATTCTGGTATCTGTCCCCCACTTTTCCTTCGCTACATCGACGACTGCATTGGCGCTGCTTCCTGCACGCATGCAGAACTCGTTGACTTTATTAACTTTGCCTCCAACTTTCACCCTGCCCTCAAGTTTACCTGGTCCATTTCCGACACCTCCCTCCCCTTTCTAGATCTTTCTGTCTCTGTCTCTGGAGACAGCTTATCCACTGATATCTACTATAAGCCTACTGACTCTCACAGCTATCTGGACTATTCCTCTTCTCACCCTGTCTCTTGCAAAAACGCCATCCCCTTCTCGCAATTCCTCCGTCTCCACCGCATCTGCTCTCAGGATGAGGCTTTTCATTCTAGGACGAGGGAGATGTCTTCATTTTTTAAAGAAAGGGGCTTCCCTTCCTCCACTATCAACTCTGCTCTTAAACGCATCTCCCCCATTTCACGTACATCTGCTCTCACTCCATCCTCCCACCACCCCACTAGGAATAGGGTTCCCCTGGTCCTCACCTAGCACCCCACCAGCCTCCGGGTCCAACATATTATTCTCCGTAACTTCCGCCACCTCCAACGGGATCCCACCACTAAGCACATCTTTCCCTCCCCCACTCTCTCTGCATTCCACAGGGATCGCTCCCTACACAACTCCCTTGTCCATTCGTCCCCCCCATCTCTCCCCACTGATCTCCCTCCTGGCACTTATCCGTGTAAGCGGAACAAGTGCTACACATGCCCTTACACTTCCTCCCTTACCACCATTCAGGGCCCCAAACGGTCCTTCCAGGTGAGGCATCACTTCACCTGTGAGTCGACTGGGGTGATATACTGTGTCCGGTGCTCCCGATGTGGCCTTTTATATATTGGTGAGACCCGACGCAGACTGGGAGACCGCTTTGCTGAACATCTACGCTCTGTCCGCCAGAGAAAGCAGGATCTCCCAGTGACCACACATTTTAATTCCACATCCCATTCCCATTCTGACATGACTATCCACGGCCTCCTCTGCTGTAAAGATGAAGCCACACTCAGGTTGGAGGAACAACACCTTATATTCTGTCTGGGTAGCCTCCAACCTGATGGCATGAACATCGACTTCTCTAACTTCCGCTATTGCCCCACCTCCCCCTCGTACCCCATCTGTTACTCATTTTTATGCACACATTCTTTCTCTCACTCTCCTTTTTCTCCCTCTGTCCCTCTGAATATACCTCTTGCCCATCCTCTGGGTCACCCCCCCCCCGTCTTTCTTCCCGGACCTCCTGTCCCATGATCCTCTCGTATCCCCTTTTGCCTATCACCTGTCCAGCTCTCGGCTCTATCCCTCCCCCTCCTGTCTTCTCCTATCATTTTGCATCTCCCCCTCCCCCTCCAGCTTTCAAATCCCTTACTCACTCTTCCTTCAGTTAGTCCTGACGAAGGGTCTCGGCCTGAAACGTCGACTGCGCCTCTTTAGATGCTGCCTGGCCTGCTGCGTTCACCAGCAAATTTGATGTATGTTGCTTGAATTTCCAGCATCTGCAGAATTCCTGTTGTTTACAACATATATACATGGTTTACCACATTCACCCCTCCATTTTTTAAAAAAGAGTACCACGGGGTGAAGTGACTGACAATATTTACAACAAGTATATTTACAGGTCAAGTCTATCAGGCGGTCGAGTCCGTCGCTGTGATCTACGTAGCACCGGCGGTGATTGGACCGGCGATGGCGGTTGTGCTGGCTCCGGCCTGACTTGAGGTGTCAGCACGTTAGGCGCTGTTAATCCCTCGTGCGTGTGCGTCGTGCCCGGTATGGGAGTGTCGTGTGGTGTCTGTGTAGAGTTTGGAGTGTGCAGTGTCTCGTGGGTACATACATTGGTGGGTACAGGGTCAATAGTCACCACGGAGTGTTCAGGGTCGGGGCCTGGTGCTCCTGTGGGCGCCAGGTCGTGGATGGAGACCGTGTCCTCCCGCCCATCAGGTAAAACCACGTAGGCATACTGGGGGTTTGCATGAAGTAGGTGAACCCTCTCGACTATCGGGGAGTATTTATTGCTCCTCGCATGTTTCCGGAGCAGCACTGGCCCCGGGGACGTCAGCCAAGATGGTAGGGTGGTCCCAGTGGTTGATTTTCTGGGAAAAGAAAAAAGTCACTCATAAGGGGTGGCATTGGTGGCCATGCATAACAGGGAGCGGATGGAGTGGAGTGCCTCGGGAAGGACCTCCTGCCAGCAAGAGACCGGAAGTCCCTTTGACCTGAGGGCTAAGAGTGTGGCTTTCCACACCGTGCCATTCTCCTTCCCCACCTGTCCATTCCCCCGGGGATTATAACTCGTGGTCCTACTAGTTGCAATTCCCCTAGCCAGTAGGTATTGGCGCAGTTCGTCACTCATAAACGAGGATCCTCTGTCACTGTGGATATAGCATGGGTATCCGAACAGAGTGAAGAGCTTGCGCAGGGCTTTTATAACTGACGTGGTAGTGGTGTCGGGGCAGGGGATGGCGAAGGGGAACCGCGAGTACTCGTCGATAACGTTAAGAAAGTACACATTGCGGTCGGTGGAGGGAAGAGGGCCCTTAAAGTCAACACTCAGTCGCTCAAAGGGGCGGGTGGCCTTGATGAGTTGTGCCTTTTCGGGTCGGTAGAAGTGTGGTTTGCACTCTGCGCAGACTTGGCAGTCCCTGGTCATCGTCCTGATCTCTTCAAGGGAGTAAGGCAGGTTTCGGGCTTTCACGAAGTGGAAAAGCCGGGTGATCCCCGGGTGGCAAAGATCTACATGTCGGGCGTATAGCCGGTCGATCTGCACGCTGGCGCATGTTCCCCGGGACAGGGCATCGGAGGGCTCGTTGAGCTTCCCAGGCCTGTACATGATGTCATAGTTGTAGGTGGAGAGTTCGATTCTCCACCTCAGAATTTTATCATTTTTGATTTTGCCCTGCTGTTGGCTGTTAAACATGAACATTTTGCCAGCAAGATAGTGCCTCCAGTGCCTAATAGCTTCCACTATGGCCTGGGCCTCTTTCTCTACTGCAGAGTGCCGAATTTCAGGACCTTGAAGAGTACGGGAGAAGAACACCACTGGTCTTCCTGCCTGGTTGAGGGTAGCAGCCAGTGCAAAGTTGGAGGCGTCACTCTCTACTTGGAAGGGAATGGCCTCGTCCACCACATGCATTGCTGCTTTGGCAATGTCCCCTTTTATGCAGCCAAAGGCCGCACGGGCCTCAGCTGAGAGGGGGAATGTGGTGGACTTGACCAGGGGGCGGGCCTTGTCTGTGTAGTTAGAGACCCATTGGGCGTAATATGAAAAGAAGCCCAGGCACCTTTTGAGGGCTCTGAGGGTAGTGGGAAGAGGGAGTTCCAACAGGGGGCGCATACGGTCGGGGTCAGGACCAATGACTCCATTCTCCACGACTCACCCAAGGATAGCAAGTCCCGAATACACACTTGTCCTTGTTATAGGTGAGATTGAAAGCTTTGGCCACTTGGAGAAAATTTTGGAGGTTGTTGTCGTGATCCTGCCGGTCGTGACCGCAGATGGTGATGTTATCCAGATATGGGAACGTGGCCTTCAGTTGGCACTGGTCCACTATCCAGTCCATTGCCCTCTGGAAGACAGATACACCATTTGTGACACCAAAGGGGACGCGCAGGAATTGATAAAGCCTGCCATCCGCCTCGAAGGCAGTGTAAGGGCGGTCCTCCCGGCGGTTGGGGAGCTGATAGTAAGCGGATTTTAGGTCTATGGTCGAGTACACCTTGTACTGTGCTATCTGATTGACCATATCCGCGATGTGGGGTAGAGGCTACGCGTCGAGCTGCGTGAACCTATTGATGGTCTGGCTATGGTCCATGACCATCCTATTTTTCTCCCCGTTCTGAACAACGATCACCTGCGCCCTCCAAGGACTTGTGCTTGCCTCAATGACCCCCTCCCTGAGCAGCCGCTGCACCTCCGACTTAATGAAAGCTCTGTCCCCCGCACTGTACCTCCTGTTTTTAGTTGCCATGGGTTTACAGCCGGGGGTCAGGTTGGCGAACAGCGGTGGGGGAGGGATCCTGAGGGTGGAGAGGTTGCAAGTGGCGTCAGTAGTGTGGCAGTTGGCATGGTGTTGGGTGGGATGCGCGGGTCGGTGTGTGTGTGTGGTCAGTAGCGGGGTACGTGACATATCTCTACAAAACAGGGGATTTACGACAGTGATTGGTGGGAAGGGCCCATCATACTCCATTGTCACGCTTTTCAGGTGCTCTGGAAGTTGAGCCCCAATAGCACAGGGGCACACAGTTGAGGCATAACCAGTAACGTAAAGTCTCGATATTCTGCGCCCTGCACCACTAGTGTCGCTACACAACCCCCCCGGATGTCTGTTGTATGTGACCCGGAAGCCATGGCGACCCTCTGACTTATCGGCCGTATCGCGAGTCCACAATGCTGCACCGTGTCCGGGTGGATAAAACTCTCCGTGCTGCTTGTGTCAAACAGGCAGCTTGTCCTGTGCCCCTCCACCAGGATGTCCATCATTGACCTTGCGAGCTGGTGGGGAGCGCTTTGGTCGAGGGTCACGGAGGCCAGGGTTGAGTCGTTTTCTTGGTCCAGCGCGGTGGGATGCCCCGTGAGCACCCGTTGGTCGTAGGCGGTGGGAGGTGGCGCCAACCAAGATGGCCGTCCCCATGTCTCACACATGGTGGCGGCGTGCAGGGAAGATGGCGGCAGGTAAGGTGGCGACCTCCATGTTTCGCACACGGCGCTGCTCGATCCCGCTCACGGTTTGGACTTACAGACCTTCACGAAGTGGCCCTTCTTTCCGCAGCTGGAACAGGTAGCTTGTTGGGCCGCACAGTGTTTCCGGGGGTGCTTCTCCAGTCTGCAGAAGTAGCACTTCGCGGACTTGCAACTGGCAGCAGCCGAGGTCAATTCGCCGGCGGGTTGCGGGGACTTGCGAATGGCAGCAGTCGAGGTCGATTCGCCGGCGGGTTGTGGGGTCTGCGGCGCCCACGGGGCCATCGGGGGATCGCGTGCCTGGAGAGCCTCGGAGTTATGCAGAGCGGCCTCCAGCAAGTCGGCCAGCTCGATCGCCGAACTTAAGGTAAAATCGGCTTTTTCCAACAGCTGCTGGCGCACATACACTGACCTGGTCCCCGTGACGAAGGCGTCCCTCACTAGGAGCTCTGCATGCTGCGCCGCCGTCAGCTCCTGGCAATTGCAGGCCCGTATGAGCGTCTGTAGTGTCTGGATAAACTCCGCACTCGATTCCCCAGGCCACTGGTGCCGAGTCGCTAATTGGTGCCGCGCGTAGATGGCGTTTATCGGCCGCAGGTATTGTCCTTTGAGGGCGCTCATTGCGCCCTTGTAGCTCGGCTGGTCTCTGATCAGCGAATAGACCCGTGGACTGACCCTGGAGAGTAGAACTCTGTGCTTCGCTACGGGGTCGGTTGCTTTAATCTCCTCTAGGTACGCTTCGAAGCAAGCCAGCCAGAGTTCAAAAGCGTTTCCAGTTTCAGGTGTTTGAGGATTGAGGTCTAATTTGTCTGGTCTCAGCGTGTGTTCCATGCTTTAAAATGTACAGTGAATAAAATTGAAGCACCTTCAATAACTCCAAAAGACTGGGGTTAGGTAAAATACCGAAAGGCTTTTATCCACTGTACAGTACGACCTCCACAGTGAGTGTCTGCCCCTGGACTGAGGGGGAGGGGCAAGGCGAAACAGCTTTTTACAGGATCTGTGGGAAGAGCCACAGGGGCAGACAGCAGAGGGGCGTGTCCAGACAGGTAACCCAGTTACAACATATATATGGTTTACCACAAGTCTGTTCTAAAGGAGCTCAAAATCTCTCATGTACTCTTTGAGAACACTTGTTCAGCAAGGAAATTGAGTTTTTAAATGAATAGTTCAGTCAAAAGTTAGCCAGAACTAAAAGCCTGGACAGAGCATTGTGTGCAGTTTTGGTCACCTACATGTACTTACAGGAAAGATGTGAACTAGGTTGAGAGAAAAGTTACAAGGATGTTGCTGAGTCTGGAGGCACTGAGTTATAGGGAAAGATTGAATAGGTTGGAACTGTATTCCTTACAGTGTAGAAGATTGAGTGGAGATTTGATAGAGGTACAGTGTACAAAATTATGAGGGAAATATAGATAAGGTAAATGCAAGCGGGCTTCTTTTCACTGCGGTTTGGTGGGACTACAACCAGAGGTGATGGGTTATGGGTGAAAGGTGAAAAGTTTAAGGGAAAACTTCTTCACTCAGAGAGTGGTGAAAGTGTGGAATGAGCTGCCAGCACAATTGGTGCATGTGAGAATGTGTTTTCAGCATTTAAGAGAAGCCTGGATAAGTACATGGATAGTAGGGGTATAGAGGGCTATGGTCTCGGTGCAGGGCAATGGGAGTAGGCAGTTTAAATGGTTTCAGCATGGACTAGATGGGCTGAAGGGCCTGTGTCTGTGCTGTACTTCCTTATGAATCTATGACCCTAAGGCAGGCCATGCATTGTCCACTGCAATGGACAACGTGATAATGAACACCGTCACATCTGTTTCGTGATGTACATGAAAACATAGTGAAATGTATCATTTGTGTCAACAACCAACACAATCTGGGGATGTTCTGGGGACAGTCACCACGTGTCACCAAACACTCCCGTGCCCACGAGGTCCAGCAGAACAACATGCAGATAACAAACAACAATAACAAAACAAACCACTTTCCTAAAATCCCCCTCCCCACCCACAAACACACTGACAGGCCTTCAACCCCAGGACAGGTTACATCCGGGCCTCTGATCCCCAAACCATGGCTCCAAACCTGCAGACATGGGGCCTTCAACCTCCAGTCTCGCTGACCTTGGAGCTTTGGTCTTCAGGCTTTGTATTTCAGACTCACCAGCTTAGGGCTTAGGCCTCCAGAATATCTCAAATAAACAGTTCATTCTTCAAACAAATCAAAATAGAAAAGTAACATGATAAACATTAGGACCTCAGTGAGTAAAAGCCAGGGCCGAACCCTGCGGGACAGAAACGAACCTCTAAGTGTGGCTGGGGCACCTAGCATAGTGAGTACAGGTTACATGTCAAAGGTAGGATTGAAGTGAGAGGGAGTTTGGTATGTACATGTAGACTGAATGGACCACCTTTTGTTCACTACATCTCTAACACTGCACTAAAGACTTGTCATTATCATCAAATTTCTGTTACTATGTGGTTCCATTCATCAGATATCCCAACAACACGTTGGCATAGGTTTAGCAACTTTCTAATCTATCTACTAGTCAACCATGGCAACGAACAATCTGCTGGAGGAACTCAGGAAATCAAGTGAAGGGAAACGAGCAGTCAACACTTAGGTTGAGATACCAGTAGCTCCTCCACAGATTGTTTATTGCCCCTGATTCCAACATCTGCAGTGTCTTGAATCTACACTTGTCAATAAGTCTGTCAACTTTCAGCCAGTTTACTTCTGGTCCAACGTTGATTGGCTGCTAACTGACTCATGCAATTCTGAAGCAACAGGATGTTCTTAAAGTTCAGTTTGATGCTGAAGATCTAAGGCCCATTTACTGACTCTCAGCAAATCAAGCAGTTGTGAAATAAGACAACATGAATGCTGGAAATAAGAACCAAATGGGCAAAAATATAATCAGCAGTTTATGCAGCATCTATGGTGAGAGAAACCAGGAGAAAATTAGTATTTAATTTTATTGTTAGAAATAGAAATGGTTGAATATATAATACTTGAATATACAGAACTAAACTGAACTGTACTGAAATATAACTTCTGATTTTGTGTTTTTATACTGTGTTTTCACGTGTTTTTTTTTGTTGTCATTGTTGCCAGAGGGTGAGGGGGTGTGATGCTTGATTATTTACTTTGGGTGGGCTGGTTCCATGGTTCATTGTTTTGTGACTGTCTGTGGAAAGATGAATCTCAGGGTTGTATACTGCATACATACTTTGATAATAAATGTTCTTTGAACCTCGGAACTTTGAGTTTATAAAGAAGTGTAGAGGGGAGATAGGATGGAGAGATTAGATGATGAAAGTGGAAATCAGAAGGGTAATGATAATGAAAACAGAAACAAAAGACAAATCCAGAGAAGTTGTAAATGTCAGTGGCAGAATCCTTACCAACAGCTGCTATCCATTCAGGGTTCTCATCTGAAACGGTTGCTCATTGTTGAGACTGGAATTTGATAAAAGGGACACAATAGTATTAGTCTGATGAAAAAATACAGAACAACAGTTAAAGTTGTCAAGCAGTACTGAGGTTGGAACTGTCTCAACAAGAATGAAATCTATATAGATGAATCATTAATGATAAGTATTCAGCTCAAAGCCATCTCTGAGGGTCAACAAAGGATCAAACTGTCCTCTGCCAGAGCCATTAATAGGGAATCTAAAAATAGGAAATTAAATGATACCTCCATGCAGGAAATTATTTCTGCAATATTCCTCCAGAAAGATAAGCCCAGACTGCAACAGCTAATCCTTCAGCTGAGCTGCTGGCTCACAGCTGCCGCACTCCTTCACCTGGCTGCCTGTAGGGAAATGCACTGTAAATGGTCCGAAATATCATTTTACACTGAGGTCC
The DNA here is from genome assembly GCF_963921235.1 of Mobula hypostoma. Classification (NCBI taxonomy): domain Eukaryota; kingdom Metazoa; phylum Chordata; class Chondrichthyes; order Myliobatiformes; family Myliobatidae; genus Mobula; species Mobula hypostoma. Next base: position 109,290,188 of record NC_086100.1, on the reverse strand, counting down.
AAAGTGGATCTCAGAGCGGAGAGTAGATAAATAGAATAGTAATTAGGACATGAAAACATTTATTTAATCTGTTCATTTTTCATCTATAAAAAAAATAAAAGCATTAAAAAGCAGTCTCTGGAATGGTTTGTGAGTGGGAAAAGAATTTCGAATACACTATTTGGTCTTGAATATGACCCAAGGAAGACTGAGAAATTTGGGAAGTAATGGGACCAGTTATGCCTCACACAGAAAGGACACAACTTCTGAGATTAGTCAATTCAGGGCAAATCTGCTTTGCTATTTAACAGCCAATGGCGGTATTGTGCAAATATCTACAACAATGCACTGACGTGACTTTACACTCTCTTCAATCTCTGTCTATAATGATACATTACCCACTTGTAATTCATGGTGCTTATGATCTTATAGTCAATAAATAAATGTAGGTGGTGGACCTTCACAACTCTTATGATGATTGGGCATCGAAGGAGTTAGCTCTTGCACTCTAGGACCTTTCGTAGCCACACACAGCCTTTGCACAAGTGATCACCCCTTCATTTAGGCATAGCAATGAATCAGTAGTGCTGAATTCAGTGGAAGCTGCCTCTGCAATATTAGGTTACATTACCACCCAGGCTGGGATCTCCTGTATGGTTGAGGTGAAGAAACCTTCACCTCACGTGGCCAATGAGCTTGAGCCCATTGCTTTGGAATACTCTTCAAGCACTCCTCTGCTTCCCCACCTTTCTTTCTTCCCTTAGAACTCACCTGTCTGGCGAAGGTTCTGATCACCTTGCTGAGTTTGTCTTCTTTGCTTTGGAGTTCACTTTCATTTCAACTACATCTCTGAAGCACTGTGGACCATAGTTTACATTAGAAGTTCATCATGTATGCATGTTATTGTATTATTATCAGATATTTACAGGAAGAAAACTTTAAGATTTATAGCTCTATTTAGAAAAGATACTCCTCCGGGCCGTAGTCACTATGGGATGCAAGTTATTAGGGCAGTAATCTTTAAGAAAATGTGTACTGGTATAATCCAGATATATTCTATATATTATGAGAGAAATGAATCTGAGAAAAACAAGATATTTATTTGCAATGTGTTTACAGAGCCAAAGTGCATCAAATAAAAATAAATAAAACTTTACGGAATAATTAAAATTAGAAATGATTGTGGCAATCAGTATTTTTGCAAACTGCTATGTTTAATAATTCCATACCACATCCATGTGCTCTCTGGAATAATGTAAATTAATAAATCTACTTAAGTAACCTCTTAAGCTATATTTAATCAGTGAAGCCATAGATCTCATTACGTTCTAATTTCTGTGGTTCTATTAATTAATTCCGTTAAGGGATATACACTCAATGGTCACTTTATTTGGTACACCTGTACACCTGCTCGTCAATGCAAATATTTAATCAGTCAAGGTTGGAATACATGGGTTCAGCTCTAAATGTTATCCAAAAAGAGGATGGTGTTGGTGTCTATCAGAATAATTTGTCGCAGGAAGTGAAGACAATTAATTTGAGCTTCCTAGCATTTGGTTGGAGAAGATGTCTGTTAGATGTCAGTATTAACCAGTGGCAGCAGAAGTGTCAGGAGATGAAGAGTTAGAGTTGGGTGCTGTCAGTTTACATGTGTACACTGGCAGGTGCCTCCACGAGACAGTTGTCTATAAGAGGAATTAAGTTTGAGACCTTCCCAACACTTATTTCAGTATTGAACAATTTTCTGCCGGGTTTTGCACAAAAAAGACAGTCAAGGAATTGGGAGAGGAAGCAGTAAGACAGTACTGAGTGTTGTTGGGATTATATATATACAGTATATGTGCTTTCAGATGATTTTCTAAATTGCTAGCATGCACTGGAAGTATGTGGGAAGGGAGGGAAATATACTTTAAGTTGATTTCCGTGGATGGGTGTGAGAGCAGGAGGTTATTGTAACTGATTCAACAGCTGTGACAAGGAAAATTAGATTGCCCTTATTGTAAGGCCATCAGCACAAAAACTGCAGTTCAAGTAATATAAAATCATCACTTGCATCCTGACAATAAAAGGGCATCAGATCCCTATTTGTATTAGATTTGCTATTGCTGGTTCTGTTACGATACTGCTAGTAAATCATTCTCGTCAATGATTTATTTTCAGATGTGGAACTAATTGGAACAATATACTTTCAGATATCAAATCACAATTAGGGGACAATATTCAGTTTGGTAACCCATTAAAAGAAATAACTGCAACCTTCAGGTTCGGCCAGTGGTGTTAGTCTAGGGGAGACAGTCTCTGGCCCTGCCAAACGTGTGAAATCTGAGTTGCAAAACCTCTTGTTTGTGTGGGTGCTGCGTGGTGTTTCCCTGTTACAAATCAGCACTATGAAATATCAGACAGTTCACCACATGCAATTAAACAATTTAGCTTTATAATTCTTAATTTGGCTAGAGGATTAGTAAAGAAAACAAAAAGAAAAGGGCCCATTTCAATGAAACAGTCTAATGAGCACGTTGGAGATCACGGTTTCCCTCCTGCTAGTCCTCCATCAAATTCCCCCGGGCGGCATCGACTCCCGGCCCCATTCCAAGTCCACTCTGTCCTGCAGTCTACAACCTCTCTGTTCTAGCATCTTCTCTCTCCATCTTCCACCGGACAAGAGACCTTGAACAACTCGCTCTCAGGCACGCAACGAGAAAAAAATAGTAGCGCTCATTCCAAAGCCCCTGTTATCTCTAGTCATAACCCAAACACTGCTGCTACAGAACAACCATTACATTAGCATTACCTTTCCCAGGGCGTAACCCTCTCCCCCCACCAGATTTAGTCATGTTCTTATGACTTTGAGATAATTTGTCAACTCTTCCTGCAAAAGCACGAAGTGCAACCCAGGTGTAAAAGGCGGTGACATAGCTCCCCAAAGCGGTAGAGGCCACACTCTCTTCCCCTGGTGCTACATAGACCAGCCCATCAGGTAGTCTCCTGATTCTGTGAGACCTCCGTACCCCCTCATCTACTGCTTCATGTTCCGACAATACTTGGGATACTTCTGTTCTACCTGAAGAGGCCTCTCCCAGTCTATCAGTCGTGCCCTGTGCAACTCGGACCCCTCTGTCCCTTGGCTGAACCCCACTTCATCCCTTGCAGGGTCCCGCTGACCCCCAGGCTGTCCACAGATAGCCCCCCTGATTTCACCTGACTCACTGTGAGAAGGGTTGGGAATCTCTTCCTCAATCAGTGTGGAGTTAGCAAAAGGCAGCATATAACACACCCATTTCCCCATCCTCTGAATCAGTATCCCTCTCAGGGGTGGGGGCCAGTCTAATCTCTCCTGTTGTTGGTCCTTCGGTCGCTCCACGTCGCCGCAGAGTCCTCTTACTAGGTGTAGGCTCTGGGTCAATATGCACCTCTTGTCCCAGAGGCAGAAGGTGGTTCCGATGGAGAATCTTGACAGGCCCATTCCCATCCTCTGGTTTCACCCAGAAAACTGGTACACTTGGCATCTGACTCTCCACCACATAGGGCACAGTCCCCCAGCAGTCAGCCAGCTTGTGCTTCCCAGGTAGTACCAAATTCCTTATGAGAACTCGATGCCCTGTCATGAACTGGGAGAACCTCACCTTTTGATCATATCTCCTCTTATTTCATTGATTCCACTTGGCAGCCATGACCCCAGCTAATTCATAAGCCTTTTACAGCTCCCTTCTCATATCAGACACATTGAGATAAGTCTTTGGTGATAAGTCGTCCTCGTCAGTCCCAAAACAAAAGTCAATGGGCAAACTCGCCTCGCGCCCAAACATCAGATAATATGGCGAGTACCCAGTAGCTTCATTTCATGTAGCAGTGGACCAGATATCCAATATGTTGACTCCACCTGCTCTTCTTGCTGGTCTCCAAGGTTCCGAACATGTCTAGCAAGGTCTGATTAAACCTCTTGGACTGGGGATCATCTTGTGGGTGATAAGGAGTGGTCCTCGGCTTCTTGACTCCGAGCATGCTCAGTAACTCATGGATGAGCCTTCTCTCAAAATCCCGTCCCTGATCACTATGTATCTGTCTGGGGAGGCCAATATAAATGAAATACTTCTCCCATAACACTTTGGCCAACGTGGATGCCCTCGGATCCTTGGTAGGGAAAGTTTGCATATGTCTGGTGTAGTGATCTGTAATGACTAAGCCATTCACCGTGTTGCTGGCATCCAGTTCTATTGACAGGAAATCCATACACACCAGGTCAAGAGGCCCCGCACTCTTCAAGTGGGACAAGGGTGCTGTCCGCGTAGGCAGTATGTTCCGCCGTATGCATCGAATGCACAACTTCCAGTACTCTTCGATCTCTGACTTCATCCAGGGCCAGTAAAACCGGTCTCTGAGCAATCCATAGGTCTTTTCAACCCCCAAATATCCATAATCATCATGAAATGACTTCAACACCATCGCCCGATACTTCTCCGGCAGCACCAGCTGGCAATACCAAGGTCGGTGCAAGGGTGACGTAACCCGCTAGAGGATCTGGTTCCTCAACTCCAACTGAGGCCATTCTCTCAGTAATGGAGGCACCACCACATGTTTCGTCTTCTCTGCCTGTGCCATGATTCCCTTTTCAACCATTGACCAGATGGTACCAATGCCCAGGTTATCTCACTGAGCAGCTGCCACTTCCCCAGGACTCAATTCCGGCAGCTGATTTGTCTTCAGAGCAGTCAGGTTACTGTAAACTTGGGGAATGGCGTCATCAGAAGCTCCCAATTGATCCACCGCTCGATCCTGCCCCTGCTTTCCCTCTGCCTTCACGGTGATGGCAAACTGACACACTACCTTCACTCCCAGGGCAGGAATGCTCTCCCACTCTTTGTCCCTGTCCAGCCCTTCAAGGGTCAAGGCATCAGCATCAATGTTCCTACTTCACGGCTGGTACTTCAGGTTGAAGTCATAGGCAGACAATGCCGCTAACTACTGATGGCCTGTGGCATCCAATTCTGCCGAGATCAGAATATAAGTTAGGGGATTGTTGTCCGTCCTCACCTCTAACTTGGCCACATAGAGGTAGTCACTCAGCTTATCCACCACAGCTAATTTCAACGTCAGAAACTCCAACTTGTGCGTGGGATAGTTTTTCTCGGAGGGCGACAGACTCTGGCTGACAAACGCAACGGGTCTCAACCCGGTGCCCTGATCCTGATACAGGACGCCCCCGAGCCCTCTTGGCTGGCAACTATGTGCAGTACATATGGCAATCGGGGGTCTGCAAAAGCCAGCACAGGCGCTTTCATCAGCAGTTCCTTCAGCAACTGAAGGGCCTCTTCACATTTCACATTCCACTTTGCTCCAAAAGGCTCCCAAGGACTAAGATACACTTTACCCTCCCCTCCTTTTGTCCTCCTCCCTTTCTTCCCTAAGGGAGGGTAATCACACAGAAGTTGATTTAAAGGATGACTCACTTTCGCGTAGCCCTTCACAAGCCTCCGATAGTAGCACAGAACCCAAGGAAGGAGCACAAAACACTCATAGTCTGGGGCCTTGGCCATCTGGTCACCGCCTCTGTCTTAGACAGATTTGTAGCTACTCCATCCCATGAGATATGTGCCCAACATAGCTGACAGACATCTTGCGGAACTGGCACTTGTCCAGGGAAAGTTTTAACCCTTCAGCTTTCAGGCGGCCCCGCACCTTCAGAAGCCTTGCTTCATGCTCTTCCAAGGTGGACCCAAACACTATGGGGTCATCAAGATACACCAATACCTCAAACAAGTCATATCCCCCACTGTTGACATGCTGGAAGGTTGCAGGGCTCCCGATATGCCCTGGGGCATCCTTTCAAACTGGAAGAATCCCAGTGGACATATAAATGCCATCTCCTCTTTGTCAGCCTCACTCATGGAGATCTGGTAATATTCACTCCTCAAGTCCAGCACTCTGAACCACTTCACACCACTCAGACAGGCTAGTGCATCTTCAGTGCTCGGGACCGTATACTGGTCAGGGACGATGCACCTGATCAGAGTCCTATCATCCACACACATGCGTACCTTCCCATTCTTCTTTCTGGCAACTACTACTGGGGAGGCATTAGGGTTTCAGGACGATCCTAGCTCCTTTCAACATCCACAAATGCTGCCAAACATCTTCCACCTCTGCAGGGGCCAGTTGCCGTGACTTCTCTCCGAACGGGCTGTCCTCAGTCACCTGGATAGTGTGACGAGTGCTCTCAGAACAACCCACATTAAACTCACCAGTGGAAAAGACACCTTCCAGCTTCCACATCTTCTCTATCAACCTCCTCTTCCAACCCGCAGGAATCCTGGAGTCCTCCAAGTTGAATGATTCAGCGGTCAACTTTCCCCTTTTTCAGATAGTTTCTCCCTGGCTTGCCTCACAGGGTCACTAGACATTACCGTCACCGGGAAAAGATGTGCCGGGGCATCCCCCGCTTGAAGCTGACCTCCCTCTTCATAGTGTTCCGGACAATCACTGCCGTCCTGTTTGCCTGTACAACCGAGGGCTTCTGCAATTTGGGCTCACCAATACCCCAGCAGGTAAGCCCAACTACTCTTCATGGTCCTCTGGAGCATCCACTAAGAGGGCCTTGCCCACAGAAATTCTGGGAAATTTGGGGGTACCCATCACTCTCACTACTTCCCCAGGCCGTAACACGATTGGCTTTGACTCGGTGAACTACACAGTCCCTTGTCTAAACTCGGTATCCAGCCCAATGCAGCCACACACTTCCTCAAAAGCAGCTTGAAACCCAGGTGAATGGGTGATGTTCCCAGAAAACTCTCTCCAGCCTTCTCCTTGCAGGCTCCCATGAGCCTCCTCACAATCGGAGCGTTGGTCCCCACAAGAATTGAAACGCCGCCCTTCTCAACGGGGTCTGGACAAACCATCACCAGTGTATCAAAGACCTCAGCCACTCCCACATCGGCCTTTGAAAATTCCAGCTTCACTGTCAAATAACCATCATACGGATAATCACCTGCACTAAGACCCCAGATCTCTAGTGCACTGAGTGGTATCAATGGTTGTTTACAATATATATTAATGACTTGGATGAGGGAATTAAATGCAGCATCTCCAAGTTTGCGGATGACACGAAGCTGGGTGGTAGTGTTAGCTGTGAGGAGGATGCTAAGAGGATGCAGGGTGACTTGGATAGGTTGGGTGAGTGGGCAAATTCATGGCAGATGCAATTTAATGTGGATAAATGTGAAGTTATCCACTTCGGTGGCAAAAATAGGAAAACAGATTATTATCTGAATGGTGGCCGATTAGGAAAAGGGGAGGTGCAACGAGACCTGGGTGTCATTATACACCAGTCATTGAAAGTGGGCATGCAGGTACAGCAGGCGGTGAAAAAGGCGAATGGTATGCTGGCATTTATAGCGAGAGGATTCAAGTACAGGAGCAGGGAGGTACTACTGCAGTTGTACAAGGCCTTGGTGAGACCACACCTGGAGTATTGTGTGCAGTTTTGGTCCCCTAATCTGAGGAAAGACATCCTTGCCATAGAGGGAGTACAAAGAAGGTTCACCAGATTGATTCCTGGGATGGCAGGACTTTCATATGAAGAAAGACTGGATGAACTGGGCTTGTACTGGTTGGAATTTAGAAGATTGAGGGGGGATCTGATTGAAACGTATAAAATCCTAAAGGGATTGGACAGGCTAGATGCAGGAAGATTGTTCCCGATGTTGGGGAAGTCCAGAACAAGGGGTCACAGTTTGAGGATAAAGGGGAAGCCTTTTAGGACAGAGATTAGGAAAAACTTCTTCACACAGAGAGTGGTGAATCTGTGGAATTCTCTGCCACAGGAAACTGTTGAGACCAGTTCATTGGCTATATTTAAGAGGGAGTTAGGTATGGCCCTTGTGGCTACGGGGATCAGGGGGTATGGAGGGAAGGCTGGGGCGGGGTTCTGAGTTGGATGATCAGCCATGATCATAATAAATGGCAGTGCAGGCTCAAAGGGCCGAATGGCCTACTCCTGCACCTATTTTCTATGTTTCTATGTTTCTATGTAAATGCATCAACTACCGGTTGTAAAGTGAATGGTACAGCAAAGTGACCTCTGACCCTGTGTCAAGTTTGGTCCTAGCATAAGTACCCTCTATCCGTAGCAATACACTGGAGCTTGGCCCCACTAAACCTTCAGGAATAGGAATTTTTTCTTTAGGGTGTTCCTTGATGTATTGTTGGGAATGTGTTCCCCCTGATATGCCAGGCCATCCGCTCATTGAGTCTCTTTTAAATTTTCCCAACATCTCTCTCTGCTTATGTACCCAGGGGCTCACTCTCCGATGGGTTTCCCATTGTTCACACTCCTACCTGAAGTGTCCCTCTTCCCCACCATTATAACAGACAATACCGGCCGCTCCCCTTCTCGCCTGACACCAGCTGCTGGCAGCCCTCCGCATTGTCCATCCCCTTAGAGGATCTGCCTCCCTATCAGCTCCATCATAGGGGGGGGGGCGGTGTGGCCACACCTGCTGATAACAACCGGGACATCTCAGTTTTCAACTCTGCCACGATCTCCTACACTACTCTCTGGGGCAGGCTATCCGTGGTCACTTCACCGCAGGGGACCACTACTGAAGACTGTACCCTGCTGACAGAGCCCTCCTGTGCCTCCAATGCATTCCCCTCCTCTCGTACTTCTCTGATCAGCTCAACAAACGAGGGAAGGGGCGACCCCAAGCGATCAGGTTCTGGGACTGGGTGCCCTTAGCTATCTGGTCCATTCTTAACTGATCCACCTCAGCCACCTGAATGGCCTCCCTGTGCCGCAAGCAATGTAGCTGCCTCTCTAGCTGAAAGATGTAGGCAGAGAGCTTCTCCCCTGCTCCTGCCGCATGTTGTGAAACCCCGCCATGAACTCCAGTGGGCTCCCTGTCGTGCCAAACGCATCTTCCGGTGCTCGCCTGTAAGCAGCAGCAGTGGCAAGGGGATTCTGGGACTTTACAGCTCTCACAACGTCAGCAGCCCACCCCCTCAAACTCTCAACCAATCACTGTCTCTTTACATCATCAGAGCACTGCCACTCATCTAACAACTGAGAGACTGCTCCGCCCACACTCCTCTTCCCCCTCGGGGGTGGGCGTTATTCCAAAGAGCAGGCTGAGCCCACCATAGCTGGGACTTTGGACCTGGGCATTTTTCCATTTATTCGCCAGAGAGGTAAGGGCAGATACTAACTCAAAATTCTCACTCTTCCCGGGGGACGTGGACTCATTAGACATTCCAAATCAGACACTCCTTCCCCTTGCTAAGCAGAAACGAGAGAACCCTGTTTTTGAAGTCTCACCTCCAGCTACGGGAGACTCGACTTGTGATTTGGCCCGCTGTGCTACACTCTCCTCCTCCCGGAAAGTGTGGACAGTGCAGGACACCCCCCCCCCCCACCTCCTGGGGCCCAATAGTAGCAGGCAGTTCCACTACTGTTACGTCAGCACTAATCTGAACTAAAACAAAACCTGTGCTCGCCATTTTATCAAACTTCTGCCCCACAATCATAACTTTGCCTACAGGTTTAACAGTACTTAACAGGCGAGTTAACAATTCATCCGGAATGTGAATATCTACCCTGCTCAACACGCACACATTAGTTACCGGTAACCCCTGTGGATCAACACCACCACTCCAGCCCGGCAGCATCCATACTAGCACGGACTTCAACACCCAACCCACTGGTTCAATGCTCAGGGCAATCACACAGCATCCAACGAAATCAATCCTGGAACGATGCCCCCACAATTATAACCTTAAGGTTCGGCCAGCGGTGTTAGTCTAGGGAAGACAGTCTCTGGCCCTGCCAAACTTGTGAAATCTGAGGTGCAAAACCTCTTGTTGTGTGGGTGCTGCATGATCTGTTCCCCCATCATAAATCAGTACCATGAAGTAACAGACGGTTCACCATATGCAATTAAATGATTTAGCTTTATAATTCTTAATTTAACTAGAGGGTTAGTAAAGAAAAACAAAAAGAAAAGGGCCCCTTTTAATGAAAGAGTCTAATGTGCACATTGGAGCTCATGGTTTCCCATCCGTTAGTTCTCCATTGATTTCCCTCAGGTGTCATTGACTCCCGGCACAAGAAAAAAAAACATTCCCCTCATTGGCCAGCATGCATTCCAAAGCCCCTGTTATCTCTAGTCATAACCCAAACACTACTGCTACAGAACAACCATTACACTAGCAGTGACACCTTTCCCAGGACATTACATAACAAAAGGACTGCATGAAGACAGGTGTCAAATTTAAAACAATTAAGAATGTGGTAAGTTACAGAAGTTTTAACATTTATTTTATTTATATTTTAAGTATTGCTTTAGCTTGAAATACTTTGATTAGATTGTTTAAATACTTTGAGGGACGACCTCATTGAATGTTGAAAGGCCTTGGTAGAGTGGGTGTGGAGAGAATGTTTCCTGTGGTGGGGCAGTCTAGGACCGGAGAACACAGCCTCAGAATAGAGGGGTGTCCTTTTAGAGATGAGGAGGAATTTCTTTAGTCAGGGAGTGGTGAATCTGTGGAATTCATTGCCCCAAGCAGCTGTGGAGGCCAAGTCATTATGTGTATTTAAGACAGAGGTTGATAGATTATTGATTAGTCAGGGTATGAAGGAATATGGAAGAAGGCAGGAGACTGGGATCAGAAGGAAATTGGATCAGCCATAATGAAATGGTGGGGCAGACTTGATGGGCTATCTGGTCTAATTCTGCTCCTATATCTTATGGAAATATTGCCATACTACATAAAAACATGAATCTAATAGCATGGATAAAGCACATTAATGTAATTCATTATGATAAATCAGAATTTACAGGTTGATATTTTCTTACAACATTGAAGGAGGTCCATCTATCAGTGCAACTCCTGACTCCCTTTCCTGCACCTATTTCTCTGTAACAGGTGCTATCAACTCCACACTCATTCATCTGCCCTTAACAACCCTTGGGGCAAATTACCATACCTGATTAATCTTAGTGATGTGAGAGGCACCTTTCACTGTTTTGGGGAGAGCTATGAAGTCACATGGAAAAGATGGAAATTCCATACTGGCTGCATCCTAAGTGAAGATTAAACTCGAGGTACTGGAGCGCTGTGGCACCGCTAACTACTATGCTCCTGTTCCACCTCATTCAGTCACCACAAGAACAAATAAACACAAAGAAATCCAAGCAGATGTAGGTGTCAGGCCCTTCAAGTCTGTCCTGTCATTCGATATGATCATGGCTGATCTATGTTGGCCTCTACTCCTCTCCAGTGCCATTTATCCATACCCCTCTATTCCTTGAACATTCACATAAGATCTACCACCACTTTAAGTATTTCTGGTCTGGTGCCCACCACCCCCCAGGGCAGAGAGTTCCAGAGGTTCACCACTCTTGCTTGAGAACTCTTTCTAAAATGGCCAGTTCCTTATTTTGTAGCTATAACATCTTGTCTGAGACTCTTCCACCAGTGAAAATATCCAACCTCCCCAATTCCCTTAGGATGTTATACGGTTGAATAAAGTCACCCTGCATTTTTCTAAACTCCAAAGACTACAAGCCCTCTTAGTTCCTCTTGGTAGTCAGTCTCTTGGTAGTCAACCCTCTTATTTGCTCTGGTGCGCTGCCTTCAATATTGCTAATACCTCTTGGTATTGGGACCAAAGCTGTGTATGGGATTCCAGAGAAAGCTCCCCAGCACCCAGTACAAATGCAACAAAGCCTGCTTATTTTAAAACTCCAACTCCTTTGCAACAAGGGCAATTTGCCATTTATTTATTTTTTAAAAATACTTCCTATACCTGCCTGCTGCTTTTTGAAATTCATCACCAAAGTGAATGATCTCATACTTCATTTGCCCACACACTCAGTCTATTTAGATCCTGCTGCAGAATCACACTATGCTTATTGCAACATTCCCTTCTACCTATTTTTGTACCAATTAGGGAAACCTTGTGTATTATTCTTCCTCCAGGACACTAAGGTAAATATTGAGCAAACGTGGGCCAAGAACTGATCTCTGTGGTACTCCACTAGTTGCTTTCTTCCAGACTGGAAAGGACTAATTCATTACCACTTTCTGTTTTCTCTGGTATAGTCAGTTTTCAATCAAATCAAACGTTCAAAGACTCAAAGTACATTTATAATTACACAGTATGCAACCCTGAGATTTGTCTTCCCCACTGACAGCCACAAAACAAAGGACCATGGAACCCATTCAAAGATAAAAAATCATTAACCCCACACACAAAAAAAAAACAAATTGTGTAGATGGCAGCAAAATATGCACAAAGTACACAAAATCAAAAGACATATTCAGTTCAGTTCAGGGTACATTATGTGCAGGCGGACTTGATTCAAATTTGCCTAAACTAGCAACAAAAATAGGAGCAATTAGAAAAACTAGAAACACATCATGCATAAATTAGAGCCCACAATTGACGATGCCGTTGATTAAACCTTGCTCCGGCACCGTCCACTGATGGCATGGAGGGAGAGTGAGAGAGATCGTTCAAACACAAGGACCTTTCCTTGGGAGCAGTGAGTGAGAGGGAGAGGGAGACCATCTCCCACAGACACCCTCCTCTGGTAGCAGCGAGTCAGAGGACAGCAGATGGCACTGAGCAGTTTCTCACCTTCTAACTCATTTCTCTGTTTCCATGGGCTTTCAGCCTCCTAGGTGGCAGCTCATCAAATACTTTTTGGAAATTAAAAACTCTACATCTGCAGGCTCCTCTCCATCCCTCTGCATTGCATCCTTAAAGTCAAAGTGGAGCTGATTGTCATGTGCACAAGTATATGTATGCAAATCTTACTTGTGGCACAGTCACAGGCTCATAGCATCATATAAGACAGCAGTTAAAAGAAAAATATAAATTAAAAATAAATTGTACACAATTTTTTTTGCAAGAAAGAACCCAATCAGATCTTTGCATTGCAAACGATCAAAGTAGTCGCAGTATTCCTAACCTGTAATGATTAGTGTTTCAAGAACTGAAGAGATGTGGCTGTTCTTGAACTTGGTGGCGTGGGACTTCAGGCTTTTGTACCTCCTACTTAATGATAGCTGTGAAGAGATGGCCCAGCCTGGCCTGGGTTGCAGGGATCCTTGATGCGTGTTACCTTGCTGAGGCATCGCTTCCTGTAGAACTGCTGATGGTGGTGAGGGATGTGCCAATGATGTATTGAGCAAAGTCCTTTAGTCTCTGCAGCATCTTGTGTCCCTGTCCATTTGAATTTCCATGCCAGGTCATGAAATTGCAAGAAATTTGTGTGCTTTCAGCAGTAATCTGCAGGAGGTTGGTGACAATCTGAATCTCCTTAGCCTTTCCTAAGAAAGGAAAGATGCTTTTGTTATGAGTATATCCATGTGCTTAGCCCAGGACTGTTCCTCTGATGTGTTAATGCTCAGGAATTTAAAGCTGTTGACTCTCTCCATGATCGATTTCCCCAATGTACACTAGTTCACCCTCCTTCCTTTTCCTGAAATCAACAATCAGCTCTTTGGTTGTTGTTTTGACACCACTCAACCAGTTGTCCTATCTCGCTCTGGTAAACTGACTCGTGACCATCTGTGATTTGTGCAACAAAGGTCCTGTCATCGGTGAATTTGAAGAATGGTATTGGAGCTGTGAGCCTGCTGCTGGTGTAGTGGCATCAGCACTGGACTTTGAGTCAGATGGTCCTGAGTTCAAACCCAGCCAGGTCCCAACCTAAGCAGCAGCAGTATCTGCGCGGAAGGAAGGCCTGGCAATCTACTTCCGAATCTTGCCATGAAAACCCTCTGGATCCTATGGTCCATGTGGTTATGAAGAGCTGGACTCGACTTAATGACTGAACAACAACATTGGAGCTGTACTTTGGGAGTTTGAACACAGCCTTGAGGTGCACCTCTGTTAATGATCAGTAAGGAGGAGATGTTGTTACCAACCCTCACTGTTGAAGATCTGCTAACAGGGAAGTCAAATATCTATTTGTAGAGGCCCAGATCCTGATGATGAGTTTGGCTGGGGCGATGGTGTTGAACACTGAGCTATAGTCAATGAGCAGTAGTCCAACATACAGGTTCCTATAGTCCAGATTGTCCAGAGAAATTATATTACCTGGATTTACCTGGATCCAGGTAATCTCTGAGGAACAAGTTGATACAGGCCATAACCAGCTTCTCAAGCCACTTCATTGTGCTTGATGGAACTAATAGTTCAAGCAAGTTTCAGCAACATGATGTTACCTTTCATAAACCATGTTGACTAGGTTTAACTATATTCAGCTTTCCTAAATGATTAGCTACTTCCACTTTAATTATTAGCATCTCTCCAATGTCTGCTGTTTAAATACATGGTCTGTAGTTCCTCGTCTTCTGCCTTTCTTGTTTTTTTGAACAAGGGAGTCATATCGGTTATTTTCCAATTTTCTGGTACTACCCAGAGTTTAACAGGTTATGTAAATCTTCAGTCATTGGGTCCATTCTTGATGCAGCCACTTCTCTTAAAATGCTAGCATACAGTCCATTCAACTCCAGTGACACCTTTAGCCCCTGAGTTTCTCTGATGCTTAATCACTTTGTAAATGGGATTTTGATAAGTTCTATCATGTTATTTGAAATTAGTCTGACTATATCTTGGGGATATTAGCAACACCTTTGATGGTGAAAACTGATGTAAAAAGATTTATTCAATACATCTGCCATTTCTTTACTTACTCTTATTAATTCATCTGTCTCAGAGGTACTGTGGAGAGGATTCTACCTGGCTGCATCACTGACTGGTATGGGGAGTTAGGGGGTAACTACTGCAGAGATCAAAAGGAGATGCAGAAAGTTGTGAACTTAGTCATCTCCATCATGGACATTAGCCTCCGTAGTATTCAAGTCATCTTTAGATAGATACTTTATTGATCCCAAAGAAAATTACAGTGTCACAGTAGCATTACAAGTGCACAGATATAAATATTAGAAAAGAAGTAGAAAGAATAAAAAATAAGTTACCACAAACAGTCTAACAGGAGAGGGTCATCACTTCTCTGGCTGTAGGCTGACTCCATTGTAGAGCCTAATGGCTGTGAGTAAGAATGACCTCATATCGCACTCTTTGCAGTAGTGCATTTGTCTTAGTCTATTACTAAGAGCGCTCCTCTGTTCAGCCAAAGTGACATGCAGAGGGTGAGAAACATTATCCAGAATTGCCAGGATTTTCTGTAGGATCCTTTGTTCTACCACAGTCTCTAATGTGTCTAATTTGACTCTTATAACAGAGACAGATTTCTAATCAGTTTATTGAGCCTGTTGTGTTGATGCCATTGCCCCAGCACACCACCGCGTAGAATACTGTACTGGCATCAACAGACTGGTAGAACATGTGTAGGAGAGGCCTGTCACTCCAAAGGACCTCAGTCTCCTCAGGATGTAAAGGCGACTCTGGCCCTTCTTGTACACAGCCTCTGTGTTGGTGCTCCACTCAAGTCTGTCATCTAGTTCTGTCATCTTCAAAGAGTGATGCCTCAAAAAGGCATCTCCCATCATGAAGGACCCCCATTATCTAGGACATGCCCTCTTCTCACTGCTACCATCAAGGAGGAGGTACAGGAGCCTGAAGACACACACTCGACAATTCAGGAACAGCTTCTTCCCCTCTGCTATCAGGTTTCTGAATGGACAATGAACCCATGAACACTACCTCACTGCTTTTTCATTTTTTTTTGCACTACTTACTTAATTCAACTATTTAACGTATATATAAACTTACTGTAAATCACATTTTTTTCTCTGCTATCATGTATTACGTTGTACTGCTGCTGCAAAGATTTAATATTTCAGTGGTAACATTATAAATATATTATTTGATGAAGCAGCCTTATTCATTTAAAAAATGCATTCCAGGTTAGTTGTAAAAAGAAGTGAATTGCATATGTCATGATGCTACAATATGTCCATGCATCGCTTAAAGTAAAAACAAAATTAAGACCTGTTCTCCTAGGCTCCTGTCTTTTCCTTGCAACTAATTTTTATGTTTTTAAGTTACAATATATACAGTGGTGATGAGGGAAATTTTAACCCCGAGACCATGACCTACCTGTTGAAGCGTAGTGGGACATTCAAGTTTTTAAAAAGCACAGAGAGAAAAAGTTGAGTTAAAAAAAAGAGCAGCAATTTTTCTTTCTTTGGAGCAGCATGTTTTCTGCACAAAAGGAGAGAAAATTAAGTTACAAAAAGTTGGAAAGCAAAAAATCCAGTGATTCCTAAACAGTGGGTAATACTAACTACATAAATAAAAGAAGTTGAAATGACCGCCTTTATTGAAAAGATAGGCATGTTTGATTACACAAGAGGTAACAGAATTTTGTATATTGAACCGTTTGAGCAGTATTTAAAATGGACTAGCTAATGAGAAACAGTTACCAATTTTGCTGAGTGCATTATATTTAAAGGCATACAGTTTGCTTACAAGTTTGACTGCTCCAACCAAACCAGCCAAAATGAACTTTGCTAATATGATGAAAGAAATGCAGGAACATTTAGAACCAAAACCATTGGTGATTGTAGAATCCTTCAGGTTTCTTTAGTGGAATCAAAAGGAAGGGGAGGCCCTGGGCTAAATGATGCACTGAGAGATCATTTAGTTTGTGGAATCTTACAAGAAAGCATTCATAAACAACTCCTAACTGAAGCACAACTTATACAATTAAAAGAGCAGTTGAAATCCCTACATCAATGGAAACAGCAGGCAGACACGGAAAAAAAAACACAAGACGTTAATATCCCTCATGCCAATGGGTCATGAGCATTTGCTTGAGACTGCCTTGATGTTGGGAGTGGCACAGAGTTGATAGCAGGGATTCTCAATGTTTCATCAATTAGCCCACTACATCTCCGAAGGGCTCGATGATAACTTCTGCCATCCCAGAGCCACCCCCCTCCCCACCATTGTGTCCTCCCACTCTCTTGGAGCCCAGGAGATGTTGTTTCACTTGATCCAAAGCCATTGACTGCTCCTTTCTGCCACCTTTGATGTGGCTCTGATGGTCTGCTTTAAAGTCTGACCATGGATCCCCAGCTCCTTCAGCAATTTGATTGTGAATGTGGCTATAAGTCCTCTACAACTTACTTCTACAGGATAGGCTTTGGTTTTCCAGCCCCGTTGATGTGCTTAAGCTGCTAGATCTGCTTAGCATAGCCTCTTGTGCTCATATGCTTCAGCCACTGAACCCTCCCACGCGACTGGGAGTTCCACGATGTAGACGATCTGTAATGAATTGGACCAGAGAACCAAGACTGGCCTAAGGTTGGTGGTGGCAATTTCCAGTGGAAAGGTGAGTGGTTTATTGACATCCATCAGTATTTTCCAGTCACGTGTCATGTGCCTGTTTTTAGCTTATGAGGAAGATTAATTGGTCTTTTCCCTCCCTCCTAGATGAATGCTGCTGGTGTCAGAATATTAGTCATTCTAGGGGGCAAGGAGTTGGTTGCTATCCTCTTGGTCTTGATTGCTGCTGCCAGACTCTTCAGGACCTGGTTGTGATGCCATGTGTATCTACCCTGTGTGAGTCTGGCTTTGCAGCTTGCCAAGATAAAAGACCCCAAGACACAGGAGCAGAATTAGGCCATTCAGTCCATCAAGTCAGCTCTGCCATTCCATCATGGCTGATGGCAGATCCCCCTGAACCTCATACACCTGTCTTCTCACCATATTCTTTGATGCCCTGACCAATCAGGAAATGATCAACTTCCTCCTTAAATATACCTACGGACTTGGCCTCCATCACAGTCTATGGAAGAGCATTCCACAGATTCACTACTCACTGGTTAAAAATTTCCTCTTCATCTCTGATCTAAAAGGGTTGCCCCTCAACTTTGAGGCTGCACCCTCTAGTTCTGGATACCCCCACCACAGGAAACATACTCTCCACATCCACCCTATCTAGTCCTTTCAACATTGGGTAGGTTGCAATGAGATCCCCCTGCATTCTTCTAAATTCCAGTGAGTACAGGCCCAAAACCTGCCAAGCATTCCTCATATGTTAACCTCTTCATTCCTGGAATCATCCTCCTGAAACTCCTTTGGACTCACTCCAAAGACAGCACATTCTTTCTGAGATATGGGGCCCAAAACTGCTGACAAACTGTTGACTAGTGTCTTATAAAGCCTCACTTACCATTATCTCCTTGCTTTTATATTCTATTCCCCTTGAAATAAATGCCAGCATTGCATTTGCCTTCTTCAACCTGCAAATTAACCTTCTGGTTGAGTCTCTAAGTCCTAAGTCCCCTCTGCACCTCAGGTGTTTGAACTTTCTCCCCATTTAGATAATAGTTGCACTATTGTTCCTTTTACCAAAATGCATTATCATACATTTCCCAACACTGTGTTCCATCTGCCACTTTTTTGCCCATTCTTCCAATTTGTCTAAACCCTGCTGTAATCACATTGCTTCCTCAGCACTACCGACCCTCCACCCATCTTTGTATCATCTGCAAACTTTGCCACAAAGCCATCAATTCCATTATGCAAATCATTGACAAACAGTGTGAAAAGTAGTGGTACCAATACTGACTCCTGAGGACCACTACTAGTCACTGGGAGCTAACCAGAAAAGGCTTCTTTATTCCTACTCACTGCCTCCTGGCTGTCAGCCATTCCTCTAACCATGCCAGTATCTTTCCTATAGTACCGTAGGATTTTATCTTGTTAGTAGCCTCATGTGTGGCACCTTATCAAATGCCTTCTGAAAATCCAAGTAAATGACATCCACTGCCTCTCCTTTGTCCACCCTGCTTCTAAGTTTCTCGAAGAACTCTAACACATTTGCGAGGCAATATTTCCCTGCAGAAATGATGTTGACTTTGACTTATTTTATCATTAGTCTCCAAGTACCCCAAAACCTCATCCTTAATAATAAACTCCAAAACTTTCCCCAACCACTGAGGTTGGGCTAACTAGCATATAATTTCCTTCCTCCCTTCTTAAAGAGTGGGGTGATAATTGCAATCTTCTAGTCTTCCGGGACCCTGCCAGAATCAAGTGATTCTTGAAAGATCATGACCAATGCATCTGTTATCTCTGCAGCAACCTCTCTTAGGACTCTGGGATGCAGTCTATCTGGTCCAGGTGACTTATTCACTTTAAGACTTTTGAGTTTGCCTGGCACTTTTTCCTTTGTAATAGCAATGGCTCTCACTGCTGCTCCCTGACACTCATGGACCTCTGGCACACTGCAAGTGCCTTCCACAGTGAAGACAGATGCAAAGTACCCATTAAGTTCATCTGCCATTTCTTTATCCCCATTACTACCTCAGCAGTATCATTTTCAAGTGGTCCAATATCAACTCTCAACTCCCTTTTACTCTTTATATAACTGAAAAAACTTTTGGTATCCTGCTTTGTATTATTGACTAGTTTGTCCTCATATTTCATCTTTTCCTTTATGCTTGGAAGTTGCTGGAATCGGGCTCAGGGCACAAGTTGGGTCCTCACCGAACCACTGGTGGATGTTTTTTGTGAGGAAAGCAGCTCTAATGAGAAAGCTAAGCTTGTTTCCTGCCATCGCTCATCTGTCCTTCCAGCTGACATTTCTCCTCTCAGTGCTTTCTGAGTGCATCCACTGCCCCTGCTCAGCCAGGGAGACAGCCTTTGCACTTCTGTCAGGAATTAGAGTGAGCATGAACAAAATTGCAATGTCTAAACAGAAACTTTCCTGGCAAACAAATTGTGTTACCTTTGTGGCAGGGGCTCACACACACCAGATCAATGCAGGTTTAAAGGTGAGACTCACAGAAAATGCAACAAAGTAGAACACACACCAAGAGCATGTTGGGCAGACAAAAATAAATAGACTGCACAGGGAAGAGATAAAGCTGAACAAATCAAGTTGCAATGTCAAGAAGAATACTAATCTGCATGCTGTTGGTGAAAAATCTGATAATGATGAGAATGACATGGGACTGAGTAGCCTTGAAATTTGAAGTGTGAAAACTTACAATAGACAAGCTACATGGCTTGCACCAGAAGTGAATGCAAATCAATTAAAATGGAATTGGACACTGCCTTGGCAGCTTCAGTTATTTTGCAAAATGAGCCTGAATGACATTTCATAGATACAGACAGACGATGTCCAACTAAGAACTTATATTGGAACAAAGATAACTCCTGTGGGAATGACATTTGTAACAGTGAAATACAACAACCAACAAGCCACACTGGGCTTGTATGTAGTAAAAACAGGAGAGCCAGCATTACACAGACATGAGTGGCTGAGACAACTACAACTTGATAGGAGATCCATCCACTATTTGCATGCCACATCCCCTGCAATAGAGTCGACTGAAAATGAATTAAGAAAGGTATTAGATGATGCCATGGCAGTGTTCAATGGTGGATTGGAAAACTCACACATCAAGCATAAAGTAGTGTTAAATGAAAACGCCACATGCAAGTTTTGAAAAACCTATTTGGTTTCTTATACCATCTGTAATAAAGTAGTCAGTGAGCTGGATCACATGGAGGCTGAAGGAATTCTTTCTAGGTTGAGTGGAGCCCAGGGGCAATGCCAGTGGTCCCAGTAGCCAAGAAGAATCGGTCTGTCTGGGTCCGTGTTGATTTTAGAGTCACCATCAACACAATACCATCCCCATCTGCCATTCCTCCCTCCCCATCGACACAATGCCATCTGCCCAGGATAGAAGATATCTTCACAAACCTTTCTGGAGAAAAACACTTCAGCAAAGTGGACTTAGTGGAGGCCTACTTACACATGGAGACAGAGGAAGAGTCCAAAGTGTTTCTCACAATAAACACTCACATAGGGGTATAGCTTCTGCACCTGCACTCTGGCAGAAAGCTATGGACCAGGTGCTACAAAGCTGCCTAAGTGCTCAGTTTACCTGGATGACATCATTGCTATGGGTGAAGAGGACAAGGGCCATCTCCAAAATCTCAAGACTGTGAGAAAGATTTGAAGATTATGGGCTCAGAGTATGATTCAACAAGTGTGAATTCTTTAAACCACATCGTCCAAGAGAAGCTTGCCTATGATGCCTCACCTTATGGTGTAAGTGCAGACTTGCCACTTGTCTTGAGTGATGGAAGTGAATGCCCCATAGCCTTTGCAACTTCCCTTAGCACTTCAGAGAAAACTTGCACACAGATTGACAGAGAGGCCTTGAGTCTGGTTTGGGATGTAAAAGGAGACAACATACTGGATTTAGATTTGAGAAATGATCTGGTCCAGGTGACAGACCTGATGGTGGGTGGACACCTTGAGAATAGTGACCACATCTCATTAGGGTCTTAAGACAACTAAGAATAAGGATAAAACTGTATCTTGCAGGAAGGTACTAAATTATGACAGGACTATTTACAATAGGATAAAACAGGAGCTAAGGGGTTGTTGGAGTAGACAGTATAATTGATATTTCTTTGTAGTTTAAGTTTTTTGTGCTTGTTTGTATTTTTCTATAGTTAGTTGTGAAGATGTAATTTGATCAGTGTGTTTTCTAGTGACTGCAGTTGCTCTTGTAACAACTTGGTTGTAGTTACACGTAGCACATTATTTGAATAGGGGATATCTGATTGGTTAACTCCAATCTACAAAACTTAAATGGTATTTCTTGCTGCTAGCACATTGGTAGAAGAAGGCTAAATCACGCTGCCTCAGTCCATTGCACAACCAACACCTCACCAGCTACAGTGCTACTGGGTTGTCCCTTGGATCTCCTCAAGTCCACTGTCAGGAGGAGCATACAGGACAAACAACTGAGACAAATTGAGGGCTCTTCATACAAGGAGGTTTGATGTTTGACTCCTGTACCAGCAGTCCTGACTACAGAGGGACTACAGAGGTATCAGAAGTGGGTATGCAGTAAGACTAAGGTTCGTCCATCTTCATTGATGAAGACCTCGACACCATTAGTACTTTTTTTATGAGGTCGAGTTGCTAGCTCGACGCTCAACCCAGCACGGATGGAGAACGTGCAAGGGAGCTGGCCGGATTCCAACTCGGGACCTCTTGCCCTGAAGTCCAGCGCTGATGCCACTATGCCACCAGCTGGCGTTTGATGGTGCCGAGACTAGCGCTTGATTTGGATTTAAGTGAGAGAGAGTTGCGCAGCGTCAGCCTCACTCTCTCTTCCCAATTCCGTTCTGGATCCAGTGGCAAGACAAGAGTTGAGACGGCTGGAGAAAGACTCCAGTCGTCTCGGAAAGACTAAGGGCAGAACTGGACCACTCTCCTACACAGTGGAGATTGTATTTGATATCATTTGGAGAGGACACATCGATCAGTTGAGGAGAGCAGAGTCAATTGTTAGAGAAGAAATGTAGGCACTTCTGTCAGAGCCACTTCCTGCAGTCCCAGAGTCAACTCCTACAACCACCCTGGAGGAGGCAGCAAGTCTCACCTGCCAATCCCAGGGTGATGCCCCCCACCCCACCCCGGTCAGGAAAGACGTTATCACACAAGAGCAGGAAATCCTCCACAATGATTAAATCTTTAGGCCTGAATGGGACAATTTAAAATTTACTCTGCTGTGGATTTCTGTAAACTGTAGTTGTATTACATGGTATGGTGTGTGTGTGCGCGCGTGCTAGCACCAGTGCTCTTTAACATCTTCCTCTTGTGTGTTACCAAGCTTCTCCACAACGAGATTGAAGACAGCAGCAGTGTGGCAGTGGACGTCAGATTAGATGGCAACCTCTTTGACATCAGGAGGCTCCACGCAACCACCAAACTCCATAGAGAGCAGGTCCTGGAGCTGCAGTATGCAGATGACTGTGCTCTTGTGGCCCATACTCCAGAGGATTTTCAGATTGTCCTTGCTGTGGCTGTGAGAGGGTACAGCAGGATGGGGCTGACTGTCAATACCAGCAAGACAGAAGTGGTTTGCCAATGGAGTATCAATGTCCCACCCACTCTACTTGCCTTCACTGTTGGTGATGAAAAGCTGTCAGTAGTGCCATCTTTCAAATCTCTGGGGAGCATTCTCTCTGAGGATAGCGGCATTGACAACGACATCCAGAGCCACATTAAACAGGCATCAGCTGCCTTTGGGAGACTTTGCTGTAGAGTCTTTCAGAACAGGAGCCTTCGTCCCTCCACAAAGGTCACCATATACCAAGTGGTCTGTCTCACCACCCTCCTTTATAGCCGTGATGCTTGGGTAACCTACAGCCGTCACATCAAGTCCTTGGAGCACTTCCACATAAAGGCTGATTTATACTTGTGCGTGTGGGCTACGCTGTTGGCCTGATTTATACTTTTGCGTAGCCTTACGCTGTAGCGAGCATGCATAGTTGTGTCTGCATCGCTCTGCAATTCACTGCCAAAACGCTAGTTGGCGGTGTGGTTTCTATGCCACCGTGTTGAGTTTCTTCATGAGAGACATGGATGAGGAAATGCATTACAAATATTTTGGGATGTCGGCAGGTAGATTTGACAACTTGGTTCATCATCTCCAACCATTTATTTCGCATCAGTGTACAGACATGGCGGGGAAAAGCAGCCGGAAATGCATATGAGGAAATGCGATGTTAGCAAGCAGACCAACCACAGTTGTTGCGGTCTGTGTCACCGCGACACATGAATTACATTTTTGGGGAGGTGCACGTCACCCTACGGCATAGGGTACGCAATACCTACAGCGTACATTTGACGCACAAGTATAAATCAGCCTTAAGCTGCCTCCAGCGCATCCTGGGAATTACCTGGCATGAGCAAGTGCTTCACACTGAAATACTTGTAAAGACCGACTGCAGGAGTATTGAGGCCATGATCACCCAGCGTCAGTTACAGTGGCTGGGGCATGTGATAAGGATGCCCCCATGTCGGCTACCCCACAGACTGTTATACAGCCAGCTACATCATGGTCGACGCTCAGCTGGAAGGCCGAAGAAATGCTATAAGGATCAGATAAAGAATGCTTTAAGGAAGTGCAAGATCAGACCTGAGGACCTGGAGGATGTTGCTGCTGACCGTACCACTTGGCGACAGCTGTGTAGGGACAGGGTTTGTATTCTGGAGATGGAAAGAACAACCAGAAGACAGCAGGACAGACCCAGGAGAAATGCAGCCATGGTTGCCACCACTACTACATATACATGTCCCTCCGGCAATAGAGCTTGTGGGTCCAGGATAGGACTGTATAGTCATCAAAGATCTCACCGTTAAAGGAATGGACGTCGTCATCAGATTTTGATGGACAACCAAAGAAGAAGAGCACGTGTGTGTGTGTGTGTGTGTGTGTGTGTGTGTGTGTGTGGCTAACCTGGGTGGAATGTTGTATATTTAATGTTTTAGCAATACTTGAGTAATATTATAAATATATCGATTGATTGGACATTCTCATACATTTAAATAATTCATTATGGGTTATACTTATGTAAAAATGAGTGAATTGCATACATCGTAGCGTTACCACGTCATATGTACATAGTTCGTTTAGAGTAAAAATGAAACTAAGACCTGTCCTCCTGGGCTCCTGTCTTTTTCTTGTAATTAGTTTTTGTTTTCAAGGTACAAAACATAGCACAATCCACCTGGAAACCAGGTGGTGCCCATCCCAATGGAACAGCTCACT
Organism: Mobula hypostoma; assembly: GCF_963921235.1. Classification (NCBI taxonomy): domain Eukaryota; kingdom Metazoa; phylum Chordata; class Chondrichthyes; order Myliobatiformes; family Myliobatidae; genus Mobula; species Mobula hypostoma. The sequence goes on along the minus strand of NC_086100.1, from coordinate 109,265,648 downwards.
CCTTCCCCAGTGGCATGATTAATGACCCACGAACCAGAACTCAGTTACCTCACACCAAGTTTTGAACCACACACTTATCTCTCCAATCCTATTTACCCTTTGCTAATTTTCTCTTTAGTCTCTTCTTTTGACTGCAGTGCAGAAAACTTGTATCCAAAATCATTAAAATAAGATGTAGTCCGAACAGAATAGGTTTAGGATCTTCTAATTGAGATTATAGAAGCAAACCATTTCTATCATTCAAAATGCAATTAAACAGCATATGGGAGCAGTGAAGAAAGAGGTTCTGATAAGATCTATAATCTCTTACTGCTAATCTTTTCTCTGTTTATTTGGCAGTAGCCTCCGTGCTTACTTAACTGCATGAAAATATTTGGATCAGTCTGGATTGTTTTCAATAATGAATGTTGATTCGGCTGCTGATCCTTGTGTAGCGTGCTTGGGGGAAATGTCAAGAACAATTTGTAAGGGAAGTTTCGGCCTGAAACGTCGACTGCACCTCTTCCTAGAGATGCTGCCTGGCCTGTTGCGTTCACCAGCAACTTTGATGTATGTTGCTTGAATTTCCAGCATCTGCAGAATTCCTGTTGTTTATGGCTAACATTGATCTATTTGCTCAAATGTTATTGAGTTACAGTTTTAATAAGCTTCTGTTTTTCAATTGTTACTGAGTTAGTTTTAATAAATTTCTGCTTGAAATAGATGTTTATGCCTTCTATTCCCGGTTTGACGCTCAGAACATGTTGGAGCCATTTCAGACTCTGATGATTCGAAGATCACAGTCTCTGAAGTCAACGTGCAGGTTGGATAGGGTACCTGGCTACGTACTAAAGACCTGTGCTGACCAACTGGCTGTGTTCACTGGGGTCTTTAACCTCTTGCTTCGGCAGTGTGTGGTGCCCAGCTACTTCGAGCAGGCTTCAATTGTACTAGTGGCTAAGAAAAGCCTGGTGATCCGCTTTGATAACTATCCCCCAGTTGCACTTACATCCACAGTGATGTAGTATTTTAAGAGGCTGGCGATGAAACGGATCAGCTGCCTGAGAAGTGACTTGGATCTGCTCCAATTTGCTTACTGGAGTAACAAGTCCACAGCAGATGGCATCTCATAGGCTCTTCACAATCCTGGAACATCTAAACAGCAAAGGTGCATACATCAGGATGCTGTTTATCAACTACAGCTCAGGGTTCAATACTATCTCCTCAAAACTAATCAATAAGCTTCAAGACATTGGCCTCAATACCTCCTTGTGCAATTGGATCCTGGATTTCCTCACCTGCAGACCCCAGTCAGTTTGGATTGGCAACAGTACTTCCTTCATGATCTCCATCAGCACAGGTGCACCACAGGGCTGTGTGCTTAGCCCCCGCTCTACATTTAGGACTGTGTGGCTAACCACAGCTCCAATGCAAAATTCAAGTTCGCTGATGGCACCACTGTTGCGGGCTGAATCAAAGGTGGTGATGAATCAGAATAAAGGAGGCAGATTGAAAAACTGGCTGTCATAACAACAACCTCTCACTCAATGTCTGCAAGATGAAAGGACAGATTATATACTTCAGTAGAGGGTAACTGGAGGTCCAGCATCAGAGGATCAGAGGTGGAGAGGGTTAGAAACTTAAAATTCCTGGGTGTTACTATTTCAAAGGACCTGTCCTGGACCCAACATGTAAGTGCAATTGAAAAGAGATCATGACAGAGTCTCTACTTCCTGAGGAGTCTGTGGAGATTGGGCATGACATCTAAAACTTTGATAAATTTCTGTAGATGTGTAGTGCAGTGTGTATTGACTGGCTGTATCACGGCCAGGTATGGAAACACCAATGCCTATGAATGGAAAATCCTACCAAAGTAGTGGATTCGGCCCAGTATGTCATGGGTAAAGCCCCCTCAACCAGTGAGCACATCTACATGAAATGCTGTGATAGGAAGGCAGCATCCAACATTGGAGATCCTCACCACCCAGGACATGCCCTTTTCTCGCTGCTGCCATCGGGTAGAAGGTACAAGAGCCTCAGGACTCGCACCACCAAGTTCAGGAACAGTTTCTACCCCTCAACCATCAAGCTCATGAATACACTCAGTTGCCCCAATATTGAAATGTTCCCACAACCAATGATCTCACTTTCAAGGACTCTTTATCTCATTATCTCATGTTCTCGTTATTTATTTATATTTACGTTTGCACAGTTTGTTGTCTTCTGTAATCAGATTAATCTTTCTTTGATCCTGTTATAGTTACTATTCTATAGATTTGCTCAGTATGCCCACAGAAAAATGAATCTCAGGTTTGTATATGTACTTTGATAATAAAATTTACTTTTATTTACAGTGATCAATTTATGTTATAATTTTGCTGTGGTTTCAGAAGATAAATTATAAAAATTTTTGGTAATGTATTGAGTGTGCTTCAGTTTGTCTATATCTAATGACTGCAAATTCCCTTCAGTCAAGCCAACTGACACGCTGCTCGTGAAATAAGTTTGGATGTGAGATGGTGCAGCAGTTAATTACCGGACTAGTAATCCAGAAGTCAGAAGTAGGGACCTGGAAGCCTGAAGGTAAAATCTAGTAACACGGCTGTGGAATTCAGCCAGCTAGTCTTCAATATAATCACCAGAAAGTCTGCAGATCCTGGAAATCTAAACCAATACACACAAAATGCTGGTGGAACTCTGCAGGTCAGGTAGCATCTATCAAAATGAAAAAATAGTTGAGATTTTAGGCTAGACCCTTCTTAAAGACTGAAATGGAAGGGGGAACATGCCAGAAGATATGATGACAATTAAAACCCATCTTGTTCATTAATCCTCCAACAGAGTAATTAAGAACTGGTGCTCGGGCTACTTGTAGGCCAGATCTTACTGCATGATTCATAAACCTGGGATGCAGTTAGTAGATCCACTAGAAATCTTGGTTTTATCCTTACCCTTGAGGTTATCTAAATGGATTTGCACCTTTTGCTCGTGGCCACATGGGATTCCTCTGTGTATTCAAGTTTACTCCCATATCCCAAAGATGTGTGGTTTGGTAGGGTATTGGTCCTAGAGTGGGAGCACTTGATGAGAGACATTGGAGCTGGTGCACTCCACATGGGTGGTGTTGTGTGGCGTCCAAACTGGAGTTGGTGCTGCCCCCTAATGTTCAGCTGGCAGAAGACAAGCTATATTTTGTTTGACTGCAGATATCTGCAACATTCATGGACTCAGCGTCTTGGATGATATATTTTTTGAGCGATTGCATTTTACTGATAAGTGTTATCTTGTACGTGCTACGTGTGCTTTGTGCTGTGTGTGACTGTTGGTACTGTGTTTTGCACCTTGGCCCCATAGTAATGTTGTTTCGTTTGTCTGTATTCATGGGCATTCATGTATGGTTGTATGGCAATTGAACTTGAACTTAAATATGGGGGAATAAAAACTGGGATTAATGTAAGTGGGTAGTTGGGAGTTAGACTAGACGGTGAACCAAATAGCCTGTTTCCATGCTGAGTTGTTCTATGACCTTATCGCGGTCTGCCCTTTGTTCAATTATAGGCATGAATTACTGCTGAAGTTCAGGTTGTTCAAAGTTAGGTGCAGGACCCTTCATTCAGATGGCCTCCTCTCTACTAAGGAAGGCATGGCCTAGCTAGATGTGCAGATCAGTGTTAAATTGGCCTATTTTGCACCCATAATTCCGCTCTCTTTTCATTTGAACTAGAACCTCTGCCTCTTTAAATATAAACAGGCTGAAAGATACTAATTAATTGCTGCAAACCAAAACTGGTCCATTGTCTATGTGGTTTGCGATGTGTACTCGGCTCAGTGGGAGGATAACTATTAGATGCCGTCCAGCTGTGGTATGATGATGTTACACACATTATGCATATCATTCAGAAATGCTCTCATCGACAGATGGTACACTGGGATTAGTGGAAATGAGCATTTATCATTTGAACCTTAACAGTAAACAGATAGAGTGGATAGCCACAAGCAGATTGCAAAATATTGTTGATGTCTGTAACAGCACTTACCATGTAGTGTACCCTGGCTCAATTTGATATCAGACAATATTGCAGTATACAACCAGAAATTACTCTCCACAGACATCCACAAAACAAGAAACCCCACAGAATGAATGAGACACATCAGGACCCTGAAGCCCCCTTTCCCCTCCCATTGAATAAGCAGCAGTAGAAGCATTGACCTTCCCCACTTCTTCACCCACTTGCGTCAACAGAAGCCCCGACCTCCCTCATACTTTCCCCAACATGCAAGCAATAGCAAAAGCGCCCCCTAAAGAGACTTTGATCTCGAGTCCATCAAGAACTACCGTACATCACCCAGCACTTCGGTACATCGTACAGGCTCTCTCTCTCTATCGAAGGAGAGAGAGGCCACTCCTGCAACTACAAGAGGGGAGACCAGCAACTTCCTGTTCCAATGCTACAATCTTCCATGCTGCTTCTCCAAGCCCACCCCACCGAATCGAGGACCAACAGGCTCCCAGAGGAGAGAGAGAGAGTGTGATCGCTCAAGTACAGTGGCCTTTGTCCAACAGCCACACACATTGCCTGCTGTCCCGAGGTTTCAGTCTTGCACAATGCTTCAGTCAGCAACATCAGTGAGGAACTGGGTCATCTACGGGGCCTCTCCCTGAAGGCACACGCCCTCCGGCCCTTTCCCGGAGTTGGCTAAGTGTCAGGCCACGCAGCTGATCCGAAAACTCACCACTTGCGAAGAACTTTCGTTTGAACAGTAAATCACGGGCTCTGACAGAATCCCAAACCACTTGAAAAGAAAAGAAAGGCATAAGAGAAGAAGACTAAGCTGTTTGGTCAATGAACTGGAAGAAGTCACCTGGATCTACAAAAACCACTGGCGCCATCTTTCCCAGCTCCTCCTCCTTCACTTTACCACAACATGACGTCTTTGATAGACAAAACTTCTGTTTAACACTTTTGTTATAAAGTATACAGGTAGCTTTTACAGTGAGATCAGAATGACTTTATAATTTAGTTCATGGAAAACTCCTGACAGTACCTGATACAGCATGAAGACAGGTCTTGGCAAACTTTCATTTGATATTTACACTACTTTTCAGAACTGGCATTTGTACAGTGGAAGTAGACAGAATAATATTTGTCATTTGATATCGATTGAAAACTTTCTAGTTCTGTAGCCTTGGAAAAAAAAAAGGAAACAGGTCCATACTGAATTGCATCTGTCAAATCTGAGGCCAAAAGACAGATTTCTTCTAAAATTACATATGAGTTTTCTAACTCTGCATGGACGGTCCCAAGCCCAGTGGTGAAAGGAGGAGGGTTGGACATGGGGCTAGCAACCCCATTCCATGAAAACCCAAAGCTACAGAAACATCAACAGAAGCGCCAAACACCTCATTCCTGGGAGAGGAAGGATCTTCACTAGCTGATGTATGAAGTTGTGTGGTGGAAGTGGAAGCCACAGGGCCACTCAGGCCTCTATCAGCCCTGGACAGAGGACTCTGGTGAGCTGCTATTGGCAGCCTATGCCCCAGTAGGGGTAATGGGCTCAAAGAGTAGGATATGGGTTTTCTGGGAAGTGAGACCTTCTAAATCTTCATTTTCCAGACTGTAAACTTATTCCAATATTTCACAGAGATGTGCTGCATATCAGACCCAATAACTGATAATATTGGGAGTAATTTGCCTGTCGGAATTGCTTCATTGATTGGTTTTGATCGCGATGATCATGCATTCCAGACTCATGGAGAGGTTTGAAAAGATAACCTAGGCTGACACGTCTGTCTTGATTTGCTTTTGTGTGAGCGTGGTGGTACTCGGGGAAATAGAGGTTTTCCAACCTCCTCCCCTTTACTGAGCAAATGCTGCAAAGTGGGAGTTGTTGAGACAGCAGAGGAAAGGTGTTCTCTCTCAGTAAGTGCAACCAGTTTCTGAAATAGTTTGCAGAGTAGTTTTTACTGCTGTAAGTTTAATGTTGTGGTTACAACCAGTGGTAGATTTTAGCACCGCGTTCCTCACTGAGACTCGCATGATGAACTTCTCACTGAAGACCTTAAGTAGATATAACGTATTTTGCTGAAAGGTCTTCTCTTCTTCCTTCTCCTTCTCCTCTCACCAATCTGATCAAATGTAGCTGAGCAATGTTACATTTTAAGGGGAATATTTACTATCTATCCTCATCTGTCAGACTCTGGTTCGTGCAGAAGCCTAAAGCCATTGAGCAACCTTTGTCCGCCTGCCAGCCTGATTACTTATAGACTGTTGTAACGTTAGACAGCAATAAAAGCACAAGGTGCAGAAGAAACCAGAGTCAGCAAACAAACAGCCTGCGTAAGGTAATGACCCTTTGAAATGTTTCTGGTGGGGGGTGGTCTTTTCTACTTCTGTACAACAGTGTGATGTGCAGAGAGTACATTAACTGAAGCATTTCACTGGTGCCATGACATGCTGTACAACTGGTAAACCTTCACTGAATATTTGCTAAAACTCTAGTGCTCCTTTACTCAGAGATTCCCTGTTCCCTTTGCACCCCATTTTAGAGATTTAAGAGCACCAATAGAGCCCATGGAGGAAACCGGATGCACTCTTCAGAAAGTTGCATCATCATTCACAGCTCTCATTGTTGCTGTGAGGGCCTGGTTAAAATTTCTACTGCTATATTGCAGCTATTTCATTTTAGCAGATTTCTGTAAAAGCACTGGGTTCTGCTGGTAGAATGTTTTGGTTTCTGCTAAAGATGAGGAGTCATGTGGTTCAACTTAGGAATGTTGTGTCAGCCAATCAGGATGGTGGATTGGGAGAAAGTTCTAGAGGGAGATGGCGGGAGAGAGATTTATGACAGACAGCTGTTGGGTTTGTGGTCTTTTGGCGAGAGATGTGAAGAGGAGAGAATCTGGGAAGACGCCTGGAGGATCTGATCTGAAAGGGAGACCATATTGCACAAAGTGTGTCATGAGATGAAGGAGTCCATGAAGGGAAGTTCTACCTGTGGTTGGTGATGAGAATTCAGCGCTGTGAGTAAAGTGGTATACCCAACATCTACAGACATGAGCTCCAATGTTTATGTGCACATGTAGACCAGTCTAATTGTACTGGGTCCTTTTATTTTTTTTTCCTTTTTCTTTTCCTATTGACTGACAACACTGAAATTGATAAATATCCTTTTTTAAAAATAATTTTATATGGTGAACGATCTGTTATTTCTTCGTGACCGATAATTATGCATGGGTAGTATTTATACAGCATTCACTTGAATCAAGGTTCCTTTAATCAGTTTTCCAAATGTTACTGTTTAATTGAACCCCAAATCATACCGACCCTAAACGTACAGTATATTTTTTATGAAAGGTGACTTTCTCACTGCTGATTGCACAACTGCTAGTAGAGTTAGCTAATGAGGCGAGTTTGTATATGAGCCCTGGCAAGAGGGTTACATTGTGTGGGGGCTTCGTCTGGGTTTTTGGATGCTGTGTGACTGCTGTTTAATGATCAATTAAGTGGTTTGTGTGTTTAGGTCTGTGTTTAAATCAGTGTTGGGGAAAGTGATTAAGGTACTTTATTAAGGATGCTGCAGGGATTAAAGTTCGGTGCGATTCCAAGAGGTTATCCACAAATAATGCTTGTGTTCTGAGCGGGTTGGATATTTGAAGCCCCAATGAACTGCTACTCAGAGTGCTGAGTTCTGTAAAAGTGTTCGGGAAAGTTACACTGGTTGAACAGGATTTTGACTAATTGGCTGGTAAGGATGTCATGTTAGTCCAAACTAGCAGTGACGTGACTGAACTCATGCTGCCCAATATGTTAGGAGAACCTGGAGAAATGGCGCCATGGGCAGTCCATATTTTTAGAGAAGGGGCAAGTGCAGCCGGGGGTGCAGAATTTAAAGATGAGTTGCTTGTAGCTGGGGGTGAAGACTGTAAAGACGAGTTGTTCTTGTTTCTGCAAAGTGAGGGAAAGGAATTATCTGATGTGAAAAGTCTAATGGGTCCCTCAGCAGTTGATGGAAATTCTGAGCTGGCTTTGGCAATTATATCTCTGATGGATAAGTGCCAAAGGGTACCTGCTGTCGTAGGCTGAGAAGGTTCTCTGGAGTCGAGCCCACCCCCAACGGGGAAGAAGAATATGAGGCTTGTTCAGATGAGTGGCAGAGCTCCGATAATGTGAAAAGACAGCGAATGGGAGAGAGTCTAAAATGTCTGGTGGTGAGGACCCTAAAGGCAGGGAACCCTTTGGTCACATCCATGGACAACATACAAGCACTGGAAAATGTTTTCGGCATGATGGACAGTCCAGCGGAGCTTATGTTGAGTTTCAGGCACACATTCCAGCAGAAAGGGGAGAAAATTTCTGCTGACATTTTCAGGCTAGAGTGACAACTGTATTGTTTGTGCTGAAAAGGGGCCATTCAACTGGCTGAGATAAACTGGTTAAGGACGGGGCAAGTTGTGAATGGCACGCTGCCACACAATGTCATTGCTTTAAGCCTTCAAATGACTCATAAGATGTCCCCCCCCCCCATTTGTTGAGCTGATCAGAGAAAAGAGGAGGAAAACATGATGGAGGAGTAGGAGGCCTCCACCAGTGGGGCAAAGTCCTCAGTAGCAGCCTCTGTTGCTGAAGCAACACCTGATGTCACACAAGTGGGAGTTTTGAAGGATGCAGAGAAAGGCCTGCAAGCAGAGTAAGCCAGAGAATCAGTGTTTACATCTTACAACCATACCGCCCCCCACACCTTGGGGAAGAAATGGAGGGTAATGAAAGGAGCAGAAACAAGGTTTATCTTTGCCCTTCGGAGCCTTTCAGAGAATGATAGGATACAAAATGTGAAGAGGCCTTTCAGCTGCTGAAAAGAGTTGCTGACTATAGAACCTTTACTGGCCTTTGCAAACCCTCAGTTGTCATATGTGCTGCATATCAACGCCAGCCATGAAGGTTTAGGCAGTGTTTCGTATCAGGACCAAGGTAAAGGGTTAAGACCTGTTGCTTTCATCAGCTGGAGTCTGTATGGAGTTTCTGGCATTGAAATGGGCCATGGTGGATAAGTTACATGGTGCCAGGTTCGAGGTGAGTGCTGACAACAATCCACTGACTTAGTGTATATTCTGACTTCAGCAAAGTTGGACACCACCGGTCATCGCTGGTTGGCAATGTCGTCTGCTTATGATTTCAGCCTTAATTGTCGACCAGAAAGTCAGAACGTTGATTCTCCTGGAGTACACTTAAGGTGCTGGAAGTGGACGGAGATTGGGAGGGTGTTGCTGCCTCTAGTGTTAAAGTAAGTTGCTGGTTTCCCCATAATGAGGTAAATAGAGGCAAGGCTATAGCATGGTAGAGCTGTGGATCATTTAGGAGCTTCTAGTCATATGCCATTCCACAAGCACTTTGTAACTTGACCACCCTGGATAGGAAGCAGCAGCCCAGCGAGATGACCCTTGTATAGATACCATTTGGTCAGTTGTCAAAGGGGTTATGACCAAAGTTGAGAAGACAAAACACCCTAACATACCCATACTGATTAGTTAATGTGACAAACTGGAGATGAGGAACAAAGTTTTATACAGGGTCACATCCAGATGAGTCTCGGTGTTCCCAATTGGTTTTGCCTGAGAAGTACCAGAGGATTAGGCTAAAGTCACTTCATGATGATGCAAGTCATTTGGGGTTTGAAGTTGAGAAGTCAAGGACCGCACCATATCACTCTCAGGGTGACCCTCAGCCCGAAAGGTTCAACCAGACATTGCTGGACATGCCTGGAACCCTGGTCGCAAACAAGATGAAAAAACGGAGCCAGCATATTGTGCATTTGGTACACTGCTACAACTGTACATAGAATGAAGCTACTAGATATTCGCTCTATTATTTAATGTTCAGGCACGAAGTGAGATTGCCTGTAGATCTCTGTTTTTGACCCAATGGTGACGACACATCTCAAGTATGTGTCTGACATGAGGAAAATGTCAGACACATACTTGAGCTAGCAGTGGTTTCTGCTACCAAGCAAAATCAAGGAAACAAGAGGAGATATGATCAAAAGATTAAGTTCTCTCAACTGATGCCTGGAGACAGAGTTTTGATAAGAAATTTGGGGCTACTGGGGAAACATAAGTTGGTTGACCACTGCGTATCTACACTTTATGTAGTGGAGTGCCAGATGCCAAATGTGCCAGTTTTCCGGGTGAAGCCAAAGGATGGGAATAGTCCTGTCAAAATTTTCCATTGGTATCACCTTCTACCCCTAAGGCAGGAAGTACGTGTTGACCCAGACCCTGACATGGAACCTACACCTAGCAGGAGAATTCTGCACAGGAGGAGGAGAGCAGAAAGGCAACCAGCTGGCAATTGTGTGATTTCAGTGGGAAGACCAGAAGAGGAACCAATCACTGAGTACTGTACAGGATGAGAAAATGGGAGTCTGGTATGCCTTACCTTGTGAAAATTCATAATAAAAATTGATGAAGAGATGTCTGACTCTCCCAGCCCTGACTCGGATGTAATGGGGAGGACTACCGGTGAACAGTCAGATGTGAAAATAGACAGTGAGGGGAAACTGGGCTCCAATATGATTGGGGATGAAGCTGAGCTCAGTCAGGTAGCCAGCAGTCAGGACTCGCAGCAAGGTACAAGTGGAGAGGCCTCCCCAGGTGAACCGGAAAAGTCAGAAGAAGTGTCTAAGGCTGAGTAAGCTGACGATGAGATAAAAAGGTTTCAGAGAGTCAGGAAACCCCCAGGTAGGTTGGCATGCACGGGGGAAACAGAACGATGCATCTATCCTAATAGTGAGGTACTGTATGTTACCTCCATTTACAAATGGATTTGGGAGGTCCTGAAATCACAAAATTAATTTGAACACTGTGTTAATAAAATTGGTTTAATAAGGTCCAAAGTTATGAGGACCTAACTATTTTTGGTGGTGGGCTGGAAATTGGAAGGCCTCGGTTATGATTTCCACTGCTATGCTATAGCTATTTCATCTTAACAGTTTTCTGTAAATGCAATGTGTCCTGCTGGGTAGTTGTGGTCCCAGATGATGGATGCGGTTTTCCTGTAGAGGTGTTCTGTGCAGGTATGCTCAGTAGTAGGGAGGGCTCTGCTAGTGATGGACTAGGCTGTAGCCTTGATTTTCTGTTTAGGGACACAGTGTTTATAGTGTTTCTATACCAGACCGTGATGCAGCCAGTCAATACACTCTCCACGACCCATCTACATAAGTCTGTCAAGGTTTTAGATGTCATGCCGAATCTTTACAAACTCCTAAGGAAGTAATGGTGCTGCTGTCCCTTTTTCTTAATTGTCCTTACATGCTGGGCCCAGGACGGGTCCTCTGAAATGATAACACCAAGGAATTTAAAGTTGCTGACCTTCTCCATCTCCAATTCTGCAATGAGGACTGGCTCATGGACTTCCAGTTTCCTCCTCCTGAAGTCAATAATCAGCTCCTTGATTTTTCAGACTGAGTAAGAGATAGTTGTTTTGGCACCACTCAGCCAGATTTTCAATCTTCCTCCTATATGCTGAATTGTCACCACCTTTTGATTTGGCCTACACTAGTGGTGGCATCTGCAAACTTAAATATGGTATTTGAGCTGTACTGAGGCACACTGTCAAAGTGTAAATTGAGTAGAGCAGGGGGCTGAGAACACACACTTGTATTGATGGAGATTGTGGAGGAGATGTTGCCATTCTGAATTTACTGGGGTCTACAAGTGAGGTCATGCAGGATCCAATTGTGATATGAAGGTATTGTCTGATTATGCTAGGCTTTGTGTAACAGGGTGAATGACTTCCCAATGTTACTTAACATAAATATACTCTCTTTAGTCTTTTAGTCATCTACACAGACATGGATTATCAGCAAATAACAATGAATATTTATTATGAGCTTAAACCTTAAACAGCTTGTAATTAAATAAAACATTGCCACTATAGAAGTAATAAATCACTTTTTTTTTACAGGACCAGCTGTTATTTACCTTAAGTGTAACGTAAAGTGGCCCAAGGCTGAGTTTATTTTTCCATTTAATTATGGTGTCAGATACTAATCTAACTTGGTAGCTGGTAAAAATACAATACTGGATTAAATTCTGGCCAATTTATTTTTGGATTCATTTACCTGAGACAGTGGAGTTCTCTGGCATTTCAAGGCTCTGTGGATTTTCTTTTATATTGTTAGAAGTTTTATACTGGATAACTCATATTGTTGAAATGTCAAAGATATCCTTTGCGCCAGTTCCAAAGCTAATATTTCCATAACCTTTGCTAGGGTGCCTTGTAAAGGCTTGATGAGATTGTAATACTATCTTAGGATACCCACTCTAGGTTACCTTTAGCCTACCATGAGAGGGATTGCTATAGATGACACAGAAGCAATAGCCTTTACACTCTGCCATTTTTTAGTTCCCAGTTATCATGCTGTCCCTGGGCAATTACCACACATCCTCAATGAAAAAGCCACCAAGGGGTAATACTTGCAGGCCCTTTCAAAACGAGGGGATTGCCATTAGCCTGCTTTAGTTGCTATCAATTCAGGCAGCCTGCCTCTTTTGAGGTGCATGCTATTTGCATAAGTAGTGATGCTGGTAATACTTGCTGGACTGCTCACTGCTTTCATATTTCAACACAGGGTCAACACTGTAAGTGATATACACCGACTGAAGCCAGCAGGCACCATTTGAAGATATTATGCCCTGTTGGCAGAATGTGGTGAGCGGTACTGTCAAAGTGATGACAGGGGCTGACATCATGTGTTTTCGACTCTGCAATGGATGTCCGAGCAGAGGAGATGATAACAGGAAAGGTTACATTTATCTACAAAAGGTTCCCCTGACCAATACCAAAAAGGCAGTGTGGTGAGCAATGCCCTAACACAATCCCTGAGATCAATAAAAAAAAAACACAACAAAAATTTGGGCAGCATTGATCAAGGTCAGGAAGTCTATTTTGAAAAGCTATATCCCAGCAACTTCCCCATCAGCACTGCACATAGCTTCCTGCCCACACTCCCATCACTCATCTCCAAATGATCCCAAATTAGGACTCATCAGAAATAAGCGTTACTGCAAACCACTCAGGTATCATGGCTGCATATACGTGCCTCCAGCTTTTCAGCAATGGCAGCCAAAGGTATCAGATAGCACTGTATCCCCTCACTTTTGGACAGGATAGCGCTGAACTAGGGTGAACAGCCTGATCCACATAATTTCATATGACACAAAAGATGTGCTCCTCTACCACTCACACTGAGGGGAATTTACAGTAGCCATGACTTTGGGTATGGGAAGAAGCAGAAGCACTTGGACGAGGTCCTCACAAAGCTCAGGGACCCCAGTGCCTCAGACAAATCTGATTCCCCAGGGGAAAAACTGTATTCAAAAATTTAAGTATGGACAACTGACAAACACAGGCCAGTCAGTTTAAATTTTGTGATGGTGAATAAGGGGAAAAAAAGATTAATAGGCATTTGTAGAAGTCCGGGTACATAAACGAGTGTCTTAGCACAGCGGTCCCCAACCACCAGGCCACGGACCGGTACTGGGCCGCAGAGCATGTGCTACTGGGCCGTAAGGAAACGACATGAGTCAGCTGCACCTTTCCTCATTCCCTGTCACGCACTGTTGAACTTGAACATAGGGTTGCCAACTGTCCCGTATTTGCCGGGACATCCTGTATATTGGGCTAAATTAGTTTGTCCCGTATTTCCCCCGCTAAGGTAGAGCGTTCCTATGAAACTGTTCATGCCAAAATGGCGTAAAGTGAAGAAGCAATTACCATTAATTTATATGGGAAAAATTTTTGAGCGTTCCCAGACCCAAAAAATAACCTACCAAATCATACCAAATAACACATAAAACCGAAAATAACACTGACATATGGTAAAAGCAGGAATGATATGATAAATACACAGCCTATATAAAGTAGAAATAATGTATGTATAGTATACAGTAGTCAGGAAGATGAAGGCAAAAACGATTTGTGGGTAGAGAGAAAAATCGTCACGTACGCGCATGTGCACATCACATGCGCACATCACTCATGCGCACACATGTGCCCAAGCGAGGCTTCATGGTCATGGTAGTCTTTCCTGGGGTAAAGCGTCCCGGGATTTGACTGCTACTTTTGTCCCTTATTTGGGAGTGAGAAAGTTGGCAACCCTAACTGTAAAAGACATGTTGAGGTGAGTTTAACCCTATTTGAACACCCCACATCCCCCGGTCGGCCAGTCAGCAAGAATATTCTCAACATTAAACTGGTCCACGGTGCAAAAAAGGTTGGGGACCCCTGTCTTAGCAGGTCAGGCAGCATCTTCTTTGGCTCTGCTTTACTTGTCCTGCCTCGCTTCTTACCAGCCACCTCTTTGATAAACTAGTAGAAGATTTTTGGGCTCCCTTTTATAGTTACTCCATCTCAAGGTCTTCTTTTTCCTGCTTTATTTTCTTCTTCATTTTCCTCTCAATTGATCATGTGGAAAATATCATGCTCCTTCCTTCTGTGCTTTGTTATATTTTCTGTCTTGCTCATCACCCAAAGACTATGTAGTCAGATGAACTGGTAACTGCAGTGTGAGGCTGATGAAAGAGAAGCAAGTTTTATGCATTTTAGACTTTATTTAAGAGGAGGTGAGGGAAGGTGGCATAATTTTCCCAGCAGAAGCTCAAAAAGGTATAAGTGTTTGACAAATGGAGCTCTCAAATACACACCATCTATTTCAGCCAGAACTACAACCTCTGAAGGCTGTGAATTTCACCATAGTCGCCATCTTTCACAGATTCAAGAGATTCTGATGCTGGAATCTTGAGCGACACACGTCAAATACTGGATGAAGTCAATAGGTCATGGAGGGAAATAAATAGTTGACGTTTATTAGGTGCTAAAAAATGGGAGTTAGGTGCTAAGTTAAATTACAGGACCTCCAGGGTTGTCATCACAGGACTGCTACTCTTGCCATGTGCTAGTGAAACCAGAGATAAGAAGATCATACAGTTTGACACATGGATAAGGAGATGGTGAAGGATTGAGGGCTTCAGATTTTTGGATCATTGGGCTCTCTTCCAGGGAAGATGAGACCAGTACAGAAGGAACAGTTTTCACTTGAACTTGAGGGGGACTAATATCCTAGTAAGAAGGTTTGCTAGTGCTGCATGGGGTGGGGGGTGGGCTGGTTTAAACTAGAGTTGCAGAGGGATGGGAGCCAGAATGCCAAAACTGATAGCGGAGAGGTTGTAGAGAAAACAAAGTCAGGAATCAAAAGGTCGAGCATGGTGGGACTAATTTCTGAGCTGTTCAAGGAGTCTTGGAGGAAAGGTGGTGAGCTTAGGGCATGGATGAGCACATGGGATTATTACATTATACCCATTAGTGAGACTTGCTTGCATGAGGGGCAAGACTGCTTGATCATTTTTCCAGGGTTTTAATGTTTTAGATGTGATGGAGCATGAGGGATTAAAGGGGGAGGGGTGGTATTTCAAGTCAGCAAAAATGTCACAGCAGTGCTCAGTCAGCACAGACTGGAGAGCTTGTCCAGTGAGGCTTCATGGGTAGAACTGAGAAGTAAGAAAGATACGACTATGTTCATGTGATTTTATTATAGACCACCCAAGAGTCTATGGGATTTAAAGGAGAAAGTTTTTAGAGAGATTGCGAACCATTGAATTGCACACAATTCATTATGGGTTTTATGTAAAAGTAAGTGAATGGCATACGTCATCACAACACCACATCAAATGAGCTCACCTCACTAAAGTAAAAGTGAAGTAGGCACACATTATCTCCCAATTCTGTGTTTTTCTTTCAATTAGTTTCATGTTTTAGAGTCACAAAATGTAACAGTTACAAGAAACATAAGGTTGTGATATTAGGCGGTTTTAACTTTCCACATATTGACTGGGACTCCTTTACTGTTAAAGGGCTGGACGGGTAGAGTTTGTCAAATATGTTCAGGAAAGCTTCCTTAATCAATACGTAGAAGCCCCAAACAGAGAGAGTGTGATACTAGGGAATCAGACAGGGCAAGTAACAGCAGTTTGTGTTAGCGAACACTTTGCATCTAATGATCATAATGCCATTACTTTCAAGGTAATTATGGAAAAGGATAGGTCTGGTCCTCGGTTGAGACTCTAAATTGGAGAAAGACCAGTTTTAATGGGTTCAAAAAGGATCTGGCAAGTGTGTTTTGGGCAGGCTACTTTCTGGAAAAGGTGTACTTGGTAAGTGGGAGGCCTTCAAAAGTGAAGTTTTCAGAGTACAGAGTTTGCATGTTCCACCAGACTAAAAGGCAAGGATAACAGGTAAGCTAACAGGAACTCGGTGTTTGAGAGATATTGAGGCCCTGGTTTATAAAAAGAAGGCGGTACATTGCAGTTTAAGGAAGGTAGGAACAAATGAGGTTTGAACTCTTTATTTCATGAGGAGTATAAGAAATGCAAGAGAACACTTAAAGAAATCAGGCGGTCTAAACAAAGGCATGAGGTTTCTCTATCAGACAAGGTGAAGGAGAATCCCAAGGGCTTCTACAGATATTTTAAGAGCAACAGGGAAGCAAGGGACAAAATAGGTGCTCTGGAAGATCAGAATGATCCTCTATGTGTGAAGCTGGAAGAGATTGGGGGCAGGGGATGTTAAGTGAACCTTTTGCATCTGTATTGACTCAGAAGACAGACAGACTCTATAGTTGTGAGGTAAAGCAGCACAAGGTCATGGACCCTATACAGATTACCGAAGAAGAGGTGTCTGCTCTCCTGAGGCAAATTAGGCTGGATAAATCTCTTAGGCTTGACAAGGTGTTTCCTTGGATCCTGTGGGAGGCAAGTTCAGAAATTGCAGGTACTTTTAGCAGAGATACTTAAAACATCCTTAGCGACAGGAGAGGTACCAGAGGACTGGAGGATAGCTAACGTTATTCTGTTGTTTAAGAAAGGCTCTAAGAATAAGCCAGGAAACTATAGGCTGGTGAGCCTGATACCAGTAGGAAAGTTATTGGAAGGCATTCTGAGGGACTAGATATGTAAGTATTTGGTCAACATGGACAGATTAAGGATAGGCAGCATGGCTTTGTGTGTGTAGGTTGTGTCTAACCAGTCTTACAGATTTCTTCGAGGAAGTTACCAGAAAGGTTGATGAAGGCAAGACTTTAGCAAGGCCTTTGACAAGGTCCTGGAGGTTGCCCAAGAAGGCACAGTCGCTTGACATTCAAGAGGATGTCGTCAATTGGATTAGACATTGGCTTCATGGGAGAAGCCATATAGTTACCTCTCTGACTGGAGGCCTGTGACTTGTGGATTTCCACAGGGATCGGTGCTGGGTCTGTTATTGTTTGTCATCTACAGTACATTAATGATATGAATGATAATGTGGTAAACTAGATTAGGAAATCTCAAAGTTCAATGTTCAGAGTAAACTTATTATCAAAGTGCTTATATGTCATTGTTATATAATGCTGATATTCTTTTCCTGTGGATTGTAACGTTGAATCAGGTTCGTGGGTCTAGCAAGTGAGACAGAAAACACTGACTGCGAATAGATATATTCATCAGTTCTTTACAAACAATAGAAATTGATCAAACATTCATGTTACCCAAGTTACAGAAACTAGAAAGCTGAATATTCAGCAAACATTCAACAAATATACTTAGTTAAAAGTGGTTGCAGAGCATACCTTCCCAATGGTCATGTCCACCGCTTGCCTTAAACAAAGGAAGAGAGACAGAACCTCCCACACGTGCTCTCTATATACGCAGGATATTTGAAACAGGCCACCAGGTAGCATTTGAAGTTTCTAAACTTGACGGAAGCGACTTTCGGCAATCAAAGTAAGCCACACACTCCACCCCTTGAAAGTTGCTAACGTGATGCTCCATCTCTCAGACTAGTATGAATCTCGCAAACTCCTTAAGTTACATAAAAAACATAAAAGCACAACACCCAGTACTATTAACCCAATAGTTACCTCCCAGGATACTACAGTAGTCCGCCAGCCTCCCTGTGCCCCAAAAGGCCCCCAGCCCCACCCTGGAGTGTAATAGCCTATGGGCAAGTCCCCCCACTCAGTCTTATACACTGACTCTCAGTTCTGATCAACCAGGTGAGTGATGGTACCTGACCCATCAGGAATGTCGGTCCCGATGAAGAGTCTCGCCCAACGCGTCGACCATACTCTATATCCTGGCCTGCTGAGTTCCTGCAGCATTTTGTGTGTGTTGCCAGGAATGTAGGTGCAGCACTCTTGACCAATAACAGTACAAATGCCATCTTGCTTTGTAATACCCCTCTTACTGATGAGCATGGACAAGGTGCTCCTCCGGGCCACTGTGCTGGCAGACATACGACGCCATGGGTAGACCTTGGAACTGCGTATCCAGTAATTACCATTCAGCGTCCAACAAGTGCCCAGCTTCACAACACCATTTGGCATAGACATGGCCATCCCAGGATACTGTTCCTGCTCACATCTGTCATTCACCTTGCACCTTGTACCTGTACTCAATATACCACCTACACCAACACTCTGTCAGGTGTGGAAATCACTTTTCCAGTCAGGACCTTCCAATTAAACAAGTAGTACGCAGAGAAATACCAACCCCTAAAGCACTCACTCCACCAGGGCTATTTAAGGCTCAAGTCCCTTAAGGCTGTTACCATATCTGGGTTGAGATTGACTGGAATAGACAACCCCCTCCCAACTGCCCCAAACGAGAATGCCAAAACCCGAGATGCCAGATAATTTCTCCCAACAACTTTTTTCCTTGTTAAAGGGCTCAATATCAGTGCCATCCCTTCCACGATGTAGTAAGCAGTACTGATACAAGTTAAGCAATCCAGTGTAAAAATTCAAACACCATCCCTAGGAATGTATCACAGGATCTCCCAGCACTTGTAAGCATCCACTACTTTGCCATTCTGTAATGCAGAGAGATACAAATGCACTCACTCACTCAGTTACTGAGTATTTAGAAAACACAAAAGAATGATAAGACTACTGAAATTGCTCTACAAATGCTCAACTTCCTTTGGAATGTGCACATCTCAAATCCAGAATAAAGTTGCCCAAATTTCAACTCAAATTTCCCTCTTCTGCATACTCGAAATAATTGAATTGCTGTACTTATATGATGACAAACAAATGGTGCCATTAAAGACAACACTACCCCTTTTATTGGCAAAGTAGCTGCCATAACCACATGTCCTATCTTTCTAGAAGTTAGTTCAATATCCTCCAGTGGTCTACCACTATCACGGAATAACGCTATGATAAAAGATTATAGGCATAGAACTTAGTACCCTTCTCTACAATGCTTCATTCAGCTTGGGGTTTTAAAGTCCATTCAGTAAGAGAATGATACTTAAGTTTAACCCCTGCCGTTACCCAATCCCATCTTGCTCGGAGGAAGCAAGCAACATTTTTAGGGCATTATTGATTGTGTGTTGGGACGATATGTGTGTGCGTCCATTGTGAGTGATGAGGACCACTGACATCTTTGGGTGGGTGTGCTTGTGATGTCGTGACTTGCGCATGAGTTTGATTAAAGTGAAGGGGAGTTACGCAGGTCGTCAACATCACACTCTTGACCTAGTCTATTTGGATCCAGCGACAAAACGAAAGTCAAGACAACTGGAGATAGGTCAGGGTGCAGTGGATGACAAGGATGATCTATGTGTCTTGTGGTGCTCTTCATACTCCACAACACATACTGGGAAACTCCTTGCTGCCCATTGAACGAGTTGGTGGTTTCCTCTGCGTAGTCTACTGAATCCAGTCTTCACATGCTTTGGGTAGGCAAGCCCAAAGTCACCAAGGGTTCATAAAAAACCCCAACGGCTACTCTCACCTGGTTTGACCAGCCTGTTGAAGCCATTGCCCAAGGTGTGCCCCGCTGTTGCATGCAAAGAGCTTACTTGGAGTCACAGGTGAGAGCTGAGTGCCGGGTGAGAACCAAAGGTGGAGGGCCTACCTCAGAAGGTGTGACAGGTCTTCAG
This sequence comes from Mobula hypostoma, assembly GCF_963921235.1. Classification (NCBI taxonomy): domain Eukaryota; kingdom Metazoa; phylum Chordata; class Chondrichthyes; order Myliobatiformes; family Myliobatidae; genus Mobula; species Mobula hypostoma. Next base: position 109,245,696 of record NC_086100.1, on the reverse strand, counting down.
ACCAGAGGTGCTACCCCTCCCTGACACCCTATACACACCTAAGACACCCATCTCTCTGTTAGATAGGCTCACTCTGGTACCCCCCCTCATCCCATATCCCCATACCTTCAATAACCATGCAACCAGACACTCCCCAGCCTTTTTGTCTGTATCTATCCCGTAAACTCACTAATTCCCTCGTGGAGAATTCTCTGATCTCTGTTGTCTCGAAGGTGTCCATTGTAATATCCCCCACTCATTTCTGAGCCTCCCCCCCTCCTCCTACTGAGAGGCAGAAGCCGCGGGCCAATGCCTTGCAAGGCAGTGTGGGAACACATAATCGCTGGCCCGGCCTGTACTGTTTCGGACACACAAGGGAGAGGGCGATTATTTCAAGAATTAAACCAAGGGGTCCATGCTACCATCTCTCCCTCATTTTCATTACCTCGCCAGACATCCCCATCCCCCAGTCCCACAGTAGGATCATCACCCCGCCTCATCATGGCTCAAAGCTGAACAGGGTCGGGCTGCCAGCCAGCTCGGCACGCAGCTCCTAAGTGTTGTAGCTTCATCAGCTGACAAGCTATTTCTATTCTTACCCTCTAAGTTTGCAAACTTACTCTGAGTCATCAATTGTGATTCTATCAGAATAATAGAACGCTGACTGAAATTTTCCAATTCACTCTTAAGGCTTGCTATCATTTTATACTCACGTCTTGCAGTCGCTGCCAGAAAGCATCCCGCCAGCTATCCTTTCTCATGGAAGGACCCAGCGATCTAAGCATGGAAACAATGTGATGCCCCATTTCAACCCTGGTAAAATCTAATTGATCTGACCAATAAGCCGGCACTCTGTAACCCACCAATAGGTTAACAAGACTTCCAACACCTTCACTATTATCTGTCCACCCTGGGACTCTCAAATGGAGGGCCCTCTCTTTTAAATAACCTTTAACAGAAATGTATTTCTGCTCAAAAAGACAGACCCTGCTTGCTGCTTCAAAATGTAGCATAGAATCAGGTTTGTGTGTTTGGTGAGTGAGACAGAAACACTGACTGTGAATAAGTATATCAATCATTTACTTACAAACAGTAAAAAATGACCAAACGTTCATGTTCCCTAAGTTACAAATGCTACAAAGCTAAATATTCAACAAATATACTTAGTTAAACGCATGTGCAGAGCATACCTTCCCAATGGTCATGTCCACCGCTTGCCTGAAACAAAGGAAGAGAGACAGAACCTTCCACATGTGCTCTCTATATACCCAGGATATTTGAAACAGGACACCAGGAAGCTAACCAATGGGAAAAGCAGCTGCAGTTTCTAAACTAACCAATCACGACAGAAGTGACTTTTGGCAACCACAATAAGCCATGCCCCCCACAGGACACGGTCATTCCCAATAAACCCGAGGGTCATAACAGGTTGAGGGGTAGTAACTGTTACTGAACATGGTGATGTGAGTCCTGAGGCTCCAGTACCACATTGCTGATGGCAACAGTGAGAAGAGAACATGATCTGGGTGATGGGGGCCCCTGATGTTTTCCTGTGACAGGACTCCATGTAGATGTGCTCAGTGGTGGGGCGGGCTTTACCCGTAATGGACTGGGCTGGATCTGAATCAACTGTAAAGATGACAGATAGAATTTAATGCAGCAAATGTGTGAGGTGTTGCACTTTGGTAGGATTAACCAGGATAGGTCTTACAGAGTGAATGGTAGGGCACTGAGGAGTGCGGTGGAACTGGGTGTTCTGGGAACACAGATCCATAATTTGTTAATCGTGACATCACTGGTAGATAGGGTCATAAAGAAAGCTTTTGGCACATTGGCCTTCATATTGAGCACAGGAGTTGGGATGTTATGCTAAAATTTTATAAGACATTAGTGAGGCTTAATATGGAGTATTGTTTCCAGTTTTGGTCACTTACCTACAGGAAGGATGTAAATACGATTGAAAGAGTACAGAGAACGCGCACATTTTAATTCCACATCCTATTCCCATTCTGATATGTCTATCCACGGCCTCCTCGACTGTCAAGATGAAGCCACAGTCAGGTTGGAGGAACAACACCTTATATTCCATCTGGGTAGCCTCCAACCTGATGGCATGAACATTGACTTCTCTAACTTATGTTAATGCCCCATCTCCCCTTCTTAACCCATCCCTTATTTACTTATTTATTTATTTATCTCTCCTTTGTCTCCCTCTGTCCCTCTCACTATAACTCCTTGCCCATCCTCTGGGTTTTCCCCCTCCCTCTTTCTTTCTCCCTAGGTCTCCTGTCCCATGATCCTCTCCCTCCTCCAGCCTCATATCCCTTTCGCCAATCAACTTTCAAGCTCTTAGCTCCATCCCTCCCCCTCCTGTCTTCTCCTATCATTTTGGATCTCCCCCTCCCCCTCCCACTTTCAAATCTCTTACCATCTCTTCTTTCAGTTAGTCCTGATGAAGGGTCTGTGCCAGAAACGTCGACTGTACCTCTTCCTATAGATGCTGCCTAGCCTGCTGCATTCACCAGCATTTTTTGTGTGTGTTGAGAGAAAATTTACAAGGATGTTGCTGGGACTTGAGGATCTGAGTTATAGGGAAAGGTTGAATAGGTTAGCAATTTTATTCCCTAGAACATGGAAGATTGAAGGGAGATTTGATAGAGGTATACAAAACTATGAGGGGTAGAGATAGTATAAATGCAAGCAGGCTTTTCTCCACCAAAATTGAGTGAGACTACAACTGGAGGTCATAGGTCAAGGGTGAAAGATGAAATATTTAAGGGGAAGAGAAGGAGGAACTTCTTCACTCAGAGGGTGGTGAGAGTGTGGAAGCAGCTGCCAGGACAAGTGGTGGATGCGAGGTCAATTTCAACATTTAAGATAATTTTGTTTAGGTATGTGGATGGGAGGGCTATGGAGAGCTATGAACCAGGTGCAGTTCATTGAGATTAGGCTGATTAATGGTTTGGCATGGACTAGATGGGCCGAAGGCCATTTTACTGTGCTGTAGTGTTCTATGACTCTATGATGTTTTGGGCTGGGACAATTAGGACTGGAGAGAAAAGGGGTGGATGCCAGAATAAGAATGTGGAAGGAGGGGAAGGAATACAAGCTGACAGGTGATAGGTGAGACCAGGTGAGGAGGAAGATGAGTGGGTAGGGGAGGGGGGGATAAAAGGAAATTATGTGAAGAGCTAAGAGGTGATAGGTAGAAGAGTTAGAGGGCTGAAGAAAAAGGACTCTGAAGGAGAGGACAGTGGAATAAAGGAACCGAGGGAGGTGATGAGGGCAGAGGAGGAAAGATTCTGGGCCACCAGAGTGGGAGAAAGATACAGAAAGGGCAGAAGGGAGGGGAGGGGGGAACAGAGGAGAATGGTGACTGGAGGTTAGAGAAATCAATTTTAATGTCAGCAGGTAAGAGTGTAGTTAGAGAGAACACGAGGTGCTGCTCCTCTAGCCTGGTTTTAGCCTCATCATGGCAGAGGAGGAGGCCATGTTCAGACATGTTGGAATGGGAATGGGAAGCTGAATTGAAATGGGTGGCCACTGGGTGATCCTGTGTTTCGCAGCATGAAGAGTGAAGTTTCTCAGCGAAGCGGTGCTCTGTCCCTGTGTCTGTACTCATCGATGTAGAGGAGACAACACTTCTACATCGCAGTTTCATTGTTCAGAACCAGGCTTCATCGAGGCTGGAAGTGGGAATATTGCAACTTTGCACAGAAGCCTATTCACTATCATGAGAAGAAAGAAGAAAAGGGGATAGAGGATGAGGAACAGTGAGAGGATGTTGAGAGGGAAGGAAAGAGAAGACAACCTTGTACTATTTTTCTAGCTATGGTACCGGTAAAATTAATCCCTATTCCCGGTTACGCAACATTTTCAAATTTCCTTTTCTTGGTTGTCAATGATCAAAGCATTTGCTTTAGAGTATCTGAATATTAAAGGTAACACTTCTTTATTTCTTTTTCACTGTCCGATCACCATCTGGTCTGTCTGAAGTTACTGGTTACTCAAAGGGATAAAAGGAACAAGAGTCGGCTTGTGCTCACCAAAGCAGGGATCCGTTAAAAGATACATGGTTGCACCATCTGCAACTATAAAGGAAGAATAAAAAGTCAGCACAATGGCACAGTGGATAGTGCTGCTGCTTCCCAGCTATAGCCCTCTGAGTTCAATACTGACCTTGATCACCCTGGAGTTTGCATATGTTCCTGTGTCTGCATTGCTTTCTTCCAGATAACCTGGTATGCTCCCACGTGCCATATACATGCAGGTTGGTGGCTTAATTGTTGACTGTAAGTTTTCCCTGGTATGTAGGTGTGGTGGTAGTGGTTGATGGGAATACGGGAGGAAAAGCAAAGAGAATAGCAAATAATTAGCTTGGGTTTGATGGTAGGTGCAGACCAGAGGGGCTGGGGGTCTGGTTCTAGGTTATATACTGTTGAAAGTACTCTAACTAGTTGCATCATGGTCTGGTATGACAACTTAAGTGTGCAGGAATACAAGAAGCTGCAGAGAATGGTGTCCTCAGCCCAATGCATCTTGGACAATCCCTCCCCACCATCAGTTACATCTACAGGAGGCACTACCTCCAGTAGGCAACATCTATGATCAAAGGTCTCCTCCATTTGTGCCTTGCCACCTTTTTTTGCAGCTAAGTTATCATCAGGCAACAGGTGTAGAAGCCTGAAGTCCCACAAGATCAGGTTTAGGAACAGCTATTTCCCTTCTACCATTCAGTTCAGGAACCAACTGGCACAACCCTACTCATCTGCTCTCACTCCATCCTCCCACCACCCCACTAGGAACAGGGTTCCCTTGGTCCTTACCTACCACCCCACCAGCCTCCGGGTCCAACATATTATTCTCCGTAACTTCCGCCACCTCCAACGGGATCCCACCGCTAAGCACATCTTTACCTCCCCCCCTCTCTCTGCTTTCCGCAGGGATCGCTCCCTACGCAACTCCCTTGTCCATTCGTACCCCCCCATCACTCCCCACTGATCTCCCTCCTGGCACTTATCCTTGTAAGCGGAACAAGTGCTACACATGCCCTTACACTTCCTCCCTCACCACCATTCAGGGCCCCAGACAGTCCTTCCAGGTGAGGCAACACTTCACCTGTGAGTCGGCTGGGGTGATATATTGCGTCCGGTGCTCCCGATGTGGCCTTCTATATATTGGCGAGACCCGACGCAGACTGGGAGATCGTTTTGCTGAACACCTACGCTCTGTCCGCCAGAGAAAGCAGGATCTCCCAGTAGCCACACATTTTAATTCCACATCCCATTCCCATTCTGACATGTCTATCCATGGCCTCCTCTACTGTAAAGATGAAGCCACACTCAGGTTGGAGGAACAACACCTTGTATTCCGTCTGGGTAGTCTCCAACCTGATGGCATGAACATTGACTTCTCTAACTTCCGCTAATGCCCCACCTCCCCCTCGTACCCCATCCGTTATTTATTTTTATACACACATTCTTTCTCTCTCTCTCCTTTTTCTCCCTCTGTCCCTCTGACTATACCCCTTGCCCATCCTCTGGGTTCCCCGGACCTCCTGTCCCATGATCCTCTCATACCTCCTTTGCCTATCACCTGTCCAGCTCTTGGCTCCATCCCTCCTCCTCCTCCTGTCTTCTCCTATCATTTTGGATCTCCCCCTTCTCCTCCCACTTTCAAATCCCTTACTCACTCTTCCTTCAGTTAGTCCTGACGAAGGGTTTCGGCCTGAAACGTTTACTGTACCTCTTCCTAGAGATGCTGCCTGGCCTGCTGCGTTCACCAGCAATTTTGATGTGTGTTCACCGCAGTGTAGCATCGCTGACCACTTTGAGAACCTTGCACTAAAGTGGACTCTTTTTCTTTCGCTCTAATTATGTTTTCTTCTGAAAGTTGTGTATAATTTATGTTTTCCTTGTGAATGCTGCTTATCTGATGGCCTGTGCCTGTGATGTTGCTGCTGCGATGAAGCTTTTCATTGCACCTGTACATACAGTACACGTCTTTGTGCATATGGCAATGAACTCAAGATTGACTTTACCTTAACTTTCCAGGAAGTGCGTAAGGTGTATGCACATGCATTAGGTAAATTTTGCGGAGCAAATTCTTTCAAATGAAATAGATCATAAAAATGAAGATTGAGAGCTTTTATGAAAATGGGTTAATTATGGAGTATTTTAATGAGCATAATTAGCACTATCTTGTATAATAATCCCAATTTTCAGATTTGTAGTCGCCATTGTTAGAGCGAAGAAAATTAATTAGGTTAATAGGATTAAATGTCGTGGAAAGTAAGGAAGGATAACAGCTTTTCCTTCTAATTAATGAAGCCTCAAGGGAATCATTAGTGCAATGTTTCTGTCCATCTGTACAGAGTCTTGATTCTAAAAACCTACCTTAATTAAGTAGATTTGGGTGCAGACAAAATTGGATTAACTGTCATCTAGCTTTGATATGGAGAATATTTTAAATGACAATCTAGAGATTTCCTTAGGATTCCTCCAGTGTGACTTCAGAGATATCGTAGTGAAAATCTGCTTTATGTTTTCCTCTGGAGACGCTTCAAGCCTTCAGCAAAGGTATCTGCGGGCTTAAAGTGGCACTTTTACTGAACTTGTAATGGATGATCATGAGATAAAAATTAATTTCCCTGTGGAATTTTAACCTGACATGTCGGAGAGTTATACATCACTGAAACAGGCCTGTTAGCCCAACTCTACCACACTAGCGAAGCTGTTAACTTGAGCTAGTCCCACTTCCCCACGCTCAGTCTATACCCCTCTAAACCTTCCCTATTCACATCGAAATGTCTCTTAAACAATGTAATTGTACCTGCCTCGACAGCTTCCTCTGGCAGCTCACTCCATCTGCCCAACACCCTCTGTGTGAAAAGGTTGTCCCTCTGTTCCCTTTTAAATCCTGTCCAACTTTACCTATACCCTCCAGTTTTAGTCTCCCCTACCCTGGGGGAAAACAACTGCAACGATTAACATTATATATTGTTCAGAAAAGTTAATCGGGATAACCCTGAGAATTATAGACTACTGTATCTCAGGTCAGAGGTGGGCAAACCACTTGAGATAAGATTTTTGAGCATTTGGAGAAGCATAGTCCGATTAGGGATGATCAGCATGGCCATGTGGCGGTCAGGTTGTGTCTCATGAGCCTGATTGAATTCTTTGAGGAAGTAACAAAATATATGGATGAAGGTAGAGCAGTGTACAAGGATCTTGATAAGGTTCCCTATTTGGAAAGTCAGGAAGCTTGGGATCCAGGGAAACACGGCTGTGTGGATTAGCTTGTTCACAGATGGCAGAGGGTGGTAGTAGATGGAGTACATTTTGGGCAGAGGTTGGTCACTAGTGGTCACTAACTTCCAGAGAGAAATCCAACTGCTATCTGGGATTTTTATAAACGACTGAGATGAGGAAGTGGAAGGGTGGGTTAGTAAGTTTGCAGATGGCACAAAGTTGTGAATAGTGTAGAACATTGTCACAATTTACAAAAGAACGTCAATAGGATTGTAGAGTTGGGCTGAGAAGTGGCAGATGGAGTTGAATCCAGAAAAGTGTGACTTGATTCACTTTGGGAGGTTGAACTTGAAGACAGAATATAGGTATAATGTCAGAATTCTTAACTGTGTGAGCAACAGAGGGATCTTGGGGTTCAAGTCCATAAATCCCTCAACGTTGCAGTGCAAGTTGATACAGTAGTTAAGTAGGTAGGTGGTTTGTTGGGGTACTGAGTTATGTAGCTTTGAGGACAACATTTGTGATAGAGACAAGTACATTAAGGGTATTTAAAAACACTTAGATAGGCAGGTGGATGAACGAGAAATGGAGGGTTATGTGAGAGGGAAGGATTGGATTGGTCTTGGAGTAGTTTAAAGGGCCAGTACAAAATTGTGGCCAAAGGTACATAGAACAGTGCTGTGCTGTACTGTCCTATGTTCTATGCCCTTATGACTTATTAAAGCTTTATAACATCACCCTTCAGCCTTCTGTGTTCTAGGGGAAAAAGTCCCAGCACATCAATTCTTTCCTGACAGCTCAACCCTCCTGTCGGGCTAACTTCCAGAGCCTTTTCTGTCTTAAGACCTTAGCACATTTGTTTATTTACTGAGAAAACGTGCGCAGAAGGCCCTTACTGCCCTTTGAGCCATACCTCCCAACAATCCCTCAATTTAATCCTCGCCAACTCACGAGACGAATTACAATGACTAATCAGCTTACCATCCGGAACATCATTGGACTGTAGGAGGAAACCAGAGCACCCAGGGAAAATGGGTTGAATGTACAGGCAGAGGTGGGAATTGAACCCAGGTTGCCTGCACTGTAAAACGTTGTGCTAATCACTACACAACCGTACCACCCCAAGGAGATGCTGGTGGCCAATGGTCCACAGGCTCCTTATGGGAGCTGTAAATCCATTGAGCACAAAAACTGAGCCAATAATTTGGTTTGCTACCAATTGTACTGCAGCTTCCTTTCCTGCTTAGTGTTAATGGGAAACCAAAGGAATTCCCAGTCCTAGTGAATTGTTAACTTTTAATCAGTTGCATCTGTAGCCTCTGTAAACTTACATTATCCCAACCCCCTTTTCTTCTGTCTATTCAACTTTTCTGGCTTCTTAGGATTATCTGGAGCTAGGTTCAGTATGTCAGTGGAATGGTGGGCGGCGTCTTTGAGGGAGTGAGAACCTTGCTCAGGCAGTCCTAGCTGTGGTTGAAGCCCACACTGAGAGCTGCAGTTTGTCTGCAGCTTATTCTTGCCCCTTTCAGCACCCTAGCTCGTCCTTCAGGTGGTTTCCTACCTGGGATAAGTACACTGCTCCTTAAGCAATCGTCTGTTTGACTGTAGGGATCTCACCAGACACTGAATGAGCATTTTATATTATCACTGTCAAAGGACACAGTTGTGGCAGGTTAGGAAGAGTTGCAGAAGTCTGGTGCTGCCTGAAGATGACAGAATCTCGTTTAGTTTGGTATCTGATACTTATTTCCTGCTCCCAGATTTGTGAAAAACAACTGCTCTTGTATGGCTCAAGAAGAGCCTTTGATTTCTATGACAAAAAGAGCAGCCTACCTTTATACTGAGTGTTTAGCATAACAAGGCAAACAGGAGAGGAGGCTAAAGCAAGCAAGAAGAAAGGAATATGTAGGAGTTTCCAGAGCTTTGAGCCTAGACTGCTGAAGTAATAATCAAATATTTAGCTATTATTGAAACATCTTTAAAATAGTTTCTAGGGCACAGCTGGGAACATGACAATCAGAACTTTTTATAGGTTTGGCTCCTTACGAATGAGCTTTCTGTTGCTGATCCAAGACATAAATTTTGGGATTACAGTATAAGTATAATATGAAATATTCCCAAAAAAAAACAGACTTCCTGAATAGTGCTGGGAAACATTCCATAAAAATCCCTGCCGTTGCGGTTGTGTTCAACGAAAGTTAAAGCTCATATGTTCTGATTCTTATCTATTCCGGAAAACACACTCGTTCTCTTCTTTCCATACGTCATCCATATCCCTGCACTTCATGCATATTCACGTGTCTATCCAAAAGCTTCCTGAAAGCCACGATTGTACTTGCCTCTCCCACCATTCCTGGCAGCTGGTACAGGTACATGCTATTCTCTTGGGCAAAAAAAAACTTGCCCTCCCATGCACATCTCCTTTAAAATGTCCCTCTCTCACCCTAAACGCAAGTCCTCTAGTATTTGAGACTTCTTTCCTGAGAAAAGGATTCTGACAACTATCTCATCTTCTACAGACCTACACAAACTTCTGTCAGGACTCACCTCAGTCTACAAAGCTCTAGAGAAGATGCCCCAAGTTTGTCCACATTCCCCTTTCTGCACACACCCTCTATCTGGTAAATCTTTTCCGTGCTTTTTCCAAAGCCTCCACATCCTCCCTGTAATGAGGTGATCAGAATTGCAAACAATACTCCAAGTATAACCTAACCAAAGCTATGCAATGATGCAACGTGACTTCCTTACTTTTATTCTTAATGCCTCAACCAGTGAAGGAAACTATGCCATATCTCTATGGCATATAACTATGCCACTGCAATTTGCCTGTCGCCACAATAGGCCTACAGTGTATACGATCTCATTGACTCTTCACGTGGCTTTGGATCACCTGGACAATACTAATACTTATCTCAGTCTGCTGTTTATTGACTACAGCTCAGAGCTTAACACAATCATTCCTACAGTTCTGATCAAAAAGCTCCAAAACCTGGGCCTCTATACCTCCCTCTGCAACTGGATCCTCAACTTCCTAACCAGAAGACCACGGACTGTACAGATCAGAAATAACTTTTCCCTTCTCGCTGACAATCAACACTGGCATACCTCACGGATGTGTGCTTAGCCCAGTGCTCGACTCTCTCTACACCCCTGGCTAGGCACTGCTCAGTTTGCTGATGATACAACCGTTATTGGCAGAATCTCAGCTGGTGACGAGACGGCGTACAGGAGTGAGTTAGACCAGCTAGTTGAGCCGTGTCACAGCAACAACCTTGCACTTCACATCAGTACGGACAAAGGACTGATTATGGACTTCAGAAAGTATTAGATGAGAGAACACAAACCAGTCCTTATACAGGGATGAGAAGTGGAAAGGGTGGGTGATTTCAAGTTCCAGGGTGTCAACATCTCTGATGGTCCATCCTGGGCCCAACATAGTGATGCAGCTACAAAGAAGGCACAACAGCGGCTATATTTCATTAAGAGTTTGGGGAGATTTAGTAATTTAGCAAAAGCACTCACAAGATGCTACAGTTGTATGGTGGAGAACTGGTTGTGGCACCATCTGGTTTGGGGGTGGTGGGGTCACTGCATATGACTGATATATGCTGCAGAATGCTGTAAATTCAGTCATCATGGGCACTGACCTCCCCAGCATCCAGGACATTTTCAACAAGCGATGCCTCAAAAAGATGGCATCCATCATTAAGGACACCCATCACCCATGACATGCCCTCTTCTCATAGCTGCCATTAGGGAGGAGGGACAGGAACATGAAGGCACAAACTCTATGATTCAGGAACAGCTTCTTCCCCTCTGCCATCAGATTTCTGAATAAACATTGAACCCATGAACACCACCTCTCTACATGTTTTGCCTCTTTCTGCACGACTTATTTCATTTAAATTATGTTAAATATATACCTTTTATCATAATTTACAGTTTTTATTATGAATTACAATGTAGTGCTGCCACAAAACAACAAATTCCGTGACATACGCCGGTGATATCAAACCTGACTCTCATTTACTGAGATACAGTGGCTATACCACAGTACTTTTATCCTCTACATGTACAGTTTAAGCAGAATCCCCAGGTTAGTTTAAAAGGCAATTGAGGATTCCATGGAATCCTGAAAAATTTATAAACTGAAGTAAAGCTATTTGAGATGCTGTGAGAGTTGAACATTCCTGTCCAAAGACAATTAGAGTATAAAACGCAGGTGGTGATCTCTGCATTGATCTCTATGTACACTGAGCTCTGCTTTCTCCTGGCCTTGATAATTTAATTTGAAACGTGTCAACAGAAACCAGCTTCTGACAAGCTGGAATTTTTTTTTACTGAACTTGTATGCACAGTGCTGAAGAGCAACATAAATAGAAATTCAGGTTTTTACCAAGTGGAGCTAAGACTGTTCAATTCTAAATATTGCTTCATGCATTATTAAGAATGTGGCCTCTTTGGGTGCATTTTTGCCTGTAACCTTTCATCTCCAGAGTCCAAGTTTAAATCTAAGCAAGATGACAGGATGAAAATCTCTGCTGACTATATGTGAAATGAATTTGAATATTACTTAATTCCCTGGGATAAGTGTCTATCACTCAAAACTGTCCCGAGGCATAAATGAGTGTTGAATTGTCAATCTTAGTCAGAAACGACTCGTGTAGAAATTGTATAAAGAACCGATATTCAGAGGAAGTTTATTTTCTGTAGTTAAGGTAAGAGCTGAAGCACATATCTGTGTAAAGTTAAGGAATTCAAGCTTACACCGAGCTGTTCTGCACTTGAACTGAGATTGTTCGATGGTGGTAATGTCCAATGTGAATTTCTTTCAATTAACCTAAAATGCTAACTTTTCTCTTAAGAATACCAAGAATTAAAGGCATCCCGCTGAAGGGTCTTGGCCCAAAATATTGGCTCTTGGCTTCTTTCCTAACCTGCTGAGTTCCTCCTGCACTTATTCTCTCTTAATTTGGATATCCAGCATCTTCATAAACTCTTGTGTTTACAAAGAATTATAAATATTTAGCAAGAACTTAATTAGTCTTCAGTTTTTTTTTCGGTCAATGTTCCTTTCTACTGACGCAGCAACTGCTAATGTCATTACTGGAATATTGCCTATGAGTCTGGGAGCTACGTCTACACCAGAGCATCTATCCTACTGTGATTGTCCAGAATTCATTTTTATATGTATTGGGCTTTGGTAACTTGCTCAACTTATCATTATCCCTCCAAGTAGATTACAGTTTCTAACAGTTTGAAAACAAGAATTCTGGTCAAATAAAGTAAACTAAAGAAAAGTAAAGCAATATTCTTATTAAACGCACTGTGACTTATTGATATTTGAATGTTGTGCTTTGTAAGAGTTTATACATGTTGTTCAGGTTTTTCTGTGTTTTTAGAATCTGAAACAGAACCAGAATCAGAATGAGAATCAGGTTTAATATCACCAGCATATGTCATTAAATTTGTTGTCTTTGTGGCAGCAGTACAATGCAGTACATGATAATAGAGAAAAATGTGAATTACAGTAAGATATATATATAAAACTGTTAAGTTAAATTAAATAAGCAGTGCAAAAATAGAAGGGAGAAAGTAGTGAGGTAGTTCAGGGGTTCAATGTTCATTCAGAAATCGGACGGCAAAGGGGAAGAAACTGTTCCTGAATCACTCAGTCTGTGCCTTCAGGCCCCTCCACCTCCTACCTGATCGTAGCAACGAGAACAAGGCATGATCTGGGTGATGAGGGTCCTTAATGATGGATGCCGCCTTTTTGAGGCATCGCTGCTTGAAGATGTCCTGGATACTATGGAGGCTAGTATTTTATTATGTGTGTACATAATAAAGAACTTCAGTTCCCAGTGTGCAATGTGGCCGCTTCACCGGGAACCGGGAGTGACGTTGGTGAACTGGGAGCATGCTCCAGAGCATGGAACTAGAAGCCATGATTATAATAAATGTGTTAGCGTTTGAAAATCCATGCAAAGTTCATCTTTTATCAAGGACAAACATAACATGGTGTCAGAAGTCGGCATGAGGTCTAAATAGGAAGCGTAACAGAATACCTCGAGTGACTAACAAAGAGATGCTGGGTTCTGATGAAAAGAAGCTGCCAGCAAGAGAGCACACAGTCTCAAGGTTCACCAAGAAATTGAGATGAGAGCCTAAAAATTCCCTCAATGGAGAACCTAAATCCTCCCACACCTATGCAGTTTACCAGGAATTTAACTGATAACTGGAAATGCTTCAAACAGCGCTTCAACACATATTTAGTGGCAAGTAGAGCCAGAGGAGTGTAGGAAAAATTGAAGGCATCTATCTTTCGACACATGGTTGGTGATGATGCTTCGGACATTTATAAAAGCTTTCAAATTAATGAGACAGCCTTGACATTGGACATTCAGATGACAAAATTTGAGTATTTCATCCCAAGTAAAAGCATCATGTTTAAAAGATATAAATTCTTTTCCTGTGAACAGCTGTGTACATACATCTATTGATGCTTCTGGACGCATCTTCAGTGATGTTCCTGGAATCATCGGGTGTTTCGGGTCTTTCAACATCATACAACCTCCTCCAGGTGAGCCAGCCGGGGCTGATCAGACCCCAGCTTGTGTCCAGATGGCTAGCTACTTATGACTCCATGGCTCTCCTCTTTTGAGCCACAGCCATCTTGAGGCCCTCTCTGCTGCATGGGTGGTACTGCGGATGGCTCTCCTCTTCCTCTCTCTCTCGATGCCCAAAATGCTGACGGCTCTAACTAAAGAATGGGCTACGAATCCCCTACAACCAAACTCCACTGGGAGACACCTCGCTCTCCATCCAGCCTGCTGACAGTTGCTGACCAGTCCTGCGTACTTGGAGAACTTCCTTTCAAAGGCCTCCTCCAAGCTATCTTCCCATGGGACTGTCAGCTCCAGCAGCACCACTTGCTTAGTAGACTCAGACACTAGGACAATGTCTGGTCGCAGGGTGGTGGCTGCGATATGGTTGGGGAACTTCAGCTGCCCTTCGAGGTCCACCAACAGCTGCCAGTCCCTTGCAGAGGTCAGAATGCCTGCAGATGTTCTTTTGGCAGGTATTGGCTGCTCCCCAGCTCTGACAAATGCAATGGTCTGCTTGGAGGGTCGGGACCGTTTTGCCCACTCAACTCCTGCACTGATGGCTTCAGCGATGGTCTTCAGGACCTGATTATGCCTCCACCTGTACCGTCCCTCACCAAGTGCCCTTGCATAGCCGCTGAGGACGTGCTCCAGGGTTCCTCGCTTGGAGCACAGTGGGCAGGCAGATGACTCTGCCTTGCCCCATGTGTGCAGGTTTGATGGGCTTGGAAGCACATCGTACACTGCCTGGATGAGAAATTGGATGCAGTGTGGTTCGGCTTTCCAAAGATCAGCCCAGATCACTTTCCTCTCAACCACATTCTCCCATCTTGTCCAAGCTTCCTGTTGCTTCATTCCCACTGTCTTGCAGGCTCTCATCTCCTCCACTACTGCTCTCACCTCCTCCTGAACTAGACGACACTTTTCCTTCCCTCTGGTGTCCATTTGGCGAGTTGGAAAGGATCCTAGCCCAGCTCGGCCTCGTGTGACCACTCCCACCAGCCTCCTGTGACGCAGTCTCGCCTCTGCCTCCTGAACAGCTTCCTCTGCCCTCCACTTCCTGCCAGTACTTACTTGGATTCCTGCTCTAGCCACCTTCGGGTCACTTGAGTCCCTATACTGTACACTTCTCTGGCTCTTGTTACCCTGAATTCTTCCTCCAAGGATTTGAAGGGCAGTTGCAGTTTGTTGTGGTGTCCATAGAGTGCGATGCTGCTCAGGCTCTTTGGCAGCCCCAGCCATCTCCTGAGGTGGTTGCTAACCCTCCTCTCTAAGGTTTCAACTGTCGAGATCGGAACTGCATAGACGAGGAGGGGCCACAGGATTCTGGGAAGAATGCCATGCTGATACACCCAGGCTTTAAACTTCCCAGGTAGGCCAGACTTGTCCACAGATTTCAGCCAGCCATCCAACTCAGTGCAGGTTGCCTGAATGGATGTTGGGTCCCTTAAAGAGCTGTCAAAAACTTGCCTAAGCTCTTGACTGGCTTTTCTGTGATGGTTGGGATGGCTGTGCCTGCGATGCTGAACCGGAACTTGTTCTCCACCTTCCTTTTCCTCAGCACCATCGAGCTTGATTTGGCTGGTTTGAAATGCATCCGGGCCCACTCCACCAGCTTTTCGAGCCCCTGCAGAATCCTCCGGCAGCCTGGGACTGATTCTGTGGTGACTGTGAGGTCATCCATGAATGCCCTGATAGGTGGTTGCCGTTGAGCGGATTTCATTCTGGGCCCTCTGCACTCTGGTTCAGCAGACTTAGTGAGCATGTTCATGGCTAGGGAGAACAGTGTCACTGAGATAGTGCACCCTGTGATGATGCCGACCTCCACCTTGTGCCAGGTTGATGTAATTGCTCCTGAAGAGACCCTCATCCTGAACTTGCTGTAATAATCAGCGATAAGATCTCTGATTCTGCTGGGGACGTGATATTTGGTCAGTGTGAGCTGCACCAGCTTGTGCAGAATGGAGCCATAAGCGTTTGCCAGGTCCAGCCACAACACTGACAGGTTGCCCTTGTTCTCTCTGGCCTCCCTGATGATCTGTGTCACCACATCGATGTGCTCCAGACAGCCCGGCATCCCTGAAATGCCACCCTTCTGGACTGATGTATCAATATAGGCGTTCTTTGCTAGGTAGGTGCACAGCTGGTTAGAAACGGCACTGAAGAAGATCTTCGCCTCGACACACAGCAGGGAGATGATGCGAAGCTGATCTATCTGGGTGGCATTTTCCTCCTTCGGGATCCACACCCCTTCAGCCACTCTCCACTGTTCTGGGATCTTCCCCCTTCTCCAGAAGATTCTCAGGATCTTCCACAGACGCAGCAGGAGTTTGGGGCAGTTCTTGTACACTTTGTACGAGGTGTTGCTTGGTCCTGGAGCCGAGCTTGCCCTTGCTTTGCGGACGACCTCTCTGACTTCCTTTAGTTGCAGCTCTGACATGTCGAACTGCACATCCGGTTCAGGTGGATCCATTAGGATGTTGCACTCTCCCAACTCCTCTCTTTCAGGATCATTATATATCTTCTTCAGATGTTGGTCTATGTCTTCCTGCGAACAGGCCAGTTTCCCACTGCGCTTCTCCCCCAGCAACTCCTTGGTGAACTTGAAGGGGTTGGCGATAAAGGCAGCACGTTTTCGGGCCCTTTCACGACGTCGCCTCCGATGCCACTCTGCCCGGCGGAGGACCCTGATCTTCTTTCGTAGTATGCACATCAGCTGGGCCAAGCCAATGCGCTCCTCTTCTCCTGCCTCCTTGTATTGGGACTTCAGCACTTCCATCTCCTGCCTGATGTTGTGGATCCTCAATGCTCTTTGGTTCTTCAAGTAAGATGTTTTGGAGCCTTCCTTCTCCTCTTCTCCGAACCGTTCAGCTGCGATACTGACAATAATTATTGTCATGGCTTGCAGCTTCCTATCAACCCCTCCTTTTGCCGTTGCTTCCAGAATTTGGTTAACATCGTCATCAAACTGCTTCCACAGTGAAGTCATGTTAGCTGCAGGCCATTTGATCCGCCTCCTGTTAGACTTCATGTTCAAGGGATTAGTTTGCAACACTTGAAGGTTCTGGGCACTATGGGGTGACTCCGGGCCTGGCCCCTCCGTTGTCTCACCAGGTTGGACACCTGCGCATTATGCTGCTCCTGCTCCCGCCAAACACTTCATCCTCGCTTGGTGCATCTTCAAGCCGCGATTGTTCTTGCAGATTTTGCCATATGCACACTGCTTCCTCATCGCCGTTTGTTCATTGCCTGGGTCTGATGTCGTTGTGTCCATCCGACTGGGGTGCTCATCCTCCCCCCCCCCCACTTTCGGGCACCCCAGGGGGTATCTTTTCCTTAGATTCTTTGTGGTTTTTATGGGGGTCCTCCTCTCAGAGGACGCAGATTGGGTTGCCAGCCCGTTCTGCCCTGATTGCCATCTCTCCGGGCTGTCACTGACTCTCCAGTTGTCACCACTCTTTTCGTAAAACAACGTGTTAGCTTTGACCAATACTTAGCTGAATAAATTCCGGTGAGTTTGGAGACTTGAGAGACTCATTAGTCAGAGACAAAATAGATTGTGGAATCCTGGATTATGTTCTCAGAGAAAGATTGCTCTGAGAGAAAGATTTAATGTTAGAAAAGGCTGTCAATATGTGTAGGGCAGTGGAGACCACACAAGCAGAAGCTAAGGTGTTGCATAGAGCAGAAACAACAGTGCATGCTGTGAAAACAGAGGGGCAGAGCACAAGGCAACAGCATAGCAAAGAGGTATGCTCAAACAGTAAATGCAGCTAAAGTGGAGGTAGGCATATCCCAAGGACATTACCTGCTCATGGAAAGTCCTATAATAATTGTGGAAAGAAGAATCATTTTACAAGGTGTTGCAAAGCTGGGGCTACCAAGAGAAAGCTTCACACAGTTGATGAGGAAATGGAAGAAGACTTTGCAGATTCTCTGTAGACTGCTGGTGCTGGTCAAACAGAATGGATTGTTCCAGTGACTGTGAATGAGACAGTAATTCTATTCAAGCTTGACAGCAGAGCCCAGGTGAATCTGCTATGTATGGATGATTACAAAACTCTCATAGTAAAGAGCAAGATTTACCCAGTGAAGTTAAAAGTGACTGGCTATATTAGAGAGAATGATCCAGTAAAAAGGGGGCTGTATAGTGACCTTCAAGCATGAGGGGTAGCACGTAAAGGCACTGCTACTGATCGTAGAAAAGGAAATACTGCCAATGTTAGGTATGAGTGCATGCAAAAGACTCAACCTGTTGGAAAGAGTTTTATCGTGGCTTCATAGACCAAAGGTGACCATGCAATAGTCATTAAGGAGTACACAGATTTCTTTGAGGGGCTCAGATGCTTACCCAATGTAACTTGAGAAACCTGCAACAGCTTCCTTGAGAGATCTAGAGAGATTGTGCAAGAGAATCACAAGAACTCCACCGTCCATAGACATCCATATCAGCTACACCAGCATGACAATCAGGATGCCAGTGCTGAACAGAGTGATCATGATGAAGATGTGGCCAGTCTTGCTTCCAAATCATAGAGCTTTAATTCAAAATCTGTCCCTCACTTACTTACATTTAGACTGGAAATCAAAAATATCTCCACAAATCTCTCCAAAATTGAAGAAGAAAAATAAGAAGGAAGATGAGGAGACCACATGGGCCTGACATCAGAACAACAGCACTAGTTCAACACCAACCGATAGGAGGGGTTGCTACCTATGGAGCTCTATGAACTGAGACAGAATCAGTGGAACTTGTGTAAGGACTCACTGATCACATGAGTGTAGTTCAGGGCTCCATTGTGAGGCGTGTGGAGTGAATTCTGGTCACACAGCAGGAATGAAAGCAGTGATGAACAGATGGGAACGTGGCAGTGAGGTGAAAGAAATGAATACGTCAATCAGAGTTCTTAAAAGGACGCTGGTATCAAAGCAGCAAGTGAAAGCAAGACATCTGCGGAAACAAACAGCAGTCCAAAGAGGAACATTAAGCCACCACAGAGTCAGATTGAGAGTATATGAGTGAATACAGGACTGTGTTGGTTCATTACAATTGAAGTTAATGTAAATAGCTGTGTTGGAAAGCTCATTACAATTGACATTAATTGTAGCAGCTCTCCGGTGATATGATATCGTATCTGTTAAATAGGGGCCATGGACAATTCTGATTTGATGGAGACAGATGCGAAAACACAGAGCAACATCTGGAGAAATTTCTGAAATGCCGGTTCGCTGCCGCTGCTGCTGTGCGATCAAGAATCTCCGGAGGGAAGGCCCCAAAATCCCTGGCTTTGCCTACTGCTGGTGACCGAGGCTGAGGTCAAAGCATTCGGATAGAGATGGTGCTCGGTACTCGGTGTCGAAAGGCTGATCAGAGCTCAAAGTTTTCGGACGACTCAGAATCAGACTGTGGTCGGGCATGGCAGGGAAAGTTTTTCTTCATTCTCCCGTCTGCATGAGATGTGGGAATTCCGAGAGACTTTGAACTTTTTTACTGTGCCATGGCCTGTTCTTCATCAAATTATGGTATTGTTTCACCGTTGTAACTATATGTTATAATTATGTGGTTTTTGTTAGTTTTTCAGTCTTGGCCTGTCCTGTGTTTCTGTGATATCTTAATGCATGCATTACTAAATGACAATGAAAGAGGACTGCGTGTCCTCATAATCAAATCTAATCTAATATCTTTGTTGAAAGCACTATTGTTTCTTACAGGTTTATGAAGACATAGTATTGTGCTCGTTTGCTTTAAAGGGGGAAGATGTGTTATTATGTGTGTACGTAATAAAGAATTTCAGCTCCCAATGTGCAATGTGGACAGGTCACTGGGAACCGGGAGTGACGTTGGTGAACTGTGAGCTTGCACGAAAGTGTGGAGCTGAAACCCATGATTGCAATAAATGTGCTAGCATTTGAAAACCCATGAAAAGTTTGTCTTTAATCAAGAGCAAACGTAACAGCTAGTGCCCATGATGAAGCTGACTAAGTTCACAAATCTCAGCAGCTTATTTCGATCATTTACAGTAGTCTCCCCCCCAATACCAGGCAGAGATACAGCCAGTTAGAATGCTCTCCATGGTACATCTGTAGAAATTTGTGGGTGTCTTTGGTGACATATCAAATCTCCTTAAACTCTTAATGAAATATAGCTGCTGTTGTACTTTCTTTGTAACTGCATCAATGTGTTAGGCCCAGGATAGATCTACAGAGGGAGTCTAGGACCGGAGAGCACAGCCTCAGAATACAAGGATGTCCCTTTCGAATAGATATAAGGAGGAATTTTTTTTTAGCCAGAGCGTGGTGAATCAGTGCAATTAATTACCACAGATGGCTGTGGATGCCAACTTATTGTGGTTGATAGACGCATCAAAGGTTACAGGGAGAAGGCAGGGGAATGGGGTTCAGAGGGATAATAAATCAGTCATGATGGAATGGCAGAGCAGACTTGATGAGCTGAATGGCCTAATTCTGTTCCTATGGCCCTTCTTCAGCATCAAGAATGAAACATCATACGTATTTTGTGTGTGGTGTGACCAAAACCCTGATTAATGAGACACAGCAAGACTTCCTCACTTTAGTACACTCATCCACTTGTATAAATTCTTAAAAGAAGAGAAAAAGATTAGCTCTATTTGTCACATGTAATATAAGACCTTCCTTCTATATTTTTTACTTATACCTGCATGATAGATTCTATTTCTAGAAATATGTTGTCTTATCAATTCTGTCTTTGAAATCGCATAGCCTCTGCCTCCTCATCTGCCTATTAACTAACCCCTATATATCCATGTAGACTTCTGTATGTCACAGATCAATTTCACATCTGCTTTTGGACCATCAATGGATTTAGTTATGCTATGCACTGTCTCTTTTTCTAAGGCATTAAAATATATTGAGCCAGTAATTATTTCTTCTCCATGTTATTGAATTGAAGGTTCAGCCTGAATGGCTTCTACTGGAGTTTTACTGCCTACTGTGTCTTTCGAGCTCTTAGCTTTTCTGAAGATCTACAAGGCTAAGGACAGTTGCACACAATCTATAATTAGTGTTAACTTCAAACGTTCTTTAAGTATGCTGTACTAATGTATGGACAGTACTCATATCACATACAATAAAGAATAAAGAAGATATGAGTAAGAAAGAGTAAATCTTAAGATGGTTTTATCTAGTGTTTTTTCTCCAAAGGTGCTAATGAAAACAAATCTAATGCTTGCTGATGCCAGTGTCAGGGTTTTAACTGAACCTTAAAAATGTGATATTTGTTTGTCCCACAGCAGGTTTGTGAAGATTGAATTTGCGCAAGATGGTGATGATCCAGCGATGTAAATCGAGCACTGCCAAATCATTTGGGGGCACCTCTTGAGATTGATTTGGGAGAGCACAGCAGGATGCAATGAATTTATCTGTATGATGAAAAGCCACCAGCAAATGTGAAGGTAAAGCAGGTAGCTTGTGCAAAATGCCCATGATACTAAAAACCATTAAAATAACTTTTCCAGAAACTCAAGGGCTGTCCTCATGATTTGCATACTGTTTATTGAGTGACTTGCTAAAATGCTGCCAAATAGTATTTCCATTATTAAAAACTAATTGTTCAGGATTTTTGTGACATAATTCTCCCGTGGGAATACTTCAGCGACAGTCGTGCTGATGAAGATAAGTGTACACTGTACATTGCTTTTATGCTGTTATGCCTCTAACCACCTAATGGTTTATCAGTCATAAATAGAACACCCTCCCTCTTTCACACACACACACACACACACTTAAAATTAAAATTAAAGAATTTTTGGCCCAGATAATTTTTTTAATAACATGTATAATCACTTTGACATTGTGTTATTGCAATTTCTATTGAAATATCCTTTTTTTGTGTTGAATTTTGAACAGAAACCAAATGGTGTGGTCGGGGGGAAGAGTGTGAGTGAGGGATGTAACAATGGCCCAATTACTTTCGTGTGTTTTGTGCAGCTGCCTTGTCTCAATTATCTCACTTGCCTCTGCATCCAATGCTAGCGGGCTCAAGTCCCACTCTAACATCACGGTAGCACTGTGGTTAGCACCATGCTATTCCATGTCGAGGAGTCAGAGTCCTGAGTTCAATTCCAGGACCCTCTGTAAGAGATTTGTGAGTGAGTGGGTTTCCTCCAGCTGCTCCAATTTTCTCCCTCAGTCCAAAGATGTTTAGTGGTCATTGGAAATTGTCCTGTGGTTAGGTTAGGGTTAAATGGTGGTGCCTGCTTGACGCTGTATCTCTAAATTAAAATAAAATAAAGAATAAAATACAGACAAAATTCTGGACTTTCTTTTGAGTAGAGAACAACTTCCTTGTGGAAACTACTCCACCTGTGACTGCAAGCAACTGCAGAGAGTTGTAGCCACACTCTGCACATCATGTAAGCCAGCCCTCCATCCACAGACTTTTCACTGGCCATGTAAAGCAGTTAGCATAATCAAAGACCCCACCCAGCCCAGACATCCTGTCTTCTCCCTCCTCCCATCAGGCAGACGATATAAAAGCCTAAAAGCCCATACACCAGGCTTGCGAACAGTTTTTAATCCTGCTGTTATAAAACTATTGAATGGTTCTCTAGTACAATAAGATTGATCTTAAATTCATTTTGACATGACAAATAAACTCTTCTTGGGCTTCCAGCTGGGTACAGGTATCAATTTTAACTGATGTTTCGATGACAAACTCTGCCATCTTCTTCAGGGATGATGCCTGGGCATGTCTAGTCAGGTGGTATTTATACCCCCGTCATCCGTCTCTCCTGATTGGTTAATCCTCAACCAATCAGGTTTCCACTGCCCCACCTTGTTTATAATCAAATTCCAGTTCTGTCTTAGAGCGAAACCGTTGCCTCCCATAAAGTTCTTTTTCACTAGTGTTATTTCAATGGCTTCCATCACCAGCTGGTCCCAAAGGCCACTGGCCTGGCATAGTAGCCGTCTATGTCAATACTATGGCCATTGCGAGTGCAATGTTCTGCTACCGCTGATGTTTCTAGGTAACCCAGTAGGATACACTTCCTGTGCTCCTTGATGTGGGTATCTGGCTGACATACGCTGGTCAGCAGTATATATCTATTGTAAGCAAGGTGGGACAGCAGAAAGCTGATTGGTTGAGGACTAACCAATCAGGAGGGATGGACGATGGGGGTATATATAGCACTGGACTACACGCGCGTAGGCATCACCCCTGATGAAGATGGCACAGTTTGCCATCAAAACATCAGTTAAAATCGATACCTGTACCTGGCTGGAAGTCCGAGAAGAGTTTATTCATCATAAGTGCCGGGAAAGCACTAGATCCCCTTTTTAGCTTCGATATGAACTTACACTTTACTGTCTACCTGCACTGGCACTTTATCTGTAATTGTTATACTTTAATTCTGCACTAATATTGTTTATCTTGTATTACCCTCAATGCACTATTGTAATGAGGTGATCTCTATGAACAATATGCAAGATGAGGTTTTCACCGTACATGTGACACAAAGGTAAAACATCACAGAAAGTTTCAGGTCAAATTTGACAAATGACTCATTCATATAGTAATTTATAATAATTTTATATCTTCGCACTCTACTGCTGTTGCAAAATAACTAATTGCATGTTATATAAGACAGCAATAATAACCTAATTCTGATTTTGATTCTGAAATGGTCACAGATGCAATTTACTGGGTTAAATTGGTTTTTAATGTACAGTACTGAAAAAACAGTATTGTGTAATTGAATTTCAAAGTGATGATGTGTTTTCACAAATAACACTAACTCTCACTACCACCAATCTGTGTTTAATTAACTGCATCTGGTCTTTTCCTGTTCATATTTCAGTTTAGCAGACAGCAGTCAGTTACATAGCAACAGCTGAATCTAAAGCATCTTTTAAAGAGCCTTTTAAATTAAGTACTTCTTTTACTTAAATTCTATACTTACGTTTGTACTTAAGTTTTTCTTCATAGCAATGAGTAATGCTAATATTGAGGATTAAATCAGAAGTAAAGGAGGGTAAAGTAACCTAGTTAGAAGCAGGTGGAGATTTCTCAGCCTGAGTAACATCATCTGCAGTGACAGTACAGTAGTTTATTATTCTCTCTTCACCTCCTATAGTCCCTGCTCAATATAACTCTCAGAATTGGTTTAAGAGCAATGAATACAATTCACATAGAACCAGGCATTCAACAAAGACTCTTGGGGGTGGCACGGTAGTGTGGTGGTTAGCACAAAGCTTTACAGTACACGCGACCTGGGTTCAACTTCCACCGTTGCCTGCAAGTAGTTTGTGCGTTCTCCCCATGACCACATCGGTTTCCTCCCACAGTCCAAAGACTTGGTAAATTAATAGGTCATTGTAAATTATCTTGTGATTAGGCTCAGATTAAATTGGGGGATTGTTGGTCAGTGTGTTTCGAAGCGCCAGGAGGGTGCTGTATCTGAATAGAAATAAACAGATAAGTAAATAGATGAGCAGGAGGCCAGATTTAGAGAGTGGCAGAGAGCTGGATGGGTTCCCTGTGAGGAATGAGATTGGCTGGTCACTCTCATTTAATTTACGGAATTATAACAAGCTGTACAGATGCTATGTGTCTGCACAATAGGAAAATCATTAGGATTTGTTCAAGCCAGCTGGCCAGCTGGTAGTAGTGTTACTTCTTTTGCTAAAATTTAGCTTGAAGACAGTTGTATTTTGCTCACACCTCCCACTCGCTTTCTACTTTTGTCAATATTACAGCTGAAAATGAAACAATCTTTGAAAGAACACACAACAGTAACAAGTTACAGACTGAGTTTACGTGTACAATAGCCAGCCTCTGATTAACTGCTCACCTGATAATTTTCAGCAGGGAATAAACTGAATGAGACTTTAACAAGGGACTTCTGACTGATTCGCTTTATCTGTAGCAGACAGACACGCTGCTTCTATGAAGATACTGACTGGACCCATTATCTTGCCGTGGAACAAAAGGGAAATGGGAACAAGAGAGAAAGCAGATGACAGAAGGTGAAAGAAAGGAAAAGCCATTGGAAAGGTGGGCTGGAGACAAGCTTTACTGACAAACTTACTTATTATAAACTTTAAAAAGTGTGATAAACTTTCTACAATGATCCACCTGCATATTTACTGCTTGAAATAAAGTAACTTCTATTGTTAGTTTACTGTAGGAACCATGTTTTCCAAGGAATAAAATTAACTTTAGATCTATCAGAATTCAAGGCACAATTTCAATCTGATTGTTGTCTTTCCTTCTTTCTGGTTTTAGATTCAGCCAAAAAAAATGGTTCTGGCACCTTGTTGTCTCGGTCTATATCAGGATCCTTAAATCAATGCTTTGGAAGTAATATTAACAGTGCTGGAGTTTATTACTGGAGCTGAAACTTTACTTAGACCAGACAAATCCATTGCCACAGGAAGGACACAACTACTGTCAATAGATGCACGTTCACTGGAGTGACTATTTCCAAAGCATATTCCAAAGAACCTACATCACTTTAAAATTATACTGGGCCCCTGAAAGTTCAAAATACACCTCCAAGAGGCTCCTGACCAAAGTGGGTGGCTAGACACCATGAAATAGGGTATACAAAGAACTTAAACAGTTACACTTTGTGATGGTATTGGGTTCACCGACTGCAAACCCCTAAACTCAAAAGGAGATTTTAAGCCATATCCAATATAGGTATGTACAGATATCCTCACTATCTGGAGGTTAAACTGTATCAACCTACCGTTTAAAAATTAGCTTACTTCGCTGTCTAGTCTCTGCAGCAAGTCCAGCTACCAATATCACCATAAGTGATAGGAACAGAATTAGGCCATTCAGTTCATTGTGTCCACTCCGCCATTTCATCATGGCTGATCTATTTTCCCTCTCAACTGCATTCTTCTGCCTCTTCCCTGTAACCTTTCAAGCCCTGACTAATTCAGAACTTAATCAGCCTCCACCTTAAGTACATCTTGTGACCTGGTCTCCACAGCCACCTGTGGCAATGAATTCCACAGATTCACCATCCTCCGGCTAAAGGAATTCCTCCTCAAATCCATTCCAAATGGAAGTCTCTCTATTCTGAGGCTATGCCCTTTGATCCAAGATTCCCACAATATAGGAAACATCCAACATCCACATCCATTCTATTTAGCTCTTTTGACATTCAATAGGTTTCAATGAGATCCCTCCTTGTTCTTCTAAATTCCAGTGAGTACAGGCTCAGAGCCATCAAAAGCTTTCATTCCTGGAATCTTTGGCGTAAACCTACTCTGAACATTTGCCAAAGTCAGCACATGCTTTCTTAGAAAAGGGGCCCCAAAATGCTCACATTATTCCAAGTGAGGCCTCGCCGATGCTTTATGAAGCCTCAGCATTACATCCTAGTCCTCTTGAAATGAATGCTAACATTGCATTTGCCTTCCTCACCACAGACTCAACCTGCAAATTAACCCTTAGGGAATTTTGCACAAAGACTGCCAAGTGTGTTTGCACCTTGGATTTTTGAATTTTCTGCCTGTTTAGAAAATAATCTATGCTTTTATTCCTTCTAACAAAGTATATGACCGTATACTTCCTAACACTGTATGCCATCTGCCCTTCTCTTCCTATTCTCCAAATCTGTCTAAGTCCTTCTACAGACTCCCTGCTTCCTCAACACTACCTGCTCTTCTGGCTGTCTTCATATCATCCACAAACTTGGCCACAAGGGATCAATTCCATCATCCACTGATATATATTGTAAATGAAGTGGTCCCAACACTGACCACTTTGGACACCACCAGTCGCTTGCAGCCAATCTGAAGATGCTCTCTTTATTCCCAATCTGTGTCTACCGCCAATCAGCCTATCCTCTATCCATACTAGTATATTTCCTGTAATACCATGGGTTTTTCTCTTGTTAACCAGCTTCATGTGTGACTTCTTGTCAAAGGCCTTCTGAAAATCCAAGTATACAATATCAACGGATTCTCTTTTGTGTGTCAAGCTTGTTATTTTCTCAAGGAATTCCAACAGATTTGTCAGGCAGGATTTTCCCTCAATGAAACTATGCTGACTTTGGTCGTTATTTATCATGTGCCTCCAAGTATCCCGAGACCTCATCCTTAGCATTCAATTCCAACACCTTCAAAACCAGCAAAGTCATGGGTTGTAGTCCATCTGGTCCAGGTGATTTATCTACCTTCAGACTTTTCTGTGTTCCAAGAACCTTCTCCCTAGTAATGGCAACTTCACTCACTTCTATCCCGGCAATCTCAAACTTCTGGCATATACTAGTGTCTTCCGCTGTGAAGACTGATGCAAAATACTTGTGAGTTCATCCACCATTTCCTTGTGCCCCATTACTGCCTCTCCAGTATCATTTTCCAGTGATCCTATATCTACTCTCACCTCTGTTTTGCTCTTTATATATCTGTAAAAAAGCTGTTTCTCTCCTCTTTGACATTATTGTCTAGCTTACCTTCATAGTTCATGTTTTCCCTCATTTTGCCAATTTTAATTGCCTTCTGTTGGTTTTTCAAAGCTTCTCAATCCTCTAATTTCCCTCTAATTTTTATTTTATTATATGCCTTCTCTTTTGCTTTTATATTGCTTTTGTCAGCCACTGTGGGGTCATCCTGCTTTTAGAATACCTCTTTTTGGGATGTGTCTATCACGTGCCTTCTTGAATTCCCCCAGAAACTCCAGCCATTGCTGTTCTGCTGTCATCCCTGCTAGTATCCCCTTCCAATCAACTTTGGCCAGCTCCTCTCTTATGCCTCTATAATTCTCTTTATTTATCTGTAATACTGATACATCTGACTTTAGATTCTCCCTCTCAAATTGCATGGTGAGTTCTATCATATTATGATCATTGTCTCCTAAAGGTTCCTTCACCCTTCACCTCAAGCTCCTTAATCAAATCTAATTCATTACACACCATTCCAGAAAACCCTTTCCATAGTGGGCTCAACTCAAGCCACTCTGAAAAGCCATCTCGTAAGCATTCTACAAATGATCCAGCACCAACCTGATCTTCCCAATCTACCTGCATTTTGAAATCCCCCATGACTATTGTAACATTGCCCTTTTGACATGCTTTGTTTACCTGCTGTTGAAATTTGCAGCCCACACCCTGGCTACCGTTCAGAGGCTTGTTTATTACTCCCATCAGGGTCTTTATACCCTCTGCAGTTTCTTAACTTTACCCCCAAGGATTCTACTATATCTTCTGATCCTATGTCATCTTTTTCTAAGGATTTGATTTCATTTTTACAGAGCTACCCCACTATTTCTGCCTACTTACCTGACCTTTCAATACAATATGTATCCTTGGATGTTAAGCTCCCAACTATGATCTTCTTTCAGCCATGACTTAGTGATGCCTACATCATATCTACCAATGCTACCAGGTTCGAATATGGCCCAAGTGCGGAGTGAGAGACATTGAAGCAGGTCGATAGTTCACAGACTTTAATACGAACAGTGTTAAAGGGAAAGTAAAGCAATAAATGCTAGGCCAAACAGGGCCTTTAACTAAAACTCTCAAAAGGAAAACGAAGCCTACACTGCAGCTGAAAAGAACATCTAAACGTAAAACAAATACCGCTAGTCTTCAGAGTCAGTTGACGTGAAAGTCCAATTTCTCAGGGAAGGCCGAATGCAAACAGGCAGCGAAGCGTTGCTATGCTCTGTCCAAATCTGGACAAGCACTACGACGACAAGTATAAAGTTAAATACTATCACGATTAAATAATAATCAGCCGACACGTGCAAATTCACAAGCGCAACTGCAGTACCTACTGCGCTGCCGAATCCGTGGTTGTGACAAGCAATTTCTAATTGTACTATGAGATCATCTACCTTTTTCTGTATTCTACATGTACTCAAATATTACACCTTTAGCCATGTATTCCTCACCCCTTTTGATTTTTTTCTTCTCATGATACACTGACTGCAATTTTGCCCTGTCATCTACCTATCCTTCAGAGTCTCAATGCTCACTGCATCCGGTTGCATACCACTTACCCATCCTTAGCCTCATCATCCTGGTTCCCATCTCCCCATCAAATTAGTTTAAACTCTCCTCAACAGCTCTAGCAATCTGCTCTCAATTGTATTGGTACCCCTCAGGTTTAGATGTAAGCTGCCCCTTTTGTACAGATCATGCCTTCCCCAGAAGAGATCCCAATGAAGACCTGACCCCTGCATGAGTTCCTCAGCCACACATTCATCTGCCAAATCAAGCTATTCTTACTGTCACTGGCACGTGATACAGGTAGCAATCCAGAGATTACTGCTCTGGAGAAACTGCTTTTTGGCTTTCTTACCTAACTTCCTATATTCACTCTTCACGACCTCCTCCCTTTTCCTATCTATGTCACTGGTGCTGATATGTACTAAGTCTTCTAGCTGTCACCTCCCCCTCTTACAATACCCACTATTTGAGTGGTGGGTTCCCTTCCCTACCAAGGAGGTAATACTTCCAGCTAATGAAGTAATTTAAACACAGTTGATTTTATTTTTAATGATACACATTTAGATTTAGACAAATAGCTCTTAACACACATTTAAAACTCACAGTTTACTGATTTAAAAAAGATCTCCAAATTACTAAAAATCATAAACTACAAAAGGATTTCCAAACACAGGTACAATTATGAACCTCAAAAACATACCAATAAGTTGTAGATGAACGTAGACTGAATGGTGAGGAATGAATTTTCGTACTTCGTTCTATCTTTCTCCTTGTCATTTCAAACAATCCCCAATGCTTTTTAACATTAGACTATTTTGCTAGTAGTTGACATTATTTGCATGTGATTTTTTTCCCCCAATACCCTTGCTGGGACAAATAAATTCACACGGATGGTGTAAAAGCTTTTTTGGACAGAGATTCCAGACACCCAAAGTTAATGCTGTGAGGGCTGTCTCTCTGAGTACACAAATATCCCAACTATTGATTGATCAACTATACCCGTGACCACGTTTGATGTGCTAAGTAACAAAATCAGTCTGGCCTGCAAGCTTCATTGAACTCCATCACAATGGTGCAAATAATTTAGCCAGTGTTGTCTGGTTTGACATAACCCCATTGTTTTATGTTGATTAAACATGGGCCTCTAAGACCTCATTGTTTACAATAAGAAGCTGAGCAAGGAATATTGTTTAGAAATGTAATTTTGTCACAAAGAATTCTGACTCCCTGGAAAATTCATACTGTGCTAGAAAAACTGGGGTCAGCAATATGGCTTTTGGACCCTGGAGAGTGAATATTCAACACAGTTTTGAATTGTTGAAGCAATGGTCTGACAGTATCAAGGAGATCAAATGGTCGCGTTTTAACCATCAGTATAAAGGTCAAAGTCACGTGCAGAAGCACATGAATGCTCAGGTGCAATGAAAACCAGCATCACGGTCAGAAATTAAACACAAATTATGCATAATTATTACAAGAAAGAACACAATTAGAACAAAAGAAAGCACAGTCCATTATGGCGCTAAGTAATCAAAGTGATAATCACTTTGCTAAATTGTGGAGATCGGCGTTGCGCTGGTCTGTTCAAGAATTGAAGGTTTAAAGGGAAGCAGCTGTTCTCTAACCTGGTGACATCAGGCTTCTGTAGCTCCTGCTTGCTGGTAGCTGTGGGAACGTGCCAAGGCCCGGATGATGGGCACCTTGGATGATGGATGTTGCCTTCTTGAGACAGTGTCTCAGGTAGATACAAACAGGCATTTGTCTGTGATGTATTGGGCTCATTCCACTAATCACTACAGTTTCTTACATTACTGCACATTTGATCGTGATGCGGTCAGGGTGCTTTCACAAGGAGAGCGATCGAAGGCTCTACCTTGTGAAGATCTGAAGACCCCACTATGATCAATATTTGAGAGTATCAGCAGGCACAAAAAATTAAAGTACAAAGTAATCTGTGACCTTTGTGTCTTTAGGGCTATAAAGTCTTCCTGTCTTCCCCATATTTACAGCTTTAATAACTTAGAAGAGTGTAGACCACAGTATTTAAGAAATACTTGTGATTACTAAAAAGAAGAACGAGCAAACTTACTGTAAATTTATGCAGCCCAGCAGGAAAGGCCTTTTTGTGTAACTGGGTAAATCAAAGAGGGGGGAGGACAGTGTATGCTCTGGTGTGGTGTGAGATGTGTGTGAGATGTGTGTGTGATGTGGTGTGATGTGTGTGTGTGTGATGTGTGTGAGATGTGTGTGTGTGTGTATGTGTGTGTGTGTGTGTGTGTGAGAGAGAGAGAGAAGTGTGTGTGATGTGTGTGTGATGTGTGTGTGAGATGTGTGTGTGTGTGAGAGAGATGTGTGTGTTGTGTGTGAGATGTGTGTGTGTGTGTATGTGTGTGTGATGTGTGTGAGATGTGTGTGTGATGTGATGTGTGTGTGTGTGATGTGTGTGAGATGTGTGTGTGTGTGAGAGAGAGAGAGAGAGAGAGATGTGTGTGTGTGATGTGTTTGTGTGTGTGTGTGATGTGTGTGTGGTGTGTGATGTGTGTATGTGTGTGTGATGTGTGTGAGATGTGTGTGTGATGTGTGTGTGATGTGTGTGTGATGTGTGTGTGATGTGTGTGTGAGATGTGTGTGTGTGTGACAGAGAGAGATGTGTGTGTGATGTGTGTGTGTGTGTGATGTGTGTGAGATGTGTGTGTGTGTGAGAGAGAGAGAGAGAGAGATGTGTGTGATGTGTGTGTGATGTGTTTGTGTCTGTGTGATGTGTGTGTGGTGTGTGATATGTGTATGTGTGTGTGATGTGTGTGAGATGTGTGTGAGATTTGTGTGAGATGTGTGTGTGATGTGTGTGTGATGTGTGTGTGTGTGTGAGAGAGAGAGAGAAGTGTGTGTGATGTGTTTGTGTGTGTGTGATGTGTGTGTGAGATGTGTGTGTGTGTGAGAGAGATGTGTGTGTTGTGTGTGAGATGTGTGTGTGTGTGTATGTGTGTGTGATGTGTGTGAGATGTGTGTGTGATGTGATGTGTGTGTGTGTGTGTGTGTGATGTGTGTGAGATGTGTGTGTGTGAGAGAGAGAGAGAGAGATGTGTGTGTGTGATGTGTTTGTGTGTGTGTGTGATGTGTGTGTGGTGTGTGATGTGTGTATGTGTGTGTGATGTGTGTGAGATGTGTGTGTGATGTGTGTGTGATGTGTGTGTGATGTGTGTGTGAGATGTGTGTGTGTGTGAGAGAGAGAGAGATGTGTGTGTGATGTGTGTGTGTGTGTGATGTGTGTGAGATGTGTGTGTGTGTGTGTGAGAGAGAGAGAGATGTGTGTGATGTGTGTGTGATGTGTTTGTGTCTGTGTGATGTGTGTGTGGTGTGTGATGTGTGTATGTGTGTGTGATGTGTGTGAGATGTGTGTGTGATGTGTGTGTGATGTGTGTGTGATGTGTGTGTGAGATGTGTGTGTGTGTGTGAGAGAGAGAGAGATGTGTGTGTGATGTGTGTGTGATGTGTGTGTGTGTGATGTGTGTGAGATGTGTGTGTGTGTGTGTGAGAGAGAGAGAGATGTGTGTGATGTGTGTGTGATGTGTTTGTGTCTGTGTGATGTGTGTGTGGTGTGTGATATGTGTATGTGTGTGTGATGTGTGTGAGATGTGTGTGAGATGTGTGTGAGATGTGTGTGTGATGTGTGTGTGATGTGTGTGAGATGTGTGTGTGATGTGTGTGTGATGTGTGTGTGTGAGATGTGTGTGTGTGAGAGAGAGAGATGTGTGTGTGATGTGTGTGAGATGTGTGTGTGTGTGTGTGAGAGAGAGATGTGTGTGTGATGTGTTTGTGTGTGTGATGTGTGTGTGTGTGAGAGAGAGATGTGTGTGAGATATGAGTGTGTGATGTGTGTGTTGATGTGTGTGTGATGTGTTTGTGTGTGTGATGTGTGTGTGTGATGTGTGTGTGATGTGTGTGTGTGAGAGAGAGATGTGTGTGAGATATGTGTGTGTGATGTGTATGTGTGATGTGTGTGTGATGTGTTTGTGTGTGTGATGTGTGTGTGTGAGAGAGAGATGTGTGTGAGATATGTGTGTGTGATGTGTGTGTGTGATGTGTGTGTGTGATGTGTGTGAGATGTGTGTGAGATGTGTGTAAGAGAGATGTGTGTGTGATGTGTGTGTGATGTGTTTGTGTGTGTGATGTGTGTGTGTGATGTGTGTGAGATGTGTGTGAGAGAGATGTGTGTGTGATGTGTGTGAGATGTGTGTGAGAGAGATGTGTGTGTGATGTGTGTGAGATGTGTGTGTGATGTGTGTGAGATGTGTGTGAGATGTGTGTGAGAGAGATGTGTGTGATGTGTGTGTGTGAGATGTGTGTGTGTGTGAGAGAGAGAGATGTGTGTGATGTGTTTGTGTGTGTGATGTGTGTGATGTGTGTGTGTGAGATGTGTGTGAGATGTGTGTGAGAGAGATGTGTGTGTGATGTGTGTGTGTGAGAGAGAGATGTGTGTGAGATATGTGTGTGTGATGTGTATGTGTGATGTGTGTGATGTGTTTGTGTGTGTGATGTGTGTGTGTGTGAGAGAGAGATGTGTGTGAGATATGTGTGTGTGATGTGTGTGTGTGATGTGTGTGTGTGATGTGTGTGAGATGTGTGTGAGATGTGTGTAAGAGAGATGTGTGTGTGATGTGTGTGTGATGTGTTTGTGTGTGTGATGTGTGTGTGTGATGTGTGTGAGATGTGTGTGAGAGAGATGTGTGTGTGATGTGTGTGAGATGTGTGTGAGATGTGTGTGAGAGAGATGTGTGTGTGATGTGTGTGAGATGTGTGTGTGATGTGTGTGAGATGTGTGTGAGATGTGTGTGAGAGAGATGTGTGTGATGTGTGTGTGTGAGATGTGTGTGTGTGAGAGAGAGAGATGTGTGTGATGTGTTTGTGTGTGTGATGTGTGTGATGTGTGTGTGTGAGATGTGTGTGAGATGTGTGTGAGAGAGATGTGTGTGTGATGTGTGTGTGTGAGAGAGAGATGTGTGTGAGATATGTGTGTGTGATGTGTATGTGTGATGTGTGTGTGATGTGTTTGTGTGTGTGATGTGTGTGTGTGTGAGAGAGAGATGTGTGTGAGATATGTGTGTGTGATGTGTGTGTGTGATGTGTGTGTGTGATGTGTGTGAGATGTGTGTGAGATGTGTGTAAGAGAGATGTGTGTGTGATGTGTGTGTGATGTGTTTGTGTGTGTGATGTGTGTGTGTGATGTGTGTGAGATGTGTGTGAGAGAGATGTGTGTGTGATGTGTGTGAGATGTGTGTGAGATGTGTGTGAGAGAGATGTGTGTGTGATGTGTGTGAGATGTGTGTGTGATGTGTGTGAGATGTGTGTGTGATGTGTGTGAGATGTGTGTGAGATGTGTGTGAGAGAGATGTGTGTGATGTGTGTGTGTGAGATGTGTGTGTGTGTGTGTGTGAGAGAGAGAGAGATGTGTGTGATGTGTTTGTGTGTGTGATGTGTGTGATGTGTGTGTGTGAGATGTGTGTGAGATGTGTGTGAGAGAGATGTGTGTGTGATGTGTGTGAGATGTGTGTGAGATGTGTGCGAGAGAGATGTGTGTTAGATGTGTGTGAGAGAGATGTGTGTGTGATGTGTGTGAGATGTGTGTGAGATGTGTGTGAGATGTGTGTGTGATGTGTGTGAGATGTGTGTGTGATGTGTGTGTGATGTGTGTGAGATGTGTGTGTGATGTGTGTGAGATGTGTGTGAGATGTGTGAGAGATGTGTGTGTGATGTGTGTGTGATGTGTGTGAGATGTGTGTGTGATGTGTGTGAGATGTGTGTGTGATGTGTGTGAGATGTGTGTGAGAGAGATGTGTGTGTGATGTGTGTGTGTGAGATGTGTGTGTGTGTGAGAGAGAGAGAGAGATGTGTGTGTGATGTGTTTGTGTGTGTGATGTGTGTGATGTGTGTGTGTGAGATGTGTGTGAGATATGTGTGTGTGATGTGTGTGTGAGATGTGTGTGAGATGTGTGTGAGATGTGTGTGAGAGAGATGTGTGTGTGATGTGTGTGAGATGTGTGTGAGATGTGTGTGAGAGAGATATGTGTGAGATGTGTTGTGTGTGTGATGTGTGTGTGATGTGTGTGAGATGTGTGTGTGATGTGTGTGAGATGTGTGTGAAATGTGTGTGAGATGTGTGTGTGATGTGTGTGTGATGTGTGTGAGATGTGTGTGTGATGTGTGTGAGATGTGTGTGAGATGTGTGTGTGATGTGTGTGAGATGTGTGTGAGATGTGTGAGAGATGTGTGTGTGATGTGTGTGAGATGTGTGTGAGATGTGTGTGTGTGTGTGAGAGAGAGAGAGATGTGTGTGTGATGTGTGTGTGATGTGTTTGTGTGTGTGATGTGTGTGTGTGTGAGAGAGAGATGTGTGGGAGATGTGTGTGAGATATGTGTGTGTGATGTCTGTGTGTGATGTGTGTGAGATGTGTGTGAGATGTGTGTGAGAGAGATGTGTGTGTGATGTGTGTGAGATGTGTGTGAGATGTGTGTGTGATGTGTGAGAGATGTGTGTGCGATGTGTGTGAGATGTGTGTGAGATGTGTGTGAGATGTGTGTGAGATGTGTGAGAGATGTGTGTGTGATGTGTGTCTGTGATGTGTGTGTGATGTGTGAGAGATGTGTGTGTGATGTGTGTGAGATGTGTGAGAGATGTGTGTGTGATGTGTGTGTGATGTGTGTGTGATGTGCGTGGGATGTGTGAGAGATGTGTGTGTGATGTGTGTGTGATGTGTGTGTGATGTGTGTGAGATGTGTGTGTGATGTGTGTGAGATGTGTGAGAGATGTGTGTGTGATGTGTGTGTGATGTGTGTGAGATGTGTGTGTGATGTGTGTGAGATATGTGTGTGATGTGTGTGTGATGTGTGTGTGATGTGTGTTTGATGTGTGAGAGATGTGTGTGTGATGTGTGTGAGATGTGTGTGAGATGTGTGTGTGATGTGTGTGAGATGTGTGTGTGATGTGTGTGTGATGTGTGTGTGATGTGTGTGTGATGTGTGTGAGATGTGTGTGTGATGTGTGTGTGATGTGTGTGTGATGTGTGTGAGATGTGTGAGAGATGTGTGTGTGATGTGTGTGTGATGTGTGTGAGATGTGTGTGTGATGTGTGAGAGATGTGTGTGTGATGTGTGTGTGATGTGTGTGTGATGTGTGTGAGATATGTGTGTGTGTTTTGTGTGTGTGATGTGTGTGAGATGTGTGTGTGATGTGTGTGTGATGTGTGAGAGATGTGTGTGTGATGTGTGTGAGATGTGTGTGAGATGTGTGTGTGATGTGTGTGAGATGTGTGTGTGATGTGTGTGTGATGTGTGTGAGATGTGTGAGAGATGTGTGTGTGATGTGTGTGTGATGTGTGTGAGATGTGTGTGTGATGTGTGAGAGATGTGTGTGTGATGTGTGTGTGATGTGTGTGTGATGTGTGTGAGATGTGTGAGAGATGTGTGTGTGATGTGTGTGTGATGTGTGAGAGATGTGTGTGTGATGTGTGTGTGATGTGTGTGAGATGTGTGAGAGATGTGTGTGTGATGTGTGTGTGATGTGTGAGAGATGTCTGTGTGATGTGTGTGTGATGTGTGTGTGATGTGTGAGAGATGTGTGTGTGATGTGTGTGAGATGTGTGAGAGAAGTGTGTGTGATGTGTGTGTGATGTGTGTGAGATGTGTGTGTGATGTGTGAGAGATGTGTGCGTGATGTGTGTGTGATGTGTGTGTGATGTGTGTGAGATGTGTGAGAGGTGTGTGTGTGATGTGTGTGTGATGTGTGAGAGATGTGTGTGTGATGTGTGTGTGATGTGTGTGAGATGTGTGAGAGATGTGTGTGTGATGTGTGTGTGATGTGTGTGTGATGTGTGAGAGATGTGTGTGTGATGTGTGTGTGATGTGTGTGGGATGTGTGTGAGATGTGTGTGTGATGTGTGTGTGATGTGTGTGTGATGTGTGAGAGATGTGTGTGATGTGTGTGTGATGTGTGTGTGATGTGTGTGTGATGTGTGAGAGATGTGTGTGTGATGTGTGTGAGATGTGTGAGAGATGTGTGAGAGATGTGTGTGTGATGTGTGTGTGATGTGTGAGAGATGTGTGTGTGATGTGTGTGTGATGTGTGTGAGATGTGTGTGTGATGTGTGTGTGATGTGCGTGTGATGTGTGTGTGATGTGTGTGAGATGTGTGAGAGATGTGTGTGTGTGATGTGTGTGTGATGTGTGAGAGATGTGTGTGTGATGTGTGTGTGATGTGTGTGAGATGTGTGAGAGATGTGTGTGTGATGTGTGTGTGATGTGTGTGTGATGTGTGAGAGATGTGTGTGTGATGTGTGTGTGATGTGTGTGTGATGTGTGTGAGATGTGTGTGTGATGTGTGTGTGATGTGTGTGAGATGTGTGTGTGATGTGTGTGAGATGTGTGTGAGATGTGTGAGAGATGTGTGTGTGATGTGTGTGTGATGTGTGTGAGATGTGTGTGTGATGTGTGTGAGATGTGTGTGTGATGTGTGTGAGATGTGTGTGAGAGAGATGTGTGTGTGATGTGTGTGTGTGAGATGTGTGTGTGTGTGAGAGAGAGAGAGAGATGTGTGTGTGATGTGTTTGTGTGTGTGATGTGTGTGATGTGTGTGTGTGAGATGTGTGTGAGATATGTGTGTGTGATGTGTGTGTGAGATGTGTGTGAGATGTGTGTGAGATGTGTGTGAGAGAGATGTGTGTGTGATGTGTGTGAGATGTGTGTGAGATGTGTGTGAGAGAGATGTGTGTGAGATGTGTTGTGTGTGTGATGTGTGTGTGATGTGTGTGAGATGTGTGTGTGATGTGAGTGAGATGTGTGTGAAATGTGTGTGAGATGTGTGTGTGATGTGTGTGTGATGTGTGTGAGATGTGTGTGTGATGTGTGTGAGATGTGTGTGAGATGTGTGTGTGATGTGTGTGAGATGTGTGTGAGATGTGTGAGAGATGTGTGTGTGATGTGT
This sequence comes from Mobula hypostoma, assembly GCF_963921235.1. Classification (NCBI taxonomy): domain Eukaryota; kingdom Metazoa; phylum Chordata; class Chondrichthyes; order Myliobatiformes; family Myliobatidae; genus Mobula; species Mobula hypostoma. The sequence continues at coordinate 109,207,940 of NC_086100.1, read as the reverse complement.
GTGAGATGTGTGTGAGATGTGTGTGTGTGTGTGAGAGAGAGAGAGATGTGTGTGTGATGTGTGTGTGATGTGTTTGCGTGTGTGATGTGTGTGTGTGTGAGAGAGAGATGTGTGGGAGATGTGTGTGAGATATGTGTGTGTGATGTCTGTGTGTGATGTGTGTGAGATGTGTGTGAGATGTGTGTGAGAGAGATGTGTGTGTGATGTGTGTGAGATGTGTGTGAGATGTGTGTGTGATGTGTGAGAGATGTGTGTGCGATGTGTGTGAGATGTGTGTGAGATGTGTGTGAGATGTGTGAGAGATGTGTGTGAGATGTGTGAGAGATGTGTGTGTGATGTGTGTCTGTGATGTGTGTGTGATGTGTGAGAGATGTGTGTGTGATGTGTGTGAGATGTGTGAGAGATGTGTGTGTGATGTGTGTGTGATGTGTGTGTGATGTGTGTGGGATGTGTGAGAGATGTGTGTGTGATGTGTGTGTGATGTGTGTGTGATGTGTGTGAGATGTGTGTGTGATGTGTGTGAGATGTGTGAGAGATGTGTGTGTGATGTGTGTGTGATGTGTGTGAGATGTGTGTGTGATGTGTGTGAGATATGTGTGTGATGTGTGTGTGATGTGTGTGTGATGTGTGTTTGATGTGTGAGAGATGTGTGTGTGATGTGTGTGAGATGTGTGTGAGATGTGTGTGTGATGTGTGTGTGATGTGTGTGTGATGTGTGTGGGATGTGTGAGAGATGTGTGTGTGATGTGTGTGTGATGTGTGTGTGATGTGTGTGAGATGTGTGTGTGATGTGTGTGAGATGTGTGAGAGATGTGTGTGTGATGTGTGTGTGATGTGTGTGAGATGTGTGTGTGATGTGTGTGAGATATGTGTGTGATGTGTGTGTGATGTGTGTGTGATGTGTGTTTGATGTGTGAGAGATGTGTGTGTGATGTGTGTGAGATGTGTGTGAGATGTGTGTGTGATGTGTGTGAGATGTGTGTGTGATGTGTGTGTGATGTGTGTGTGATGTGTGTGTGATGTGTGTGAGATGTGTGTGTGATGTGTGTGTGATGTGTGTGTGATGTGTGTGAGATGTGTGAGAGATGTGTGTGTGATGTGTGTGTGATGTGTGTGAGATGTGTGTGTGATGTGTGAGAGATGTGTGTGTGATGTGTGTGTGATGTGTGTGTGATGTGCGTGAGATATGTGTGTGTGTTTTGTGTGTGTGATGTGTGTGAGATGTGTGTGTGATGTGTGTGTGATGTGTGAGAGATGTGTGTGTGATGTGTGTGAGATGTGTGTGAGATGTGTGTGTGATGTGTGTGAGATGTGTGTGTGATGTGTGTGTGATGTGTGTGAGATGTGTGAGAGATGTGTGTGTGATGTGTGTGTGATGTGTGTGAGATGTGTGTGTGATGTGTGAGAGATGTGTGTGTGATGTGTGTGTGATGTGTGTGTGATGTGTGTGAGATGTGTGAGAGATGTGTGTGTGATGTGTGTGTGATGTGTGAGAGATGTGTGTGTGATGTGTGTGTGATGTGTGTGAGATGTGTGAGAGATGTGTGTGTGATGTGTGTGTGATGTGTGAGAGATGTCTGTGAGATGTGTGTGTGATGTGTGTGTGATGTGTGAGAGATGTGTGTGTGATGTGTGTGAGATGTGTGAGAGATGTGTGTGTGATGTGTGTGTGATGTGTGTGAGATGTGTGTGTGATGTGTGAGAGATGTGTGTGTGATGTGTGTGTGATGTGTGTGTGATGTGTGTGAGATGTGTGAGAGGTGTGTGTGTGATGTGTGTGTGATGTGTGAGAGATGTGTGTGTGATGTGTGTGTGATGTGTGTGAGATGTGTGAGAGATGTGTGTGTGATGTGTGTGTGATGTGTGTGTGATGTGTGAGAGATGTGTGTGTGATGTGTGTGTGATGTGTGTGTGATGTGTGTGAGATGTGTGTGTGATGTGTGTGTGATGTGTGTGTGATGTGTGAGAGATGTGTGTGATGTGTGTGTGATGTGTGTGTGATGTGTGTGTGATGTGTGAGAGATGTGTGTGTGATGTGTGAGAGATGTGTGAGAGATGTGTGTGTGATGTGTGTGTGATGTGTGAGAGATGTGTGTGTGATGTGTGTGAGATGTGTGTGTGATGTGTGTGTGATGTGTGTGTGATGTGTGTGTGATGTGTGTGAGATGTGTGAGAGATGTGTGTGTGTGATGTGTGTGTGATGTGTGAGAGATGTGTGTGTGATGTGTGTGTGATGTGTGTGAGATGTGTGAGAGATGTGTGTGTGATGTGTGTGTGATGTGTGAGAGATGTGTGTGTGATGTGTGTGTGATGTGTGTGTGATGTGTGTGAGATGTGTGTGTGATGTGTGTGTGATGTGTGTGTGATGTGTGAGAGATGTGTGTGTGATGTGTGTGTGATGTGTGTGTGATGTGTGAGAGATGTGTGTGTGATGTGTGTGAGATGTGTGTGTGATGTGTGAGAGATGTGTGTGTGATGTGTGTGTGTGATGTGTGTGTGATGTGTGTGTGATGTGTGTGAGATATGTGTGTGTGTTTTGTGTGTGTGATGTGTGTGAGATGTGTGTGTGATGTGTGTGAGATGTGTGTGTGATGTGTGTGTGATGTGTGTGTGATGTGTGTGAGATGTGTGTGTGATGTGTGTGTGATGTGTGTGTGATGTGTGTGTGATGTGTGTGTGATGTGTGTGTGATGTGTGTGTGATGTGTGTGAGATGTGTGAGAGATGTGTGTGTGATGTGTGTGTGTTGTGTGAGAGATGTGTGTGTGATGTGTGTGTGATGTGTGTGAGATGTGTGTGTGATGTGTGTGTGATGTGTGTGTGATGTGTGTGTGATGTGTGTGTGATGTGTGTGAGATGTGTGAGAGATGTGTGTGTGTGATGTGTGTGTGATGTGTGAGAGATGTGTGTGTGATGTGTGTGTGATGTGTGTGAGATGTGTGAGAGATGTGTGTGTGATGTGTGTGTGATGTGTTTGTGATGTGTGAGAGATGTGTGTGTGATGTGTGTGTGATGTGTGTGTGATGTGTGTGAGATGTGTGTGTGATGTGTGTGTGATGTGTGTGTGATGTGTGTGTGATGTGTGTGTGATGTGTGTGTGATGTGTGTGTGATGTGTGTGTGTGTGTGATGTGTGTCTGTGATGTGTGTGTGATGTGTGAGAGATGTGTGTGTGATGTGTGTGAGATGTGTGTGTGATGTGTGTGTGATGTGTGTGTGATGTGTGTGTGATGTGTGTGTGATGTGTGTGTGATGTGTGTGTGATGTGTGTGTGTGTTGTGTGTGAGATGTGTGTGAGATGTGTGTAAGAGAGATGTGTGTGTGATGTGTGTGTGATGTGTTTGTGTGTGTGATGTGTGTGTGTGATGTGTGTGAGATGTGTGTGAGAGAGATGTGTGTGTGATGTGTGTGAGATGTGTGTGAGAGAGATGTGTGTGTGATGTGTGTGAGATGTGTGTGTGATGTGTGTGAGATGTGTGTGAGATGTGTGTGAGAGAGATGTGTGTGATGTGTGTGTGTGAGATGTGTGTGTGTGTGAGAGAGAGAGATGTGTGTGATGTGTTTGTGTGTGTGATGTGTGTGATGTGTGTGTGTGAGATGTGTGTGAGATGTGTGTGAGAGAGATGTGTGTGTGATGTGTGTGTGTGAGAGAGAGATGTGTGTGAGATATGTGTGTGTGATGTGTATGTGTGATGTGTGTGTGATGTGTTTGTGTGTGTGATGTGTGTGTGTGTGAGAGAGAGATGTGTGTGAGATATGTGTGTGTGATGTGTGTGTGTGATGTGTGTGTGTGATGTGTATGAGATGTGTGTGAGATGTGTGTAAGAGAGATGTGTGTGTGATGTGTGTGTGATGTGTTTGTGTGTGTGATGTGTGTGTGTGATGTGTGTGAGATGTGTGTGAGAGAGATGTGTGTGTGATGTGTGTGAGATGTGTGTGAGATGTGTGTGAGAGAGATGTGTGTGTGATGTGTGTGAGATGTGTGTGTGATGTGTGTGAGATGTGTGTGAGATGTGTGTGAGAGAGATGTGTGTGATGTGTGTGTGTGAGATGTGTGTGTGTGTGAGAGAGAGAGATGTGTGTGATGTGTTTGTGTGTGTGATGTGTGTGATGTGTGTGTGTGAGATGTGTGTGAGATGTGTGTGAGAGAGATGTGTGTGTGATGTGTGTGTGTGAGAGAGAGATGTGTGTGAGATATGTGTGTGTGATGTGTATGTGTGATGTGTGTGTGATGTGTTTGTGTGTGTGATGTGTGTGTGTGTGAGAGAGAGATGTGTGTGAGATATGTGTGTGTGATGTGTGTGTGTGATGTGTGTGTGTGATGTGTGTGAGATGTGTGTGTGTGTGTAAGAGAGATGTGTGTGTGATGTGTGTGTGATGTGTTTGTGTGTGTGATGTGTGTGTGTGATGTGTGTGAGATGTGTGTGAGAGAGATGTGTGTGTGATGTGTGTGAGATGTGTGTGAGATGTGTGTGAGAGAGATGTGTGTGTGATGTGTGTGAGATGTGTGTGTGATGTGTGTGAGATGTGTGTGTGATGTGTGTGAGATGTGTGTGAGATGTGTGTGAGAGAGATGTGTGTGATGTGTGTGTGTGAGATGTGTGTGTGTGTGTGTGTGAGAGAGAGAGAGATGTGTGTGATGTGTTTGTGTGTGTGATGTGTGTGATGTGTGTGTGTGAGATGTGTGTGAGATGTGTGTGAGAGAGATGTGTGTGTGATGTGTGTGAGATGTGTGTGAGATGTGTGCGAGAGAGATGTGTGTGAGATGTGTGTGAGAGAGATGTGTGTGTGATGTGTGTGAGATGTGTGTGAGATGTGTGTGAGATGTGTGTGTGATGTGTGTGAGATGTGTGTGTGATGTGTGTGTGATGTGTGTGAGATGTGTGTGTGATGTGTGTGAGATGTGTGTGAGATGTGTGAGAGATGTGTGTGTGATGTGTGTGTGATGTGTGTGAGATGTGTGTGTGATGTGTGTGAGATGTGTGTGTGATGTGTGTGAGATGTGTGTGAGAGAGATGTGTGTGTGATGTGTGTGTGTGAGATGTGTGTGTGTGTGTGAGAGAGAGAGAGAGATGTGTGTGTGATGTGTTTGTGTGTGTGATGTGTGTGATGTGTGTGTGTGAGATGTGTGTGAGATATGTGTGTGTGATGTGTGTGTGAGATGTGTGTGAGATGTGTGTGAGATGTGTGTGAGAGAGATGTGTGTGTGATGTGTGTGAGATGTGTGTGAGATGTGTGTGAGAGAGATATGTGTGAGATGTGTTGTGTGTGTGATGTGTGTGTGATGTGTGTGAGATGTGTGTGTGATGTGTGTGAGATGTGTGTGAAATGTGTGTGAGATGTGTGTGTGATGTGTGTGTGATGTGTGTGAGATGTGTGTGTGATGTGTGTGAGATGTGTGTGAGATGTGTGTGTGATGTGTGTGAGATGTGTGTGAGATGTGTGAGAGATGTGTGTGTGATGTGTGTGAGATGTGTGTGAGATGTGTGTGTGTGTGTGAGAGAGAGAGAGATGTGTGTGTGATGTGTGTGTGATGTGTTTGTGTGTGTGATGTGTGTGTGTGTGAGAGAGAGATGTGTGGGAGATGTGTGTGAGATATGTGTGTGTGATGTCTGTGTGTGATGTGTGTGAGATGTGTGTGAGATGTGTGTGAGAGAGATGTGTGTGTGATGTGTGTGAGATGTGTGTGAGATGTGTGTGTGATGTGTGAGAGATGTGTGTGCGATGTGTGTGAGATGTGTGTGAGATGTGTGTGAGATGTGTGTGAGATGTGTGAGAGATGTGTGTGTGATGTGTGTCTGTGATGTGTGTGTGATGTGTGAGAGATGTGTGTGTGATGTGTGTGAGATGTGTGAGAGATGTGTGTGTGATGTGTGTGTGATGTGTGTGTGATGTGCGTGGGATGTGTGAGAGATGTGTGTGTGATGTGTGTGTGATGTGTGTGTGATGTGTGTGAGATGTGTGTGTGATGTGTGTGAGATGTGTGAGAGATGTGTGTGTGATGTGTGTGTGATGTGTGTGAGATGTGTGTGTGATGTGTGTGAGATATGTGTGTGATGTGTGTGTGATGTGTGTGTGATGTGTGTTTGATGTGTGAGAGATGTGTGTGTGATGTGTGTGAGATGTGTGTGAGATGTGTGTGTGATGTGTGTATGATGTGTGTGTGACGTGTGTGTGATGTGTGTGTGATGTGTGTGTGATGTGTGTGAGATGTGTGTGTGATGTGTGTGTGATGTGTGTGTGATGTGTGTGAGATGTGTGAGAGATGTGTGTGTGATGTGTGTGTGATGTGTGTGAGATGTGTGTGTGATGTGTGTGTGATGTGTGTGTGATGTGTGTGTGATGTGTGTGAGATATGTGTGTGTGTTTTGTGTGTGTGATGTGTGTGAGATGTGTGTGTGATGTGTGTGTGATGTGTGAGAGATGTGTGTGTGATGTGTGTGAGATGTGTGTGAGATGTGTGTGTGATGTGTGTGAGATGTGTGTGTGATGTGTGTGTGATGTGTGTGAGATGTGTGAGAGATGTGTGTGTGATGTGTGTGTGATGTGTGTGAGATGTGTGTGTGATGTGTGAGAGATGTGTGTGTGATGTGTGTGTGATGTGTGTGTGATGTGTGTGAGATGTGTGAGAGATGTGTGTGTGATGTGTGTGTGATGTGTGAGAGATGTGTGTGTGATGTGTGTGTGATGTGTGTGAGATGTGTGAGAGATGTGTGTGTGATGTGTGTGTGATGTGTGAGAGATGTGTGTGTGATGTGTGTGTGATGTGTGTGTGATGTGTGAGAGATGTGTGTGTGATGTGTGTGAGATGTGTGAGAGATGTGTGTGTGATGTGTGTGTGATGTGTGTGAGATGTGTGTGTGATGTGTGAGAGATGTGTGCGTGATGTGTGTGTGATGTGTGTGTGATGTGTGTGAGATGTGTGAGAGGTGTGTGTGTGATGTGTGTGTGATGTGTGAGAGATGTGTGTGTGATGTGTGTGTGATGTGTGTGAGATGTGTGAGAGATGTGTGTGTGATGTGTGTGTGATGTGTGTGTGATGTGTGAGAGATGTGTGTGTGATGTGTGTGTGATGTGTGTGGGATGTGTGTGAGATGTGTGTGTGATGTGTGTGTGATGTGTGTGTGATGTGTGAGAGATGTGTGTGATGTGTGTGTGATGTGTGTGTGATGTGTGTGTGATGTGTGAGAGATGTGTGTGTGATGTGTGTGAGATGTGTGAGAGATGTGTGAGAGATGTGTGTGTGATGTGTGTGTGATGTGTGAGAGATGTGTGTGTGATGTGTGTGAGATGTGTGTGAGATGTGTGTGTGATGTGTGTGTGATGTGTGTGTGATGTGTGTGTGATGTGTGTGAGATGTGTGTGTGATGTGTGTGTGTGATGTGTGTGTGATGTGTGTGAGATGTGTGTGTGATGTGTGTGTGTGGTGTGTGTGATGTGTGTGTGTGTGTGTGTGAGAGGTGTGTGTGTGTGTGTGTGTGATGTGTGTGTGATGTGTGAGAGATGTGTGTGTGATGTGTGTGTGATGTGTGTGTGATGTGTGTGAGATGTGTGTGTGATGTGTGTGTGATGTGTGTGAGATGTGTGTGTGATGTGTGTGAGATGTGTGTGAGATGTGTGTGTGATGTGTGTGAGATGTGTGTGTGATGTGTGTGTGATGTGTGTGAGATGTGTGTGTGATGTGTGTGAGATGTGTGTGTGATGTGTGTGAGATGTGTGTGAGAGAGATGTGTGTGTGATGTGTGTGTGTGAGATGTGTGTGTGTGTGAGAGAGAGAGAGAGATGTGTGTGTGATGTGTTTGTGTGTGTGATGTGTGTGATGTGTGTGTGTGAGATGTGTGTGAGATATGTGTGTGTGATGTGTGTGTGAGATGTGTGTGAGATGTGTGTGAGATGTGTGTGAGATGTGTGTGTGATGTGTGTGAGATGTGTGTGAGATGTGTGTGAGAGTGTGTGAGATGTGTTGTGTGTGTGATGTGTGTGTGATGTGTGTGAGATGTGTGTGTGATGTGTGTGAGATGTGTGTGTGATGTGTGTGAGATGTGTGTGTGATGTGTGTGAGATGTGTGTGTGATGTGTGTGAGATGTGTGTGAGATGTGTGTGTGATGTGTGTGAGATGTGTGTGTGTGTGGATGTGTGTGAGATGTGTGTGAGATGTGTGTGAGATGTGTGTGTGATGTGTGTGTGTGATGTGTGTGTGTGTGTGTGTGTGTGTGATGTGTGTGAGATGTGTGTGTGAGATGTGTGTGTGATGTGTGTGAGATGTGTGTGAGATGTGTGTGTGATGTGTGTGTGATGTGTGTGTGATGTGTGTGAGATGTGTGTGTGATGTGTGTGTGATGTGTGAGAGATGTGTGTGTGATGTGTGTGAGATGTGTGAGAGATGTGTGTGTGATGTGTGAGAGATGTGTGTGTGATGTGTGTGAGATGTGTGTGAGATGTGTGTGAGAGAGATGTGTGTGTGATGTGTGTGAGATGTGTGTGTGATGTGTGTGTGATGTGTGAGAGATGTGTGTGTGATGTGTGTGAGATGTGTGTGAGATGTGTGTGTGATGTGTGTGAGATGTGTGTGAGATGTGTGTGTGATGTGTGTGTGATGTGTGTGTGATGTGTGTGAGATGTGTGTGTGATGTGTGTGAGATGTGTGTGAGATGTGTGTGTGATGTGTGTGAGATGTGTGTGTGATGTGTGTGTGATGTGTGTGAGATGTGTGTGTGATGTGTGTGTGATGTGTGTGTGATGTGTGTGTGTTGTGTGTGTGATGTGTGTGAGATGTGTGTGAGATGTGTGTGTGATGTGTGTGAGATGTGTGTGATGTGTGTGATGTGTGTGTGATGTGTGTGTGATGTGTGTGTGATGTGTGTGAGATGTGTGTGTGATGTGTGTGTGATGTGTGTGGATGTGTGTGTGATGTGTGTGAGATGTGTGTGAGATGTGTGTGTGTTGTGTGTGTGATGTGTGTGTGATGTGTGTGTGATGTGTGTGTGATGTGTGTGTGATGTGTGTGTGATGTGTGTGTGATGTGTGTGAGATGTGTGTGTGATGTTGTGTGTGATATGTGTGTGTGATGTGTGTGTGATGTGTGTGTGATGTGTGTGAGATGTGTGTGTGATGTGTGTGAGATGTGTGTGAGATGTGTGTGTGATGTGTGTGAGATGTGTGTGTGATGATGTGTGTGAGATGTGTGGATGTGTGTGTGATGTGTGTGTGATGTGTGTGTGATGTGTGTGAGATGTGTGTGAGATGTGTGTGTGATGTGTGTGTGATGTGTGTGTGATGTGTGTGTGATGTGTGTGTAGATGAGTGTGTGATGTGTGTGTGATGTGTGTGTGTGTGGGATGTGTGTGTGATGTGTGTGATGTGTGGGATGTGTGTGTAGAGATGTGTGTGTGATGTGTGTGTGATGTGTGTGAGATGTGTGTGTGATGTGTGTGAGATGTGTGTGAGATGTGTGTGTGATGTGTGTGTGATGTGTGTGTGATGTGTGAGAGATGTGTGTGTGATGTGTGTGAGATGTGTGTGAGATGTGTGTGTGATGTGTGTGAGATGTGTGTGTGATGTGTGTGAGATGTGTGTGTGTGTGATGTGTGTGTGATGTGTGTGTGATGTGTGTGAGATGTGTGTGTGATGTGTGATGAGATGTGTGTGATGTGTGTGAGATGTGTGTGTGATGTGTGTGTGATGTGTGTGTGATGTGTGTGGATGTGTGTGTGATGTGTGTGTGATGTGTGTGTGGAGTGTGTGTGTGATGTGTGTGTGTGTGGATGTGTGTGTGATGTGTGTGGATGATGTGTGTGTGTGTGTGTGATGTGTGTGTGATGTGTGTGAGATGTGTGAGAGATGTGTGTGTGATGTGTGATGTGTGTGTGATGTGTGTGTGTGTGAGAGATGTGTGTGGATGTGTGTGTGATGTGTGTGTGATGTGTGAGAGATGTGTGTGTGATGTGTGTGTGATGTGTGTGTGAGATGTGTGAGAGATGTGTGTGTGATGTGTGTGTGATGTGTGTGTGATGTGTGTGGATGTGTGTGTGATGTGTGTGTGATGTGTGTGTGTGTGTGATGTGTGTGATGTGTGTGTGATGTGTGTGTGATGTGTGTGATGTGTGTGTGATGTGTGTGTGATGTGTGTGTGATGTGTGTGTGATGTGTGAGAGTGTGTGTGTGATGTGTGTGTGATGTGTGTGTGATGTGTGTGAGATGTGTGTGTGATGTGTGTGTGATGTGTGTGTGATGTGTGTGTGATGTGTGTGAGATGTGTGTGTGATGTGTGTGTGATGTGTGTGAGATGTGTGTGTGTGTGATGTGTGTGGATGTGTGTGAGATGTGTGATGTGTGTGTGATGTGTGTGTGATGTGTGTGAGATGTGTGAGAGATGTGTGTGTGATGTGTGTGTGATGTGTGTGTGATGTGTGAGAGATGTGTGTGTGATGTGTGTGTGATGTGTGTGAGATGTGTGAGAGATGTGTGTGTGATGTGTGTGTGATGTGTGTGTGATGTGTGTGTGATGTGTGTGTGTGGTGTGTGTGTGATGTGTGTGTGATGTGTGTGTGATGTGTGTGTGATGTGTGTGAGATGTGTGAGAGATGTGTGTGTGATGTGTGTGATGATGTGTGTGTGATGTGTGTGTGATGTGTGTGAGATGTGTGAGAGATGTGTGTGTGATGTGTGTGTGATGTGTGTGTGATGTGTGTGAGATGTGTGTGTGATGTGTGTGTGATGTGTGTGATGTGTGTGTGATGTGTGTGTGATGTGTGTGTGATGTGTGTGTGATGTGTGTGAGATGTGTGTGTGATGTGTGTGTGATGTGTGTGATGTGTGTGAGATGTGTGTGTGATGTGTGTGTGATGTGTGTGTGATGTGTGTGTGATGTGTGTGTGATGTGTGTGAGATGTGTGTGTGATGTGTGTGAGATGTGTGTGTGTGTGTGTGTGTGTGTGATGTGTGTGAGATGTGTGTGTGATGTGTGAGAGATGTGTGTGTGATGTGTGTGTGATGTGTGTGTGATGTGTGTGTGATGTGTGTGAGATATGTGTGTGATGTGTGTGTGATGTGTGTGTGATGTGTGTATGTGATGTGTGGAGTGTGTGTGAGATGTGTGTGTGTGTGTGTGTGTGTGTGATGTGTGTGAGATGTGTGTGTGATGTGTGTGTATGTGTGTGTGATGTGTGTGTGATGTGTGTGAGATGTGTGTGTGATGTGTGTGTGTGTGGGATGTGTGTGTGATGTGTGTGATGTGTGTGATGTGTGTGTGATGTGTGTGTGATGTGTGAGAGATGTGTGTGTGATGTGTGTGAGATGTGTGTGTGATGTGTGAGAGATGTGTGTGTGATGTGTGTGTGATGTGTGTGTGATGTGTGTGTGATGTGTGTGTGATGTGTGTGTGATGTGTGTGTGATGTGTGTGTGATGTGTGTGTGATGTGTGTGTGATGTGTGTGTGATGTGTGAGAGATGTGTGTGTGATGTGTGTGTGATGTGTGTGAGATGTGTGTGTGATGTGTGTGTGTGTGTGTGATGTGTGTGAGATGTGTGTGGATGTGTGTGTGATGTGTGTGTGATGTGTGAGAGATGTGTGTGTGATGTGTGAGAGATGTGTGTGTGATGTGTGTGTGATGTGTGTGTGTGATGTGTGTGTGATGTGTGAGAGATGTGTGTGTGATGTGTGTGTGATGTGTGTGAGATGTGTGTGTGATGTGTGTGTGATGTGTGTGAGATGTGTGTGTGGATGTGTGTGGATGTGTGTGTGAGTGTGTGATGTGTGTGGATGTGTGTGTGATGTGTGTGTGATGTGTGTATGTGTGATGTGTGTGAGATGTGTGTGTGATGTGTGGAGATGTGTGTGAGATGTGTGTGTGATGTGTGTGTGATGTGTGTGAGATGTGTGTGTGATGTGTGTGATGTGTGTGTGATGTGTGTGAGATGTGTGTGTGATGTGTGTGTGTGTGTGTGTGTGATGTGTGTGTGATGTGTGTGTGATGTGTGAGAGATGTGTGTGTGATGTGTGTGTGATGTGTGTGTGATGTGTGTGTGATGTGTGTGTGATGATGTGTGTGTGATGTGTGTGTGTGTGTGTGATGTGTGTGTGATGTGTGTGTGATGTGTGTGTGATGTGTGTGTGATGTGTGTGTGATGTGTGTGAGATGTGTGTGTGATGTGTGTGTGATGTGTGAGAGATGTGTGTGTGATGTGTGTGTGATGTGTGTGTGATGTGTGTGTGATGTGTGTGAGATGTGTGTGTGATGTGTGTGTGATGTGTGTGTGATGTGTGTGTGATGTGTGTGTGATGTGTGTGTGATGTGTGAGTGATGTGTGTGAGATGTGTGTGTGATGTGTGTGAGATGTGTGTGTGATGTGTGTGTGATGTGTGTGAGATGTGTGTGTGATGTGTGTGTGATGTGTGTGTGATGTGTGTGAGATGTGTGTGTGATGTGTGTGAGATGTGTGTGTGATGTGTGTGAGATGTGTGTGTGATGTGTGTGTGATGTGTGTGAGATGTGTGTGTGTGTGTGATGTGTGTGTGATGTGTGAGAGATGTGTGTGATGTGTGTGTGATGTGTGTGTGATGTGTGTGTGATGTGTGAGAGATGTGTGTGTGATGTGTGTGAGATGTGTGAGAGATGTGTGAGAGATGTGTGTGTGATGTGTGTGTGATGTGTGAGAGATGTGTGTGTGATGTGTGTGTGATGTGTGTGATGTGTGTGTGATGTGATGTGTGTGTGATGTGTGTGTGATGTGTGTGTGATGTGTGTGAGATGTGTGTGTGATGTGTGTGTGTGATGTGTGTGTGATGTGTGAGAGATGTGTGTGTGATGTGTGTGTGATGTGTGTGTGATGTGTGTGTGATGTGTGTGTGATGTGTGTGTGATGTGTGTGTGATGTGTGTGTGATGTGTGTGAGATGTGTGTGTGATGTGTGTGAGATGTGTGTGTGATGTGTGTGTGATGTGTGTGTGATGTGTGAGAGATGTGTGTGATGTGTGTGTGTGTGTGTGAGGTGTGTGTGTGATGTGTGTGTGATGTGTGTGTGATGTGTGTGTGATGTGTGTGTGATGTGTGTGTGATGTGTGTGAGATGTGTGTGTGATGTGTGTGTGATGTGTGTGTGATGTGTGAGAGATGTGTGTGTGATGTGTGTGTGATGTGTGTGTGTGGATGTGTGTGTGATGTGTGTGTGTGTGTGATGTGTGTGTGATGTGTGTGTGAGATGTGTGTGTGATGTGTGTGTGATGTGTGTGTGATGTGTGGGATGTGTGTGTGATGTGTGTGTGATGTGTGTGTGATGTGTGAGAGATGTGTGTGTGATGTGTGTGAGATGTGTGAGAGATGTGTGTGTGATGTGTGTGTGATGTGTGTGTGATGTGTGTGTGATGTGTGAGAGATGTGTGTGTGATGTGTGTGTGATGTGTGTGTGTGTGATGTGTGTGTGATGTGTGTGTGATGTGTGTGTGATGTGTGTGAGATGTGTGTGTGATGTGTGTGTGTGTGTGTGATGTGTGTGTGATGTGTGTGTGATGTGTGTGTGATGTGTGTGTGATGTGTGTGTGATGTGTGTGAGATGTGTGTGTGATGTGTGTGTGATGTGTGTGAGATGATGTGTGTGTGATGTGTGTGAGATGTGTGTGTGATGTGTGTGTGTGTGTGATGTGTGTGTGATGTGTGTGATGATGATGTGTGTGTGATGTGTGTGTGATGTGTGTGTGATGTGTGTGTGATGTGTGTGAGATGTGTGTGAGATGTGTGTGTGATGTGTGTGTGATGTGTGTGTGATGTGTGTGAGATGTGTGTGTGATGTGTGTATGATGTGTGTGTGACGTGTGTGATGTGTGTGTGATGTGTGTGTGATGTGTGTGAGATGTGTGTGTGATGTGTGTGAGATGTGTGTGTGATGTGTGTGTGATGTGTGTGTGATGTGTGTGTGATGTGTGTGAGATGTGTGTGTGATGTGTGTGAGATGTGTGTGAGATGTGTGTGTGATGTGTGTGTGATGTGTGTGGATGTGTGTGTGATGTGTGTGTGATGTGTGTGTGATGTGTGTGTGATGTGTGTGTGTGTGTGTGTGAGAGATGTGTGTGTGATGTGTGTGAGATGTGTGTGTGTGGATGTGTGTGTGATGTGTGTGAGATGTGTGTGAGATGTGTGTGTGATGTGTGTGTGATGTGTGTGATGTGTGAGAGATGTGTGTGTGATGTGTGTGTGATGTGTGTGAGATGTGTGTGAGATGTGTGTGTGTTTTGTGTGTGATGTGTGTGTGATGTGTGTGTGATGTGTGAGAGATGTGTGTGTGATGTGTGTGTGATGTGTGTGTGATGTGTGTGAGATGTGTGTGTGATGTGTGTGATGTGTGTGTGATGTGTGTGTGATGTGTGAGAGATGTGTGTGTGATGTGTGTGTGATGTGTGTGTGATGTGTGTGAGATGTGTGTGTGATGTGTGTGAGATGTGTGTGTGTGTGTGATGTGTGTGTGATGTGTGTGATGTGTGTGTGATGTGTGTGAGATGTGTGTGAGTGTTGATGTGTGTGTGATGTGTGTGAGATGTGTGAGAGATGTGTGTGTGATGTGTGTGTGATGTGTGTGAGATGTGTGTGTGATGTGTGTGTGATGTGTGTGTGATGTGTGTGTGATGTGTGTGTGATGTGTGTGTGATGTGTGTGTGATGTGTGTGAGATGTGTGTGTGATGTGTGTGTGATGTGTGTGTGATGTGTGTGAGATGTGTGTGTGATGTGTGTGAGATGTGTGTGAGATGTGTGTGTGATGTGTGTGTGATGTGTGTGTGATGTGTGTGTGATGTGTGTGGATGTGTGTGAGTGTGTGTGATGTGTGTGTGATGTGTGTGATGATGTGTGTGTGATGTGTGTGTGATGTGTGAGAGATGTGTGTGTGATGTGTGTGTGAGATGTGTGTGTGATGTGTGTGTGATGTGTGTGTGATGTGTGTGTGATGTGTGTGAGATGTGTGTGTGATGTGTGTGAGATGTGTGTGTGATGTGTGTGTGATGTGTGTGTGATGTGTGTGTGATGTGTGTGAGATGTGTGTGTGATGTGTGTGAGATGTGTGTGTGATGTGTGTGTGATGTGTGTGAGATGTGTGTGTGATGTGTGTGTGATGTGTGTGTGATGTGTGTGAGATGTGTGTGTGATGTGTGTGAGATGTGTGTGTGATGTGTGTGTGATGTGTGTGAGATGTGTGTGAGATGTGTGTGAGATGTGTGTGTGATGTGTGTGAGATGTGTGTGTGATGTGTGTGTGATGTGTGTGTGATGTGTGTGTGATGTGTGTGTGATGTGTGTGAGATGTGTGTGTGATGATGTGTGTGAGATGTGTGTGTGATGTGTGTGTGATGTGTGAGAGATGTGTGTGTGATGTGTGTGTGATGTGTGTGTGTGTGTGAGAGATGTGTGTGAGATGTGTGTGTGATGTGTGTGAGATGTGTGAGAGATGTGTTGTGTGATGTGTGTGTGATGTGTGTGAGATGTGTGTGAGATGTGTGTGTGATGTGTGTGTGATGTGTGTGAGATGTGTGTGTGATGTGTGTGTGTGTGTGATGTGTGTGTGATGATATGTGTGTGTGATGTGTGTGTGATGTGTGTGTGATGTGTGTGGTGATGTGTGTGTGTGTGTGATGTGTGTGTGATGTGTGTGTGTGTGTGATGTGTGTGATGATGTGTGATATATGTGTGTGTGATGTGTGTGTGTGTGAGATGTGTGAGAGATGTGTGTGTGATATGTGTGTGATGTGTGTGTATGTATATAGTGATGTATATGTGTGATATATGTATATGTGTGTATATGATATGTGATATATATATATATATATATATGTGTATATGTGTGATATATATGTGTATATATATATGTATATATATATGTGTGTGTGATGTGTGTGTGATGTGTGTGTGATGTGTGTGTGATGTGTGTGTGATGTGTGTGAGATGTGTGAGAGATGTGTGTGTGTGTGTGTGTGTGATGTGTGTGTGATGTGTGTGTGTGTGAGAGATGTGTGTGTGTGTGTGTGTGATGTGTGTGATATATGTGTGTGATGTGTGTGTGATGTGTGTGTGATGTGTGTGAGATGTGTGTGTGATATATGTGTGATGTGTGTGTGATGTGTGTGTGTGTGTGATATATGTGATGTGTGTGTGATGATGTGTGAGATGTGTGTGAGATGTGTGATGTGTGTGATGTGTGTGTGATGTGTGAGAGATGTGTGTGTGATGTGTGTGTGATGTGTGTGTTGATGATGTGTGTGTGATGTGTGTGAGATATGTGTGTGTGTGTGATGTGTGTGTGATGTGTGTGTGATGTGTGTGTGTGTGTGATGTGTGTGAGAGAGATGTGTGTGTGATGTGTGTGTGATGTGTGTGTGAGATGTGTGTGTGATGTGTGTGTGATGATGTGTGTGATGTGTGATGTGTGTGTGATGTGTGTGTGATGTGTGTGTGATGTGTGTGTGATGTGTGTGTGATGTGTGTGTGATGTGTGTGTGATGTGTGTGTGATGTGTGTGAGATGTGTGTGAGATGTGTGTGTGATGTGTGTGTGATGTGTGTGTGAGATGTGTGTGTGATGTGTGTGTGATGTGTGGAGATGTGTGTGTGATGTGTGTGAGATATGTGTGTGTGTGTGTGTGTGTATGTGTGTGTGATGTGTGTATTGAATGTGTGATATAGATGTGTGTGTGTATGTGTGTGAGATGTGTGTGAGATGTGTGTGTGATGTGTGTGAGATGTGTGTGTGATATGTGTGTGTGATGTGTGTGTGATGTGTGTCTGTGTGTGTGAGATGTGTGTGTGTGTGTGTGATGTGTGTGTGATGTGTGTGTGTGATGTGTGTGTGATGTGTGTGAGATGTGTGTGTGATGTGTGTGTGATGTGTGTGAGATGTGTGTGTGTGTGTGATGTGTGTGTGATGTGTGGTGATGTGTGTGAGATGTGTGTGTGATTTGTGTGTGTGATGTGTGTGTGATGTGTGTGTAGATGTGTGTGTGTGTGTGTGATGAGATGTGTGTGTGTGATGTGTGTGTGATGTGTGTGAGATGTGTGTGTGTTTGTGATGTGTGTGTGATGTGTGTGTGATGTGTGTGTGTGTGTGATGTGTGTGAGATGTGTGTGATGTGTGTGATGTGTGTGTGATGTGTGTGATGTGTGAGAGATGTGTGTGTGATGTGTGTGTGATGTGTGTGTGTGTGTGAGATGATGTGTGAGAGATGTGTGTGTGATGTGTGTGTGATGTGTGTGTGATGTGTGTGTGATGTGTGTGATGATGTGTGAGATGTGTGTGTGATGTGTGTGTGATGTGTGTGTGATGTGTGTGTGATGTGTGTGAGATGTGTGAGAGATGTGTGTGTGATGTGTGTGTGATGTGTGAGAGATGTGTGTGTGATGTGTGTGTGATGTGTGTGAGATGTGTGTGTGATGTGTGAGAGATGTGTGTGTGATGTGTGTGAGATGTGTGTGTGTTTTGTGTGTGTGATGTGTGTGATGTGTGTGATGATGTGTGTGTGATGTGTGTGTAATGTGTGTGAGATGTGTGTGTGATGTGTGTGTGATGTGTGTGTGATGTGTGTGAGATGTGTGTGTGATGTGTGTGAGATGTGTGTGTGATGTGTGTGTGATGTGTGTGTGATGTGTGTGTGATGTGTGTGTGATGTGTGTGAGATGTGTGTGTGATGTGTGTGTGTGATGTGTGTGTGATGTGTGTGAGATGTGTGTGTGATGATGTGTGTGTGATGTGTGTGTGATGTGTGTGAGATGTGTGAGAGATGTGTGTGTGTGATGTGTGTGATGTGTGTGATGTGTGAGAGATGTGTGTGTGATGTGTGTGTGATGTGTGAGAGTGTGTGTGAGATGTGTGTGTGATGTGTGTGTGATGTGTGAGAGATGTGTGTGTGATGTGTGTGTGATGTGTGTGTGATGTGTGTGTGATGTGTGTGAGATGTGTGTGTGATGTGTGTGTGTGTGTGATGTGTGTGTGATGTGTGAGAGATGTGTGTGTGATGTGTGTAGGTGTGTGTGTGATGTGTGTGTGATGTGTGAGAGATGTGTGTGTGATGTGTGTGTGATGTGTGTGAGATGTGTGTGTGATGTGTGTGTGATGTGTGTGTGATGTGTGTGTGATGTGTGAGAGATGTGTGTGTGATGTGTGTGTGATGTGTGTGTGATGTGTGTGAGATGTGTGTGTGATGTGTGTGAGATGTGTGTGTGATGTGTGTGTGTGTGATGTGTGTGTGGATGTGTGTGTGTGATGTGTGTGTGATGTGTGTGTGATGTGTGTGTGATGTGTGAGAGATGTGTGTGTGTGTGATGTGTGTGTGATGTGTGTGTGATGTGTGTGTGATGTGTGATGTGTGTGAGATGTGTGTGTGATGTGTGTGTGATGTGTGTGTGATGTGTGTGTGATGTGTGTGAGATGTGTGAGAGATGTGTGTGTGTGATGTGTGTGTGATGTGTGAGATGTGTGTGTGATGTGTGTGTGATGTGTGTGAGATGTGTGAGAGATGTGTGTGTGATGTGTGTGTGATGTGTGTGATGTG